>NW_026606085.1:15581289-16930079 GCF_029834395.1 Sorex fumeus | reverse complement strand
GGAGCATCAAAGCAAAGGCCTCGAGGTGACGTGCAAAGCGGTCCCAGAAACCGTTTCCGCCACTGCCCGGGAGATGGCCGTGTTCATTCAACAGGGGAGTGATGGCGGGAGCACAAAGTGGGGCTGTGGAAGCTGTTTCAAGGCCCTGTGGTGAAGGCGATGCCCAGGCAGAGGCAGTGGGGAAGAAGGCCCCGGTGTTGGCGCATGGGAGAGTCAGGTGCGGTACCCAGCAGACAGCAGGTGCCGCCGGGGGTGGAGGGGGCGGTGGTGGACACCATCTGTGGTCTGCCGAGAGGGTGCACAGCTCAGAAACATGCCGGGCAGCCAGAAACCGAGAAGTGGAAGCGGGAACCTCGAGCGGGTGATGGTCAGTGTCCGGAGAGAAAGACCCTGCGACGGACACCGAGGAGACACTAGTTCGTGGGGCGAGGAAGGGCCTGAAGGATACGCGGGGGACAGAGGAGCACGGGGCAGTGCCAAGGACACTCGGCTCAGCAACGGGAAGGGAGGCAGAGCTGAGAACAGTCAGGCATGAGACTGAACAGGCAGGCTGGGGCGACAGCACAGCAAGAGAGCATTTGCCTTGCACGTGGCCGGCTCGGGTTCGATCTCCAGCATCCCATAGGGTCCCCCGAGCACCTCCAGGAGTGATTCCTGAGTGCAGAGCCAGGAGGAAGCCCTGAGCATCGCCGGGGCTTTTATTTATAAAAATAAATAAATTTTATAATAAATAAATTTTTAATTTATAAAAAATTAAAATTATAATAAATAAATTTTTATTTTATAAAAATAAAAACTGAACAGAGGTCCTCAGGGCCTGGGGGTACGGGGTTTCCAGGCTTCTGGCTGACATGAACAGCTGCTGGACAGGAGAAGGGAAAGAGGCTCCAGGGGGACAATCAAGGAGGAGAAATATGGTGGTTGGCCTGTGGGAGCCCGCCTGGGTAGAGTCCCAGCCCCGGAAGCTGTTGATGCAGACAGAGCTAACGTTCACGAATGACTCAGGGGAACCAGGTTGAGATCAGGATGCAGGAACATTCTCGATTGAGGAAAGAGGCCCAGGACAGGCTGCCCACAAGTGAGACTATAAAGAAACTGGGGACAGGGTGACCTGAGCTTGTCCTTGCCAGGAGAAGTCTCTGGCCACGTACTGCGCCTGTGCAAACTGGTCCTGCCCATTTCCCAAGCCACCGATGCCCTCGGCTGCTTTGAGATCTGCACAGCCTGATTCCATCTTGGTCCCACACGTGTCTCCAAAAGTCACCCCAAGTCTTACCAGAGCTCCTAAGACCCACGGAAGTTCGGTTTCGCTTCCCACCTTGCCTCTGACTGGAGGACTTCTGTGGGTTACAAGACATGGGCCCTCTAATCCGGAAAAGGCCTATACACATGTCCATCAGGAGGTCCAGCAGGAACACGGGGCCTGTGTCCCGCACCGCCCCTCTCTCTTCCCATGGGCTCATCATTTTCCTGCTCGTGAATTTACGTCTAACTGGTTTCACCGCACACAACAAAGCGGGCTGGAGGTGAGGGCCACGGCTGTCACCGTCCATGGATGGCATCTTCCAGCAGCAAAGCCCACCAGAAGCCACATACCCCAGAGGGAAGAGCTCTGAGGAGCGAACGCCCTAACTCCCTCCCAGTTCGCTTCAGGAACCCCGCAGGCTGCTCCTCTGCCTCTGAACACGCTGTTCAGAGAGGCTGGTGGTCAGCCCAGTGGGGAACCAGCCCCGGGCTGGCTCTGCTTCCTGGTTTCTCCCCAGGGGGGACCACACAGTGCATGGATCTGGCTACAATTCCCATTTGTTGACCGACACAGAGGACCCTTTGGAGAAAGGGAAGGACACAGGAAAGCAGAGGGTGGGGTCACAGACCACCTCACCAACGGACACATTCCCCTAAAGACAAGGCTCCAGGCCACCCCGTCACCAACAAACACATGCCACAAACAAGTCTCGTGGCCTCCCCTGAGTCCACCGCTTCCGGGGGGAGCTGGGACTGGGCTGAAGCTGCTTTTTGTCCACAGTGCCACACAGCCATAGCTACTCAGAGCAAGACCCGACTCTTAACTGTCCTCCATGGGGCCTGCGGCTCCACTACACTCCCGTGGCAGACGGCGAGGTCTCTGTCTCGTCACTTTGTCGGTGACCCTTATCGAGGGTTTATGTGCTGCATGTACTGAGAGAAAGGATGAAGCCCAGTAGCTGTCCCCTAGGACCCGCGGAAATATGGGGACTCGGGCCCTGCCAGGGAAGCTGGGGTCAGTGGGTGAGTGAGTATACGTGAGTCTGAGTGTGATTGTGTGTTCATGAGTCTGAAGGGGCATGAGTAAGTACATGTGATTATCTCTGAGTCTGAGTGTCCATGGGTATCAATGACGGTAAGTGAGCATAAGTCCTTGAGTATCTGTGAGCATGAATGAGCATCAGCGAACATAATGTAAGTGACCGTCCTTGAGTATGAATGAGTGTGAGTGAATATAGTGTAAGTGACCATACTTGAGTATGAATGAGCTTGAGTGAACATAGTGTGACTGTCCTTGAGGATGAATGACTGTGAGTGAATGAGCGTGACTGAATATGGTGTAACTGTCCTTGAGTATGAATGAGCATGAGTGAATACAGTGTGACTATCCTTGAGTATGAATGAGCGTGAGTGAATATAGTGTTTCTATCCTTGAGTATAGGGCTGGAGTGATAGCACAGCGGTAGGGCGTTTGCCTTGCACGCAGCCAACATGGCCGACCCGAGTTCGATTCCTCTGCCCCTCTCGGAGAGCCCGGCAAGCTACCAAGAGTATCTTGCCCGCACAGCAGAGCCTGGCAAGCTCCCCGTGACGTATTCAATATGCCAAACACAGTAACAACAAAGTCTCCAATGGAGACATTACTGGGCCCGCTCCAGCAAATCGATGAACAACGGGAGGACAGTGATATCCTTGAGTATGAATGAGCGTGAGTGAATGTCGTGTGACTGTCCTTGAGTATGAATGAGCGTGAGTGAATAGAATGTAAGTGACCATCTTTGAGCATGAATGAGCGCAAGGATGAGGATGAATGCAGCTAAGTGAGTATGAAGGAGTATGAGAATAAGTGAGTAACCATGAGTGGCTGGAAGTCAGTGAGGAAGGACAACTGTCCAGCAAGTCGGAGCCCGGAGCGGCTGGTGTCTGCCCTGAATCAGAAAGGACAGCAGGATGCTGCTCTTTACAATCAACGTGGACATGGACAAGGCTTGGCCACTTGAAAAGTTGTTCTAAGTAAACAGTGAAGGGAGCATTGTGACAATAAAAGTTGGAAATGATTATTTTGGATAGTAGCTGAGTGTTGAAAGTAGGGATATACCTGATAACCTTCCATTATCTGTATTGCAGATAATGGAAGGCCCAAAAGAGGGGAGGGGAGAGGGGAAGGGGGAGAGAGGGGAGGGAAGGGAAGGGGAGGGGAGAGTTTGCTATAAAGGCAGGCGACTGGGCAAGGTGGGAGGGAAACTGGGGGCACTGGTGGTGGGAAACGCACGCTGGTGAAGGGACAGGTCTTGGAACAGTATGTGACTGAAACCCAGTCATGAACGGCTTGGTCAACGTGTGTCTCGCTGGGAATCAATAGAAAGAAAATAAATTAAAAAAAAAATTAAAAATCCAATGGAGACGTTACTGGGCCCGCTAGAGCAAATCGATGAACAAAAATAGACAACTTCCATAAAACCATTTTTCTCCTAAATAAGGGCTGGAGACTCTAAGGGAGGGTGCGTGCCTGGCACATGGAGGCCCCGGCTTTGATCTGAGCCCCTGACCAGCCCTGCATGCCACTGTGTATAGCCCTGCTGGTCACCAGTGTTCCCGAGTCTTGAGCCCTGAGCAGCTGAGCGCTACAGGCGTGGGTCCCTGCTCCGGACACCCTCCTAAAACCCTGCCCAGGAACAGGGACCCGGGCTCGCCTGGTGGCTCTAGACCAAGAGGGAGCCTGGCACCACCCACCAGTGCCCAGGGCAGTTCCCGCAGCCCCGCTGTCTGTGCTCACACACACACACACACACACACACACACACACACACACACACGCACACACGCACCAGGGCACAGCCAGGGCCTCCATGGCTGACTGCGCAGGTCCAGGAGGGGAGGCCCAAGAGGGGAGCCCAAGAGGGGAGGTGACTTGGCAGTGGGCGCGGCCCCCCGCATACACACATTCTCCTTCCCCTTCACACCACACGGGCATCTGCCAGGCACGTACGTGGGCACACAGGCCGTGTGTTCTCTGGCTCCATCCTATGCTCGAACGTCCCCCTGATTCCTTCTTCATGGTCCAGGAAACACAGGAAGGCGGGTAGCTGAGGAAGGATGTGGGGTGTGGGGAGAGGTGGGGAGATGCGGGCGAAACCAGGGGCAATGCCTCAGGCTCAAAGGAGCAGTCAGTATCCCTGGCCCCAAGAGAGCCACCTGAAACTATTAGACAGGACGGAGATGGTCTGCGCCTGCCGCTGTCAGACACCCTCTGTGTGGCAACAGGGAACGAGCAAATGGGTCCCTCCCCTTCCTGCCGACCTCGCCCATGAGCTGGCACCTCAGGTTGGTTCCCGGGAGCAGACAGGAAAGAGCACTGGACTCACACCCAGAGAGGATCTGACGAGCGAAACCCACCATGATGCTTCCAAGACCTGTGGACAAGGATGGCCATGTCATGAGACCCACGGGGAGGGGACAGAGGTGCCTGAGCTGGCAAGCTTCGGTTGATTGCAGTGGGGGTCACACCTCACCTAGCAATGCTGGGGGGAGGGGCAGGGAGTCGACAGGCTGAGCCACAGAAATATTTTTGTCCCCCTTCTTCCTCTCCCCGATTTCACCCGGGCGCCCCCTCCTAAGACACGAGGCTCCCCCAGCCGCAGGATGAAGGCCGATTTGCGCGCTGCTGTGACAGCAAGTATTTAAAAGGAAAATAAAGAACCGACAAGCTGCGGCATGCTATCATTAAGTAATCATAACTCCCTCCCCGCAGTACGACAATAGATGTCACTCTCGCATCTGGAAGGCAGGCCACAGACGGAAACATCATGTCAAAAAACCATTTCAGACAAAGACAGGGATGGGAACCGGGGAGAGAGGGGGGAGGGGGGGAGGGGGGAAGGAGGAGGGGGTGGCGAGCGAGCTGGGTGGAGAATCGGATATTTTGATGGGTCGCATCCACCCCACCTCCCACCCCCACCCCCAACTCCTCCAGGCTCTGATAAAAGTCAGATCTGCACAGAACTTCAAAGGGGCCCCAGCAATGAAACAAGAAGTTGAGGAGGAGGGCTGAGGGGAAGGGGGGCCGCCCAGGCCCAGGAGGAAGTGGGGCTGACCAGGGTCCTTCTGAGGGTTCTGTTTTAGCAATCAGCACGCCAACTACAGAGCAGTTCTTGCAAGCGGGAGGCCGCGGCCCAGCAGGGCTGTCCTCTGGGAAGGAAGAGGGGCAGGTCAGGTGGCCACTGAGGGTCCTGGCTTGCCTGGAGGGAGGCAGCCGCCACATTCCTCGGGGTTATCTGTCTTCCGACCCCCTCCCGTCGGCTCTGGTCTGGCCACCCACCACCTTCGCTGCACCTTCGTCCAATGAGACATGGGCAGAAAAATTCAGTCCCTCCACCTCCCACCCCTTCCCCCTCCCGGCCCGGCCCAGGTCTGGGCCCAAGGTCCCTTCCTCTGCCATGTGGGGGTCTGGGGGCTAGGGGCACCCTGCAACAAGGAAATGACTCCGGCATCCACGACATCTGGCTTCCATTCGGGCCCCATCGCCGACCTTGGGAGCATGTTGAAAGCATTTGGCTGTCTCGGCCCATCTAAAAGGAACTATTTATGTCAGGCTCAACCCCCAGTACAAACATGTGCTTCCATTTGGGGACAATTGGAGGTAAGACAGAGGGGTGGGGGGTGTGGGGAGGGGGGTTGGGCGGGCAGTTGGTCTGGGGAGGAAGGTGGAAATAACCCAGGACTTCGGAGCAGATAACTGACCTCTTCCAAACCACCCATCTGCCACTTGCTTCACACGGCGGCTGGACATTTCCCGACGCCCTTCAATTCGGGGCTACTTGGGTTTTTCAAAGGCGGAGTCTCGTCTGGATTCCAACCTCCTGGAAATGTGGAAGGAAGGCGAGAACTCAACAGACATGCGAGCAGCAGAAGCCTCTCTCCCGCACCACACCGCACCCCCCTCCCCGCCCCCCCCACCTTAGGGGCCCATCAGTTCTAAGGGGCTGGGGAGGGGGGGCAGAGGCAGGACTGTCACTGCAAAATGCGTCTCGCGATGAAAAGAATTGAACTGGGACCATAATGACACCAACAGTGACCCAGATGCCTGATTCCTAAAAGCAATCTTGAAGGATGATGGGGAGACCTGAAAATCCCACGATCCCCAGCCTTCCCTGCAGGCCACTGTCTTCCTCCCCCCATCCCGTTCACCCCGCTCATGCAGGGGCGTGGTCTGGGGTCCTCCTTGCAGCCTGGGGCAGCCCCAGAAGGATCCGCTAAGTGCATAGTCAGCATAGTCGGTGCCTCAACGCGGTCCAACCCCCACCCCTGCCTCTTCCAGCCTCCACCCATCCGTTCCTTTCCTTCCACCCCTCAGTGGGTGCTAACGTTCCTCTAGCAGTCTGACCTCACTCCCACCTGGAACACGGCAAATATTTCAAAGCCACCCAATGCCCACTTGCTGACGTTCAAGACTGCCCACCCGGGCCACGGGCCTCCCTGTGCTCTTGTCCTGTGCACCACCGCTCTGGCCTCGGTTCCCTGGTGCATTATCAAGGGGTCTGCTCACTGTCACCAGATGCGGCCTAGAGGACCAGCCGGACATGGGCTGGAACCATCCAGAACCATCCAGAATCAGGACGTCCACACATGACCCCTTAGAGACAACGCACAGCCTCCAGCACGCCCTCCCCTCTGAGGATGGCGGCCTCGGGCCTCCCTGTCCACGCACTGTCAATGGGCCCCCGGATGAGGCCGTGGGGTCCCCAACTGGGTTCTCGTGGTCGTGCAGTGGCCCGGTCGTAAGGCACTGAGCGCGTCGTAAAAGGACATAAAGCCAAACTGTCCCCATGGTGCCTTGGGCCCTGCACCGGGCAGTCTGGTTGTAGACAACGCCCTGACGCCCTTTTCCTGCAGGCTGGAAGTCTTCCCTCCAAGGCAGCAGGATGCCGGGGTCCGAGGCCTGTGCCACCTCCCCGCCACATGCATGCGGGGAATTGAGCTTGTGCCCTGCCCCCGGCCTCACCCTGCAGCTGGACAGACAGCAGACAGTGCAGCTCCCATCCATACCTCCCCGGGATGGATGGCGGGAGCAATGCTGGCAGCAGGCAGCACCCCCACCTGCTCCCCCTCCACACACACACAGATACACACACAGACACATACACTCACACACACTCACACACATACGCACACTTATACACACACATGCAATCAACACACACACATATACATACTCACACATTGACACACTCACTCACACACACACATATATACTCACACATATACTCTCATATACACACATACACACACATACACACACGTTTACACACACACACACTCACACATATACACTCACACACTTACAAACTCACACACTCACACACATACACTCACACACACACACTCATACACACATACACACACACACAAGTCCTGAATTCACCAAATCAAATTCCACTGCAAATGGGGGCAAGTTGTCTGTCCTTGACCCAAAGATCAGTTCTTTTTCCCACACTTTGTAAGAAATTTGGGCTGGAGCGATAGCACAGCGGGTAGGGAGTTTGCCTTGCATGCAACCAACATGGCCGACCTGAGTTCGATTCCTCTGCCCCTCTCGGAGAGCCCGGCAAGCTACCAAGGGTATTCGATATTCCAGACACAGTGACAACAAAGTCTCCAATGGAGACGTAACTGGGCCTGCTCGAGCAAATCGATGATCAACGGGAGGGCCTTTAAATTAGGGGCTGGAGTGATAGCACAGCGGTAGGGTGTTTGCCTTGCACGCAGCCAACATGGCCAACCCGAGTTCAATTCCTCCGCCCCTCTCGGAGAGCCCGGCCAGCTACCGAGAGTATCTCGAATATATATTCGATATGCCAAACGCAGTAACAACAAAGTCTCCAATGGAGACGTTACTGGGCCCGCTCGAGCAAATCGATGATCAACGGGAGGGCCTTTACTTTACTTTTACTTTTTCTAAGAAATTTAGAGGGGCCGAAGCCATAGTATAGCGAGTAAGGTGCTTGCCTTGCATGCAGCCAAGCCAGGTTCGATCCCTGCATCCCAGGTGGTCCCCTGATGGAACACCACCAGGAGTGATTCCTGAGCACAGGGCCAGGATAACTTACCCCTGAGCAATGCAGAGTGACAACGTCTGGGCCACGCGTGGCACCAGCACTGGCCTTCAGGGTCTCAGCCTGTCACTTCTTTATGTGGAAATTGTCACCAACAACCCCACCACCGAAGTTCCAGGGCCATCCCACCCCCAAAGGACCCCAGTCCTCAGTCCTCCCGCCGTCCCTGCCAGATGCAATTGTCCCCATGTTGGGGACCCAGATGGCAGGACAATGGGGCCCAGTGGGGATCACGTGTGGCACCAGCCCTTTCTCACGAGGTCCTGACAGCAGCACTATCTGATAAGCCTCAGTGTCTATGACCACACCTGGTTGGTTTTTTTTTTTAGTATTTGTATGTTTTATTTTCATAACGTTGTTCATACAGAAGTTCCTTACTGATAATATTCGAACACCAATCCCACCACAGAGCACCTTCCCACCACAATAAGAGGGAAGACTGGGAAGGTCGTTGTATTTCATTCTGGAGCCATTTAAGCCCATATATAGGAAGATACAAGCCAGTATGCTCAAGCTAAAGAAATGTGCTGTTTTTGGTAAGTAAGTCAGCTAGAGCATAAGAGGTCGCGCGCTCCAGGAAATTCTGTGCCACTCTCTTCCGGGAGTTTTAGTTTTAGGTCTCTGGATCTTGGCCATTGATGAGATTCCATGGCGCCGGGGGCAGTTTGTGGATCTGACTGCCTAGCTACTGAAAAACTGGGGAGCTGGGAGGAGGAGGAGGCCCAGTCCCAATCTGAGCAGGCTTGGAGGTCTCAGTCACGGAGCACACATACCTGGGTTTTTCTGCCTGTCCCCTCCTGGATGATACTTGTCAGAGCGTATGGAGAGTGGCCTTGACTATGGTGGCATACATTGGGGTTTGAACTCACAATCTTGCACATGGTTGGCAAGTGCCTCACCCCATGGAGCCAGCTTCCGGGCCCCCAGTGCATTCTAAATTCATCCTTTCCAGTTCATGAGACGCTCCTGGGTGTCTGTCCGAGGGAGAAAATTTTCAGATGCTTTTGCCGATGATACTCACTTCATTGATCCTTCGGAGGCAGGGCCTGGAGGAGAGCGAGGAGCTACAAAATGAATCGAGATGTTTCTTCAGCATCTCCAGACTGCATCCCTCAGAGAGGCCTGAGAAATGCCACTCTCTGTACTTTTCCACACCCCCTCGCCTCCCCGCAACTCGCAACTCGAGAGCATTACTCATGAAACGTTTCTTAAAATAACGCAAGAAGTAACTTCTGAAACGCCTGTGAACTCTATTTGCAATCATGACGGTGTGAGGAAGTCGGGGGATTCCTTTAGGGAACAACAAGTACAATATGCTACAAAATCAGCCACTTCGTTTTCCAGAAAATAGCTGAAGGCAGGAACAACTTCAGAAGCGTTGACTCACCGGAACCGTGTCCTTCCCGCCACAGGAAGCAAGAAGAGCTTCCAGTATCCTCTCCTGGGGTCCTGGGAATATGTGAGGTTCCCCAGCACTGTAGGAAGATGGAAATCAAGGTCAGCTCTCTTCACAGCCCAAGTGCTGGAAGCACCAGAAAAGTGCGTCCTGCACTTGGGCCGGAGAGAACGGGACACTTGCTATCTGCCAGGCCATTCCGGATACCTGAATGACCCCACCCCGCAGGAGGGATGGGGGGTGGGGGTGATGAGCAGTCGCAGACCATGGAGGAGAGGCACTGGCGGTTTGAGCCTACTTTGGCAGCTTGGATTACCAATGACAACTCAAACTTAAAATCAACCCTCCTAAGAACTAGAGTCCAAAGGCACGGCTATCCAAAATCTATGATGCACAGCGTCGATATTCCAATAGCAACAAGACAGAGCAGGCAGTCAGCAAACAGGAAAGGAGGCGCCACTCCCGGGAAATAAAATCGCTGGTCAGTGGGCCAGAGAGATAGAGCGGGATTCTAGGCACAGTTTTTCCATGCGCCTGAGTTTGATCCTCAGCACTGCCTGGGCATCCCCAAGAGTGATCCCTGAGCACAGAGCCAGGAGTAGCCCCCAAAACTCTGCCAGGTGTGGCCCAAACCTTCCCCCACCCACCAATAAATCAATGGCCACTAAAAACTAATGATAGAGGAAGATTTAGCAGACAAAGCCCAGGTCGCTGTAAATATTGTTAAAATATGACAGAAAAATGTGCCCAAAGAATTAAAAAAAATGATTCTAAGGCTGAGTGAACAGATAGGAATTTTAAAAGGACCATGTGGAAGCTCTTGTGTTTAAAAAAATTGAAATTTGTGGATCTGACGCCATAGAACAGCAGGGAGGGTATTTGCCTCGCATATGGCCTACCTGGGCTCAATCCTTGGTAACCCCATATGGTCCCCGAGCCTACTAGGAGTGGTCCCTGAGAGCAGAGCCAGGAGTTATTCCTGAGCATCGCCAGGTATGGCCAGACCCCCAAAATGTAGTTTTTTGAGTTGGAAATGAATGATCTCTTGAGAAGATAGAAGATAATAGAATAGAGATCAGTAGCTTGGTACTGGGCCAGAGAACATATGCAGGCCAAAGGGTAGAGAGAAAATTGGCAAGGAATGAGCCGAGTCCTGAATCTTTGAGTCATTGGAATAAATCTCTCTGTGTTTATGGCTGAATTGCCAGCAGAACAAGAAATGGGCAGAAAAATACATGTATGGACGCAATAGTCCAAAACTTCCTGAATCAGATGAAACCTAATGATTAACTTTTCAAATTCAACCAAAATCCAAGCAGGGCTAAAAACAAACCTGAAAGACGGGGTCATCGGAGAAATACTGAAGCTGGGAAGGCGCTAGCCTTGCCTGTGGCCAGTCCAGGTTTGATTCCTGAAACTATATGTTTACCCCCAAGCCCTGCCAAGAGTCACAAACACACACATATACACACACAGAAACACACACACACACACACGCACACACGCACGTCACCTGGAAAAATACAGTAGAATGTTAAAAAAGAATCATAAAATAAAATAAAAGTCATAAAATAAAATGTGGGGCATGATGCTTTTATGTCTCATCTGTGGAACAGCATGGAAACATCTCAGACTTCAGATATTTTTAATGACCCTAATAACTGCGTGAAGTGATTTTAGACCAGTGCTTTTATTAAAAAAAATAAATAAATTTTAAAAAATTGTAAAAGCCTTGCAGACCAATGCAGAACCTTTGTCAATTTCTACATCTTCGTAAACAAGTTACAAACATAAAGAAAATGCTATTTCTATTTTTTTTCTGAGAAAACTTCCTGCTGTTATTCTTTGAAAAAGCGATATGATGGCTCATGTAGGTGCCAAATTTATACCCATAAATATTGCCAGGTAAGAGTCTGGAAGATGGTTCCCAGGCAAGGGCGGAGAAGCTGCCTGCAGGAACCAGGCTTAAACCACCACGTTTGATATATGATATATATCACTGTCACTGTCTCTGTCCTCCCGTTGTTCATCGATTTGCTTGAGCGGGCCCAGTAACGTCTCCATTGTGAGACTTGTTGTTACTGTGTTTGACATATCAAACACGCCACGGGTAGCTTGCCAGGTTTATGCTATGCGGGCGAGATACTCTCGGTAGCTTGCCGGGCTCTCCAAGAGGGGCTTTTGTTCGATTTCCAGGAGAAATCAAACCTGGGCCAACCAGGTCGGCTGCGTGCAAGGCAAACGCCCTACCCGCTGTGCTAGAAAGATAGATAGATAGATAGATAGATAGATAGATAGATAGATAGATAGATAGCAATATAGCACTGTAGCACTGTCCTCCCATTGTTCATAGATTTGCTCGAGTGGGCACCAGTAACATCTCCATTGTGAGACTTGTTATTGTTCTTGGCATACCAAATATGCCATGGGGAGCTTGCCAGACTCTGCCGTGCGGGCAAGATACTTTCAGTAGCTTGCCGGGCTCTCCGAGAAGGATGGAGGAATCCAACCTGGGTCGGCCGCATGCAAGGCAAAAGCCCTACCCACTGTGCTATTGCTCCAGCCCATATATACATGCACATATATACACATATATATACATATATATATATCACTGTCACTGTCCTCCCGTTGTTCATTGATTTGCTGGAGTGGGCCCAGTAAGGTCTCTATCGTGAGACTCGTTGTTACTGTGTTTGGCATATCAAATATGCCACGGGGAGCTTGCCAGGCTTTGCCGTGTGGGCGAGATACTCTCGGTAGCTTGCCGGGCTCTCCGAGAGGGGCGGAGGACTCGAACTCGGGTCGGCCATGTTGGCTGCGTGCAAGGCAGACGCCCTACCCGTTGTGCTATCGCTCCAGCCCATATATATATATATATATATATATATATATATATATATATAGTAAAGGCCCTCCCGTTAATCGTCGATTTGCTCGAGCAGGCCCAGTAACGTCTTCATTGGAGACTTTGTTGTTACTGTGTCTGGCATATCGAATTCGTCACGGGGAGCTTGCCAGGCTCTGCCGTGCGGGCGAGATACTCTCGGCAGCTTGCCGGGCTCTCCGAGAGGGGCGGAGGAATCGAACTCGGGTCGGCCATGTTGGCTGCGTGCAAGGCAAACGCCCTACTGCTGTGCTATCGCTCCAGCCCGTATATATATATATATATATATATATACATATATATATATATATATATATATATATATATAAAGGCCCTCCCGTTGATCGTCGATTTGCTCAAGCGGGCCCAGTAACGTCTCCATTGGAGACTTTGTTGTTACTGTGTCTGGCATATCGAATACTCTCGGTAGCTTGCTGGGCTCTCCGAGAAAAGGTAAAGGTAAAGGCCCTCCCGTTGATCGTCGATTTGCTCGAGCGGGCCCAGTAACGTCTCCATTGGAGACTTTGTTGTTACTGTGTCTGGCATATCGAATACTCTCGGTAGCTTGCCGGGCTCTCCGAGAGGGGCGGAGGAATCGAACTCGGGTCGGCCATGTTGGCCGCTTATAAGGCAAACGCCCTACCGCTGTGCTATCACTCCAGCCCATATATATATATATATATATATATATATATATGTATACACACACACACACACACACACACACACACACACACACACACACATAGGCATACAGGCTCTGGGCCAGAGAACATATGGAGGCCAAAAGGTAGAGAGAAAATTGGCAAAGAATGAGCTGAGTCCTGAATCTGAGTCACTGGAATAAGTATCTCTGTGTTTATGACTGAATATGAACATATGCATATATATACATATATATTACTTGGGAAAACGTGTCGCTGTCAATCTGACATTGGCTTTATTGATTCTGGATTTGGGGGTTTCTTCTATTGCTTTCCTGCCTCACAGTGGTCCCCTGCCCAGTTCACCGCCTGCAACTCCCACTCTGGCCACCAGATGGCAGAGCCGCCCTACGCGTGACTGTAGGATCCTGCCTCCTGCTCCCACCCCGGGTCCCAGACAAAAGCACCCACTGGGCTTTCAAAAGAGACCTTTTTTTTCCTCCTCCTAGGATTTCCCCCTAAGAAATACTGCAAGCAGAAGTAGCTCAGCCTAGAAATGAATTTCCTGTATTTGTTTTGCTTCAATTAAATTTTTTTAATTGTTTCAATTCATTAGAAATTGCTGCTGGTCAGCCAGAGATGTCTCTGAGGAATGGGACAGAGGAGAAGGAAGAAGGAGGGGACAGGGAGCTCCTCTCCCCACCAGGTCCCCTTGCTGCCCGCCACACAGGTGGACGACAGAGGCAGGGGTCAGGAAGCTTCATCCCGGAGACGCATAAAGCAAAACTGGCAGTGAAGGGGACTGTCACTCTGTCCCAGGGGTGCCTCGGGGTCTTCCTTGCTTACGCAGCTGCTGGAGGGACCCAGTCAGGACTGGGTACTGTGCCACCCTGCCCCAGGGCTGAGGGAGGGCCCAGACCAGCAGGTCAGTGGCTCTTAGATGTCACGGGCCCAGTCCTGCAAGCCCTGGACTCACCACTGGCCCCACAGCCTCCTGCTGGCCACACACTTACTCCGCCATCACCTTTCTCTTAAGTCCCCGCAAAACAAGGGTCATAGGAGGCGCCAGTTCGAGCCGCATCTCACAAGGGCCCTGGCACTGCTCAGTGGCTAAAGGAAAGGGGCAGAGCACGTGAGCGGAGCCCAAATCCCCTCCCTCCCGCCTCCCTACCTGTAATCCTCCCCTCCCTTCTTTCCTTCCTTCCTTCCTTCCTTCCTCTCTTCCTTCCCTCCTTCCTTCCCTCCCTCCTTACTCTCCTCCTTCCCTCCTTGCTTCCGACCTTCCTTCCCTCCTTCTTTCTCTCCTTCCTTCCCTCCTTCCCGCCCTCCTTCCTTCCCTCCCTCCTTCCTTCCCTCCTTCCTTCCCTCCTTCCTTCCTTCTCTCCCCCTCCCTTCCTACCTTCCCTCCTCTCTCCCTTCCTTCCCTCCTTCCTTCCTTCCCTCCTTCCTTCCCACCTTCTTTCCATCCCTCCTTCCTCCCCTCCTTCTCCCTTCCTTCCCTCCTTCCCTCCTTCCCTCCTTCCTTCCTTCCCCCTCCCTATCTCTCCCCAAACTTCTCTCTCTCACCCCCTGGACCTTCTTGGCCCTGGAGTTAGTCTCTGTGCCTTCAGTTTCATTTTCTCTAGTCTCGCCTCCCTCAGTCAAATGAGGGACGGGAACAGAAGTGCCCGGGCTATTGAGAGACTCACATAGCCTCACTGTAGGGGAGAATGCCTGGACACACCAGGAATGATGCCTTGGCCAGTCTGGGTGGTTCTGACCAGGAGCGAACTCCGGGGCAACCACAGTCATTAGTCTTCTGTTTTATTTTCCTGTATTTGCAGTGCTGGAGAGAGAGGCCTAGGTCCCTTCCACGCTAGGCACACACTTTCCTGGGACCCCCCCCTCCACAAGCTGGTGGCAGAGGTATCCGGCCACACACCCCAGCCGGTGTGGCCTGCGGCCCTCAGTTTGGTCTCTGCTGGCCACGCCAGCTCTGGGCTAGAATGTGACAGGCCTGTCAGCACGGACTTCGTGGGCTGAGTCACAGGGTGGTCATGCAGAGACAGATCTGCGTGGAAAATTTACAGCTCCCTGGAGTCCTGTAAGCATCCCCATAGGAGCTTCCGGGTGTGACACAGAAGTGTCGGGAAATGTCAGCCTCCTTTGGTGGCAGAGAACAGTGGCCTGAGGAAGAGGAGGCCTGAGGAATGGAAAAGTCTCAGATCAGGTCCCTCAAGCCTGTTCTTCCTTGGACGGTTCTGTCCCGGCATCCTGGGTGGGTCTGGCCTCAGCAGCTGGGAGCGAAGAACAGCCTCTTGGCGTGAATCCTGCAGACCCGCCCAGGACACCTAAGCCACACTCCACCTCACGCACACACGCAGAGCAACATAAATGTCCCGCGGGCTTGGCTCATTCTGCGCCTCCGAGATGTTGGTGCGTTTGGTCTCGGAGTAAGACAGCTCAGAAGCTGGTCCCAGCCTGATCTCTACACGGCTGGTTTGGGATGAGCCGTTCTATTCATCAACCGTGGACACAGGGGTCAGAAGGCAGGAACAGGGACAGGGCTGGACTTGGCAGAAAACTTCAGGAAGGGACAAAAAGCCTTAAAATAAAACAACTGTTTGGAGAGACAAGATACATTCTGAAACTGGATCCAGCTCAGAACTAACAGGGGGCCTCGTTCAGAGAACACTGGAGGGGGGGTGGCCACGATGAAGCCCAGAGAAGACCGAGGGTGCAAAAACACCCTAAGTCTAAAAGCCCCCCTTGAGAACTCCTCGCAGAGACCCTCAAGCCAAACTTAGGCAGCTAAAAAAAAAAAAAAAAAAAAAAACCTCGACAAAATCAGCTTCCCTTAGCGGCTCAGATTCTCCTTCCAGGATTCCAAGTCCCCAGTCTGGGGGAGTCAACTATTCCTCCTTCACTCCACTGTGGGGTCCCCTCCCTGAGGTTCCACGTTCCTTTAATGCAGGGTGGCTCCTCTTCTCTCTGGAATTTCCTCGGCAAAACAATCTGTCAGCTCAGCTCCGGAAATTCTTCGCTGTGAAACACCAGAGCATGAGTCCAGGTGGAAGGGACAGCTTTGACCAGTGTCCACCCACCGTTACCCTAAGGGATCGCCTGAGCTCACGGGAGGAGGTGAAGGGACGCTGCTCCTTCTGCTTCCCCTAGCAACACCCCACCCCCAGGCTTTAAGCTTCAACCCCTGTCCACGATGAATTCAGTCCCAGAGTTTCCACGGCCATTGTCCACCAGGAAGCAGGTTTTCTAGACGGAGACGAGGGGAGGATCCCATGCTGGCCAGGGGCAGAGACATGACTCACAGCTGGGCTGGAAGATTGTGCCAACTCAGGGCCCAGTCTGAGGGAGCCTCCACACCATTAAATCTCAGCCCATGGTGGCCAGAGCAATAGCATAGCGGGGAGGGCGTTTGCCTTGCATGCAGCCAACCTGGCTTTGATTCCTGACATCTCCTAGGGTCCACCAAGCCCCGTCAGGAATGATTCCTGAGTGCCAAGCCAGGAGTAGGGCTTGAGCATCACCGGGTACGATGCAAAAAGCAAAAATATAAAGAAGAAGAAAGAAAATTGTGGCCTCTGAATGCTGGTGGTCATCTTCCTTCATTTCGTGTGCCTTCGTCCTGCCGGGGACGCTGGAAGCCAGACCCCGGGTTGGTGGGGGATGGGCTCCCAGGTGAGGCGGCACGATACCTCCCCAGACCTCTCGCTTGTTGGAAGCACTCCTGAGCCTGACTCAGGAAGCAGTGCTCTGCCTGGGCTCTGGCCCCTCCCGTGGGGTCCCACAGTGCAGACCCTCCGCTGCCCTGAAAGCACTGAGTCGGTCTACACTCACTGTGGCCACACGGATGGAAAAGCTCTTCCTCAAGCCCCCAGCCTGAGGGTCTGCAGGGAACGACCTTAGACGTGCTCCATCCTGCTCACCTACCCCCCTCAATGTGCTGGCCCATCGGGTTCCTTCATCTTGGGTTAAGAAGCACATCTGTGGGTTCAGCCCCTGTGAACAAGTAGACTGTGCAAGGTGCAGGGCGGAAACCGTGCCTGGTGCCTGGCACAGAGCAGCTCTGGAACTTCTCCTTGGTTTAAACCCCCAAGTGCAGAGCAGAGCCCTGCAAAACGGGCACTAAATTCCCCCCGCACGGTTGCTCCCTACCTCTGTCCCCCTGATGATGTGCATTTGCTTCTCATTGGCTCCTGTCCTTGTCTCCATGTCTCTGTCTCTTCCCCAGTGTGCTTCCTGCACACACACACACTAACTGACACACAAACTCACACTTAACACTCACACTCGCATATACACACTCACACATACACTCACACACAAACTCACACACACTCACACACAAACTCACGCACAAACACACACACAGACTCACATACACACTCACACAACACACTCACACACAAACACACACACAAACTCACATACACATTCTCACACACACTCACACATACACTCACGTACAAACTCTCACACTCATACAAATTCACACACAAACACACACACAAACTCACATATACATACACACTCACACACACACAGAAACACACGCTCTCTTACACCCACACACACATGAACGTCGCTTTTCAAAGTTCTGGGAGATTTTTTCTGACTGGGACCCAGGAGAGACCTTGTGCAAGGGCGTTTGCATCCAATGCCCCAGTAACTTCCGTAGGGACTCCTGAGAGAGCTGGCAGCAGACTGGGAAGGGGGCTGGGGCCGCGGGGGGGAGGGAGGCCGGAAGGGCTGGAAGGAGCCTCCCATGCCTCGTGCAGGTGCTCAGCCTGGGAGGGTGCTAATTGGGTGACAGGTGGGGACTCGGCAGGGGGAGCAGCAGAGAGAAGAGGGCAGGAGCTGGCTGGATTGATGCCAAATGGAAATTTCCTTCCTTGGCTCTGGTCTGGGTCCAAAAGCTCAAGGGCGGCGGAGAAGTGTACCCGCACCACGTCATCACCACAAACAGCCCTCGTAACTGCACACTGAGGGCCGGGCCTGGTGCTGGGGCGCTGCTGGCTTCACCCCAAGACTCTGAAGCCACTCTATGGTGAGCGCTGAGCGGGGGGCTCCTGACCCAAGGGCGCTAACGTTACTCCCTCCTAGCCCGGCAGCGGGAAGGGAGCGCCTCACCATTGCCCCAAGGGGTAGGTGTACACCATGGACAAGTCCAGTCCAGAAGCCAACAGTCCAGCTCCGGAAATCCCTGCCCCCCTCCCATCGTGATTGTCCCCCGTAACCACGAGCTGCTTACGCTCCACGGCTGTCAAGCAGCTTGATCGTGAACCGGCTCCCTTGCTCCTGCAACTTGCTTCGTTCATCACAGTCCCTCACCCACAGCCTCCCCGGTCAGACTTGGATGTGGTTTTTCCCATTATAAGCTTGTCCCGGACTGTCCTCGGGGGCCCTGACTTCTTTGGGATGCGAGTCCCTTTGTGACCTGTCATCAAGATTCCTTATTTGGCCCCTCTGAGAGGTGCTCATCCGGGTCTCAGAAATGCCCTTACAACTCTGAGACCAGTTGGAGAAATCTTGATGTTAAGCCAGAAGTCAAAAGCCAGAACTCATAAGAAGAGGAGTCACTGCTCCTAGGCCCAGAACTGGCAGGAGATGGGGCTGGCCACAGCTGTGCATTAACTGGTACTAATCTCCCACTTGCTACTGCTTCCTGGGCCTCGTGGTTGGTCTCAGGCGAGTCCAGACACCATGAGATTCTGGAGGGGTCACTCTCCTCTGGAGGCCAACTCTTCAGACTTGGGGAAAAAAATCAAAAATCCATGAAGAGGGCCAGAGCCATAGTACAGCAGGTAGGGCATTTGCCTTGCACGTGGCCAACCTGGGTTCAATTCCCAGCATCCCATATGGTCCCCTGAGCAATGCCAGGAGTAATTCCTGATTGCAAAGCCAGGAGTAACCCCTGTGCATCACCGGGTGTGACCCAAAAAGCCAAAAAAAAAAAAAAAATCCATGAAGAGGGCAGGAGAGATAGTACAGTGAGTAGGGCGTTTACCTTGCATGCAGCCAACCTGTGTTCGATCCCTGGCATTCCATAGAGTCCCCCAAGCACTGCCAGGAGTAATTCCTGAGTTCAGAGCCAGGAGTAACCCCTGAGCATCTCTGGGTGTGACTCAAAAAGAAAAAAAATCCATGAAGAACCAGTCAGATCAGGAGTCAGCAAACTACCACCCAGATTCTAGCCTGCCCCTATTTTTGTGAATGAAGGTTTTTTTGGGGGGTGGGGGGAGGGACAGATCCAGGAGACCCACCAAGCCATTTCCATCCAGCTGGGCCAGTGATTTTCTTACAGGGTCCTGAAGATGCAGTATTTGTCCAGCCCTTGACATTGCTGGCCTGATTGAAACCATGGGACCCTTTCCTTGAGTTGGCAAAATGGGCCGACACTGTGAAAGATTCCTGAACAAGCCTCAAATCCACAGCCCGGCCCCAGCCAAAGATCAGTCTGGACAAGGCCACTTCTTGAGCAGAGGTATCCTGAGAGGTCAGAGAGCATCAGGAACTGTTAGGCTGTTCAAGGATTCCACCATGTGTAATTTCGGCTTTGGTTTCAAATGGTTGCAAAGTAACAAGGGAACTGGTCCACAGATACTAAGTAACAAGATACTAAGTAACAAGTCATTCCAGGTGAAGGAAAATGAACAACTTAAAGGCAACCACTCCCGGGGCAAATTCATATTCATTGAAAACTTACTACGGACCAGTTACTTTACCAAGCAGTGGAGGAATGTGAAGATAAATGAGAAAAAAAAATCCTTTCAAGAGGCCCCCATCAAATAAAGGGGTACAGAGAAGAAAAAGCAGAAAATGTCTAGACAGAGTGGCTGAGAGCAGCAGTAGAGATGATCCCCTGACGAGGTCATGAGAGGAACCTCAGGTGGACAGCTGTATGGCGATCACTCACACATACAGAGCCACGCACATGGAACGTGTCTGGTTTGGCACTCATCGGTGATACCATCAGCACCGTCAAAGCCAGAAGTGCATGCAACCGTACCCGCAGTTTCCCGGCACCCTCTCATTTTCTTGCAGTTCTCAGTTATCATGAAGACACTCCGATGATCAGATTTTCATGTGCACAATACAACAATACCAACCCCAGACACGCTATTGGACAGCAGGTTGCCTTATTGGACAGCAGGTTGGCTGAAGCTTCGCACTCATTCAACAGCACTTCCCCAAGCTGCCACCACCCCCAGCCCCTGGTGGCTACAGCTGTCGTCTCTGCCTCCGTGAATTTGAGATGATTTCCGACAGTGCCTGGAAGTGAAATCATACGGCAAGTGTCTTCCCAGAACCGATCAATTCTATTTATCACAGTGTCCTTCAATTCCATCCACGTGGCCACAAACAGAATGATTTCCTTCTTCTGTGAAGACTGGATAATATCCCCTCATCTCTACATCGACCACGTAGTCTTGAACCATTGACACTTCTGTTCTGTCTGCGCTTCCGGTGACAGAAGTCCCCTGGGGGTGACTTAAATGCTGCCTCCAGTCACGCTTGGTTTGGGCTCTCCAGAAAACAAAGTTCGGTCCATTTGGTTTTTCTTTTCCCAGTACTTTTATTTATTTATTTATTTATTTTTGCTTTTGGGATTACACCTGGTGATGCACAGGGGTTACTCCTGGCTCACGCACTCAGGAATTACTCCTGTTAGTGCTCGGGGGACCATATGGGATGGTCGCGGGTATGGGAATCGAACCTGAGTCGGCCACTTGCAAGGCAAACGCCCTAACCGCTATGCTATCGCTTTTGAAAACGTTTTCTTTATGTTTGGTTGACAGCCTTAGAATCTAGGGCTTTGGCTTCACTCCTCTGTTTTGTATTATGTTGAGGGGGCCACACCCGGGTGTACTCAGAGATTTTACGCCTGGCTCTGCACTCAGGGATCACTCCTGACTGTGCCAGGGATTAAACCTGGACCTACTGTACTCTCACTTCAGCCCCCTCTGTGAGTGTGTTTAATGCCACACACCCCATCACCAAGGTTCCAGTGCCACCCCACCTCCCCAAAAGACCCCTCTTTTGGAAAGGGTGTTGCCCCATTCGCCCTCTCCTCTCTGGAAAGAAAGATGGCAGCCACATGGGAGCCTTGTGGACAGCAGGTATGAGCCGGGAGTGTGGGGGCGACTAAAACCTCATGGGAAGGGGGGCGTTTCGCTCCGCCCTTCACGCCCTACCGAGGCCACCAGTTGCCCCCCACGAGCGGCTCTCCAGCACGGCCACGACTCCAGAACACAGAAACCAATTTCTTAACTATCTGACTTTCAGTAGAAATACTTCCAGGGTCAATAGGTAAAATAGCAGAAATCCAAAACCAACATTTAATTCTTGAACCCAGCTGTAGAAAGCAAATCACTTCACAATGCTTTTTCAGCATGTCTGATTTGGGGGGGGGGGGGAAACTCTAAATAATAGTGGTGAATCTTTTATTGAAACAATCTAATCAAAGCGGATAGAGTGTTGGCTAGAATTCATCTGCCTCACAGGGACAGGGAGGGGTGGGGGGTGGGGTTTTATTGGGGTTCTTCATGGGAAAAAATAAGTATTGGTAAAGGGAAATGTGTTTGATATTTGCATGACTGAGACATAAACCTGAAAGCTTTGTAACCTTTCCCACAGTGATTCAATAAATAAATAAAAAAAAAAAGACCCCTCTTTTAATTCCTCCCACCTGGACATCCAGCATCATTTTCTCTGCAAATTGAGTCTTGTTGTTCCTTGCAAGTTTGTTCGCTTTAGTGAGTCTTTGTCCCTCTGAGTGAAAACCCCCAGGCGCTGTCTTTCACTTCCTTGCTGATTTTACTTAGCTAAATCACCTCCAGCTCTATCCCTTTCGACCTCAAAGGCACAATCTCCTGCTTCTCTCCAGACTGGGAGAATTCCACAGAGTCAGACTAGCAGAGCATCTACGTGGAGTCCCCTGTGGGCTGGTAGGTGGGTGGGCAGGAGGACCCCGGCTTTAGGTGACAGCCAGTAACCTTTAGAACCCGAGACACAATGTGGGCAGAAGGGAGGCAAGAGCAAATGGAGCTGAGGAGGGATGGAGGCAGCACGTGGTCCTCTGGCTGCAACTCATGACTGCCCTGGGAGGGCACTGCAAGTGTCCATGGCTGTCCTTTTGCAGATGGACACTGAGAGAAGCCTGGACACATGGATGTTCCCCCCACTCCCCTCTCCCCACTTCTTTCCATGGGGAGTTCCTTTCTGATTTTTTTTTTTTTGTAGCTTGGGGGCCACACCCAGTGATGTTCAGGTCTTACTCCTGGCTCTGCACTCGGGGATCACCCCTCATGGAGCTCAGGAAACCATGTGGGATACTGAGGATGGAACCTGGGTCAGCCCTTGCAAAGCAAATGCCCCACCCACTGTCTTATCACTCCCCGACACCTTTAAGGTGCAGTAATGGAACTGAAGTGGCAGTGAAGGGCTCAGAAGAGAAGGCAGGGGGCGTACAGCACACCAGCCAGGCATCACGAAGTGCGCCATTGAGCATTGTTCTCGGAACTGTCTGCTGAGAGATTTATTTTTAAGTTCCAATCTATAACAGGCTCATCTTTTGGTAACATAAAATAAAAATGAATTAGTTGCAAACTAAAACGTCTGAAGAGAGAGAGGGAAAAAAAAAACCCTCACCCAAAGCTACGCGCTGCGTAGTACTGCCACAGAACATATGAGTCACTCTTTGCGGGGGCCAGAGGGAAGTTTTATAACCAAATAAATGTGAAAAACACTCGGCGCAGGCTGCCCCCTGCTCCCTGCAAGGAAGCCGGCTCCCTTGTTCAAGCCTTGCCCAGCAAGAGTCTCTCTGGGCGAAGAAGCTGAGGACGCTCCTGTCTCTGGCGGGTCTAATGTTTGTCTTGGAGGGATGCGACTGGCCAATGATCAATAAGGGAACTGGCTGCAAAGATTCTCACGCTGGGCAGATTGAAAGTGGGCCCGGGCCTGGGCACTCGTGCCAGTCACAGCCCCCAGATCGTCCCACGCTCCGGTTTCCTGTACCGGAGATGAAAAGTTGTCACCGGTCTGGCTGGAGCCCAGGGTGCACTGACACCACAGGCTAAGGACGGAGCCAAAAAGGAGAACAGGTCCCAAAACGGAGAACGGGTCCCAGAATGGAGAACAGGTCCCAAAATGGAGAACGGGTCCCAGAATGGAGAACGGGTCCCAAAATGGACCCTTTTGGGGGAGGGGAGGAGTTTGAGCCTCGCCTGGTGGTGCTCATGGCCTACTCCCACTTCTGTGCTTCAGACTTCCTCCAGTAGTGCTCAGGGGACCATGTAAAGTCGACATCAGAGACCATGGAAGTCGACATCGGATCTGGACCAGCCCCTGAGCTGCCGTCTGTTGGAGTATCTCTCTAACACCAAGTCTGTTAACATCCTCCCACCATGAGGCCCAGAGGAATAGCTGGTAGCCTCCAGCACCCACCTTGCCGCAGTAGATGGTGGGGGATTCCATCCCTGGTGTCCCCACATTCACCTGGCAACCCTGCTCTCTGTCATTCCCAGCAAGGCAGTAATGTCCAGCCACACACAAAATGTCCAGCTAGTAGGGGGTGGGTGTAAACACCGCACCCAAGGGTGACAAGACCCTGGGCCAACACTGATATCAAAATAAGACACGGAAGTCCAGCTGCAGCTAGCAGCAAACACAGGCGAGGCCCCGGGTTTGATCCCCAGCACCGCAAAAAAGAAGGAAAAGAAAAACAGGTGACTTAGAGACTAAAGTTTGTTTGATGAACTGTCAATACCTACTCTTAAAACTCAGTTGAGGGGGGCTGGAGTGATAGCACAGCAGGTAGGGTGTTTGCCTTGCACAAGACCAACCTGGGTTCCATTCCCAGCATCCCATATGATCTACTGAGCACTGCCAGAAGTAATTCCTGAGTGCATGAGCCAGGAGTAACCCCTGTGCATTGCCGAGTATGACCCAAAAAGAAAAAGAAACAAAAACTCAGTCGGGGCCAAAAGGAAAAGTGAGGCCTAATAAAAGTACTTTATTTTTCCTGTAAAAGTACCTTCATAAAAAAATTATCCATCTAGCACGAATATTTATTTAGACAATAAATATTCATGACGGGTTTCATCTAAGAGCTTCCAGTACTACTGAACGTTAGTCGGCCTGAGTTGATATTTACGGCCGACCTCCTCAGGGAGCAGTCCTGGAAGAAGACTCCCTGAAAACATAAGCATCATTCTAGCTTCACACCCTGACCCCAGCCAGGCTGGTCCTAGGTCGCCTTCCACTCACGTACAAAGGAGCTCTCACACCAGAGGTCCGTGGCTGCAAGCTGGCCCTTTCCAGAAGAGCCGCTTCACTGTAACTGGCACCGAGGCTGCTGCTGGGAAGGGAGGCTTGGCAGAGCCTCTGATGTTCCTCTCGGCGCAGCAGTTGTGTGGAGCTGTGTGTTTCTGCACAGACACATTCCCTGGCAAACGGGCTGTTCTTTTCTATTGCTGCTTCCAGCAGACACTGTAGGCACCGCAGGAGAGAGCAGGGGGGGTACAGTGAGGAAGCTGGGGTACAGGAGGGAGTTGGAGTACGGGGAGGGTATTGGGTGCAGAGAGGGA
Organism: Sorex fumeus; assembly: GCF_029834395.1. NCBI lineage: Eukaryota > Metazoa > Chordata > Mammalia > Eulipotyphla > Soricidae > Sorex > Sorex fumeus. The sequence continues at coordinate 16,905,210 of NW_026606085.1, read as the reverse complement.
GCTGGGGTACAGGGAGAGAATTGGGGTACAGGAGAGAGCTGGTGTGTCTCCAGAAAACGGAATGGGAAGGGTTCAGGTAACCGCCCCTTAGCCTGCAATGCCCCGGGAAGCCCACCAGGGGTCGTATTTGTGCCCAAATGAAACCCGCTTGTGACAATTGCATGAAGGAGGGAACTGTGGAGAGGTGGGAAAGTGAAAAATATTTATTTGTTTCAAGAGAGCGGGTTGCTCCAGCCACCCACAGCACCTAGATCCTTTGTGACTGCATCACAGACACCAGTGAAGAGCAGTTGCTCCCATGCCCGACAATCTAGCTGTAAGCTTAAAATGCAAATAAGTCTCTCGTCAGAGTCATAGTACAGCGGGGAGGGCATTGGCCTTGCACACGCCAACCCACGTTCGATCCCTGCCTTCCCTTAGGGTCCCGGGAGCACGATCGAGAGTGGCTCCTGAGTACAGAGGCGGGAGTAACTCCCCAGCATCAGCAGGTAATGCTCAAAGACAAACAGGGAAAAAAAAAAAGGTGCATCTTTCACTACAGAAGTGACAGAGAAAAGAAAATGACGGGAGGGGCCAGAGTGATAGTACAGAGGGGAGGGCATTTGATTTGCACACGGTCGACTCGGGTTCGATCCCCGGCATCCCATATGGTCCCCCAAGCACTGCTAGGAGGAAGTCCTCAGTGCAGAGCCAGGAGCAACCCCTGAGCATCACTGGGTGTGAACTCTCCCCCCCCCAAAAAAAATATAAAAAGAACAAAGGAAAAGAAAATGAGTGAATGTAGAAAGGTCAGACTATAGCTGAATCTCACAAAGACAATGTTTATGAGAAACAGCCTTGTTCCTGACATCCCATTCGCTCTCAATGGAACGACCATCTCCGAATGCAACAGCTATGTGTACCTAGGTCGAGAGGTCAACATGACGAATGACCTGGCACCCGAGCTGCGCAGGAGGAAGAGAGCGGCTTGGAACGCCTTCAAGAAAGTCGAAGAAATAGCTAAGAGGACGAAGAACCTCCGGCTCTGGGCACATCTCTTTGATTCCACTGTTCTTCCTGCATTAACATACACCTCAGAGACCTGGGCCCTACGAAAACAGGTTGAGAACGCTATTCGGGTCTCCCAAAGAGGAATCGAAAGAGCTATGCTTGGAGTGTCACGCTTCACTCAAATGAGAGAAAGAATCCAGAGTTCCGACCTCCATCAACGGTCAAGAATCAGGGACGCTGTCTCGTTTGCCAAGGCGTCGAAAATCAGATAGACTGGACATGTAATGAGATTTGGAGATGACCGCTGGACTAGAGCCATTACCGACTGGATTCCACGGGACATCAAAAGAACGTGTGGCTGCCCACCTACAAGATGGCCAGACTTCTTCACCAAGACCCTGAACGATCGGTTTGAGGCTCTTCATGTTCCTAGAACGAGCAGATGCCACTGGGCTACGCTAGCATACGACAGGGACGAATGGAGACGTTACTGGTGCCCGCTTGAGCAAAATGATGAGTAACAGGATGTCAAGTGACCAAGTGAAAATGATGGGAAAGGTAGAAAGTCCCCACCAGAACTTGGATATGTGAACTCCCCCTGATCAGACAGAGCAGGCAGTGTAGATGGCCACATTTTTACCTCTGATATTTGGAGTTCTGATCCCAGCTTGTCCTTCCCTTTCTACAAGCTCGTCCTCAGCAAGGTTCAGTGGGATCTCCTGTGGCTGTAAAACTTACTTTACACATCTAGGAAGGTTGAGAGATGTCTGCAAGGAGCTGACAGGGTAAATTCCCAATAAAAATCATGAACATTTTAATTTTAATTTTCGGTTTGGGGGGCACACCTGGCAGTGCTCAGGGCTTGCTGCTGGTTTTGCATCCAGGAATCACTCCTGGCAGGGCTGGAGGGACCACATACAGTCCGAGGGATTGAACCTGGCTTAGCCATGTTCAAACAAGCGACGTAGACCTGTTATTTCTCTCCCTGGCTCCAAAAATCGTGATTATGTTTAACTAGAGAGAAGCCAGTGAAAACGGAGTGGGAAAGACCTGGGTGACAATTTAAAATTGGGTGATGAACTAAAGAGTTTTCTTTGAGAAAAGAGGTTCTGGGACTTCCAGGTGGAAGGTGGCCTAGACCTAACTTGTATTTCTCCAGTGAATAGGCTTTAGGTTAAAATAAAAGCTAGAAACATACCGTTGATTCTTATAAAGACTTTCTGAAACTGCCACCATGGGCTTCAGTATATCCTTGGATGGTCTTGCGTACACGCATGTGTGCATGCATGTGTGTGCACGTGGGTGTATGTGTGTGCATTGTGTGTGCGCGTGTTTGTGCATGTGTGCATGCATGTGTGTGTTGCATGTGTGTATATGTTTGTGCATGTGTGTACTTGCATGTGTGTGCACACCGTGTGTGTGCATATACTTGTGCATATGTGTGTGTCCACATGTGTGCATATGTGTGAGTGTGTGTGTGTGTGTGTGTGTGTGTGTGTGTGTGTGTGAAGAATTGCCCTGGCAAAGAAGGAGGGACCACAGAGCTCAGCTCTGCCTGAACTGGACCCCTGGAGGCACCTGGGCTGGGAGTAGGAATTCAAGGTCGGCTCTGTTCTATTGCCTTTCGTCAACGTTATCAAATATTTATTGATCAGCATTTGAGCATCATGGTGGGGTGAGAGGAAAGAAGAAGGAGTACAAAGAAGTAGAGACTGAAGTTCCTGTCTTTGAAAGATGTTTGGTGTCCTTAGGCAAGCAAAATACACAGTTCAGCTTAATTTAATAAATATTTCTTAGCGGGGCCTTTGTGGTTTGAGCCTCTGCTGTGTGTGTGTGTGTGTGTGGGGGGAGTTAGTAATTCCAAGAGGAACAAAGAGAGCTCCCAGGCTCCCAGAGACCCTTACACAGACCAGGGGAGAGCAAATGGACACTTCAGCATTAAATACAGGCTAGTGAGTTTTTCCATGAGTTCTGGATGCATTCATAGAAAGAAAAAAAAAACCTCTCTTTGAGCAGGAACATAATTATTTGTAAGTAGTAAGGGCTTAGGGAATACTTGAACACACCACAAATCAGCCTCAGGAAAATGTGTTTGTATTTAGACTTGAGGACTTGCTCCAAGAAGGGCGATGGGACAGAAGGGACATGTGCCAGAAGAGGAGACAGATGCCCAGCTGTCCTGCATGGTGACAGAGAAGCCCAGTAATGAGCCCAGGACCCTCCACTCCAAGACTCTCAGCAGAAATAAGACCATTGATTAATTTTTCATTTGTTTGGTTACCTTGTTATTAAGTAGTAGTGAAAGATTCCTCATCGTTTGCTATCTTCCCAGACCCTCCAGTTCTCCCCAATTTTATTTGAACTCCTTCTCAGTCAAAGAAAGAAAATTTTGGGGACAGAGTGATAATACAGCTGGGAGGGCATTTGCCTTGCACATAGCCCAGGTTTGATCCCCGGCATCCCATAGGGTCCCCCAAGCATCTCCAGGAGAAATTCCTGAGTGCAGAGCCAGGAGTAAACCCTGAGCTTTGGCAAGGATAAGCAAAAAGGAAGGAAGGAAGGAAGGAAGGAAGGAAGGAAGGAAGGAAGGAAGGAAGGAAGGAAGGAAGTAAGTCTTGGGGCCGGAGCAATAGTACAGTGGAAAGAGCATTTACTTTGCATGCAGCTGACCCAGGTTTGATCCCCAGCATCCCATAGGATCCTCCAAGCACTGTGAGGAGTAATTCCTGAGTGCAGAGCCAGGAATAAACCCTGAGCATCGTCGGGTATGACAAAGAAAGAAAGAAAGAAAGAAAGAAAGAAAGAAAGAAAGAAAGAAAGGAAGAAAGAAAGAAAGAGAGAGAGAGAGAGGAAGAAATAGAGAGAAAAAAGGGGAGAGAGAGAGAGAGAGAGCGGGTCGGAGAGATAGTACAGTGGGGAGGGCATTTGCCTTGCACACAGCTGACCTGGGTTTGATCCCCGACATCCCATAGGGTCCCCCAAGTACCACCAAGAGTAATTCCTGAGTGCAGAGCCAGGACTTAACCCCCAGAGTACCATCAGGTGTGACCCAAAGACGGGAAAAAAAAGAGAGAGAAAGAAAGAAAGTCTTGCTTAGATAAAGTTAGACAAAGAGCGTATGATGAGAAAGAAAATCTGGTTTTGAGCCTTGCAGTTAGAAACTCGAACTGTACAACCGAGCTTTCTCTGCTGTATCTTAGCCCAGAAGTTGGGCTAGGGGCTCACGTATACAGTGGTAGGAACTCAGCAGAGAACCTGCAAGAGTGGCCTGTCTGACTCCAGACATGTGGCTTGGGTCTCCCCGCACCGTCTGCAGGCGCACTGCTGTCGAGGGCACGAGGACAAGGACGTGGTGTCAAACACCATCAAACTCAATGGCAGAAGCATCTTGTCTGTTCTTCTGGCTCTAGGAACAGGAGCTAGACAGGGCTCACAGCCAGTTCCAGGGGGACCTGGGACACTACGGCACAGGTAGCCGCTTCAGAAGGAACCTCCTGGCCTGGAGCAATAGTACAGCAGGTACGGCGTTTGCCTTGCACATGGCTGACCCGGGTTCGATCCCCAGCATCCCATATGGTCCCCTGAAGCACCGCCAGGAGCAATTCCTGAGTGCAGAGCCAGGAGTAGCCCCTGAGCATCTCTGGGTGTGACCCAAAAAGCAAAAAAAATAAAAGAAGGAACCTCCTACCCACTCCTAACCAGAACGCTGTCCCGGTCACCCACATCTGCCCCAGCTGAGCCAGCTCAACATTTCATTTGTCGCAGTCACACCCAGCAGTGCCTGGGGACTTGGGGCCATGCCAGGCCCATGCTATGGGCCACTGGTGGTCTGGAGGCCACAGGACCACCCCCCACGTCCTGCCCAGTGTGCTTGGGCCTTACCCCCCAATACTGGGAGACAGATGATGCAGACACTGGCCTCAGGGTGTTGTACCGGCAAGGCATATCCTCGAGCCTTGAAAGAAACTGCCTTCCCAGCACCAGTATTTCACTGGGCGTACGCCCTGGCGGGGCTCAGGGCCTGGGTGGGCTCCCCACACACAGAGCCTCTCTCCGGTCCTCGGCGCCAACTTCTTAGATTGAGTGGATCAAAAAGCCAGCTGATGATCCCTGCAGAAACAAGATGACTCTATTAACAACATATCTGCGAGGCCCTTCCAAAGACTCTGCTGGCAGGGCAATAGCGCAGCTGGAACCGCACTGGCCTGACGTGAAGTCACGCTGGGTTCATTCCCCAGCACCACATGTGGTCCCCCAAATCTGTCCAGGAGTGATCACTGAGCACAGAGCCAAGAGTAAGCCCTGAGCATCACCGAGTGCGGCCCCACCCCCAAAAAAAAAAACCAAACTCTAGCCTTGACTTAACCAGACATGCCTTTTCATTATTGTCTCAATTTTTTTTTCTTCTTCTTTTTGGGCCACACCTGGCGATGCTCAGGGGTTCCTCCTGACTCTGCACTCAGGAATTACTCCTGGCAGTGTTCAGGGGACCCTGCGGGATGCTGGGATTCGAACCCAGGTCGGCCACGTGCAAGGTATACGTCTTACCCGCTATGCTATCTACTCCAACCCCAGTCTCTCTTTAGATTGATGATTTAACATAAAGAAGCATTATTCTAATGGGGGCGGGGAAATGAAGTAAACTACCCAAGTACCCAAGACATGTAATTTGAGTGTCAACAAGGAATCCTTCCTGTTTGCTTGTTGTTGTTGCTGTTGTTGTTGTGGCGGGCGAGGGGGAGGGCTGGGGGCCCTTCCTAGTGACCCTCAGTCTACTGGGCCAGTTGGTTCTATGCTCAGGCTCAGTGGGTCTGGGTCATCAGGGTAGGGTCACAGGTGCAGGGACTGAGCCTGCCACCCCCCTGGATCTGGGCATTCTCCAGACTAGCCCCAGAGACAGACCTACGTGCGAGCAAAGGTCGTCAAATAAGATCACCGTGCTCCCGGCTGAGCTGCGTGTGCTCGGGGCTGGGAGAGAGGGCGGAGAGGAGAAAAGAAATCCAGAGAAGACAAGGGAAGTGCAATGAGAACCAGATGGTCTCCCATTTCCAGAGCGGAAATTGCTTCCTCCTTCGGTTGGTTGTTTACCGTTTGTAATCGGAACCCAAAACAGGAGGCTGATGTGCCTCAGGGAGCCAGCATCCTCCGCCCAGTGCTCTGGAGCAGGGTTTGTGGGTGCAAGGTATGCCTCGCAGCACCGTCTAATTGAGGGCTCAGCACAGCTGGGCTGGAGTCCCACGTCCTACAGAGTTCTCCTTGCTCAGTGCTCCTGATGTGCTTCTCTTATCCAGCTCACCCCACCAGGTGCTGAGTGCAGACACTTCCAGTCCCCCATCTGGTGTTTGTGGGGCTGCAGGTGGGGTGTGAGGCGGCGGGGGAGGGGGGGTGGGTGTCTGACATCCAAGAGGGAGGAATCTCTTCCAAGCTCTATTTCTACCCTTCCAGGCCAGAGGCTGGCCCTGCTTTTCAAATGCATCGTGCCCAGCACTGATTCTGCAAATCTCTCCTTCCCCAGCCCCCAAATGAGCGTCTCTTGTCTGGCACCCGGTTTCCAAGCATCCTACTCAGCTACTCAAGTTGTTTCCAATCCTAAAAACCTTAGGATACATTCACTTCCAGAGCATCTTTGGGGTCTAGCTCTTCCGTTTCAACTGCATTGCCACGGTCAGTGTGAAACAACCTTCTGACCTGGGTTTCTGTAATCAGCCCCTTGGGGCGAGGGGTGACAGCGGGAAAGGAGCTTTTCTTATGCTCTGCCAACCTGCATCCCCCAGTCCCCACCAGGAGGGACCCCTGGGTGCAGAGCCAGGAGTAAAACCTGAGCAATGCCAGGTGTGACCCCCCCCCCCCAAACCAACTTTAAAAACAGACCAGCATCATGTACCTGAAAATAAGATTGACCACAGGTCAGGTGATTCACCAGTGCTGATGTGAGTCATCGTTACAGGCTGTCATTAAATATTAGAAAACTGGGAGGGGCTGAAGTGATAGTACAGCAGGTAGGACGTTTGCTTTGCACGCAGCGGACCCGGGTTCGATTCCCAGCATACTGTATGGTCCCCTGTGCACCGCCAGGAGTAATTCCTGAGTGCAGAGCCAGGAATAACCCCTGTGCATCGCCAGGTATGACCCAAAAAGCAAAAAAATAAATAGATAAAATGAAATAAAATCTAAAAAAATAGATAACTAGGAATGTTTTCGACCTGCAGCTCTTATAGGACAGAACGAACGCATTTTGAATTTTGAACACATTTTGACTTGGAAAACCAATGAAACTCAGATATGTGGCTGGCATATGGTCACTGCAGTGGTCGGGCCTCCCTGGGTGGTGCTCTGGGGACTACCAGGACGTGGTGGCACTGGGTTGGGGGGGGGGTGCTGTGGAGGGCGGGATGTCTAACCTACAGTGCCAAGTTGGAACCCAGGCCCCAACATGCCCGCCAGGCATGTGCTCTAGCGGGAAAGTGACTGATGTTTCCCCGAAACTGGCGTCAGAAAGATGATTTTGTTCATCTCGTGTTTCACCTGCTTTTCATGAGATCATTTCCATTCTGAGCAGGGAGGCCCCCTCGCCCAGTCCCTGTCACATGGTTTGTGGCAGAGAAAGTTCAAACTGCTACAAATGTTACTGAACCTTGAGTTACAGTGTATATTGTGCTGCCCACAACAGCAACAACAGGAATAATGTCCTCACTTGCTAATTTGCAAACTGAGATGTGCATGGTGGGCCAGAGCCATAGGGCAACGGGAAGGGTGTTTTCCTTGCACACTGCCGATCCAAGTTCAATCCTTGGTATTTCTTATGGCCCCCTGAGCACCTCCAGTCGTGATTTCTGAGTACAGAGCCAGAAGTCACCCCTGAGCATCGCTGAGTGTGACCCCCCAAAAATAAAAAGATGTACAAGGTAATTTTGAAGCAGTTCCTTAAGGCCCTGAGAACTTGAGGGAGGCGTGTGGCTTGTTCAACAGGGATTCCAAAGTCCCCTGACACGAAAGACAGCGTCTGGGTCAGGCCAGGCCCTGAGAGATGTAGCACCCTCTTCCCGATATCACACAGGTCGTTCTCGTTTTATTTTTGCCACACCCAACTGTACTCAGGGCTTACTCCAGGCCCTGCGCTCAGGAATCACTCCTGGCAGGGCTCGGGGGACCGTAGGGGGTACTGGGGATTGAGCCAGGGTCAGTCACATACAAGGCAAATACCCCTCCCTGCTGTACTATTGCTCAGCCCCTATGTAGAAAATTCTTTTCCTGTTCTGCAAAGGTGCAAACTGCATCTGACAACTGTCCCCTCCCCCTTACACCAGAAGTTCCCCAAACAGTTGACCGACTTCGCCCTGTTCGGGGGTGGGGTGGGGGAGGAATATCCCTGAGGGCTCCCCCCGGAAATCCATCTTCTAAAAGAGAACAGAAAGCATCCCCCAGTTCCACCAGAGGCCACCACTGCCCTTCCCCCCGGATCATTCCAGACCTCGGGGGCGGCCTTACCTGGGGGTGGGCAGGAAACTGCTGTGTGGATGCCCCACTTCTGTGCTGACTCAGAAGGGGGGGAAAGCGGCATGCCTGGGGGAGCCCCAGTTCTAGAAATTACAGTTTTGGTGCCCTGTGGTGCCCTCCCAGGGAAGCCTGTGTCCCCTGGGTGAGCAATGGAGTGACCTATGGGGTCAGGTGGGGTGACAGGTGTGAAACGGTGCCAAGCTGCACACGTGCCCCAACGCCCCGTATCCTCCGGGCTGCTGAAAGTCCAGGATGGCGCAGAGGAGAGGGAAGGGTATGGGGGGAGGAGGGGCTGGGGGAGCAGGGGAGTGAGAATCGAGGGAAACAGAGGAAACCCCACTGGGGTGAGCACAGAGAAAACAACCTTCCCAGTTTCCTCCCAACCCCCCTTGGCTCCCACTAACTTCCAAGAGACGCCCCATTTTCCTCTCTGTCTGCGCCTCCATCTCGGGGAGGAGAGGAAGGAGAAGCAGCGTGGTCGGGGGAACGGGGAGCATTGACGGAGAGGTTAGCGGAGACCCTGGGCTTGGTCAGGGAGGGGTTCCAGGATGCCCATGGAGCGGGGGGCGCGAGGGCAACTGGTGGCAGAGGGAGCGTCCACACTGGGGTCCATACTGGGGTCGTGTGTGCACCCCAGGGGGCTTGCACCCCAGCCCGGCCTTTGCCGGGACTCCTCCCACCACCAGGGATGTTCCTAAGACACTTGCACGTGTGTGGACATGCGTGGGCACACATGTCTACACGTGTGCGCACCGTTTCCAGCTAGCAGAGAGTTCTGTGGCTGCACCACACGGGAGAACCAGGCCTGAGAGTAAGTAACTGGGGGAGTGGGGAGCACTGCGGGGAGCAGCCATGTGCACTCCCACCTCCGGCCGCTCCCCCCCCCCCCCCCCGGGAATGAACCCAGCCACGCACCAGGAATGGCCAACTCCTGGGTGGGGGGAGCTGGGAGCTGGTGTCACTTAGCCTGGGCCCCCCACTGCCTCTCTCCAGAGGCCCCCTTGCCCGCCCACGCCATCCCTGGGGGACGGTGATTCTTCTGAGACCACAACACACTTCCCCCTTCACATCCTGCCACAGACCTAGAAGGGCCAAGGCCACCACAACAAAAGGCAGCAGTTGAAAGACCGCATTTTGCCTCTCTGCTGGCTCCTCCCCAGACCCTCCTCCTCCTCCCTCTCCTCCCACGCAGCACTCACACGTGGACCGACCACCTCCTCCGCCATCGGCCCTGGGCTTCTGGGTCCAGTTTCCGCCCAGGCTTTCTCTTGAATCTCGTCCTGCAACGTGGACTCCAGCTCTGGTTTGGGGTGGTCGCGGAGGGCTCCGTTCCAAACCCAGACCACCCCCTACCCAGAGGTGCCAGCTTTCCTGCAAGTGTTCCTGAGCCGGAGACACACCCAAAGGCCTTCACTGTTTGAAACACTTTGCAGCAACTTCGAAATTTGGTTTTTTGTTTTTTGAATTGAACTTTTTCAGGTGCTGGGAATGTGGTCCAGCAGGAGGACGCATGCGTGACGGCCAAGGTTGGGTCCCTCAGCACCCTGAATGGCCCACATTTTCACCAGCCTGGAAAGCAGAAGACTTAGCTTAGAGAGCCGCCATTTACCCCATCACCTGGATGCACAGCCTGCTCCAATGCACCACTCCTCACCACACCCACCTCCCTTCACGCTCTGCTTATTTGTGTTTGTCCCTTTAGCTCATTGATGCAAAAGGAGACTTCCCAAATGGAACTCCAATCTGCACCTGAATGACAGGAACCGATGCGCACATAACCACAACACTTCAGAAAGTCAACTTGGCTCCAACTGTACCCAGTACTGAGTCCGTCCTCATTTCATATACTGTCCCACAAATATTTTGTTTTCATATTTTTTGGAAGGAAAAGAACTGGCAAAATGTGCTCTTGGTTTAGTCCCATCCCTGTCCTCCCACTGCCATTGTCTTTATTATATTGATTTTACTGAATCGCCGCGAAGTTGTTCAGTTGGGTTTCAGTCATGTAATGCTCCAACACCCATCCCTTCATGAACAGCATATGTTTCCCACCAGCAATGTCCCCAGTTTCTTCCTGCCACTATTCCACCCCTAGTCTGCCTCTATGGCAGGCACTTTCTCTCTCTCCCTCCCTCTCTGTCTCTGTTTCTGTCTCTCTCACTCGCTCGTTATTGTGGTTTGCAATACAGGTACTGAAAGGTTATCATGTTTGTGTTTTTACCTACTTTCTTGTTGAGTGATCATTTCTAAGGACGCTTTGGGTTCTTGACCTAATCGAGATCTGAGTGCTGCATTTGTCTCTTCTCTCTCTCTGTCTCTCTGTCTCTGTCTCTGTCTCTCTCTGTCTCTCTCTCTCTGTCTCTCTCTCTCTCTCTTTCTCTCTGTTTTGCATACCCCAATGTAGCACACTTCTCCTCAAATGTCTGTGGAGGGACTGCCTCTTTGGATGAATCTAGGCGTGTCCTCCAGAATGTTCCATGGTCAAGATGAACGTCTGCTTCAGGTAATGTCTCTTATAAGAACCCCCTGCAGGCATACGGCCCTTCTTTCTCTTCTCCACTGTCACAAGTCATCCCTCCCCAGTGGCTGGCAGGCTAGGATGGAGCCCTTGATTAAGGTGGAAACCACAGATTCCCCCCGTGCACCTGTACTTTCCCCTCTGCTCTGAGTCAGCAGCCTGCCCACTGGTACTTGGACACAGGGTGAACACCAGCCTTTGCCCAAGACTTTACTGAAGATCCGAGGTGCTTGTTGCCCTCACAAAATGCACAATGGAGGGGCTGGGGTGATAGTACAGCGTGCTATACAGTTTGCCTTGCATGCGGCTGACCCGGGTTCGATTCCCAACATCCCATATGGTCCCCTGAGCACCACCAGGAGTAATTCCTGAGTGCAAACCCAGGAGTAACCTGTGCATTGTTGGATGTGACCCAAAAAGCAAAAAAATAAAAAATAAATAAAAGAACAAAATGCACAATCGACTTTCTAGCATTGTTTCTACAAGTATTGATTATTATTGCTTTATAAAGCAATTGTTATTGCTTTATAAAGAATGCCCCTCCTCTCCATCTTCTACAAATATTGTTATTGCTTTCTAAAGAATGCCCCCTCCTCTTCACCTTCTACAAGTATTGATTGTTATTGCTGTATAAAGAATGCACCCCCCCACCCCCACCCCCCCACCACCTTTCTTGTTTGTTGGCTTTGGCTTCTGGTGTGTCTTCTTCCTCCTTTCCCCTCTCTTTGTTGTTGGCTTATGAAGCTTGGGGCAGTCTGGGTGTGAGGTGTGGACAGTGCTGGGGTGAGATGTAAGAGAGGTGGGTGGGGGAACTTGCCCATGCCCACAAGGCAGGCCTGCTGCACCTGGACCCCCTCTACAGCTCTCAAAATCTGGCAGATCTACAGAATTAATTGTCTCACTCTGTGCACCCAGGGGCCTCATTAGTGGTGATGGAAGAGTGTTCAAATTGGACGTGGTCCTGGGGGCTCCTTCGAGCTCATTCCTGTTTCCTGTACATATAATCCCTTCATCTCAGATAACCGGGACTTGGCAGAGGTGAATCATACCCACTCAAGTAACTGAGAGTTAATTTCCTAAGGCCCCACACCCTGGCCATCTGCTGAACACCATCAAGGTCGTCTCCTGCTGGCCTTTGCTTATGGCCCAGATCTCGCAGGTATGTATTTGTTAGAGAATAAAAAGGAGAAAGGAAGAACTTCAATTGTGTTTCATCACCTTGCAATGATATGAAGACCATGACTGTTCAGCACCCATGACATGGCGAGTTTAGGAACCATAATGCCAGATCCGCTACACCCGTTTTCACTCACCAGTCTTTTTTTTTTCTTTTTTGGGTCACATCAGCTGATGCACAGGGGTTATTCTTGGCTCTGCACTTAGGAATTACTCCTGGAGGTGCTTGGGGGACCATATGGGATGCTGGGAATCGAACTCGGGCCAGCCTCATGCAAGGCAAATGTCCTCCCCGCTGTGCTATTGCTTCAGCCCCTCACTCACCAGTCTCGACCCATGGGTCCAAGCAGTCCTGTGTTTCATTTAATAGCATGACTAAGTAAATCATTTCATGGCTTGCTAAAATATTTTCACTGATGTTTTCATTGACTTTGCTAAGGTTTAATCAGAATGTGCCTGGAAGTTAGATTCAGAAGTCTTAATTTTCAGTGCCCGTTCAGTGCCAGAGCAGCCGTAAACCTGGGCATGGTTCATTTCATGCTCTCTGAACCTCCACAGGTGTGTCAGTCAAGTGTCCTTGTAGATGTCTACCTGACCGTGTTGCGGATGGTAGAAAATCACCATGATGAGACTACGGGCCTCGAGTGCCTTCTCATTGTGTTTGTTTTTGTCCCTCCAGGGACCATGGGGAACAAATTGTTGGATTGGAGGGAGCTATAGACTGGAACAGATAAGTAAATGCCTGCCACATTTCCTTTGATTTTTTAAAATTCTTTTTGTAAATACCTGGAGATGCACAGGGGTTACTCCTGTCTTTACACTCAGGAATTACTCCTGGAGGTGTTCAGGGGACCATACGGGACACTGGGAATCGAACCCGGGTCGGCTGCATGCAAGGCAAACGCCCTACCCACTGTGCTATCGCTCCAGCTCCATTCCCTGCTTTCTAGCTACCTACCCCACCCCCCTCTTCAACTGGTAATGTTCGTCCAGAGACCAAATGGCAGCCAACTGATGAAACAGCAATATCCCCAGAAACAAAGATCTTTCTGCTCTTCTGGTGCAGAAAATAGGATTTATGGCCTATCCCAAGCCTGCACCCTCCCCCCCAGGCGAGATCCCCGTGCTTACCAAGCCCACAAGCCTTTGTTACCTTTCCCACCCAAGACAACTCAAAACCCTCCTTAGTCCCTCTCAGGGCGCGGCTCCAGCCTTGCCAGAGGTTCGTAGGGTCCCCAATAAACTTCTCCTAATTCTTCACTTACCCTGTCTCTGTCCCTATATCTGCACCTGGGAAGAACTGTGACCTTTCATGCCCCTTCTGGAGGCTCTTTGAGATTAGGCTCCCGGTGGGCCACTAACTTCCCTCTCTAGTCAAGTGCGTATGTTCACTACCTTGCTCCTCTAGCCATCCTATCCCAGCCCCCAAGTCCCCTGCCCTGAGGAATAAATCCCTGAGGAGGCATCACCAATGTCTGTCCAGGAATCGGGGCTTTATCCCGGTGGTTTCTGTCCCCAGAACTGAGAGGATGCTCCGTGAACAATTGTGGAATGAATGCAAGTGATACTCAAGGTCACACAGCTAATAAGCAAGAAAGCAGACGGCAGGCGTGGTGCCCTTATTTGCCAACTCTCTGCTACCTTGTCTTGAGGTTGATTAGGCAGGCAGATAGACAGGGAAGGGTCCCAGGGCAAGAAAACTTCTAGGGAAGAAAGCCACCAGAATTTACAATGAAATTCCTGGGAAGTAAAGTCCTAAGATCGAACAAGATCCAAGGTAAGACCTTCAGCAGAAGACCCTGAGATCAGATCCCTCCTCATGAAGGAAATTCCTCAGATACTCTTGGACCCCTCCCTTAATCCAATTAACATTAACGATGCAGCCCAGAGAAGACTTAAAAACATTCCAGACCAAGACATCCCCGGAGAAGATACCTTATAAAAGCCACCTTGAACAAACGAAGGGTGTTTGCATAAGCTGCCCGAGCCCATGTGTTGCTTGTGCCCACGTGGCTGAGAACATGTGTCACCCACATCTCCCTTCTTGAGACGTATACTTTGATGCTTTCCTGTCTAATGCTGGGATGTGTGTTAGAGGCTCTCTTCGTCCGTGGAGAAGCTCAGGTTCTCTCTTGAGTGCGTTACTCTCCACTCTCTCCCGCTTACTCTCCCTTGTTCCCTTCAAAACCTCCAAACAAAATTTGTTTTACTTCACTGCTTGTCTACTCCTGAAATTCGTTTCTGTGAGGGAAGACAAGAACCCAGTAACCCTGGGTCCCAGGTAGTAGAGGTGGATGGGGAGAAAATATCCGTCTTTCTCCTCCCCACTTCACATAAGTCACCAGTGGGGCCCATGGCATCAAAATGACTTGTAGCCCTGTCTGTAGACCATCAAGCAAAAGAGATCTCTCATGTGCTCGTGTTGAAATATTAAGTTGGTGCAACCGCTCTGGAAAACCACCTGTGCTATGTTCTAGATTAAAGATGATCTAGAAGTTCTACATCTAGGGATAGATCCCTGAGAAATTCTCACGTACACAGTTGTAAGAATGCAGAGAATGTTCATAGCAGCAGCTATCTTAAGAGCCAAAACTTAGAAATAACCCACACGTGACTTAATAAGAGGGAGCTCAAACTGAAACCCTCAAACCAATGAATATCCACTGGTCAGCAGTGTAAGTCCTTAATCAGATGCTACCCAAGAGCGCAAATCTCCTGCCCCACCACAAGCTATAAACAGCATTATGCCCTTTTATGTTGTAAAATCCTTGTTTGTTTGTTTGGGGGCCACACCCAGCAGAACTCAGGGCTTACTCCTGGCTCTATGCTCAGGGATCACTCCTGGCGTGCTCAGGAAACTAAATGGATATTGAACTTGGGTTGGCGATGTGCAAGGCAAGTGCCTTCCCCACTGTACTATCCCTCTGGTCCCAAAATCATCTTTAAAAAAGAGTTAAGCAGGGGCCAATAGTACAGTGGGTTGGATGCTTGCCCTGCATGTGGCCAACACCCTACCCACTGTACTATTAGGGTTTGATCCCCACAAACACATAAGGTTCGATCCCCGGCATCCCATATGGTCCCCCAAACACCACCAGGAGTAATTCCTGAGTGCAGAGCCAGGAGTAATCTTTGAAAAACGCTGGGTGTGACCCAAAAAGTCACTCCCACCCCCCAAAACAAAAAGAGTTAAGCAGACTGTTTAGGAGCCCTTGCAAATTCAATGCAACTGCATGGGAGAGAAAACTTAGCTCTGGGAAGGAAGCCTGGGTCAGAGGGCGGGGTGGGGGTGCCTGGGCTATGGGGAGGGGATTCGGCAATTGGCATCATGCAGGGTATTGACAACTTCCTGAGTTTTGATTTAGGGGAAGGGCTGGAAATGTTTATTGTTCCATTAAAGATGAATTGATTAGCTAAAATTGAGCTGCAGATGCACCATGGTTGTGATTCATCTACCTCTAATTTCTAAGGTCTAATTTGACACCAAGAAGCTGCAGCGGTGTCACGAGAACAGGAAGGGGGAGCAGAGAGGAGGGAAAGCAGAAGCCCTCAGCAGGCACGGAGCACTGTGCTTGGTGCTCTTGGTCACGGAATTCCTAGGAGCACACATCACTCTTTTTCCATTTTATTTTTATTTTGTTTGGGGGCCACCCTCAGCAATGTTCAGGGGCTACTCCTGAATCTGCACGCAGGAATCACTCCTGGCAGGCTCAGGGCACCACAGGGGGTGTGATGGATGGAACTTGGATTGATCGTATGCAAAGCAACTTCCCTACCAGCTGTCCTATCGCTCGAACTTGCTCTCTCCAGTGAGGAGATGAGAAATTGTGGTCAGTGCTTTTGTTTATTTTCCTGAACCTGGATTCTAAGCCTTGTGTGCGATGTGTTCTGAAATGTGGCAAAAACACTACTTCTGGGGTTGTGTGTGTGTGTGGTGGGGCCTGAAAGTAGAAGATGAGCTGACCATGATGGCCACTTATTACCTATATTGCAAACCATAACACCCCAAAGGATAGTAAAAGGGAATGTGCCTGCCACAGAGGAGGGGGGTGGGGTGGGGACATGGGGGGGTGGCAGGAGGGATACTGGGAACATTGGTGGTGGAGAATGGGCACTGGTGGAGGCATGGGTATTCGATCATTGTATGACTGAAACGTAATCACAAAAGTCTGTAAGTCTGTAACTGTATCTCACGGTGACTCATTAAAAAAGTATTTAAAAAAATCTTAAGAAAAAAAGATGAATTGATTTGGATGGACTGAAGGCGGTGAAGGGGAGACACTATTGGTGCTTTTAATATTTAAATTTCCAGAATAAAGTTGGGGGAAATACACTGTCCAGCATGTTATTCCTCTCATGGCTGGGCAGGATGGAGTGTTCCCTATATGTATTCTTGTTTCCTTTGTATATGATTCAGGAACTGGGGAGAGAGATCCGACAACCATGGACACTATTCCACACAGTTCACTAAAATGCAGTGTGCAGCATTCTTCTAAAATTTATTTATCTTTCCAGTTTTCCCCTTACACTTCATATAAACACTGTGGTTTACAAAGTTGTTCATGATGATTTGTTACAGGCATTCAATATTTCAACACCAATCCCACCACCATTCCACCTTCCCTCCATCATTGTCTCCAATTTTTCTAACTTCCCATCAAGACTACGCCCATAGCAGGCCCTCAATAATTTATTTAATATTGCTTGTTGTCAATAATTTGCTAACAGAATAATCAACAAATGTTTCCTTAGAAGAAAGTTAGTGAAGATTGTTGCATCTCACCACGGAGCCATTAAGTCCTTGGAGAAGAGATTACTAAACTATTGTCAGAGGTTAAGGTACTGTATTTATATTTTGTTAATCGAGATCGGTTGCCTTCTATTACAACCCCTTCAGTCTGGAATTGTGCCAAATTTCAAAGTCAACTTCACATCGTTTCAAAAATTGCAGCTTGCACCTCTGGCCATAACTCTGAATTTTCAAATGATGAGATTGTCCACAGCCTCTGTCTCCTGAATACTGAATCCGCTTTTTGAAATCAAACCATTTTCTGGTTCACACCTGAGTTTAGACAAGCTTTTCTTCAGCTTCTTAGAAGTCAAGTTTCTCCTCTGGCTGAGTACGTTTCCTCTTGTAGTTACAAAAAGGAAGTTTTGTAAGAAGAGAAGGGGGGTTAAAAAAAAAAAGCTTTGTTTCTTAAGCTGATACTGTTTATTTCACAACACTTCTATTGTTGGGTGGGAAATCAGAAGGTGGACCAGGAGCAGGGACGTGTGGGCTGAGTCCTGAGGAGGAAACACAGACAATGGGGGGCCCCTGGGTGGGAGGGGGGGGCTGTCCCGAGTGGAAGTGCTGGGAGCTTTGTTTGGAGACCAGCATGGGAGACTAGCAACACACAGACGCCTCCCGCTTAATTTCTTCAGTGTGGAGCAGAACTGAAGCTGTTCATTGCTTTGAAGTGATGCTCCAGGCTCTCTTCCCTGGTCTTGGTGTTTTCTCTGTTATGACGCAGCAGGAAACAACCCCTCAGCCGTGGCACAAAAGTCAGTGCAGACTCTCCCTGAGACATCAGCCCTGACAGGGCTTTCTGGGTTCTCCCAGTGAGACGGGCCCCTTTCTCCAGCAAGCTCTCCCCCGTGACGCCCCTAAGTGAGATACGACAGCCTCGCAGAACCGAACTGCACCCGCAAGATCCTCGAATGTGATGTTTTCCCAAATGCTCCCCACAAAAAGCTTCACTTAGATGCAGGAAGCTGAGGAGATGGCCCGGCTCTGAGAAGAAGAGGACGCGTTGTCCCTCACTTCACGGTGGTCCTGAAAGGCCTTTAGCCAAGTGCCTGGGAGTCCCTGTCTCAGCCCCCGTCCCGCTTCCTGGACAGACAGGGAGGCGCAGAGAGGGACAGACTCCTCCAAGGCACAGTCCACTCCTAGGTTACCTCAGGCCCGAGTCTAGAACCTTCCCCTGCTGCTGCTTCTCTTTCCTTATCTCGCTCAAGAGCAGCCCCGCCCAAGCCTAGGGCCTAAAGGCATCCCAGGGGCTTGAAAACATCAAGGGGATGAGAGGGGATCACTGCTGCCCTGCTCAAGCCTCTCCTCGAGGACACGGAGGACAGAGCAAAGGAGAAGCAGGATCCCAGGGCACATCTCAGAACCTCAGAACCTTGAATACACAGTAGAGCCGCTTGTTCTAGAAGGGATCTCATGGGGCTGGGGTCAGAGCGGGCGGAGCCACACACCCTTGGCTCCGTTTGTGGGGGAGGAGGATGCTGATAAGACCGGCAGCTGGAGGTGGTGGGGCGCAGGGGGGTGGAGGGTGGGGATGGCAACTTGCTTTCACTTCCGAGGATCCGCTCACTTCACCTGTACCTAGACGCTGCAGAGGGCCTAGCACAGGCCTTTCTCCAGCCATGGCTATAACACTGTGCACCCTTCCAAAGTATCCCCTGGCTTTTCAAAGTCACAATTCAAGCACCAGGCATCTTTTTTTTTTCTTTTTGGGTCACACCCGGCGATGCTCAGGGGTTACTCCTGGCTCATGCACTCAGGAATTACTCCTGGCGGTGCTCGGGGGACCATATGGGATGCTGGGAATCGAACCAGGGTTGGCCATGTTGGCTGCGTGCAAGGCAAACGCCCTACCCGCTGTGCTATCGCTCCAGCCCCAAGCACCAGGCATCTTAATTGCAATGGCGCCCTCCTCCTTGGCAGGACAGATAACCCAGGTCCTGACTAAGACACAGGTTCGGCCCCCCACCTGAAGGGAGGAAAGAAGCCAGCTGGTGTTTCTGTCCTAATGCCCCAGACCAGCGTTCCCAGAAAGGTGTCTGCTTTCCTGTGGTATTCCTCCCCCAGGTTACCCGAAGCTATTTTTACATCCATCTTTTCCTCTCACAATTGGCCTAGAGGCACGAAGAAAGATAGTCCGATTTTTTTTTTCTGGAGAAACAGGGTTCCAAGAGTTCTGGGTCGGAGTGTGTGATCCAAAAGGTGCCCACAAGTGGTCATAAGCTACAATGTGCATCACTGTGTCCCCAGTTGTGTAAGGAATGAGGGAGAGCACAGACTCTCCGGGGTAGAGCAGAGGAAGTGGCCAGCTGCCCCAAGGGCTGCTTCTCTAGGGCATTAGGTGAGCGAGCAGTGGACAGACCGAGACACTGACCCACTGGGGGAAGGAGGCTGGATCAGACCCAATGCTCTGAGTTTCTTCCAAATGCCTGGGCTGAAAATCGAAAGACATGAAGGCCAGCCAAGAGATGATGGTGTCCGTGAAGCATGTTACAGACCTCAAGCCCTGCACCCGAGCAGAACTCGGCTCATATTGGACACTTAACCAGAAGCACATGATCCAAAAGGTGCCCATGAGAGGGCTGGGGGTTGTGGGAAAGCTTTGTCCTTGGCACCAGCACACAAACAGATACACATGCATACACAGACGCACGCACACAAGCACACACTCATGATCATGATACTTTAACAGTTGACATCTAGACCTTGCCTACTGCTCGGACACTTAACAATGGTAATAAGTAGTTGACCACATATCAAACGTTCAAATCCTGGTTCTACCACCTTCCACCCCTGACACTGGACATGGCCCCAGACAATACAATTGACTTCTCCAACATTACCCTGTGCCACATGGCTCAGGGTCATCTGAGAGTCCCCACTTTCCACTCTTGTCTAGGAGGTAAATGAGTCGGGGAGATAAGAAGCAAACAAGACCCCAACTTCTGGTAAGTATCCAGTGGGAGCCGAGTTCTGCTTGGGTACAGAGCTTGAAGTCCATAATGTGCTTCACAGACGCCATCATCTTTTGGCTGGCCTTCACGTCTTTGGACTTTAAGCATAGGCATTTGGAAGAAACTCAGAACGTTGGGTCTGATCCAGCCTCCTTCTCCAAGTGCCTCCCAAGGAGGCTAGCAGGCCAGTGGCTCGGTTCGTCCACTCGTGCCCTAGAGAAGCAGCCCTCGGGGCAGCAGGCCACTTCCTCTGCTCTGATAGAAGCTCCCACCCGGGAAGTCTGCACTTTCCCTCATCCCTTACACAACGGGGGACACAGCGATGCATGTTGTTGCTTGAGGCCCGGTGGTCCTTATCTGACCAATGCCAGCCTCCACCGGATGGAGTGTCTTTAGAAACCCTGCGGGAAGGGGAATCGAGCTGTGTCATGCCCTGGGAAAGCCTTTAGATGCTTTCTAAAGCCCTCGCAGAAATGTGTTCCATGAGGGTTGGCTATCCACCTGGGCGCAGCCTGGGAGAGGAGCCGGGTCCTGGAGAATTCAGCCAGTCCCTCAAGGCGAGGTGACAAGGATGCAGAGATGAGGTCATGGGCTAAATGGTCCAGGCGCACACAGTGGCGCCTTCCTGATGTCAAACAGGAGCACCAGAGACATCCTGAAGTGTCCTTCTAATGCCTAACCAGCTCTTTCCTTAACTACAGTAGCATGTGGCTGCCAGGCCCACGGCCCCAGCAGTGTTAGGGTTTATCTGTGTGTAGCAGCATCCGCGGAAGAAGGGGGGAAGGGTGTCCGGATGCTGGGCCCTGGTCCCCTCCCCACCTCACACACGCCCTCCTGGGGCTGACAATGGCTCTGTTTCCTGGTGAAAAGGGGTGCAGGTCCAGTGAGGGTGCAGAGCAAGGAGGGGGTGGCTGGGACCCCAGTTCCACATCTCTGAGCACAGCGCGGAGGGAGAGAACCCCTTTGGGACTTAGCACCTAGCATCAGAAGGCTCCAAAGGCGTCCCCTCTCTTCCTTCTCTCCTTTCTCAACAGCCTGAGAACTTAAGGTCCCAGCTTGGCCTTCCAGGTCCCTCTTGAGAACCAGAGAAGTGGTCCCTACCTCCCTATAGCCTCTGAGTAAGCCTCTGGACGTTGCAGTCTTTTTTCCCCTCCCTCTTTTTTTGGGTCCCACCCGGCGATGCTCAGGGGTTACTCTGCACTCAGGAATAACTTCTGGTGGTGCTGGGGGTCGGGTGTGTGTGTGTGTGGGGGGGTTGTACGGGATGCTGGTGATGGAACCTGGGGCAGCTGCGTGCAGGGCAAACGCCCTCCCTGCTGTGCTACGGCTCTGACCCTTGTCTGGGGGCCAATGGGGGGTGGTCTGGTGGCACCCCCGACCATGCACTCGCCCCTAAGGCTCCCTGACACTCGCAACCCGGTTCCCGGAGACCCCGCGGGCCCTTACCAGCCAGGCTGGAGCGCGCCGCTCGCTCGCTCGGGACGCGTCCGGGTTCCAGAAGCCTCCTCCCGCCCCTCCCCGGCGCGCCCGGCCGCTTTAAGAGAGGGGCGGGGCGGCGCGGGGCGGGCGCGGCCGGGCCGGCCCCCCGGGCTGCCTTTTCCTTTTTGATCCATTCAAAAATTACTCATTGCCCGTCCCCGGAGCGCCCGAGCCCGGCCGGCGGGGGCAGCTCGGAGCGCGGCCTCCCCTCCCGGCGGGCCATGGCAGCGCGCTGAGCCCGGCCGCGCCCGCACCCCTGGCCATGGCCGCGCGCGAGGAGCTGTACAGCAGAGTGACCCCGCGGCGGGCCCGCCAGCAGCGCCCCGGCACCCTCCGGCACGGCTCGGCGCTGGACGTGCTGCTGTCCATGGGCTTCCCCCGAGCCCGCGCGTAAGTGGACCCCCGCCCGCCGCGCCCTCGGCTTCGCTCCGGCTCGCCGGGCCCGCGGCGGCGGCGCCCCCCGGGTGCCCCCCTGGGTGCCCACGGGGCGGGCCGGGGCGCGGGGGCGGCGCGCTGCGGGCGGGGGTGCGCGTCCCCGGCTTCCCGCTGTGTCGTCGTCCCCCCCTCCCTCTACCCCCGAGGTCTCCGGGGCCGCTCCGGGCTGCAGGGTGGCAGGGGAGGGGGCTCGGGACCCCGCCGCGCACCGCCCGGCCCGGGGTGGGGGGTGGATCTTCGGGGTGTCCGGGGGCTCCGGGGTGTCGCCCGCGCGCTCCGAGGAGGCGGCGCGGGGGTGTCGCCGCGCGCGCGCTGCTGGGGACGAGGGAAGGAGAAGGAGAAGCGCTTCCTGCCCGGAGGAGGCGGGCGGGCGGCGTCTGCGATGATCCCGCGGCCGCCTCCCCCCACGGGTAGGGGGGTCTTGGGCCGAGAGGCCCGGGCCCCGCGGGGGCGCTGCTCCCGGCCAGCACCTGAGCTTGAGAGTTGGGCAAACTTGAGCAGGAAGAGCCGCCTTCCCCAGGGGGGTTTCCGCCCCCTTTTTTCCGTCCGGAGATCCTGTTTCCCCCCACCCCAACACCCCCTCCATCCCAGTGGGCTCTTTGCTCACCAGCCTGGAAACTCGCGCACACAGAATCTACCCCCTCCCCCGCCCCACCTCCGCGCGGGGGACCCACCGGAGTGGCCTTGGGGGTCCCGGAGAGGGACTGGTTGGTGTTTCTGTCTGGGGGCTGTTCCCGGGAGGAGGTATCCCTTGTCCTCACCCGGAGCCTCAGAGAGGGGCGTGCACACTCAGCGCCGGGCTAGGGGTCCACGGGCCAGCCTGCAGGTTTAGCGCCATGCCCTACTCCTGCTTCTTCTGAGCGTGATCAGCATGGGGATCACGGTTGCTTTCCAGGCAGGTGATGCTTAAGCGAAGGAGAACTCCTACCGGCTCCAAAGGAACTACTTTTCACCTAGAGCAGGTGTCCTTGGGCCGGTGGTAACAGGTGGGGTGGTCTGCTTCCCAATCCAGCACCCCCGCCACATCCCCCCCACCCTGCACTTCCAGTCTATACTGTCCCCAGCACCTTGCCTGCACCGAAGGTCTCATCCTTTTGCAGCCATTGAGAAAGGTTGGCCCTCTTTGACCCAGCTGGAGAAAGGACTGGAGAAGGGGGCATGGCTGGTTGGGGGTCAGTTAGGACAGGAAGTTGAGCCTGTGGGACTCAAACCCTGGACAATGGGTGAGCTCCATGGGCATCGTGCCCGGGCTCTGGGAGTGGGGGGCTCTGTGGACAAAATGCTGGGAGCAACTCTCTGTGGCCTGTTCACAGGCACGGGCGCTGCTCTGGTTCCTTGTTTCTGTTTATTCTGTCCTAATTCTGGGGCCAGGGGTCATATCGGCGTCTCTGGGCTGAAGTCCAGGGGTGGGCAGGGTTAGGTTCCTTAGGAGAGATCCGTTCCTCGCCTCCTGCCTCCTCCTGCTGCACCACCCCGATCTCCATCTCCCTAGCCCCCCGCCACCTTTCCTGGGGTGATGCCCCCTCGGCCTCTCTTCGGGAAGGACACACCTGAGCTTGCCTTCAGGGGCCCAGCAGGTCCCCAAGGGTCCATCTTGGGGGACACATCTGTGCTTGTGTTCAGAGTCTACGCATCCTCCAGATGGTACCCTTGGCGGGTTCCAGAGCTCAGGGCCTGGCCAGATTTGGGCCGATGGCTGGTTCTGACCCGGCATCCTGGGACTTTCCTCCTCCCGCTCTCTCAGTGTCTATCTGATCGGTGGAAACGCAGGCTGTCTCTGATCTGGTCCCCATCTGGCTTCTACTTCTCTCCCTCACCCTGGAGAGGGAGAGGCCACCAGCCTTCCCCTGGGTGGGGCCGGGCAGGTCAGAGGAAGGGAGGCTTGTCTACTGTCCTCTTCATCATGGAGGTTTGACTAGAAAGACCCTGAGGACATTGGGCGTGGTCCTGGGATGTTGCTTCTTCTGGCTGTAAACCTGGAGGGAGATTTTGGAGCAGGTAGGGGTAGTGATGGCTTCTGGGATGGGAGGAGGATTGAGCAGGAAGGATAGCAGCCAGACCTCTGGTTTCTACCCTGCACTGACCTCGGTCTGTTAAGGCACTAGAAGAAGCCTTGGCTGGGCCCCAGGAGCGGTCCCAGCCCGGCCACGCCCTGCCAAGCCTGGGACAAATGGCCATGCCCCCAGGGCTCCCCACCTGCCTTAGGGATGATGCTGCTGTTTGTCAGTGACTGACAGCTGTGCAGCGGGACCTGGGCCTGGGAGGTGAGCTGAGGGTCTGCTTTCTGTCTTGCTGCTTCTAGAACAGTGCTCCGTTTTCCCCTCCTGTTCTGTGAACTGGGGTGCAGCTGAGACCTGCTGGGGTGTGTGTGTGTGTGTGGCCGGGCCTGCCACGCGACAGACTGAGAAGCGGTACCTTTTACAGGCTGTTTGGCTTGAGTCGGTGTGTTGGGAGCTGGAATAAGGGGGTAGGAGGGAGACAACAGGTAGAAAATTTGCAGAAGCTCAAAATTTCCCTCCATCCCCCCCTCCCACCGCTCCCCTGTGCACTGTTTTCTTTGCATATCTACGAGTTCCTTCCTGGCCCCAAAATTCTAAACATAAGAGTCTACCTTCATCCAGACTGGTCGGGAGGTCGGTGGGAAGGGGGAGGGAGAATGTGTGCACGGACCCCTGGAGATGGTGCCGGGCCCGGAGCGAGGCTACAGGATGGCGGCAGAAACAGGCCGAAGCTGTGCTGGGGCCTGGACTCCGACCACCGCCGCCCTCAGTCTCTCCACTGGCCTGTGGTTTCTGGGGCGAGGTGCTTATCTCTGGGTAGCTTCGGGCCAGCTGAACAAATCGAATGTGAGACATCCGTGGCGATACACACCCTGGCCTTCCGCTTTGTTTTGGTGCGTTGGTGGAGGCCACCTGTGGCCAGAACTTTGTCAGCAGCAAAAGACCTCGCAGTATTTCTGAGGCCTGAGAGAGGGGCTGGCTAGGACACTGGGGCAGGCGTAGACGCTCAGCTCCTGACCACAGCAGAACCTACTTAGAGCCTTCCTTCAGCCCCTGCCTCAGTTTCCGTCAGATTTTCAACAGGGCTGCACCTGGCCTGTATGGCCCTGTCCCGCGTGATACCTGTTCTTTATAGCATCTGCCCCTTATCATACCTGAGTGTGAACATACAGGCGTGTAATACCTGCCCCGTGTAATACTTAGGCTTTATAGTATCTCCTGCTATGATACCTGTCCCATGGGATACCTGTGCCTTACAGTATCCCCTGCTGTAATACCTGTCCCATGGAATATTTGTCCTGTATAGTATCTGTCCTCTATAATAACTGTCTCGTGTAATACTTGTCCTTTATAGTATCTGCCCTTTATAATTCTGTCCCATGGTATTCTCGTGCTTTAGAGTATCTGCTCTTTATAATTCTTGCCCCTTGTGAAACCTGTCCTTTATAATACCTACCCCATGTAATATCCGTCCTTTACAATACTTACATGCCCTGTATAATACCTACCCCTGTATTGCACCTGTCCTGTGAAATACCTGTCCCATCATTACCTGTCCTATATAATACCTATCCCAAGTCATCCTTGCCGCATCTGTTGCCTGCCCTGCCTCAGTCTTGCTTCAGCCCTGCCCTCTCTCCCTGGCCCTGGCCTCTCCTCACAGAGCCTTACTGACACTCATGCTTTTCTCTCCCAAACATGAAGGGTGGGGGATTGAAGCCACCCACTTCTAAGACCCCTGTCATTCCTGGAGACTCGGGGTGGGAGGCACAAGTGCCCTTGGCACCAAGACGCTCTCCCTGCTTCCTGAGTGAATTTCCATCCTAGAATACTTGGCTTTTCTTGTATTGTTCTCTCAGAGCTTTATTGTCCAATACCTCTCTACTGCCGTGAGAGAAAACTCTTTGTGACTGTTGGTTTTCTGGAGAGCAAATAAAGGGAATAAATGGAGGCGTCACAGTGTGAGAGACTGAGGGCCAGTGGGATGAGTTTCATTTTCCACTGGGAACCTGATCACCTTTTCTTTTTAAATTTTTTTTTTATTATTGGATCACTGTGAGCTACATAGTTACAAAGCTGTTCATGATGGGGTTTCAGTCATACAGTGTTCCAACAGCTGTCCCTCCACCAGTGGACATTTCCCATCACCAATGTCCCCATTTTCCCTCCTGCCACTCCCCAACCCCAACCTGTCTCTATGGCAGGCACTTTTCTTCTTTCTCTCTTTCTGTCTACTTTTGGGCGTTGTGTTTGCAATACAGACACTGAGAGGCCATTGTGTTGGTTCCTTTAGCCACTTCCAGCATGCTTCTGCCATCCAGAGCCATCCCTCCCAACCGTCATTGTCCTAGAGGTCCCTTTGGGATAGAGAAGGGACCACTGATCACCTCCTTGCATGTTGCAAGCACAGGGCGAATTCAGGAGAGGATCTCCCTGTCTGGAGCAAGGCTGAGACCCTAATCGGGTCTGGCTCCCCTCTCGACAGCCCCCCATTTATTGAGGTAACTATTCCTGGGGAAGCATAAACTTTACTGTAATCAGGACCCAGGACCCCTGGCTATGAACTCTGCCCGGTCGAGGCTCCTGCCGCACACAGGGCTGTGTGGGGGGGGGAGGGGCTTGAGGAAGGGGCAGCAGCTGAAGGACCCACCCCGTTTGGAAATTTCCAGGGAGGCCGGAGCACAAAGGAAGTGATGGCTCAGTTGTCCCTCACCTGATCAGGCTGTCTGATAAAGCATCTCTGTGAATCAGATCAGGTGGCTCTGACCCGTTCAGGAAGATCCATGGTGCTTTCTTTCTCTAAATGTTTATACTTTCATTTGGGGGTTTTTGTTTGTTTGTTTGGGGCCATACCTGGCGATGCTCAGGAATCGTTCCTGAAAGTGCATAGGGGATCCTGTGGAATGCTGGGGGTTGAACCCAGGTCAGCTGCCTGCAAGGCCAGTGCCCTCCCCACTGTACTGTCTCCAGACTCAAAGTTTATACTTTCGTGTTGGGTAGAAGAGCAGAGAAACTTGCTTTTATAAACAGTTCATTTACTTGCACGTGTATGTGCGCACACACACACACACACACACACACACATCCACATGTATAAGCACACGTGCATATTACTATCCACCCAGACACACATCATGAATGTATTCATATTGCCAGTATACACAGACATCCACGCATGTGCCCACCGATGTACATGTTCACACACACATATACACACACGTCCACATGTATACGCACACATGCATATGAATATCTGCCCAGACACGCATCATGAATGTGTTCATGTTGCCAGTATACACAGACATCCACACATGTGCCCACATATATGATGTACATATTCTCTCTCTCTCTCTCTCTCTCTCTCTCTCACACACACACACACACACACACACACGCTGCTGGAGTTCTGAGCTTGTTGGTGTCCGCTGTCTTGTTCTGTCAGCCATTCTCAGATGTTTCTCCTGTGCAGTTTCCTTTTTGACTTCATCAGGTTTTACCTGTGCTGAAAGCTCTCTCAGTCCGAAGACATTTGACTTCCTTGGCTTTGCTTCTCTTCCTGGCTCTCTCCCCTCCCTTTCTTCTCTCTTCTCTCTCTTCTTCCTTAAGCCTTAGGAAACACCATCTTTTGAAGCCAGCAGGGTCATTCCTGCATCCCTCCATGGAATCAGGGTTTCGCTCTGCCATGGGCAACCGTCTTCATTTGAGGGCCTCCTGTAACCTGGTTTGAAAACTCCGGTCCTTGAAGAACATGATAAGGAAAATCCTGCCTTGGGTGACGCCAATTGTAGAAAATGTATTAAACCCTTCCCCAGTTCTTTCCGGGCAACTCTGCGAGTTTATGATAATGGGAGTTGGGAGTACAGTGATAATTAGATTATATCTCCACCCTCGGGGGACCAACTACGGGGTGCGCAAGATGGAAACTCTGATACAGCTTGGTGAATGTTCTGCATGAGTTAGAGGAGTTAGAGGTGGTATCTGTGTGAGAGGACGGGAGGAAATCCTGTGCAGACAGCGCCCCTGATGTGAATCCTCTCCTCAAGGGGAGAGCAGAAGTTCAGATGATGTCTGGTTGCAGCCGTACATTCAGATGACGACAGAGAGGCAGTCTGGCCATTCCGGCCTGAGGTTCTCGAATCATCCTGTTCATCAACCCCACTTCTCACGCCAGCCCCCGCCCCAGCTCCCACCCCAGCTTAACGCCCTATTACTCTCAGCCCCGAGAAAAAGGGGAAAATTCCGGCCACTGAGAGAAGAAGCTGAGCCCGTAGCTGGACCTCACTTCGGAGTGGACATGAGTGTATTCCTTCTTCCACTGGGCATTTCCAAGGAAAGATATAGGGCTGGTGAGAGAGCACAGTGGACTGGGTTCCATCCCTGGCACTGCATGGTCCCCTCGAGCACCACCAGGGGAGATCCCCCTAAGTATGGAGCCAGGATTGGTCCATGCGCACTGCTGGGTGTGGCCCCAAGCTACTCCCTGCCACCACCACAAATAAAGGAAAGACATAAACCATAAGTATGATGGATACACAGAACAGTTATATTAGTAGCATTACTGATGCTCATTAGTACCATAGTAGAGGTTTGGAAAAATAACTCTAGGACCATGGGAGAAAGGATGGTGCCCCTGGAGGGCTGGGCATAGCAGAAGAGGTGGCCAGTGGGCTGGTCTTCAGTGGTGACCAGAGGCTTTGTAGAGCCAGGAGAGGGAAGGGAAGAGCCACAGGGGAGGAGGTTTGGGAGGTGAGAGCAGGGGCCACCTCATGCCCTGGGGGGCTGAAGGACAGCAGGGGGCCGGTGGGGGGACAGAGAATCAGGTGTGGAAGCTACCCAGAGGTGGGCGTCCAGGCATGGACTCAGGAAGAGCCGTCGATGGGATTTATGGGCTGTCCAAGTTATAACTCAAGTCGGGGAGCAGACGGGTGGGCCAGGGGCTCCAGCCTGGAAGGCTCGAGAGCTGAGGACAATACTAACCAAGGAGGGGGGGGGGGCGAGAGGAAGGGGTGATGAGTTTGGTCCGAGACATGTTTTAGGGGTTCCCAAATGGTACAGGTGTCATTCTAGAGCTCGGAGGAGGGTTCGGCTAGAGTGAGAGACTTGGGGATGGATGTGGGCAGAGGCCTGGGAGTGGGGGCCACGTGGAGGAAAGGGAGAGACCCAGCCCCCCCCCCCCCCTGGGAAGAAGCTGGGGAGGTCAGCAGGTCACCAAGGCAAAGAGGTGGCTGAAGGAGACAGATGGCCCAGAAGGAAACTGGGACCAAGGATTCCTACAAACAATTCCAGTCAACCAAGTTTCTCTCCTTTGCAGTTTCAAAGTGGGTAAAATCCTTGAATGTGACCGTTCCCCAAAGGGAAATTCCAGAGCTCTCTGAGGCTTCTGGTAAATCCTCTTTGACTCCCTAGCCCAGGGGACCTCCTGGGGACCTGGACCCCTGATGCTGTTTTGACTGCAGCTTCCGCTGAGGGCTGGAACTGTGGAGCTCCATCCTCACTGGAAACTGCCGAGGTCCCCTGCACCCTGGCTAGAGCTCCTTCCCCGTTTCTCCTGATTCCCCAGATCTTCTCTGCTCGTCACTGCGTGCCACTCAGTGCCGGAAGCTGGGGTCGCCCATCCCCGGGCTGTGCTGTGGCACACAGAACTCCCAGTCTGGCCCTCCCTCTCTCCTTCTCTGTCCACAAGGCCTGGAGAGTCACACAGTGTCCCCCAGCGGGGCCTAGAAGGATTCTCTGTTCCTGAGAAAAGCTTTTCCCCAGGTTTCTAAGTGCCACGGGGGACTTGTACACTGGGGTATGTCACTTCCACGATGACCCCCGAGACCAGTGCAGGTATGGAGGGGAAAGGATGGGGGGGGGGGTTATGGTGCCCCAGAAGAAATAGGGAGGAGGGAATAAGTGGAAGACCTAATCAAGGTATTTGAAATGGTCATCTAGTGAGTGATGGCACTGCCCAGCCCTGCTTGCCAGGGATCAAAGACAGACAATGTCTGCGGGTAAGAGTGCGTCAGAGCCGAAGCACACAGTTAGTTCAGGTGGCTGTAGGCCTTCCGCTGCCACAGACCTGGCCCCGGGGATGATTCATCCCCTGCAAAGTCGCTGATAACCCACCACACCATCGACATCACGTGCCTCTGCTTTGAGAGTCACGCACAAGGCAGGACGGATTTTTATTTTATTTTTTTAAATTTTAGTTTTCATAAAGTAGTTCACAATAACTGATTACATTCAATATTGGACACCAATCCCACAACCATTACAACCTTCCCACCACCATTATTTCAAATTTTCCCACCACCATCAAGCCTACCCCTCAGGCAGATGCTAGATAATTTATTTTGTATTGCCTGTTATGGGGCTAGAGCGATAGCACAGTGGGTAGGGCATTTGCCTTGCACGTGGCCGACCCGGGTTCGATTCCTCCACCCCTCTCAAAGAGCCTGGCAAGTGACCAAGAGTATCCTGTCACCATGGCAAAATCCTGGCAGGCTACCTGTGGTGTATTCGATATGCCAAAAACAGTAACAGCAAGTCTCACAATGGAGATGTTTCTAGTGCCTGCTCTAGCAAATCGATGAACAACAGGAGGACAGTGCTATAGTGCTTATTATGAATAGCATGAGATGTCGCACGGCCGCGTGAAAGTGGCCGTGTGCTTCTGGAATCCTAAAATTTTGAATAATTAGAGTCCGGAGACCTCTCTGCAGCAAAACTGCTCTGTTCTGAGATTCATTTGTTAGTCTCTGGACCCTGGCAGGACGGAGTTTTAGCTTCCTTCTGCTAGCCCTGTTGAAATCAAGTAGTTCGACATGGGGCTGGGAGGGAGCCCCACAGAGCTAGAACCTCAGAAACACTAGAAGAAGACTTGGTCTCGGGACGTGGCTCTCCCCGATGTGAGCAGAGTCACTCCTCTGGGTCGACGGAGCCTCAGACCCGCACTCTGAACTGTCCCCCAGCCCAGACCAGGGCTCTGAGAAGCGGATTGTGTGCCGTCGGGGTGGGGACTGTGGTTGAGGAGCGGCAGAGACCACTCAGCATCTGGACGAGACTCATCCTGCTTCCTCGAACTCAGTGGCAGAGGAGAATCGTGGTCTCCTGGCAGAGGGCCCTGCTGGAGTGGCCACCCCTGAGAATGGACTAGGGTGCAGGGTGGGGGGGGGTGTCATGCTGGGGGGAGGAGCAGGTGTTAAGACGGCCCTAGCATCAGGGTCCCCCCTCACCCACACAGGGGCTGTGCTCTGCCGTGGTGGGGAGGAGACGGCCGTCGGGGTGAGGGGGGGTTCAGGTTCTGGATCTGTGGCTTTCAGAGGATGTGGTTTTCAACACGCCATTTCTAAGGGCTGGATGGATCTAAAGGAGGCCAGCACGTAAGAGTGATGCGAATCACAACGGGCGACACTAGAACTCGGCCGCTCGGGCCTGGTGATACCGGGGCCCAGCGCCTCGGAGGCCCATGGGGCAGCCTGCGAGCTGGTGGTCTGGCGGGGCATCTGGGGGTTAGTGGGGCGCACCCCAGCCGGGTGCCGATCCCACGAGAGCCAGCCATGGAGGAACCGGCCTAGAGGCGGTTCTGTCACAGCGGACACTTCCCCCAGGAAGCTCCCGTTTCCACTTCATCTCCTTGGAGATTCGGGGATGTGAGTCATCCTAAGTGAGCAAGTAGTTTTTGTGAAATACGAGAGGTTTTGTGAAATCCAGCACGTGGCCAGAGAGGCATGCCTAATAGTTCGCTCTGCGCGCCCGAACACACTGGAAAGTTCCGTGGCCGGAATCGGCACATGCCATGTGGCTGTGAAGGTCAGAGGTCGGAAGTGCATCGGGCATTGTTGCTCAGGTCCAGGTGATGTAGTGCCCAGTGCTTCAGGGGGGTGGGGGTGGGGCTGTTTCCTGGCCTCTGGCTCTCCGTAGCCCCCCGTGTCCCGTGGCTAGTTGACCTTCTGCCATCCTGAGGGTGTCGCTCTCCAGCTCCCCTTTCCTAACTCTGTGCCTCAGTTTCTCCATAATAAGGGCCTCCCTCCAGTGCAAGAAAGGTCCGTGGCTCTATCGTATCGGCAAAGAGCCTCTTATTTCACCTGAAAAGTAACATACTCACAGGTTGTGGGGACCAGGATGGTGGTGCTGGTCTTTCTACCCTGGCAGGTGCCTGGATAGGCTCTCCTCTTCCGTTCTGCTTTCTCGCAGAACCAAGGCCCATTATCTTCTCATTTGCCCTTCCTGTTGCTGATTGCCTCGTGTCTCTCCCCCTCACCTTCTTCCTTCCCGTCACTGCCATCCCGGCAGCAAATCTCCCCAGCTAAGCTTCACCCAGTGCTATGGTGCCACATCCCCACTTCACAAACATTTCAGGTGTATCCATTGTTTCATTTATGTTTCACAACAACTCTCTCAGATGGGAGTGCTTATTGCCCCCATTTTACAGATGAGAAAATGGAGTCAATGAGTTTTTTTTCTTGTAAGGAAGAACAGACTTTATTTGGAGTTTTTGAGAAAGGGGAAGGAGGGAGCGAAAAGAGAGTAATGCGTTCAAGAGATAACCCGGTCTTCTCCCAGGATGGAGAAAGCCCCAGTACACATCTCAAGAGGGGAGATGCAGGCAGCACACGAGTTCAGCCATATGAGCACAAGCAGCACTTGGACTTAGGCTGCACATGCGCCGAGACGATGAATTTTTTAATTGGCCCAAGACCACGCAGCTAGTGAGCTGTGGAACTGGAATAGGAACCCCCAGGCTTGCGGGTCTGATCTTGGAACCAGCCCCCACCAAGCCGAGAGGAGGCTGGCACTGAATAAAGTCTAGTGGAGGAAAGCAGGAGGAAAGAAGCTTGAGGCCTCAAGAAAAAAAAAATAATAAAGTGTCATTTCCTGGTCTCATGCTTGGCTTCCGCCATCCGCTGGCATCTGGGAGCCTGTGTGTCCCCACACCTCCCCCGCCCCTCGGGGTCCCCCACCATGTAGCGTCATCCCCCTTGAGAGCACCCCCGCCCCTTGTGCCCCTGCCCTCCAGATCATGTGCCCGTGAACCATTGGCATGTGCATCTTCTCACTTTTCCTGGTGCTTAAGATCATCTCCTTTGTTAATGTGTCATTCATTCGATCACCCCTGGGTCCTGGTTAGACTCATCCCTGCGCTTCCTTGGGCTGAGGGCAGAGGGGCTCGACCTGCAGCTGTCTGCCATGGTCACTGACCCAAGGGCTACACAGCCCTGGCAGCCACCACTGTTTTGGAAGCTGAAGGCCTACATCATGGTCCAGTGGGGCAGAGCTGTGAGGAGGAGCCCGGGCCAGGCTTGTGGCTTGGTGGCTTTCTTCCCTGGCGGTGAGAGGAGAGGGTGGGACAGGGGAGGGAGATCTCATGCCTCTCTCCTAAGGATGCGCGGCCTGTGGGACCATGCAGTGACCCCATCGCTGCCTCCAAGACTGACTTCCCCAGAGCCCCGTCTCCCAGTTCCCTCGGGATATTCGGGGATGGGGGAGAGAGAGCTGTAGCCTGAGCCTGGGAGGGCACCCCAGGGAGGCCATGTAGTGGCCTGTGAGTTCAGCACAGGAGCGGGCTGATATGCTGTCCGGGCAGGTGGGCGCTTGGCCACACTGTGAATGTCCTGTTCACGCTCTCCCCTCTTCTGCCACCTCTGTCCTGCCCGGCTCTCCCGGTGGCTGGGCCTACTGAGGGTCAAGCTGCACCCTGTTTTTTTTTTTTTTTTTTGTGGTCTCTGCCGAGGTCAGGCTGGCCGGCCCACATTCCTCCGGGTCCAGGTGACTAATAAACAAGCCACAGAAGATAGAGGGACAAATGACGCGCCTGCCTGCGGCCGACCTCTCCCTGGGGTCCCCTCACAACTCCCCTGCTGGCCCGTCTTCCTGGTCAGCCCCTGGGTACAGCTCTCTATGCCGTGGGCCCTCACCCTGCTCCCCGAGTTCCCCAGCGTGGGAAGGGGCTGGCGTCTTAGCTCTTCGTGTGCTGGGTGGTCCTGGGTGATTTATTTGGCCTTCAGTGGGGTGCGAAAGGCAAAAGTTGGACCGTTGGGTGTGTGGCAGGGGTGTGGGGTGGAGGTGATGTTTTAAGCAAGGAGGCGAGTTGTGTGTAGCATGTGGCAGTGGAGGGGAGAGGGGGGCCCGAGGGGCACGTGTGTTCCCCAGAGCGTGTGTTCTGGGCACTCATGCCACTCAGCGGTGCTGCTGGAGCAGGAAGGATGGGTTTGGCCCCCCAGTGGAGTCCTGTTCCTTTTGAGAACTCTGCTGAGATGCCTCGGGGCCTGAGCAAGGTGGTGGCGTGGACGGATGGTCCCGAGAGGCCAGACTTGCCGCCCGTGCTGTGGTCCCCCACCCGGCGGCTGAAGCTGCAAGCCAGGAGCCCTGGCGAGATGCACAGCCCCAACCTAGGTCTCTACGAAATTAGCAGCTCCCTTTCCACGCGCTCCCAGAGCCGGGCAGGCTGTGTTAGCGTCGGGGGCACCCCGAGCCAGAGCCAGTGGTCAGCGAGCTCTGGAACGAACCCAAGAATAAATATTTCAGGTTCTGGCCTCTCCACGGTCGCCGTGGCAACTGCTTAACTTTTGCTTTTGCAAAAGCAGATGGAAGATGTCTGAGCAAGTGAGGCGGTCTGGTTCCAGGGAGTTTGTCCACGGGCCCTGTGGTTTGAATTTCTTACCTGCCACAAAATTTTCCTTCCTCCCTCCCTCTCTCCCTCCCTCCCTCCCTACCTCCCTCCCTCTCTCCCTTCCTCCTTCCTTCTCTCCCTTCCTCCCTTCCTCCCTTCTTCCCTTCCTTCCTTCTTTTCTTTTTCTTTTTTGAATATCACGTGAAACTAAAAGCATAAAGACAGTCTTCTCTGGGAGCTTGTGCAGAGCCAGGAGCTGTCGTTTGCTGGACCCCAGACTTTAGGAGACTTGTCCCCTGCCTTCCATCAGTAACCTCCCAGCCTGCAGGCTTTCTTGGAAAGACAAAATGACAGCTGACACCCAGACCTGGCCTCCAGCAAAGGGCCCCCCGTGGGAGAGAGTCACAGTCACAGCAGCTTCCTGGGCGGCATGTCATTGTGCACCCATGCATAGACGTGCTCACACACATACACATTTGTTCAGCTGTGTGGTGCACACATCCTTAGAAATGCTGACAGTGCTCACATGCTCACACATGCTTATACATGTGCAGTCCACACGTGTGTCTACTCTCACGTGCAGTGCTCATGTGTGAGCATGCACATACATACACATGCCCACAGGTTCATACATATTTACACATCAACATATGCTCACGCGTACACAGTGCATATGATCACACACAGGGTGTGCACACATCCTGATACATGCATCGCATGCTCATGTTCATGCAGCACACACATGCACTCACTCACACGCATCTGATACTTGTATGCACACACATGCACACAGTGCTCTTCCCTCTTGCTAGCTCGATCTCCGCAGAACTGGGGGACCTCACACTGCCCTGCAGAGTCTGGAGGGGGCCTGGCAGGTTGCCAAGCACTTTCGGGAGGGGCACAGAGACAGCCCCGGTGCCACCACACCAGCTTTCCCTCCGGGCAGCCTCCAGGCCGCCTCCGGGCCCTGCAAAGGCTCTGGAGCCTGGTGCTCTGAGTGCGGCGGCGGCAGCAGCGTCTGACTCATCATTGCCACCCGGGGTGGCCCAGCTGTCAGGCAGAGCGGGCCCATCTCCTCCTCTCCCTTTCTCCCAACTGTCCAAAAAGCCGCCGGCTGTGACTCAGCTGCCGAGACCAAGCCGGGAGGGTAGCCCTGAGCGAGTGGATGGCCGAGCGCACACCCTCCTCGGGGCCTGTGGACTCACGCTGAGGCTCCGGCAAATTGCTTTTCTTTAAATAATTAATCGTGGTGGTTTTGATTTCTTCAGTCCTGATCTGCGGCTGGTACAGTGGAGCCTCTGTCCGCTGGCTCTGACCCGCCTCTGATCCGCTGCCGCCACCCCCCCAGTCGTCGGCTGTAGAGGGTCGGGAGGGTCCCCCATGACAGGGAGAATGTCCAGGCACTGAGGGGTCCACGGGAGCCACTTTTGGGCACCGCAGTGAGCACCAGCCGATCTCAGCCCCCCTGTTCTTACCAGTCGGCCTTTTCTGAGCTTCTGTTTCCCATGAGGAGGGTTGAGAAGCATCTTTCTCTTGCTGTGGGGTCCAGAAACTTGCCCCAGCCAGAGCCTTTTCTGTGGGGGTATCGTTCAGACACCAGGCCTGGGGAGTGGGGTTAGTTCTCCCCCCTGCCATGTCCAGGCGGGCTGTCCAGCCCATTGACACCCTGGAACTAGGTTTTAAGAAAAGATTCAGGCTTGAGGGAGAAGCACTGTGTCCAAAACACAAAGGCCCAAAGGCCCACACCTCAGAGGTGACCCGGCCCGGGGCTACACACCGACAGCCTCTCGCTCTCTGCTCACAGGTGAGCACGAGGTTAGCCGCCAGCCCTCCTGCTTCCCCTGAACAGGAAAGCGGCAAGGTGCAAGGCCAGGTGGACATGTGGGAGGTGGGCCCCGCTCTCCAGCATCCCACAGCCACCCTCATCCTATCAGCTGGAGGCGTCTGCCTGCACGCTGCTCCAGGATGGAGCCCTGGGATGCCCAGGTCCATCTTTGTCCACCCTTTTCTTCTCGCTGGCCTGTCGGGAGACATGGACTTAGCCCCATGTGTGATCTTCTTGTGCATTTCCAATATGCCATTAGAGGAACATACATTTTAATCAATGACCTATTTTTGGAAATCTGGGTCATTTGGAGGTGATGAACACACACACACACACACACACACACACACCACACGTACGTTTAGGTCTCCCAGATAGCAGCGGGAGGAGAGGAAAAAGCCTTGCTTGGATCTTTTGTGGAGTGGAGATAATAATGCCCCCTTCAAAGCTTTCCCAGGGGGCTTCTATTAAGCATCCAGCCCAGGACAGACTCAGGCCCGTGCCAGGGGCACGATGAGCTCTGCACAGGGGAGCTTTATGGTC
Organism: Sorex fumeus; assembly: GCF_029834395.1. Lineage (NCBI taxonomy): Eukaryota > Metazoa > Chordata > Mammalia > Eulipotyphla > Soricidae > Sorex > Sorex fumeus. Next base: position 16,868,413 of record NW_026606085.1, on the reverse strand, counting down.
TGCCTACTGTCTGGCTGGTTCGTTTCCTGCATTCGAAGCTAAGATGTGGAATTGTGTTCTCAATTTTGGAGTGGTATGTGGCTTCACTGCAGGCCAGGAGGAAGCAGGTCGGGTGAAAAGCGGAAGCGCAGAGGCCCCTCAGATGAGATATTGCTCAAGCCAGTCAGTTATGGGGCCATCAACCCGCAGATGGGACCGTGGTTGATAGAGAGCCGCTGACCTATGCATCCCTGAACAAGACCTTCTGGGTTCCCAGTTCCACTGATTTCCTATGTGACCCACTCAAGCACTGTGGCTGTCAAGGACTGAGCCCTCTCGGGTTGCAAAACTCATTTTTGTCCTTGTATTTTACACTTGTGTGTCTTGGGGGTGGAGCTATAGTATAGCAGGTAGGGCGTTTGCCTTGCACACGACTGGCCCTGGTTCTATCCCCAGCATCCCATTTGGTCCCCCAAGCACCGCCAGGAGTAATTCCTGAGCACAGAGCCAGGAGCAACCCTGTGTATCGCCGGGTGTGACCCAAAAAGCAAAACAAACAACAACAACATAAAGAAACCAAAAATACAGTTGTGTGCCTTAATGAATAAGGGCTGGGCCACACAGTTATCGTAGCTGCTGGGCAAGCATTTGCCAAGAGAGTGGCACTCTTAGATGGGGCAGGCCCGTCATGTCACTCGGCGTGGTGCTTTGTCTCCTAGGGGCCTTTGGAAATGACAGGAGATTGTGCTGCTTGGGTCCAAGTCACTCACATTTGAGAGTGCAAAGCGCTGAAAACCTAAACGTTTGGAGGTTCAATAACGTTTGGAGGTTCAATAACAGGTTCCAGGTCCTAGAACCCATGTGTGGCAAAGCCTTCGGGATCCCTCCCCCATCTGGGATTTTTCTCCCTAGACAAAGATGATTTCCAGCAAATAAAAAGGGAGTCGGTGTGAGAGGATGCAGTTCACTTACTCCCCAGACAGGCCGACCTCTCTTTCCAGAGTGGAGCCTGGGTCCCGCGGGAGGCCCTGGAATGGCCAACTTACATGGCTACGTCTTCTGGCCGAGACGGGTTCTGTGTGCCTTATGCACCTTATCTGGCAGGGGAAGGAACTTTCCTGAAGTGACTCTCCCTGCTCTCCCCCTCCTTCATCTCGGGCGAATGTTCAAAGCTGGGTTTTTGTAGGATAAAGCCACTGCTTTTAGGATTTAAATGTCTGCGGCTAAGTCCGCTTTCCCTCTCTCCCTGGTTGGGCACGAGAAACTGGTTCTCTATTATCCGGCAGTTGTCTTGCTGTTCAGAACCCAGGGGCAATATCAGCACTGAGAAAAAATGGTCTAAGACAGGGCTTCCTCCCTCTGGGGCGTGGCTGGACTCCCCTCAGCTTTAAAATGTTTATTTATTTATTTATTTGGGCTGGAGCGGTAGTACAGCGGTAGGGCGTTTGCCTTGCGCACAGCCAGCCCCGCGGAGCCGGGTTCGATTCCTCCACCCCTCTCGGAGAGCCCGGCAAACTACCGAGAGTATCTTGCCTGCACGGCAAAGCCTGGCAAGCTACCTGTGATGTATTCAGTATGCCAAACACAGTAACAATGACTCTCACAATGGAGACGTTACTGGGTCCGCTCGAGCAAATCGATGAACAACAGGAGGATAGTGTTTGTTTGTTTGTTTGTTTATTTATTTGCTTTTTTTGGGGTCACACCCGATGATGCTCAGAGGTTACTCCTGGCTCTGCATTCAGGAATTATTTCGTGGTGCTCGGGGGACCCTATGGGATGCTGGGAATCGAATCCGGGTGGGCCATGTGCAAGGCAAATGCCCTGCCCGCTGTGCTATTGCTCCAGCCCTGAGCTTTAAAATCTTAAATCAATTTTTAAAATATTTATTATTATTATTATTATTGTTTTGGGGGTCACACTTGGTAGTGCTCAAGCTATCCCCTGGCCTTGTGCTCAAAGATTGTTCAGGGCTCCTTGGAGCTCGTAAGACCGTATGTGATGCTGAGGATCAAACCCTGGGCTGGCTGCTACTGTCTTTTTTAAAGTGGGGCATTTTGTTTATTTCAGATATTGCAGTGCCAGAGCTGGAACCCCGGGCACTTACACATGCCAGGCATGAGCTGTCCTTAGCCACACTCCCTGACCCTAAGAGTGTGTTTTCATTGAGTTCATCTGTTTCGAAGTTGCTTTTGCCCCTTGCAGGAAGATTCCCCATCATCCAAATGCCAAGTGATGGGCTTTCCGCTTTGGGCCTATCTGGGGGCTCACGCATGCAGTCAGAGGCCCCCCCCCCCCAGTGGGCTCCTGACCATGGAGGAGGACCATAGGGTCAGACAAGGTGCAGAAAGACAGTCAAGAGTATCCATCTGACCTTAGGACTTCTCAGGTCTGGCTCCTTTTTCTGGCTTTTCCACTTACCAGACCTTTGTACCAGTGACTGCACCTCCCTAAGCCCAGATTTCCTCATCTGCAAATTGGCATGAATGTGCGCACCTGACTCCTGACGTGGTGGGGGTAATTAAAGAAGAGAGGGTGGTGGAGAGTTAAACGCCTTTATAGGTCAGCGATCAAGTTAACGTGCTTCATGTTTGGGTTGACCTGGACTCCAGGTACTTTGGCAATTGATATGAGCCAAGAAATACGAATTAGAAAATAATTTCCAGCCAGACATTCCTTTCCTCCCACAGAAAATATTGAGTAATTACACCCTAGAGGCCAAGCTGGTGGTGGGGGCGGAGAGGACACAAAAACCAGAGTTTAAGGCAGCTGAATCTGAGTTCTAGAAATCTGGATGCCAAGGCAGGAAAGCGCCCCCCCCCCCCCCGCCCCAGTCAAAGACACATAGGAAGCTTGGCCGCCAGGGCCCTGGGTGCCAGTGGGAAGTGTGTTGTGTGGGCTTGCAGACCCCACCTCCCAGCTTAGAGCTCGGCACTTAGCATTTGCTCGGTTCGCCAGTGAGCACCTTTAACATCAAACACTGGCCTGTCGCCCTTCTGTTCTGTTCACTCTCACCATCACTCAGTTGATGGTGCCTCCAAGGAGCCCGGAAACTCTTGCCCTGCCTGCGTGGAGTCTGTAAGCGCCGTCCCCGGCTCTGTCGCGGGTCCCTGGCAGTAGCTCAGTCCGTCACTCTGAGGCGCTGCGCACTTTCTTCTGTTCCTTCAATGTTTCTTCTGTCCTGATGTTCCTCAAGTGTCTGCAGATCCCGAGCGATGCCTGAGGGTCTTCTGTGAGCCTGGAATGCATCGCTTGGACTCTCATTCATCCCAATCCACCCCTCAGAACAGAACCGCTTTGAAGCATTTCTCTCTGTGCCTGGTGCCCAGGTCCCCGTCAAGCCAAAGGTGGGGGTTCAGATGCGTCATTCAGAGCTTCATAGAGTGTCAGCTGGGGGATGGGGCGAGATCAGGACAGACAAACACTGAGAACGTGCTCCCAGAGGCTTTAGGTCCCTCCGCTCTGAGGCAGGACCTTCATGCTTTCTGCATTCCGCCACCCGAGGCCTCTTTTAGGGGCTGGAGTGGTAGTACAGTGGGTAGGATGTTTTGCTTTGCACACGGCCAACCTGGGTTCGATCCCTGGCATTCCATAGGGTCCCCTGAGCACTGCCAGGAGTAATTCCTGAGGGCAGAGCTAGAAGTCACCCCTGAGCATTGCCAGGTGAGATCCCTCACTACCCCCCCCCCCCAAAAAAAAACCTCTTTTAAGTATTTTTGGTTATCTCCCTGTCTAGGGGTTGAACCCTGGACCTCCTACATGCAAGACACGTGCTCCACCACGGAGCTACACGCGCTGCAGCTAACGGCCAGCTTGGGCACATCGCCTGGGCCCTGTCGTCTGGGTTTGCTCACTTCTGAGTCCAGGCAGCCATGCAGGTGACTGGCCTGGCTTCCCGTCTCTGTCGACTCCACAGAGGCCAGGGCTGTTGACAGATGTTTCTGCTTATCTTGTTTTCACATCAGTTGCAACAGGGTTGTCAGTTCTCCACTGCGTGGGCGGGGCTTCCTCCTGCTGGCCTGCCCTGGCTGTTCCAATAACAGGGTGGTTGATGGTATTGTTTTTCACCCAAAGACCAGGCCACAGGGCCTAGGCGACTCTGCTGGGTCAGCTGGAGGGAGAGTTGTTGATTGCAGAGGAAAAAAGTCCCGCTCTTTGCAGAAAGAATGTCAGCACCCCCGTCATGTAATTAGCCCCCGACTTTGAAGATGAAGGTTTGGGGGACCGCTGAGGTTTTTGTCCGAGTGCCAAATGGCACCCGGGAGCACTTAAAATGTTTGCACTCCAATAATCGGGCTATTTTCCCAATCACTGGCCAGGAATCAGAGCCTGTTGTTGTCCCAGGAATATTCCAGTAACAGCTTTCCAACCTGCCCTGCCCCTGCCAACACCTTTTGTTCTTCTTTTTTCTTGCTGGCAGTTCTGGGGATCGATGCAGGGCCTTAGGGGTTCCTAGTGTATTATCTCCCTGTGAACAAACTCCCCTACTCAATGTCAAGGACCAGTCCCCCAGAACAGATGGGCCTGGAACCCAGAGAATCTGAGTGAATTTGAACTCAAGCCTTTTTTTTTTTTTTTTTTTTTTTTGCTTTTTGGATCATACCCAGGCAATGCACAGGGGTTAATCCTGGCTCAGGAATTATTCCTGGAGGTGCTCAGGGGACCATATGGGATTCTGGGAATCAAACCCAGGTCGGCCGCGTGCAAGGCAAACGCCATTCTCCCCCCCGCACCCCCCCCCCCCCCATGCTATTGCTTCAGCTCCTTGGACCAAAGTCTTAAGCCCTCTGGATAGTGTCCGAGGGTGGCAGAGCCCAGAGCACATCCACACCTCCACCAGCCCCACCTCACATTGGTTCTCATTCAGCTGTTCGGAACGACCATCCACTTCTGCTTCTGTTTTTTGATGGCTGAGGCATCGGGCGGGTGCGGTGCCGTGTAAGATGATCACAGGGGATAAGGCGTTGCACCTCAGAGACGGAACCAAGAGGAGATGGCCGTCACTGAGAACACGGTTTCAGTGCAGGGTGAAAAGTGTTTCTGGGCCCCATGCTCTGCACGCCCCCCCCCCCCCCCCCCCCGCCGCCAGTGGCTTCCGGGCAGGGTGCCCTCCCCTCCCACCTGGCAGGTGACAACCCAGATCCTCAGACACCAGAGCTGGGCCCCGGCTGCGTGTGCGACAGGAACGTGGTGAGGCCTGCCACGGAACAGGTCTGCCTGCTGCCAAGCCAGCCCGGCCGGCCCTGGGGCTCCGCAACCAGGACAGAATCTGAAATGACAGCTCAGCTACCACAGCACCCGTGCCCTCTCCCACCACATCTGCGGGCCAAGGGCTGCGGGCACGGGCACACTGGCCCTCCTCAGGAACCTTGTGTTGTAATTCACACGGGTTGTTGAGTTCTACCTCCGAGGCTCCCCACTGTCCAGAATATTCCATGCCCCCTGTTGAAACTCTCACACTGAAGTTTCTGAGTATCTGCCTTTGCATCACTGGTCAAGGGAAGGAAGGGCTCGTGCCTCAGAGAGTCGGTGTGACACCGCAAAGGCTGGAGAGGGGGTGAGAGTCCGGGTCCATGGGGGGTGGGGAGGGGCACATCAGCCAGTAAGGAGGCCCAGTGCTGGGAGCTCTGTGTGCTGCTGCTCACAGCTGGCATCTAACCCAGCACCTCAACAGCAGGCGTCCTGAATTTCCACCTGTAAAGAGAGTTGTGGGAGGTGTGGGAGGTCAGAAGTGTGTGAGATGTGGGAATGTAGGAGGCATGAGAGGTGTGTGAAGTGTGTGAGGTCTGGGAGATGTGGGAGGCATTGAAGTGTGGGGTATGTGAGATGTGTGAGGTGTGTGAGATGTGGGGGGGTATGTGAGGTGAGATGTGGAAGATGTGTGTGTGGGGTGTGGAGTGTGAGGTATGTGAAGTGTGGGAGGTATGTGAGATCGGGGAAGTGTGTTGGGGTATGAGGAATGTGAGGGATACAGGTGTTTGAGGTATGTAAAATATGTCAAGTGTGTGAGATGTGTGGGTGTGGGAGGTGTGGGAAGTGTGTGTGGAGTGAGAGGTGTGGGTGGTATATGAAGTGTGGGAGGTATGTTAAGTGTGGGAGGTGTGGGAAGTGTGTGTGGAATGTGAAACGTATGACATATGTAAAGTACGGGAAGTGTGTAAGATGTGAAGTGTGTGAGATGTGGGAAGTGTGTGAAGTGTGTATGGAGTGTGAGGTATGTGAGGTGTGGGAATTACGTGTGGAGTGTGAGGTGTGGGAGGTGTGTGAAGTGTGAGGTATGTAAAGTGTGGTAAGTGGGGAGTGTGAGATATGTGAGGTGTGGGAGGTGTGGGAGGTGTGTGAGATGTTGGAATGTAGGAGGCGTGAGAGGTGTGTGAAGTGTGTGAGGTCTGGGAGGTCTGGGAGATGTGGGAGGCATTAAAGTGTGGGGTATGCAAGGTGTGTGAGATGTGGGAGATGTGGAGGGTTTGTGAGGTGAGATGTGGGAGATGTGGAGGGCATGTGAGGTGAGATGGGGAAGATGTGTGTGTGGGGTGTGAAGTGTGAGATATGGGAAGTGTATGAGGTCTGTGAGATCGGGGAAGTGTGTTGGGGTATGAGGAATGTGAGGTATATAGGTGTTTGAGGTATGTGAAATATGTCAAGTGTGTGAGATGTGGGGGTGTGGGAAGTGTGTGTGGAGTGGAAAGTGCGGGAGGTATATGAAGTGTGGGAGGTATGTCAAGTGTGGGAGGTGTGGGAATTGTGTGAAGTGTGGGAAGTATGTATGGAGTGTGAGGTATGTGAGGTATGGGAATTATGTGTGGAGTGTGAGGTGTGGGAGATGTATGACATGTGTGAAACGTGAAGTGTGGGAGGTGTGGGAAGTGTGTAGAGTGAGGTGTGGGAAGTGTGTGAGGTATGTAAAGGGTGAGGTGTGGGAAGCATATGAAGTGTGAGATATGTGAGGTTGTGTGAGTGTGTGGAGCATGAGGTGTGGGAAGTATGTGTGGAGTGGGAGGTGTGTGAATTGTGTGCGGTATGTAAAGCGTGTGAGGTGTGGGAGGTATATGAAGTGTGAGATATGTGAGGTGTGTGAGTGTGTGGAGCATGAGGGGTGGGAGGTATATGAAGTGTGAGATGTGTGGAGTGTGTGGAGTGTGAGGTGTGAGAGGTAGATACAGTGTGAGATGTGAAGTGTGGGAGGTGTGGGAGGTTATGTGTGGGGTAAGAGGTGTGAGAGGTGTGTGAAGTGCGGGAGTTATGTGAGATGTGGAGGTGTGTGAGGTATGGAAGGTGTGTGTTTTGGGAGACGTGAGATGTGGGAAGGGGCCCAGGAGAACTCATGAACCGTCTGAACCAGGACGTGGCAGTGACTCTGGAAGTTGCTTTCCGTTGGGCTCTGCCCTTCCCTCCCCTCCCTGGGTTCACCTCTTCTGTGACCTGCCTGGAAATAGGAGCCATCATCCCAAATTCTCACAAGAGGAGAGGCCTGTGCGTTGCAGATCGACTATGCCCTCTCTCAGCAGCATCATTTCATGTAGAAAACCCAGGGGACTGGCTGGGGTGCACACAGGCTGATAAAGAGGGGGCTGTATGTGGGTGTATGTATCCACGTGTGACTGCAGGTGTGCGGAGTGTGGGCCTGGATGTGGGGACGCGCTCAGGAATATAGCTGGAGGCCACAAGAAGTCCCAGCTGCCGCTTCTGTCTGTGTTTTCCACCCCGAATAAACTAAACTAAAATTTAGTTTATTCAGCCAACAGTATGTATTCTGAGGTATCATCACAATTTTTCTTTCTTTTTTTTTTTTTTAGTGAAACACCATGAGGTAAGTTGTAGACTTACAGACTTTCATGCTTGGGTTTCAGTTATACAATGATCGAGTACCCATCCATCCACCAGTGCCCATTCTCCACCACCAATGATCCCTCCCACCTTCCCCCCAGCATCTCCTCCTGCCCCACCCCGCCTCTGTGGCAGGGCATTCCTTTTTTTTTTTTCCTTTTGGGTGACACCCAGCAATGCACAGGGGTTACTCCTAGCTCTGCACTCAGGGGTTACTCCTGGTGGTGCTCAGGGGACCATATGGGAATCAAACCCGGGTCGGCTGCGTGCAAGCAAACACCCTACCTGCTGTGCTATCTCTCCAACCCAGGCTATTCCCTTTCGCTCTCTCTTTCCTTTAGGGAATCATCACGATTTTATGTATGATCCCAGGTTTTTGAAGTTCCCACGAGTAAAGTTATAGGCAGTATTAATGAGAAGTCTGTATTAACTCTTCTGAGAAAAACGACATAAAATCAGATAATGTAATTCTGATCTTACTCTCCAAAGGATCTCAGCCATCCATTTTGGGAGAGAGTTTGGGCTACATCTGGTGGTGCTCAGGGACTATTCCTGGCTCTGTGCTCAGGGGTCACCCCCGGCAGTGCTCAGATGGTCAGATGTGGTGATGGGCACTGAACCAGGGGGCCGTATGCAAGGCAGGCACCTCACCACCCCCCCACTGCAGTTATTAACTATAGTTGACATTTTTCATAATGTTCCTATTATTCTCCGATTGCTCTGAGGGTATCATCCCATATGTCGTGCAGAACAGAAGAAACTAGGGCAGTGCTCAGTCGTCTGAATGTTTATGAAGCTGGAACAGAGCCAAATGGATACCTTCCCTTGCTCTTGACCGGAAGCAAAGCTCAAACCCAGACCAGGTCGGATGACCTGCAGATAGTCAGATGGCTGAGAGACCCTTGTCATGGGGAGCTCCAGGTCCTCTCAGGTCAGGCCCCTGAGGGAGGGGTCAACCTGGCTAGGAAGTTACGAGATTTGGTTCGAGATCCCGTTTCTCCAGGTTATATTTTATTTCACCTTTTGGTTTTTGTGTCAGACCCACGGTGCTGGGAATCGAACCCCAGGCCTCCTGCAGGCAAAGCATGTGCTCAGCCCATTGAGCCATCTTCCCGCCCCCCCTCTACATTGAAAACCAGCTGAACCCAAAGCTCCCTCTGCCTCCGTTTGGGTTCTGACCGGAAATACAGATCTCAGTGGTTGGTTTCTTTTTCCTCTCTTGGTGGGCTGGAGCGATAGCACAGCAGGTAGGGCGTTTGCCTTGCACGCGGCCAACATGGCCGACCTGAGTTCGATTCCTCCATCCCTCTCGGAGAGCCCGGCAAGCTACCGAGAGTGTCTCATCTGCAAGGCAAAGCCCGGCAAGCTACCCGTGGTGTATTTGATATGCCAAACACAGTAAAAAAAGTCTCACAATGTTACTGGGCCCGCTCGAGCAAATTGATGAACAACAGGACAGTGACAGTGACTCTCGGTGTCTTGGATTACTTTTTGTTGTAGTTGAGTAGATAAATACCAAACGTCGTCTGCTTTTTCATTTTCTACGTTCAATATTCAAAGGTGTATACTTGCTTTCCTCTTTTACCTTCGAAGTTGACGGTATTGGTTGGGGGTGGGGGGGTTGTTGGGGGTTGGCATTGCCGTTGCTGCCAGATGGAGGTGAGCCTGCCCAGGCCGTGAGCCAGGAGGGACTGTCCCGGAGTGTCTGCACTCCACCTGCAACAAGAATGAATCATCTGAGAAAGGACACTGGCGCCAGTACCTGAAAATTTCCAGTGCCCGCCCCTGTGAGTCCATCTCACCGAGGGCCCATGGTCATTTGCATGGTCCTGTGACTGCCGCATCCGGTTTAACTTTCTCAGCTTTTTGGAGGGTCTTGGGACACGCTCAAATGATTGCGGGATCCCGCAGAAGCAGGGGGACAGCAGGAAAATGGTCTACTGGTCTCTGATGGTGCCCTTTGGCCTGAAGGGTTTCCCGAGATGCTTAGAGTTGGGATGCAGACGGTACCGTGTGTCATGTTCCAGTCAGGCGCAAAGGTCACGGAAATGATCTCATCACCTGTCTCAGTCTTACTCCTGTGAGTGACATTCACAGGCCGGCCACTCAGAGGGGCACGACCCTTTTAGATTTAACTGTTCTACTGACCTTCACTGCTCTTCGGTTAATAGTCACAGTTTCCGGCCTCTGCGGGTGGGTAAAAGGAGTCTGTTTTTTCTCTAACTTGCCTCCGAAGGCCCTGGGGACAGGACAAGCCTCTCCCCATAAAGCACAGGGTGGAACAGTCAGACACTCCACAGCACCCACATGTAACCCCGTGCCTCCCCAGGGGCTCAGGATGGAGAGGAGGGAAGCTGAGATCAGGACCCCTCTGCCCTTGAACTTGCCCTACTCCTCTTGACGGCTCTTGCTCACTGTGGACTTTATCCTTCCTCAGAGGGCCTGGGGCCTGTGTGGGTCTCTTAAGCCTGAACCACCATCATGCAGTTGTGTCCAGGCTTGAATCTCACTCCCGGTGGAGACAGCGTCTGCAGAGTGTTTCTCACCTCCCGTCCCCCTGGGTCCTCCTGATGGGTGGCTAGCAGATGCTGTAATGGATGTCCGGCTAAGTGTGCAGGCTTGTATGTGTGTGGGGGTGGGGGATGAGGTGGGCATTGTCAGCTAGTACCCATGAGAAGTGACATTTATTCCTTGGATAACTAAACCATTATTAGCGTTAGCGCAAATCCAAGTCTAGCATGGGTATGTGCAAAGAAAGATTTCATCCCGAGCAGTAAGGACAGAGTGAGGATGGCAGCGAATCGTGGAGTACTTTTGGGAGGGCCGACTACAGGCACGTCTGATCAGGCTCAGTCTCTAAAAGACAGGAAAACCTTTTGCCTTTGCCATGTACGGTCCGTGTGGGGACTTCAGGGAACCCCCATTTGCAAGCTGTTCTAGCTCTTGCCCTGCAGCTCTTGCTTGGCACGCCTGGGGCTCTGCATTCCATCCCTGGCATCATCAAGAGTACGTTTTAGAGCTTGGGGGTGGGGGAAGATGCATGACATCATCAGAACATCACTTTGAAGTTCGGGGTGGGGAGGAACAAGCATTCTCGACCTCCTCTTGGAACTAGTGAGTGCTGTCAAGGGAGGAAGTGATGTGAAATGTGCTCCCATTCCCGGGCTGAGCATCACCGATTCAGGCACCATTTTGGAAACACGCCACGCTCTCCCTGAAGACGGGGGCTGTGTGGTTCGGGGACTTGGATGATCTCTTTCTTTCCCCCAGCCTGACACACACGCGCACGCACACACACACACACACACACACACACACACACATGAACACACAAATACACACACACAGCTTCACAGGCCTTGGTTTCTGAAGTGGGGAGACTGTAGCCCTCCTCCTTACCCCAGCAGTCCTTGGGGGACCCCAGTTTGGTGTGAATCATTTTCAGCAAATGCAGAAATGAATGTCTCTGCTTCTCTCGTGTGATTTTCTGAGCACTGTATCTTGCTTCATTCTGATACGCAGCATTTAGTATGTCTATAATGTGTCCTGGGTAAGGCTTCTGGCCACTGCGGGATATTAATTAGGAGTTAATTTGGGGGAAGGGGGTGGTCAGTTATATGTGTGTGGGAGTCTGGCACCCCTAAAGCCTGCTTTAGTGATCAGGACCTTCCGTCTGCTCTGCCCTCTCCATCGTGAGGAGAAACATTTGGACCCTGACACTCGCTGGGGTCTGGCTGAGGCACCAAGGCTCGGACATAAATGTGAAATCTTGGGGTTTTTATTTATTTATTTAGTTAGTTAGTTAGCTTTTGGGCATATACCCTTCGATGCTCAGAAATGACTCCTGGATGTGCACAGAGGGACCAAATGGGATGCCGGGGATTGACCCCTCCCGGCTGTACTATCACTCCGGCCCTGTAAAGTCGTGTTTTATTGTGCTTTTGAGGCCTTCATTGTGAGAGAGCCTCCATCCTGCCATGCAGGACGCAGGAACTGGCTTCAGTTCTACAGTTCGGCAGGAAAGCGCATTTTCCGAGGTGGGGAGAGGGGCTGGCTGGGACCCCAGGAGGGCCCCTGGAGTGCTAGGATATGTGTGGTCCTTGGTTCTCCCCATCTCGGGGAGCGTAGGGGTCTCTGGGCTTCCGGCTCTCGTGACCTCAGCAATGACTCCCCTAAGTTTCCTGTAGTCCTCCAGATCCTGGGGAGACCGCGTGCCATCAAAGGCCCTCCAGGACATGCATGGACCCTGGGAACCCAAAGCGGGGAGATCTGGAGCTGGACAGGCTGAGTCCTTGGCCGTGGGTGCCCGACGCCTGCCAGGACCCCATCTCATTGGCCACAAAGAGGTGGATTCTCTTGAGTCCCATGTCTCAGAGTCCTCCCATTCTTGAAAAGACAATCAGAGGATCCTGGTCACCGTTTCCAGCCTCGGGGGGTATCTGTCACTCTTCAACTCGATTCTTTCGCCCTGTGAAAGGCCATGGGAGATGTACCTGTGAGGTGACGAGTCCCAGGGCAGCAAAGATGGGGTGGGTGGACACCAGGCTCTAAGGCCAATGCAGTTCCGGGGGAGGCTGGTTTCAGGCCTCTGCAAACAGTGTTTCAAATTGTGGTTTTGGAAAATAGAGAACTTGGTTCATGGTTTCTTCTGGGGCTGCACTTTCTAGAGGAGGCTGTGGAGGGTCCAGGAGAGTGTATAGGGTGGGGTTCAAGGAGAGGCAGACTGTGGTCAGCGGGTGTGCAGGATGGTGCCAGGCCCTGTGGTGATGGTGGGGAGGCAGGTGCTGACTGGTGAGAATCGGGTCACAGCCGGCCGGCTCCTGCTCAGAGACCTCCCCGGGACCCAGGCTGACCGCCCAGGTGCCAGCTAGATCTTTGAGGTGGTTCCAGAGGGAAGCAGCTCTGTGGCCATGGCTGGACCGGAAATCCTCCTGCTGTGGTCCCCAGCCTGCAGCCTGGGCCTGGGACCAGTGACCGCCCTGGCCTCACACTGGGCACTTTCTCAGAAAAAAACTACACAAGCAAGGCAGCTGTCTCGCCCTTTCCACCGAGCCTGGTTCCCAAGACACACATTCTGGTGTATGCACGCGGCCCTTGGGTGTCCCCGAGACCATCCTGGATCTCTCCGGCTCTCAGGGCACCCCACTCATGAGCTGGGACGTGGAGAGGCCTTGGGGGCAGGGCCTGGGTGTGGGGCACAGCAGCCTAGTGGGGCTTTTGAGAGCTTCTTACCTGCTCTCCTGCCACAGAAGGCTGAGGGCCTTTCAGTCTTTTGTTGTGTTGTCAGGGATCGAACCCGGGGCCTCATGTAAGATGAGCACCTGCCACAGAGCCACCCGCCCACAACCCTGACTGGATCCTGGGTCTGCCCAAGTTCCCCCGAGACATGGGTTCCTCCTGCAGGGACTGCATCGCATGTCCTGATGGCGAGTGGTCAGGAGTCCAAAGGTTCTTCAACAAGAAGGACCATCGAGGGGCCAGAGTCATAGCACAGTGGGTAGTGCGATTGCCTTGCAAAGGCGGACCTGGGTTCAATCCCCAGCACCAGTGTGTCCCCTCAAGCACTACCAAAAGTGATCCCTGCACACAAAGCCTTGAGCAATATCAGATGTGGCCCTAACACCAAAAAGTAGAATGAAAATAGTTTTAAAAACTGCTTCCTGGGGGGCGGGGGGAGGGCTGGAGCGATAGCACAGCTGGTAGGGCGTTTGCCTTGCACGCAGCCGACCCGGGTTCAATACCCAGCATTCCATAGGATTTCCCAAGCACCGCCAGGGGTAATTCCTGAGTGCAGAGCCAGGAGGAGGAGGAACCCCTGAGCATCGCTGGGTGTGGACCAAAAAGCAAAAAGAAAAAAACAAAAACAAAAACAAAACCTGTTTCCTCAGGCACTCAGCGGGCTGGAGCACATGTTCGCTTGCAGAAGACGCTTGGGCTCAATTCCTGGCCCTGTAGGGGCTCCTGAGCACTGCCGGGGGTGACCCCCCCGCAAATGCCCCCCACACCCGCCCCCAAACACACACACACACACACACACACACACACACACACACACACACAGAAGAAAACCAACCAAGCATTCCTTCCCGAACTCCCAGAGCTCTAGTTGCCAACGCCATCCTCAGATCGCAGACTTGGCACTTCAGGAGTTGGGGGGGCCACACAAAGGGGCGAGCGATCACGGCGCCTCTGTGTGTGCCTTGGCGTCTTCCCTCGCCCCACTCTCAAAGGCCCTTGTTTGTGATCGGGCCCGCGGGGACATGCCTTCGGGAAGGCCTGGAGATCTGGGTCGTACTGTGGTGTACACTTGGCATTTTCCTTGGTCCCCTGGCTACCGGAGCTCTCTCTACTGGGGGCCCCAAGGGCCGGCTGGCTGGGGGCAGCCTGTAGAACATATCAGGCCGGCTTCCGGCTGTGTGCGTGGGCACTGTGGAAATCGTTTGCTGGGAGGTACCGAGCCCTCTCGCAGGGGCTGCCCTCTCGTGGGTACCTTGGTGCCGACAGAGGGCAGAGCTGGGGACTGTGCCACCAGCGTGGGGGCATGGCCCTGTTCCATATGCCACACAGAAGGGGTCTGTTTGCCTCCCTCTGAATCTCCCCATTTCCAGCAGGGCCAAGAGAGCATATTCCTCACTCGGGACTCTGCCCTCCAGACACCCCCTGCATTGTGTCAGCCCCCGGTGGGTTGAGTGGTTCAGGTTTGGGGGTGCGGGGGCAGCCAGCTCTTGGTTCTGGCCTGTGCTCGCTGTCTTTGGGCCGGTAAAGCCCGATTCTTTATTCTTCCTGATCACAAACTAACTGTGATCGCTGGTAGTGGGATTTTAGATTTTAACTGATTCCCAAGTGGAGAAAAGAAAACGCTGACAACATCATGTGACCCCCTTCTGCCCCTGTCTCTGAAGAGCTCCTGTCTCTGAAGCCCTTTGACCCACAAATATGCAAATTCTCGGGGTTGCGCTGAGGTCCGACTTCTCACCCAGTAAGTCACCGGACAGATAAGACTTTCTGTTCCCTGTCCTCAGGCCACAGCCTCTAGGGAAGGGTAACTAGACTGCACCTTCTCTGCCCAAATCCTCCTTCCTTGGAACCTTCTAGAAGATCAGAGCTTCCCTTCCCAGACCCCAAGGGTCTGCCATCCCGTATCCTGTAAAATCTCTGAGTCTCCCTGGAAATCTTCCTTTTTTAAGAGAACAGATAGGGGCCAGAGCAATAGTGCAGCAGGGAGGGCGTTTGCCTTGCACGTGGCCGACCTGGGTTCAATCCCCAGCATCCCATAGGGTCCCCCACCGCTGGGAGTGATTCCTGAATGTAGAGTCAGGAGTATCCCCTGAGCATCGCCGGGTATGACCCAAAAAGCAAAAGCAAAAGGTAAGAGAACAAATAGAAGCTCTCTCCAACTGACCCCCTGAATCATTCCAGTGCCCCCCACAACTGTGTCCAAGATTACTTCTGCCCGTCCCCCTCCCCCATGGTCTCAGCATCCTTGGGGCAGCGCTGCCACTGGGGATACCCTTCTTCCGGCACCACTGGCCATTTGCTTTCAGGCTGCCCAACAGTGGTTTGGGTCCAGTACCCACTTGTTGAAGGAAAACACCCCGTGAGTTTCAGATAGAAGCGCATGTCCCGTGTCCCTCCAAATGACACAGGTCATCTCCCTTATGGGCACTGCCCAGGGAGGAACCGCTTGAGCAGCCCAAATTCAGGCTCCCCTGCTGATCCTGCTTGAGGCCCCTCATCCTTGCGGGACCCTGTGCTCATTCTCCAAAGGGAGGGGCTTGGGGAGATCCTCTGAGCGGCTCCCACGCCTTATTCCTCTGAGGGTGGATGTCCACTCCAGGAGCTTCTCGGCCAGTGAGATTCCTTTTCGCCAAGGGGGTTCAACGAGGTCCTTCCGAGCCTGGTCGCAGCTTGAGGATGAGCATTTCCGGATCGCGTAGCATCAACTCAGAGTGTCGACTTTGAGGCGTGGCCCAGGACCAAGGCGAGGCTCCCGCTCTGGGCCTGGGTTTTTTTCTCCTGGGCAGAAAGCGTGATAACGCCCTGTCATCACCCAGAGGGGGAACGGAGATGGAAGCCATGTGTCCGGTGGCACTGAGCCCCTGCTCTCTGTCTTGGTCACTGCCCAGCTCCCTGCCCAACGGGACCCTGACCTGTGTCCTCAACTGTCTGCCCTGCCCAGCCCAGCAGCATCTCCTGTGTACCAGGACAGCTGGACCCTGGGGGTTTGATGGGGCAGATTTGCGTGACGGAAGAACTGAGATCTCCTCAGCGCCCAGCTGAGAAGTGACCGTGGACTTGAGTGACTCAGGAGGGCACTGTGAGGGTGTCTGAGGGCCCAGGGACGGGCTTTGCACAGCGCTGCTATGGTCCCTCTTGGCAGATAGTGACACCCCCCTTCCGAGCACGGGCACGTTGGGTTTCCGCCAGTGCCTCGACATCTCTGGTGGATTTCTGGTCTCTGCTGGGCTTGCCAGACTGGGGACACGGCCATACCTAGGGGTGAGCTTCACCAGTTCTCCCCCTCACTGGCTCCCTGTTGACCCTTGGGTTCTGGTCTTCTCCATAATCCCAGCTAAACATGTTATGGAACTCTCAGGAACGCCTCGGGACCCTCCTGGACCCCCTGGGACTTCCAGCTCAGATGCAGTTGAGAGGCATTTGGGAATTTGGACAGAGAATGTGATGCCAGGACGATGCGTGGGCCGGAGCGCAGCCCTGGCTCTGGACCCTGGTTATCAGTTCCCGTGACCCCGTTTTGTCATCGGGGGATACCGGCAATGCTGGGAGCTCAGCTTCACCTGCCTCCAGCCCCGGCCCTGCACCAGTGGCGAACCCCAGTCTGCCGAATCCCCATTTGGAGAGGGGACTAGCACATCCCCAGACCATTCGGAAGTCACAAAAGTCCAAGTCTTGGCGTGTAAATAGCACCCGGCAAAGTCCCCTCTGGGGGTGATTGACTGGCAGTGGAAGCGGGTGTGGGGGGGTCATGCTCAGTCTCCCCTCCTCTCCCACCCACCCAGGGCTCTCCCAACTCCCCAGGTTGAACAGGAATGAAGCGGGCAGAGGCGGCTTTGTGTGTTGCCGCTTGTGTGTCGGGTTGACACAACTTCTGCCCAGCTCTTGCTCTTTTCCATGCAGACCACTCCAGACAGGTCCAGGGTGCCTGGCTGAGGAGTTGGGGCTTGGGGGCACACAGTGGCAGGCCTGAACCTCCCCGCATGCCCGCTCCCTATGTGCCGTCTCCCTGGCACTTGCCCAGGAGAACAGCGGCGGAGAGTCTCCGTGTCAGTTCCCTGCGCTGAATTAGGAGGAATCGTGGGGTCTGGTCCCAGACCCCGAAGGGACAGACGTGAGTGTGTCTCTCCACCTGCCCGCGGCCCATCTGCTTGTCTTGTGGGGTCCGAGAATGGTGTTTTTCGGATCCAAATGGTTCTTACTTGGAGAGACATTGAGCCCATGCATGGCTGTAGCACTGTAGCACTGTCCTCCCGTTGTTCATCGATTTGCTCAAGTGGGCCCAGTAACGTCTCCATTGTGAGACTTGTTACTGTGTTTGGCATATCGACTACATCACGGGTAGCTTGCCAGGCTTTGTTGTGCGGGTGAAGTATTCTCGGTAGCTTGCCGGGCTCTCTGAGACGGGTGGAGGAATTGAACCCGACTCGGCCAGGCCGGCAGCTTGCAAGGCAAACGTCCTACTGCTGTGCTATCGCAGGACCACCCATGCAAGGCTAGGGAAAACAAACAAAAAACAACCGTAGGTATTATGGAGAAAAGTTCGTAGTCACAGTTAGCCCCTCCCTCTTGACACTCCCCGTGTCTGTCTGTCCCTTGTCCACAGGAAGCAGGACCATGGGCCAGCTCTGCCTCCTCTCCCCTGCCCCCTCCAACATTTCTCTCCCATTCTCTTGTTCTCCCCCACTCCCCTCCCCTCCCCTCCCCTCCTCTCCTCTCTTCCTCCTCCTCCCTCTCTTTCCCTTCTCCCCCTCCCTATCCCTCTCCCTCTCCTCCACACACACACCTAGGGCTCCCCCTCCCTCTCTCTTCTCTCTCCAAACAAGGAATCATTAAAAAACCCAGATCCAAACACCCAGCCGAAGTTTATGCTCGAGTCTCAGAACACAACATATGGCTTCCAGGCTCTGCCAGGTTCCGCAGCCCGCCAGGCAAGCCCAGCCCGCAGCCTCCACCACGGTGGCCCCCGACTCGGGGAGGACCGGCTCGGGGAGGACTGTGTGGCCTACAGCTGCCCTCTTTCAAAGGCCGGGTGCCACCGTATAGAGGTCCAGGGTGCCTGGCTGGTCCTAGGGATTCTACTCGGGATGACACGCTTGTCTTTGGCAGAGGCACCAAGAACAGAGGAGTTCCCAGTGGGTCTCCCTTGAGTGCCCAGCACCCGTGAAGGAGAAGAGGCGACTTTCTGGTCCTTTGAGGCTGCCCTTGAAGAGAAGGGGACCTTGGGACGTGAAGAGCACCTTGGGTGGGTCGCTCTGGGCACCCTGCAACCTGGTTCTCCCGGGAAGCCTTGCTCCAAGCTGCCAGGTTTTCACCGTCTCTGCTGTGCAGGGCACACTGCCATCGCCGCTGAGGTCTGGAGTCTGTCTGCTTGTGCGAACCCAGACATCAGGTGGCAGAGGGGCGCTCCGGAAAGGTGTGTGGGATTGGAGCAGGGAGGCACAGGTGAGGATGCAGTGGGTCTGGGGGAGATGGGCTGGGGTCACCGCTCAGGATTGGAGGTCCATCCCCTCCACATGGCAGCCCACCCCCTTGGTGCTACCATGACCACCCCACACAGACCACCCTGGAGCTGAGTTTGTGAGCAAGGCCGGGGACACAGATCCACCCCTGCCTGCCTGCTGTTCCCCAGCTGCTCATGGAAAAGACCCCCAGCCTCCCAGCACAGAGGTAAGAGTCTTCAGGACCCAGAGAAGTGATGGGGGGTGGGCATAAGGGGGTTCCTGTCTGGTCCCTGGGGCTCCCCTCCATATACAGGTGGGTGGGGCTGGGGGTAGGGGTGGCCATACAAGGTAGAGGTTGATGCAAAGGGAAGGCCAGACCAATAGCATAGTGGGGAGGGCATTTGCCTTGAACACAGCCAATCTGGGTTGGATCCTGCACCCCCTCTGGTCGCCTGAGCAAAGCCAGGAGTGATCTCTGAGCCAGAGTCAGGAGTCAGCCCTGAGCACAGCCGGGTGTGGCCCAAAATCAAACAAGAAACGGTGGCACACCACGGGGCCCCAGTGCAGATTGCCCTCAGTAGGGGCAGGAGGTAGAGGCTATAATTAGCTCCTATAGTATTCTGTGCCCAGAGGGGAAACACCCCCCCTCCCACTATATTTTCCATTGCTGCACACCCCGTGATGACACCACAGGTGCCTCGAGGCTGACCCCCAGGAACCGCTGTGACTGTTAGTGACAGTTCTGTGACTCTGCCAAGTGACAGGAGGCTTGGTCAACCACCAGCAGATGACTTCCTGTCCCCTCCCCTCTGCACCCTAGCAGCCTCTCTGCTCCCAGGGGGAGGAGGAGCTCAGCTCTCAAGCATTTCCGGGGTGCACCTCTCACCCCACCTACCTGGTCAGAGGTGGCCTGTGCACTCACGAAGCTGCTTATCTTGTTCCAGTCACCTGATGCCAAGCAGTAGGTTAAACTAGGCTCACCGAGGTCAGTGGTCAGTGAAGGCAGTGCGGGGGTGAAACTGAATTCAGGGTTCTCGTGGAAACTTGGCCACTTTCAGGCCAAGCTGCAATGATCAGTCCCTGGAACTCTACGGAGCTATAAACCAGCAAACCCGAGAGTGGACCTGAACACATGGCTTAGGCACGAGCACAGGTGTCCACCTCAAGGGCAGCGTGAGCTGAGGGAGGGTACTCAGGCTGGCTAGGGGTTGATTCCCAGCACTGCTGCAGCCGTTGACGTATGACCTGGGCCAACTCCTCTGACCTTGGAATCCCTGGCAGGAGAACCATGAACCTCCCACTCAATAGAGGTCAGGGTGAGATGTGTAAGTGCAGATAACGTAGCAGACTCCCAAGAACCGTATTTCCCTTTATCCTGCGTCCTACCATGATTCTTGGTTCTCTTTTGTGGTGTGGGGGGCCACGCCTGTGGTGTTCAGGGTTTACTCCTGCCTCCGTGCTCAGGAATCACTCCTTTCTGTGACTTTTGGGGGGGCCACACCCAGCAATCCTCAAGGGGGTTCCTCCTGGCTCAGTGCTCAGGAATTATTCCCGGTGGTGCTCGGGGAACTGTCTGGGATGCCAGGGATCGAACCCAGGTCTACCGAGTAGACAGCAAATGGCCTCTGTGCTGTCCTATCACTCTGGCATGAGGGATTATTTCTGTGGTGTTGGGGATCCAACCAGGGCTGGCTACATGCAAGCCCGTCACCTCACCCTCATCTCATTCCTCTGGCCCAGGATAAGCTCTCGCGATGGGTGCAGCAGAGGGGTGAATGGTGGGGTGGTCTTTTTGGAGGCACAGAGAGGGCTTGGGTCAGGATCTGGGTTAGATGCGAGTCGGCAGAGTTTGACCCACGTGACTCAGCGTCGTGGATGGGCCGGGCCACCGGGAGCGGGAAACTGAGGAAACTGCTCCTTCTGAGCCCAGCCCAGAGGCTGACCTGCCCGGAATGAGCTGCGTCCTCCTCACAGCCCGCGATGGTGGCTGCCCACAGGCCTGGTTCCAAGCAAGTCCAGTCAGTCCTCTCTTTGGACAGGAGCTCCCTGTGCTCCCGCAGCTCTTGGTCTCTCTCCTGGCACCCTCACCCCCACGTCTGTGCTAAGTGGGCCCAGGAAGCTTTCCTGGAGTCTGGGGGGGACTGGAGGGAGGGGGAGGGGCTCAGCAACCACACCAGAGAGCTGCCGATGGCCAGACTATTCCAGAAGCTCTTCAGACACTTCCGTTACCTTATCTTTCCTCTCCCCGGTGGGACATGCGTGTGTCTGCATCATGAACACGTCCAGAGCGTCTCTGTAGTCACAGTGTCTGGGGGGAGGAAGCGGGAGGCGCTGGTCAGGGGGGGCCATAGCCAGAGGTCCTAGGAGCGTTTTCTATTCTTGCAAAACCTAAAGCGGGTGGAGCCAATTCCTGGGGCGTGGAGCGACTATCCGGGCTGTCCCCACTCCCGCCCTCTGCTTCTCTTCTAGCTCATTCCACCTGGGGCTTTGTGTCCTGCCCTTTGCCATGATGGGTCTCACCAAGGTCAACTACTTCCGGGTCAGGTGTCCATGCAGGATGCCCCTGTCCACCCATGGCCTTTAGCAAGGTTAGACCTCGTTCCTTGCTGGACACGGTGCCCGTTCCTTCTGCCCCACTTGCTGCTCTTGTGCCCAGGTTCGGGCTGGCTAAGGCTAGAGCTGGCCTTTCTCCCCACGCCCCGCCCCTGCTCCTGGCTTCAGCTCCTCATGGCCAACCTGCTGTCCATGGGCCCCTGCCTGGCCCCCTCTCTGGTCAGGACACTCTAGATGCCATATGCCCATCTCCATGGCGGCCTCTCCCTCCCTTCCCGGACAATTTCTCATGTCCCAAGGCAGCAGCTTCTCCCAGCTCAATATCCTGTGATATTTGTCCTCAGCAGCGATGTAGCCCCTTGCGAGCCCCCACCCCTGCACTCCTTTTTCTTTCCAACAGGCCTTCCCCATAGACAGTGCCAGAGAGCTCCAATGCAGTGCCTGGGACATGATGATAAAGCATGTGCCTGGCAGGCTTGAAACCCGATTCAAGCCCCAGCACCACACAGTGAAACTCAAAATAACGATAACGTGTAATATGGGTGTGGGGAGTATAGGCCCAGCACACGGAGTCGCTGGGTTCAGTTCCTGACTCTGTAGTGGCCCCCATGACCAATGTCAGGGGTGGCTCTGGTGGTCCTGAGCACTGCTGGGTATAGCCCCAACTAAAAAAAAAAAAAGGTTTTTTTAATTGAAATAAATTTTTGTTGTTGTTATGGGACCACTCCCAGCGATGCTTAGGGGTTACTCAGGAATCACTCCTGGTGGTGTTCAGGGGGACCATATGGGGTGCTGGGGACCAAACCCCAGTCAGCCGTGTACAAAGCAAACGCCCTACCCCCTGTGCGATAGCTCCAGCCCCTAATTTATTATTATTTTTTTAATGTCAGGACAGATTCACTGTACCCATCAATGGATGCAGCCCTGTCACTTTCTGCATCACGGTGGCAGTTGGGTCCAAAGCGAGTCCCAGGATGCTGCCTCCTAGCCTCTGAGCCTCTTCTCTCATCTGCTCCTTTTCCTGCTCGCTCAGCTGAAGCCACGAGGTCGTGGGACATGGCTGGGGTGTCCCTGAATAACCCAGCAGCTCCGCCTCAGGCCTTCTGCCCTGCTGGGGCTGCTGCCACGCGGGGTCCCCCGACACCCCTTGCCCGTGGCTGCTCACGTGGTGGCTGCCCACTGAGCTGCCTCCTCCCTCTGACCTTTACCAACGTCACTTTTCCCCCAGGACACTCAGGACACTGCTGGGGGGTGAGCATGCCCACCTTTCATTTTTCTTGTCTATCTGCCCACCCCCCCCACTCCCCACCCCAAGAAGATAAGCTGCCAGAAGGCAAAGATGCCACGTGTTTGATGGAGGGCAGCCTCCCTGGGGCCAGAACAGTGCCTAGTGAAGCTGGTCATTGTCACAAAGAGCTCTGGAGGGTCCCCATTCCTTGGAGGAAGTGCAGCTCCTTCAGCACGGGAAGGGAAGGAGGGAGGCGTCTAGAAGGGACCCGGGTCTCCCTCAGCCGTTGCTCCCTTTTCACGGGATAGAGTTTACTACCCCAGAATTTCCGCGCTCACACCAAGCTTGCCTGCGGGTGGACGTGCCCGGGAATTCCGGGAATCTCGGACGGCTTCCTGCGAGGATGTCCCTTTAAAAGCCCGTAATCCAGACTGCCTGTTCCGCAGACAGTCTCAGATGCATTATTTAAAGTTATTTCCAGGGGTGTGTGGGAGGGAGGTGGGAGCTACATTTGTTACTTGGTGGTTTTGAAACAGCCTTCCAGGATCTCCTTCCTGCCCCCCACCCTGGCGGGTCTGCTCACTTTTAACCCTTCCCGCCCGCGTCACCTCACATGACCTCAGTTGCAACTGCCCCTCCAGACCCCGCCTGCGTCCCATCTGGGGTCCGGTCTCTTCCTGGGTGAAATTTAGAAATGCGGCACCCCCATCTCTGGGGGCTTCTGTTAGGAGAGCAAGACTTCATTTTATTTATTTATTTACTTATTTATTTATGTTGCTTTTTTTGATCACACCCAGCGATGCACAGGAGTTACTCCTGGTTCACGCACTCAGAAATCTCTCCTGGCAGTGCTTGGGGGACCATATGGGATGCTGGGAATCGAACCTGGGTCTGCCGCGTGCAAGGCAAACACCCTACCCGCTGTGCTATTGCTCCAGCCCCCAAGGCTTCATTTTAGGGGGACAGCAACTGATCTTCAGCGGGGGGGGGGGGGTCCGTATTGGTTACCGACACGGGCTTCCAGACTTTTCATTCTCTGGAGAGTGTCCCATGTTGGTGGTCATGCCTACGGTCACTGTGTGTGTCCGCATGGCGCGGAGGGCTGGGGGCAAGGGGCTGCTCTGAGCCCTTCGAGTCTGTGGCTGTTTGACTTTCCTGGCATTCCCAGGGACAAGTGTGTGTGGGGGGGCTCAGTAGACATGGAGGCTTGGTGCAGGCTGCCCAGCGGGGGCTCTGGGGCCAGGTTTTCCTGCGTCCCCTGAAAAGGTGCGGGTTCCCGGGTTCCTGCCCCCCTGTGCACCCCACCCCTGATCTTTGAAGATGGCCTTGCCTGAAGGAACCAACCTCTGTGGCCTGGATCCAGCTCTGTGCTCACTGCTAGGGACTGAGTGTGTGTGTGTGTGTGTGTGTGTGTGTGTGTGTGTGTGTGTGTGTGAGAGAGAGAGAGAGAGAGAGAGAGAGAGAGCGTGTCCGTGTGTGAGTGTGAGAGAATGTGTGAGAGTGTGTGTGTAAATTTGTGAGACAGTGTATTGTGAATGTGTGTGTGTGAGAGCATCAGAGAGACAGTGTATGTGTGTGTGAGTGTGTGTGAGTGTGAGAGAGACAGTGTGAGAGAGTGTTGAATGTGAGTGTGAGTATGTGTGAATGTGTGTGCGAGACAGTATATGTGAGTGTGTGAGACAGTGTATGTGAGGGAGTGAGTGTGTGTGTGAGTGAGAGTATGTGTGTATAAGAATGGTCATCCCCACCCCCGCCCCCCAACCAGGGGAGTGCTTAAAGACTCATCTCTCTCTCCACTGAGATCTGTTCTGCCCCACCCTTTCTCCCTGGGTTGACAGGGAGTGAGCTGCAAGTCTTCCCTAGAAACCATCCCTTCGTAGGGGACCCAGTAAGCACTGCTCTCAGACCTGTATTTCCGATGCCACAGAACACAAGTGATGCCAGCCGTCTGAGAGAAACACAGAGCTCGCCTCTGGAGAGTCTAATTCAATAGGTTTGAAAAGGATCCAGAAATCTGTGATTTAAAAAAAAAAAATTCCTTGGCAGTTCTGACAATTAACCAGACTTGGAAACCACTGTTTAGCTCACAAAGCCCTTTTGTACGCAGGATTTCATTTGTTCCTCAGACACATGAGGAAGCTGTTAACCTCTTTTGCAGATGTGGCTCAAATACCGGAGCTCACTTCTTCCGGGTGAGTTTGGAGTTGGTCACCAGGCCTGAGGCCCGAAGCCTCTGTCCCCAGGCCTGATTCTCGGTGCAGCGTGGCCTCCCTTTCCTGCTGTGTGTGAGCGTCTCCTAGTCTGTCACTCCACCACACCCCCTACCCAACTCCCTACTCCGGGACGGGGGTGCTGCTGTGGCCTTCCTCAGGTGGCAGCCCCCTGGATGGTCCCCTCCTGGATCCCAAGTCCTTGTGGGTCCATCCATCCACTCACTTCCCAGAAGGAGCCATGAAGCACCCGGATGGAAGCCACAGCCCCTGACGCGGTGTTCCCTCATCCACGGGCATCTTGGCTGCTGAGTCCCCCGAGAGAAACTGCAGAGTCTCTGGCTTCCTTGCAGCGGGCAGGCAGGGGAGAGGGGAAGAGATGGACAGGGAGAGCAGGACTGTGCAAGGCTCCCTGTGTTGACCAGAGGCGTCCCCCCACCCCCTGCAGCCCAGCTCCCGCTGTTGGGAAGTGGGGCACTGTGTGCAGTGTGGGGCGAGCGTGCCTTGGGTTTCAGGGACCAGCATCCCCCTCCTTTGTCCCGGCTTGAAGTGTAGCGATAGCTTGAATGCAGCTGGGAGCTCTGGAGGCAGGAGACCCGGGCCTGGCTTCACCGTCTGGCCCTGCACTGCCCTGGGTGCATTCACTAGCTCCCCACCTCAGATTCACACGGAAGAACTGAACGCAAGTGTTTAAGTGTTTGAGCCACAGGGTTTGCGTGGGAGGCAGGAGCAGAGGCCTGGGGAAGGCTGAGCAGGGGAGCACCCACACACAGAGCCTGTGCTGTGTCCACTGCGCCCCCCTCCCCCCTCCCGTCTACAGGGAAGCAGCCACCAGCAGCTCCCCTGGCCAGGCCCAGCTGCAGGGAGATACACACAGACAGACAGCGCTGCTGGGCCTCACCGAGTCTGGGCTTGGGCCTGAGCTGCTGTCATGTGGGTGGGGGACATGCAGTACTGGGGCTGCGTCCCCACCACTGTGCCCTGCCCCTTGAGCCCCCCGCCCACCAAAACAGTTCCATAGAGCCACCTTTGCTCTTTCTCTTCCTTTGGTTTCCCTCTGACATCTTCTAGGCCTCACTGGCCTCCCCGGCCTCTACCAGGGCCATGTGCATCAGGTTGTCCTTGCATCCTGCCACGTTCCCCACCACTGCGCGCGCGCGCGCGCGCGCGCGCACACACACACACACACACACACATACACACATATATAAAGGCATACAAACACATACACGCTTACACACGCCCACACATATGCACACACACAGGTGCGTGCCCACACACGTGCATCCACACACACATACATAAACACACATAGAAACGCACACTCACACACACACTCATACACACACATATGCACATACAGATGCACCCACACACGTGCCGACATACACACATACATAAATACAAATGTATACATATGCACACATGCACATACACACCCGCACACACACACATATACACACGTCCCTTTTTCTCCTCCCTAGCCTAGGGGCTGAGCCACATGGTAGCCTGAGGCATGGACATTGTAGCTCCATGTGTGGAAAGATGTCCAGAGAGAATTTCCTGCTTCGAAAAAAGGCTGGGAGGAGAGTGGGGGATGGGAGAGCCCCTTTTCAGTTCCCTTCTGTCCTAGAGTCACACTCTCCTGACACATGGGGAGCGGACCCCCACGGACCATCCCTGTCTGTCGCCTCCGAGGGGCAGTGGCGGCCTCTGGGCCTTGGTTTCCCTGGGATGCAGTGGGCGCCAGGCGTGAGTCGGTGTGCAGGCAGGGGGCCAGGCCTCTGGCTCAGACCTTCCGGCTTGGCTGTGGGGAGCTGGGTTCCGCTGCTTGAGTCCAAATCCAGTTAGCACCACCTTTGTAAGTGCCTGGACCCTCAGCCCGCCGTGGCCCAGGGGGACTGGGAAGGGCTCACGGAGGCTCATGGAGCGGGGCTGGACGGGACACCTGCTGGGGGGCACATGCCCTGGACGATGACCACGTGGGGGAGCCTTTTCCTGCCCAGTCTGGACACCAGGGTTGTCCTGGGCAGATCTGTCACAGCCTTTGGAACTGTGGGGGGGGAGACAGAGGGTTCCTTTCTGGAAAGTTCTCGTGGGCAGCCTCCCTTTGGGAGCACCGACCCTGGGAGGCCTTGAGGAGCCACCTGGGCGAGTCTCTCCCATGCAGAACGGCTCAGATAGCCTTTGTGCCCGATGCAGTGTCCTGTCAGAGTCGGGTGGGCTCATCTTCACGCCGGTGACCTTGTCTGGGCCCTGCCCGCTCCGTCTGAGCATCCTGAGCCGTTCGGATCTTCGAGGGGTGCTGTTTCCTAGCCAGTGTTCCCCTATACAGCACAGCCCCCTGGGTCTCCCTGGGCTCCCGTGATGCTTGTTTTGGAGGGGCTGAGGGTGGACCAGACACCGAGCTAGTCCCTAGACCAGGCTTGGCTCTTTCCCCAAAGCTTTGAGGGACGCTTCGGTATGTGCCTGACAACCAGAACAGCCCCGGGAATGGGGTTGTAGGGGCAGTGAGAAGGGACCCTCGTCCCTTCAGAAAGGGGGCGAAAGACGCGAGTTCCAGGTCCCCTGTCAGTGGAGCATGGAGAAGCTGGCGCATGAGCCCTGCTGGCTCTGAGCTTGCTCCAGCCACCCCCGCAGCTCGCTCGGAGCCTGGAACTGCAAAGATCAAACCCTGGAAAGCAGCGCCAGTCCCCGAGAGGGCAGTGCCCCACTGTGATGGGGCGCCTCCTGCGGCCTGGCCAGTTCCCACTCAGGTTCCGGGAGCTTCTCCAAGGCCCCCAGCTGCCTGCAGCTTCCAGTTCCCTGGGACCTCCTCCCCAAGGGTCCCCACCCCCAGGTCACCAGTGCAGGCACGGTGGCTCTGTTCGGCTGAGGGTTGGATTTAGTTAATCAGCGTGGAGGAGAGATCCTGTGTTTTGACCGGTTTATCTGCCACTTTGAAACACACAGACTGGGGTACAGCGGCTTCCCTGCTCGCCCCTGGGTCTCGTCTCGGTCCTGTGCCTTTCAGCCCCTGGCTCCTAACTGCAGCTCAGGAATTTCTCTCCCTCCTCCCGCCTCCTCTTGCCTCCAGGTAGGCTTATGTTCTCTCCAAGGATTTCCTGCGGCTTGTAAAATGCAACTTGTAAAGTGCCCGGGTAGCTGCACTCATTTCCTGTGTTTACAGGAGGTGGGACCCGCCTGTCTCACCACCATCTCTCTTCCCAGACCCGATGTGCCTCACCCACCCACTCCAACCAGCTCTTAAAATAAGCCTGCGAGGCGGGCCCCTCCCCCCTCTCATGTGCGCTAGAGACCTGTGTGTGTGTTGGTGGTGTGGTGTCCTTAGGCCCCTCCCCCCTCTCATGTGCGCTAGAGACCTGTGTGTGTGTGTGTGTGTGTGTGTGTGTGTGTGTGTGTGTGTGTGTGTGTTGGTGGTGGTGTGGTGTCCTTAGGCCCCTTCCCCAAGACGGGCGGTGTCCTGGCTCAAGTCTAAGGCCAGGAGACGGCCCTACCCAACCCCATCCCCCCCACCCCACCATGAGCTCTGTTTCACAAACTACAGTTTCCAAAACGGACATTCTCCCCTCTTCTGCCTCCTTTCCGTCCCTCCACCCCTCAAAGTGTCTTTCCCTTACTCCCGGCCTGTTCCCTAGAAATTCCTGATATACTGGTCATCTCACTGGCCCTACCACTTCACCCCACGGAAACTGAGGTGAAGGCCTTTGGGGTTAGGGTATTGGTCACACCTTCGGCCTTCTTCTCTCTTTCTAAATAGGAAATGACCAGGGCCTTGGAACAGGGGACTGGGGGACAGAAGTGGCTTCACACCCTTAGCAGATGCACTAGAGGGCTCCTCTTAGCCTCCTCCCACCCACTCCTCTCAAACCCCAATTAAATTTTAAATCAAAACCAGTGCAAAGTGATTTCTTCGGGTGCCATTATTTCTGGGACTCCCTGGAGCCCAGTGTAATCCGTGGCTTGGGGAAAGTGGTCTGGCAGGGGCTGGGGGGAAGGTATTGATTCAGAAAGCGCCGTCTTCACATCCATCCACAGGCTAGGAGGCAGATGTCCCAGGAACTGGACCTTCACATCTGCTTTACCCAAGTTCATGCAGCTTCATATTCCAATCCAACGTCCACATTCCTGCTGTCCAACACGCTGGGCTCTTGTTTCCTCGTCAGTGCTGTCCAACAAGGTCAGCGTTCTACCACTGTCCTCTTCGCTCCCCCTGTGTTCATTCAGACCTGGAGTCCACAGACACCCGCTTCGGTGGGAGGGAGGCACTTTACAATGCAACGCCCGCAGGCCAGTGAGCCTGTCCTCAGAGCAGTGAGGCTGTTCTGACATGGTACCGAGTTATGGGCTGGTTTTCTGTCCACAGATTGGGGGACAGGACTCCCAGCGGGTAGAGAGTGAACCCTGGAGCTCCACCAGTTGTTCTCGGCCAGTCAGGCTTGAGGTTCTGTACAGGGGTCCAAGGATTCGGAGCAGGGCCACACCCAGAGGTGCTTAGGGCCTTCAGGTGATGTTCAGGGAACCACGTGAGACCAGGGACTGACTCCATCCAGGTGCACCTAGCACTGTGCTCGCTGCTATACTAACTTCCTGGTCCTCAGGAAGACGCTTGGAAGCACACGGGGTGTTTCTGAAGGATGTGGCAGGATGTCACATAAACAGACATCGTGGGGGGGGGGGGGCTGCACTGAGATTTATGCTGTTGCCAGGAGAACGGGATAAAGTGTCCCTGGAAGTGACATTTTTGACGTGACTCTTAAATTTGAAGGGACAGCTCGATAGGGCAGTTGACGTCTAATTTTTCCTCCCTGGAGAGTTAAACTTCCGAAGCTTTTTATTTCCATGAGCACGGAGGGGGCACCAGAGGCCGAATGCCAAGGATGGGGACTTCCGGTGAGGAGGCAGCAGAGCGGGGTGGGGTGGGGGTGGGGCTGGCTCAGGAGAAGGGAGGGGCCCATCCTGGTGCAGGCCTGGGTTCCCAGATTTTGTACTTGTTGGGGCTTCCAGGGAGCCACGGGGCTGGACCCATCCATCCAAGAGACGGGGAAGCAGTGGTCAGTGCCCTGGTCCGTCCAGCCTCCTGAAGACACTGCATACTTCCCGGGCACTGCCTGAGCGCACGTCTTGAAATAACTCCTCATCACCGGGGGAGTATTTTCGGATGCAGCTTTCATCAAGAAACTTTCATGAAAGCAATTCCACTGGAGTGAATAATCATTTCCCCCCTCTCATCAGACGCGCTTGTCTTGGAGAATAATGATGAGTTTGAGTCTTAACGCCTCTGGTCCTATCTGGGGGCGGTGGGGGGGGGGGTGGGGAACCCTGGAGAAATGATCCTCCATCTGTGTCAAAAAGTCTCCCTCTGCGTTTTCAGATCCCTCTTTTCTGGGTCAGCATTTCTCTTTAGGGCTTTCCTTATCAGTGGGGTGGGTTTTTTTTTTTGAACTTCCTGTTTCCTATCACCAGGCTTTTGAGTATATTCATTCTGTCCTTCCTCAAGCCATTTAAGAGGTTATTTTTCGCCTTTCTTAGAGAACACTACTTTTCTTCTGCCTCTTCGTATTCATAAAAAGTCAAGGCTGGCTGAGTGTTTTCACAGTCTACGATGATTTGCACTGAAGAGGTCAGAGGGTGGAAGCGGAAGGGGAACTTGCATTGTCGGCAAAATGACCTCAGAGCCATTCCACAGATAATGCTCACACGGTATAGAGTGCTTTTTGCCTTGTCCTTGGAATATCCTTAGGACATTGCTTCTGGCTCACTAAATTGCTTTCATTTGCAACTCCCTATGTAAGTCTGAACAGCTAGGATTACAGTGGCTAACTCGGCAACTGCGAGAGAAAGCTAGTGCCTGGTTCCTCTCCCTACAGAACAAAGCCCAGAGCAAATACGCGACCTCATTGTTCAGCTAAGACATAGAAGGTTGGACAGGAAGGTCCTATTGCACCAGACAAAGATCTAGACTTTTATGCAGTATTTATGGGGCACCTAACATTGGACAGAGGCCAGAGATACCAAGAAGCAATGCACATCACCCTGTCTGTCTTCTTTGGGTTCCCCAAAAGGAAAACACAGCCTGATAGGCTGGAGCAGTAAAACTAACCCCCCCCCCCCCCAGCCCTCTGTACTGTACAGGGACATGTTTGACCTGGAGATGAAAAAGTATGTGGAAGACAGACATATGTGGTAGTGGGGGCTCAGGATTTGGGCCCAAGGTCCAGCATCTGCCTAGGATAAGCACAGAAGCAGGTATGGAGAGAGAGTTCAAGGATGGGGTGTTGAGGTGTGTGTGTGTGTGTGTGTGTGTGTGTGTGTGTGTGTGTGTGTGTTGGGGTGGGGGGTGGAGAGCAATGGTCGAGATGGTGCAGCAAGGTAGAACTGGGCTTTGGCATGGATTCTGTGGCTACCATATGGCGGAGGCATTTAGCTGGAGACTCCAAAGTCTCGGGCTGGAGTGCTCGGGTCAAGTCTAAGTTCTAGAGTAATAACTGTGACGTCAAAGCCGTACCAGAGAAGAAACACTAGGGACTCTGGGACAGATTGGCCAGGTGAGATGAAGCTATTTGGAGCCGAGAGGAAACAGGTGCAGAGGTAGCCAGGCAGATCTGGGCCGCCCTGTTTGGGGTCCTCTGGGAGCTGAGTGAGGAATGGCCGTGGGGAAGATGGGGTGGTCTCCAGGATAGATTCCCTCAATGATGGGACTCATTACAGAGGGACACACATTGATTCCCAGAGCTCCTGCATTTCCTTTCAGAAACGGGAAACTCACCCCAAGAGTTTCGGGGCGGGGAGGGGTGTTGGCACAGTTTCGTCTACGTTTCCAGCTCTTCTGGTCTGAAGATTCGTGCAAGGTTCAGGCTCTTAGGTTGAGTCTTGCTGGCCTGGGAGACCTGCTCTCTCTCTCTCTCTCTCTCTCTCTCTCTCTCTCTCTCTCTCTCTCTCTCTCTCTCTCCCACCCCCACTGCCCTGCGTGTGGAGGGGAAGGAGAAGGAGCTGGGAAATGCTAAATCCTAACAAAGCAGCGTAAAAGCAAGAGGACTAACCAGTGAAGTCAGGTTCTCCTACCCAAGTAGGCGTCAGAACAAGGCTGTTCACCAGCTTTGCACCCTGTACTTGACTCAGGCTGAGACGAGCCAGACAAAGATGCTGGAAGGAGGTGCCCATTCCCAATATGTGCCCAGCAGTGAAAAGAATATTCAGAAAGAGCAGTCAGGGTGTGCTGAGGGTAAG
Source organism: Sorex fumeus (assembly GCF_029834395.1). NCBI lineage: Eukaryota > Metazoa > Chordata > Mammalia > Eulipotyphla > Soricidae > Sorex > Sorex fumeus. The sequence goes on along the minus strand of NW_026606085.1, from coordinate 16,836,707 downwards.
TGGCTGTGCGCCAAGTCTCGGCCTTCAGAACAGCAAATTTCAGTTGGGTCAGAAAAGAGGCCGAAAGCTGCGCAGTGACTCATTTTGTTCGGAACCTCACCTGTCGATGACGGGGAATGCCCTGTGTTCAGATGAGGGCCTGAAGGCCCCGGTGTGTGTTAGTCATTTGTTTTCCACATTCTTATTGATGTGGAAAAAACTATGGGGGGCGGAGGGGCCCAGACAAAAATAAATCAAGTGGCAGAGCACAGACCTGACATGTGGGAGACCCCGAGTTCCATCCTCAGCATGACGGCAGCATGCGTCACCCCCCCGCCCCAGCTGTGGCCCCGAAAACTCAAAAAGAGAAAACCCAAAGAAGCCGCGGCCTTTCATCAGAAGGAAACTGAGGCAGAGGGTCTGGGGCCGTTGCTTAGACTGAGGGAGGAATCGAAGCTACGGGAGGAAGAAGAACTAGCTTAGGAGGAACAAAAGTCCCAGGCGAGTTACCCAAGAAGGACTGTGGGATTAAGTCACACGTGGTGTTGGGAAGGGTTAGGTGTTTAAATTTTATTCCGTGACTTGGGGGTGGGGGGCCAGTCTGTTTTTGCATTTCTTTCCTTCTTGATCTCTCACTGGCTTGCAGCCTGATTGAATTCAAGGGGTTCAGAGTCATACCTCCAAACTGACCCTTCAACCCATTCCTGCCACCCCAACACCTGTCCCCCCTCTGCCAACCACCTTAGCCTTGGCCAAGTGAAGGAGTCGGGGAGAATTGTCGTTATTTTGCCAGTCTGTTTGCTTTCGTCATTTCTGTCTCACAGAGGATTGAAACTACCCTGGAATCATCGTTCTCTTCCTCACCTATGTCACTGAGCACACCTCACCTGTCCTACTGGGTACCATTTCATCTTTTCAACAGCCGAGTCCCATGGAGCTCCCTTATCCACTCATCTGTTGATGGACATTTAGTCCATGTGTTGGCAACTCTGAGTAATGCTGCTCTGAACAAAGGGGTGCAAAATTCTTCCCAGTTCATATTCTCACGCCCTTTGTACAAATGCCTGAGTGGTATTGCTGAACTATATGGACTTTTGATTTCTTTCCCTACCTACTCTTCTTCCCAGCACACAGCACATCTGTTGGTCTGGGGCCTTGCTTGGTTGGTGCCTGGGGGTAACTACTGGCTCAGTTCCTGGGGGCTTGATCCCAGAGGTGGTCAGGGGAACCATGGGTGCTGAAGGTTGAGTCTAGGCCCCCTGCATATAAAGCATGTGTTCAGTCCACTGGCCATCTCCCTGATACTTTTTTTTTTCTTTTTGGGTCATATGTGGCAATGCACAGGGGTTACTCCTAACTTTGCACTCAGGAATTACTCCTGGCAGTGCTCAGGGGACCATATGGGATGCTGGGAATTGAATCTGGATTGGCCGAATGCAAGGCAAACTCCCTACCCGTTGTGTTATCGCTCCGACCCCACGCACATTTATAGATAGATAGATAGATAGATAGCTTTTTGCTTTTTGGGTCATACCTGGCAATCACAGGGGTTACTTCTAGCCTTGCACTCAGGAATTATTCCTGGCAGTGCTCGGGGGACCATAGGGGATGCTGGGAATCGAACCCGGATTGGCCACATACACGGCAAACGCCCTCCCCACTGTGCTATCACTCCAGACCCACATTTTTCTATTTTTTAAGGGACACTCCAGACCTTTATTTTCCATGAAAGTTGCAGCCACTGACATTACTCCCAACCACGCACCAGTGAGTTTTTTCATCTCTCCACATTCCCACCACCATTGCCTCCAACCCGCTTGCCACAGGTGGTTGTTATGGGTGTGAGCAGACTTCTGTTGTCTCTCCCTAGTGAAAAATGGCAGGAACCCATCTCTGGGCCTTCATCGCAGAAGTGTCGATTCAGATCCTTTGGCTGTTTTAAATTGGGTTGTTTCCTTTTTGTTGCTGAGTTGTGTGAGTTCTTTATGTCTGTGGGTGGTTGTTTTTTTTTTTTTTAATAACCGTTTCACGCCTATAGACCAACACCTGAAAACCACAGCTTTTTATATTTTGAATACTAACCCCTTGTCAGATGTATGATGTAAACATCTCCGAGTAGCTGGGTGGCATCTTGGTGCCATATAGTTTATATGCTGTGTAAAAGCCTTTCAACTTGACCTGGTCCCATTTTTTCTCACTCTGGAGCTGGATCTCCAGATATATTTGATGTTGGGGTTCTGTCACGTATCACCTGTTTTTTTCCTGTGTAGTCTCTGAGTTTAGGTCTGATATTGAAGTCTTTAATTGACTTCTTACAGGGTGATTCTCAGGCCCACTGTTGAGAACTAATGTTCTGTGTTCATCAGGGATCAAACCCAGGGCATTCTGCATGTGTGGTCTGTGCATTTCATTGTTGCTCTGGCCCCTTGCATCCATCTTGGGTTTTTGTTTGTTTGTTTTATGTTGGTGCCACACCAACAGTGCTCAGGGCTTACTTCTGGCTCTGAGCTCAGGGATCACCCTTGGCGGGGCTCAGGAGACCATCCCGGGTGCTTGGATTGATTGAACCGGGGTTGGTTGCTAGGATTCATTTGTGTGTGTGGTGTTAAGTGGTGATCGAGTTTCTTTTCTCCATTATATGTTTCTTGCTCCTTTTTTGTAAGAGCCATGTCTGTCTGTGGCCTTATGCTGGCTCTCTCTTCTCTTCCTGGGGCCACTAACTACTGGTAAAGGAGTGGAAGGCTTAACTCAAATTAGTGGAGTTTTGGGGGATTTTTTTGGGAAAATTATTCCTAACAATAGGACTCTCGTGAGAGAGATTTAGATACGACCTTTCCGCCCTGTGGTCACCGGTGGAAGTTTTTTAAATACAGAGCAGAAAACCACTTGTGAGCCCTTGACTAGCTCACTTAGCCTCGAAACTCAGTTTTCCTGAGGGCGAAAGGGGGATGATGGCATTTCTCCTGACCACTTGGGAGAGCTTTGTGCCAAGTGCCCAGCGCTTGGCATCAGTGAACACCACAATCTAATAGTTCTCATCATCACCACCTCGCCCCTGCCTCCCCCTCCTAGTCATGGACCTCGTGGTTCTGTTCTCTCCGAGTCTCCAGGAGACATAACTTTGTGTTCTTTCTTTTTTGGGTGTATGGAAATGAAGCATAAATCTTGCCCTGTAGGAAGTTACCTTTCAAGAGTAGAGTGGATAGGAGACTAGGAGGGAAAGGGAGAAGGGTGGGGGGAGATGGAGAGAGAGGGGAGAAGGGGAAGAGGGAGAGGGAGGGAGAGGGAAAGAGAGAGAGAGAGAGAGGGGAAGATAGAGGGAGAGAGGAAAGAGGGAGAGGGAGAGAAAGGGAGAGTAGGAGGGAGAGGGAGAGAAAGTGGAAGAGAAGGAAAGAGGGAGAGAAAGGGAGAGGAGGAGAGAGAGGGAGAGGAGAAGGAGAGGGAGAGAGGGAGAGGGAAAGAAGGAGATGGAGGGGGAGGGAGGGAGAGGGAGAGACAGGCGGACAGGGCTTCATGCTTTGCCAGGCACTGCATTACACACCGAGCGCTGAGCTGGGAGTAGCTCTCAGCAGTGCCTATCTGATAAGAAACAAAAACCGTGGGGCAGAATTGTCTGCGCTGACTCCCTGACTCGGCAAATCAACCCTAACTTCCTTCCTTTCCACCAAACTCTCCCGGAGCTTGTGGGTTTGGGGCTGGGCCGTGGGCTCAGCGCTGCCCTTACCCTTTAAGCTCTGAGAAGGCTGTCCGGTTCTCTGCCCAGATGCGCAGCCCTGAGACTGGCATCGGCCTGGTCCATGGCATCTGGTGGGGCTCCGGCCGCATTCCCGTCAGGAAGCGGCTGGTTTCGGGGAAGCCAGGCCACAGTCTGGTTCTCCCAAGCCACGTGCTCCATGCAGCCGCCTGAGCTGCCTCTGCCTGTTTTGTTGTTTCAGCCAACGCATGCTCGTGGGGGTCTACCCGGCGCCCATCAGCAGCAGAGAGGACCCGAGCGCCCGGGCTGGGTGGGAACTCCTGGCAGTCTGGGGCCCTTTCTGTGTGTGTGTGTGTGTGTGTGTGTGTGTGTGTGTGTGTGTGTGTGTAGGGGGGAGCTTTCAGCATCAGATGTGAGTCTCAGGATGTGTGGGGGGGTCCCAAGTGAAGAGAGAGGCTGGGCTGTCCCGAAGACTTCCCCAGACCCTTGGGACGACAGGAGAGAAACCGGCGCGAGCGGGGGAAGGGTTCGGCTGTGGCATCTCTGGAGTTATTTGGCTTTTCTCATTGGCCGAATGCCCACAGGAGGCAGCATATATGTGTGATGTATGACATGTGGTGTGTGTAGCGTGTGTATATGTGTATATATGTGTGTAGTGTGTGCGCATGTGTATATGTTCTATATGTGTGGTGTATGACGTGTGGTGTGTGTAATGTGTGTGCTTATGTGTATATATGTGTGTGGTGTGTGCGCATGTGTATATGTTCTATATGTGTGGTGTATGACGTGTGGTGTGTGTAATGTGTGTGCTTATGTGTATATATGTGTGTGGTGTATCTGTATTGTGTATGTGTCTATATATGTGTGGTGTATGACGTGTGGTGTGTTTGTATATGTGTATACCTGTATGTGTGTATGTGTGTATGTATGTGTGATGTATGATGTGTGGTGTGTGTGTGTATGTGTGGTGTATGATATGTGGTGTGTGAAATGTGTGTGCTTATGTGTATATATGTGTGTGGTGTATCTATATTGTGTATGTGTCTATATATGTGTGCGGTGTATGATGTGTGGTGTGTGTAATGTATCTATATGTGTATTTGTGTGTGGTATATCTGTATATGTTGATGTGTGTGTAGTGTGTATATGTATGTGTGTATTGAGGAGTCACACAGGCTAGCCAGCAACTCTAGGCCCCTTGTCACTGAAGTGGCCCCTGAGCACTGCTTGGGAGTCCCTGTCCCTTCACATCCATTGAGGGGGCAGAGAATAGCCCAGTGGTTGGAGCATGTGCTTTGCATATGGAGGCCCCGAGTTCTCTCCCGGACACGACATGACCCCCCAGTGTCCCTGCGGCCCCCAGAATGCAGGGCCCACACAGTGACTGTCAGCCCCACACAGCTGGTCCTGGGCTCCACGAGTGACCTTTTGCCCTTTGACCTTTGTTCCAGTCCCCCCACCCCACTGACCACCACCACCACCACAGCAAAATTAACTTGAGAAATTCAGACTGCCTTTCACCTGCCAGTGAGTTGGTGGGCAGGAGTCGAGACGTAATTCCGATTTCTGTAGGAGTTTGCGCAGGAGAAAGAAAACTCCAGCAAGTTTGCTTTCAGTTCCGTGAACAACACGAGTTCTGTTTTGTTTTGTTTAATGGTGACTTTTGAATACTGTGAACTTGGTCTCCATGCAAATACATCGACAAAGGGTTTTACAAAGCAAAATATAAAAAAAAAATTGAAGTCTGTCACCAAAACCTCCTACTTGTTTGTTTTTTTTTAATTAATTTTTTCAAAACCTCCCACCTTTTTTAAAATTTATTTTAAACCTCTCCCTTGTGTGGGCTGCGCAGAGCTCACGTGCATGGTGGTGATGGAAGGTGATGGGACTCGCCGGAGCCCTTCGCCCTTTGCGTTAGAGCTGTCTGCCCCTGGGGGGCTTCCCAGTCAGTGTGCCCGGGACCTTGCAGACCATCCCCTTGGAGACTGCGCAGCTCCCATGGCAGAGCTGACCTTTTGGATGGGGACTGCGATGCTGCTGGACAAGCACCGGCTCGGGCAAGACAGCTGCTCCCACTCCCGCCCACAGCGTCCCCCGACGTGAACTTTCCTGGGTGGCCTGGCTGCTGGGGTGAGCAGCCCGGCGGTTCCGCCCCACCCCACCCCGCCCCACTTCCTGGACCCTTTTGCTGACCAGTGAAACTGGCTTGAGCAATTCCTTGGTCCTGGCAGCCAGCAAGCCTCCTGTTCTGGGGCGCTTCCAGAAGGTTCTTTTCTGGAACCTGGGCCGCATGCACCATCGCACACAGGTGGGAGTGGGGTGTCTCCAGCCTCCCCCCCCCCCAGGCAGAAGCCCAGAGCCCCTCTCCTTGCCCCCACAGAAGCAGATGGGGCGAGGGGCACTCCAGGGCTGGGTCGGGCCAAGTCATCTCAGCGTCCGCTTCCTTGTCAGTCAGGAGCCTCCTGGGATGGCCTCCGCCTCCCCAGGGAGCAGAAGGCCCGAAGGCTGAGGAGAACTTTCAGGAGAGGAGCGTGGAGGGAGACTCCGCGGGGACAGCTGTCCTGGGGAAGGCCCCCGGGGGCAGCCCGCGCGCAGGGGTGTCTCGCCGTGACAGACCAGCCACCTCCTCGTGTCTCAGGGCTGCAAGGCTGCAGGGAGGCCACACTGGCCTCGTTTCTCTGCCCCTGCGTCCCCCTCCAGTGCCATGCTAGATGTTCTTTGTTGGTTTGGGGGATGGTCGGCTGACTCCCTCCCCCAGTGCTCCCTTCTCAGCTTCAGAGAAGTTTCCTCTGTGAGGTGATTACTGAGGGGAAAATGGTTTTCATCACTTTTCTCTGCTCAGGAGAAAGTGAAGTTTGGAAAATGTCGGTCACCCCTAGAAACGGATCTCAGGAGACTCCCCTTCTTCTTGTTAAGCTGTGGAGATAGGCCCAGTCATGCGGGCTCTGGCAGCCTATGAGACACCTGTCCCTCCTCGTGGTCTAGCTCTGTGTGTGTGTGTGTGTGTTTGTGTGTGTGTGCGCACGTGCGCGCTCTGGAACCTACTGTGTTATATGTGGTGTGTGCCATGTGGTGTGATATCAATGTGATATGGTATGCATGTGGTGTGTCTGTGGTCTGGTGTGTGTAGTATGGAGTAGTAGTGTGTGGTATGGTGGTGTTGTATGTGTTTGTATGTGGCATGTGTAAAGTGATGTGTGTTGCAGCATGTGGTGTGTGGATAGTGTGATGTGTATGGTGTGTGTAGTATGGTGCTTGTGGTATGCATGTTGTGTGTGGCATGCTATGAGTGTGGTATGTGTGTTGTGTGTACGTTATGAGTGTAATACACGTGTTTGTGGCATGCTATGTGTGGTATGTATTATGTATAAATGTTTTGTGTGTGGTATGTGTGTTGTGTGGCATGTGTGGTATGCATGTTGTGTGTACATGTTATGCATGTGGTATGTGTGTTGTGTGTGGCATGCTATGCATGTGGTATGTGTGTTGTCTGTAGTGTGCTGTGCAATGTGGTATGTGTGTTGTTTGGTCTGCTGTGCATGTGGTATGCCTGTTCTGTGTGTGGCATGCTGTGTGTGTGGCATGGTGCTTATATGTGGAGGTGCCGTGTGCGTGTGTGTGGGAGCGGGACAGGGTGGGAGCCATGAACATCCCTGTGAGCCCATGAGCAGCTCTGACCCTCCCTCCTTCAGTCCCTCCCTCCGGCTTGCTTCCTGTCAGACTTGGCTGTGGCCACCGCAGCTGGCCGCCCTGGCCCCGCCTCCTGCAGAACCCGCTGGGAGACCCAGGAGATCTTGAAACTGGACAGTGGGGACCCCTGGTCTGCTGCTAGGGTTTCGGCCCGCCCTCTGAGACGCGCGTGCTGTGCCTGCCGCCCGGAGAGCTGCTGTGAAGGTGGACGGAGGGGCTGGTCCTGGCCCCCGAGACCCGGTCAGCTTCAGGGTCATGCCCCAGCACAATCCAATGCAGAGCAGCCCAGGGGGGGCCTGGGCAGGGGCCTGGGCGGGCCCAGAGAGTTTCCAGAGCGCGGGGCCCCATCTGGGCAGCCCTGAGGGCTACGGGGTTCCCTTCCTCGCGCCCACAGCTTGGCCCAGGGAGCCCTGCATGTCTGTGTGGCGGTGAGGGGCACAGAGAAGTGGCCTGGGGAGGAAAGAGCATAGGCTCATGGCCCCTCAGTGCTGCCACTGCACCTGGGCCCTCAGCCCTGGCCTCCCCGCCTCCCCTCCCCGCCAGGCTTCCTGTTTGCTAACCACCGAGAAGGAAATGTGAGCGCTGCCATGCCAGCGCCTCCTACTGGGCACGGGGGAACGTGCACGTGCACGCCGTGAGTGTCCGGGTACGTTGCTAGTGATGCTTGGGATCACGCGTGTCCACATATGTGTGAGCGTGTTGGCCGGGGAGTGTGGTGAGAAGCTGTGGCCTGCATGTGTACTGAGCGTGGGTTCGTGTGACTGTGTGTAGACAGATGTTCCCATCGGGTCTGGAAATATACGCCAAGGCTGGGACCCTGCGGAGGAGCCATGATGTGTGCATGGAAGGGGGGGGGGGACCTGGCTTTTCCCTGAGGCAGAAACTCTTGGGGAGCAGAGAGTCTAGCAAGGAAAGGAAGGCACTTGTCTATGCGCAGCTGACCCAGGTTCGCTCCATATGTTCCCCTGAGTCAGGACTGAGCCTTGAGCACCGCCAGGTATGGCCCACCCGCCAAGAAGAGGCAGAAGCTCTTGCTTCCCATTCTCTGGGCCTGGCCTGGAAGGCGGCTATGTGTCTGGGCCATGTGTCTGTCTGCAGCGTCTCCCTCAGCTGCTGGCAGGCCAGCAGAATCCGGCCAGTTCACTGGGCAGGCGTTGACGGGCGCGTGCAACCCAGCAGGGGTCTCTGTGGTGCATGGTCTTTGGGACCTGGGGGGGAGGGGACCAGAGTTGCCATGCCAGCAGCCGTTAGGGCTGGTAGCCGCTATGAAGGAGCACATTTCGTCCAGCTCCACCTTGATGGTGTTCCAAGCCAGACTCTGGCTTTTTCAGGCTGCCTGCTGAAAAAAAGGAAATTTCTTCATCTTCTAGGTTGTCTTTGCACAATAATAGCAAACCACACACAGCCTCTTGGCAGTGAAGATGCTCTTCCAGTGAGAAGTCTAAACCCCTAAGGTTTCTCCCGCCATGGGAAGGGACACAGCGGGATGTTATTGGCCACTGCTGAGCCTCCTGCGCTTGCTCTCCTTCCTTTATGTCCCCTGCTGTTCCTCCTCCCGTCTTGCCTGCAAACATCCATCAAGGCCCCCCTCACACCCTATCCCTTCCCTTCCTGAAAGCCCCCAGCCCACTTTTTAAGTGATACTGTGATTTCTGGGTCGGGGTTGGTCTCCTGTCGCTGATGAGCTCTGTGAGGTCAGGAACGAGGTTTGGTCCATCCCCGAGTCCCCCAAAGCCTGGCTCTGGGCCTCATCCCTCTCAAATGCTCAGTGCGATGGACAGGTGGAGGAGTGGATGGGGGAGGGGTGGCGGATGGAAAGAGTGGATCGATGGATGCGGTGGATGGTAGATGGCTGCGTGGGTGCATGAATGTATAGGGGGGATGGATGGATGGGTGCATGGATGGACAAATGGACAAGAGGGAAGCTGGCTGGCTAGCCAGAGAGGTGGTTAGATGCACATTCTCTGGCCTATCTTTATGCAACAAGACCCAGAAGAGAAGTGAACTCAGGACCCGGTGGCTAAGGTCCAGACCGGAGATGGTTTTCCCCGTGACCTCAGCTGAGTGTGACTTGCATTCTTTGCAGACACCCAGTGAAAATCCCCGATCTTCAGGAGATTGGGGTCATTCTGAAAGAACGGTGCCACCAAACTGTAGGCATCCCCATAGTCCAGGCTGCCTGGGTTCCGGTTCTGAGGGCACGTCTGGGCCAAGGACTGGTGGGCAGCTTCTGTGTTTAAAAGAACACGGTTTGCGTGTGTTTAGCAGAACCAGGAGCTGATGGGGGCCAGGACCTGCCCGGCACAGTGATGACCGATCATGGGAGGACATGAGGTATAATGCAGACCAAGAGACCGTCTGGGTGCCCTCGACCCCAGCAGTTTGTGGCTTCCCAGACTGCAGGACACATGTCAGGCAAATAAGCAGAGTAGGCGTCGCTTCGGCAACTATGGGAGTAGGTGGGACTCATCCCTCCCACAGAAAGCAGGTGGTGGTGGGCTAGAGGTTAGGTGCCAGCCCTGCATGGGGGGAGCCCCAACACTTAGGGGGGTTTGCCCCCGACAGGCAAACAAGTGTCTGGACTGTGCGTGAGGGACCAGCAGGTGGAAGGAAGGGAGGGGTCCTCCTCCCCTGGAAAAGGACTTCTCTGCAAGCTGCCTGGCTGGCGGCGTGTGCTTTCATGCCCAGCATGGCCACGGCCTGCACCTGCCCACCCCCAACGCTGGTGCCCGGAGTGGGGTTGGGTGTCCCCGAGAGAGGAAATATCATGTGCGGACGTGTCGGAAGTGCTGGCGGCAGGGTGGTGGGCTCCCTTGTGTTGGCACCACCAGCCACACCCTCCCCACAGACACGGCTGGACCAGGCCCAGTGTCTTCCCTGGGTCTAACTGAAGGCTCTGGCGGCTGGGAAGGTGTAGCTCTCACACGTGACCCTGATCTTGAGTCCCAGCGAGGAGCCTCCAGTGGCCGCCTCCATCTTCTGGAGCAGAGGTGGAACCTGTGTGTCTGTGTGTGCGCCCGTGTTTGGGCAGTCGGCAGCCCTGCCTCGTGCCGGGTGCAGAAACTCTTTGCATTTGTGTGGTGCTGTCCAGCCTGGCTGTCCCATTCACCGGGAAAGGGCAGCGGCACCCCAGACAACACCACAGTGTGTGTCTGAGTGTGGGAAGGCCAGTGTGTGTGTTGGTACCCCCCAGTTCGTCACTAACAGGTTAAGATGGGGTCCAGGGACAGCCCCCTCCACCATCGAGTCTGGGCCTCTAACCACGTATTCCTCAGTCAGGAGGCATTGGTGGGCAGGATGTCGCCCGCGTCACGGGCACTGTGGATGCAGGTACACTCTGGCACATGTCTGTGACCCTTCCCTACGCCCCGCAGTATCAAAGACGGCCCCCACTCAGCCAGTACCTGAGGACCCCCGATGGCAGTGACCCCACTGCCCCGACCCATCTGCCCTCGGGTAACCCAGGAAACCCAATAAGCGGATCCCCAAGGCACGGATGATGGGGTTGGAGGCCGAGTTGGGGGGAGCTGCAGGGATCAGGAGCGGTTTGAAGGGGTGGAAGCGGGGGGCAGAGCAGGGCCCCATGTGTACGAGGCATCCTCTCCGGCCCACATCAGATGGGGCTGTCTGAGCAGCTAGCTTGTGCAATGGGACCAGCGTTTCCAGAATGTTCACATCTCGGTTTCCATCCTTCCCTCTGCCCGCCCGCCCCCCCCCCCCCCCCCCCCCCCCGTCGCTGGGCACACAGGCGCCCTCCACAGGCAGGAACAGGAATCCTGTGAGGTTTCATTTCTTTATTTGGTTTTTTGGGGTGCCACACCTGGTGGCGCTCAGGGCTCACTCTTGGTGGTGCTCGGGGGAACCATCTGGGCCACTGGGGGCTGAGTCCAGGTGGGCTGTGTGCAGGGAAAGCGTCCTCCCCACTGTGCCGTGGCTCCAGCCCGTCGGATGGGGGTTTAGCAGGCGGGACCTGGGGGGTCTGAAGGGGGCTTGAAGTGATGCCAGTCCGTGGGAGCCATTGGAGAGACAGAATATCCCGGAGGATCACGGAGGCGCAAGTGCCCCTGGAGGGTCGGACCGAGTGGGGCCACCGAGGTTCTATCTGGCAGCACCCTGTGCTCGACCATGGCTGTCAGGAGGTTTGTCTTTCCCTCTGAGAATGGGGAAGTTGGACTATGTGATTGATTTTTCCCCGTCACAGTCCACCGGCAAGATCTTTGCATGGGCTTCAGGGAAGCCCGTGAGCTGGGCGCCACGTGGGATGAGTGAGATGAGGTTGGCCAGTGGTAGCCCGACCCTGTTCTGTTCGGCTGGTCCTGGAGTAGCCCTTCTGCCCAGCACCTCCATTCCTGCCCAGTCATCAAACAGGACTCAGAAACAATGGGTTTGGTCCCTCATGGTAGCCCTGTGGCAGGACGCTGAGGGGTTTGTGCCCTTCGGTTTGTTTCAGGAGGGTTTTTTTTTTGTTTGGGAAACACACCTGGCAGTGCTTGGGGCTTACTCCTGGCTCTGTGCTCAGGGATCACTCCTGGTGGGCCTCAGGGGGTCGGGGGATCAAACCCAGGTCACAGTGTGCATAGCAAGTGCCCTGCCTGCTCTATGGCATTTGTTTTTTTTTTTTTTTTAAGGAAAGTGAGGGTTGGGCTCTTTCTGGAAGTCGAGGGCTGGAGAGTGGGAACCCCTCACTTTATCTCACCGCCAAAGCCTGGGCTGCCAGGGAAAATGGTTCTTGGGGTTGTGCAGATAGGTTCTCCACCCCCAAGAGGAAGGAGCCTTATCAGCGCAGGGGAAGCAGGCAGGGGGAAGTGACTCATTTAGGGTCCTACTTGGAGGTGGGGGACACCAGTCAACTTGGTCTCTGTTTGGGCTCAAGGTCCTGTTATTTGAAGACTGGATTTAAATATAGATCAAAGAGAAACAGTAAATCTCATGACTCGGCGCCACCTGGGCTGAAGGGGGGGGGGGTGTCATCCACTTGACCCTGGTTATTCTCTCCACTTCCTGGGCTTTGGGGGCTAATTATGGAAGCTGCGTGTCCCCATCACATGTCCACTCCCCTGGTACCGGGTGAACACTGGCCACCGGGTGTTTGGGACAGGCCTTTGGGACAGTTCCCGGGCTGGGTACGGGCGAGGCTCAGTTCCTGTGGCCTGCCTGGAGGCATAAGCACCTCCATGTGTTGACCCGTGAGGACTCCAGGCCAACCTGCGCCAGAGGAGCTGCGGGGGAAAGAGAGGGAGGCTTGAATCCCAGCTCAGTCAGACCAAGAGCCCAGAAACATGTATCAGGAGCCAGTGGGAACGGGGGTTTAGAACCCCTGCGATTTTGAGTCACGCGGGCCAGGTAGTTCCGTGTGCGGGTACAAGGGTGTGGTGTGCTCGGACCCTGCACCCGTGCCAGGCTCACAACTTAGCCCCACTGTGCTCTCCAGTGCCCTCCATGGAGCCTTAAGTGCACACCTTTGTCAGCACCCCCCCCCCCCCCCAAACTGCCTCCCTCTCTCCAGCCCATTTCCTCATGGTCAAGGAAACATCTCCAGGCCCAGGAGAACTTTTTTTTTTTTTATTGAATCACCGTGAGCTACAGTTACAAACTTTCATGATTGAGTTTCAGTCATATAATGATCAAGCACCTATCCCTCCATCAGTGAACATTCCCCACCACCAATGTCCCCAGTATCCCTCCCGCCATCCCCACTCCATCCTACTGCCTGCCTCTGTGACAGGCACCTTCCTTCTTTCTCTCTCTACTTTTGGGCTTCATGGTTTGCAATACAGACACTAAGAGGCCATCATGTTTGGTCCTTAGTCTACTTTCAGCGCACATCTCCCATCCCGAGCGATTCCTCCAACCATCATTGACTTAGTGGTCCCTTCTCCATCCCAACTGCCTATCCCCCAACACATGAGGCGGGCTTCCAACTATGGAGCGATCCTTCTGGGCCAGGAAAATTCTTTAACAGGCCAGAGTGCAAGAGTGCAGATTGTTTCGGCACTTCAGAGTTTTCTGAGCACCCCTGAAAGGGAGCTGAGCACTGAGCCAGGAGGCATCCCCGAGCACCAACACCCGCCACACCCCTTTGACCTCCCAAATTCTTTTACTTCTGTGGTTTCTGCCTGTAGTGATCTCCTCTCTGTTTTCACACCCTCCTCGTGTTTGACTGGTGGTCCATCCCGTGCTCCCGTGGGGGAGCACTCCCCGTGGCTGAGCACCTGTGTGAGGTCCTGAGTTCAGTCCCCAGCACCGTGTGGCCCACCCCCACCCCAAGCACTGCTAGACACAGCCCCTCTGTATAACCAAGAGAAGCGACCTCCCAGCCTGACCCGGGAGTGGCGAAGACGCTGTTGCATGAGCAGGACGCCTGCCAGACCCCGGGCAGTACTTCTCCCTGCCCCCCCTCTTACTGCTTTTCCTGCTAGTCCGCCCCCCCCCCACACCCCTGTGTCCAAGGGCTCAATCCTCCCGGTGTCCCTGTGACCAACTGGCCCCCATCCTGGCACATCCGGCTATTCTCAAGCTGAGGGAGAGAAGGGGGCATCACCTGTGTGGGGGTGCTCAGAGAAAGAAGTGCTCTGCAGACCAGAGCCACAGTTGCACCATGGGGACAACCACAGGCGAGGTGAGGGGCGCTCTCCCCAGGAAGTGGGTCCTCAAGGCCTTTTGGCCAGTGAGCACCCATCCACGGCGCCCGGGAGGAGCCACGCCAAGGACACAGAGCCGAGGCTCAGGTGGCCAGGGGCAGAGAGCAGGGGGGGCAGAGTCAAGCCCCGTCTGGCTTCAGTCTTTGCCCAGCCACGTGGACCCGGATCTCAGCAGTAGCCGAGGGCTTTGGAGGAAACGTTCTCCCTCTGGAGAGCCAGGGCCCTGCGAGGTCCTGATGGGTCCGGGATGGATCCACATAGGGAGGGCACCCACCCATGCTGGCACCAGGGTACACGTGACAGGTGCTGCAGGCGCAGACCACTGCAGGATCCTCGGGGACCCTCACCCTTCATGTATGGTGCTCTGTCCTTCTGTCCCCGGGCAGTGAGCACTCAGAGCTGTCATAATCTAGCAGGAAGACAGAGCTAGCTCTGTTCTCTCTGTCTCTCTCTCTCTCTCTCTCTGTTCTCTCTCTCTCTGTTCTCTCTCTCTGTCTCTCTCTGTTCTCTCTGTCTCTCTCTGTTCTCTCTGTCTCTCTCTGTCTCTCTGTTTTTCTTTGTCTCTGTCTCCACCCCCCCCCCCCAACACTCCCGTCACATGCAGCGATGCTCAGGACTAACTCCTGGCTCTGCACTCAGGAATCACTCCAGATGGTGCTCGGGGGACCCTATGGGATGCTCAGAAATGAAGCCGAGTCAGACACGTCCAAGGCAAACGCCCTCCAGCAGACCTATTGCTCTGGCCCTGAATTATTCTCTTTTTGGGGCAGGGGGGAGGGGATCTCTCCCAGTGGTCCTGGGCGTGGGATCTGGGGATCCCTCGTGTGCTCCAGCACTTTGAGCTAGCTCTCCGTGCTCCCAAACCTTATGAATGAACCAGCCACAGTTTTGGAGTAAGGTTTTCCGCGGGGGTGGGGGCGGAGTACTTCCTGCTTCCCAAGCATGGAGCCTCATCCTCAGGTGCAGGGTAGCTGAGACCCTCGGGTCGGGGGATGGGGAACAGGGACCACGTGGCAAGGAGACCATGGTCCGAGGGACGCAGATGGCCAGACAGTGTGGGGCTGGCAGACATCCCAGAGCGCGCGCAAAGCTGTTTGTCGGATGGGAAGTGTCCCCGGGAAAGCGGAAGCAGAAAGTGGTTTCAGGAAACGCAGCCGCGGGGGTGGGGGCGCGTTGTCTGGGATTCCAGCTGCGCTCAGGTCCCCCGAGCCTCCGCCATGAGCTCTTCCCGCGCCATCCTCTCCAGGAGAACCCCAAGTCTCAGCTGAAGCCGGCAGAGCGGGGGTGGAGGAGAGGCAGACTCTGGGCTGAGGGTTCAGGGCACAGTCACCAGCACAGGTTACCTGGGCAGGCCCTGGGCGTTGAGGGTGTGGGGTCCCCCCTTTAGAGGGGTAGGTATGAATTCCATCCCTACTCTGCTCAGCACCAAAGTCTGTATCCTGGCCACTTCCTTCTCCCCTGTCCCCCTGGTAGCACTGTAGCACTGTCCTCCTGTTGTTCATAGATTTCCTCGAGCGGGCACCAGTAACGTCTCCATTGTGAGACTTATTACTGTTTTTGTCATATCAAATACACCACGGGGAGCTTACCAGGCTTTGGTGTGAGAGCGTGATACTCTCGGTAGCTTGCCGGGCTCTCAGAGAGGGGCAGAGGAATCGAACCGGTGTCAGCTCGGGTCAGCTGTGTGCAGGGCAAGCACCCTACCCGTTGTGCTATCGCTCCAGCCCGTTCCACTGGTACCAAGCTAGAACTGACAGGGACGTGAAGGGTCTCGATTGTGTGTGACAGGGTGGTGAACACGTCTGGGAAGCAGCTGGGAGCTGCCCTTTGATGAGAAGCTGCTGTCCCACCCCCCCACCCCAGGACCCTACAAGGCGCCCACCCGCTCCCGCGGCCCTGCGTGGCTGCATTTCCTCATCTCTCACGGAATGCAGACACTGACCTCCCTGCCTAATTCGAGTCATCTGTCAACGCAGAGAACACTACAAAGGCCAGTAGGAAGGCAGCGCTGAGCTCCACCATGCAAGATAAAACGGAAGTGGCAGCTCTGAGGACCCAACCAGTCCTAACCGATGCTATGACCGCCCAGGGAGGGACCTCGGGAAGGGTCAATGGGATGGACAGCCAGTAAAACACGAGGAGGGTGTGAGAACAGAGAGGAGATCGCTACAGGCAGAAACCACAGAAGTAAAAGAATTTGGGAGGTCAAAGGGGTGTGGTGGATGTTGGTTCTGCGTTGGGAGTCCCAAGGCAGTGCGGGAGTCCCATCACCGGTTTCACTGGGTTCTGGTCCCTTTGTTGGACCTGTGGGTGGCTCACAGTGCCCTGCAGAGTTCTTGTAGTTAGTGCCAAGGAGATGAGCCTAAGGACCCCCCTCCTCTGCCCACCCCACCATCACCACCAGTCCAGTCCCCAGAAGCCTCTTGGGCTGGGGGTCCCCCTTTTTCTCACCTGTGGTGGAGATTCTGTGATGGCGCTTCTGTGATGGGGGTTCTGCCTGCTTTGTGGGGGGCTGGTAGGAAGCTCCCGGATGAGTGCAGGGAAGTGAAGAGAAAAGCTGAGGCCACCCCAGGCAGCCCCCCCCAAGTGCTGCCTCCCACATGCAGTACCCCATGTCCCTTTGCCCCCCACTCCTGTTCCTCACATCCACGCTGGGTTTCTCCAGGCTTTGATCAGCCTGTGCCCTCCCCCACAGCCGCTTTGGCTCCAAGGGGCCTCAGTGCCTGCACCAGCTGGACTTGACCCTGTGGGGACAGACAGACTCTGTGCCCCAAACCAGCCCCTCCAAGGGAGCCTGGCTCCCAGGGCTTCTGGAAGCCAGCCCCTGGCCACAAGGAGGTTGGCACCCTAGACCCTGACCTGTCCCCTGCCTTCTGGGCTGTCCCCAGGGTACGGCACGTGCACAGAGATGGCCAGAACCCAGAGAGGACGTTATCCTCAAAGCAGAAAATGCGACCCCAGGGACAGAGACCCAGGATACCCCAGGGACAGAGACCCAGGATAGGCGGGACCACCTGAGTGCGCCCCCACCCCCCGCCTCTTCCTCTCCTCCCCCGCCCCCCCCAGTGTTACATGGTTCGAGGTCACTGTCCTCACGGCCTGTGCATTCTTGGGCCAAACAGGCGGCTCCCTGTCTGCCATTTGCAGGTTTCGTGGCAAAATGTGGGGACTCGTCTCTTGGCAACCCCCTCAGGCGGGGGGTGGGAGGGGGCATCTGACTGCAGACGTCTGGTCCTTGTAGAAACTGGGTCTTAGGCTGTCCGGTCTATTACTGGGGAATGGGGTGCTCGGGGGGCGGGGAACATACGGGTTCCATGGAAGGGCCTGGTGGTGCTACGTTGGCTCAGTAGTGCGGGGGCACCAGGACCACCCTGGTCATCTCAAGGGAGTCGGGGACTATCCCTGCATTCTTGAGTGCAAAAGGCAGGGGGGGAGGAGGGGGCGCTCTGCAGTGTCAGGGATCAAACTTGGGGCTTTCTGCCCCGAACTGTCATTTCCCAGCCCCGCACGGATGCCTGGTCTTAAACATAAGTTCTTGTTAGCCTGGAACATAGCCATTTGTTGCAGGAAAAAAAAACAGTCGCGCCAGGGTTGTGAGCTAATAAGCATGGGTGTGTGTGCGGGCGTTATTTCTGTTAAGCACCTCTCTCTCTGCCAGACGCTGTTTTGAGCTCTGCAGCTCCGTGCTCTGTCATTCTCCCCTGCAGGGCAGGCACTGCGGCGTCCAGTCAGGCCTCCAGGGAAAGAAGGGAAGCGGGGGACTGCCCACAGCCCCACAGCCAGTGAGAGAGCCAGACTCTGGAGAAATTCCGTCCCACTGGTTCCTTAGGTGCAAAGGCACGTTGTTTGGGGGTGGCATGGGGATGGGGCGGGGGGGGGGGGCAACGTACTGTCTTGATCCAAAGGAGGCAGCTGGCAGCGCAAAGAAAAATGTGTTTTATTACATCCTGCCCAGGGTCTAATGGTTGGTTTCCCAATTACACACCGCTGCCTCCATCCCTCCAGCACGGGCCTCTTAGAGCCCCAGCCAGCCGCTTCTTCCAGCCCCTTCTTCCGCCAGAACAAAACAAGATCTGCGTCTGCACTGCCCGGCTCGCCTGGCACAGAAAAACATCGGGAACCAAAGCAGCGTTTTCTCTGCTAACCACCCCCCAAGGGGAGCTGCTTAATAGACTCTTTATGGGTTGGAAAATAGTCCTGTGGAGGGAAGAGCGAGGGGGGTGGGGAGACAGCAGGCTTGAGTTCTGGCAGCCCCAGAATAACTCAGTGACTTTTTTTTTTCCTTCTCCCTTCTCTGATTATCTTTATTATAAAAGCCCTATGGCATTTTACTTCTTGTTGGCCGGCCTTGGCTGTAGGGTGCCTGCCCCCCCCCCCCGCCCCCATACTCCGCAGGCTGGCCGGCCCATCGATCGCCAGGGCCCCCCTCCAGCAGGCCTCTAGGGCAGCTGAAAAGCACGGTCCATTAGCCCAGGTCATTGAAAGGGGGCACCGCCGCGAGGCTGACCCCGAAACAGGGTCTTGAGGATCAATAGTGTCTTCTCCATTAAGCCCATTTCCTCGGAAGGAAACCGGTGGGCCATTAGGGTTCTGCTTATTGATGGTCCCTCCACGGCCCTCCTCAGGGACCAGGAGGCCCGAGGGCACGGAGGCACTGCCGGGTTACCCTGCAAGCCTCACGGCGCTGGCTGGGGGGACCAGACAGAACCCAAATCAAGGGATGGGGAATAAATCGTCCTCTGAGGAACAAGAGACCCAGGCAACTAGGTGCAGCAAAGGAGAGCGTGCCTTGGGGCCCGCTCAGAGGGCAGCATCTCTGCCCATGCTGGCTGCAGAGTCCGCCCCATGCAGCAGCTCTGCCCCATTGATTTCCTTGACCATTTTTTTTCTCCTCTGAAACACACAAGTAGGACAGCTCCTGTGGCCACATCCTTCGAAGGCTTGGCCCGAGTCGGCAGTGGGGAGGTGGTGGGAGGCCCAGGAAAGCTTCTGATAAGGGCCGGAGAAATAGAACAGCTAGGAGGGTGTTTGCCTTGCATGCGATTCACTCAGGTTCGATCCCTGGCATGCCATACGGTCCCCCGAGCACCCCTAGGCGTAATTACTGAGTGCAGAGCCGGGAGTAACCCCTGAACATGGCTGGGTGTGGCCCAACAAGAAAAATAAAGTTTCTGTTCATTCTAGCGAGAGCCTCAGGCTGTTTTTCAGCCTAACCCTGAGGAATCCCTTCTAGGTGTGCATGGGGTTCTGGTCCCCTTTTCTCTGTGGTGGACTCTTGGACCAGTCGAGGCAGGAATTGGGGCCCTTCACAGCTGGCCTCTCCCCAGTCTCCTGCATATCATTACAATTTTGAAGGAAGAGAAATGAGAGGGCTGATTAATTAGGTCATCTTTTAATTGAATTCAGAGTTGTTAGGTGTGGAAAAATCTAAGATCTGATGTCCTACAGTCTGAGAATTCATTTAAACTCTGCAGTTGGTGTGAGGTTTCTGGTTGCTCAGACTGCCTCAGAAATGTGTAAGGGAAACAGAACTTGGTTACGGTTTCCCAAGGGCCGCGTCCCCTCACAGGGGGTCACACTTGGCTCCTTGTCATCTTGTCTTTGGCGCAAGGCAGCCTTTGAACCGTGACACAAAGCATGTGGGATCCTGAAGCCGGCTAGATTTCCCGGGTCGACCAGCGGCCCCAAACTAGGACAGAACAGCCTCAAGTGATGGGGAAACTCAAGGTCTTGCTATTTGGAAGAAATCCATCTCTTTTCTGTGTTGTGTCTGCCGGTAGCCCTTCCTCCATGTGTCAGCTGGTGGAGGGCAGGTAAACTGGCCCCATCAGCTCAGGGGCCAGTGCTTGGGCCAACCCTGAGGCCAGGACAGCTGGCGTGTGTGTTCAGCAACTCCTGAGTGAGACACACAGGAAATTGGAACCCGGTGGGAGACATCTAGCTTACCTGCCAAGAGAGATCCAGATGCAAAGTGCCACTCTCAGGGAAAGCTTGGGGACCACCGCCCCCACCTGGACCTGGTGTCTGTTGATGGTACTTGGTCTTGCTGGTATGCTTACCTTGGAGCTGCGCCATGCCTTCTTGATTTATCGACAATCCCGACCTTCCTGCATTCCCATAATTGTCCTGCCTCTCTGCATCCCTCTGACCCACCCCCCACCCCATGCGCCCTCCTGAAAGTCCCCACGGGTGGTTTCATCTCCCAGAACCCAGCCCTCGTGATGAGACTGCTTCTCACACGTAGTGTGCTGTGTTCCTTGTCCCCACCTGTCACCACACTCTCCACGGGGGCCCGTGTCCTTCCTCTGGGACCACCCCCTGCCCCTTCGTGTACTGTGCCCTCTGCCCTTCCTGCCCAGCATCGCACTCCTGCTCCTTCATGCCCCAGCCACCTCTTTCTCTGCCTTTGAGACCCAGCATCATCTCGGGTGAATTTCCAAACACCCACCAGACCCCTGGCCCCGGCTGTTCTGTGGGCAGAGTTAAGGGACCAAGCACAGCCTTGTGGGCACAGGGAGGGACAGCACAGAGGAGCCTGAGGTGCGTGACCCCAGGACGGGGTCTGACCCTGCCAGCAGCATTGTGCACCTTGGTGGCCGGCAGGCGGGACTTTCTAGAAACTTCCCCCACCTGTGGTTCCCTGAGCCCTGCATCAGGGCATCAGCACCAGGGGTCCTGCCCACCCAAGGCTGATTTTCTTGCTCTTCCCTTGCTCTTCCTCTGCCTCGGGCCCTCCATAAGCTGATCGCCCAACTTGCTTCCAAATGGATGGGGCTTCCCTCATTCTTTCCTCAGGGCCAATCCTTCATCATCTTCCTCAGTCCAGTTCCAAACTCTCTCAAGAAGCCAGTGTTGGAGTTCCTGGGACCAGGGCTGACTTGGGGCTTTCTTCTTCAGAGGATGCATACTGGGCTTCTGGGGAAATGCACTTCACTGGGACATCTTTGATGGGGAACGGGGCCTGGGAGGGGGGAAAGACGGGGATCCCTGGTGTCAAAGAAACTCCCCGGGGCTGGAGCCGCAGCACAGCGGGGAGGGTGCTGGCCTTGCACGTGACTGACCTGGTTCAATCCCTGGCACCCACTGTGGTTCCCTAAGCCCTGCAAGGAGTGATCTCTGAGCATGGCCGGGTGTGGCCCCCAAACCAAGCACCACACACTTGGCTCCGTCATGTTTGAAGCAGCAGATCTCGTTCTGGCGGGTTGGATTCCTGGGCTTGGGAGCAGTTCTAGCCTGGAAGGTCAGGGCTTACATCCTGTAGTGGAGGGGCTGTGAGCATCAGCAGGGAGGGACTGCAGGGGAGGGGTCTGCGAACAGCTGGGCTGGGACTCTGGTTTCTACCCTTTTGCATCCCCGGCGTCAGAGGGTCTGTATGGATTTCCATGACTTGCTTTTTCCTGCTTCCGTTGCCTTATGTCTGCTGGGACGGCTGCCCTCCTGGCAGCACCAGTGTTGCTAGCCTGAGGCTGCTGCTTGTGCTCAGGACTTGGGGGGTGAGCAGATGGACAGATGGCCTTCCTCAGTACCCCCCTCCACCGGGTGCCTGGGTCCTGGGACCCCTGGAGCAGTTTTCCCAATGTCACGTGCAGGCAGTTGTGCCCACAGGTGGTCAAGGTCCCTTCCCACTGGAACCCCTGGTTGTGTAGTTGCTCCCAGAGGGCACAGCTGTTGGGGGCGATACTTGGAGTGGCAGGTGCACTAACGGGAAGTCCCGCCCCCCATCTCTCCTCTCAAACAGAGCTGGACTCGGGCGGAATAAAGGAGCAGCAACGTGGGCCGGGCACCGTTCGGATGCACCCAGATGTTTTAGCACCATTCCGAGAGGGCCCCTTCTCGGTGTGACCGTCCCTGAATCCTCAGCCCCGACCAGTTCCCTCTCGACATTCAGGGTCCCCTGACCTTTGCCTGCGTTGCACTTATCAGGGTGTCATTATCTAAGTGTCTGCACAACAAATGCGTTCACCCCTGCCCCACTGAGGCTTGGGTATGTGTGTGACCCTTGAATGTGGCCCCAGAACCTGGCACGGGGCTGCTGAGCACCGGCAGCTTCTCCGTGGTTGCTGTGGTGAGCAGCGAACTGCCCGGAGAAGCCAGGAACTGGGGCAGCTTTCCTGGGGTCTGCCTCTTGCGTGCCCTCTGGGGCCGCCCACCCCGCAGACCTTGCTCCAGAGCCACTGTCTTGGAAGGCATTCCGCCCTCCTTCCTTATGCACTTTGCCAAGGCGCCATGAAGTTGGGTGTGTGTGTGTGTGTGTGTGTGTGTGTGTGTGTGTGTGTGTGTGTGTTTTCATACCACTCCAGAGGGGATCTGGGTCAGGAAGCAGGAGTGGGCGAAAAGGAAGGAGGAAAGAAAGAAAGAAAAAAAAAACCCAAGACATGACAACCTTTAGGGAAGCAAAAAAATAAAACTCGAATCTGGAAAAGGGCTGAAAATAGACTGCAGGGGTTGCAGGCGAAGCCGCTGCTCAGTGCATGGAAATCACACGCATTCCGTGCTGCTGGGACCTGATTTGACCCCAGGGTGGGGGGATCCTGCCACAGCCCGCACCCCCAACACACACACACACGCATGCACACAGCCCTGAAGGTTCAGCCTCACCCCCGGTGCTGTCTGCTTCACGCTCTGCTCCTCCCTGCTGCGAATGGAACGGCTAAGAGGCTAAAAATACTAACAATAGAAATCTGATTTTTTTTTCCCCTTCCAGACAAAAAGCCCTGGCATCCACAGGAGGAAGGAGCGTTCAGGCAGCATGTGACTGGTTGGTATGAAATAACCGAGACGCTGGGCTAGCATCCGACCGGGAACGGGAGCCTGTGGATAGGCACAACGTGGGCTGCTAGGTGCACATGAGTCTCCAGACCTCACAACAAGTTTATTATTTATGAAGCTGGTGGCTTCCTCCCTCCACCCTGGCCCAGACGTGCCTCCTTGCAGCTGCTTAAAGAGTTCATGGCAGGGGCCCAGAGCCAGAGTCCGGTGGGTGGGCGCTTGCCTGGCACGCGGCTGAGCCGGGTTCGATCCCCGGCATCCCATAGGATCCCCCTGCACCTCACCAGGAGTGACACCTGAGTGCAGAGCCAGGAGTGAGCCCTGAGCAGCGCTGTGTGTGCCCCAAACACAAACAAAGAAATGCAGGACAGGGCTAGAGAGGCTCTTGGCCTGCATGCAGCCATCGGAGTCTCACTGTGGGTGCTGGGCGGGAGCCTCTGAAGGAGTCTCTGCTCCCCACTGCCCAGGGAGACGTGGGGTTAGTGGTGGCTGGAAGGGCCGGGCCAGGGACACCTTTCAGGATGCCTGGGAAAGGAAGCCCAGTGGATGGATGGAGAGACCCCCAGGGCGGTCTCGGGCTCTGTAGGAAGTTGGTGGGGGGGAACACAGGAAGTTGGTGCGAGAGAGAGTTGGGGGTGCAGCGGGGATGGGGAGTTCTTGCAGCCACAGGCATTGGTGCCCGGGAGCGGCTCCGTCTCCTCCACTGTCCCCTCTGGTCCCCGCAGGCTCTTCTCCCACGTGGGTGACCCCTTCTTGGATGACCCTCTGCCCCGCGAGTATGTGCTCTACCTCCGGCCCAACGGCCCCCTGGGCCAGAAGCTGTCGGATTTCTGGCTGCAGTCGAAGCAGATGTGTGGGAAGAACAAGGCACACAACATCTTCCCGCACATCACGCTCTGCCAGTTCTTCATGGTGAGAACCCCCACCCCCACCCAGGGGCCTGGGCAGGGAGGAAGGGTGTGTGTGTGTGTGGGGGGGGGGGGGGTTGGCGGTCTGGTCACTCGCCCCAGCTCTCCACACTCCTCCGAGGCCCAGCAGGACTTGCTCAGGTTCGTGACCTCCTGAGGGACAGAGCTGGTAAACCCCTCACTGGGCTGGTACCCGCCTTCCTGCTCAGACAAGGGCAGCCAGGACCAGATGGAGGCCCCGCCTCCCGCGTCCACCTCACACCTGTGTCCCTGCCTGGCCCTAGGTGATCTCATCACAGCGTCGTGCAAATCCACCACTTCTCTTGAGTTTTCCTTGTGTCAGGACCACGCAGTACAGCGGCCCTTGTATTTCAAAACTATTTCCTGGGTTTTTCCCCCCACCCCAGATTTCTAACTTCTCTTTCGTTCTCTTCCACACCTCCTCACTCACCATTGCCCTGAGAACGTGCTGAGTCTTATTCCTTAAGTCACCAGGAGTTTTCTTGAAAGCACTCAGAGCTCGCCTGATGCGGGGGGAGGGGTGGGGGGTGTCAACCACGGCTCTCTGCGCACCTGCCCTGTCCTCCACTCATCCTGGGGTGACCAACTCAGATCTGAGGGGGTGAGGGGCTGTTGGGGGGAGGGTCTTCCTCACAGTGCTCAGGGAGCCCTGGATGCCTGGCAATTCTCAGCCAACCATTACCATGCCTCGATGCAAGGTCTGCAGAGCGGCGGAGGGCCCTCAGGTCACGGGGCAGTGTTTGGGGGCCTTGGGGATCACCTCCCACGATGCCCAGGTTGGCCGCGCAGCTCCAGGGGTTGAAGCCAGTCGAGCCCGTGCTAGGGACATGCCCTTATCACTGTGGCATCTCCAGTGCCAACAGTCAGTGTAAAAAAGGCCCAAGGATGCTCATGGCCAGCAGGAGACCCCCACCCCCAACCCTCTGCATGCTGCCTTGTTCCCCCACTTGTGGCTTTTGCCGACCGGCTCAGGGGGTGCACATCAGCGCAGGGAGAGGTTGAACCATTTGATGGACAGGATGAACAGCCGATCTGTTTCTGGATCATTCAGCATCTTGTCTGCCGAAATGATGGTTCGGTGTCTGCAGCGCCGGATGGGCTGGGCCAAGCCGGTGTGACGGGACACGGGCCCCTCTGCCCCGTCCCTCACGCAGCTCTTGTCCCTCCCCCCCCCCCCCCCAGTGTGAGGACAGCAAGGTGGACGCCCTGGGGGAGGCCCTGCAAGCCACTGTCAGCCGCTGGAAGTGCAAGTTCTCGGCCCCACTGCCGCTGGAGCTCTACACCTCCTCCAACTTCATCGGCCTCTTTGTGAAGGAGGACAGCGCCGAGATCCTCAAGAAATTCGCCGCTGACTTCGCCGCAGAGGCTGCATCGAAGACAGGTGAAGGTGGACGGAGGCCAGGGAGGCAGAGGTGGCCAGGCCGGGAGAAGGACAGGATGAGGAGCCCACTGTGACCCACCGTGCCCGCCCTCTCCGCCCGCTTTTGCACCCTATCAGCTGAGTCGGTGGGGCCTCAGCCCCTCCTGGACCTGGGTGGTCTCTCCCTCAGGTCTGCAGCTTCCTTTCTGTGCCCAGTGCCGCCCCCTGGTGGTGGTGTGCGGCATTCACGGACCCCGTCCCTCTGCCTATGCAGGCCCCACCCTCGGCTCTGTCCAGGATGGCCTGCTTCCCTGTGTCCTGTGGCTCTGAGCAGACTCACACGTCTGTGTCTATCCACCGAGATGCGTGTGTGCCTGTGTATTATCCCTCCCGCCAGATTCGAATGCCTGCAGGCCTGAGCCGGGGGAATAGATCCCAGACCTGCAGGACTTAGATCAAGGCCACGGTAGAGGAGAACAGAGCCCGAGGGACTAAGGACCGCCTCCCCCCGTCTCTACAGGCAGGCTCACCCTGCTGCTCCCAGCTCACTCCATACCTTCTCGCTGCTCTTGCCCCAGCCCATAACCAGGACGCTTCCTGCTGAGTCATGTCCAGAGAGATGGGGGCTATCACCTCGTCAAGGAAGGTTGGGGAGTGCTCCCGGGCATCTCTGAGTAATAGTCTGCGTACTGGAAGCCAGTGGTTTTCAACCAGGAAAGATTTTAATCCCATAGGGACCTCACTCTAAGGAGTGACTCTTTGGATGTCCCCAAACAGCAATCATTTGACCCCAAGTGCTACTGAGAAAACTCTGTTTCCAACTTTGGGAATATCCCATCTTCCCCCTCATGTGTATTCTCCCTCCAGCCAGATCCGAATGCTTGCAGGCCTGAGGCCCTCCCGGCAAGAGCCCCCACCCCACCCCTCCCAGGACAGCGCTGTATGGAACAAAGGCAGAAGAGTTTTAGAATAGGCACGGAGTCTTGATACTTTATTTTGTTCTTTTTTTTTTATTTTTTAAATCACCATGAGATATACAGTTACAAAGCTGTTCATGGTTGGGTTTGGTCATAGAATGTTCCGACACCCATCCCTCCACCAGTGCAGACTTCCCACCACCAATGTCTTCAGGTTCCCTCCCACCCACCCCCCAGCCTGCCTCTACGGTAGACACTTTCCTTCTCTCTCTCTCTCTCTCTCTCTCTCTCCCCCCTCTCCCTCTCCCATTCTCTCTCCCTCTTTCCTCCCTCTCCTCTTTCCCTCTCCTTCTGTCTCCCTCCCTTCCTCCCTCTCTCTTCCTCCCACTCTCCTCTCTCCCTCTCTCTCCCTCCCTCTCTCTATCTATATCTCTCTCCTCCCTCCCTCTCTTTCTTCTCTCTCTCTTCCTCTCCTTCCCCCACCCCCTTGTTCTCCTTCCCTCCTCTCTCTCCCCTTTTGGAATTTTCAATACAGATGCGAGAGGTTATCATGTGCATTCCTTTACCTGTTTTCAGCACATACTTCTTACTCAGAGTGATCACTTCCAACCATCTTTTCCATAGTGGTCCCCTCCCCCCCAGTGCTTGAGGCAGCTTCCAACCATGGACCAATCCTCCTGACCCTTGTTTCTGCTGTCCTTGGGTGGTATTAGTCTCATATTATGGGTGTGTGTATATATATATATGTATATATATATATATATGCACTAATAATCATTCTATGTTCACCCCTCTCCTTCTGACTCATTTCACTCAGCATGATACTCTCCATGTCCATCCAATTATAAAAATGAATTTTTTTTTTTTTTTGCTTTTTGGATCACACCCGGCGATGCACAGGGGTTGCTCCTGCCTCATGCACTCAGGAATTACTCCTGGCAGTACTCAGGGGACCATGTGGGATGTTGGGAATCGAACCCGGGTCGGCCGCGTGCAAGGCAAATGCCCTACCCACTGTGCTATCACTCCAGCCCCTAAAAGTGAATTTCTTAGCTACAGAAAGCTTTATTGCCCCTTAAATGGGCCCCTCTACAGCGGGACCAGGCTGACCACGTGCTAGCCCAAACGGTTCCCTCTCGATGGACACAGGGCACTCACTGGGGTTCCCAGATGGTCCTGAGTCCCCACACGTCTGCTTCAGCAGCTCTGCGGGAGAGAGACAGCCTTGTCCGGAGTCAGTGCCCATCCTTGGGTGCCCGGAAGCAGGATTTGCCAGGCCGCTCGGTGCTCTGCACTGCTCACCTCTCTCTCTCTCTCTCTCTCTCTCTCTCTCTCTCTCTCTCTCTCTCTCTCTCTCCTCTCTCCTCCCAGAAGTCCATGTGGAGCCTCATAAGAAGCAGCTGCACGTGACCCTGGCTTACCACTTCCAGGCCAGCCACCTCCCCACCCTGGAGAAACTGGCCCAGAACATCGACGTGAAGCTGGGCTGTGACTGGGCAGCTACCATCTTCTCCCGGGATATCCGCTTTGCGAACCATGAGGTGAGGGCTCCCCCGCCCCTCTCCGGCACGGGCCGTCTGCCAGCTCCCGGGGTTCCTGGGGGGTCTCTGGGTGCTGGGCAGGCCCTGCCCTGCTCCCCGGGAATCTCACCTTCCAGTCGGCCCTGCACCTGTATCCTCCCTTCCTCACGCTGTCCCCGTCCCCTGGGGACTGTCAGGGGCAGGACACAGCCCTGGAAAGGCGTGTTGGGAACAGTTTCTGTGTTCTGTCATTCGTCGGCATGAGTGACAGGTGACAGGAGCCTGGGGTACAAAAGCTCTGCAGATGTGTTGAAGGGCATGTGGCAGGGGCTGGGGGCTGTGGGTGGGGGGGTCATGGAAAATGGGGTTTGGTCTCGCGGGAGCCCAGTGGACTGCTATGTCACGGCGGGCAGGTGCCAGGGAGACCCCAGATCAAGCACCTCTGCAGAGGCACCGGGCACTTCCTTCCCAGAGCTGAGACACACAGGGTAGGTGACAGAGTGAGAACTCGGCAGAAGCTTCAGCCATGGCAGAAGCCAGAGCCCCGGGAGACTCTGACCTTAAAAACGGGGCCATCCGATCCATCTCCAAAGAAAAGCAGGGCCCGAAGCGATAGTCCAGACAGTCGGACATTTGCTTGGCACGCAGCCGACCCGGGTTCGGTCCTTGGCATCCCATAGGGTCCCCTGAGCACCGCCAGGACTAATTCCTGAGTGCAGAGCCAGCAGTCACCCCCAAGCATCGCCGGGTGTGAGCCAAAACTAAAGAAAGAAAAGAAAAAGAAAAACAGACGGGAACATAAGAGACCACCCAGCTGGCTGCAGGCTTTGTCACCCCGTTGAACTGTACGTCTTAGGCAATGCTTCTGTCACTGGCCGACTTGGCGAAAGCAAGGAGAACTGGGATTTCTGTTGGTGGACAATGGCCTCCTTTAGGTCTCTTTTAGGCATTTTTTTTTTAGTATGAGACCCAGAATCTTGGGGTCTGCAGCACGGCCCCAACGGTGGGAGCTGGCCCGTGACCCCTAAGGCCAGGGCCGGGGGGCTGTTGGGGACCGGGAGGTAGGGTTCTGACCCCGCAGAGTCCTGCCCTCTGCTGGATCCTGCTCGGGATTCAAACCCGTCGGGACTGCTTGGGTGCGGCTCACGTCCAAGAAGGGGCAATGTGCTGGCCGCCTTCCAGAGGCCGATGGGAGGAGGCGCCGTGGAAACAGTGGGCACGGCCCCGCCACGCTGCCCTCCCATCGGCCCAGAGTGTAAAATTGCTTTTCTGCCTGACCCACATTCGGCTTGGCTGGCACTGAGGGAGAGAGGCAGCCCGCGCCCACGGCGAATTGTTTTCTAAAATTAACTTGGCCTCTTTCACCGTCTCGGAGAGCGTTCATTTACGGCCGCTCCTATTAATGCTCTCCTTTCCCCTCGACCTGTCCCTTGGAGGTCACCTGGCTGTCCCCCAGTCCTTGTCTGTCTTCATCTTCCCTTGGGAGGCGGCTCTGACTCCCAGAAGGTGCCTCTGTGCCCTGCAGGTGGATTAGGCCTGGACACTGAGATCGTCCCCCGAGTCCTGGCCTTCTGCGCCTGCAAGTCTTGTTTGACGGGACGCGGCTCTGTTCGTTCCAGACCAGGGTGGCATGGGGCCATGCCTGACCTAGGTGCAGAGAGGAAAGGGCACACGTTTGAGGCTGGGGGCAGGAGCTTCTCCCCAGAACCGTGGCACATTCTCACGGACACACTCTCCAGGTTTCATTCATCCCTGGGGACTCAAACCCCAGAGATTTGGGACCCCCACGTTCCTGTCGGTGCTTCTCCACTACCAGCAGTGCTGCCCTGAGACTTTCCCACCAGGACCGTTTTCCTTTCCGCGACTCTGATGCCCCAGGAGGGTGTGCGTCCAAAGCAGGGAGGACGGAGGGAGAGTCACATCCGGCGGGCTATCAGGTTTCCTGTCTAAATAGGGGTTCCCAGATTAGGCAATCTCCCAGCCCCTTTTTCAGTAAAAAATATTAGCTCTCCCACCCCCTGTCCCCTGCTGAAATCTTCCTTCTGTAAGGGAACAGAAACATGCCCCAGTTGTCCAGAAGACACAGCCACTCTCTGGGTAGGTCCAGCTCCCCCAGGAGGTGGATTCCCCTCTGTGGGAAAAACGTGGAGAAGGTGTTTTGAGAGGCTTCAAGGACAGCAGGGAGCTGCTGGCTCCCGTCCAGGGAAGGTGCCCGGTGCAGTGGCGACTGCCTGGCCCCTGGGGCAGACTCTGTGCCGGGTGCATTCTCACTGGCCCATCCGGGAGTCGCTGACCGCTGAGACCCAGGCCTACATTCAGGCCTCTGGGAGAACCTGAATGTAGGAACTAAAGTGCTTAGATGACCTCGGGAACAAGCAGTGCCTCCTGCTTTAGGGCCTCTGAAATGAACCCAGTGAAATAAACCCCAGGACAGGAGAGGAAATGGTTTTCTGATGTTGAGGTTTCCTACAAAGTAGTTGAGAGACGGGGAGGGGGAAGGGAGGGAGAGGAGGGGAAGGAAGAGAGATGAAATGTTTCCCCAAATCTCTTAGGCTGAGCAAACGAAAGGCTATGTGCCTGGGATGGACAGAGACAGACGGAAACAGAAGCTGTCAGCCCCAGGGCTGGTTGACCGGGTGGGTCTTCGGGACTCCTTCTAAGTCCAGTACGAAGAGACTCCCAGAGCCTGCCAGGAGGACAGGCCACCCCCACTGGGAGCACATCTGTCAGGCAGTTTACTAAAGAGCATGTAGGTTGGCCACTGCATATTTTTTCTTTTTGGGTCATTCCTGGCGATGTGCAGGAGTGACTCCTGGCTGTGCACTCAGGAATTACTCCTGGCGGTGCTCAGGGGACCCTATGGGATGGCGATCAAACCCGGTCAGCTGCATGCAAGGCAAACGCCCTACCCGTTGTACTGTTACTCCTGTCCCTCCACTACAGCTTTGGAAGTCACGTCTGGGGCTGTGCAGCCACACCCCTGCCACACATCCCCAAGGGCGGGCATGCTCTGTACACCAAGTTTGGGCGGGCCCCTTTCGCTGCCGTGCATGACCACCTAGGAGGGCTCGGCCATGGGTCTCACTCGCACTCCCGCTTTCCTCCCCCAGACGCTGCAGGTGATCTACCCCTACACGCCGCAGAATGACGATGAGCTGGAGCTGGTCCCCGGAGACTTCATCTTCATGTCTCCCATGGAGCAGACCAGCACCAGCGAGGGCTGGGTCTATGGCACGTCCCTGGCCACGGGCTGCTCGGGCCTCCTGCCCGAGAATTACATCACCAAGGCGGACGAGTGCAGCACGTGGATATTTCACGGGTGAGCTGGCCCTGATAGCCCTAGCATCTTAGTTTGTCCTGAGCATCCCAAGAGCTGGAGATGGAAAAGGTCCGCTTGTCCTTGGAACAGGGTGCCAGGCCCCTCCTTCCAGGTCCACACCCAGGCTGGCACCTCCTGGGTACTGCAGAGGGATTTTAGGGAATGGTTCAGGCTGCTCCCCACATCATATTGGAGCCAGACTGCTCCCTGATGCCGGAAGGGAGGGTGGCTGCATTCTCCACGCCCAACGAGCTACAGGGGAGAGGGGGTGGGTCTCTCTGGCCATGACCAAGACCTGCAGGAGCATTTGCAAATACACATAGTGTCAGGCTGGAGCGCTGATGTTTTGGTGTTTGGGGTCACTCCAAGCAGTGACGAGACAGATGTGAGGGAAGTGCTTTATGCCCTGCCCTCTAGAGGACTGGTCAGTGGCAGGGAGCTTGTCACAAGAGTGTGGGAGGAGCGGGGCAGTTGAGGATAGAGCAGGCACCAGTATGATGATAATAGTTGCAAATGATCATTTTGGACAGGAACTGAGTGTTGAAAGTAGGTAAAGGGATATACTTGATAACCTTTCAGTATCTGTACTGCAAACCATAAGGCCCAAAAGGAGGGAGAGAGAGAGACAGAGAGAGAACTGGTTCCCAGTTTCCCTGCCATGGGGGGAGGGAAACTGGGAACCGGGGACCTTTGTGGTGGGAAATGGACCCTGGTGAGGGGACAGGTGTTAGAACTCAAACCTGGTCATGAACGACTTTGTAACTGTTCATCTCATTGTGACTCAATCTAAAAAAAAATTAAATTTAAGTAATAATAATAACCCCTGTACTCACTCTCTCTCCAACCTGAGAGGTTTCCCCCAAAGATTATTACTATAAACCCCCCCAGAATTAGATGCCCAAGGAGCAGGTGGTCAGACACAAACTCAGCCTTTCAGCTGCATCATGATCACAGGCCAACCCACCCCCAGGATCCTCATAAGTGACCCTGGCCCAGGAAACGCTGACCGGCCCAGCCTGAGCAGCACACAGTGCTCACATGCATTAGATAAAGCCTGAAAAGTGGAGGGGGGTGATCTCTGGCTGGGTTTGCCCGCTGCGCCATGCAGGACCCCCGAAGGAGTGGGGGGGGGCATCTCTAGCATCCAGGAGGAGTGAGACAGTCTCATCCCTGGTCGTCCTGCACGTCAGGGCCCAGACTGATGGGGTTGGAGTGGGGATAAGGCAGCCCCACAGCATCCTGGGGACCTACAGGCAGAGTTGGGGGATCGGGAAGGACCCAGAAGGGCAGATGGTGCCATCACCCCCCTCCGCCACTGCAGAGCCGAATCAGAAAGACGGAGGGCAGCAGAATCCATGTGTTGTTTCTGCACCAGCTTCAGGGAGCGAGGCTGAGCTGCTTTAGCCTCTGGAAGACAGAGCAAGGAGCTCTGCTTTCCTCCTCTGTGGCCACCTCAGAAGTGCGTGTTTCCAGGGCCCTTGGGGTGTGTGTCCACAGAGCCTGATTTATTACCTGCAGGAGGACTAAAGGTCAAGCCAGCGCTTCCGGTCTCGGTGCTGACCCTCCCTCCTTCCCCTCTCTCTGCAGCTCCTACTCCATCCTGAACACGGCGTCTTCCGGGGCCCTCTCCTTTGGGGACGGGGTATTGGAGAGACGGTCATATGAGGACCAGGCTCTGGGGGAGACCACCCCCCTGACGATCGTCTGCCAACCCACACAGGTAAGGCCAGCCTTGGGCCACTTTGCTAATAGAAGGTCCTGCCCATACTGACCCCCCAAGAACCTGTACCTGCACTGGACTCACACAGGTCCGGGTCAGCAGAGGCAGGCCAACAGCCATGAGCAGCCTCGGGGTTCTTGGCCATACTCTGCAGAGGGCTGGAATAGTACAGTGGGTAGGGAGTTTGCCTTGCATGTGGCCAACCCGGGTTCAATTCCTCTGTCCCTCTCGGAGAGCCCAGCAAGCTACCGAGAGTATCCCGCCTGCACAGCAGAGCCTGGCAAGCTCCCTGTGGCGTATTCGATATGCCAAAAACAGTAACAACAAGTTTCACAATGGAGACCTTACTGGTACCCACTCGAGCAAATCGATGAATAATGGGAGGACAGTGCTACAGCTACAGTGCTCTGTAGAGGGGAGGGCGGGTTCTCTCTCAAGTCGGGGGTTCAGGCCAGTCTTGGGGGCCCCAAGATGTGGAGATGGGAGGGCATGAGAAGAGTAATGTATCAGGAGGATGCAGAATGGGGACGTCACGGCAGCCGCTGTTAGATGGTGCAGACACAGACACCTGGTGGATGAGAGGGGTCCCTGAGAAGAAGAAATCTGGAGAAACTAGATTGTCCTGGCGAGAGCCAGGAGACAGCGCTGACCCTCAGACCACTGGGGTTTTTGTCTTTGGCCCACACCCAGCACTGCTCAGGGCACCATACAGGGTTCTCGGGATGGAACCCAGGTCGGCTTCATGCAAAGCAAGCGCCCTGCCCGCTGGGCTCTCTCCAGCCCCTGAATAACTTGGATTGAACCTGGACAGCACCCTTGCCTGTGGATCTTTGTCAGTACATACAGTCCGTGCTCCGGGGTCCCGGGCTCTGCAGAGATGAATCCCAATGGTCATCCCGGTGGTGAAGGAACATGGGCATCTCTGGGGAGTCCCGCGGGCTCTGAATCAGCGGAGCGTGTCAAAGTCACAGTGAAGGGCAATCGGTACCCCTCAGCCCCACATTGCCCAAGGGTCAGTGGCAGATCAGCACCCCCAGAAGTGATGCAAAATGTAGGACCCCACTAAGGAAGCTGGAAAGAGCTGATTATCAAATAGGCTTTTGTCTGTAAGGCTCCACCAGCAGGTACAGAACCAGGCAACTTTGTTGAGACTTGCCCGGTTCATCACAGGGAGCCCCGTCCTCCCTGAGTCACCTCAGGGACCAGTGAGACGGAAGGGAGCCATTGCCCATGTGTTCTAAGCAGCAAAGGTTAGGAACCTGGTGGAGAAGTGTGTGCCCGCAAAGCTCCCTGCACCCCAGGCAGGGGTGACTCTCGCCCCGCAGATGACTGGCTGTAAGGGACTCGCTTTCCAAACTCTGAGTTGTAGTTACGGGCCACACGCTGCTTCACGCACCCAGATAATCCCCTCATCACCCCCTCTCAGCTGGCAAAGCCCCTGTGGCTTCCCGTCTCCACTGAAAGCCTGCCTTTCTCTGCAGCCCCTGAGGGTCAGCAGCCAAGTGGGCCCCCAGAAGCGATACCTGTTTGTGTGCCGGCATGGGGAGAGGATGGACGTCGTGTTCGGGAAGTACTGGCTGTCCCAGTGCTTCGACGCCAAAGGTGAGTGAGTGTGGGCCGGCTACAGCCGTCTGGGCCTCCCCGGGCGCTGACAGGCCACCTCGTCTCCAGGAGACGTCTGCATGCTCATCTTGAGTTGGAGGGAAAAGACAAGTATTATTCACCCCACCCGCCTCCGACCCTGTTGCATAAATTAAGGTCAAGGCAGCAGATGACTCCCTCGTCCATGATGTGTGGCAAAGCACAGTGTCCTCACTCCACTGTTTTTTTTTCATGCAGTCGGGCTGGGTCATTGGCATCCACTGCCTCTTGAATGGCATGTTTAAAATAGGGAGGGCTAGGGGGAACTGGGGTACAGATCATGTCTCATGTCAGGCCCTGGGTTCATTCCCACCAGCCTGCCTAGCAGGTTGAGGCCTGGGTTAGGGCATCTGGATGTTACTTATAACTGTTTAGAAGCCAGGGAAGTCCCAGAAGAAATGTTAAAAAGATTTTGCAATGAGGAAGAGGGGGAAAAAATCAGGTCAAAAGTTGTGAACTGAAGCTTAAACCAACACAGAGGGTAATTTCTAGCATGAAATGTTTGACTTTCCAGAAGAACCCAAAGTCATCACACGTCAGCAATTGTAAGTGTGAAGAAGCAAAAAATAAATAAATAAATAAAAGACCAAATTAGATCCAAAGCAGACAACAGGAAATAATAGAACACCACACGCTATATTTATAGGGTATGAGAGGGTATAAATGAAAAGCAATGGAATGTGGAGTTTGTTTCAGATTATTCACTGCATTCGAAAATGCAGATTTTCTTTAGACTGATCACCAGTGAAAGTACTGAGAACAATGTGGAACAGACAATATGTACAAGGAAACTTAACTGTCCAATAAATGGGGCTTTCTAATGTTCCTTCTTCCCTGGGAGAATAGTTTATTTTAACTACTGCTTCATCAACTAGCTGTGTAACATTTAAAGCCGCTCACTTCCTCTGGGAAGTTACGTCTT
Source organism: Sorex fumeus (assembly GCF_029834395.1). Lineage (NCBI taxonomy): Eukaryota > Metazoa > Chordata > Mammalia > Eulipotyphla > Soricidae > Sorex > Sorex fumeus. The sequence continues at coordinate 16,801,606 of NW_026606085.1, read as the reverse complement.
CCAGACACTTTCCAGAAGACAAATTCTTGCCCCTTCTGTTGGCGGAACGGGAGAGTGGATTTTCCCCCGGGAGGATGTGGTGGCGGGGGGCTTCCGTGGCAGATCTGCCCCAGAGCCCAAGGAAACAGACACTCATGTGGTCCCTCTCTGCCCCTTCCCAGGCCGCTACATCCGCACCAACCTGAACATGCCCCTCAGCTTACCTCAGCGGAGTGGCGGCTTCCGGGACTACGAGAAGGATGCGCCCATCACTGTGTTTGGCTGCATGCAAGCGAGGCTCGTGGGTGAGTAGCCAGGAGCACGTGCCCAGCTTTTCCCAGATGTCAGTATTCCAAGAGTGCGGCCAGGCAGCATGATTATCACACTTCCCCCACGCAGGAGGGATTATGACTGGTGGCTTTATTCGAAGGGTCACCTGTAGTCCTCAAGCTTATATGATGGGGCCAGGCTGCGTTGGTGGGGCACACAGACTGACTCCTGGTAAGGCAGGCAGGAGATCAGATCAGGGCAGCTGAATATGGCTGAATCCTTTTTTTTTTTTTTTTTGGCTTTTTTGGGTTACACGCAGTGATGCTTAGGGGTTCCTCCTGGCTCTTCACTCAGGAATTACTCCTGGCAGTGCTCGGGGGACCCAGTGGGATGCCAGGAATTGAACCCAGGTCGGCCACGTGCAAGGCAAGCACTCTCCCTGCTGTAATAATCACTCTGGCCCCTGAATCTGTTCTTTACAGAACCTGATTCAAGCCTATGATAGACGGAGAGTAGGTCAGTTCTGGTCCATCCTTCATCACATGGGGGTCGGTCCCTTCGTACCAGGTACCCAGCTGGGTGTTTAGAACTCAAAACCCTACCCCAGGGACACTCACATACACGTGGCTGATGATCATATGGTGCCACACATGCAGGAAGAGAGCTCTGCAGAGCACCACAGACAAGAAGAGCTGCCCCGAGGTAGGAGCCAGCGGCAGAGAAGAGCAGGAGGGCGGGAAGAAACCGCCGAGTCAGAGCAGGAGCCCAGGGTGAGCAGTAGGGCAGGTTTCCCCCAAGAATCTGGCACCCCTGCTATGGGACTGGAGCTTCTGCAGCGGATCTCACGGGCACGTCCCGCCAGGTTGCCCCCGGTGCCTGCCAGTGGCAGCGGAGATTGTATTTACCACAGAAAAAAGATGGCCCCCAGGCACAGATCTCCCCCCACTTTCATCAGAGTGAAATCTCGACACTTGGACATCTTGGAAAGAGCAGAGAAGGAGACAGAAAGACAGGAAGGTTGGGGCAGGAGGGATAGGACAGCTTGGAGGGCATTTGCCTTACACATGGCGGACCCAGGTTTGATCCCTGGCATCCTATAGGGACCCAGAGCACTGCGAGATGTGATTCTTGAGTGCAGAGCCAGGAGGAACCTCCTGAGCATCACCCAAAAGCAAAATAAAAAAAGAAAAAGAGAAGAAAATGGAAAGAAGGAGCTGGAAAAATAGTACAGAGGTCGTGGCGTTTGCCTTGCACACATATGGTCCCCAAGCACCCCGAAAGTGGAAGAGAAAGAGAAAGACAGGACCGCCCCTGGGCAGTGGTTGAAAGAGTCACATACTTTAAGCTTCCACCAGAAAGCGGGGATGGGTTTGGTTCAGGGACCCCACCAGGTAGCGCTTGACCACCCAGCCAGTGGTTCGAAGGCCCCGGGATGCAGTTATTGCTTGGACCGTGCATTGCCTGAGAGACCCGGGCCACACTGCCAGTTCTGGGAGTCTCCATGGTGGCCCCCAGAGATGCTTAGGGCATCGTGAGGTGCTGGGACTTGAGCCCAGGTCGGGTGTGTGTCAGGTGTGCGCCCTCACCGCTGTCCTACGGAAGAGGTTTGCCGCGCGGCCTGGAGCCGAGCCATCTGGCTGAGTTCTGGCTCTGTCTTGCAGGTGAAGCCTTGCTGGAGAGCAACACCGTCATCGACCACGTCTACTGCTCCCCATCCCTGCGCTGCGTGCAAACAGCCAACAACATCCTGAAAGGTCAGAGGAACCCCGGGCCGGCACAGCGTCCCCCTCAGACAACCCCCCCTCAGCCAATGCAGAGCCCCTCATACAAGGGATGTTTATTTCACAAAGGTTCTTTGGGACAATGATGTCACCAGGGGGTCCCACGTGATCCCCCCAGCACTGGGAGGGAGACCATGAGCACGACTCAGCATTTCCCTGGGATGTGGCTATTCAGAGCATCACAGAGAGGAAAGTCATTTCCTCCTGCTCGGCACCTGGGTGTCCGATCGTGAGCTGGCCTACTTTCTCGGGATTCCTGGCAGCGGCCGGCTTCTTAAGACTCTCAGCCTTCCCCCTGAAACCCTGTGGGGGCTTGAGCTATGGGGATCTGCATTCTCACTTCCTTGGGAACTAGAAGCAGGTGTGGACTGTTTGCTGGACCACAGAGAGAGCTGAGTCACACCCCTTTGTTAACCTTGAGTCACATTGCGTGGATGCATGGACACGCATTTGACAGTACCTTCACCCGGGATTACCTTGGGCTGACGGGAGATTCTCTCCTCTAAGGGGCTGACGCAGTGATCCAGCGTCAGGCCTAGGGCATCGGTGCTTGTAAATATTCAGCATTTCCTGAAAGGGAAAATGAATCATTTACTTGCTGTTCCAATACTATGAAGGGCGGTGGAGGGGTAGTACAGCGGGTAGAGCGCTTGCCTTGCACGTCTCTGGCTCCCCCAAGCCCCAGCAGGAATGATCCCCGAGTACGGCCAGGTGTGGCCCCCAGACAAAATAAATGTGGAGGTGGAGGACAGTGTTATGTAGGTTAAGAGAATTTCCGACGTTCCTTTGTTAAATGGCCTTGGTTGGTTTAGGAGTTTAGAAAGAGGAATTCTAGGTGTCACGGACTATAGAAATGACATATGTGATGGCTTGTGGCTTTGCCCCTTATATCAGTTACCAGTTTAAGCCCACATAGATCCTAGCGGCCTGGCACCAGCAGTGACCTCTTATGCTCAGCCCACAAAACTGACAAACTCTTGTCCAAACCCACCTGCTTCTGTTGTCTTTGAGCCATTTCTACCGTCTGGCAGAGAGACTAAGACAAGAGCCGGGGATTTTGGTAACCACGGGGCCTTTCCTCATCCTCCATCTCTTCCACCTCTAAGGTTTACAACAAGAAAATCACTTGAAGATCAGAGTAGAGCCCGGCTTGTTTGAGTGGACAAAATGGGTGGCAGGGAACACGTTGCCGGCGTGGATACCTCCGTCAGAGTTAGCAGCGGCCAACCTAAGTGTGGACACAACCTACAGGTAAGCCACAGGGCCCAGGGGTACATGCTGTCAGGTGGGCAGAGAGCTGCAGTGTTCACGGAAACCCCTTGCCCCACCACCCCGTTTCTCACGTTCTCTTTTTTTTTTTTTTTTATTTTTTATTAGTGAGACACCATGAGGTACAGTTGTAGACTTAAAAATTTTTTGTGCTTGGGTTTCAATTATACAACGATCAAATACCGATCCCTCCACCAGTGTCCATTTCCCACCACCACGGATCCCAGTATCACGTTCTCTATTGCCTGGGTCAGTGAAACCACTTTGCACTCGCCTGTGCTCAGAGGTTCCTCAGGAGATGAGGGGAAGGTCTGGCACCTTCCCTCACCAGAGCCCTGTCCTTCACCTGGGGACTGGCCAGGTCTTCAGAAAGCAGCATTCAATAGGCCTGCCTCCAAGGGGGATAGAGGCGACCATCTTCTATGCACCGACAGTGAGCAATCTGCAGACCATCTATATGCCAACAGTAGAGAACTAACCAGCGATCCTTAATCACCCCAAATCCACCACAGCCAGGGAGATAGCTCAGAGGTGCTTGTGTAGGGGCCAATACTGAGCTGTGGCACTATGTGCCCCTTCCATACCCCCCCCAAATAAAACCATACACCCCGGTATCTGTAAAATGCATTTGAAGAGGGCACGGCGGTGAGGAATGATGTTCCAGTCTTTTTTATTGTTTTGCTTTTTGGGTCACATCCGACGATGCTTAGGGCTTACTCCAGGTTGTACTCAGGAGTCTCTCCTGGGGGTGCTCAGGGGACCATATGGCAGGCTGGGGATTGAACCCAGGTCAGCCGCATGCAAGGCAAACACCCTACCTGTTATACTATCAGTCTGGCCCCCATGTTCCAGTCTTTTCAGGGCAGAGTTTGGGACCAGTGATGAATGAAAGCATCACTTCCTGGTGATAACTATTCACCGTTCACTGCTGTGACCTGCCCAAACTTGAGGTGCGGGGGAAGGTCATTGTGAATGGCTAACATGGGAGGGAAGATCTTTGTCCCCGACTCATTTTCCTACTCTCCAACCAAGATTGTTGGTTAACCCCGTAAATTCATGTGTATTAAATTAATGTCTTGTCACTCCAGAGAAGAAGCATTCCTCAGAAATAAAGTGAAACCAATCAGTTCCTCTGTTGACACTGTACCTTTATGGAGGGGGAGAAAGGGGCTTTCCAAGGGGTGCTCAGAGGTTTCCTCCTCTGAAGCTTTCCAAAGGTTTCCTTGGAGCCTCACTTGTTTTTCCCTCCTCTCCCTTTCTTGGGAGATCGAAGTGTGGATTGGGGACTGGAGGGCACTGGCCTTGCATGCGGCTGACCCAGGTTTGATTTCTAGTACCCCACAGGGCCCCTTGAGCCCTGCCAGAATTGAACCCTGAACGCAGAGCCTGCAGAGAGCGTGGCCCCCAAAGGAAGCCCTGGAGAGCAGCATTTCTCAAAGGCTCAGCCCCGCCCTCTTGGGGGCAGGACCTGTTCTGAAACTCCACCCCATGTGATTCTCAGCATGCTGGGGGGTGGGAATGGGGAGTGGGTACTGGGACCATCCATTGATGCAAGGGGCAACTTCAGTGCCTGGAGCAAACTGGAGTCACTTTCATGCAAGGCATATACCTTAACCCCTGAACTACCTCTCTGCACCCCCCCCACCCCCCACACACTATTGTCCCATCCATGCCAGGGCCCCTGTTCTGTTCTTTGGGAAGAAACGCCACCCATAGACTGTCTCCATGACAACAGCCATTATATCTCTGGCCTGGAAAAGAGACCAAGTCTCTGTTGTCAGTGGGGAAACTGCCCAGCCCAGCCCGGGCCACGAGGTCTCCAGTTTCCTCCTGAGCAGGGCCTGCAGTTCTTCTCAAGTTGAATGACAGAGGTCACTGTAAGGGGCTCTCAGAGCCTTGCCATCCGCAGGCCAGCAGCAGTGCAAACCGGAAAAGAGATGCTGGGGACGTGGGGGTTTAGGACACAGTCCAGATTTCCTCAGCAGAAGATAAAAATTACAATTCAACCACTTTGTGTGTGAGAAGGAAAACAAGAGTAAACCCTTAATCCCTGACATCAGCACAACGGTAGAGCCGATGCCAGCTACGACCAATGGAGTTACAGACCCTCCAACCCAAGTGATGCCCAAAGAACAGGCATCTGGAAGCGAGGGGAAGTGCCCAGGGAGAGAAGGAGCACTGACAGGCTAGGATTCTCAGCAGCCAAGCCCGCCCTTGTCACCTTCCACAGCATGGAGGCAGGCCTGGAGCCAGTGCAGGGGGTCACAGGATCAGTGACTGATGTCCTGGGACAGCCCCGGGCCTTGCGAAGAAGTGCCCCCCCCCCCCCCCCCCCCCCCCCCCCCCCCCGCCCCACGCTGTTCAGAGCAAGGACGAGAAGACACATTCCTGTAGGACGGGGCTTCAGATCAGGCTCCGCCCCATGTGGGCGGGGCCAAGCCCTTGGAAATGCTGCTGTCCAGGGCTTCCTTTGGGGAAGGAAGGCTGACACCCACTGCAGGCTCTGCACTCAGGGTTCAATCCTGGCAGGGCTCAAGGGACCCTGTGGGGTGCTGGAAATCAAACCTGGGTCAGCTGCGTGCAAGGCCAGTGCCTTCCAGTCCCCAGTCCACACTTTGGTCTCCCGTGAAAGGGACAGGAGGGAAAAACGAGTGAGGCTGCAAGGAAACCTTTGGAAACAGTTTTGTCCTGTCTCAGAGATGTTGGTATAGCGCCAGAGTGAGAGGACAGTGGGTAGGGTGTTTGCCTGGCATGTGGCCCACCCAAGTTCGGTCCCTGGCATCCTATCTGGTCCCCTGAGCCCCACCAGGAGTAATTCCTGGGTGCAGAGCCAGGAGTAACCTCTGAACATTGCCAAGTGTAGCCCCAAAACCAAAAAGAAAAAAGGTGTTAAGAAAATTTATGCAGCAGTAAAGGGTAGGTGTTTGGCTTTCACTCCTTAGGGGGCTGTGGATTTCCTTAAGGTCAGTGAAGAAAAGAGAGGGACGTTCTCAGAGAAGCAAGCATTTAATAGAATACCTGGGAAACGCAAGGTGCAGAGCTTTGTGGGGTCATCTGCTATAAGAAATGGGTGTGGCCTCTAGGACGACCCCACTGATCAGGAACAACAGCTCTTGGCAGGAAGTGGACATAGATTGTGACCCAAAAACTGTAAAAATGAAAGAAAAAATAAAAAGCAACAACACACAGGGGCTGAAACAATAGTAGGAACAAAAGGTAGGGCGTGTGCCTTGCATACAATTGACCCAGATTCGATCCTTGGCATCCTGTATAGACCCCAAGCTCCCCCCGGAGTAATTCCTGAGTGCAGAGCCAGGAGTAAGCCCTGAGCACCGCCGGATGCGGCCCCCAAAGCAAATAAACCCATTCAGAGCTGACATGTTTAGGCATGGATATTGTTCCCACATGCTAAGAACGAAACAATCTTGGCATAAATCCTCAGAGTGAATCTTATACTGTGACCACTGCCAGGACTGAGCCCTGAGCACAGAGCCATGACTAAGCCCTGAGTACTGCTGGGTGTGCCCTCCTCCCCCACCAAAAAAAAAAAAAAAAGCAACAACACACCATAAAAAGCAAAAATTATTCAATAGGACACTGTAGCACTGTCCTCCCATTGTTCATCGATTTACTCGAGCGGGCCCAGTAACGTCTCCATCGTGAGACTTGTTGTTACTGTGTTTGACATGTTGAATACATCACGGGTAGCTTGCCAGGCTTTGCTCTGCGGGCGAGATATTCTCAGTAGCTTGCCGGGCTCTCTGAGAGTGGCGGAGGAATCGAACTCGGGTCAGTTGCGTGCAAGGCAAACGCCCTACCCGTGGTGCTATCGCTCCAGCCCTAACGAGTATATTTCTCCCCACGGGGACCCATAGGAGAAGATGGGGAGGCAGCTTGCCCTCAGTCCTTGCCAGTAGTCTTCTCTCAAGCAGATCTAACGGGAGATGGCAGTGCCCCGAGAGATTTCCTGGGGGAAGGGCAGTCAGCAGCGGCTGTGTGCCGGCAAGTGGTTGGCCAGACAGGTGTCAGCATGGTCCATGTCCAGGCTGTTACTTCTAGGAAGCACCTGGGAGGGCTGGGGTGGTGGGGGGCAGAACAGTGGGAAAGGGGGTTCCTAGGCTCACACAGGATGATCCTACACCTACTCCTACACCTACTCCATCACTTGCCTGTCTGCAAAGAGAAGGTTCTAGTCCAGTTCATACATCCCACAAGATGAGAGCAGGAAGACACCCACACACAGGCTGAGGGACAGACCAGACTCCTGTGCTGCTGCCCAAAAGTTCTCACGCCCCACTGGTACACAGCACACTGAGCCTGGAGACCCATCTAAAAATCCTCTGCCTATCAGAAGAAACAACTGCTAGATGAAGATTGCCTCTCTCAAACTAAGGAATAGATAAAAGGATTTGCAAAATCATATCTTATAAGGGGTTAATATCCCCAAACTACAACTATTTGGTGGTGAAAATGAGCAGAGGAAGTGGGGGGGGGGGGGTTCTGATCCTGGTGCTAAGGCCTCGCAGGGGAGCCGTCACCCTGAATCTGACCTCAGCATCCCCCAAATGTGGCCCTTCGGGTTTCCCACCAGGCCTCTATAAGACATGGGCCAAGTCGGTAATTTTCCAGGAGACAGCGCCACGCAAAGGTACTGGATGTCCCTTGCAGAGAAATTTCTCCTCAAAATCACCATGAGATTCTCACCTAAGACCTACTCTAATCAGAAAGATCAGATAGATGCTGGTGAGGTCTCAGTCCCTAAACCTCCACACGGTGGTAAACTAATAACAAATCTATGAAAAATAAAGCTGTAAGTGTTGTATGGGCTGGAGCAAAAGCACAGCGGTAGGGCGTTTGCCTTGCACGCAGCCAACATGGCCGACCCAAGTTCGATTCCTCTGCCCCTCCCAGAGACCCCAGCAAGCCACCGAGAGTATCTCGCCCGCACGGCAGAGCCTGGCAAGCTACCCGGGATGTATTCGATATGCCAAACACAGTTAACAACAAAGTCTCCAATGGAGACGTTACTGGACCTGCTTGAGCAAATTGATGAACAACGGGAGAACCGTGACCGTGACCGTGAAGTGTTGTATGAATATGGGAAGGAAACAAACAAACAAAACTAGAACTTCATCTAGTTCAGCAATTTTGCTTCCTGGTGTAGATGGCAAAAGAAATGGAAATGGGTCCCAAGAGTTGGATACACGTGATCTCACCTCTGTGTGGACTTTAAGGCATCTGAATCCTAGAAATGGTTGAAGGTGGTTCCCCGGGGCCAGGGATGGGGAAATATAACTATTGGTCAGAGGGTTAGTGAATCTCCAGTTAGAAAATCACTCAGTTCTGGGAACCCAGCAGGGTGGGTATAGTTCATTCTTCTATCTTTCCTACTCACTCTTGAATGTTTGTACCAAAAATGGAACCTCTGTGGCTTAAAGGAGGCACTCACTAGCATTATGGTGGTAATGTTTTACAGTATGTAAATCAAATCAGTGAGTTGGACACCTTAAAGATGAACAATGTTTTATATCGTTGATATCCCAATATAACAAAACATGTTGAAAAAACCTACCATTACTGCTTCCTTACTCTGTGTAAGACCTAGGAAATCACTGATCATCCAAGTAGGTCAGTGGTTTCCATCTCTGTTTTGCTTTCCAATGGCCATGATCCAGAACTGATGATCAGTAAGACTACGAATAAGTTCTTCTGCAGGTGAAAGATGCTCCAAGTGTTTTATTTTTCACCTGGTCACTTTGACACCATGCAGACACAAGTTTTCATTTCTATACATTTCAACTCTGCTTCTCCATGGAAGTACTTGGTCCTGTCCTTGCTGGGAATATGAATAAATAGAAATATAATAATATTAAGACATGTCTAAAAATTCAGTTTGAGTAATATCAATGGCTTTGTTTGGGAATCAAAATGGTTTTCATTTTTTTTCTTCATTTTTCTATTCCAGACCTCACATCCCAGTCAGTAAATTAGTGGTTTCAGAATCCTATGACACTTACATCAATAGAAGTTTCCAAGTAACGAAGGAAATAATAAGTGAATGTAAGAGTAAAGGTAGGTGTCTTGCTAGGGATTTCATATTTCAAGATGTGATTATTTCTACAAGATGGTAATTGGCTATCGAAGATGTCCCATTGGCCTTGGCAGACTTAACAGAAAGGTATATTTCCAGGGGCCAGAGCGATAGTATTGCGGGTAGATAGTTTGCCTTGTATGTGACCGACCTGGTTTGATCCCCAGCATCCCATATGGCCCCCACAAAATCTGACATGAATGATTTTTGAGTGCAGATCCAAAAGTGACCCTTGAGCACCAGTGGGTATGACTCCAAACCAACCAAACAAAAAAGTATTCCTAGGCTCTCTTTTAGAAACTTTTCTATTAAGTTAAAAGTAATATTCTCTGAGTACCTAAAATGCTGCAGATTCCATGGATATACACCAGACTTAGTTGACACACTCTGTCATTTCAGATTCTGCATTGCAACTCTTCATCTTCAGCTCTGTAAAGGAGGTTCCCTAGCAAAAGTTCCTGAAGTTCTTTAGCATAACAGTGTTTTGCCTATAATTTGCCTCAGGAACAAGTACACCAACATATGCTATTATTGCGAGCACTAACCTCCTTTCAGGTCTGTTTGCTCTAAGTGTAACAAAAATTGAACTCAAATACTTGTTGGTGTGTAGGAATGACTAAGATGTTTGGTGAAAAGGGCAGATTACAAGAGTATCCACAGGCCAATCCCCCTTTGGTCATTTCAAAAGCAATTCTAAGTAGCTTCACAAAGCAAAGACTGAAATTAAGTAACCAGTGTCTACAGTGGCTAGCATTGGTCAGCAGCTTTAAGGATGAGTTCCATCTTTCACCTGTCACTCATAAGCCATCTGCTTCATCACAACTCCCATACTTCCGGAAGGGCTAGCAGCCAGGAAGTCCCCAGTTCTCACAGTTCCTCTTGGAAACACTGAAAACTATATTTGGCTGAGTCGATAGACAGTTTTGCTTCTTGATAGTGGTGGTGCTTACAGAAAGCTCACACTGGGTAAACCTGCTGAAGTGTGAGTTGGCCGTGAGGCTGGTACCCAAGGTCATATTAAAACAGGAACTTACCTTTCTTTGCAAAAGGTTGGTTGAAGTGTGCTTGGGACCTCCCCTGTGTGTGTATGGTATACACATATGTCGACACAGAATGAATATTTATTTCCATACATCCATATTGTACAGCTTGTATATATAGACTAGTCCCCTTTCCACAGGGAAGATGTTCCACCGATGAATGCGTGAAGCCACAGATGGTACTGCAACCAATATAGCGTATACCTGCAGACCTCTAACAGTTGTTTATAAACCAGGTTCAGTAGGGGACTGACAGTAACATCTAATCACAAGAGAATATAATTGGAGTCACAATACACAACAATAAAAAATGAACATGGCCTTTCTCAGACTATCTCGTTGTACATTGTTTTGTTTTGTAGTTTGGAGCCATCCCCGGTGATACTCAGAGCTTACTCCTGGCTCTATTCTCAGGGATCTCTCCTGGCGTTGTTCAGGGGACCATAAGGAATGCAGAAATCAAAGCTGGGTCTAGATGCTGCGTGCAAGGGAAGTGTTCTATCGCTCTGGTCCCTCTTGTACATTTTTTAAAGTACTGTTGGCCACAACTTAGCGGAGTAAACTAAACTCAGATCAAACGGGACTGCTGTATACAGTATAGGTCTGTATCTGTTACCTGCTGCAAAACTCATGATTTTAGGATTAGAGGGTTGGGGAGTTGTTTTCAAAACAAAGCATTTATTACTTGGCTGAATTGCCTCCCTGCAAACACTCGCTCTCCCACAAAGCCGGGCTTTTCGTGCTTTCAGCGTACGTGTGACCTTTAGAGAAGGGTCTGCCCATCATCGCTCTCTCGGTCCCTTCCAGGAAGCAACATCCTGATTGTGGCTCACGCCTCTTCTCTGGAAGCCTGTACCTGCCAACTCCAGGGCCTCTCGCCTCAGAACTCCAAGGACTTTGTTCAGATGGTCCGAAAGGTAACTGGGACCCGCATTTTAGGGGCCTGGGAGGGGGTGGGGGAAGGGATGGGGGTGCTGGTGGTTTGGGGATGTTGGGTGACTGCCTGGGGGCTGGGTCCCGTTTGAAGGAGTGTTTCCTCGGAGCTGGGAAGATGCGTTTATCAACTGGCTCTGCTCAGACCTGGTGAGCGGTCTGGTTTGAAGGGCCCTTGATTCAGCCTGGGTGAGGAAAGAAGGTGGGAGCTAGTCTTGCTTTTTAAGAGCTAACATGGAGAGAGTCACTGTCCTCCCATTGTTCATCAGTTTGCTCGAGCGGGCCCAGTAACGTCTCCATTGGAGACTTTGTTGTTACTGTGTTTGGCATATTAAATACATCCCGGGTAGCTTGCCAGGCTCTGCCGTGTGGGCAAGATACTCTCGGTAGCTTGCCAAGCTCCCCGAGAGGGGCGGAGGAATCGAACTCGGGTCGGCCATGTTGGCTGCGTGCAAGGCAAATGCCCTACCGCTGTACTATCGCTCCAGCCCATGGAGAGAGTCACTGTAAGCAAACGGAGAGTGACAAGAGTCAGCAAATTGTCCCGGTCTTCCTGCAGGACCAGGGTCAGATAAAGAATGGGCTGAATCTCTGCCTCTGACAAATGCTCAGGCAGATGTTCAGTCATGGCGGAAGGAAGGAGGGGTTACACCGAGGCAGGGAGGCAGAGCCGTGAGTCAGGCTGAACCCCCAGGAGGCTGATGGACACATCTGGAGGGGTCTTCCTCCCTTCCTGTAGGGGGGCGCAGCCTGCGGGAGCCCTCCCTCCCACAGCTCCCTCCCACACACTTCCCTCCAGGCCCAGCTCTCAGCTTCCTCTGTCTGCCCCCAGGGAAGCCGGTACAAGCCAGTTGCAGTTCTTTCTCAATTTCTCAAAAGCTTTCTTATGAATGGTCCTTCCCCTTGCCAATAATTCCCACCCCAATGGGTAAACCACTGGAAGGCACAGATTTTTTGTTGATAGACACAATTCTGGACACATTCCATCCCCCCGACCCCCACCTCTCCCCACAAACACACACACACACACACACACACACACACACACACACACTACAGTTACTTGGAACTATCCTGATTACAGTTAATCTGAAACTATCTTCGCTACAGAAATTAGGGAGGTACAACTTCCCTTTAAGTGATAAACATGAACAAAGTAATAATAAAAAAAAAAGCAAGTAAGGTGAACCTTTTTCCCCCCCTTAACAGAATCCTCTTTCCCATGGCCCAGATAAAATTTCAGAAACGGCTGGGCTGCATTTTCTAACTTGCAGTTAGAACTACCTCTTAGCAACTTGGCCTTGGGTGCTATTTGTCCTCATTTCTCCCGCAATTCAGAAACCATCTATAAACAATGACTTAATTGCATTAGTGAACTCACCACTTTGGGAACCCTTCTGACAATTCTTTGGCCATGTAAATCCTCTTTCCTCTAAGCGGGCTTATTGGAGCCACTTTCACTTCCTTAGGGATGTCAGCCACGCCCCTATTCGGTTCCGAATATGACTGGTTCTCAGCGCACCTGATGGGGTTTTGTGTGCAGGGTACAGCACTCGACATTCACGTTAGAAAGCATTTGGGTTAAGCATTCCAGTTCAAGTTCAAGCATTCAAGTTCTCTCTCCTGTGTAAATCCGTAGATCCCCTACCTGGGATTTTGCTCCTGTGAAGAACGCGCAGAAAGTGGATTGTGGCAGCTGACAGACCCACCTATCCTTCCTCTTACCCACGGCCCGACGGGGGGCTTCAACTGGAGAGAGACTCTGCTCCAGGAGTAACGGTGCACGCGCCAGGAGACGGGTTGCCCGAAGCTGGCAGAGGAACAGTCTGAGCGTTTGTTTAGTAACAGCGGAAAAACTGGCACCACTTTTTAGCAGACAGCTCGGGATCATTTAGCATATTCCTACCTTGCTTTCAAGTGCTTATGAGGAGGAGCGTGCAGGAGAGGAGGACTCGGGGCAGGTGTAAGATTCATTCTGTAGGGGCTCTTGCCTGGCTGATGAGACTGGGGAGATCCATCGTCCTCCACAGCGTGCGCGCCCATCACGGAGGAGGTGACACCTTCCTTCTGTCGAGAGAGTCTGCCCGAAAGGAGCTTCTGAAAGAAAAGCTTCTCTCTAGAATCCAGCCAGGGTGGTACTGAGCCGGCCAGCTCGTGGCTGGGCTTCCTTTCACACGCCACGACGTTCTAATTAGGCCGAGGGAAACTGAGGGTTCCGGAAAGGCAGCTGGGAAGCAGGTCCTGCAGCGAACAGATGTGAGGTTCCGCCTGAAGGCCCACCCTCTCTGTCACCCCGCATCCCCGGGACTGTGGCCCCAAACCCTTTACCCTGGATCCACCACCTTTTCTCAGCCCATAGCTTTTGACTATAGCCCCCACCCCCACCCCCTTGCTTTTATCTGTGAAATGGGGAGACAAAGCACTTTTGCTTTCCAAGGCACTTTTAGATACTCAGGAGGAGACGAATTCAAATCTAGGAGCAAAGAATTTGCAGAACGCAAAAAGACTTGCAGCACTTGGAAACTGCCATGGTTTGTTGGTCTTTGCCCCACCCCTACCCTCTCCATCCCCGCCCGCATGGAGTCCAGACTGTTCCTCTGTGTGGAGATGGGACAGAGAAAAGGGGCTTGTGTTCAGATAGAATCCCGGTCAGCCAGAAGCTCAATTCTTGTGCAATATGGACATCTTCCAAGGGCCGGGTCATCATCCATGGCCATCCACCTCCACCACAGAGAACCTTCCCTGGCTCGCCAGGGAGTGTCAGAGAGGACGGTGACTTCAGGTACAGGTTTAAGTGATGACCCATCACGGCCGCACTGCTTACATTTTTACTGGTTTGCTTTTTCTATCATAATTTAAACTCGGGGAAATTTGAGAGTACCGCCTCCCAGGGCTTCTCATGGCACCTGCCTCTTGGATTTCGAGGGAGTCTATTTAAGGGGGTGGGGGGGGAAATAAATGACAATCAAACCCAAACATCCAGCGATCAATGTCTAATTTCATGGTGGGATTTGCCGTGCTGACCGCAGGCAGTGCCTGGAATGGCCCGGCTCCCTACACAGGCTGCGTGAGCAGAGCAAAACTCCAGCCCTCCCGCCCCTACACACCCTTCCAGGGGTCAGCACTGTAAGACGAAGCAGGGTACAGCCTCACAGCCTCACCCCCAGTCAGCTTCCAAGCCCAGATGCCTCAGCCATACGGCGGATAAAAATAGCTCTGTGCTCCGACTTGAAATTGGAATTTGATGATCCCTGAAAAGAGGAGGAAGTGAAAGGAAGTGGCTGTGTATGTTACTCCACTGATGAGGATGATGGCTAAAGGTTCTGCTTTTCCTTTAGTCACTTAGAGAAATATGTCATGAACAAATCCTGAATCTCTCCCGCCACTGCGCAGGGAAGGACCCGCCTTCGGGGTCTAGAAATAATGCTGTGCCGACATCTGGTGCAATGGCTCAAGGAGGCCGTGAACAGCCTTAAGAGTCACATCGGAACTGAGGTCCTGAATGTCCCCGCTGTTCATTCTTTTGTCTGTGATGAGGTGACTCCCCTCTTTGATTCGGTCTCTGGTGTTCAGCAGACACCACATACCTTTTCATGGGCTCTCAGTGCTTAAAACAATGGTGGGGCCTCACAACAGACATCCTGGGAAATTGGAGCACTGTGTTGTGGGCTTTTCTGTATAGAACAGGGCTCCGAAGACTTTGCTTCCCCCTCTCTGTTGCCTGAGTCCCACGATGGCTGAGATAGGTTCGATTTCTGGGCTCAGAGCCAGGCAGCCTTAGTCTATTGTTTACATGAGTCAAAGGAGGCAGAAATGAGAAATAAGGGTTTTTTGTTTTTAAATAATCCAGGTGAAACCCTCGAGTAAAAGGTATTTCTCTACTTTAGATATCCAGATCGATAACCTGATCTGATTTCACATTAAGGTCTCCTATCACATGAGCCTTTCAAGAAGTTAAACCTGGACTCCAGCTGAGAAACCCCTCTTTGGAAATCAGGTTTAGTTCATGTGGAATAAAAGAAATGACCGCATGACATGAGTCCCTATTTTCCCAAATGCAGGGCGGTGTTAGAATTTGAACTTGAGATTGATTCTTATTTATTTGAGGCTAATGTTCCATTAAGAACGAAAGTCTGAGGGAAGGAAGGAAGGAGGCAGGCAGGAAATGCCAGATGAGAAGAATTCACTGTGTCTTCTAGAGAGGATATTTTTTTCATCAAGAAGATTATCAGAAATAAACATGAAATTTACTCCAGGATTTTATCTGGACGGGAGGAAGCAGTTTGCTGCTTACACAACCATGCCATGTCCATCCGTTATCACCCTGGTATTATTCACAGATAGAACTTTGTTTTCGGTGATTTGAAAATGCCACATCTATCCCTCTGCGGATTGGAATAATTGATGCATTTTAATGCACACGCTGGAGGTCTCATTTGCTCAGGCTCTCTTTCTCCATCACTCCATTGGTAGCTAGGAGCTTATTGCTTTAGCCCAGTATGGAGTTCAGAAAACAGTGTTTTCCATTACATTTAGATTCATAGAATCTGAATGGCTGATTAAAAGGCCATCTGATGGCTGAAAGGAAGGGGGGGGCGACGGGGTGATTATTTTTCACGTAGCAAAAGGCCTGGCGGAGTTTCTACTTTTATTTGAATTATACTTTAACCAAAGAATTATTTGAAAGTAACCTTATATTTGAAAGATGATTTTGCAAAAAATAAAAAATAAAAACAAATGAAAAACCTCTCCTGGAGTGATGTCAGTTTTGATAAATCATTGTTAACCATGTTCTCGGGTTGGGGGTCCGTCCGATAGAGTAGCCCCTTCCCTGTCCGTGGTATTTGGAATGCATGTACGTGGTCATCCAGCTGTGTCCAGCATCCGTCATAACTGTATCCTCCCCCGCCCCCCAACTAGCTGTGTTCCAATTAAAAGAAAGTCTCTTCTTCTGATTGCCTAGTGTCATTGGGAACTAACGGAAGTGTTCCAGGAGCAGCAGGTCCTAGGGGTTTGCAGAAAGGGACCCTGTCGGCTGCAAAAGGAGGCGTCTCTGCAGAACCTAGGGTGCTTGTGCCAGCCCGCGCCAGCGTTGAATGGGAAGGCGCGGATGCACTGCCCTTTGAATCTTCACAGAGCGATGCACACGCTAGAATACAGATGAGGCTCCTTTAATTCCACGGCACAGTGTCCCTACCGGCTTCCCAGAGCTGAAGGGTGATTTGAATTTCAATTGTCGTGCTGCACACTAGTGAGAACTGGAGGGGACCAGCTGGTATGGGCGGCAGAGGAGGGGGGTGCAGAGGGAGCGCCCCTGAACATCTGTTTCTGCTGACGCCCCCTTGACAAAAGGCGAGGGAGATCTTTGGCAGGGCCTGGTATGGCTCTTCACGCTTCGCATCTAAGTTGGATTTGTTTCTCCATTTAGTGCTTCCTTCAACACTGAATTTTCCTAGGAAAGGGACTCGCTAGGATGGAAAATTCAAGGGCAGGTCCGTTCCGCGCTTGGGGTTTTGAAGTAAATGAAGCACCCAGTAGCGAAAGTCAATAAACCGTTTTCAGTGATGTCCCCTCGCCCCAAGCTGTCGGGACTAGACTTGGGAAACGTGGCATCTTGCAGCTGTTCCACAGTTCTTAGATTCACACAGGAACTAGATGTGGACCAGGAAGTGCCCTGGGTTCTGGTTCTTTTCTTGACATACACCCAAGACGAAGACACTGTCCAGAGCACTTCTTCATGCAGACAGTTCTCAACCTGCTCTTTGAAGAAATCTTTCTGACCATGAAGCCGTTGTGTCACTTCTTTTTTTTTTTCTTTTGTGATCTGGGAGTTGTATGTTTTTTTTTTCTTTTTGGGTCACACCCCAGCGATGCTCAGGGGTTACTCCTGTCTCTGTACTCAGGAATTACTCCTGGTGGTGCTCAGGGGACCACATGGGATTCAGGGGATTGAACCCATGTTGGCCGCGTGCAAGGCAAATGCCCTACCCTCTATACTATCACTCCGGCCCCATGATTCAGGAATTTTTATTTGAAGAAAGGGTCTAATGATTAAAGAGGGAGGAGGAGGAGGTCACAGCTGCTCTCCATATACTCTGGCCAAACCTCACCCCTGAGTGAAAGTTTTTCTGGACTACGCGGCTGCGAATGCGGTCATGGACACACCCTACCCATATTCCAAGAGTATCACACCACTTTTGATGGGATTCAAAGTAGGATGCCACCAACCTTAAATGGAAATATATTGTTTTGGTTCTGCTTTGGGGCAGGGATTGGGGTATGGGATAAAAAAACACCTGAGATACGGTTTTGGGAAGGTGTATGGTGGTGGGATTGGTGTTTGAATATTAAATGTAATCAAATATTGTGAAGTACTTTATAAAATAAAAATATTTTTTAAAAAGGAAGAGGAGGAGGAAGATAAAGAGGAATAAGTAGGAGAAAGAAGAAGGAGGAGGAGGTAGAGGAGAAAGAGGAGGAGGAGGAAGGAAGAAAGAAAAACTAAAACCCAGTCCTAAATTTCTTGGCATATTTCTCATCAAGGGCCTATGACATGGCCTGTGGGCACTTTCCTGGCATCTCTCCTGGCACGGCTCTGCCCAGAGAACAGAGTCCACTGGGTGCCGGCAGCATCTCCATGAAAGAGGCCAGAGAGGCGTCCACTGAGAGAAATTGTCATTGGTCCACAGCAATATTAACCCCCACGTGGACTCTGGTGGGTTTTCAGAGGAGCCTGTGGGCATCGTGACTCTGAGGCTTCTTACTCGGAGCACCTAGGGAGGTGGAGGGGCTGCTGCCGGTGGTTGGGGGTGGGGGTGCTCTGGGTTGCTCTGGGTGTTTCTAGTTCTCATGGTGAGAGGTATTTCCGGGCCAAGGGTAGTGCTTCCCAAACAGTCCTCAGGGGTCCAGGGGCCCTACCCAGCAGTACTCTGCCAAGCAGGACAGACAGTTCAGTGCTCAGGCCCCACCAGGTGGGAGGCATTAGGCCCGGGGGTCCTCCAGGGTCCCTAGTGCTCTGCCTGAGTTGGGAATCAACGAGGGATGTCTCATGCCCTCCCCCACAGCGGCCCTCCCAGCCCCCGCATCACTCAAAAGCAAGGGGGAAGTCACCCAGAAATGAGGCCCCAAGCCTGGAAACACTTCTGCAGCCTTCGGGTCAGCCGTGGTCATCACCCCCACTCAGCCTGAGGAGGCCCCCTGCAAACCGTTACCAAGAATTTGACGGAGGGCACAGATCCAACCCAAAGCACATCTTCAACGCCACAGTTCCCATTTCTGAACTAATGAGAGGTTGGGCGAATCGATTTTTAAAAATACACCGCACGTGCAGATGCGAGCACAGCTCGTGAATGCCAATTGCCTCCCCTCCCCCGAGTCCACTGGCAAGGCGCGCCTGCAGGGAAAACGCAACAGCTAATGCTCATTTCTCACCAAAGCTCTGCTCTGTTCGGCCGCGTCCTGGTCCTCAGCTGTTCCCTGCTGACTGCGTCCCAAGCTCCCTGTGCCCATTTGTGCTGGGTGTGA
Source organism: Sorex fumeus (assembly GCF_029834395.1). NCBI lineage: Eukaryota > Metazoa > Chordata > Mammalia > Eulipotyphla > Soricidae > Sorex > Sorex fumeus. The sequence continues at coordinate 16,782,719 of NW_026606085.1, read as the reverse complement.
GGGCCGCCCGCACACCCAGAGCCAGCAAAGCCCATGTGCTCTGGGCTGCTTTACGCTGACACCAGCAAAACACTTTTTATTTTTAAGCTGAGAACCCCCACCCCAAAGTCAATCTTTCTTCTGAAGGAACAAAATACTTCGCTTCTTCCCAGATGAGCATGTGAAGCCCAGATGATAAGAGCTGGGCCCCCCAAAAAGATGTTCAAGGGTCTTCAGCCTGCAGGTTGCCATTGGGGTGGGGGGATCCCCAAAGTGCATGCATGGGGGACTGGAGAGAGAGTGAAGCCGGTAAGGGGCTTGCCTTGCACAAGGCTCACCCAGGTTGGATCCCCGCCATTCCATATGGTTCCATGAGCACTACCAGGAGTGATTCCTGAGCACAGAATCAGGAATAACCCCAGGTGTGGCCCTATCACTGTCACTGTCCTCCCGTTGTTCATCGATTTGCTTGAGTGGGCCCAGTAACATTGTGAGACTTGTTACTGTGCTTGGCATATCAAATACATCACGGGTAGCTTGCCAGGCTTTGCCGTGCGGGCGAGATACTCTTGGTAGCTTGCCGGGCTCTCCGAGAGGGGCGGAGAAATCAAACTCGGGTCGGTATGGCCCTAAAAACCAAAAAAAAAAATTTTTTTAATTAAGTGTATGTGTTCCTGGGGAAGAACCCCTCTACCTGAGAAGAAGCCCCAATTCCAAATCAGAGAGGGAGGTGAGGAGCAGGGAAGGGAGGGGGGGGAGGGGGAGGACCTTGACCCAGAGTCATACTCTAGGAAGTATTAGAACTGAGATTCAAGCCTGGTTCCAGGGGCTGGAGTGATAGCACAGCGGATAGGGCATTTGCCTTGCATGCAGACAACCTGGGTTCGATTCCCAGCATCCCATATGGTCCCCCGAGCGCCGCCAGGAGTAATTCCTGAGTTCAGAGCCAGGAGTAACCCCTGTGCATAGCCGGGTGTGACCCAAAAAGAAAAAAGAAGTCTGATTGCAGAACCAAACCAAGTGGGTGATAAAACAATTATAAGGAAAATATTGCCAACGCTGATGGGGGGAGGAGGAGGGAGGATGTAGGGGTGTGGGGTAGGGGTGTTGAGAAGGCTTAGATCCTTATAGGATCTCAGGACACAGCCCGACCCCAGCCCTGTCCTTCCGCTCTGCTCTGCACATGGAGACACCCAGGAGATGATGCTGGCCCTGCCCAGCCCCTCAGAAACAGGCTCTGCCTCTCCTTCGTGACTCCCAGCTGCCCTGGGCTGTGTCATCCACCCATTTTACAGCCAGAGAAATCCACACCTGAAGCTGACTCAGGCGGCTAGCAACAGGCTCAAGGCCTGGGGCCTACGTGGTCTCCACCTCCCCCCGAGGTGGCCGGCTTGGCCTGGCCACCCTGGGAACTCTTTCCCCTTCATCAGGACAAGGCCTCGTGCAGGCTAACCGTGAGCTCAGAGAAGCCAGGTCAGGTCTGAGACAGCCCTGCTGGGAAAGGCCACCCAGGCCGCCCCACCAGCTCTAAGCTTAGTCGCTGAGAAAGGTCAGGAGAAAGTGGAGGAAGGCCCTGTGGCGTGGTGACAAAACCCCAGGGCCAGGTCAGGGGCCGGAAACCCCCTCTCGTCTCTCTACCCAGCGTCACTGCGTCACTCTCTGTTGTGTCCCTTTTCACTGCACTTTCCTCCCTGCCAGCCTGGCTGGAGGTGATAGAGGAAGGTCAAGAGGAGGCTTATTTACCTCCACACCTCCTCAACTCCAGAGGCGGGGTGCTGCTGCACACCCACTTCACAGATGTGGAAACTGAGACTCTGGCTCCTGAGAGACGGGTCCAGAGCCCTCATTCCTGCTCCTGCCTCTTTGACTGGGGACCTGAGAGGGCCATCAGGAGTCTCCTCAGAGGGCAGGGGCCAGTGCAGACTGTCACTTGTGCTCTCGGTTTGAAAGGTGAACCAGACTTTTCCACAGAAAGAGCTGGAGGGGGCGAGAGGGGGCACGACCATGGCCGACGGGCCCCAGGCAGGAACAGCCTTGTACATGATGAGGAGTCTGGCCTGTGGCATCAAGGCAGGATGCTTTTGAACGGGAGCATATCTCGTGTGTGTGTGTGTGGGGGGGTGTATGTGTGTTGTGTATGGTGTGTGAGGTGTGTGGGGGTGTGTGGGGGGGAGTGTGGGGGGGTGTGGTGTATGGACTGTGAGGGGGCTATGGGGGGTGGATGTGTGTGTAGGGTGCGTGTCGTGTGTGTATGTTATGTGTGAGTGTGTGTGGAGGGTGTGGTTGTATGTGTGGTGCGTGTGTAGGGTGTGGGATGTGTGTATTTTGTGTGTGGGGTGTGTGCGTGTATAGTGTGTGTGCATGGTGTGTGGTTGTGTGTGTGGTCTGTGTGTGTGAGGTGTGGATGTATATGTGTGTTGTATGGATGTGTGTGGTGTGTGTGGCGTGTGTGTGATGTGTTTGTATGCTGTTTGTACATGTAATGTGTGTGGTATGTTGTCATATGTGTGTGGTGTGTGTATATGTGATGTGTGTATGGGGTGTGTGCATGTGGCATGTGTGGTCTGTGTGTGATGTGTGTATATGTGATGTGTGTGGTGTGTGTTGTATGTGTGTATATGTGATGTGTGTGGTGTGTGTTGTATGTGTGGTGTGTGTATATGTGATGTGTGTCGGGATGGGGGCGTAGTTGTGTGTGTGGTTGTATGTGGTGTGTGTAGTGTGGAGGGTGTAGGATGTGTGTTTTGTGTGTGGGGTGTGTGTATTTGTGATGTGTGTAGTGTGTGTGTATGTGATGTGTGTGTGGTATGCAGTGTGTGTGGTGTATGTGTATATGTGGGGGGTAAGGGGTGTGGTTGTGTGTGTGGTGTGTGTGTGATGTGTGTGGGATGTAGGATGTGTGTGTTTTGTGTGGGGTGTGTGTGTGTGTGGTATATGTGCATATATGTGTACTATGTGTGCATGGTGTGTGTGTGTGTGTGTGTTTAAGGGGGGTCACACCTAGCAATGCTCAGGGATTCCTCCTGGCTCTGCACTCAGGGGTCACCCCTAGTGAACTCGGGGGACCGTATGGGATGGCGAGGATCATGCCAGGCAAACGCCCTCCCTGCTGACCTCTTGCTCCAGCCCCTCGTGTGTTCCAGAAAAGCTGGAAAGGAGGAGTGGTCCGCATCTACACTCCACGACGCTCCCTCGAGGTCCCCCAGGAGCCACAGGAGAACAGCGTCCTGGGCCGTGCTCCTCTGCAGAGCTCAGGGGGTGCCGTTGGCCTGAGCCTTGCCACCTGCCCATGGCGGGGGCAAAGGACAAGGGTGGGGCCTTCTCCAGGCCCGGGCTGCTTTGGTGCAGAGCTGGGTGAGTTTTGTTTCAAACTGGTCTAACGTGAGAAGTCCCGTCACTGCAATCTCACTTGCTGCTTTTGCTTCTCTTGGGGGGAGGGGGGGAGGAGCGGGTAGGTTCTCCCAAGCAGTGCTCAGGGACCCGGGAGGTCACTCCTGGCAATACTCGGCCAGCCAGGCCAGAGGACTCAGTGCTCAGGCCTGGGAAAGCTGAGCTGGGGTCAAGCAAGCTCCTAGTGGTGCCCAGGGGACCATGGACAGAACTCGGGGCTTTATCCATACAGAGTCGTAATGCTCATGTCAGTCAGAATAAGTGCAGCTTCTTTCCTTTATAATTTTCCAAACACTGCACATTCACTTAAGTTTCCTACGCACATCTATTGGTATTTTGTTCTCTCCCTGGGAAAATGAAATAAAGATGTCTCAATTTTGCCAAGTATGAAAGAAAATTAAACATCAAAAGCATTTATCTGCACCCCCCCACACACACCACACACATACACAGTAGCTCGTGTTCTAAAAACAAGGAATTTGTTCTTCCAATCTGACCATTGGAATTTGTCTTTTCAATCTTAACAATGAAAGCAGCACATACTTTAGATATGAATAAAAGTGGAGATGAAAGACTGGGAGAAAGGAAGGAAGGTTGGTTGGTTTGTTAGGTGACTAGGTGGGTGGGTGGACAGACAAAGAGATGGACAGATGGGTAGTTTGGATGGGTGGGTGGGTGGATAAATAGATTTTCAGTGAGAAAATATGTGAATGAATGAATGAATGAATGCTGTTCCTGATAACACTTCGAAATGACTGCCAAAGAACTCTCAAATTTCCTCAAGGTTTCAGCCAATTGACTAACCCAAATTCTGATAAGCCTAAAAAGTAAAAGTCAGATGACGCCAAGGTGCAGAGACATTTTCAGTGCTCACCCACCCTTCCGAAAAGAAGCTACAGAGAGACCTCCACAGCCGGTTGACTTACTGATACCACCCACGTGTGGCAGAATGTGGCAGAGCCCCTCACGCCTCTCCCCCTCGGAGCTGACCTCTGTGGTCCGTGAAACATTCCGCCAGCAGGTTTTGGGGGCAGCAGTTCTGTGAGGGGGCTTCCAGAGAAGATGGAGGAGGTGAGACCCATGAGGTCACACGTTTATGCCTCTCCCCTCTTCAAAAGAAACCACTCAGCTTCACTTATTTCAGAACCGAGAGGAAGCAACAGCCTGTCACCACACAGAGCACAGCATGTGGTGGACGCTTTGCACTCTGCTGCTGGCTTGGTTCCCCTTACAAGGTAAGGACTTTGAGCTTGTGAATTCTGATGTTCAGGTGACCGAAGGTTTTGTCACTCTACCCAGCGGCCAGCTGCATTCACGGAAGACAACTCCACAGGTAACTTTTCTAGCCCTGCCCCGGAGACCCATCCAAGAGATGGATGTTCACCAAGACTGAGGGGAACTCGAGGTTAAAATGAATTCCTGCATTTACTTAACTCTTCTTTCCCAGTGCTCAAAGGTATGGGAAGAGTCCCTGAGTGTGTGTCTCCAGGAGATCAACGGGCTGGCAAACGGGGCGAATGTATTAAAGCTATTGATTAAGGCTATCCCCCTTGAAAGTACCCATTTTGGATTTCTAAAGCAACTTTGCTGTTCTAAGCCTTCACCAAGTCCCTGCATTTGAAGTGAAAAATGATAGCAGTGTTTGATCTTCGAAACTCCCTGGATTATCGTAGGGATAAAATTTCAAATCTGAAAGCGCTGGGAAGATGACAAAGTACCACAGACATCTTAATTCGTTGGGAGATAGTAATGAGTCCTGTGAAAATTCTGTGCCTATTTTACAGGGAAAAAAAATCCATTATGCTTTGCATTTTGTTCTTCCTTTTCAAATCTGCTGTTTGATGCTTAATCCTGATGTAGCATTACGGGAAATTCAAGCAAAACCTCTTTGAACCTGGGTTAAACTGGGTTAAACACTCAAGGCAGAGGCATACGTGTTCATACCCTCAGATGCAACTTGTATTAGATTCTTGGAAGGGAAACCTGCTATAAACATATTGCTTGCCTGCCTGTGTGAGTTTGCAAATATTGACTCTCGTTTCAGTTCAAAGAAAGCCCCCCGCCCTGATTCAGCACTGTCACAGGGCTGCAGCTGAAAGATGTTACTTTAAAAAAAAGAAGAATTTTCTGTTTTCACATAGAACTTTAATTTCCTATCTTATATGCTTCAATTGGGTCTTATGTTTTGGTCCTTGTACCTTAAGGAGCTTCACGGGAATTCAATTGTGGTAATAAATACTGTGTTTCTTTAATCAGGGCTTAAAGAATAGCAAGTACATTCAGTTGGGGGGGGGAGTTCATTGAGATAACTAAAGTGGGAAATTTTAATCTAACGTTTCTAAAAGGCATTAATTTTTTTCAAGTTCAAGTTACTGCCTCACAAAAAGCACCTCACTAAAATAATAGCTTCTTCTTATAAGAGATAACATATTTATATATTTTATATTTATTATTGTTACTGGTATTTGGCATATTGGGTACACCACGGGGAGTTTGCCAGACTCTGCCGTGTGGGCAGGTTACATTCGGTAGCCTGCCAGGTTGCCAAAGTAAGAATGTGAGGAATGTCCTTGAATATGGCACTCTTTAAAATCTCAGGGCTACGATGAAGGAGACGTTACTGGTGCCTGCTCGAGGCAATCGAAGAACAACAGGATAATCGTTATCGTGATATTTATTATTAAATATTTTATATTTATATGTATTTTTTGCTTTTGGGGTCACACCTGGCGACGCACAGGGGTTACTCCTGACTCTGCACTCAGGAGTCACTCCTGGCGGTGCTCAGGGGACCATATGGGATGCTGGGAATCGAACCCGAGTCGGCTGCGTGCAAGGCAAACGCCCTACCCGCTGTGCTATCTCTCCAGTCCATATATTTATATATTTTAAGGTTACACTGTTACCACATTGTGCCGTGCTGCCAAAGTGCCAATAATATCAGTTCTGAACTTTGGTTGGTTTCCATTTCCTTCGGCTGGCTTTTATTTCCTTCTTTACTTTTTGGTTGAGATATCATAATTTATAATAGCATCACTGTGCGTGTTTCAGGCACACAGTATTGCCATACTCACCACCAAAGTGCCGATCTTCTTAGCCACAGTCCCTGGGAACTTCGGTAGCAGCCCCCACCCCCACTTCAGACAGCCTGGCAGATTCCATTCTATAGGTATAATGTTAGTAGCCCGATTTTTAAAATCAGAACAGCAATAATCAGGTTTTCCGGTAGATCTAAGACCCATCATGTGTGTGTGTGTGTGTGTGTGTGTGTGTGTGTGTGTGTGTGTGTGCCCATCGTGTGTGTGTGTGTGTTAGTGGCATTTTTTAACTTTTTTATTGAATTGCTGAGATAGACCATTATAGAGCTGTTTGTGATTAGATTTCAGACATACAGAATCCCAACACCCATCCCTCCACCAGTGTACATTTCTCAGCACCAGTTTCCCTCCCATCACCCCACACCCCCCGCCCCTGCCTGCCTCTGTGGCAGGTGCTTTTCTTCTCTCTCTCTCTCTTTCTCTCTCTCTCTCTCTCCTTCTCTCTCTTTCTCTCTCTCTCTCCTTTTGGGCATTGTGGTTTGCAATATCGATACTGAAAGGTCATCAAGACTATTCCTTACCTGCTTTTAACCCACAGTTCTTGTCCAGCGTGATCATTCCCAGCTATTATTGTCATAGCGGGACCTAAGACCCATCTCAAGGATATAGTCCAATACTGTTTAGAGAGAGAGAGGAGATAAATACAGCCGCTGGTGCTTTTCATTACCTACCCACAAATCCTCGCAAAGAATCCGGGCTGGGAATCAGTAACCCTAACTGTTGGAGCGGGAAGCTGAGGTTTAAGGAAGCGAGACCGAGAAAGAAGAACAGCATAACCTTAAAATATATAAATATACTCTTGGAAACTCATATTATCTCTTATAAGAGGAAAATAGTATTTTTTGCGAGGTGTTTTTGTAAGGCAGTAACTTGAACCCGAAAAAGTTAATGTCCTTTAGAGACTTTAGATTTCAAAATTTCCCACTGTAGTTGTCTAAATGGGCTTTCCCCCCACTGGATATATTTGCTAATCTTTAAGCCACTGATTAAAGAAACTCACATATTTATTACCACAAATGAATCCCCGTGAAGCTCCTTAAGGTACAAGATAAGGCCCAATTCAGATCATGAATTTTGGCGACCGGGTGGCCTGGGCAAATTGCAGGTTGGGGGGTAGAGGGATTTATTTTTTATGTCAACACGTTTTTGTAACTACCTAAACTCTAATAAATGATAAGCTTCCCAAACTCATGGAAAAGAGGCATGAGCCCATCTGCCCGTCTCTTCACAGCTAAGAAATAGGGCCATAAACACCCTTCAATTAGAGAGTGAACATCGTGTTTAAAATAATCACGAGAGCCTCCCTAAAGTGGGTGCAGTGGGAGAAGGGTGGGCTTTGAAAGGACCGTCAGGGGCTTGAAGGCTGCAATTTCATTCCGCTTCCAAGACTCAGTGTTGAAACTCCCCAGTTTGAAAGTTGCCCCAAAGGACCTTCAAGGTATCTGGGCTCAGTGGAACGTGGTGATACCCCTCAGGACTGCAGAGCCCCAGAGGGAGAAGAGAGAGGCAGACTGGGCAGCTTTTGTGGTGGCAAAAAGGCAGCAGATCATGAATCTTGGTGATACTACCCAAAGTCAGCTGTTTCTAGAGAATTGAACAGTGGAGGGCCGGAGCGACAGTACAGAGGGTAGGACATTGGCTCTGCACGTTGCACCACATGTGGTCCCTCAAGCTCTGCCAGGAGTACAGGAGTGATCCCCTGAATAGCCAGGAATAAGCCCTGAGCACTGCTGGGGATGGCCCCCAAGCTATAATATCACTGTCACTGTCCTCCCGTTGTTCATCGATTTGTTCGAGTGGGCCCAGTAACATTGTGAGACTTGTTACTGTGTTAGGCATATCGAATACGTCACAAGTAGCTTGCCAGGCTTTGCCGTGTGGGCGGGATACTCTCGGTAGCTTGCCGGGCTCTCCAAGAGGGGCGGAGGAATTGAACTCAGGTCGACCATGTTGGCTGTGTGCAAGGCAAACGCCCTACCCACTGTGCTATCACTCCAGCCCAAACTATAAGAGTAACAATAATTAATAATAATAATTGAATGATTTTCACTTTCCCTTCTAATGAGCAACTTCTAGCGCTGTCAAAAGGCAAAATCCAGAATATTGGATTTCGTCCTCTTTTCTTTTTCTTCTTCTTGTTTTTAATTGAATCACCATGAGATACACAGTTACAAAGCTGTTCATGGTCAGGTTTCAGTATACAGTGTTCCAACACCCAGCTCTGCACCAGTGTACGTTTCCCACCACCAGTGTCCACAGTTTCCCTCCCTCACCCTCCTCCAGCCTGTCTCTATGGCAGACATTTTTCTTCTCTCTTTGTTTCTCTCTCTGTATTTCTCTCTCTCTTTCTCTCTTCTTTTGTTCTTTTTTCGCCCTCTTTTCAAGGGCCACTCATCATTGTGTATGTGTGATTTTCACTTGACTCTAGTCTTCTGTTATTCAGCAGAAGTTACCTAGCTAAGTTACCATGCCTATTAAAAATGTATTCCTGAATGGCTCTATGAACCAATTTTATTTAACTAATACCAAAACACTAAAAATGCTAGACCCTGGGAATGGACAGTGAATGAATGACAAACAACTTTTCCATGAGGCATTTTTAATCCCTCCACAGAGATATACTTGAAGCAAAGACTGTAATGTGCTAAGGCCCTCATGTAAGTGTATCCAAAGAGGGTCTTAAGGGGAAAATTGGTCATGGGGAGAGGAAGGAGGTTTTGCCAATGGTGCTGTGATCTGCCTTGTCTTGGAGAATACACGATATCCTGGGCCAAGAGGTCAGCATGGCACTTCCTGGGAACAGCAAGTGGCCATGGGCATGGAGCATCGACAGGTGATGCCCAAGGAGAGTAAGATTCCGACCTGGTTCCTGCAGGCACTGGGACCCATAGCAAAGTCCTGCAGAAGGACAAGACCTGATGACAGATACGTTTTTAAAATGGAACGCCAGGAGCAGAGGAGGAGGAGGAGGAGGAAAGAGAGGAAGAAGATCCGTGAAGAGCGTTTTTGACTGTGAGGACTCAAGTAAGGCAGCGATGCTGCTCAGAGCAGAGTGAACAGACTCGTGGGATCTTCTGGAGGAAGGAGCTTGCTGGACAACCTGGCCTGCTGTAGACCTGGCTGATGACCATTCCTACGAGGAGGCCCTGGGAGGGCGCAGGGGCGTACATCTATGGGCTTTTGGGGATGGGGGGGTGGACAATGGAGATGTCAAATTTGGGATTCCTGTAGGACTTGTTCTGCTTGGAGTTTTGTTTTTTTAACATAGTGCATGCATAATTGGGCATCTGAGGCAAGGAAAAAGAGAAATGCTTCCTTTAGATAAGCACTGACTTGAGGCCAAGGGAAAGAGTTCATTTGGGAGTGCCCTCCACCCCAACCCTAGCAGAAGCCCAGGCAGCTTTGTGGAGGCAGCTAGGACTATGCTTGCCCTTTTGCTTGGTTCCACATGCTCTAGTGTGAAGCCATCCCTCTGAGGTGACAGTCGTGTGCTCGTGGGCCATGGGGAGGAAATGACAGTGAAGGTCACGGGTCCCATCTATGCACCCATCACTCAACTAACATGACACAAGGCCCTGCACAGAGGGATGGATCCAGTCACAAGATAAGCATGGGACCAGGGGTCAGTGAGTCCCTCGATATGACTGTTAGGAGGAAAGGGTGACCTCCTGAGAAAGACACCCCAGCCCTGGGTGACGAAGTTCAGTAAGCTCAGCCTCTGAGAGCCACGCTGGGCTCTTTGGGGAACTAGAACTGTGAGGCTTGAGAGGTGAACGGACAAGCAAGGACTCGCACCAGGAAGGCGCAGAGTGATGAAGGGAACACCTCTTCAGGGCAGGAAGTGGTGAGCAAAGAAAGTACCCCACCCCCCCACCTTCCGACGAAGAAGGTGAAAGTTTGGCTTCAAGTGGAGGTGACCCCCCAAAAAAATCAAGTTAGAGTCTAGTTTCCAGGGACATGCAGAGGTGTATGAGGAAACTTTTCATCTGGAGATGTGTCATCTAGACGTAAGCAGAGCTCACTTCCTTTTCCACCCGTCGGTGTGACCAAAACATGCAGAACCGTCTTTGCAAGCCCGGTGGCCAAAGCAATGAGGTCTGTGGCTTCTTACGGGGGAAGGCTTCCATTCAAGTGTGAGTTCCTGTCTCAAAATCAAACACGGGGTGTTCACGATCACGCTGCAAGATAAACAGGTGTGTTGGTTCAAAGCAAGGCTTGGAGCAAAGGCGGTAGGAAACAACCGTTCTTCTCTTCTTAAGCTAAGCGCCCTCCATCTGAAACACAGGCTGTCTGCTGAATTCTTTTTTTTTTCTTTTTGGGTCACAGCTGGCGATACACAGGGGTTACTCCTGGCTCTGCACTCAGAAATTACTCCTGGCGGTGCTTGGGGGACCATATGAGATGCTGGGAACTGAACTCGGGTCGGCCGCATGCAAAGCAAACGCCCTACCCGCTGTGCTATCGCTCCAGCCCTGTCTGCTGAATCCCTAAATGGGAAAGCAAACATGAATCTTAAACACATATGGAAAAGCCAGGCCACATTTCACTACAATTTTGAATTAAGCAAGAACTAAGCGGTACTATTTAATTCAGGGGCTTGCATCCAAAGAAAAAGACTACTGTAGAGCTCCTTATCCCTCTTTTAAAAGGGAGGCCAGAGAGAGAGAGAGAGAGCACAGCAGGTAAGGCACTTGCTCTGCACGCGGCCGGCCCTGGTTCAATGCCCAGCATACGGTCCCCAGTGCACCGCCAGGAGTGATTCCTGAGTTGCAGAGTCAGGAGAAACCCTTGAGCCTCATCAGGTATGGCTCAAAAGCAAAGTTAAATCAAATTTTAAAAACAAAAGCGAAGCATTCATTCACAAAAACACTTGCAGATAAAAGCAGGTTTCCTAACTGAACAATTACCAGAATATGGCAAAGTTTCTAAGAGTTTTAACTCCAGGCCCTAAGGATGGAGTCCGGGGCCTGTTTGGGTGATGTGAGTCTTGATCTCGCATCATTCTAATGTCTAATGTCCCTCCTGTCTCTCCATACTCCTCAGAACAACAAAGGAGCTGAGGGATCTGCCCATTGCCTTGTCAGCTCTTTGTGGGAAGAGATATAATGCACTGTTATTAGTTAAGAATTAGAACGGAATAATTATGGAAGCAATGGAAGTTAGTTCTAGACTCAAATTCTTGGCTTGCAAGCTGCAGAGCTGAGCAGATACTCCAAATCATTTCAAAGCATCTCTGCTAACATTAGCCCTAATACCCAATTATGGGTGGATTTCATTGCCGAGAACATTTCCACATGACCCAGCATAAGCAGTGTTCTGGCCTCTGCCCGATGCTTTTGTGAAAATGGAATGTCTCTTTACTGACTCTCCTTGTTCATTATAATATTGGCTGATGAGTTGATTTTTTTTTCCATTAGAGCTCAGGCAAACTGTCTTCCCATGAAAGTCAATATGAACACAATGCAATAATTCCGCGCTATTATTGCTGGAGGCTGGAAAGACATTAATGACGTAGGAAAGGACACATTCAAAAGGCCACATCATTTAATTCTCAGAGCTCTCTCAAAGCACTTTTCTGACTACAGGAAATTCACCACAAGAAAATAAAGCGCCCCCTCTTTTATTTTTAAGGTTTAAGATGATGCGGTAAAATTCATTATGGCTTCTACTCATGATTTATCATGGAATTGCTCTGCATTTAGGGAACTGTTTTGTACTTTCATTGATAAGAATACTCTCTCGGGGGGGGGGGAGGATTATTTTTTTAATTTAAAATGGGAAAAAATGATAAAATGCAATAAAAATGCTAACTCAGCAGTGAAACCAACTTATTTTTCCAGCTCTTCTTGCAGGGGACCAACCGACAGCTCTTAGAACTAATTGTTTTGCATTCCGGGAGGAGTCTCATTGGGGACATGCCAATCTTGTGTTTGCCTGGAGAACGTTTAGCTAGAAGAGATCAGACACCATCTCCCTCCACACCCCATCCCAACAGGGCAGCAACTAAATTCACAGACGCACCCAAGTGACCCCTTGCTGAGGGACACCCAATTTGATTTGTCCTCAGGTACTTAGACCAACAGGTCTGAGTCTGTTGTCCAACCTCAGACCAGAGCTGCAGTTTCCAGGCATCTGGCAGCTGCGTCTGACCTAGAAAAAACACAAACTTGGGTCTAGAGGCTCAGACCTGGGTAACGATCCCACCTCAGGCCTTGAGCCTCTGCTTCTTCCTTTCCAGAGGCGCAAACCCGTTCTTCCTTCAGAGGGTCCCTGTTTAAGCAAAGGTGATGACAGATAAGGCCAGTGCCCAGAGCAGTGCTCCTCTGCCCCTCCTTCTCGAACCCCCTGTTCCCTCAGCCCCCCCCCCCCAACTCCCAGCCTCAGGCCTTACAGCCTTCAGGCTGCCCTAGGTCTGGGTTCTCTCAGAAAAGGGTGAGAAAGGGCCCCCGTGAATGAAGAGGCGAGTGCTGAGTCAAAGTCCCCGCCAGGCTGATGGGCCCTCTCTCTTTCCTCAGCAGAGGCCACCCTGGCTCAGCCCGCGGAGACCCTCAGTGTGGAGGAAGGCCAACCCCTGGAGCTGCACTGCATGGCCCCCCACAACACTTCCCTGCAGTGGCTCGCGCCCTCGGGCTTCACCATCTTCCTCAACGAGCACTCTGGTGAGTGAGCGCAATCGGCCCCAGGTTGGGGGGACTTTCCACGTGGGCCGGGGGAACATGAGTCACACCCAGCCCCCCTTGCTGTCCTGGGCACTCCCCGCTGGCCACAGGCCGCTCTCTGGACAGGAAGTCAGCCGTGGAAACCCCAGCAGAGGCAGTGGTGAAGGGACTCACTGCAAAGCCGCCTCACACACGCCCACCCCCAACCCCCTCATATCACCTTCTCAGCATGATGACAGATGGCAGGTGGGGGACCCAGCGGGGTCAAAGGGGCCCCAAAACAATGCTGCCACCCCTCTCTCTTTTTTAAAAAAAGGTTTTATTATTGAATCACTGTGAGATAGACCCTTACAAAGCTCTTCATGATTATGTTTCAGTCATACAGTGTTCCAACACCCATCCTTCCACCAGTGTACATTTCCCAGCACCAGTGTCCTCAGTTTCCCTCCCATCAACCCCCCCCCTTAGCCTTCCTCTATGGCAGGCATTATTTTCCCTCTCCTCTCCTCTCCTCTCCTCTCCTCTCCTCTCCTCTCCTCTCCTCTCCTCTCCTCTCCTCTCCTCTCCTCTCCTCTCCTCTCCTCTCCTCTCCTTTCCCCTCTCTTCACTCTATTTCTCCTTTCTCATCTCTTTTCTCTCTCTCTCTCTCTCTCTCTCTCTCTCTCGGCCTTGCATCAGCTTACTCTTGGCACAGTGCCCCACTTTTTGGCCCTCTTTCTGGGGGAGCAAAGTTCCCAGCCTCATAGCTTCTCTCCCTGCTGGTCTCATGACCAAGAAGGCGGAGCCATAGGAAAGGCAGGCCATGAAACAAACACACTTTTTTTCTTTGGGAATTTTTTGGTGGGGAGGATGAAGCCAAATCTTGAAGTTCTCAAGGCTCACTCCTGGCTCTGTTGTGTTCAGGTCTCACTCCTGGCTGTGCTTGGGGACCATATGTGGTGCTAGGGATTAAACTTGGCTCAACCACATGTAAGACAAGAGCCTTACCCCTATGGTCCCACAAACATATATTGAGTGTGTCCAAGGAAGAGAGTCTTACTAGATTCTTCCTTCTACAACGTTACAGAGATACAGTTGGTACGTAACACTGCCTTCAATGAAAGGCAAAAAACATCATGCTTGTGTTTATGCTGCAAAATGATCGCCACACTAAGTTGCTCAATATCCATCAGTTCATACAGATGAGTTCTGCTCTAGCAGAAACGGAATGTTTATTTTAGCTTCTTCACACCATAGACATCTCAGTAACAAAAGAAGGCCAGAGAGAAGCTTAACGCGCTAAGGGTATCCTTTGCCTAGGGGAGGTCTGGGTTTGACCCAGGCACCCTAGATAGTCCCTGGAAGGACTCTTGAGCACAGAGCCAGAGCAGCCCTGAACATGTCCAGGTGTGGCCCCCAAACAAGCAAAAGATAAAACAAACAAAAAAAATTAGAAAGGAGACATGGAGAAGGAGAGATGTAGACCGCAAATGGCCTCCCCTAGGAGCCCGGGTATGCTAAAGGCCCTGGGCCCTGACCTGGAACTCCCGGGCCAGCCGGGTACCAAGCATCGCCAGCTGGGGTTGGAACCTTCCAGTGCTTCTCTTTTTCTTTTGGTCATTGACCAACCACTTCAAAGAACTAAGCCATGATCTCTGGGAAGCATCAAATAATAATAATAAACTTTTAAATTTAAAAGCAAAAAGTTGGGGCTGAAGCGATAGCACAGCGGGTAGGGCGTTTGCCTTGCTCACAGCCGACCCGGGTTCGATTCCCACCATCCCATATGGTCCCCCGTGCACCACCAGGAGTAATTTCTGAGTGCATGAGCCAGGAGTGACCCCTGTGCATTGCCGGGTGTGACCCAAAAAGAAAAAAAAAAATAAAATGAAAGCAAAAAGTTGAAGGCTAAAGAGATAGTGTAGCAGGGAAGACACCTGCATCTCAGAGCAACTGAAAACCCCATATGGTCCCCCGCGCCCTGCCAGGAGTGATCCCTGAGCACAGAGCCAGGAGTCACCCCTGAGCACAGAGCCAGAGGGAAGAGACTCGGTGTGTGGCCCATACATAGAACAGAAGCTGGGGAGCTCTGCGATGGACACCTCCAGTTTGTGTGAGGCCCCCAGCTAGCCTCTGAGGCATCACACAACCTCAGACCCCTGCTTGCAGCACTGGTGGCTGGCCCCAATGCAGCACCACGCCTGAGCAAACAGTCAGGCCCAGGAGCTGAGCACCCTGGGGAGTGGGCCTGGGTTCCTTCCCTTCAACATGACTTTTAAAAATTTGTTTGTGGGGCTGGAGCAATAGCACAGTGGGTAGGGCATTTGCCTTGCACACAGCCTACCCAGGTTCAATTCCCAACATCCCATGTGGTCCCCCAAGCACCGTCAGGAGTAATTCCTGAGTGCAGAGTCAGGACTATCGCTGGGTGTGACCCAAAAAGCGAGAAAAAAAAATTATTTGTTTGTTTGGGGGCCACACCCACCAATGCTCAAAAGTTACTCCTGGCTCTGCTCTCAGGGATCAACTCCTGGTGGTGCTTGGGGGATTGAACCCTGGACAGCTACATGCAAGGCAAGCGCCCTCCCCATTATACTATTGCTCCAGCCCTTCATGGCTTTTTAACAGGGTCCCTCTCCAAATAAAAACCACCCCACAGGATCAATGAATATCAGTAATGTATCTGCCTTTCCCTACACCCCCCCCCTTTTTTTTTAATGAATCACTGTGAGATTTAGTTACAAGCTTTCATGTTTGAGTTTCAATCATACAATGATCAAACACCCATCCCTCCACCAGTGCACATTCTCCACCACCAATGTCCCCAGTATCCCTCCCGCCCCTTTTTAACTCTCCCCCTGCCTCCATGGCAGACAATTTCCCCCATACTCTCTACTTTGGGGCATTATGATTTGCAATACAGATACTGAGAGGTTATCATGTTTGGTCCTTCATCTACTTTCAGCACACATCTCCCGTCCTGGATGATTCCTCCAACCATCAGTGTCTTAGTGATCCCTTCTCTATTCCAGCTGCCTTCTCCCCCAGCTCATGAGGCAGGATTCCAACTATGGGGCAATGTTCCTGGCCCTTGTGTCTACTGTCCTTGGGTGTCAGTCTCATGTTACTTTATATTCCACAAATGAGTGCAGTCCTTCTATGTCTGTCCCTCTCTCTCTCTCTCTCTCTCTCTCTCTCTCTCTCTCTCTCTCTCTCATTTCACTTGGCATGATACTCTCCATGTCCATCCACTTATAAGCGAATTTCATGACTTCATCTCTCCCAACAACTTCATAGTATCCCATTTCCCCACACCCTTTGTGACAAGTGGATCTCAAACGAATCTCACCTCCAAGAATCATAGGAGAGCATTTTCCACAGTGCGGAAAAAAATGGTTTTGCCTCCTCCTCACCCCATTGCCTTCCCCAGAAGGTTCTTCTTTTCCATCAGGCACACTTAAGGTGCTCTCTGTGTCACACACTCCAGGACTAACAGGTTCCGGTCCTCAAACTAACATCCAGCACTCAAGAGACACTTCAGGCCACAGAAGGCAGCTCAAACAAAAGCACGGCTTTTTAAATTTAATTTAATTTTATTTGTTCTTTGACTTTTTGGGCCACATCCAATGATACTCAGGGGTTACTCCTGGCTCTGCACTCAGGAATTACTCCTGGTGGTGCTTGGGAGACCATATGGGATGCCAGGGATTGAATCTGGGTTGGCTGTGTGCAAGGCAAACGCCCTACCTGCTATGCTATCACTCCAGCCTGACATTTTCTTTTTTTTAAGTGTGGGGACCAAGGAGCTGGAGCAGCAGGACAGTGGGTAAGACACTTGCCTTGCACGTGACCAACCCGGGTTTGATCCCCAGTACCCCGCGCTCTCCCTGAGCCCCACCAGGAGCAATCCCTGAGCTAGAAATAAGCCCCAAGAAATGCAGGATGTGGCTCCCGAGACCCCAAACATTTCAACAATGAGGAAGCATGGAAACCAGAAGCTATTTCTGGGAGCCGCCCTGCCACAGCCCTCCCCGTGACATCTCTCTCCCTCCCGCCCAGCCCTACGGAGTCCCAAATACCAGCTTCTCCATCGCTCCCCCGGCCAGCTGTCTGTCCTCCTGCTGAACACGAGCCAGGAAGACGAAGGCGTGTACAGATGCCTGCAGTACGGCAGCTCCGTGAGAACCAAGGAAGTGCGAGTCGTCGTGCTGGGTAGGCCGCGGGCGTGGAATCAGGAATGTGGAAGCGCCTCCTGAGACGTCACCCCTAGAGCTTCGAAACTTTTGCCAATACCCGAGGCCTTTCCTGGGCGCTTGTCGGGTGTCTTTTGCTTTTGTGACAAGAAAGACCTTGGGTCAGGTGTGAAATTTGGGGCAATTCGGCCTCAAGAGAATTTTCTCTGTGGAGAACAGAAAGGGGAGTGAGTTCCTGTCTGGTGGCGTGAGACCCGCACACCGAGCACTGTGCTCTGGGGAATCAGGCCCCCGCCAGGGGGCCTTGGACCCGGATGTAGATGGAGCAGAACCTCACGCCAGCCCACCCCAACAAGAGACTGAATTCAGATGGCAACTGCGCTAGGCCGTGGGCCCTCCTGGAGCCAAACCAGGCAGTTTAGGTGTCGTACATACGAAGGAACAGCCTTCTGGTTGTGGGAGTTTGCTGTGTTTCATCAGTGGTCACTCATGTCCAGAGTCTTAGTACAGACCTTGCTCTTTGTGGCAGAACAGATCCACGGAAAACGTGGCTTCCTGTGGCTCTTTAACAAACTCACGTGAAGCCTTAGCTCCCCTGGTTAGATTGGTTTACTGTGTATCTGCCAGGAAGACACAGTGACAGTGAACCTCAAAAGCAGTGGCCCCTGGGTTTCTGAGCGCCTGGGGGATGGGGCTTGTCTTCCCCTACCCACAAAGACTCAGGCCAGTTAAAAACTGCTCAGGGCACTGCTCAGAGTCCTTGGGCACAGGCGCTGTCACACACTGACACTCTCCAGGAACTGCTCAGGGTCTGCTCTGCTTCCTTCCTTCTTTCTGACCTCTAAGGCCTCTTGTTTCCCTGGGCTGACGCTCCTGCGTCTGGCTGGTGCATGAGTTAACCAAGAGGGGACAGAGGCCCCTAGAGTGTCTGTGCAGCCCAGAAGAGGAAGAAGGCATCCTCGCTAGACACGAGTGTCCAGGCAGGAGAAGGAGGCGAAGGTGCCAGGGCCCTTTATGAGAGAAACGCTGCCACTGAGCTGGGAGGAGAGAAAAGTTTCAAGCACAGAATCAACTTCCAGGGGCTGGAGCGATAGTACAGCTGGTAGGGCGTTTGCCTTGCACACAGCCAACCCGGGTTCGATTCCCAGCATCCCATATGGTCCTCCGAGCACTGCCAGGAGTAATTCCTGAGTGCAGAGCCAGGAGTGACCCCTGTGCATCGCCGGGTGTGACCCAAAAAGAAAAAAAAAAAAGAATCGACTTCCAGGTCCCAGACAAAGGGTGGATGTGCTGACAGCTGACCACTGACCCTGATCCTTACGACCTGTCGGGGGGACTGAATTCGGGTCCCCCCAGCCTCACACAGGTTTCCAGCAATCCACACAGTCAGCAGTTGCTAGTTTCAGAACCACTTCCAGAACTGGGCCTGGGGGGAGGGGGGGGCGGTTCCAGAACTCATCCCACAAGGGGCAGGAGAGATCCGGGCATCAGCCAAATCTGTCTGTGCCTTTGGACCACACGAGGTCCAGGGCCACTCATGTCCATTCCCACACGTTGCTAGGTGCTCTGCTCTGCTGGGGCCCGTAGAGAACTAAGCACAGAAAAATTACTTTCCTTCCAGCAACACCTTCCCAGCCAGCCGTGGCAGCATCTGTGGTCAGCCTGCAGGACGGACAAGAGCATGTTGAGGTCACATGCTCCACTTCGAGAAGCAAGCCTCCTCCGAAGATCACCTGGCTCCTGGGGGCGGGCTTAGAGATCTATGGTGAGAGGTGACCCACCCTGCATTTTTTTGTTTTTCCGCCCTACATTTCTAATGGATTTCTAGATGTTCTGGTGCCCCCTGGTGGCAGGAAGGGCAGGATGCACCCTTCAACAAGTCCCGGATTCTCCTGACAAATTCTCAGTCCTAGCTAACCAAATTGTATCTCGATCTTGACAGGCTAACTGAAAATGATATGACTTTGTACTTTCCTTAAAGCAAAGTAGAAGTCTGAGATTGAATATCTACAGTGTCTTCTTAAAGTTCCACAAAATCTCAAAATAAAAGGTCCAATAGAGCTATTACTTAGGGCATGAATTATTTTTAAGCAGTTATTACAGTGAAAACACCTTTAACATAGTACATGCAAATAGAACAGGTAAGATCTCCTAAGATAGGGGCCAGAGAGATGGTACAGTGGGTAGGGCATTTGCCTTGCATGCAGCTGACCCAGGTTAGAACCCCACCAGGAATGATCCCTATGTGCAGAGCCAGGAGTAAGCCCTGAGCGCTGCTGGGTGGGACCCCAAACCAAACCAAAGCTTAAAGATCTTATTATACAGCAAAGTACTGTCCCACACCCCCAAGTACAGATACAAGCATTCTAGTAACAAGAATCTAAACTTCGAGCCTTTTGATGGAATCAAGAGAATTAATTGTCATGTTTGGAAACTACAGTTTTCAGTTTTCTATTTTAAAAGATATTAAATCTGATTCTATATCATCCTAAATTTCCTAGATCTGTAGATAACTCTTTATAGTTGAGGAAACTGGGGGGCCGATGGACTGCTAGAGAGAAAAGACCTAAAATCCAAGCTCTGAGCTGTTCAGTAGAGCAGTTCCACATCACGAAGGATGTCTATTTTATCTTAACTCATTTTGGTGCCAGTCTTGCAAAACCATTATAAGTTCTTATTCTTCTTTCAGTAGTGAAATAGTGAAGGGTTTGGGTTTTTTTTTTTTCAGTTGTAAAGCAGCTTCCTGTGACCAGGATGAACTGCACATAGAGAGGATGAGGGTGGGCTTCATAAGCAGTTCATGGAAGCTGTTGAGGCTGTGAGTCTTGGTGAGAACACATCTCCTCCAAATAGCAATAATCGCAGGAACTTCCTGAAATTGCTTCTTAGGCGAAACCCACCATGAATTGGACAGTGATGGGAAGAAATGGAACAGCACTAGCACGCTCCGAGTCCACACTCACGGCCGGACCGAGGTGGTGACTTGCGTTGTCCGACACCCAGGTCTTCAGGAAAGGACCCTGCTGGCCCCTTTCCCGTTTGAAGATTTGGGTAAGAGGAAAAAAAAAAAAACACTTGTCTTGACTCTTGTCAATTCGCCTTTCCAGTGTACCACCCAACAGAGTACAGTGGACTGGGCCAGGCCGAGTGAGGGGCCCATCTACCAAGCTATCCTGCCCGGAGGGACACTTCCCTCTTGGGACAGATGTTGGAAACTCTGTTGACTTTCCGGAGAGCCCAACATAGAGAGAGCCACGTGCCATAGTATCCTCAGTGCCCTTTGACAATGATGACTGATGTAACTTGCCTTTCAATGCCTCATTGCGGCCCTGCTCCTGGGGCAATCACGTGACATGCACCCTGCTTCGATGCTTGCCCAGGAAGAACCGGCATCAGCCGGTCTGAGTCACTGTCCCGTGGTGACCAGGGTCCGCTGGCGCGCATTTGGGACCCATAGCCGTCCCCTGTGGCTGATGGATGGAAGGACGGATCCACAGGCTGGTGACCTATTATTTATTCAAAATAAACAGGATTATCATAGAGAGATCGTGAAGGGCTGGGGGACAGCAGCCCAACAGAGGTGTGACTGAGCATAAACACAAGCATGAGCAGATGCAGAGCCCTTCCTTCAGGGAGATCCTTTTAGGAGACCTGCCCAAGGGTGGAATTCCATCTCAGGGCTCCAGCACGCTAGATTCCTTCTAGGAGATCCACCCAGGGGTGGAATTCTATCTAGGGCCATATTGCTTTCTCCTTTCCTTTACGGTAATCCATTTAAACTATCGTATTAAATTTACTTTTTAATAATAGCTCTAGTCATTTTGTATAAGCACAGTAAGAAATATAGACTCTTATGTATACCCTATATTAAGCTTAAAATGGTCTCTTTGGACTCATGGTAAAGAGTGGCTTTTCAATTTTTTTTTTCTCTTTTGGGTCACACCTGGCAATGCACAAAGGTTACTCCTGGCTCTGCACTCAGGAAGCACTCCTGGCGGTGCTCAGGGGACCATATGGGATGCCGGGAATTGAACCCAGGTAGGCTGTGTGCAAGGCAAACACCCTCCCCGCTGTGCTATTGCTCCAGCCCCCAAAGAGTGACTTTTCCTGAGCAAATTTCACTGTATTTCTCAGACTACAGTCCTCAGGCCAGGTTAGTCTTTCCTAACCCCAGCAGAACCCTTTTCAGTTACTTCTTTTTGGGACATGATAGAGTTTGTTCCATGACCATGCTCTTAATTTATGATACTTCTTATGGCCCTGAGGCTGTCCCATGTCGAAGCCAGAATAGCTTACGGCTTGGTGGGACCAACCTTTGGGGTGTAAGGAACTGAGGTCAATCTCAGGACAACTGAGGCTTAACTAAAGTAAATATGACAGATGCCAGAAGTAAATGTTTTTCAGAGTCAGTTAACTCCCATATTACAAAAGCAGAGCATTGACTGTCTTCCTGTGTCTATACAAGAAGGGGTCGTGCCAATACTCCAGCCTCCTCCCAGACCCTCCCAGCTGCAGGATTCAAAAGTATAAATGATTAAGAAATAAAATTTCAGGCGTTGGGGACATGGCTCAGCAGGAGGACATTTGCATTGCAATGTGAATGCTCTGGAGGAGGAAGAAAGGAAGGGAGGAAGGGGGGGAGGAAGGAAGGAAAAGAGGGATGGAGGGATGGAGGAAGAGAGGGAGGAAGGAGGGGAGGAAGGGAGGGAGGGAGGGAGGGAGGAAGGAAGGAAGGAAGGAAGGAAGGAAGGAAGGAAGGAAGGAAAAGAGGGATGGAGGAAGGAAGGAAGGGAGGGAGGGAGGGAAAGGAAGAAAGGAAAGAGAAAAGGAAAGTGAGGAAGAAAGGAGGAAGAGAGAGAAGGAAGTGGAGGAGGAAGGAAGGGAAAGGAAGTGAGGGGAAGGAAGGGAAAGGAAGGAAAAAGAGAAAGGGGAAGGAAGGAAGGAAGGAAGGAAGGAAGGAAGGAAGGAAGGAAGGAAGGAAAGACTTCAAAATCACAAGAAATTTACTCATTGTAGCTGTAAGGCACTCATGGCTTTCATCAAGACCTTAACCCACCTCTCAGCTATCAGTATCAATATCTGCCAGTTAATAGGAAGCTGCATGCCTTCTTGTTCCTGCCCTAGCGAGATCTAGCCCAAAGGCCACCCTGGAAAGAGTCCTGACCATTTTCTTCCCTCTGGTGACCGTTGGGGAAGCAGCACGCCTCACAGTAGCCAGCCTGGCGTCTTGCGAAACTCAAGTGGGCTTGTTATTGCCTTTTTATAAGGTGCGAGAGAGCAGAGTCGTCAGCCGCCGTTTCATAACATGGGAAAAAAATACAGCCCGAGAGACTGGGCCTCCTGCCCAGACAGACTCACTCCACACCAGGGTCAGCTCCACCCCTCTGAGGCTCACTGCAGAGCCACCCTCACCACTAAAAACTCGGCTGGGGGCCAAAGAGACGGGACAGCGGGGAGGGCACTGGGTTTGCACATGGCTGACCTGGGTTCGATCCCCAGCACCCCTGAGCCCTAAGTCTGCCAGGAGTGATTCCTGAGCGCAGATCCAGGAGGTACAGCCTAAGCACAGTTGGGTATGCCCCGCACGCGCCCCCCCCCCCCCCCAGACTAAAGCAAAGCAGGTAGCTCGGGGCATGAGTGGACAGCCAGACAGAGGGACTGATTGACATGTGGACCCACAGAACCCGTGAGCACCGGCTGCGCAGGGCGGGCAGGCTTGCTGTCCCTCGGCACCCAGGGGCTCAGCAGATGGCCCGTCAGCGGGACTCAGAGTCCAGAACCCAGAGCGTGGGCTGCCGAAGGCACGAAAGCTCCAAGCAGGAGCCCAGCCCACCCCACCTCTTCTCCTCAGCACAATGTGGCCGAAACTGCTCTCCATCATTGCCGAATTTTGCTTTTCCTCTTCCCTAGTGGCTGAAGAGGCATCGGGTGGCCCGGAGACAAGCCCCCTCTCCGAGACAGACTCTCCGCAGCCCACCGATCCTGGTAAGTGGCGCCAGACCATTACAGTGGTTTTGGAGTTTTTTTTTTTAACATAACTCCTTGAAAAGGTCACTTTTACAAATCTGAAATTAAAAAGTGGGGCTGAAGTGATAGTACAGTGGGTAGGACGTCTGCCTTGTGTGTAATCAACCCAGGTTCAATCCCCAGCATCCCATAAGGTCCCCGAAGCCTGCCAGGAGTGATTCTTGAGTGCAGAGCCAGGAGGAACCATTGAGCATCACTGGGTGTGACCCATAAAGCAAAAAAATAAATAAATAAAATTAAAAGTGGGGGGGCTTAACTGGTGGTGCTCAGAGATGGGAAATCACATGTGGGGTTTGATGCATGCAAAGTGGGGTTTGTTACATGCAAGGGGAGAGTTATAATCCCTATACTATCGCTCTGAGGCCCCCAATTCTAAACTTAATTTTTTTTCATTTTCATTTTTAATAAACCCTACAGGACCACCTTCCAATTGGCCCCAGCTTTTGGGGTGCCCCAAAAACAAACCATTTTAGGAATATTTATTTAGCAATAATATATGCCTTATAATTTCAGTGCTATTTTGCTACACACACACACACACACACACACCTGTGACATTTAAGTTTCTCTTGCTCAAAGGCAAGCTGGTGTTTATCGATGCGGAGACTAATTTCCTTTTTGGACCTGTCTAGAGCAGACCAGAGATAATAAAGATTTGGTATCAACAAGGAACAAAACAGCAGGACCAAAAGGGGGTTCTTGGTCCTCAGATGATGAGATCACCTCAGAGAAATGGCAGTTACTTTGTGGTCACAAACTCAGGTTTTGGTGGCAGGACTGAAACCTTAATGTGGCAGATACCAGAACAGTCTGAGTTAGAAGGCCTGTTTGCTAGGGAGCAAGCCTACAAATGGTTTACCCTGGGCAAGCATAAAAGGTTTACTTTATCTTTGGGCTTTGACCAGGAGGGTCTCGTCAGGTCCTCAGAAAAAGCAGGATGGATGAACGCATGCTATGGTGGTGTCCTGAGAAAAACATAAACTCCGACGTGTCCTTCCGGTCCCCGATAGTGTCTCTATAATCATTTCATTTAGGGGGGATGAATGCTTCCACTTTATTATCATGTTCACACTTCTGAGTATTCGATCACATTTAAAAAAAATTTTTTTAGCTTGAATAATATTGGAAAGTCAATGTTTGGGGTTTTGAAGGACCGCTACACAACACGCCACAATATGTACCAGGATTTTTGAAGAGCACTGGAAAATTGAAAATATTATGAAGTGGAACAGCCACATCACTTGCTTTAATAATCCAATATTTTCCAACGTGTTTAGAATCTAGTTGTGTTTAAATTGGCTTACACCACTGCTAAACAACTCAATTTGCTGCTCTGCTTTTTCATACTGAACATAAAGCTTAAGAAATACGGCTTCAAAGATTCCTTTCAGCTTTCAATTTCTCAGATTTTATTGCTCTTAACAAAATCGTTTTCGGCAGAATGGCTGGTTCCATTTCCCTCAGGGGCCACTTAGTGGCGCTGTGCAAAGGGCTTTTGAAAAACAAAAAACCAAAAAGCCGGGGTGTGGGGGGGAAACCGAAAATAGGATGGACGGACCCCAAAATTGGGAAAGACCTTTTATAATCTTACCAATTCTCTCTAGCAAACACTTCCAGCTCCTGAGAGTAGCTGAAGGACAGAGAATCTCCTTAGCAACATAAAAACTGCGGGGTCCTGCAGTGCAGGCGGTTGGAGATTTTCTGTCCGTAAAGCCCCGGGTGCCTTTGTTCAGCGGTGAGCTGTTTACTTTAAGAAAACCTAAGGGCCCTCTCGCTAAGAAGCAGCGGACAATTATGGCTCCCTTGGGAGTTCTGAGTGTCCATCTGGCTCTGCTGAGGGGGCTTTGCTGTCGGATGTCAGCGGGGTGATGACTTTCCGTCTCGCTTTGCTCAGAGCTGTGATAAGATCAGAGCAAATGCTCCCGGCCTGGAACCGGCCTTTGAAGGGATGAGTCCAAGTGAGCCAGGTCATTTGCAGCTGTTCTGGGGAGAAGTCAGTAGCTCCCAACTGGCCTCTGTGTTGGAGAGATGGTGCAGTGGGTAGGGTGCTTTCCCTTCGACCTTGCTGCCACCTAAGGCCCCCTGAGCACCGGCCCAGGAGTTAGTCCTGAGCGCTGCCAGCTGTGACCCTAAAACAAACCCCCAAAAGCTGATCCCCTGGTTATTGTTACAAATGAAAGAGCTTCCCTCAATTTGGTTTCCAAAGCTGCTTTGGGGTGACTGTGCGTCTCTGTCACGCTATGTAGACTCTCAGATGGATTTACAGTGCCTTTCTCCTCAGTGGCAGTAATGGAAGGTTCTAGTACGTCAGAGACTGACAAGGAGAAGAAAGAACAGACCACTCGGGATCCAGACCTCATCAATGGTACGTGTTCTCACCACATTCAGCTCAAACATGGGACTGTTCTCCTCAGACCGAGTCAGGCCAGTGGCTTTGTCAGGCCTCACTTTTCTTGATCTTTCTATTGGTTAATGACTTCCTTCAGCTGGACACCCAGTTTCCCTCTTCTGGCCAGTCCTCTGCGTCTATGACTCCCTCCCTACCTGACTTCTTACGTGCTCATAGTCTTCCATTACTATTTCTCCCTCTCTGGCTCTGATTCCTAACTAGTTCACCCATTTCCAAGACTACTCTTGGTGTCAACAGGCAGAAGAGTTCCATACCTGGGTTTCTAGAACATTCTCCTGAGCAGTGGTCCCTGTTTCATACCATTCCTCTCTCTACCTGCAGGCTCTGCCTTGCAGGTGTGGGTGAGGGCTTCACCTGGCAATGATTGGTGAGGAGGGGAGGGGAGACCATGTGGTGTTGGGGATCAAACCCAGGCCCACTGCATGCAAAGCATGGGATGGGTCCTCCAGGCCTTCTCCCGGGTCCTCTAGTTTATCTTTCCGTGTCTCACATTGGGCCAACCAGCCTAGCCAAGATGAACAAATTTTCATTCGTTTATGTTGTTTTTCAAACTCCTTACCAAGAGCCCTTCCTATTGAACTGGTCTTGGCTCATTTGAATCCTCGATCTAAGAGTTGACTGCTTTGTTCGCTCACTCTAGAAATGAAAAATAACAAGTTCCATCGCTCTGTGACTTAAAAAACCTTTTCAGATCATTGCCTGGAATCGCTCTGTTATTTGCTGGCCAGCCAGTTTGCTTTCAAAGAATAAAGAAGACCAATCTCTTTACCTTCAGGAAACTATTCTGCGTCCCTGCCTCCCTTTGGCTGAGCTGTTAGCTTGCAGTACATCTGGGGGTGGGGGCGGGGGTGTCATTGCTGTGTCTCCCAACCCCGCAAACGGCCTGACCGCCCTCCTTTCTTCTCATCCCAACAGCCATTCCTCAGTCTGCGGGGCTGGTGAGGAAGAAAAGCGGCATCCTGCTGCTCACGCTCGTCTCCTTCCTCATCCTCGTGCTCTTCATCATAGTCCAGCTCTTCATCATGAAGCTCCGGAAAGCGCATGTGGTCTGGAAGAAAGGTGAGCGGGCACAGAGGCTGGTGGGGGAAACTGAGGTGGCGTGCCTGATGGAGGCGCACGGCCTGCTTGTTACGCGGCATCACTCAAAGGAACCATTGTTTGTTTCGGAGCAGACACCAAACGTGCGTTTCCACGAAGTATAGCCAGGGGGGTATAACAGGAGAAAAGAGCAGTTCAGAGAATGACCACTAAGTCACAGAAGCTTCGGGGCACGGCTGACACGTGGCGGGGGAACACAGGTCTTGCATGTTTGAGACCCGAGGTTCCGTCTTCAGCACCAAATATACAGATGTACTGTCTACGGGGCATTTTAACAGATGTGATATACGAACACATTATCTATGCGTTACAGACCACGTGGTAAAGTACATACTATAGATGCTAGCTGTTACACCTGGGCCTCCATTCACAGGGAGACGCAAAGTGGTGACCTCACTCGCTCATTCATTCTTTCTTTTAATGAGCATCTTCTCTGTGCCACACAATGTGCCAGGGGTTGGGGGCACAGCAATCAAAGGTCCTCACTCTCCAGGAGCTCCAGTTCTGGGGACGGCCAATTAAAAGTCGAGGTAACAGGCTGCTTCAGTTCCGAGACAGCGTGCCCAGTCTCTCTCAGCAACCGTTTGTTTCTGGGATGAAAGATGCCTTTGAGACCGAACACGAGTTAAGACTCTGGCCTTGCATGCAGCCATCCCCAGCTCAATCCCTGGCACCGCATATGGTTCCTCGAGCCCTGGCAGGAGTGAGCCCTGAGCACAGAGGCACCAGAAAGCCCTGCGCACTGCCAGGTGTGGCCCAACCCCCGCCCAAAATAAATTAGTAAAATAAATCAGGTGCTCAAACTCAAGAGCAGAGCAGAAAGGGAACTTAGAAATGATTCAGAATAAACCTCTACTCTGCTCTTTCCAAAAATGTGTGCCACAGTTCAACGCCCTCTACTCATCGCTGCCCCGTGCTCCTCAATATGGTGGCCGCATACAGCCAGGGAGCACGTTAAATGTGGCTAGTCAGTCTGGACAAGACAGAGCCGAAGCAGTAGTCCCGCAGGTAGGGCACTTACTTGCCTTTCATGTGGTCAACCCAGATTCAATCCCTGCTCCTGCTCCCCTATGGCCCCTGAGCACTGCCTGAGCACAGAGACAGGAGTAAACACTGAATAGTGTCAGTATGGCCCCAAAACAAAAGTAGAAAGATACACAGTCAGTTTTTAAGATGCAATACACACATAAATGTGCAAACACACACATATGAGGATATCTGAGAATAATATCAGATCTATATGTTGAATAAAATGTGTTAATTTGGGGGTCAGAGAGGTCATACAGCAGGTAGGTGCTTGCCTCACTTGCCTTGCACGTAGCCAACCTGGGTTCAATCTTTGGCACACCATAGGGTCCCCCAATCACTGCCAGGAGTGATCCCTGAATGCAGAGCCAGGAGTAAGCCCTGAGCATCACTGGGTTTGGCCCTAAAACAAAACAAACAAAATGTGTGTGCACATGTGCTCGCACATACATACACACATCTATATATAACTTTCAACTTTCACCTGCATTTTTATAATGCTGCTACTAGAAAATTTAAAATTGTGTGTATGACTTGATGTCATGCCCTTTGACACCACTGACTTTTCCTGACAGAGAAACCATTCTGCCCCCAAACCAAATCCTGTACTTGGTACAGACTTGACCCTCCCAGAAGCACTTCTGTTAAACATCAGTCTTCCAAGATGCCCAGACAGATGGACATTCTCCAGCACCAGAGATACTGGGGCTGACACATCTGCTTTCCAGGAAGGACAAGCCTACACCAGGTGTTGCTGCGGAATCTGCCACTAACACCCCCCCCCCATCTCCCTCCCCTCCTGTGCTTAAAGGGCTTGTGAAATCTGCCCTTCCAAAGAGCCAGACTTGATTCCAACCTGCCATTACTGATCTCCAAAACTCACAGTGCCCCGTACAGCAGGAAAGAATCAGAGGAAAGAGAATAAAAAACAATTTGTGGAAGAAATGAGGACATGAGTACACACTTATGTGAAAACGGAAGCATCACCCTTCACATCTATATATTTTGTTTGTTTGGGGGGTTAAACCTGGCAATGCTTAGGACTTACTCCTGGCTCTGCACTCAGGAATTATTCCTGGGGGCACTTGGGGGACAATATGAGATGCCGGGGGTCGAACCCATGTTGGCGCCACACGCAAGGAAAACACCCTCCCCCTTGTACTGCACTCACTCTGACCCTGTATCATCTTTACTAAAAGGACATTTCCACCTAGACAGGCCTGTGGTAGAAGAAGTGAGTAACTTGAAATTCTTTCCTTGCAGAAAATGAAATTTCGGAATACACTTTAGAAAGTTACAGATCAAGGTCAAATAATGAAGAAACATCATCTCAAGAGAAAAATGGCCATAGTAAGTCAACTACGTGAATTGAGATTTGAAAGCGAGGGTCACCCACTTGGTGCCTGTAAGGATGTTTTGTGTGTTGGGGTGGGGGGGAGTGGAGAGCCACAGTAGGGCCAGAGAGACAGCACGGGGGTTCCAGGCACTTTCCATGCACCAAGTTTAATTCCCCAGTACGACACACAGTCCCTTGAGCCAGAGCCAGGAATGACCTCGGAGCACAGAGCTAAGAGGAAGCCCCAACTCTGCCAGATGCGGTCCCCAAACAAAGCCAAGGCCCCCAGCAGCCTGCAGGACTTCAGAACACACCTTCTAAAGCCAAGAGGTCCAGGCATGCCACAGAAGGGAGTTCCCTTTAGGAAACCATTCTTGGGTTCCACTGTCACATTCGCCCTGAAGGCTGCATCTCTCGTGTGTCCCATAAAAGCTTGACACCCCATGCCCATGCCTGACTGTCCTTCTGGCTGTGCTGGATGCTCATTTGCTCAATGCACACACCCAGGCCCAGGATGCACAAGGGGGCGTCCAGTCTTCCGATTGAGTAAGCGAATGCAAGGTCTGACTGGTCCAGAATGACTGCACTGTAATCCCCCCAGCAAAATATGTAAAGGAAATGGAAGCATCTTAAAGGAGATTGTGTGTGTGTGTGTGTGTGTGTGTGTGTGTGTGTGTGTGTGTGTTGCTTTTGCTCTATCTAGAGCTCATACGAGTTGAGGGACTTGCTGTACTTACAGTGGACACCAGCAGAACCACAAATGCCCCTTCAAACACCCCCAGGGGTCACCCCTGAGCACAGAGCCCAGAATAGCTTCTGAGTACCACTGAGTATGACCCCAAAAATGCTAACTATGAAACAGTAAAGTCTCTTGTGGGCTGGTGTGGTACTCAAAGGGCCGAGAGCATGATCTGTTGCAGAAGGTCCAAGTGTAAAACCTTGCACAGCTGTGGCTGCCTGAGCACTGAGCTGGGAGTAGCTCCTTAGCGCTGCTGGGTATGGTCCCCAAACACAGCCGCAACAAAAGAGATCCTCTGGGACCCTCTGCAGCCTTGGGGACTGACTATGTGTGCTTTGAATGGTCCCTCATCCCTTTTGTTTCTCTCAAGAAGATGCCATTTTATAGATAGCAATATTGTTTTGTTCAGCAAGCTATGTTATTTTCTTTTTTCTTTTCCTTTGCCATGTTATTTTATTTCAGAACTCTCCTCCCTATTTTATTCCAGGTTTGCAAGTTTCTTGTTTGGGTATCAAAATACTTGAAGAATTTGACTACAGCCTTGGACCCAGGCTACTTAAGTGCATGCGTGAATCTAGATTCAGTGTTTTAAGACACTGATAGGGGGACCTAAAACTAGCAATGGTCACGGTCACGGTCCTCCCGTTGTTCATTGATTTGCTCGAGCGGGTCCAGTAACGTCTCCATCGTGAGACTTCTTGTTACTGTGCTTGGCATATTGAATACGTCACGGGTAGCTTGCCAGCCTCGGTAGCTTAAAACTAGCAAAGTATCCCAAATAAATACAGCCAGGGAGAGGGATCCCTGGCACCGCATGACCCTGCCAGTACCTCCAGGCTGTGATCCCAGTGACATTCAAATGCCAGCAGCCATGATTCCACAATTAACAAACAACAACTGCAAAATACTCATTTTTTAAAATATATTTATTTATTTATTTATTTCTCTTTGCTTTTTGGGTCACACCCAGCAATGCACAGGGGTTACTCTTGGCTCTGCACTCAGGAATTACTCCTGGTGGTGCTTGGGGGACCATAAGGGATGCTGAGAATCGAACCCAGGTCAGCCACAAGCAGGCAAACACCCTACCCACTATGCTAGTGCTCCAGTTCCCTCATTTCTTTTTTTTTTTTTAAATTAAAGAGCCATGAATTACAAACTTACTGGGAGTTGCATTTTTGGCATACGATAATTCAACACCAATCCCTCCACCAGTGTCAATCTCCCTCCACCGGTGTTCCCAAATAACCTCCCCACCCCAACCCTCATTCACCCCTGCCTGTCATTGTGACAGGCACATTACAAAGTCCCAGCGATTGCCCCTTAGAGCTCCTAACATACTCATTTCTAAGGCGGTTTTCTTTCAGCTTCCCGCTCCAAGAGCTGCATGAGCTACTTCACACATTTATACTCAGAAGCAAGAACAAAGAGGAAAGAAAAGCATCCACAGTCAAGCTTCCGGCGGGAGCACGTCCCTCTGCCAGAAAGCATCGTGTAGAAAGGCCGCCTGGCACAGCCATTGCGAACCCTGGGGGGCATCTTCCGTGGGGGACTTTCTCTCACCGCAAGACAAAGGACTTGGGGCACCAGGCAAGTTGGGGTCCACCACTCCAGACCCATAGCTGCAAAATAAGGACAGAACAAGCCAGGACAAGAAAGCGGGATGGCTGTAGAGATGGAAAGATGATGGTCCATGCAAGGCCTGCTACATCCATCCACTGGGCATCGAGGTGTGTGCGCCCAGCTGACGTCTGCCTGGGGACAAAATCCTGGTGGCTAATGAAACTTCTTAAAACATCTTCATGGCCAGAGATTTGGCACAGAGGTTAAGGCACTGGCTTGACATCTCACGGACATCTTGGGGACTGACCATATGTATTTGGTCCTTGTCCGATGCGTGGTTCTCTGAGCACCTCTGGGGATCGTTTCTGAGTGGGTAACCAGGAATAGCCTCCGAGCACAACTCGGGATGACCACCAACATCCCCCCACACCCATCCCACACACAAGCAAAACTATCTTTGACCTTTACTTCTGGTCTCTAAATAAGAAACTGGGAAGAAAATGGAGCCATAGAGATAGAGTAGCAGGGAGAGCTCTTGCCTTGCGTGTGGCTGACCTGTGTTTGATCCCCGACATCCCATATGGTACCCCCCAAGCACTGCCAAGAGTGATCCTTGAGCATAGAGCCAGGAGTAAGCTCTGAGCACTGCTGAGTGTAGCCCCCAACCCCAAAGAGAAGACGGAAGCGAATGACCTAAAGGTATCAGTCCTTCGAGTGTGCCACAAAGGGGCCCCTTCAAGAATGTAGCCTTGTGAGCTGCTGGACCCCGGGCCTCCTGACCCAATGTTAGTTCAGTGTGGGCCTGGTGACTCCATTTTCCTATTTTTCTTGCTAAATCACAAAAACTGACCTGGTAGACAATTTTTTTTTTATCAGGATGCCGCATTCTAAAACCATGTACAAGAGAAAATAATGAATTGAATTCACTTGGTCGACTTCACAGATTTTTTTTAAATTATCTAATAAATAGGATAAAAAATATATTTTTTTCTTTTCTCTGTTGTTTCCCAGGCTGCACCTTCCTTTCACTTGATGTGTGAGAGTGATTCCCACATACATTGATTTGGGACATTTCTGTGTGGGTCTTTATAAACAAACTCTAAAGTAACAGTCTCTGTTCCATTGTATGGCAAAAAGCGGTAAATGTGTTCCTTGGGGTAGAAGCAACTGTGCTTTTTTTTTGCCTCAATTTTTTTCCAGAATCACAAATTGGGCCTGAGCAATATCCAGTGGTGAGGGTACATGGGCCAACCCAGGTTCCATGGAGTAGGGTAATGGGCACTGGAGCAGATAAAGCCTGACCTTGCAAAGTGGCCCTGAAGCAAAGCCTTTCAAAAGGGAGTAACTGGGCCAAGTTAGCAAAACAGGGTGTCAGCACCAGGTGTCCAGCCTTGAGCCTCACTCAACCTCCTAGTCACATATGCCAAAAATGCAGAAACTGTCACGTACACCTTTAGCAAGTCATCCGAACCACAACACCATGATGGGGATTGGACCGGGGCAAAAGCAGAGAAGAAAAGGCAATGGGCTAATAATGCTAAACTTTATGTGATCGGACCTTCCTGTAAGCTGAGACCCTCTGTAACAATGTGTGTATCTGGCAATAAAGTGAGCTGTGATCAGCTGCTCCCGGAGGGGTTTCTCCATGCACTCATCCTCCCTCACCCCACAGCCAGACTCCTGACCCAACCTGGTGCGCAACAAGCCCGGGCACCTTGGGGAAAACTTTCCCCAACAAGGTTCAACCCCCAGCATCTCATATAATCCCCAGAACCCAAGCAGGAGTAATTCCTGAGGGCAGAGTCAGGTATGCCCCTCACCCCCCCCCAAAAAATAAAAGAATCACAAAATTATGGCAGCCTGTAAAGATAAGACAAAGCACTTTCCCCCTAAACTTGCCAAGAGTAAACAGGCACAAGGCTGGATTTCCCAGGATATCTGCATGAATGTTTCAGACACACACTCTGCCAGAAGCACCAGAATCAGACAGACAGACAGACAGACAGACAGACAGACACACACACACACACACACACACACACACTCTTGCTCCACCACAGCCCTCAGCCCTGCTCAAGCTTCTCCAGCTGCCCAGAGTTCTGCAGGCTGCTGCCATATTTCTTGTATCTTGAAGGCCCCGTTTGGAAGGTTCCGGTCTCGTTACCTCACTGACTGCCTTCCCATCCCTCTCTTCTACTGCTCCCTCATGCTGGGACTTAGGATCTGCAGTCTCCTGACTGCTTGTGAGTTGGAAGATGTTGGCAGCAAGGTCCAGGAGAGCCGCATGCCCACCTCCCCCACACCGGGTGGCCCTGTGGTACCCTGCAGCCAACTCTACCTAATGAGCCTTCTGAGCCAGACCTTTGAGGGAGAGCTAAGTGAAAAGGATGCTTACATTTCTCTCAAATGAGCCCCCAAACACCCCACTAACCAAATGTCCCCAGCTCCAAACCTCAGCTGCCCCCTCTGTCATTAGGGAAAAATAACAGAGTGAAATTATAGCGCCCATCAGCCCAACGCACATCCACGAGCAATCACCCTTGCAGAAGAAGGGGTTTGAACCACAGATCACTCACGAGTCCACTAATTTAACCCAACGACATAATCTCCTGCCACTTCCCCTGGCTGAAGTCACGGCAATTTGCTGTGCTTATAATGGGGTTTTGATCTAGCACTTCTGTGTCCGTGCTCACCTTCCTCGGCGCACAGCCCTGGCTCCAGCCCACCACACAGGAGCAGACCCATCATCGACGCCAGACCCCCTGACATATGCTAATTTTCCTGCCTTTTCTGCTCTCGGCCTTATTTTCAGATAGAAGCAAAGCAAAACGGAGACAGTTGAACCTTCTTTAATGTTCTCTCCCAATGTCCCACAGTTTATTTTAAAAGTAACAGCAATGGGAGGGATGGGGGGTGGGAGGGATACTGGGATCAGTGGTGGTGGAGAATGGGCACTGGTGGAGGGATGGGTATTTGATCATTGTATAACTGAAACCCAAGCACAAAAATTTGTAAGTCTACAACTGTACCTCATGGTGTTTCACTAACAAAAATTTAAAAAATAATACTCAGAGGAATAAAGGTTTTAGAGAAGGTCTTGGCAAAAAAAATTAATAAAATAAAATAAAAGTAACAGCAATGGTGAGGAGGTCTAACTGTGGGAGTGCCATATCCTGCCGCTGAAAAGGAGACAGTCTGCAAGGTCGCTTGAAAGCCTTGCAGGCAGGCAGTTCCAGTATGGTCCTCAGAACCACATATGGTCCCCAGAGCTCTGCCAGGGGTGATCCCTGAGCACTACCAGTTCTACCCCAAAATCCAAGTATACATATAATATATTTACACACTGTAGCATTGTAGCACTGTCCTGTAGCACTGTCCTCCCGTTGTTCATTGATTTGTTAGAGCGGGCCCATAACGTCTCCATTTTGAGACTTCTTGTTACTGTGTTTGGCATATCGAATACGTCACGGGGAGCTTGCCAGGCTTTGCCGTGCGGGCAAGATACTCTGGGTAGCTTGCCGAGCTCTCTGAGAGGAGCTGAGGAATCGAACCTGGGTCGGTCGCGTGCAAGGCAAATACCCTATCCGCTGTGCTATCGCTCCAGCCCCATACACTCCGGATTCTATCTCTCATTTGAGTGAATCGTGATATTCCAAGCATAGTTCTTTCGATTCCTCTTTGAGAGACCCGAATAATATATATAATATAATATAATATAATAATATATAATATATAATATATAATAATATATAATATAATATATAATATATATAATAATATAATAATAATATAATAATAATATAATAATATCCGAATAATGCAGGATAAAGTATATAATTATGTTACCATCACCAGAACCAAGGTTTTCAGTATGAAAGAGCTATAAACATAAAGTGAAAACCTTGCATCCTTAAATTTGAATTGGAAACAAATGCATACACTCAGAATGTAATTTCCTCTTGAACAAAAGAATCAAAAAGTGCGGGGGGCCCGCAAAACCACTCTCCGGCCCACGGAGGTGGCCCTAGGATCCGTAGGTGCAGGGAAGGACCGACAGAATGAACACAAGACACAAGAGACAGAATGCAGTTCAGAAAGAGAGAGAAAAAGGGACAGACTTTATTGGGGGCAATCAGGGTATATATCCATTAGTGAGGCAGCTACACAAAAGGTTGTGCCCATATATGGTTAGGAAGGTTTGTTTTCACATATCAAGCATAAAGTTTATGCATATCTTGTACCAGACACGAGGTAGTTACACAAAGGGCCATGTCCATATGATTTGTAAAATTTACATGCATCACGTACCAGACACAAGATAGTTACTTCTTGTTATTACTGACAACCATGACAGATGTTCTCTCAGGATAACCATACATCAAGATAACCATACATAGCACTGGCTTTGCCTGTTGCGGGGTCACATAGGTCAAGATGACCATACCTAGCACAGGCACTTAGGCCTTGGTCAGTTAAAGGGCCATTTTCCCACAAAAAAGTATCCTCTGTCAGTTCCTTTAAAGACAGTCACCATTCCAGGAGCAGTGCGTGACCTGATATTGAGACCTCTGGTGTCTAGAATTATCACAAAAATGAACCACATTTCCTTGAAGAAAGAGCTAATTCCATGTTGGTTCGAGAAATGTATAAGATAAGCCTTGGACACTTTAGACTAGGGAGCAAGCATCTTCTCACAGGCACTCACACAGGGTTGAGTAACATAGAAACTGGCCTGTTAAAGCTTTTTGTAAACTTCCACTGGCCCAAAGTAGAACAATTTGAGTACCAAATAATAATAGTAATAATAATAATAATAAATTTAAATTTCAATGTATTAAATAAATTAAAAATCATGAGTTCATGATAATTTTTAAAAATTTATTGATTGGGGCCAGAGCAATAGTACAGAGGGTGGGCACTCGCCTTGCATGCTGCCAACCCGGGTTCAATCCCCAACATCCTTTATTGTCCCCTGAACAATGCCAGGAGTAATTCCTGAGTGCAGAGCCAGGAGTGACTCCTGAGCACCTGCAGGTGTGGGCCCCAAACCAAAACAAACAAACAAAAAATTTCATTGATTATCTCTACCATAGTAAATACATTAAGTACATTAAATACATTAAAATTCACAAATGTGTCCTTTGAAGACTCTCTCAGAGTTTGCTCAGGCACCAACTTGGGAATCTGCAATTTAAAGAGTTGCATCACGAAAGTCCGGTGTAAGAAAAATGACCATTCATGCATAAGAATATTGATGCTCAGCGCCCGCAATCACTGAAGAAATGAAATCCATCAAAACCATGCTGAGAGGGGCGGAGAGAGAGGGGTGAAGGCGTTTGCAGTTCCATCCCCAGCACCGCAGAGGGTCCCCTGAGCAGCGCCGGGGGCTGGCACACAGAGTCTGGTCGGATAGAAAGTCACACCCATAGGACCACCGTGATTGAAAAGGATGGATGATGAGATGCGCATCGTGTCCCGCCCCCCCCCATCCCCCCCATCCCCCCCCCCCCACCCCCCCCCCGCGCTGGGGCTGGAGACTCACCTGGGCGCGGCCTCCCGCCCACCTGCAGGAGGGCCTTTGCGCCGGTCGCCAGCAGGGGGCGCTGCGAGCGCTGCGCCTCGGGGTGGGTGTCCGCGCCCGGGGACCCCAGCGCCCTGCAGAAGGCATGCCCTGTCCTTCTCGCTCCTTTGCCCTTTGGACTTTAGGCACCTGGTT
This sequence comes from Sorex fumeus, assembly GCF_029834395.1. Classification (NCBI taxonomy): domain Eukaryota; kingdom Metazoa; phylum Chordata; class Mammalia; order Eulipotyphla; family Soricidae; genus Sorex; species Sorex fumeus. Next base: position 16,745,506 of record NW_026606085.1, on the reverse strand, counting down.
GCGGAGGGTGGGGGGGATTTGCTGCAGACAGTTCGGGAAAGCCGGGGGGTGCTGCACGAGCTCCCGGGGTCCCCGGGCGCGGCCTCCCGCCCTGCAGGCCCGGCCCCGCCCTCGCCACCGTCGCCGGGGACGCGGGTCTCCAGGGCAGCGCCGGGCACGCCGGGCACGCCGGGCGGAGGCGGCCGAGCGGGCACGAGGATGCGGGCGGCGGGGGTCGCGCCCAGGATCGCGCGCAGGTGACGGGCGGGCGGTTGCGGGTGCAACGGGGTGGGGGAGGGCCGGGCAGGGGTGGGGGCCGCGGTGGAGCAGGACCCCCCTGGGGAATGCAAGGGCCCCCTGCAGGGCCGGCCTTTGCCCGACTGAGGTCCAGTACCCCCGATCCGCCGGGTCTCTGCCTGGAGACCGGATCTGGGCCATGGAAGAGAGAGAGAAACCCTGCGGGGGTCCCATCAGGCCTGGCCCCCCTAGGGCGACTTTCCTCCACCCTTCACGCAGTAGCCTGGCACCTAGAGAGGGAAATTCCTTTCTCCCGGAACTAGAGGAGAGACCCCGGTTGGGGTAGGTGGGGAGGGACCCCTGGGAACGGGCCTTTGTTGGTGCCAAGATGCTCCTGAAGTCCCCAAATGACTTAGTTACTTTAGATTTACCAGCTGCTTCTTCCAGTTAAAATCCGGGAGCCACGGGAACCACATTCATTGCTTTCACCTTCAACGGTACACCCCACTTTCTCATTTTCCCAGAGGTCAGTCCCTCACCCGAGGCACCGGACTTGCGGAGCTTGGCTTGGTTATCTTCCCTAAACAACCTCCTAAATGCCAAGAAACGGTTAGTAAAATCATTGTCTCAGGGACATTGCTTTTCCATTCATTAAGTGCTCCCCCTACACACACACACACACCACACACTCTCTCTCTCTTTCATTCAGAGACACATTGCAAAACAATGAGAGATTTTAACTTTTTTTTTTCTTTTTAGATCCCAAATACTGGGACTTGACCTCTTTACCACAAAGCCAGCATTTTAAGATAGTTTCTGTTAAAATGTATGAGCACTGGACGAATTTGTTGCCTTCTAAAATTACCGGAAAGCTGCAGTCTGCTTATCAGCCGTAAAATAATAAAATAGAATGCAGCCTGTGTTTTTATAAAAAGAAACCAAATCCGGGGGGTGGGGGGTGGGGGGGCGAGGAAGTCTGTTCGTGTGCACAAGGCTGGTCTTGGCAGGTGCTCGGAGTTAAAACGAAAAGCCTGCCGGGTGCCTTTCAGCTCCCTTTGGCCTGTTTTGTTTGTGAAGGTGCTTCCCTCTGAGGAGTTGAGGCAGTTCCTTGGAAACTGGCAACAAGGCCGACGTTATTAGCAGGTCTCGGAGTGGGCTGCAGCAGCTCGATTCAATCGAAGTTAGGATTCGCTAGAGAAGGAAGCAGAAAAGCCCATTCACACAGATTTCCCCGTCATCCCTGAAGCGAAAGATTTCTGTTATCTGACCCAGAAACCAACAAGGCAGTGAGATAAAGACGGCAAAATTGAAGCGCTAGAGATGAAAGGAAGCAATTCAAAACAAACGAAACCCCCACCCCATCTCCTTTCAATTCTGCACTGGCCTGGCCCCCTCCCCAGAAAGCACCTTACCCCAGGGTCTTCACTGCAGCCTTTGGGCTGGGAGAAACCCAAGATGTTCAGACATGTACCTGGACCCCCAACACCTCCTGCCCCCGAAACACACACACCACTGCCTCTCTTTCCGAAGGTGAATAACTTCAAGTCTCTCTACTGAATTGTTTTTATCATTATTACCTTTCTAAAAATTAGCTGAGTGGCCAGAGTGATAGTACAGCGGGGAGGGCATTTGCCTTGCAAGCAGTCGACCTGGGTTTGATCCTTGGCATCCCATAGGGTCCCCTGAGCACCACCAGGAGTAATTCCTGAGTGCAGAGCCAGGAGGAACCCCTGAGCATTGTTGGGTGTGACCCCAAAAGAGGGGGGAAAAAAGCTGACATTGGTTTTCACAGCCCATTTAAATCACACCAGGCCCCCATAGTAGTCACAGCTGACAGTAGCTAAACTGTCTCCCTTTTTATACTTTCAACACTCGAAACTATTCTCTCCCCTTCTTCTCTCCTTTACTTTTCAAAAGTAAGTCCTTCCCCACCCATCCCCCAGATACCTGCCCCAAACCTGTCTTGCCCACAGATTGGTCTCTGGTATTTGCAGCCAAGCCTTTGAGCAGGGCCATAACGAACCATTTGGCTTTGTCGGAGATCCTCTGCTGTAGGCGTTGGAGGCTAGAAAAAGGAATGTGTTTCCAAGCCGCCATTTCAGTTCCTCAATAAAGCTGCATTTCCTCACTCAGCCTGGTTATAAGCTCTGCAACAACCAGTTTCTAGGGAGAGAAAAATAACCCTCTCTCTCCCATCCACCTTCCCTCCCGCACAAGACGACAGAAGGTGTGTGCTAAAGCCTGCAGACAATGTCATAAGGTTTGGGGTTTTGAATTTTTGGTTTCTATTTTTATAACACAGCTGAATTTTTCCCTGACACTGGAACCAAAGTCGCAGAGTAACATAAATATCATTTTTCCAGGTGATGCTTCTGGGAGGTGCGGCCGTCCACGCCCAGCCAGCAGCTCCCCTCAATACGAACATGCCGGTTAGGTTGCCTTTTGCAAGATGAGCCAGAGTCAGCTGGTCCCCAAGTTCTCCCGGCGGTCTCCTGTCCACCACACCACCCGAAAGGGCCGCCCGGCTCAACCAAAGTTTCCTCCAGAAGACGTCCATCAGATTTCCAAAGACTCCTTGGAACTGGATTCAGAAAGCCTTCCTGCAGAGAGCCAGTCCCAGCCAGAGCCGGAAGTCTGGGTACGAGGCAAGGACATGGAGGCGGACAGCCTGGAGGAGGAGAGCCCCGTCCAGGAGAGCCTGAGTGAGACGGAGGAGGAGGCCAGCAGGAAAGCAGCGCAGATGGCCAGCAAGGACCGCCTCCTCGAGCAGGGCCCTGGCACCAAGATCAGGTAAGCAAAGGGCCGAGCTTGCAAGGCGTTGCGGACTCTTCTCTGAGCGATTACAGACAGCTGGCAGCTGGACGCTTTGCCACTGCCAATTCCTTTAAGTTAAAAATGATCGAGAAACCGCAGAAGACCAATCCAGGTAGATTAGGGTGCTCTCATTCCTTAGGCTCCTTATTTCCTGTTCATTCCTTGGGGGTTGCCCCCACACGCTGACCTGACCTTGGAGAAGTCCCAGGAAGCTGGGTCTGGAAAAGCAGCCAGACTTGGGTGGCTGCGGAGTTGTTTGGGGTACAGTTTGGAAGGAGTCACTTGGCATGTCCGTAGCTCATTCTCCTCACCCGAGCAACGCCTCCCCAGTCTGGGGAAGGCTGTGGGGATGAGGAGATGCACATTCTGGTGGTAGAGTCCTTTGTGAGCCTGTGAAGTTCAGAAAAGACCCACACCCCAGGGTTCATATGCAGATTTCCTTTTTTTTTTTTTTTTTTTTTGCTTTTTGTGTCACACCCGGTGATGCACAGGGGTTATTCCTGGTTTATACACTCAGTTATTACTCCTGGCAGTGCTCGGGGGACCATATGGGATGCTGGGAATCAACCCCTGTTGGCCACGTGCAAGGCAAACGCCCTACCCGCTGTGCTATCACTCCAACCCCCAGATTTCCTTTCTATGGATCAATATTTATGGCCTATAAACATGATGCTCTGGGACTGGAGCTATAGTACAGGGGGCAGGGCATTTGCCTTGCACGTGGCCAACCCGGGTTCAATCCTCGGCATCCCATATGGTCCCCCGAGCACCGCCAGAAATAATTTCTGAGTGCAGAGCCAGGAGTAACCCCTGAGCACCCAAAAAGCAAAACAAACAAGCAAAAAACATGATGCTCTCCTGCAAAAAAAAAAAAAACCCATATACAACAGTAGCACTGTCCTTCTGCTCGAGCAGGCACCAGTAACGTCTCCATTGTGAGACTTGTTGTTACTGTTTTTGGCATATCAAATACGCCACAGGGAGCTTGCCAGGCTCTGCCTTATGGGAGAATTACTCTCAGTAGCTTACTGGGCTCTCTGAGAGGGACATACAAAAGTACAATATCAATTTGTGAAAATAGAAAATCAATTTGAGAAAAAATAATAAACAAAGAACAGAAGTTACCAGCTATTGAGAGAGGGAACCAGAGAGACAGTAGAGTGAGTCAGGCACTTGCCTTGCTCACAGATGACCTGGGTTTCATCCCTGGCATCCTGGTACCGCATCTGGCCCCCTGAGCCCGCCAGGAGTGATCCCTGAGCTCACTTCCAGGAGTAAGCCCTGAGCATCCTGGGATGTGGTCCCCAAACCAAAATAAAGTGATTGATTAGATAATGCTCAGATTTTGGAGAATGTGTCAGGCCCAGGGTTCAAGCACCGGTGCCCCAAAGCTGTTGATAAACAAACTGTAAGAAAGAGAGGAATAAGTGTCCTAAATCATTAGAGGGAACCTGCAGATTCATGGCAGGTGGTTTTACTCATAGCAGTCCAGGGGAAAGGATGCCAGAGATATAGGACACCTGCCTCGCATGCAGCCAAGCCCAGTTCGATTCCTGGCTCTACACATGACCTTCTCAGCCCACCAGAACCAATCCCTGAGCACAGAGTCAGGAGTAAATAAGCCTGGAGCACCACCAGATGTGTCCCCAAAGCAAAAAAAAAAAAATTGGAGGGAGGACTCAAATATCCACCCACAGATGACTAAGGGGCAAATGTCCTTAGCATCTCTGGGCTGATATTTGGGTGAAGGAAGGCAGGAATAACTGCTGCCTGCTATTACCTGGCTAAATCATGGAAACCTGGTGCTAGGAAGCCCGCTCCTGTGAGACTGTTCACACACAAGGGGCAGAGCTGTGATCCCACAGAAGCTCCATCTAGATGATGAGTGGCCGGTGGTGGGGAGTCGGGGGGATGGGGCCACTAATACTCTTCTTTGGGGGGGGCGATGGAAATATTCTAAATGCAGAGTGGCAATAGCCGTCAAATGCTCCAACCCAACAAACTGTGCATTTGAAGAGCTTGAAATGTTATGCTCTTAAAAATGTCAGGGCTTACAGGGTTGACGCTGGATGGGACATGTGAGCTGAAAGTGGGTGAAGGACCAAACACGATGGCCTCTCAGGATCTGTACTGCAAACCATAATGCCCAGAAGTAGAGACAGTGAGAAGAAAAGTACCTGCCATAAAGGCAGGTGGGGAGTTGGGTGGGGGTGGCAGGAGGGAAACTGGGGACATTGGTGGTGGGAAATATACACTTGTGGAGGACGGGTGTTGGAACATTGTATGACTGAAACTCAATCATGAAAGCTTTGTAACTGTATCTCACAGTGATTCAATTTTTAAAAAATTTTAATAAATATTTGCTCGAGCGGGCCCAGTAATGTCTCCATTGGAGACTTTGTTGTTACTGTGTTTGGCATATCGAATACGTCACGGGGAGCTTGCCAGGCTCTGCCGTGTGGGCAAGACACTCGGTAGCTTGCCGGGCTCTCCGAGAGGGGCAGAGGAATCAAACTCGGGTCGGCCATGTTGGCTGCGTGCAAGGCAAACGCCCTACCGCTGTGCTATAAATTTTTTAATTTTTATTAGTGAGACACCATGAGGTACAGTTGTAGACTTAAATATTTTTGTGCTTGGGTTTCAATTATACAATGATCAAACACCCATCCCTCCACCAGTGCCCATTCTCCACCACTACAGGTCCCAGTCTCCCTCCCACCCCCCATGCCCCCATCCCACCCTGCCTCTGTGGCAGGGCATTCCCTTTTGTTCTCTCTCTCCTTTCGGGTGCTGTGGTTTGCAAAAGAGGTCTTGAGTGGCAATCATGTTTGGTCTATAATCTGTTTTCAGCATGCATCTCCCGTCCTGGGAGGATCCTCCCAACACCCTCTATTTGGTGCTCACTTCTCTATCTGAGCTGCCTTTTCCCCTAGAACGTGTGGCTGGCCTCCAAGCCATGGAGCAAAGTTCCTGGTACTAATCTCGGCCATTGTTGGGTGTTAGTCTCCTTTAATAAATATTTTTTAAAGGAGCCAGGGTTACAGCGATAGTAGAGTGGGTAGGGCACTTGCTTTCTATGTGCCCACCCAGATTCAACCCCCAGCACCTCAAATGATCCCCTAAATCCCACCAGGAGTTGGGCGATCCCTGAGTACAGAGCCAGGAGTGAGCTCTGAGGTGTGGCCACATGCGGCCCCCAGACAAAAGCCATCAGGCCAGTGCTGGGCTCTATGGTCCAGTGTTTGCTGTCCTGGGTGAGGCCCTGAGTTCGATCCTTGGCATCTCACCGGCAGACAAAAGGGAGTCTCTGTGTGATGATGAAGGCACAGAGTCACCATCAGGCCTTCTGGGTACAAATTCTGCCACTTGCTAACGGGGAGACCTCGTCCATGGCCCCTCAGACCTGCCTGGGTCTCCTCCTGCTCCGGAAAAGTGCCAGGAAGCCAGTTTCCTTGTGGGGTTATTGTGCGGCTACAAAAAGAGCTTGGAGGAGGCTGGAGCGATAGCACAGCAGATAGGGCCTTGCACACATCCAACCCAGGTTTGATTCCCAGCATCCCATATGGTCCCCCAGGCACTGCCAGGAGTGATTCTTGAGTGCAGAGCCAGAAGTAGTAACCCCTGAGCATTGCCAGGTGTAACCCAAAAAGCAAAAAAAAAAAAAGTGGCTTTCATGCCCAATTCAATCAGCCTAATCAAGGGCTGAATAGATAGCAGTACTCCTACTTTAAAATAAAGAAGAAGAAAAAAGAGCTTGGAACCGAGACTACCTCTTGGGCTGGTGTTAGGTTTGGGGTTGGGGAGGACGTTTCTTAGGCAGCAGGGGTCCTGGGACCCTCCTCAGCAATATCACAGACCAGTGCTCAGACCCAGTGGTGCTTCACAGTGCTCAGGGATTAAACTTGTATATGCCTCGAGCTACCTCCTTTATCCCTAAGGTAAGGTAAAGGCCCTCCCGTTGATCGTCGATTTGCTCGAGCGGGCCCAGTAACGTCTCCATTGGAGACTTTGTTGTTACTGTGTCTGGCATATCGAATACTCTCGGTAGCTTGCCGGGCTCTCCGAGAGGGGCGGAGGAATCGAACTCGGGTCGGCCATATTGGCCGCTTGTAAGGCAGACGCCCTACCCACTGTGCTATCGCTCCAGCCCCAGATCATTTTTTTTCTAATTAGGGGTAAAACTGAGTGGGCAGGTGCCAGAGAGATTTTGCCACTGATGCTCGTCTGGTCTCCATCATAAGTCCCTTTAGGCGCCCTGAGCATTACTTGGGAGCACCCACTGAGCATTACTTGGGAGCATCCACCAAAAAAGAATAGTTGGCTGGGCAGGGTTTCGTAGACCAGGTAAGATTTCGGGAAAGTGCAGACCTAAAGGGCTGAGCGTCAGAACTAAAGGGTCAGTGTGGCCGACTGGCCGTTCCCCAAAGAGGGCCCTGAACAAGGGCCCCAGTCAGAAACCCTAGAGCAGAGCCCCACGAGGGCTCGAGGGCTCGTGTGCCAGCGGAATCAGAGCCCAGGCTGGAGGCTGTTCCCAGAGAAGGGGCGCAGGGGAGCGTGGACAGGGAAAGTGACCAATGCTGGCATGGAGGCCCAGTCAGAGCCCCATCCCGCTGTTTGAATGACAGGGGCCGCTTGATGGAGCGACCACCAGGTGGCGCTGTTTACAACACCACCCAGCAGCGTCTGACAGCTCTTTCAAGGCACTGCTGCAGTTTCCCTCAACTCATTCCTGTCGAATGCCCTTCCCATTCGACAGATAAGGGCAGTCTGCCCCCCAGGGAAAGTAATTTCCCCCATTTAGAGTGCTAGGACTGGAAGTTTGTCGTTTTAAATTCCTGATCTTATAAATTCAACAACATCAGCAACACACTAACCTACTGAAAACCACAAACGTGACGATGTAGTGCCCGCCTCTTGTCATAGTTGCTGTAGGTGATTTTATTTTAAAGACCTAAAATGTTCTGGGTAAAGTTCTTTTGCTTCCTGGGTCAAATCCAACCCCACTACCTCCTCAGAGATGACCCACTTGGGTGCGTGAACTCACCTTTCTTTCCTTCACTCCCTGGGCAGGTAGCTTTGGTCACTAGACAGAGACTGGCAGGTGAACAGGCAGAGAGAGGGATAAAAAGCAAGAAAGTACCAACGCCTGTAGACAGCTCAGATCCATGTGCTGGTGGGAAAAATGCAAGCTGTCTTACTCTCATGCTCTGGCATCGATAGCAAGAGCTCACAGCAGAGGTACCACGAGCCCCTTGCTGCCAAAATGCTATGTGTTATTTCAGCTTCCAGGAGCTCTGGAAAGTGACCAGAGAGATTCCACTTCACAGGTTGCAAATAGAGGCCGAGAGCGTCGGCACTGGTACGAACCACCAGTGGCTCATCTGTGTGTGTGATCTAACGAACACAGACTGCAATGCTGGGATCAAAGGTTAAAGATGTTCAAGACGGTTCTCTTGTGCGCCATTTAGTACATGAGTGAGTGTTGCAGTCAGACGCTTAGGCAGGCTACTCAAGGCTCTAACCACACTTTGATTTTGTTTGCTGCTCACCCCCAGCGATGCTCAGGGCTCTGCTCTCAGGAACTACTCCTGGTGGTGCTCGGGGGACCCTATGGGATGCCGGGGATCAAACCCAGGTCGGCCGCATGCAAGGCAAGCGGCCTCTCTCCTGTACCACTGCACCGATCTCTCTAACCAGCTCTAATCAGCTCTAATCAGCTCTAAAAAAAACCAGCTCTAAGAAAGTCATTGTTTGCTATGAGCATCGAGTGGTTATCGCTTATTGACAGAAATGGGAGCCTTGGGAAGATCTCTTGCTGTGGCTAGATAGCCTTGCTTATACTTTTAAGATAAAGAAACTAAACAAGGGCCCATGAAGTGTTCTCATATGCTCAGTACTGTGTTGTTTTTCTCTTAGAGTCAGTGCTTGGGGACCTGACTTTTACCTCTATTCTTTCTCCAAGGACAATATAAACACCACCCCACAGATTTCAAAATAAGTAGAAATATTTGTAAAATGAAAAAGGCCAGTTAAGACCCTGATCTTCCAAGTCAGAGATCACAGTGCCTTCCTCGGGTGGCTTTGCCTGAGGAATTTTCTTTACTACAGGTTATTATCCCCAGGACCATGCTCTGGCCACTGCTGTTGTGTGCTTTACAAACTGAGCTTGAGGGAGGACCAGCTTTCCAATACAAAGCAAAGCAGGGTGGGCACAGGTAGTCAAATGATGCTCCCAAAATAGTACGCAGGTGGGCATTGGTTCAAGGCCCCCTTCCCTGTCTCACAGAGGTCTTTGGAAATCTTCCTGGGCTGAGTCATTGGTGAACCTTGAGAGAGACAAATTGCTCTCAGATCCTCAAATAGGAATTTCAAGTAATCTTTCATGTCTGTGAAGGGAGAGGGCATTCTGGGACTTGTAGTTCAAACAAAAAATTGTCAAAGCCGTGCCTTAAAAACAAGGGGGAAAAAACTCTTTCTTCTTGCTTTTACAAGCAACTGTTTTTAAAAGCTGCCTGACAAATCACTTGAGTTTTCCTTGTACGTTTTGATGTTCCTGGGACCTCCTCAAAGCAATTACTCCCATCTCGCTCACCAAAGTCAAGCCATAGTTCAATGTATATGGATTAGAGAGAGGAGACCTTTTACTTAATGGAAATTGGAGCAGCATTGACTGGAGTGAATGAATCAAGAGTGGAGAGAGAGAGTCTTCATGTGATAATCCTTAAACCCCACTCAGAACTAGCCTTGTGACATTCGGCACTCACGAAGAAAGAGATCAATGCAATTCTCAGAGCATTAGAAATAACCTCTTCAGTCTTGGGGTCTTCAGAAACCTTATATATGAAAACAGCAGCGGCAGCAGAGAGCAAGGATCAGCATAGTGCTTGCTGTACGTGTGTGCTTCCTGGGGCCTTGTGTACGAGCATACTTAAATATAATTAGCTGCCATTTGTACCACGATTGGCTTTATATAAACTATCTCCTGTCCTCTTCCAAGAGCCTCTTAGGCAGACACTATTTTCCCTGCTGTGCAGAGAAGGAAGCTGGGCTCGGAGAGCAGTGGAGGTGAGCCTCACTCCACAGGCCAGACAGATGGAACGGAATGAGTTCTCTCCGTCTAGGGAGGTGATCAAAGACCGTTCCGCTAAAGGATTCCATTTTCCTGACATAGCAACAGTGAAAGCAATGAACATGGTTTCATTGTGGTCAAAACCAAGGTTAGGATGAACCACAGTGAGTCTTCTTTCCCTCAGGTCTTGCGCCTCTCCTGGAAAATATTTGCATTTTTTTGTTTGGTTGTTTGGGGTTTTTTTGGGGGGGTTTGCTTTGGGGTCACACCCTGCGATACTCGGGGATTACTCCTGATTCTGCACTCAGGAATGCAAGGCCCTACCCGCTGTGCTATTACTCCAACCCCAATATTTGAATTTTTTTTTTTTGCTTTTTGGGTCACACCCGGTGATGCACAGGGGTTATTCCTGGCTCTCCACTCAGGAATTACTCCTTGTGATGCTCAGGGGACCCTATGGGATGCTGGAAATCGAACCTGGATTGGCCACGTGCAAGGCAAACACCCTACCCGCTGTGCTATTGCTCCAGCCCCAATATTTGCATCTTTGAGATGTGGAGATGTCTTCCTCTCTCATACCTGGGAAGCATCTCCTTCAGCAAAGAACCCCCTGTTCTGTCTGTAATACGCTACCTGGTGCCAGAAATGACTGGGCGAGGGACACGTGCAATGAATGCTTTGTCAATGAGCATTCAGACTTATCTCAGCAAAGGACTCATTTGTGTTGCACATTTTTTTCCTTCCCAAATACTTTGGAGCATGCAATTTTTTTCCTTCCAAATACTTTCCTCTTTATAGCTTCTGGTTAATAATACAAGACTCAGGTGAAATACTGAGCAAAACAAGGACTTAAATAACTGTACTGGCATCTACACAATGGAGTACTATGTAGCTGTTAGAAAAGATGAAGTCATGAAATTTACATACAAGTGGTACAATATGGAAAGTATCATGCTAAGCGAAATGAGTCAGAAAGAGAGGGATAGACATAGAAAGATTGCATTCATCTGGGGGATATAAAGTAACAAAGTATGAGATTAATACCCAAGAATAGCTGAGATCAGCACCAGGAGGATTACTCCATAACTTAGAGGCCAGCCGGGTATCCTAGAGGAAAGGGCAGTTCAGATAGAGAAGGGAGCACCAAATAAAGGGTGTTTGGAGGATCCTCCCAGGAGGGGAGATGCATGTCGAAAGTAGACTATGGACTGAACATGTTTGCCACTCAATGCCTCTTTTGCAGACCACAACACCCAAAAGGAGAGAGAGAACACAGGGGATTGCCCTGCCACAGAGGCAGGGGGGGATGGGGGGATGGGGGTGGGGGGATATTATCCATGGTGGTGGAAAATGGGCACTGGTGGAGGGATGGGTATCTGATCATTGTATAATCGAAGCCCAAGCACAAAAAATTGTAAATCTACAACTGTAAAAAAAAAAAAAAGAAAGAAACAAAAAAAAAAGAAAAAAAATAACTGTACTGGGAAGCCAAATCAGGTGGTAGACAAAGAGAGACTTAGTAACATCTCAAAACTCATTAAAATCTCAAAACTTTGAAACTTCCCTTCACACTTCCCAGACTTCTGTGTGGGAAGAGTTAAGCCAAGGACAGACTCTGTTCTCCCAAGTGTGTTAGTGGTGATGGCTGGTGGTAGTTCTCTGCACTTGTTAGGACAGTTAAAATGACACAGGAGGCTAACTCAGCCTAATCTAGTACTGTGGAGAATATTCTGAGAGCTTCCAAGGTCAGACTTTATTGCTGTTGGCGTCTGTCCACATTGCCCCAAGTTATTTTTTTCTACCATCTTCGTTAAATGGACTTATAGTTGAAGGCCACTGGTTGGCCAACCTCTTCCAATGTGGGTGGCTCTGTGCCGCCTTCTCTGGGGTGGAACATAGCTAGAGTATCTCAGTGACTGCAGATCACTGGGTGGTGGAGAGGGCTTAAACTATTTTGTCATCTTTATCATTCTGGCTTCATGCTCACCATTTGCCCACCCATGCTGCTGGATGAAGCCCAGGTACTTGCCTCTGAGCAGGCATAGATGAGCTGCCAGAGTTGGGGAGTGGAGTGTGTGAGAGCATGTGCCCACCCCTATTAGAAGTAGCGCCCCACCAGCCAGGCACAAACCATGGCAACTCCTGGGGTCTCCTCCCCTGGAATACCACCAACGGCTCCTTCCCTCCAGCTTATTTCAAAACGGGGAGGCAGATGGTGCTCGGGTAACGGTGAATTGACCACATGGTGGAGTGTTATGGAAAAGTGTAAGCTCCACCTATAGTCCTGTGAGTTTACCAAGAGGATTTAAAAAAAAAACTGTGGTCAAATTACTTATTGAATAGTTGAACCCCCACAATGTTCCCATCGAAACTATGGAAAGGTTTGGGGATCCTATTTGGGGGATGCACTGTTTTGCAACCATAAACTCTGTCAAAGAAAAAAGGGGTCCTGGTGGGAGTTATCCAGGTTATGTAATTACGAATAAATAAAATTCAATGGAAGTTCTTTGCCCCATGCTTATGGACATGATTGAATTTCCCGTGACAAGTCCAATTCAACTCATGGTGGATTCATGAGATGTTTCAGCTCTCAGAGGCCAACCCATTCCCCTTTATTGTGCAAAGGAGGAATTGAGGTCAAAGTGGGGACTCACAGTTCAGTCAGCCGCAGAGTATGGCCCAGACCAGTGGTGTTTGATCTGTCTGTCCCGTCCTTTGACGTCACAGCCTCCGGGCAATGCCAATGCCATTAGTTTTGGCATTTCAGAATCGAGAATCTCAGTGCTCCACTGTGGGGTGATTCACACTCCAACTCTGGGAATCTGATTACAAACTAGGGGTCACCTCTCTAAGGCACGAATTTCCTCTGTTTTCAGTCTTCTCTTCCTCTCTCCAGAGAATCTCATGTTCTCCTTCAAATTAGTACATCCCCCTCCACCAAATTATTTTACCTTAAAGAGAGATTTTAAAAGACACTTAAAGAAATTTTAAGCACCTGGAAGTTTATGATTCTGGGCCTCTGATTCTTGACCATGGTTTCTGGGGGGTGAAAAGAACATCAAGGCTTACCCTGGAAAGCATCTGAACCAAGCACCTGAATTTGGGGGTTAAGCGGGAGAAGGAATTAGTGGCTAAACACTGTGTTCAGCCCATCACATTTTCCTTGCAGCCTTTGTTGTACACGAAATCATCTTAATTAAAGCAAAGCATAGAATTTCACATGGCAATTACAAACACGTCCTCCTTAAATAATTTATTTTCACTTATCTGACAGATTGTCCCTGAGCCAAGGCTGGTGCTACTAAGAACTAGGGGCTATAGCTGAGTGTTTTGCAACCATAAACTCTGTCAAAGAAAAAAGGGGCACTGGTGGGAGTTATCCAGGTTATGTAATTACGAATAAATAAAATTCAATGGATAGCAATCCAGCCCCTTCCCTTGAGTGCATTTCCCTTTGGCCTTCAGTCTATCAACCACCTTCCCCCCTACATTGAGTGTTTAGGGTGGTTGGTTTTTTTTGGGGGGGGTTGGTTGTTTGTTTGTTTTAGCAAGAATGCCTTTACTAAATGGAAATTTCTGGATTACAAATAACTGCCTCAAGCATTTTAGTCTGTTTATACAAACCATGTTATGGCATATTTTCAAAGCGATTTTTTTAATCCTTTGGATTTATTTCATTTTATTTACTTAAAAGCCTTTGATAAAAAGATTAAGATGACCTTAGAATTCTAAATCCCTGGAAACAATTGTCAGGTTTGATAGTTCCTTAAAACAGCGTTAAAAAAAACTTTACACTTAAACAGAAATTGAATTTTCTGTTCATGGGCATAGAAGATTTAATGGCATATAAATTGGGAATAATTGTTCTGTTTAAAAGGATTAATTCAAACCTAAATCAATAATAACGTGCAGTTTCAATTTAACGGCCTACTTAAAATAAAGTGGTAAATAAATAGCAGCTAAATGATTAATAGCAATGCTTTTATTCACCTCCTCAACAGGCAAAATGGCCAGTTATTGAATATTTTATTATGAGTGCAAAGGATGTTAATTGTACCAGAAACATGCTCTAATTTTTAGTAATTTTTTGATTGAATGCAATACTGAATAGGAGGCTCTTCATTAAATGGAGATTTGATTTTATTTTGTTTGAAGTTGTCACAGTAAGTACTCATACAGGGTCCATTAGAGCCAACAAATCTCAGGGTCTTCCCCCCACCCACCCTCCTCTTCCCCTATGCCCACCTCTCACTCAGGCCTCTGAAGAGAAGACAGGACATCTGCTGTCTGCACAGGAACAAAAGGGTCATGTCCTCATTGTCTGCATAACCTCCCTCTCCATGTGCAGGAGAGTGGGTCGCGTGTGTGCTGACGAGAGGATGGAGGAGCCCTTCACGCTCATTTTCCTCCAGTGGGTTGACCTGGGCCATGGAACAAAATCATACTTCAGAGCGCCCAAGCTTGGTACAATGGGGCCCTCTGGTCTCAGCTTCTCTTTCAACCAGGAGCTGTGTTTCTGTGAAGGATCACAGCTTTCTGTGCCCAGAGTTTTGCAAAAATGCCACCCTTGTTTATTTCACCATATGAGTTCCATCCAGAAAGTGGGGAGCTGGGGTGTTTGACGTGGCCACTACAGGCCAACCAAGGTGGTGCTCTGATGAGCCATGCTTGGAGAATTTAGCTTTGCGTCTATACCTTATGAGTTTCTCTTTCAACAATTGGGCTAAATCCATTTTTAAAGGTCAGTGGGTGTACTTGGCCCGTGGGGTGGGGTGGGGTGGGGGGCCTGGATTCAATTCCCAGCATCACATGGTCCCCCAAGTACCACTGGGAATAGCCCTTGAGCACAGCCGGGTGTGCCCTCTTGTGCCCCCAAACAAGCAAAAGCAGCTCTTGGGGGATGAAGCAATTCTATAGTCCCTTTAAAATGTCCTACTTAGGGCTGGAGTGATAGCACAGCGGGTAGGGCATTTGCCTTGCATGCATCCGACCCGGGTTCGAATCCCAGCATCCCATATGGTCCCCTGAGCACCACCAGGAGTAATTCCTGAGTGCAAAGCAGGAGTAACCCCTGTGCATTGCCGGGTGTGACCCAAAAAGAAAAATAAATAAATAAAAAAATAAAATGTCCTACTTAGGGGCTGGCGCATTGGGTAGGGCATTGGTTCTGCAAATGGCTCATCTGGTCTCAATCCCTGGCATCCCACAGGGTCTCCCAAGCCCTCCAGGAGTGATCCCTGAGCACAGAGCCAGGAGTAAGTCCTGAGAACTGCCAGGTGTGGCCCAAAAGACTAAATAAATCAATCAGTAGCTTCTCTATCCAATAGTATGGAATGTTGATGCTGTGGGTATTAAAGGTGGACAAGAAGTGGCAGAGGAGGGATCTGGACACTTTGGCGTTATATATTCCAGACTCTTGAGCTACTCCAGGCCCAGAAATAAGCACATTTCCTAATCCCTTATGCCGCAGCTTCTCCATCTACTCTCTGCCAAGGGTAGGGTAAAAGATAGGATCTTCAGAGACATGTGCTTATTCCTTCCGGTACCTCTCAGTGAACCCCAAGGCTACTTTGTGCCCTGGAAATAACTTGGGGTATGGAGAGGGAAGGCTCCCCAGAGATCCTGGGCAGGACACAGGGCCGTCCAGAGGGTTATTTCATGGAAACATGTACAAAGGACGACACGTAGAGAACTGGCTGCTCTGCTTCCTAGACCACATGGCCTGCCTCTTTGGAACCTTCTTTGAGTGCAGGGCAGGCTCTAAGCATGTACAGACACCCTCATTCTGTCTTTAGTCTCAACAATGTCCTGGCATAGGCACCGTTACTGCCCCCACAGAATTAAGGATTAAACAGAGACACGGGGAAATCAAGTCATGACCCCAGGGCAGGGACAGCTGCAGGAACAAGGAGGGACTGTTGGCTTCTGTTCAAGGACCAGTAACCGCTGTGTCACTTCTCAGACCCAAAATGTCATCACCCTGACATATGAAATACCCTGAAATGTGAAATACAGCCAAGATATCCCCTAGACTGAGGCAATTACCAGCTGGTGCTGGGCAAGTATGATGGCCAGCTGGACATGTTATCTTAGGGTCACTGTAGGGATTAGCACCAAGGAATCCATGTCCATCCATCATAGAGGACCACCATATTTTTAATGGTGGGAATTCCTTAATTATTGCTCTTTCTGAGTTCATTAAGGGATCATGGAAGGGAGCTGGCACGGACTTCGAGATATCTCGACACTGAATCCGGAAGTAAGTAGCTATTCTCAGGGACACCCCAGGGGCCAGCTCACCTGCTGGTGTCTGGGAAACTTGAGCATCATGGCTGGCTGGACAGCTGGGTTCCTGACCAATGTGAAGCAGAGTCTGTCGTGGGAGAAGAATGGCATTTGCCTTCCCTGGGAGAGCCGCCCATGGGTAGGAGTTGTCCCATAAAGTAGGAACCAAAAATTCAAAGTGACCGTTTAGCTGGGCATGGGGGCTCTGGCTTTTTTTTTTTTTTAACTCTGCTCATTGCTTTCCAGCAAATCAAAGCAATGCCAGTCCATATTAAGAAGAGCAAATTAGCATGAGGGCCACCATTAGTTTGTTTACCCAGCAGGAAATTATGTCCTCTGCAAACGGGAATATCAAATAGCAGAAAAAGCCCGGGTGATTTACATTTTCTTTTTGATTAGAGGATTGCATCTCTACTGTACTCCAGGAAGGAAAATCTCTCCCATTTAGCTTTTGAAGATCAAAGGGGCCATTAAATATGCTATATTACCAGCTTTTTTTCCCCCCTTTCCGTTTTTTTTAGTGAAGGCCTGGAGGTACTTCTGCAAATTGAGATTGTCGTGGGAAAGAGTGGACAAGGTCAGGGGCCTTTTTGCGTGAGGATGAACTTGTGTGCCCACCTTGGGACAGGAGGACCCTGAACGTCGTAGCAGCCTGGGTGCGTGTAGGCCTGTCCACTGCACTTGGCATGCATAAGCCTCACTGGAGCCAAAACAGTTTCTAGCGGGTCTTGCAGCCACACCCCTGATAAAAGCCACGACGAGGGAGCCAAGTGGGAAGTAAAATCGCTGAGAGGAGGATGGGAACGATGGAAGGATATGGTCCAGATGGATCTCACATCCCTCCCCACGAAGGGGCAGAGTGAGATCAGTGATGGCAATGAAGATGGTATTTCCCTTCCTGGAGACCCTGACTTAGCTGGCCTGCTGCCCAGATTCACAGGGGGACAGGGGCATCACTGAATTTCCTTTTGGAAATCAGTCTTCTGACAACAGAAAGCACCCCCCGCAACTGCACCCAATTAAAGGGCTACTAAGGGCTCCCCCCATCATGTCAGTTCTGGGAGGTGGGGCAACATTGAGAAAGCAGGTGAGATAAGATCCACCACACCTGCACTGCAGAAATGCTTGTGGTGTCTGTAAGAACACCCATTCACAGGACCTGACTCTCCGGCACTGAGATGTCACCTGGCCCCACTCTTGGCCCTGGTGAGTATGGGCATGGGACGAATTTGAGCCTAACATGTGCTTTGGGACATGAAAGTGTTAAACTGGACGGAGATCTCCCCAGAGGAATCACATGAAGATAAGTTGTGATGTGATAAGCAAAGGGTCTTTTTTGGCTAGTTTGAGCTCGGGCCCTCACCCGGCTCACTGACACAGTGACAGCCTTCTCAGAACGAGTGGTCCCAAGTCTCAAAAGTGAGGGACTTTTATACCATAGCATTATATAACAGACTTTCCTCGGACCACCCCTTGGCTGCAGTCTAAGGGGCTCTTCACTACTTGTACGTAGTTGATTGGTTATAAGTCAGAGTTACATAAGGGTTACTAAGGGTTACATAAGGCTTTCGTCCCATGACATACTCATCAGGGCCAAGAGTGGGGCCAGGCGACATCTCACTGCTGGACAGTCAGGCCCTGTGAATGGGTGTTCTTACAGACACCACAAGCGTTTCTGCACCTGATTGGTAACTTTAATGACCTCACTATGGCTATCTCACTTTGGGGAAATCATGACTCAATTCCGGGAATTCTGGAACCGAAAATCCAGGCCTGGCTTCTTCTGGCTTCTTGATAAGTCTGTCATGTTGCTGCATTTGTTTTCTCTAATTTCTCAAAAGCTAGAGAGGGCTGAGACTGACTTCCCAGTAAAATGACCAGCTACTTTTTTTTTTAAGTAAGATGTCCATTTTATTTATTTATTTTATTTTTTAATTTTTATTAGTGAAACACCATGAGGTATAGTTGTAGACTTAAAAATTTTTGTGCTTGGGTTTCAGTTATACAATGATTGAGTACCCATCCCTCCACCAGTGCCCATTCTCCACCACCAATGATCCCAGTATCCCTCCCACTCCCCATCCCCCCATCCCACCCCGCCTTTACTTGGTGCTCCCTTCTCTATCTGAGCTGCCTCTTCCCCTAGCATGTGAGGCTGTCCTCCAAGTCATGGAGTGAAACTCCTGGTACTTATCTCGGCTATTCTTGGGTGTTAGTCTCCTATTTTGTTAGTTTATATTCCCCAAATGAATGCAATATTTCTATGCCTTTCCCTCTCTTTCTGACTCATTTCACTTGGCATGACACTTTCCATGTAGTACCACTTGTGTGTAAATTTCATGAGTTCATCTTTTCTAACAGCTGCATAGCACTCCATTGTGTAGATGTACCAAAGTTTCTTTAACGAGTCATCTGTTCTCGGGTACTCGGATTTTTTCCAGATTTTTGGCTATTGTGAACAGTGCAGCAATGAACATAGAAGTACAGATGTCATTTCGACTGTACTTTTTTGCCTCTCCGGAATATATTCCCAGGAGTGGTATTGCTGGGTCAAATGGGAGCTCAATTTCTAATTTTTTGAGAATTGTCCATAATGTTCCTTTTTCACTAAGATCTCGGCATTTCTTTTCTGCTCTGGCAGCCAGTCGCCAACAGGAGACAAATACTCAGACCTGCGCTATGACCCAAACTGGAAGCAGAAGAAAGAAGAGGTGCAGTTGCTGAAGATCGAGGCGTTGCCCATGTCAGCGGGCAGCTCCATCGAGAACGTGGCTCTGGATCCCCTCTACCCTTCCAAGGAGACCACCATGGAACTCCCGGGAGACAAAGGCGAGGAGAGGACCCCACAGAGCTCTGCGCCCTCCTTACTTGGGAGTGAGTTCGTAAGCCCCAGCTATGAGCAAGGTGCCCGCCGCAGTCATGTATCAGAGCTGAGCGACAGTGACCTGGCCGAGAAGTCCAGCAACCTGTCCCAATATCTGCAGAGCTCCGGGTCACGGCCTGCGGCCTCCCAGCCCAGCTCGCGTGGCCCGCGCCGAAGGAAGTCTCGACAATATTTTGTGGAAAAAAACAAGCTGACTCTGGGCTTTCCCACGCCAAAGATGGACTCTTACCTCCAGTTGCACAGCAAAAGAAGGGGGGAGACGCACCTTGAACAGGTAAGTGGGGATGCCCAAAGCAATCCCTGCCCCCACGCTAAGCTGGTTGTTGCCTCGGCCAGAAGTGGCTGGAAGTCACTTCCTGCGGGTGATGAGGTCACAGGGAGACGCCCCTGCTCTGGGCCAGCCTCACCAACCGAGGCAGCTGTACCACAGGCTCTTAAGAACGAAAGCAAAGCCATGAGTGGTCCGCGGTGCAGTTACCCCTGGGATTCAATCCCTGTGGCCAAGATGTTCCCTTTCAAGTTTAGGAACTGAACAGCTCCAGCAGATGAACTACAGGATCAAGGGTTGAGTCACTCGCCCAGTTTCCACCACAGCCTTGCTTACCCAGCACTGTAACATGCTCCCAACACAGCACTGGATGGGGCTGGAGAGATAGCACAGTGAATAGGGCATTTGCCTTGCATGCGGCCGACCCCGGGTTCGATTCCCAGCATCCCATATGATCCCCCTGAGCACCGCCAGGAGTAATTCCTGAGTGCATGAGCCAGGAGTAACCCCTGTGCGTCACTGGGTGTGACCCAAAAAGAAAAGAAAACAAAAGAAACAAACAAACAAAAAAACCCCACAGCACTGGAGATGGACATGGCCCCACTCACACCACACACAGACCTACAGTGGATTTTCAATGTCTGTACATACATTGGCTGTGGTCAAGGGTACATGGACGACATAAAGCATTTTCTCTTTTAGTTCTCCAAGTCAGTCTATTCTCTTTCCAGCCCCTGTAGGTAGTGAGGGCGGTAGGGTTACAGATATGACTCTATGGTAAAGCGCATGCATGCATGCATGAGGCTTGCATGCATGAGGCCTGGGTACAATTCCCCGCATCACCACCACCACCACCACACACACACACACACACACACACACACACACACACACACAACACCCAATAATGACGCCACCATCTTTACTAGCCTGTGCAAATGATGTGATAGGATCGAAACTTAGTCTGGCTCTAAACTGGCACGAGGAAAAGCCCGGCATTTCTCACCGCAGCCTGTGGAGGGTAATTTCTGTTTCATGTAGATCACATCCACCTGCTTCCTCATAGAAAGATCCACGGGTGTGAGGGAAGAGTGGCCGGATGGGCAAAAAGCTGGAAACTCATCCCCTCCTTTCAAATACAAAGTAGAGGTTTGCCTGTGACCTTGGATGCCTTTTGACCCATCCGAAACTCTAATTGGTATTATTGGTTTGATATGATATGAAAGTAGTTCAATAGCGTTTGGCCAGTTATGCTTGGGGTTGGCAACTCTCTAAAATTATTCTGGGGGCTGGAGCGATAGCACAGCGGGTAGGGCGTTTGCTTTGCTTGCGGCCAACCAGGTTTGATTCCCAGCATCCCATGTGGTCCCCTGAACACTGCCAGGAGTAATTCCTGAGTGCATGAGCCAGGAGTAACCCCTGTGCAAAGCCAGGTGTGACCCAAAAAACAAAAAAAAATTAAAAATAAATAAATAAAATTGTTCTGTATAATGTAAAGTCAGCAGCACTCCCAGAACCCAAAATAACTGACCAAACCCCACCAAACAGGGACACTTGACTCTCGTTAGGAACAGCGGCTTTGCTCAGAAAACACTGGCCTGTTTCTGATGAAGCAAGAACATTTGCCATTGCTCTTTTCTCCAAAAAATCTTTTTGAGTCAAGGGTCTGAAGCATTAGTACAGTGGGGAGGGTGTTTGCCTTGCATGTGGCTGACCTGGGTTTGATTTCCAGCGTCCCATATGGTTCCCTGAGCACTGTCAGGAGTACTTCTCGAGTAACCAGAGCCAGAAGTAACCCCTGTGCATCACTAGGTATGACCCAAAAAGCAAATATATATATATATATATATATATATATATAGAAGTCAAGAATTAGAGGTTTTAAAAATTATGACACATCCATGTTTTTATTAAGTAGCAATAAGACAAAGAAATGGATGAGGTATAATTAACTGCATGACTAGGCAGTTAAATTGAAAGAATATAACTTTTTTTTAATCCAAGTTTATGTATTGGGTTAAAAAGTACAAAGATACTATACTTTTTTATTTCATAAAATCAAGGTGAAAATTGTGTATTTCATTTGATGGTTTATTTTAAAACATGAATGAACTCAATAGTCCATACCAGCTATAAGAAAGGTATCTAGGGATCCGTGTCTTTCCAAAAGTGTTATTTTTCATTTATTTTAAATGTGGTCCCAAAAGACACTGGTCTAGAAGAGGCAAATAGTGAAACTCACAAAAATATTTTGAGTATTTTTATAATAAAGGTATAATAGAATTTTATAATTTATTATATTTTATACGTTTATTATAATTAGTACATATTCTATAATGTTTATTATAATCAATACCTATTTTATTATTGGGCTGGAGTGATAGCACAGCTGGTAGGGCATTTGCCTTGCACAAAAAACACAGATGGCCCGGGTTTGATTCCTCCATCCCTCTCAGAGAGCTTGGCAAGCTACCAAGAGTATCTTGCCCACACGGCAGAGTCTGGCAAGCTCCCTGTGGCATATTTGATATGCCAAAACCAGTAACAACAAGTCTCACAATGGAGATGTTACTGGTGCCCGCTCAAGCAAATCGATGAACAACGGGAGGACAGTGCTACAGTGATACATATTTTATTACTATTTTGAGTAATAAAAGATTTATTATAAACTCTTTCATTGCTGATTTCTTAACTCCTAGCTTTTCTCAGTAGGTTCGGCTGAGCCTTTTAAGGCAATGTTACTGTGATTGACAGGTCAGCCTTCATTCTGCCGTGGGGGGACTTTCAAGCATCTCAGGCTGGCTCAGCCTCTAAGCTCT
This sequence comes from Sorex fumeus, assembly GCF_029834395.1. Classification (NCBI taxonomy): domain Eukaryota; kingdom Metazoa; phylum Chordata; class Mammalia; order Eulipotyphla; family Soricidae; genus Sorex; species Sorex fumeus. Next base: position 16,723,151 of record NW_026606085.1, on the reverse strand, counting down.
GAATTACTCTTTGAAGTGGTCATTGACCTTGTCCGTCATTTTTTTCCCCAGGTTCAAATGTCTAAGGGATGATGGCTAATTGTATTCAAAATTGTTTTTTCATTATCCAACCTACACTTTTTTCATCTTCTTCCTCTTATGCCAGAAAGGACAGAAATTAGCTTGATCTTCCAGAGATGTGATGTTGCAACTTGTTTTATTCCATTCTAGTCAGTAGCATACAATCTTGCGTTCCTTTTGAACCATTTTTTTTAAATACATGAAATGTGTGTGGGTTTCGTCTGCCAATACAGGTGACAGGTTCCTGATAGGCACCAACTATGTTTGATACATTTTCCTAATCGTTGTAGGAATAGGCCTGGCACGTTGCAAGGGCTCAGGAAATAGCAGGGAAAGGAAAAGTTGTTTTTACCCTCATCTCCAATATTATTCTCTTTGTTAGTGCCTGGAAGTTTATGTCTAGTAATTGACATTTCTAGTGAGGTGTTAGAATCCTGGCTGGACATTCAGAGTCACCTAAGAAACTAATTCTTTGGTTTGGGGGACCACACCCGACAGTGCTCAAGACTCACTCTTGTCTCTGCACTCAGGGATCACTCCTGGTGGGCTCAGGGGACTACTGGGGTTGCCAGGGATCAAACCCAGATCAGCCACGTGCCAGGCAAGCATCCTCCCCACTTTGCTATCACTCCAGCCCAGAAACTAATTCTTTGAAAGTGATCCTTGGCTCCACCCTGGACCATTTCTATCTCTGGAAAAGATTCTGAGCATCGAGCTTCAGTTTTAAAGATCACTGGGTACAACTAATGGGATGCCAGGGTTGAGAAACATTATTCCAGCCTCCAGCACTGCTGGTCAGCCTCGGGGACAGCATCGAAATCATTAGGGAAATGGAAAGAATGCTGGTTCCCGGGCCCGAAGTCCTGACATTCTGGTTTCATTCATCTGGGGAGCACTCTATGTGTGGCATTTTGCACTGCCCTCCAGGCAGTGCCAGTGGTTAGCCAAGGCTGAGAGTGGGCATCTAAGCCGCTGGGTTTCAGTCTTCAACACACAGTACAGGGAAAGTAGGTACATGATGCATTTACATGCCTAGTGTAAGGCCCTGGATTCCATCCCTGATGCTGCAAAGTGGGGGTGCAGGCAGGGGAAGGAGGTGCTCCCCGACCACTGGGGACTGACTCAATGAACTCGAGTGCAGACTTTGCACTTGGGAGACTCCTGTTCCATCCCCCATGCCACACAGTTCCCTAAGCACTGCCAGGAGCCACTCCTGAGCACAGAGCTGGGAGCATCAGTGTGTGTTCCCCTCAAAAAAATTTTTTTAATGTCTGAAAAAAGTTAACCTGATTTTAGGTGTATTTGGATCTAACTAAAGGAAGGACAAGAAGGATCAACCCACCTCCTTCTGTAGGTGAAGGGTGTTGGCCCAATGGGTCTCACTGAGGCTGCTTCGGGGACACCCACACTTCAAGACCACTGATCTCACTCTTGTACCCCTCAAATTTGTATTGATTATAAATCACTTACAGCACATAAAGAGCCCCAAGAAATCCGTAAAATTCACTCAATCACAAGTACACAAAATATATCAATATGTAATCCAAAGAAAAGCATGTATATGTATATATATATATATATATATATATATCAACGAAACTATGGGGGAAATGCCCAGTCTCAGTCATTGTAAGAGAAACGCGAGTTCCCTTCTTTTATGACATTTCCAATGCTTGCTCAACCTATGGGCAAAGAAGTAAAGTCAAGCTCCTGAGAAAATAAATTGATCTAAACAATAGGGCATTTGCCTTGCACGCAGCCATCATGGCCGACCCGAGTTTGATTCCTCCGCCCCTCTCGGAGAGCCCAGCAAGCTACCGAGAGTATCTCGCCCGCACGGCAGAGCCTGGCAAGCTCCCCGTGACGTATTCGATATGCCAAACACAGTAACAACAAAGTCTCCAATGGACACGTTACTGGGCCCGCTCGAGCAAATCGAGGAACAACGGGAGGGCCTTTACCTTTTAAACAATATGGGGACAATTTGTTAGTATCTATTATAAAACAAATCCATGAGAGACTTAGGCCTGGTGATTAAGCATCTAGACTTAGCTCTCTGACCTTGGACGAGGCAAAATGGAGATTATAAATTATTTTCCTCATAGAACTATTAAAAGATTAAACCGAGGAATTAATAGGTGCAAAAGTATTTATATCAGTGAATGCCTGATTTTTAGCAAGCACTATATAAGTATTTGCAATTATTATTTTAATTTGACCCAACCAACATGCTCCACTCCTAGGAATTTCTCCTACTCAAATGTGCTGTTTTGAAGTAATTCCTACATATAAGGCTATTCATTTCAGCTTTATTCACGACCACGATCAGGATCACGACCATCCTGTTATTCGTTGATTGCCTCGAGCAGGCCCCAGTAACATTTCTTTCGTCCTAGCCCTGAGATTTTTAAAAAGTGCCATATTCAAGGCTCTTTCAGAGTTAGGAGAATGAGACCCATCATTGTTACTGGCATTTGGCACATTGGGTACGCCACAGGGAGTTTGCCAGACTCTGCCGTGTGGGCAGGTTACATTCGGTAGCTTGCCAGTTTGTCCAAAGTAGGAATGAGGTGATAAGATGTCTGCGCAGCTGCAAATGCGACCGCATGCTTCCGGGAGCTGCGCGCTTCCGGGAGCTGGGTTTTATAGTCTCTGAGTCTTGGCCGTTGATTCCCATTACACGGCGTCAGGGGGCCAGTTGGTGGGTGTGGCCCCCACCTACTGGAATTTGGAGGATCTGGGTGGAGGATGCTCAGCCCCGATCCGAGAAGGCTTGGAGATCTCAGCCTTGGGACCCGCGTGCCTTTGTTCCCCTGCCGGTACCTTCATGCGTGCGGAGAGTGGTCTCAGCATGGTGGTGGCTGGTTCTGGAGGTCTTCGGCTGCCGGAGCCCTCGTCGGGGCGGGGAGGAAAACTCAACCCGCTCCCCTCCAAGGGGCCCTGGCGAGGACAGCCAGGCACAGGGGCAGGAGACTCTGCTTTATTCGTAATAGTGAAAGATTGGCAGTTACCAAACTTTCTATCATTTGGGGGAGTACTTCAATAAGTTATAAGATAGGAATATAATACAGAGTACTATGAACTGAAGTTAGGGGGGATTGTTTAGAGAATATTCTCTATAAACATTGTTAATGATATGGATAATGTACCAGGATTTATTATTTTGAGATAAATCAAGAATGGAGAATAGTGTATACAGTACTTAAAAAGTATAGAAGGGGAGCAATAGTATAGCGGGTAGTGTGTGTGTGCCTTGCACACAACCGATCGGGTTAGATCCCTATCTCCCATATGGCCCCCTGAGCACTGCTCAGAGTAATTCTGAGTGCAGAGCCAGGACTAGCCCCTGAGCATCACTCAGTATGACCCAAAAGCAAAGAAAAAGAAAAAATCAAAGAAGAAAGAAAGAAAGAAGAAAGGAAGGAAGGAAGGAAGGAAGGAAGAAAACAAAGAAAAAAGAAAGGAAAGAAATTAGAGAGGAATGAAACTACATGTTGTATTTTCTTGAAATACAGAGAAAATTCTGGAAGGATACAGATGGTTTCATTGCAGAAGGTGGCAGGGGAACAGAATGGAGGCACAACTTTTCACTTTTTCCCTCTGCATCTCCCCTGAGTATTTACAATATCAACATTTTGGGGGCCACCCTTACAATTTCACACCCCTAACTGCTCACAGCAGAATCACCTAACCTGCCGTTTTCCTTTGGCTTGTAAATAATAACTCAAAGGAAAATCCTGGTTTCTACTCCCAACTGCTTCTCAATCTTCTTGCCATTTTGTACCATCTATTGATTATTTATTAAGGAACATGAGGGAAATCATGTGGCAATACACCCGAGGATCTTAACCTCATGACGTTGTGAAGGAAGGGATGTGAAAGCCAGCCCTCACTAGAGGGCACCTCAGGACCACAGCCGGCTAGCAACCGGGGAAGACTGTTCACTTGTATTCCTGACATCTTCAGCAGCCAGAGCTATTTGCCTGAAACTCATTAGAATGGGAATCAATTTAGGCTCCACCACCAACGGAAACTGTCTTGGAAAAGCTCCCTTCCCCCCTTGATCCTGACTTTAAAGGCTGACTAGATGAGATGTCAGATAGGCCGAGAGGGAAGAAGCCAAAATCTCCTCCCCACCATTCTGTGCTTCCCTTGGAAGTACAGCTGCATGACAAGTGAGAACACAGTCATTATTTCAATCACCTAGTGCCACAGTCAGAGCAATAGCACAGTGGGTAGGGTACTTGCCTTGCACCCGGCCGACCTGGGTCCCGACATCCCATTTGGTCCCCTGAGCATCATACCAAGAGTGATTTCTGAGCACAGAGTCAGGAGTCAGCCTTGAACATTACTGGGTTTGGCCCCAAAACAAAAACAAACAAAAACAAACAAACAAACAAGCAAAAACAACAATCACCTAGGTGTCTCACGAACAATACCGAGCTGTGTATAGAGTTCACTGTTCCTTTCTGAGGAGTGGCACCCTTCGGTGGCTCTTTCCCTCGGAGCCTCCTCCCCCCCACCCCCTCGGGCATATGCTTTGCCTGCTTTGCCGAGACGCACAACTGCATCATCCCTGTGCCTGTCAACCCCGCTAGCTAATAAAGTAAAACAATGACGAGAAGAGGCTGTGTCTGGGCCGTTCAACTGGAGGGAGGGAAAGAAGAATGCAGCATGGTGAGGGGGGAGGGCTGGGTCCTCCGGCCATGGTGCCAGTTCTCTCATGGGGCACAGCAGTTCTGGTGGGGAAGGCAAGGAAACCCAAAGCTCCAGTTTAGGGGTGACAGGCCCTGAGTCCCCTGTCCTGACCCTGCAGAGTCTGGGAGGAACTGAGCCAGAGCACCAGCCCTGTGGCAGACACTCAGAGTAGGGAAATGGATGCAGGCCTTGGCATTGCTCAGAGAGGGAATGGACGTATATCCCAACATTACTCAGATGGGGGAATGGTTGGGAGGGAAACGGATGCAGCCCCCAGCATTGCTTAGATGGGGAAACGGATGCAGCCCCCAGCGTTACTCGAAAGGGAAGAAATGCTCTCTGGAGAAGCAGGTCCTTCTCAGCTTTTTCTTTTCCCTCCAGGCCCCAGTCCCTGTCATGAAAGGGCTCTAGCTCCAGGTAGAAAAGAACCAAAGTGGCTAGAAGAAGAATCTCTCTCGGCTTCAGTGACCCTTTTCTGGAGCAACCCCCAGCAGCCACGGTCTCTCTTTCGGGGCCCCAAGTGATAGAACATTGTCTCCTCACAGGACTTGACAATCTTGACTGAATTCGTTTGTTTCTTTGAACAATTGCCCTTGGTCCCCCTCCCTCACTCCCCATGTTCTTTCCAACACTTACGCTGGGGGATAAACATGCTGGTCACTTTGGATCGCATGTGGGATCCTTCAGTTCTGAAGTATGATTGCAGACCCTTGCTCCTTCAATTCTTTTTTTTTTTCTTGTTGGGTCACACTCGGCAATGCACAGGGGTTACTCCTGACTTTGCACTCAGGAATTACTACCAATGGTGCTCGGGGGACCATATGGGATGCTGAGAATTGAACCCGGATCAGCCGCGTGCAAGGCAAACACCCTACCCACTGTACTATTGCTCCAGCCCCTGATTCTCTCTCCTCTCACTACCTTCACTGGTGTTGGTAACAAATCTATTCATCTTGATCTGCTGACCCACCGACTTCCTGTTCATTTGCCAACTCCTTCTGAATCTCCAAACTTGCTGATTGAAGAACGAGGCCTGTTGTGACGGGCCCCTTCCTGGTTCCTCAGCCCCATGCCTTGCCATCACCCTCTCCTTGCACGCTGGGCTCTGGCCACAGCAGAACTCATAGCTCCTGCAGCTGCCTGCCACTGGGCCTGTGTTCACACGGACAGACCTCTCACTCACCCCACCTTGTTTGCTGGAGATTCAAGCTCCAAGATTTCTGCTTTGCAGAAGGCACTGAATGTCCTTACTCCCTCCATCTCCCTTTTCCCTGGGCACCCACTGTAGAGCCCATGGCGCCATGGCCCATAGCAGTGGGATGCCTTTTGTGTGTGTGCCTGTGTTTTTAATGACTGATCTCCAGAGCCTGGCATATGAAACACATGATCTAAATGTTGGGTGAAGCAATGGGATTTTCGCATACTTTTGCCTTGGTCCAGAATCTCATTATTTCCTTTTTCTTTCTTTTTTTATTCTTTTTGAGTCACACCTGGTGATGCACAGGGGTTACTCCTGGTTTTGCACTCAGGGGACCATATGGGATGCTGGGAATCAAACCAGGGTCAGCCGCGTGCAAGGCAAACACCCTACCCACTATGCTATTGCTCCAGCCCTGAATCTCATTATTTTCAAAATAAAAGTTGGGGGGAGGAAGGAGCTGGCTTTGTACTGGAATTGGACGTGAAATATTTGACTTGAGCCCTGATATTGTTGGTCAATTATGTCCTTTGGCAAATCACAAAGTTTTGCTGAGCCTTTTCTTTTTTCCAGTCTTTTTTGCTGTTAACGTGAAGCTAGAGTCTTCCCTTCTACCAGAGGCCCCAGCCCCACTGAGGTGACCAAATGAGTTTGAGTGGAGAGTTCCGTTCATTCTATAGCTCCACATAAATACGTGTGTCACTGAACAATACACTGGAATTTATTCTCCTACTGGATAAGGTCCATTCCTTAGCTTGCTCTCCTTTTCCACTGTTTTGGATTTAGTGAAAGTTTCTGTGGTCCATGAAAGTAAGCTGTACCAATGTTAGAATAAAGTTAGGCTCATCTTTTTCTAATTCTCCGGGGAGAGAAACAGAACATCATCTTTGATAGAGTTCTTGGAGCTGGCTGGTGTCTTTCGACCTCACCTCTCCTCGGGGGTCTTGTGAAAATTATTCTGCTGAGCCAGTGCTCTGTGAAGGTTCATTGATTCTTGGACTTTTATTTTTTAATTTGCCCTGTGTAAGCACCACAAGAGCACTTACTTATGACTGCGTAATTTATATCGAACCGTACGGCTCTTTCAATACGTTCCTTCAGACCTCTTTCTGGTAGACACTCACTGCTCAGCGCTTGGTTGCTTAACTGACAAGTTGCAGAGTCTCTGGAATGATAGTTCACTCCATGGAGGGAACCCGTCAGAAGCAGAAATGGCCCAGAACAAAAGCCAACCCAGGACCTTCAGCACAATAAGTCATTTCTTTTTTTTTTCTTTTTTTTTTTTAATTAGTGAGACATCATGAGGTACAGTTGTAGACTTACAAATTTTTGTGCTTGGATTTCAATTATACAATGATCAAATACCCATCCCTCCACCAGTGCCCATTTCCCACCACCACGGATCCCAGTATCCCTCCCACCCCCCATTCCCCCCATTCCCACCCTGCCTCTGTGGCAGGGCATTCCCTTTTGTTCTCTCTCTCTTATTGGGTGTTGTGGTTTGCAAAAGAGGCAATGGGTGACAATCATGTTTGGTCTATAGTCTACTTTCAGCATGCTTCTCCCATCCTGGGAGGATAATCCCAACACCCTCTATTTGGTGTTCCCTTCTCTATCTAAGCTCCCTTTTCCCCTAGCATGTGTGGCTGGCCTCCAAGCCATGGAGTAAAATTCGTGGTACTAATCTCGGCCATTCTCGGGTGTTAGTCTCCTATTTTGTTACTTTATGTTCCCCAGATGAATGCAATCTTTCTATGTCTATCCCTTTCTTTCTGAGTCATTTCGCTTAACATGATACTTTCCATGTAGTATCACTTGTATGTAAATTTCATGACTTCGTCTTCAATGAGTCATTTCTGAGGCTAGATTCCCTAGCTCTGCCTGGAGGGCCCCAGGATTCTGGAATATTCTTCATTTCTCTCTCCAGGGCCCTGCATCAGTGCGTCTGTGGTCCGTGTAGGCTGTGGTCAGTCACCCAGCAGGAGGTAGACCTGGGAGCTGACAGTGCCAAGTGATAACTGTCATGAAGACCCATAGCTCCGGCAGAACCCACAGGGGCACATGATGGCAGCCGTCAAGGGAAGTCCAAAAGAATTTCCCAGAGCTGGCTTGCTAACTAATTCTTGTTTGTGTGTCTGTCTCTTTGGGCCAAACAGTGCTCAGGGTGCCCTCTTGACTCTCTATGTGCTCAGGAGTCACTTCTGGGGAGTTCGGGGGAAACTCTATATGGTGCTGGGATTAAATGGGTTGGGGGGGGCTGAGTGATAATACAGTGGGTAGGGCATTTGCCTTGCACGCAGCTGACCTGGGTTTGATCCCAAATACCTCATATGGTCACCCGAGCACTGTCAGGAGTAATTCCTGAATGCAGAGCCAGAAGTAACCCCTGAGCATCACAAGGTGTGACCTTAAAAAGCAAATAAATAAATAAGTAAAACAAAATAAATGGACTTGGTAGCAAGCAAGGCAAACATTACCATACCCCCCCCCCCACATACACACACATATATATGTCCAAAGATTTAAATGCCTCAGCTCCGTACTGAGCAAACAGCTGCCAAACCTCCCGGAGTAGAGAAAGTGGCCAAGGGCAGAGCCAAAATATTGTGTGTGGCTTGATCTAAGTAGCTGAGCAATGAACACCAGTGGCCAGCCTGTCCTGTACTGGACTGTATTGATTTTTATCTCCATGTCTCCCTCTGGGCCTGGGAGCAAGAGGGCTGGGGAGCGGCACCCACAGGTGCAAAACCCACACAGAATAGAAGACACTGTGAAGAGAACTGAGAGCCAACACCGCAGACCCCCTCCTGGGCCAGTTGAACCAAGAAACACTCACAGATTCCAGGGACTCTCGATGGAAACTGGGACGGCTGCCAGACCCGGGCATAGGGGCGGAGTGTGCAAAGAACACCTTGTAGATACCAGACTCATGGGCCTGCTTTAGTCTGGGGATGTGCTTGTTGTTTAGTCCATCAAGGAGTGAAGCTGACCAGAAAGCCAAAAATGAAGGAGGGACTCCCCACAACTTGTCAGCTTCAGGTCACTACTGAAAGACAGGATTGAGGGGGTGGGGGGAGATGGGGTTCAAAACTGCCAGACTTGGAAGCGGGCTGGTTCTCCAAGCCCGCATGTTTCCCTGCACCCCGCCCCCCTGCAGCTGTGCTCATTCACACAGCGCTTGTGGTTAGGCGCCCACTTTTTGAGGGGGAGGTCTGATGGGGGGGGGTCGCTGATTCTCTAAGAACCCGATGAGTTTCTTTGAGAGAGAAGTAGCTGTCCAATCTAACTCAGCTGTCCTCAATCTGAGTTGCTTTCCTCCCTCCGAACCCTCACTTCAAAGCGAGGAACATAATGTACAATTTTTTAATGGCTCTAGACCCAGGCACTCAGTCTCTCTGCTCTGTGCCTTCCCTCAGTGTAAACACCTCATCAAGATTGCCTTGGCTTCAACAATAGCAGCCCAAAAGCAATTGGAGAACCCCGAGCCTTTGAAGTCCTCCGGCAGAGGCCGGTTTTCTAGTCCGGGATAATGACAAGCCATGATTGCTGCCTTTGTTGTATCTTTTCAGTAGAGAAGCAATTATAGGCCCCAATTTAACAGAATAGGCATTACGCAGCTTATGATGCTCAAAATGCAATTTCATTTGATCATTTTCTCGATTTGATTGGTATTAATAGAATGGCTCGCCGGAAAAAAATAAATAAATAAATAAAGAGCTGGCAGAGGTTGTGTCCCATTCCACTTTCAAAGAGATAATGTAGAAGTATGCTTTACTGGCCCGAAACCCGCCCGGGATCCAGGCACGCCTCACCGAAACGGCCTCCTGGAAGAAGCACAGTTCCTCCCGCGGCCTCTGGGAAGGAAGGAAGCGTGGGTATGAGGGGCTTCTTACCGTAAAGCTGTCAGCACGGCTACCTCGGGGGCCTCTCAGCGCTCTTCAGTCCTGGCCCTCAGTGAAAAACTGAAAACGGGACAGGAAATACTCTTCTGAGAGCAGGGGACCAGCATCCCGGCAGCAGCCCTCAGACTAAGCCCAGCGTCCTTTATCTCCTGGCCCGCTAACAGCTGGACCATGGCCCTCTGCTTAAGTAGCCTGTTAAGATGTTTATTAGGGGCTGGAGAGATGGTTCAGCAGGTAGGGCCCTTGCCTTGCTTGCAACGACTCGAGTTTGATCTCTAGCATCCCATCCCTTCCCCTGAGTACCACAGAGCCAGGAGTAACCCCTGAGTGCTGCCAGGTGTGGGGGCCAAAAACAAAAACTTTAAAAAATAAAGTTTTTAGCTCTCTTGACCTTTATATGCTCTCAGACCACGCTTGAATCTCCCTTTGCTAAGCCGTCTTTCTTTTTAATTGTGTGACTAATAAGGGCTGCAGCCGCTGTGATGTGCTCTAAACCGTAAGACCCAGTATTCCTACAGTCACCAGTCGGGGGGTGCCCCCGCCTATGCCCAGGGCCCTGCAGTGCCAGGGATCAAATGCCAGGCTCCTGCTCCCCAGCTAACTGCCGGGTGTTTCTTGGGTCCATGCTGAGAGGGGACACAAGTGAGTGACAGTTGACGTGAGCTGTCACTGTGAGGACTCTGCACTGTGCACCAGCACATCACCACCAGCAAGTTGATGACCACAGACCACTCGTGGCTCCTGGAATTGCCATGAAAACTTGGGTATGATGGAGTCTGGTTTTGATTCCCCCCTGCGTTCAGATCCACCCCAATTCCCTTCATGGCCCCACACTGCCCGGAACTTCTCTGAAGACAGCTGGTGGAATGCAGGGACACAGGGAGGACCCAGGGCGCCTTCCAAAGAGATGGAGCATCCACCTTGGGCCTGGAGAGCCACGCCATGGAACATGGAGTGAGAGGAGGACAGATCCTGGTGGGTGGAGGTGATCAGGATCCGTCCCTGGCTCTGTGTTCAGGGGTGATGCCTGGTGGTGCTGGGGACTGGGGGTGGAAAAACCATATATGGTGCTGGACCTAACTGTGGTTGTCCATCTGCAAGCCCATCTCTCTGGTCTAAGGTCCTGCTCTGCTCAGGCAGCACTGCACAGGCCTCAAGGGGGAAGGACTGGTACCTTGCTGTTCTTGCAGGTGACGAGCTCTAACATTTTACCCCGAGAAAGAGTCCCCCCCACCACACACACACCTTAGATCCCTTCCTCTTCCTTCTACCATACACCTTAGAACAGGTGGCCAAACACCTCTAAGCAGGGTCTGGGAGGCTGCCAGGGCTTTGATTGTTTTGCTCGGTTATGCAGCCCTGTAGCAAAAGCGTCCGGGGCCAACATCACCAGATTCCAGGGACGCCCCGACCATCGGGGCTCCCAGTCCCAGATGCATTTCCTAGATATGAATCTGTTTAGCAAACTTTTCAAAAGGCAGGCTCTGAAGTCCTTAGCTAGAAGCTCGGGGCTTCTCGCTCTCCCCTTCGTTCCCAGGTCACACCTGAGACTGCTTTTGGGATGATGCATTGATACAGGCTCTACAGAGCACTGGGGGACCCTTAAATACATGAAACCACGTTCCTGTTGACATCATCCTCTAGGAGTTCATTTCTTCACTGGCACGGTTTCCTCAAACCCTAGTTCTGGCATTGCTTAAGTTAACCGTTGGAAAGTGGAACCCCTGGAGGTGTCCTTGTGGTTTAAAGAAACTGGCATGGGGGGTGGTCATCTCAAAAGTGCCAGTTCTCATGTTCTTACTGTTCTCCTTGGGAACAATCCAAGTCCCTAAGCACTAAGATGAAGCCTTAATGAACTGTGGTCCTGCAAGCCCCTCGTTCGAGAGCAGAGCTGAGCCAGCCGGCTCCAGAGCCAAGTCTAAGCCAGTTAACATGCTGATCTGTGCTTTGTCCTCTCAGATCTTCCACCCCGTCAGAGCCACTGGCCAGACGTCCACTCAGAATGCCAGAGAGACTGAGAACGCTGCCCTCCAACCCGAAGATAAGTGGCACCAAAGGGCCCAGCAGCTAAAGGTCACCTGCTAGACTGAATGTTGGCTGTGTCTCGAGGGTCACTGCTGAGTAGGAGATGCCTGTGGGGTCCAGGGGGTCTCCCTGGCTCAGTCACTCCTCCCAGTGGATAAGACAGGCTGAGACAGGCCACCGCTGGCTTGGCCCACCCTACATCCCCCCAGAAGGTGCTATTGGAGGACAGTTGTCCCTTCTCTCTCTTCCTCTCTCTCTCCCTCTCTCTCTCTCTCTCACACACACACACACATACACACAGAGAGACAGACACACACATATACACATACATACATACACAGACACACACATATATACATACACACACAGACACACAGAGAGATATACACACAGAGACACATACACACACAGAGATATACACACAGACACACACACATATACAGACACACAGAGAGATACACACAGACACACACACACAGAGACAAAAGCCCACCCACAGGGAAGACACGGAGGAAAGGGCCAGGGACAGAAGCAAAGTCCCCAGATGCTGTTCCGTGGGCCTCTGCATCTGCTTTCGTTTGGAGTTGGCAGACAAAAGACACCTTGTCAGGATATTTAGGGTGTTAAAAGCCAGTGAACCCCAATCAGGGTATGTAGGACTCCTCGGTGCTATGTCTTCTTTCCCTCCATGTTTGAAATCACTTTTTGAAGTTTAAATAAAAAGTTAAAAGGGCCCCCAGGAGTGAGCATCTGAGAGGCCACGGGCGGCCTGAGCTGAGGTGTTTGAGGGTGTTTGAGCCTCTGCAGAGGCTGTGGAGGTGCCAATGAGAGACGGGAGGGAAGTGGAGCACCTGCCGCTGAAAAGGGAGCAGAGGCTGAGTGAGGCCCTTCCTTTTCTGCTGACAGGGGCCGGTGCTCCCAGGTAGAGAGGACAAGAGGCCAGAAATGGGGCCGCTCAGAGCACATATGTCAGCAACAGGCGCCCAGAGGTGAGCTCATCCCTCAGCAGGGAGAGTCAGGCAGCATCATTTTTCTGAGCGCCTTTTGCCTCCCTTCGGCCTTTCCACCATATCCACACTTTCCTTCACTCAACCTCTGAGCCCCAGGTCTCACCATCCCAAGTCGTCAAAATGTGTGGCCTCGCAAGTGGCTCTCAGTTTCCCAAACCCCATGGCCACTGTGTGCCCAGTGCAGGACACAGGAGTCAATGAGGGTCTGACCCCGGCTGGCCAGTGGGAGGGAGTGCCCCACTTGGGTCAAGTGAACACCAGGGTCCAGAGAGATAGTACAGCGGGAAAGGAGCGGATCGGGGTTCTATCCACAGCACCATACATGATCCCCTGAGCACAAGCAGGGTGAAGTCCTAGGAAACTCCTGGTGTGGCCCAAAGAGAGAGACAAAGATAGAGACAGAACAGAGTTCCCTGGTAAGGACTTCATGAGAATGGTCTGAGGTATTATCCTTCTTGCTTCTTGCCACTCTGCCCTAACATCAGACCCCCAGACAGGGAAGAGAAGAGAGAGGAGGAAAGATTCCGAGGGTCTTGGACTCCAGGCCCTGAAGTTGCATCCTGAGCCATCTTATGACCTTTCCAACTAGCGACTGGTTTGGTTTCGCCACCAACACAAGCCCACAGATCTCTGCTGCTTGTATTCATCAAAACCCAGATTCTGCCCTTCCTGACCCCCCCTCACCACACACACACACACACACACACACACACACACACACACACACACACTCACACAAGACACTGTCAGGAGGCACATTCAACATTTTCTTGAGCTCCTCAGATAGGATTTATAGTCTGACCTTAAAGTACTTTCGTTTTGGTTTGGGGTCACACCCAGGGATGCTCAGGGCCTACTTCTGACTCTGCACTCAGGGATTAGCCCTGGTGGTGCTTGGGGGGCCATATGGGATGTAGAGGATAAAACCTGGGTCAGCCGCGTGCAAGGCAAACGCACTACCCACTGTGCTATCACTCTGGCCCCTCAAAGTGTTTGTATTTCATTAACAACAAATGCAACAGAAACTCCCACCAGAGCTGGTCCCAGAGCCCAGCCGGGTCTCCAGTGTGAGCCAGAGAACCGAGACCTTTGTTTCAAAGCAAGTGAACTCTGGGGTCGAGATCAGAGCCCGCCTTGCCCCTTCTGCTCATGTCACAGAAGCAGGGAAGCCAGCAAGGAGAAACAGCCAGAGTCGGCCTTTCACGGGGTAGGGGGGCAACGTGTCTGGGAGGGCATGGTGTGAAGGAACCATTAGTATCTAAGGGCGGGGGGTCTGGCTAGGAAATTAGCGTCCTGCACAGGATGGCCCTGGGTACAGCAAGGCCATTAGGCAGTGATTGTGAGCGCAGGGCGTGAGGCCTGGTTCCCAGTAACAAAAGGACCCCGGAGCGAGCTGGATGAAAGACAGAATTCAGGCACTGGTGGAGATTAAACAGCCGGAGAATAGCTTTGTATCCCAACTTCCGGGGAACTCGGGGTCTCGCCACCTGAAGAGGGACAGTTGAGGCCTCCGTGGTTGGGAAATAGATCATAGGTGAACCGCAGAGCTCAAGGAAGGTGACGGGGATGAAGAGAGAAAATGATAGTGAGCCCAGAACCCGGCAGCTTCCCTTCTGGGATGGGAAGTGCCATCTCAGACCAGTTAGATTTGTGTGAATGGCAGATTTAACACTTGAGACAATTGAAGTTTCAGCCAAGGATGACCCGGTGGCCTTGCTGACAAAGCATCCCACAGAGGGTGCTGCTGTGCACCCAGCGGGGAGACAAGGATGAGAGACAAGGATGAGAAAAACTCTGATTTCAGGTCGGCACCCCAGAAAAACACTGCTGGTGGGGGGGGGCACTTCTCTTTCAGGTGGAAACAGACTGATTGAATATCAGCCAGAAAAGACACTTGCCCCCCACCCCCCCGGCTTTTCCCACAAGTGCCTGTCCACCAACACTGCAGAGGAAGCCATTATCTGTGCCAATGCTTTCTGAGCACTGGTAGCACCAAAGGTCTTCCTCGGGCAGTGAACAAAGAACTTTCCTCAATTGAAAATAGAAAGGCTAGCTTTTCCTCTTTGGTGCCATGCAGGTGAAAATTGAAACTTTAGGACCAGAGCCATAGGATATCGGCTAAGGTGCTGGCCTTGCACACAGCCAACCCAGTTGACCCTCAGCAACCCATAAAGCTCCCCAAACCCTACCACGGACGATCTCTGAATGCAGATCCAGGAGGAGGCCCTGAGCACCTCTGGTTGTGGCCCACAATTTAAATTTCAGAGGAACTCATTAGAAACCCAGCCGATGCCCCCACAGAAAGCTCAAATTCTAAAGTAAATTTACTCTAAATTGGGGCCGGAGAGATAGTACAGCAGGGAAGGCGTTTGCCTTGCACACCCCTTGACATGGGTTTGATCCCTGGCATCCCATAGGGTCCTCCGAGCACTGCCAGGAGTGATTCCTGATCTCAAAGTCAGGACTAACCCCTGAGCATTGCTGGGTGGGACCCAAAAAGAAAAAACAAAACAAAACAAAAAAATGTACTCTAAATTTCGTATTTGAGAAATATGACATTGAATTGTTGTAGGTTACTGTCCTGAGTGTAATGATTTTAATCTCATATAATGTGATCTCCTTAGACATAGATACTGTCTAGTCTCATACAGAAATAGGGCGAGGTCTGCCAAGCAGATCAGGAGAGAGCAGGAAAAGTTGAATGCAAGGCCATAATTTATTCATTCCACAGAGCAAACAAACATGATTTGCTCGAGATATTTTTTTTCCTCAAACCATCCAGGTAACTTGCATTTTTCAATTATCTTTGCGTAGATACAGATCATAGAGGATTTTCAATGTATATTTAGAAAGGGGAAAATGGGTTACGATTATATAACACACAGCCCTCTTACTCTTTTTAGTAAGCATTTGAACATTCTTTCTATAGGCCTCTTCACTAGTCTTTCATAAAGTAATGAGTACGTTATTCCTTGGGAACTACTTCTAAATGACTCAGTGCAGAATAGTCACAGAGAGTATCTATTATGCCAGGGGTACATTCTGTTATTATAAGGCTTTGAAAAGCATAAAGACTGTTCTAAAATTGAAATATTTCCCCCAGATTGATTGCCTGAGTACAGGCTAGGTTAAGGAACAGAAGCAAAATCAGCTTTTATGGATTCACAGTTGCCTTGCATAGCACAGAATCTTAGAGAAGCCTTCGAGTAAAACCTAACTCCTTTCTGCCAGTGAGTGAGGAGACCATTTGCAGCTTCTGACCTGCATGATGAGTAGGATGATGTGTTCGCCTGAACTGTGTTTCACACTCAACTTGCCTTTGGTTGGTGTTGCAAATCAATGATATTCTTGTGAAGATTTTTGAAGAACTTCATCTGACTGAAACATAAATTCACACACTTAGATGCAGATTTGCAGATTTGTTCTTCCTGGATATGCAACTTTTCCCCCCATCTAGTGGCATTTTACAGTATTTTAAGTCAAAGATTTCTACTTAAACCTATTCTGGGGGCTGAAGCAATAGTACGGCGGGAAGTGTGTTTGCCTTGCACTCGGCTGACTTGGGTTCGATTCCCAGCATCCCATATGGTCCCCCAAGGACCACCAGGAGTATTTCCTGAATGCAAAACCAGGAGTAACCCCTGTGCATCGCCAAGTGTGACTCAAAAAAGCAAAAAAAAAAAGTAAAATAAAATCTATTCTGTGGGTAATGAGAGACACACACACACACACACACACACAGAGAGAGAGAGAGAGAGAGAGAGAGAGAGAACAAAAGTGCCTACCATAAAGGCAGGCTGGTGGGAGAGGAGTGGGAGGGAAACTGGGGAAATTGGTGGAGGGAACTGCACACTGGTGAAGGGATGGGTGATGGAACATTGTGTGACTGAAACCCCATCATGAACAACTGTGTATCTCATGATGATTTGATGATTCAAAATTTTTAAAATTTTTTTAAAAAGATCACATGTAGAAACAAATTTTTTTGAAAAAAAAATAAAAATAAAACCTATTCTGTGAGTCCAGAGAAATGGTACAGCAAATAGGGTATTTGCCTTGCATATGACTGGCCTGAGTTTGATCCCCAGTACCCCATGTGGTCCCCTGGGCCTGCCAGGAGTAAGCTCTGAGTGCTCCCAGGTGTGGCCCCCAAACAAACAAAAAGCTTATTCTGAGATATTTTTTCTATAAAATTCATCTGAAATAGCCAATTACTCAGTGACTCACCCTCAAATTGCTAGACCAAACCATCACCCACCTTTTTATTATGCTGCACCAGGGATCAAACCTAGAACCCATCACCCCTGCAGAGCAAACACTCTCCCCCTGGGCCCCAGCCCTGTCCCCTCTTGTCCTCTCTCTCTCCTTTCAACCTCATGGTTGGCTTCAACATCCAGTTTGAAAAATTACTTTAAATTGCAATATTGCAATATTCCCATTTGCTTAACCAAAATTGTCTTTTTTTTTTTTTAGAATTACCAAGAACAGTGGTCTCAGCATGAAAGCACAAAGTCCAACAGTGTACCACGAGGACCATCTTCCGACACCACCGATGGCCAGCAGCCATTCAGAAGGCCTGTCAGGCGCAAGATCCGCAAGCGATATAGACACCGGATGGTCTCCAAGTCTCTGGGGCCAGATGTGCAGGTTATCATCGGCCAAGGAGAGCAGAATTCCACGACCAGACAGCAGCCAAACCAGAACAAGCCCACAAAGCAGGAGCCCATGGTGGTCATCTATGCCCCACCCAGCAACCCCCAGCCCAGGGCACGGGGGGTCCAGGAGCACAGCGTCGCCCCCAATGCATCCGCCCCCCCCAAACAGGCTTTTGAGAACATCGTCATCGGTCATAGAAACCCACTTGTCTACCCGCCACTGGTGAACGTTCACAAGGAAAGAGGGCGCAGAGACCCCGAGGAGAGACGGTTCCCAACACAGCAGCTGCAGCCCCCCACGCTGGCTTACGCCAACTTCCACTATTCCAACGGACTCTCCAAGAGGCCGGGGCCCAGCGGCCAGAAAGGTGCTCAGACTGTTTCCAATGCAAATGTCAACAGCTCAGTGGAAAAGAAGAAACATCGCAGGCAGCCCAAACAGACGCAAGCAGAGGCGAGATACAAGAACTTGGAAATACTGTGGTAAGAACGCCCTGTTCTGGGCGGGAGTCATAGCACAACAGGGAGGGTGTTTGCTGTGCACACAGCTGACCCAGATTCTATCTCCAGCATTCTATAGGGTCCCCTGAGCACTGCCAGGGGTGATTCCTGAGTGCAGGGCCTTGAGTCACCTCTGAGCATCACTGAGTGTGAACCAAGAAGCAAAAACATAAAAAGAATTTCCTTCTCCTCAAGTAGTCTTTCCACAGCAGACTGTTCCCCCTTGTCCACTAGTGACCAATTTCCACCCCAGAAATATAACATCCAGGGCTGGAGCGATAGCACAGCAGGTAATGCATTTGCCTTGCATGCGGCTGACCCATGCTTGATTCCCAGCATCCCATATGGCCCCCCGAGCACCACCAGGAGTAATTCCTAAGTGCAGAGCCAGGAGTAACCCCTGTGCATCACTGGGTGTGACCCAAAAAGCAAATAAATAAATAAAGTGCAATTCCAGGAATGTTAAATAATAAACAATAATAGCACTGTAGGGGCTGGAGTAACAGCACAGTTGGTAGGGCGTTCGCTTTGCATGCAGCCCGACCCAGGTTCAATTCCTAACATCCCATATGGTCCCCCGAGCACCTCCAGGAGTAATTCATGAGTGCATAAACCAGGAATAACGCCTGTGCATCACTGGGTGTGACCCAAAAAGCAAAAAATAATAAATAAAATAAAATAATAGCAGTGTAGCACTGTCCTTCGGTACATCGAATTGCTCAAGCAGGCACCAGTAACATCTCCATTGTGAGACTTGTTGTTACTGTTTTTGGCATATGGAATACACCCCGGGGAACTTGCCAGGCTTTGCTATGTGGCCTGGATACTCTTGATAGCTTGCAGGGCTCTCTGAGAGGAAAAGAGGAATCAAACCTAGGTCGGCTACGTGCAAGACAAATGCCCTACCCACTGTGCTATCGCTCTATTAAAAAAAATTTTTTTTAAGACATACAATCTCAGAGAGCGCTGCCTGAAACACCTTAGATGTGTGACACATTTGTTTGAAGAAAATGTTCAGCGACTGGAGAGATGAGATAGCACAGCGGGTAGGGCATTTGCCTTACACACAGCCGACCTGGGTTAGATTCCTCCGCCCCTCTTGGAGAGCCCGACAAGCTACCAAGAGTATCTCGCCTGCACAGTAAAGCCTGGCAAGTGACATATTCAATATGCCAAAAACAGTAACAAGTCTCACAATGGAGACGTTATTGGTGCTTGCTTGAGCAAATCAATGAACAACAGGAGAGTGACAGTGACAGTTCAACCGTTGCCCTTTAGAACCTTTTTGTGGTTGCTGGACTTTCCGCAATGCCCACATTCGGTCACAGGATTGAGAGGACAAAGGAGCAATGTCTCTGCTAGAGAAAGAGACGAGAGAGGATGGGAAAGGGTTCATGAGACGGGCCCAAGGAATTTACCTCGCTACAGCCCAGACTCTGATTTCTACCAACAACTGTCCCCTCCTGCGGTGTTCATCCAGGTCCATTGCATGGAAGGCGAGCACCCTGCTGGCTGCATTGTCCTTCCACTTCCACTGGAACTCTTGATTTTTTTAATTCATTTTTTAAAATTGAATCATCATGAGATATTCAATTACAAAGTTGTTGGGTTTCAGTCATACAATAGTCAACCATCCGCCCCTTCACCAGGGCACATTTCCCACCACCAATATTCCATGTTCCCTCCAGCCTCCCTTCCCCCAGCCTTCTTCTATGGAAGGTAATTTTCTTTTCTCTCTCTCCACCCCCCCCTCTCTCTCTCTCCATCTCCCTCCCTCTCTCTCCCTCCCTCCTTCCTCTCTCTCTCTCTCTCTCTCTCTCTCTCACACACACACACACACACACACACACATACACATATTGAGCCTTATGGTTTGCAACTCAGGTACTGAAAGACATCGGACCACCCTTAACTCCCCAAACTCAGATCCTGACACCCAAAGCTTGCACACAGGCAGCCATCAGTTTATCTTATCCAAAAATCTGCGTTGGCTTTAGTTCCTTTTCTGGTTTTAGTATTTAAAGAGTCCTTGCCTCTCACTCATACAAATTAAATGGTGCGCTGAACTTAAAGGAATGTTTGTCTCATTTAATCCAACATTTCTAGGTTTTTGATAGTAGGAGAAGCTTTCATTTTTCAAACTGATATTTTCTACTTGAATTGCACTAAATGGAAGTTCTAACCTAGCTCCAACTGAGTATTGGGGGGACCGCAGGTGTCAAAGCAATAGTACAGCGGGTCGGGCACTTGCCTTGGAAGCAGTCAACTCCAGTTCAATACCCGCACCACATATGGTCCAGCAGGAGTGATCCCTGAGCACAAAGCCAGGATTAAACCTTGACCACCACCAGGTATGGCCCCAAACCAAATCAAAGTAAAGTAAAGTAAAGTAAAGGCCCTCCTGTTGATCATAGATTTGCTCGAGCGGGCCCAGTAACGTCTCCATTGGAGACTTTATTGTTACTGTGTCTGGCATATCGAATACTCTCGGTAGCTTGCCGGGCTAACAACAAAATATATGAGAAAGAGGAACACAGTACTGAGGGTGCAACCCAAGGTCTCACACATGCAAGGCAACTGCTCTACCACTAACCCACACCCCAAGTCCTAAAGGACTCTTTCAGAATAAGAACTCAACATATTTCTGGGGCTGGAGAGATAGTACAACAGGTAGGGCAATTGCCTTGCACATAGCTGACTCAGGTTCAATCTCTATCATCCCCAAGCACTGCCAGGAGTGATTCCTGAGTGCAGAGACAGGAGTAACCCTTGAACACCACTGCGTATGGCCCAAAAACAAAACCAAAAAATGAATCAACCGGGCTGGAACAACGGGTAGGGCATTTGCCTTGCACATGGCTGACCCAGATTCAATTCCCAGCATCCCATATGGTCCCCCAAGCACTTCCAGGAATAATTCCTGAGTGCATGAGCCAGGAGTAACCTTGTGCATCGCCAGGAGTGACCCAAAAAGCCCCCCCCCAAAAAAAAATCAATCAACCAATATATGTCTGAGATTTAGCCACTGTTCATTCATTTGGTCCGAGCAGTGGTGAAGACATGTAATCACTGCCTGGTCGAGAGCGCCACACCCCTCTGTGAACCCATCTGTGCCCTCTCTACCCTGCTCAGGAAGTTCCACCCTGCCTCCGAGAGCCAGCCACCAGCACGCGCCTCCCCGGACTCCAGGCTGGCCGAGATCATGGAGCAGCACCAGCAGGCCCTGATGCAGCTGGCCGAGGTGCAGCCGAGCGAGGGCACCCCGCATGACCACGACCACCACGTTGCCCTCCCGCACATCCTGACCCGGGTGGACAGTGAGTCCCAGCTCCCTTCCGGGAGGCACTACAAGAAGCCCGCGCCAATGGGCCGGAGCAATTCGGAGAGCTACCTGTTCCAGCTAGAAAGGGGCCAACGGCAGAGGAAGAGACACAGCGTGCAGGTAAACACAGCCCCCACGGCTCCACAACCCCCAAGGCCTGGGCTCTCGCTGCCCTTGCCCAGGGTGCCGGGCCAGGAGTGCCCGCTGCTCAGGCTGCTTCGGCTGGTAAAGCCGTTGAAGGCTGAGGGAGGCTGGCATTTAGCCCTCTGCTTCCCAAACATTTCTCCCCTACCTCCACCGAACGTTTCCATCTCCACTTCCTTTCAGCTTCACCTCCAAGAAGGGGTGCAGAGGGGACAGGCTAGACCCTTCTCTGAACTCTAGACTCAACAACACCCTCCCGAAGACTCCCCCAAGTCCCTCTTGCCACCCCGCCTCCCCCAGTCCAGGCTGAGCCCCGAGGTATGTTCTCATCCAGGAGAAGAAAGCGAATGAGCAGAAGTGTCTGTGGTCGCCCCCATCCCCCACCCCCTGCTCCCCATGGTGCCACTCCCAAGTTCCTCTCCAAGAACCCCAGCGGCCAGAGCTGGGGCTGCTTGGGAACTGCCAGCTCAGACCTGCTCAGTGCCAGGTCTGCCGTGAGCGTCTCCATCACTAGCGCCTTGCGCCTTAAAAGCCTTTCCACTGGGTTTAACTGATGGTTAGACCAGGGAAACGGGGGAGGGGTGGAGGGAGAGGGACGCACGGTGGAGAGGAATGGGGAGCACCAAGGGAGCTAGGTGTGCCGCCCTTGTGTTTTCGTACTGTGACACTCCCTACGGGAGACGATTCTTGCTTCTTTCCTCCTTCTGGAGGAAGGAAGAAGCAGGAAAAGTGCATCCTGGAATTCCAGGCCAGAGAGGAGGCTTGGCAGGAAGCAGTGTTTTGGGATGGGGAGCTGGGAGCTGGGAGCAGCAGGTCCGGATGCTGGGTTGGGAGGGAGGCTCAGAGGTTAGTGTGGCCCCTAATGGCCAGGGGCCAAGGCTGTGGTTCCCGCACATGGATCCATGCGTCTGTAGAAGGACAGGGCACCTCCCTCTGCCCAAGCGTCATCTCAGGTTGGGGTATGACCCTGAGGCCCCCCGCAGAGGCACCCTCAGGGGTTGGGCTGAGGGCTGGGCTCCCAGGGGCACCCTCTAGAGGCCATGTCGGGGAAGCCTCCTTAGTGGATCTGTTGACTGTCTGCCCCAGAGGTCAGAGTTGGGCTGGTCAGGACCATGACCCTATCCTCCCCCTCCTTCCCCCCTGCTCAGGGGCTTCCGGTTGCATGGAACTGAGGCATGCCAATGACTTCAGAACACTGCCATGAGCAAAGCAGAGCAAAGCAAAGTTGGGACTGTAGGAGGCTCACTCAGCCCATCCTGGGGGCTAGCAGAGCCAGGGATGCTCCCAGTTGTCGGCCCTACTGGCCGCATGGAGGGAGCAGGAGGTGGTGGGGAGGGGGGTCTTTGAGGAACTTTTGCTATGCTTAGGATTATATTGAAGGAGGGTTGCTCTGGCTATGGGTATGAGGCATGGGCCCCCCTCGGAGACGAACTGTGAGCATCCCCAGGTTGTGTAAGTGGGGAAGAGGAAGAAAGCCAGCTGCCGCTGCCAGCCCAGAACACCCCTGCCTTCCTGCACCATCGGGAATGTTCCAGTCCCCAAAAATCCACCTTCCGGGTCCCACCACACCTTCTGCCCCATGTGACAAGAACCCAGATGCACAATTTGTCCATGTTTCATTTTTCACTCTTCGGTCACACCCGGTGATGCTCCAGGGTTTATCCTGGCTCTGTACTCAGGAATTATTCCTGGTGATGCTCAAGGGACCACGTGGGATGCCAGGGATTGAACCCAGGTCGGGCACGTGCAAGGCAAACGCCCTACCCACTGTACTCTTGCTCCAGCCCCAAGCACTCTTTGTCCCTTGAAGCTCTCCCAGAGGCTGAAGTGATTTAGAAGTGAGCTATTTATTGGGACAGGCCAGCAGGCAGCCATGGCACCAGACAGAAGGAATCATTATCCAGGCCATGCCCCTGTGCTAGTCGCAACAAATCTAGGGGTTTCCAAGGGAATCGCGCTGCCTTGCATTAAAAATGTGAGGATTTGTCAGGGCTCCAGCCTGAGCACGCTTCCTCTGCCTCCAGCAGCTCTGCGGTGACTCATGTATGAATACTGAGCACGGCCCAAGCCCTTCAGTGCAGGCGTCAGGCAGTAAGAGATTCACAGGGAGCCCGGGACGACACGCGGGCTGAGAATATCGGTTGCGGCCTGTCAGCAAGCCAGCGCACGGCGCCACTCAAGCCTAAGTCTGTTGTCACAGTCTGGCCTGGCTGCGTGGCTAAAGAGGTTGAGGTGGATTAAATTTAGAGACTGCAACATGCACTTCCTTCTCTTGCTGGGCCCCAGCATTTGAGACTTTGCTGTTTTGGGAGCCACTTTCTCACACTTCCACAACTGAGGAATTTTCTGGAGACACTGTAGCACTGTCGAGCGGGCACCAGAAAAGTCTCCATTGTGAGACTTGTTGTTACTGTGTTTGGCATATCAAATACGCCATGGGGAGCTTGCCAGGCTCTGCTGTGAGGGCAGCATACTCCGAGAGGGACGGAAGAATCGAACCTGGGTCGGCCATGTGCAAGGCAAACCCCCTACCCGCTGTGCTGTACAAGCCCCCATCATTTGCAATGCAGACACGTGTGGTTCTGAGTGGGCAGCAAATGTCTGGCTTGAGGAGGCGGGTGACCGGTTGCTTCGGCTGGGGAGATCTGCACCTCTGGGGGCTAAACTGATGGGGGCAGCCTGGTGCTGGGGTGTGGGGCTACCCTGGGGATACGGGCAGGCAGTGACCCCAAGAGGTCAGAGTGGAGTTGAGAATATGCCTGAGTTTGATCCATGTGTGTAGACCTCATGGCACGCTCTTGTTGGGTTTGGGGGTCTGAGGGGCTGGTTTGTTTTCATAGCATGTGACCATTAGTCAAGGAGAAATAAAGCAAAGTAAATTCTGGGGATTATTTCACTACCAATAAATCCTTTTGAAGAGACAGAAAGTAGATTAACGGTTGCCATGGGCTGGATGGGGGCATGGGGGGGAAGGGGTTGACTGCTCAAGGGGACACAAGGGGAAAGCTTCCTTTTAGGGCCAGGGAAATGTTGTGAAATTGGATTGTGGGCATGTTTACACCAGCCGATGACTAATAGCTGCAAGATGGTAGGACTTCAGATGGGCGCGTTAGTGGGGGGCATGTGAATTTCATCTCAGTAGAGCTGTTTAAGAGAGACTTGGTGGAAAGAGATCAAAGAAATGTGCAGCAATGGGGTGCTGAGATTACTTGAGCCAAACCTCAGTAAATCCTGGATTTGTCCGTGCCAGTCACCCAGAACAAACCTGCCCTCGGGATGTCGCTGCCAGCAGCAGCTCATCCTGCAAAGGGTCAGTACGCTGGGCATATGCCCCTTTGGGCCACACTCTTCCTGGCTGGTCAGTCTGCAGAGCTAGTCCCTGGGCCCTTTTCTCTGTGTCAGCAGGACCTGGGAAGAGGTGATGGAGGCGGCCTTGAGCACTCACACGAGCACTGACGCAGAGCATCTTTCTCTGTGAGTGAGTCAGTGGAAATGATTTAAAGTTAAGCGGCTTCAGGAGAAGGATGTGATTGCTGGGACTGATCATTTCTCTCTCATTTATTGTGGATAAATTGGATTTATGACTTGGATATGAGTGAGGTTCTCGTGTTCCTGTTCATTAGTGGTTTCCTTTGGCAGATAGACCATCACTTAAGAATTGCAAAACAATAATACAGATGATGCTGGAGGTACAAGCAGGCTGCAAATGGAAAAAGGCCTCCAAGTACCTCTGCCTCTTACAAATTAGTGCTGTGTTTTCAGATGTGATAACACCCAGTGCCATCAAGGTTTGAACCCAGAAAGGCACTCTTGTGTATTGCTAATGAAGTGTTTATTAACATGTTTATGAATTTGTCTCAAACTTCCCAGCCTCTTTTATTATCTCAAAGAAATCATCAGGATGACCCACAAACAGTTCTTAGCTCTAGGACATCTTTTTTTTTTTTAGTGAAACACCATGAGGTACAGTTGTAGACTTACAAGTTTCTGTGCTTGAGTTTCAGTTATACAATGACCGAGTACCCATGCCTCCACCAGTGCCCATTCTCCACCACCAATGATCCCAGTATCCCTCCCACCCCCCATTCCCCCCCATCTCACCACGCCTCTGTGGCAGAACATTCCCTTTTGTTCTCTCTCTCCTTTTGGGTGCTGTGGTTTGCAAAAGAGGCATTGAGTGGCAATCATATTCCGTCTATAGTCTACTTTCAGCATGCATCTCCCATCCTGGGAGGATCCTCCCAACACCCATCATTTGGTGCTCCCTTCTCTATCTGAGCTGCCTCTTCCCCTAGTGTGTGAGGGTGACCTCCAAGCCATGCAGTGAACCTCCTGGTACTTATCTCGACTATTCTTGAACGTTAGTCTAGCTCTAGGACATCTTATTTTTGGTTTGGGGTTTCTGGTGTGTGTGTGTGTGTGTGTGTGTGTGTGTGCGCACATCTGTGGTTCCAGGAATCAAACCCTGGGCCTCACACATGCCAGGAAAATTCTCTAATGTGAGTTAGATCCTTGACCCCATGATATTTTAAATGTTCCAAATTTAGAGCAGGAACTAAGTAATTTGACTATAACGAGGCAACAGACTACTAAGCATAAAAAAACATTCTCAAATGACCATTAGTAACAGAAATACAGTATAATGCTAAATGTCTTAGTGAAAAAGAAATAGCTTGTAGCATGTGGACACCTTTGTAAAAGTCTGAATCGAGACAGAAGGGGCAGGAAGTGGCTGTAGTGACTGCCTTGTGGTGACTATTTTCTTAAATATTTTGAGTGGCATGGGGGAATAGTACAGTGGGTAAGGCACTTGTCTTGAACACACCGGACCCAGGTTTGATCCCCGGCATCCCATATGATCCCCCAAGCACCGCCAGGAGTAATTTCTGATTGCAAAGCCAGGAGTAATCCCTGAGCATCACTGGGCATGGCCCCAAAACAAAAATAAAATGATTTCTGAATTTGAAATGCCCTTCAATGAGCAGTGTCTCTCTAAATTACGCTTTAATGTAATTCTTTTTTAATGGCTTTAGATTCAAGGCTGAAAACTCTTCTCTCCCCTTTCAGGGATGCCCAGATCAGCCTTGGTCCCAGGGCAGAGGGTGGAGAAGGAAAGTGAGAGAAGAGGGGAGGAGGAGAAGCGACAGACAAGAAGCAACGGGGCCCAGTCAGGGAAGGCAGGTATAAAGGTAGTGCTAAGGATGACCGAGCCAAATACCCAAACCACAGGGTCCCAAGCACTGAAATCAGGGGACCCCAAACTTTAATAACAGAACTTAGAAAGGTTCCTGTCAAGAGGGCAGGCTTGGGGGCATATGGGGGGAGGGGTTAAATCTGGGGACCCTGTTGGAGGGAGGTTGACACTAGGTGTGGGATTGGTGCTACAACTGTGTATGTCTAAAACTCAAGTATGAATAATTTTGTAAATCATAGTGCTTTAATAAATAAATGAAAGAGTCCTCTTCCCTCGAGTATTAAATGCACTGCTTTGACTATGATAGGCAAATTCTTCTGACATCACTTTCCGATCCTTGTTTCCTAGAGGATGCCTGTTCGGGCCCTTAGACAGACTGGGATGGTAGAATTAGGGCCTCCAGCTCTAAGTTCTACCCAGAACGACTCTTTACATCATTTGTTTTTAAATGAGGGCCCTGGGGCTGGAGCAATAGCACAGCGGGTAGGGTGTTTGCCTTGCACGTGGCCGACCCGGGTTCGATTCCCAGCATCCCATATGGTCCCCTGAGCACCGCCAGGAGTGATTCCTGAGTGAAAAGCCAGGAGTAACCCCTGAGCATCGCCGAGTGTGGCCCAAAAAGCAAAATAAATAAATAAATAAATAATGGCCCCCTCTTTTTATAATTAATGTACCAGGAGGCAGTTGCTAAGCACTGATGGTACCAGGGCTCAAAAGAGCAGAACCAGGATCTGGTTGATTCTCTTGTTCCCTTTATCTTGCCTGACTACAAAATTGCTGCTGGGGCTCCAGCTTGAGGAATGACATCTACATTTAAGACAAGAGAATGGAAAGGGGAGGGGCTTCCCCCACCCAAGTAAAAAGTTTCCCCTACCCTCTCCCCATGCAGGGAAATTCACCATCAACTGTCATTTACAGCCTCCAGAAGATGGGGGAGTGTGTGTGGGGGGGTGTGAATATTATTGAGACTCAGTAGTAGAGTAAACACATGTTTCACATGAGGCCCTGAGTTCATTCCCTCCACCACCTGCCCCACCGCATCTCTCTACCCCCAGCACCACCAGGAACAATCCCCATGACAATAAAGACATACTAACAGACCATTGACTCCCTTGAAAATAATTTTTATTTGGGGGCCATGCCCAGCACAGCGGGTAGGGCATTTGCCTTGCACGCAACCAACATGGCCAACCTGAGTTCAATTCCTCCACCCCTCTAGGAGAGCCTGGCAAGCTACGGAGAGTATCTTGCCCGCATGGCAAAGCCTGGAAAGCTACCTGTGGCGTATTCTATATGCCAAACACAGTAACAAGTCTCACAATGTTACTGGGCCCACTCAAGCAAATCGATGAACAACGGGAGGACAGTTAACAGTGACCCAGCAGTGTCAGAACTTATTCCTAATTCTGAGCACAGGGGTCACTCCTGGCATGGTTCAAGGGACCATATGGGGTACCAGGGCTCAAACCTGTGTCGGCCTACACAAGGCAAGGGCAAAACCCTCTGTACTATCTCTCTGACACCTTGCTTGAAACATCTTTAGAATTTTTAGGTCTTCTGCGTTTTTAACTACGGGGGGAAAAAAAGTCAAAATGTGTTAGCTACAGAGTACCCAAGAAACAATGACCAAGGGAAGAAGTGGTGGGGAATACACCCACTCTCTCTCTCAATCCGCTCCAACTTCATCCCTCTCCCCTACTTTTTCCCCACGTGGCAGTGGGGACAGGCAGTCCTTAATAGAAAACCATCTCTGTGGTTGTATTTTTAGAGTTCCAAGCTGAAAGATTATGAAATAAAAGACGTGAAGCTTGGGGGCCTCGGACCCGACTTTCAGACCATAAGAGACAAAGTGAGTGTTTGTCGGAGCGCCCGCCCGTGGGGCTCAGCCTCTGTCTCTTGGGAAAACTGTCCCCACCAGCACAGGCCTCGGCCACTGTCTCAGTCCAAGCAGAGTGGAAAACCTTGGGGAACATCACACAGACACCCCATGACCGCAAAACCAGACTCTGCCCAGTGTTCCTTCATTCATCTCCCTCTCAGGGGGGTTGCTTTGGCCCGGGCGCTGGGAAAGAGGTGTGTGTGTGTCGTGTGTCCTGTGGTTGTCGGTCTTTCCTGACCAAGTCCAGGCAGTCATTTTGAACAGTGACTCCCAAAAAGACACTTAGGCTAAGAGTTCCCCAGCCCGTGAAAAGTGCATCCACTTTAGTCTCTTTCCTCTCGTGAAAGAAGATCTTCAGTGAGTGTGTTTTAACTGCAGTTGTACTCCAGGCCTAAGAAGAGAGCTCGGTTCAAAGTTGGAAGCAAATTGGGTAAATGCAACAAAGAGGGGGTCTAATGTGATTTAGGCCCTATTTAAGGGGGCCATTGGCTGAACTGGGAATGGGGAGAGAGAGAGAGAGAGAGAGAGAGAGGAGAGAGAACACTTTTTTTTTCTTTTTGGGTCACACCCGGCAATGCACAGGGGTTACTCCTGGCTCTGCACTCAGGAATTACTCCTGGCAGTTCTCAGGGGACCATATGGGATGCTGGGGATTGAACTTGGGTCAGCCGTGCAAGGCAAATGCCCTTCCCACTGTACTATATCATTCCAGCCCTGGGACCACTTCTTAACCACCTCACTGCTGGCACCTGAGAGAGAGGAGAGAGAAATGGGAGAGAAAGGAGAGAGGGGATAGAGGGGGGAGAGAGAGAGAAGAGAGAGAATGGAGAGAGGAGAGAGAGAGTGAAGAGAGAGGAGAGAGGAGAGTGAGGAGAGAGATGAGAGAGAGGAGAGAGAGTGGAGGGGGGGAAGCAGGTCTTAACCACCTCCCTGCTGTTGCCTTGCACCTGGGTCCGTTCGGGAGCAGGGGATGTGGGTGAGGCCCAGAGTCACTCTGTATGTCTGACTCTCTCCCCAGATGCAGAAGTTAGCTCAGCAAAAGGAATACTCCAAACAAGTCAAAGAATACAACATGAGGGCTCTCTCCCTCCTGTCCAAACCCCCAACTGCGAAGACAGAGAGCAGGCCTCTCATCCCTCGGCAGAAGGTAAGAGACAGCGGCTCAACAGCACTTCCTATCACCTCCCAGTTTAGGCAGCTTCCCCGTACCCATCCACTCACCCGTGCCCTGCAGGCCTTAACTCATTCGTGGACATGGGCAGGCCACCCTGGCCTTATGACCCTCCTCCAGTCTCCTCCAAGGGCAGAGCGGTGCAGTGTTCCCACTCAGGGACAACGTGACACAAACTCCCTAGAATAAACACTCACCAGGGCCAGAGGCATAGAATAGCAGGAAGGGCATTTGCCTAGCACAAGGCTGAGCTGGGTTTGATCCCCGGTATCCCATGATTCCATGAGTACCGCCAGGAGTGATTCCTGAGTGCAGAGCCAGGAGTAACCCCTGAGCATCACCAGGTGTGACCGCCCCACCCCCATCGCCCCAAAAATAAGAAAAAAAGAAAAAAGTAGCTATCCAGGTAAACTATAACTTTCCCAGTCTACTGGTTAGTATCTGAGGAAACTCAATATCTCATCTTGTGTTCTGTGTAAGCCCTCATGACTCCCCTCAAGTGTGTCCCCAACCTTTTCTCTGAAGTAACTGTCAGAGAGATTCCTTCTGCCCCAGAGAGAGCAGTGCTTTTTATCAAATACAGAATGTTCTCCCTCTCAGATGCCATCCATCTCCCGGCAGGGATGTGAGACATGGGGCAGGGTAGTCTCAGCCTCGATCCCACTAAGGACCAGGACCCTCTGTGCAAGGGACAAGTGGCCCTTGGTGCTCTGAGGAATGTGTACTTCGTGTTCTCCTCCACAGGCCCTCACGGCCTCTATTGATTGCCTCTCCTCCTCAGACCTTGAAGATCTCAGTCCGCTTGATTGCGTTTCTATGATGCCCTTCTTCCTTCTGTCTCTGGCCCATTATTTTTCTCTGAAGAGATTCGAGACAAGTTGCTAATAAGAAATTCCTTCATAAGTCACCTTCGCGTAGACATCTGAGTTGTCCTGTTTTGATTTTTTTTTCTCCCCTCTTAGTTCTAAATGTACTATCCATTCCCATTTCAGATATCAAATTCTTGTTAAAAGAGAAAATTGATATAGAGGCAGATTTTTCAAACTGTACTTCGTGGTCTTATCTTTATTGCAATGCCCCTCAGAACTGATATCTCTGAGGAACAACTCAGTGCCCAGATAAAACGATTATGTTGGTCTCTGATAAACACTTCCGGGATTTCTAAGCGCCTAGGAACAAGAGGAGATGGTGTAATAACAGATGCTCAATTTTGTAGCAACTATAGCAATGTCTTTGGTCTCAAGCTGTGAACGTTCTTTTTGAGTGAAAAGGCCTATTAATAGCTCCTAAATATAAGTTTGGTTTTTAATGCCCAAAAGTAGAGAGAGAGTGTGGGGGAAATTGTCAGCCATGGAGGCAGGGGGAGGGCTGGAAAGGGGGGTATACTGGGGACATTGGTGTCAGAGAATGTATGTGCACTGATAGAGAGATGGGTGTTTGATCATTATATGACTGAAACTCAAACATGAACTTTGTAACTTTATCTCACACTGATTCAATTAAATATATGTGTGTGTGTGTGTGTGTGTGTGTGTGTGTGTGTGTGTTTGGTTTTAATAAGACTTTGAGATGCTAAATAGATCAAACACCCGAGAACTCTATTTTCAAGCACTTGAATAAAATCAAGCTGTGGTTGTTTGAAGGAAAATATCCAAAAGCACATTTGTGTGCATCAAAATTCAACTTGCTTTTTCTCCCTGGCATATTACTAGGCAGCTAATTCATTTTATACAAATTGTATGTTGGGCCAGAGAGATCGTACACGGATAAAGTGCTCGCCTTGCTTCTGGCTGACCTGGTTTAATCCCGGTTCCACCAATGGTCCCCTGAAACCCACTAAGGATTAGAGAACTCCTGGGCATGGCCAGAAAGAGCTCATGAGCTACACGAGGTGTGACCAGAAACAGAGAATTGTATATCGTGGGTTTTGTTTAAATTTATTTATTTATATTTACTGCTTTTTGGGTCACACCTGGCAATGCACAGGGGTTACTCCTGGCTCTGTACTCAGGAATTACTCCTGCCAGTGCTCAGGGGACCCTATGGGATGCTGGTAATCTAATCTGGGTCGGTCACATACAAGGCAAACACCCTAAAACACCCTACCCGCTGTGGTATCACTCCAGCCCCATGTGAGTTTTGTTTAGAAGATGTACTATTTGCCTGTGTCCATTTGGTCTTCATTTCCATCTGAACCTGAGTACAGTATCGTAGCAATAGTCTCCATTGGCGTTCTGAGTCTGGATAACTTAGGGCCAGGTTTAACTGAGAGAACCAAGTCACCCTTTCCTGTAAAACTTTCTCTTTAAATGCCTCTAGGCTTTGGAGTACGCTAAAACCATCCCCAAACCTAAGTCATCCTCAGTGAATGATCCTGCATCAAAAGAAAAGAAAAATTCAACCTATGCTGGAAAAGAGACTTTACCGGAAATTTCGCTGCTCGAAGTACTACAGAGCAGACATGAACGGGAAAAACAGGCCGTGGCTGCTTTCAAGGTCCTCCACATCGTCTAGACAACAAACGAGTAGACGTGCTAAGTGTGTGGAAAGGAGAGAAACGCCAACGCTTCTGCTGAGATGGCGAGAATCCATGTATCACCCCACTGCCAGCCATGTTTGCTTTACCCAGGATTCAAATTATGGGCCCTAGTCTATCATGATGTCATGTTTTAGCTTCTAGGAGGGGAAAAAATTGTTTTATTTATTTTCAGAGCAGTTTGAATTCAGGCTGAATCAGTAGGGAATAAAGCCTTTCAGTTTTATATTGGATCTTGCGATTTCTTAAACTATGTCCAGCCTTCCCTATGCAAAATAAGAGCCTCGAAGTCACCAGAAATAAGCAGATCTGCTGTATCTCCCTCTCACCTTCCTCACGGGGGGGGGGAGCATAAACACTTCAGTTTCTGTTGAACTCAAATTCAACTAACAGTAAATGTTAAGATACAATTTTTAACTATTTCTAAACTTAGCAAGGGGGTTATATATAAAATCGAAGAACAAACGAAAGTACAGCAAAAGGTGTCTATGCGGACCAATGATGCCACAAAGTGTTCTAATCACAAAGCAACAAGAACCAGGATCAGGGGCTGGAGCGATAGCACAGCAGGTAGCGTGTTTGCCTTGCACACAGCCGACCTGGGTTTGATTTCCAGCATTCCATTTGGTCCCCCAAAGCAAAAAAAAAAAAAAATAGGATCAGAAATCTTCACCTCCACGGGGCCAGAGTAATAGTGAGGTGGGCACTTCCCTTGTACACTGCTGACCCAGATTACATCCTGGGCACCGCATATGGTCCCCCAAGCCCCAACAGGAGTGATCTCTGAGTCAGGCCAAGAGAGAGTACCCTGAGCATTGCCACGTTTGGCCCCCAAACTAAAAACAAACAAAAGAAAAATCCTTATGTCCAGTTCTCCAAGTTACTTTCTTCACAAGTTTATAAATTTGCAAGGTATCTGGCTACAAGTGTATTATCATCAAATATGTGCTCACGCATTAAAAAATAAGATTAAAGCAGTCCTTGGTTTTACTACTGATTTTTAAAAAAATCTCTTGAAACTGAACACTGTAAAATTCCAGAGACTGTAAAACTCCAAAATAATACCTGAAAGAAGTACATTTTAGCTGGGTTTAATTTGCTATTACATTCTGAAATTGACAGTTTTAATAATTTAAGGCAAATCTGGTTTTCTATGCAAGTGGCCAGAGGACCAGCTTTGGGGATTTCTGCCTGTGTTCTATACATTTTACACATACCACGATGCTTCCCTTAACTTTCTTCTAAGATTGGTAACAATTAGAAATGAAATTCTAGAAAAGCAGTGTCTGTAGGTAAACGATACTAGGGTCCTATAAAAAAAACTAGGGTCCTGTTTCAGTGGTATTTGGAAGATGCTGTCAGACACGAGGAATTAGTTGAGGATTGCCCCAGTCCCAGCATTAGGGGTGCCCCTAAATATTTCTGTAAATAAAGGGTACCCTTTGGGGAACAATCAAGACTTTACTAGAAACATGAAATCAAAGAACCATTTTTTCCTAAAGTACCTGACAATGCTCAAGGTACTTTCTCTTGGCCTGACTCTGGAATATAAAAAAAAAAAAAAGAAAATGCCTACACAAACCTTTTCCTATTCTTATTTATTTATTTATTGCTTTTTGGGTCACCCCCAGAAATGCTCAGGGGTTCGTCCTGGCTCTGCACTCAGGAATCACTCCTGGCAGTGCTCAGGGGACCATATGGGATGCAGGGATCGAACCCCATGCAAGGCAAACACCCTCCCCGTTGGACTATCACTCTGGTCCCTTTTCCTATTTTAACGGGGTAGCCGATTTAAATATTCCTTTTCAATTCGTGCATCTTAAAAGAATGTAGGACTCAGAACACCTTTATCTTGTTTCATGGTCCATTTTTCAGAAGAGGAAATGAAGTCCAGAAAGGATGAGTTGATAGACAGAATGATGGTACAAAGGGCACTTGCCTTGCACATGGCCAACCAGAGTTCAATCCCCAGCATCCCATAGGGTTCCCCAAGCACCACCAGGAGTAATTCCTGAGTGCAGAGCCAGGAGTAAACCCTGAGTATGACTGGGTGTGACCCAAAAGGAAAAACAGAAAAAAAGAATGGCTGAGTGACAGGTCTCAGTCCTACAACTGGTGACCCCTGGTTCAAACTTAGGATGTCTCAGAACCCAGAGCAGCAACTTGTTGGTGATTCCTGAGGAGTTCCTGCTTTCCTATGTGAGCAAGGAACCTGTAGTTCTCAGAGATTTCTATCAAGTTCAATTTTTAGAAGTATTCATTACCTTATCGTAGTTTAAACATCTACAATCTGGTGATTCTGTTACTGTGTCAATAAAGCTGTGGGAGACATTTGCAAAGCAATTTCCATGATACCTATAAAAATAATCTCCACTTTTTGGAGGTAATTTAAAATCTGTCCATTGCTATTAGCCGAAGCACTATGACATCCATGTCAGCGCACTTTTCTCACACTAACCCAAACCCACCCTTCGCTTTATAGAGCAGATTGAATGATCTTGCTGATGTCGGACATTTCACAGGATCCAAGGCAAGCCTTTACCACAAAGCACAGAAGACTCTAAACAATTTGTCTGCAAATCCTAACAATTTGTCTGCAAATATTGAAAGGGATTATGGTATCTTAAATGACTTTTAGCAAAAGAAATAGAACATATTTATGGGCCAGAGCTATAGTACAACAGAGAGGGTATTTGCCTTACACGTGGCTGACCCCAGCATCCCATATGTTATATTATGAGTACTACCAGGAGTAATTCCTGAGTACAGTGCCAGAAGTATCCCCTAAGCAAGGCTGGGTGTGGCCCAAAAAGAAGGGAGGAAAAAAAGAAATAAAACATATTTGCTTAAAACTTGGGGCTGGACTCATTGGTTCAAGCTAGACTTTTCTCTCACTGAGTCATTTCACAATGGTGAGAAACAGCAGAAATCCCTTCATCTAATATGACACCAAAACAAGCCTGAAATTCTGCACACGCAGTGAATGACACGTAGCCATGCTGGCGAGCACTAGTGACAGTACAGATATTTTACAGACCCAAGTGGACTGGTGATTAATTTGTATAGCATTTCTGTTTAAGATATTTAAAAAACAATCTGAAAGCAACACATTTCAAAGCAGAGTGGTAGAAGGATGGGTCATCTGCATGGGACCAAATGTTATAGTTAATGCTGACATACTTAAGTGCCTGGTCTGCCTGATCTCTGGGAATGGGATGAATAAAG
Organism: Sorex fumeus; assembly: GCF_029834395.1. NCBI lineage: Eukaryota > Metazoa > Chordata > Mammalia > Eulipotyphla > Soricidae > Sorex > Sorex fumeus. The sequence goes on along the minus strand of NW_026606085.1, from coordinate 16,687,631 downwards.
GACTTTAAAACCACAGACTCTCTCTTATGGCAGTTTCCTTTATGTGCTGTTTTTCTACCTAGAGTTCCAGCAATAGCATCCTTGGACAATGAGCTGAATTTAATGGCAGCTGTCTTCATGATTGTTTTGAATTGTAAGGGGTCTCTTAGGAGTTATCTAGAAACCAACTCAAGAAAGGACAATGTTGAGGAACAATATAAACAGTAAGCCTAGAAAAGCACCAATGCCTAATGGTTCCAATTGGGGCCTTATTATTGGCTAATGAATCATTGTCAAAACATCACAGCAAGCATGAACGTGCACAATCTCATCTATAGTGAGAAAATGACTCTTCATCCCAACAGTTATTAGCTGGGAGTTGTTTGAAAACACATCCAGTAATTATAACAACACTGAAGCTAATTGAGAACTTTGAGTTGATAGCAAATGGTCTACAATAGCAGACTAGGGAAACTCAGGGGAGATTCTTTTTTAATTACTTATTGAAAACCAGCAGAAAATGAATTTAATTTGGGTGATAGACTGCAGATATCAGGGCAAGTTTAGCTAATTCTCTCCAAGATGTGTTTCAAAATATATATTACCATTCAATTAGAAGCAACATTTGAAAAATAAGACATTTTTAAGGTGGGCGAAATAAACATTGCTCTTTAAAACCCTATTTTCTTCCAAATTACCTTTTCCTGTCAGAATAAGGCTAAATCTTGAACAGTATATATTTTAATCCAGTTCTTCATTCTTCCTAGGATGACTATAGGGCCTCTTCTTTTTAATGCTTAGTAGATTTTTATCTTTATTCCTAATGCCTACTTTAAAAAGGAGAAACAACAACAAAAATGAATAGTCTGCATACCTCCTTAGTCTCCCTAGTGAGGAAAGTATTTAAAACAGTGGTAAAGAGGGCCAGAACGATTGTACAGTGGGTAGGGCATTTGACTTCCATTCGGCTGACCTGGGTTTGGTCCCTGGCATCCCATATGGTCTCCCCAACACCACCAGGAGTAATTCCTGAATGCAGAGCCAGGAGTAACCCCTGAGCATTGCTGGGTGTGACCCAAAAAGCAAAAACATAAAAAAATAAAACAGTGGCACAAAATTTTAAAAAATTAAATAATTATAGATTTTACTTCTCTATAGTGTCTCACTCCCCCTAGATCCCTGGCTTACAGGGAATTGTTTCTTATCATATGAAAATTGTGCATTATCACAGCAAAATTAAGAGGCATTTGTATTCTAATAAAAATTGTACTTCCTACACTTTGGGGCATATACTGAATTTGGATCTCAGAGAGCTAAAACTCTGAAATCTCCTTCTCACGTACTGCTTCCAAACCAAGGAGAGTTATTTGTTTTGCTTTCTCTCAACCTCTTTTAAAAGCAAAACCAGGGGCTGGAGCAATAGCTCAGTGGGTAGGGTATTTCCCTTGCATGTGGCTGACCCGGGTTCAATTCCCAGCATCCCATATGGTCCCCTGAGCACCGTCAGGGGTAATTTCTGAGTGCAGAGCCAGGAGTAACCCCTCTGCATCATCAGGTGTGACCCAAAAATCAAAAAATAAAATAAAATAAAAACCCACAATGATGGTGGTATTGATGTTGGAACATTAAATGTGACAAATCACAAACAACATTTTAAAAAATGAATAAAACATGCAAATTAAAAAATAAAGTTTGACAACCAAAAAATAAAAATAAAAGCAAAACCACAAAGCTATTGAGAAGCTATGAAGCATCTGAATTCCCTAAGTAAATATCTGGTCAATAGATTGAAAACATTTTTAAAATTATTTTGCAGTTCCACGGATCAAACCAGAATCTCACACATGCAAGATAAATGCTCTGCCACTGAGCTGTATCCCCTGCCCACATATGACCCATCACAAGATGATTTCTTTTCTTCTTTCGTTTTGTTTGTTGACTTAACTATGGCTCTGTGATATCCCTGGGAAGTCAGGACCTTCCCAAGATGTTATGCAAATTTCCCCTGGCAAGATGCTGTGCAACATCAACGGAATCGATTTTTCAGTTCTCTCTCCACCTCAATATTGAGACTCTGGGTAATGTGAAGAGAGAAATAAAAAAGAATTTGGTGGGCAGGTTTATCTCCCTTGCTGCCTCTCAACGCCTTTTCATTTCCCCTCATAAACCTGAGTAACGTAAGTAATTAATTTTCAATAAGCTGAAGAAATGGTCTTCTGCTATTAAATGGCTCTAACAGGTTGAAAGCTTCCCAATGAGATGAACATTTCAGGCAAATATATTTAGTGAAATATCTGAACTAGGAGATTTCATGAATAACAGCTCACAGAGATCCACTGATCCCAAGACTGGCTGACTGTTACTCAAGATTCCTCTGCCACAGCACCACGAGTTTGGCCAGAAACACTTTAGATAATAGATATCCCTGTGCTGCAAATGTGGCAGAAGGGAGGTGTGGGGGGGAATAACCTTCAGGAAAAAAATTGGGCTTTTTTTGGATCACACCTGGTGATGCTCAGGGGTTACTCCTGTCTCTGCACTCAGGAATAAGCTCAGGAAGCCATATGGGATTCTGGGGATTGAATCCGGGTTGGCCGTGCGCAAGGCAAACACCCTGCCCACTGTACTATCACTCCAGCCCCATCTTTCAGAAATTCAAAGCTTAAAAGACATCATCAGCCCTTCTGTGGGAAACTGACTCCCTTAAGAAGGATGTGAAAACCAGAAGAGCTGGAGATCTTGCCCATGGTATAACAGGTGATGCTTATGTAACTGACCCCAGGTTCAATCCCCACTCTACAAGAACAATAAAAACAACAACAAAAAAGGACTGTCCGGGGAGTAAAATCAGCCTAGATCTCTATGACAGTCCTTTCCTCTATGGCAAATTCATCTTTCCCAATTCGTGCCCGGGCTGGAGCCATAGCACAGCGGGTAGGGCATTTGCCTTGCATGCAGCTGACCCAGGTTCTATTCCTCCGTTCCTCTCAGAGAGCCGGGCAAGCTACTGAGAGTATCTCGCTCATGCAGCACAGCGTGGCAAGCTCCCTATGGCGTATTTGAAATGCGAATAAAAGTAACAAGAAGTCTCACAATGGAGACGTTTACTGATGCCCACTCAAGCACATTCATGAACAACGGGAGGACAGTGCTACAGTGCTACAATTCGTGCCCACGTCTTCCCCTTCCCTCTCACCCAGACAACAATAAAAATCACTGCCAGGAAGACTGGCCCCCTCCCTGCCCTCTCTATCTAAGCCATCACCTGGCACCCATGCTCTCCCAGTCACTCCCTCCACCTCTGCACAATGATGGCCCTGAGAAGCAGAGCTGATGAGGTCCCGAAATTTGTTGTCTACTTAAAATTGATAATCTCCTATCACACAGACCTCAAGCACCAATTTTTAATGAAACCTTTAGCTGAATATATCAAAGAACTATTTAGCCATGTCTAATATTTTAATTAGATTAGATTCTCAATTTAACCCATTAAACCTCCTTTGATGATCCCGTTTTTTAGTGTTTAGCCTCAGATGCAGGAGGCAAGAATACGGGACCTTTTGATTTAATGAGAATTTCGGCCCTTCCAGCCTGCGCCTTTGTATACCTTTTATTTGGCTGGCTATAGAATTCAGTTAATTGAAGGAGTCTCTTACCATCACACATTAAGGAGTATAAATTAGCATCCCCATTCTGATTGGAAAATGCAAGCAGACAGTTTTGCTTTGATCTGAGGATCGGGCTGAAGAAGGCAACAGCCCTCTGAAAATGAGCTGATGGCCTTGTTATGGGGCAAAATGCAAAATGCAGATGTCACAAAACACTTAATGTCTTAATTGATCACCTTCCAATTCTCCCAGTCCTGTTTCCATCATTCTCTTTAGAGTGTGGTGGTGGTGGTGGTGGTAGGGCGTGTGTATGTGCATGTGTGTGTGTGTGTGTGTGTGTGTGTGTGTGTGTGTGTGTGTACACCTGGGCACCCATACATGCAAACACGTTTGTAGCTTGTAGCTCTGTCTTACTTTCTCTGTTCATCTTTCTGTTTCTCTCCCAGAGATTCAAGTACCTGAATTTTACAGGAATTGGTAGGCAAGAAAAATGAAATAAAATCCCTCACTTTGAAATGCCTAAGATTATCTTATAATACCATTTAGGACCACCCATAAATATTCTTAAGAAGTAACTCTAGACTGGAAATATAACTCAGCACTTGCCTTGTAAGTGTGAGGTCCTGGATTTGATTGCCAACACTATGTGTGAGAGACAAACAGATTAGACAGACAGACACAGGGAGAGAGCTAACTCTGACTTCTGGTACTCTAAAACTGGCAGATTCCCGAGTCAGAAATACTATGTCACTGAATTCGAGATGCTCTGTGATTTTGCAATAAAGTCAGTTTTTTAATTTGTTCTAATCACAATACAATTCTTCTACACAAAAGATTACCAAAGTTAAAAAAAATCAACACTTCCATCCCTCACAATAATAGTATAAAAATAACATTATGTTCAAATTAAAATAGCTCTGAGAAAATATGGTAGTCTCGGGGGCTGGAGTGATAGCACAGCAGGTAGGTCGTTTGCCTTGCACGCGGCTGACCCGGATTCGATTCCCAGCAGCCCATATGGTTCCCTGAGCACCGCCAGGAGTAACTCCTGAGTGCAGAGCCAGGAGTAACCCCTGTGCATCTCCGGGTGTGACGCAAAAAGAAAGAAAGAAAGAAAGAAAGAAAGAAAGAAAGGAAGGAAGGAAGGAAGGAAGGAAGGAAGGAAGGAAAAGGAAGGAAGGAAGGAAGGAAGGAAGGAAGGAAGGAAGGAAGGAAGGAAGAGAAAGAAAGAAAGAAAGAAAAAAAGAAAGAAAGAAAGAAAGAAAAAAAGAAAGAAAGAAAGAAAGAAAGAAAGAAAGAAAGAAAGAAAGAAAGAAAGAAAATGTGGTAGTCTGAATCATACTGTTTACTCTCATGGCAAATCTCCTGCCATCTCCTACCTGCCCCCCCATACCACAGTAAAAGGTGTTTTTCTAAAAACAGAAAGAATAACAGGAGAGGCAATAGTACCAAAAATTGTTTAAAAGTTGGAGAGCAAGATACAGCATTAGATTCTAGTCCAGTAAAGGAAGAGTCCAAATCAGCTCCGTATTCTGCTAGAGAAGATCCCACATGCTCAAGAACTGGTGTCCAGTTGCCTCTATAAGTAGGAGAGAAGGATGTGGGGAGCTAGAGGAAGTTCTTGCCAGCAGCAAAGGGGAGTTCTCCCCCACCCCACAGAACTCTGGGGTCTCTTCTGCCAACTGTTGGACACCAGAACAGCAGGAGTGAGCACGTGTCTCTCAGTACAAAGATCTCAGTGCCCCTTTGCTATATGACTCCGTCTCTACCTTAATAGCAGGAGTTTGTGGGGAATCTTGGGACTGGAGAGAGAGTAGGTTTAATTGGATCGCCTTGAATCCAGTTGACCCTGGCATCACATAGGGTTTGCTGAGCCTTGCCAGGAGTGATCCCTGAACACCACCAGGTATGATCCCCAAACTAAAATAAAGCGTTTGGGGAAATATTTCTAGAGGAATCAGGCAGCCTAAAATGAAAGATCTAAAAATTCTGACTCAATGGTTCCCCAAGGCAAAAACAGAACCACTGACTCCTACAAGAATGTATAGAATTCAGGGACTGGAGTGATAGCACAGCGGGCAGAGCATTTGCCTGGCATGCGGCTGACCTGGGTTAGATTCCCAGCATCCCATATGGTCCCCTGAGCACCTCTAGGAGTGATTTCTCAGTGCAGAGTAAGCCCTGTGCATTGCTGGGTGTGACCCAAAAAGCAAAAAAAAAAAAAAAAGTACAGAATTCCAGTGAGCTCCTGCTGAAAAGTTCCCACTCTGCTCTCTTTGGTTCTGCATACTTCGAAAAGAGCAGACAGCCAAGGATTTACCAACGTGAGGATTTTATAGAGGATTTTTAAAAAAGGAGGAAGGTCAGGAAATTAAAAAGAAAACTTGGAAACTAGAAATATAAGAGCAGAAATTAAAGAGTCAAAGATTAGCAGATGACATTGGGAAACTTCTCCCCATAAGCAAAGGAGCAAAAGACAGGAGAGAAAAGAATGGATTTAGAGGCTAATTTATGGAAGAAAAAATAATAAAAGTTCCGTAAAGAACTAACATAGAAAATGAGTCACAGAAATAAAATAATTTAATGGGGCTGGAGAGATAGTACAGCAGTAGAGCATTTACCTTGCACACAGCATGCCCAGGTTCAATCCCCAGCATTTCATATGATCCCTGAAGCACTGCCAGGAGTAATTCCTGAGTGGAGATCAGGAGTAACCTCAACACACTGCAAGATGTTGGCCCCCACCAAAAAGTTCAAGAAAATCACCCACAACTGAAATAAACTTATTTTCAGATCAAAAGAACTTATTGTGGAATTTCTCTAGAACAATGAGTGAAAGCAGATCCCCACCAATAGACATAATCATAGAATCCCCCGTACTTCCCACAGAGGAAATATCCTGCAGGTATCCAAAAAGGAAAACAAATTAGTGAATAAAACAGATACACATAGAATCAAGAATCAAAATGCTCTCAGACATCCACCAACTAAAGATAATTGACTACTACCTTCAAAATTATTCAAAATATTGAAAAAAAAGCCTCTCAACTTAGAATTCTGTACTTATCCCAAATGCGAATAAAGCATGAAAATTGAAATATTTTTAGGTAAGGATGCTCAACAAGCCTTTGCCTTTAAGACACAAATCAGCAAATTTCAGGAGACTGTGTATCCACCACCAGGAAGAAGAGGGTGTGGGAAATCAGGGTAAAATGAAGAGACTCCTGAGCTGAAGGAATGGGAGATACAGTGATACAGAATCCAGAGCACGACAGAAGCTTGGGAGAGATTTGTTGAGAACGTGAAATTTTAAGAATACATATCAAGGGGCTGGAGCAATAGCACAGTGGATATGACATTTTCCTTGCAAGCAGCTGACCCAGGTTTGATTCCCAGCATCCCATGAGGTCCCCCAAGTACCGCCAGGAGTAATTCCTGTGCAATGCCAAGTGTGACCCAAAAAGAAAAAAATAATAATACATATCAACCTGAGAAAGAGAAAACAGATAAATGCTGAAGAATTTGGAGTGAAACAAGCCACACACAGGAGGACTGGAGATATAAATGGGTAAGGTGCTTACCTTATGTGAGACTGATAAGGTTTGGTGTCTGGGCCACAGATGGTCCCCTGAGCACAGAGGAGAACCCTAAATACAAACCCAGGAGCAAACCCTGGACACTGCTGGTGTTCCCCCAAAAAGGAGCAAACAGTCACAAGATCATTAACAATTAATGATATAAGACAAGTATTCATTCTCATCTTCTAATCAACCCTATAGTCCACACCTGGAGCCCTTGAGGCTTTCAGCAATCAATTCGTGTGACATATTCACACCTAGATTCTAACCACTCTCTTCCCCTAGGTCCTTTCATCTAAGATCTCACAGCAGGCACTTCTGTTTCTAATGTTTCTAGTATCACACATCCCCCAACCAATCTCAACTGAGCGAAAGGAACTTGCCTCATCACTCAAACATACAGCCAGTAAAGTGACCTTTTGCAAAAATAAGAGTAGAATTTTAAGTCTCTAAACAAATTAAATGAAAGGTTTCGGTTTCGTCAAATGTCATTTCTAATACTGATGGTTCCTTTCACGGTGTTGAATTCATCATCTTTGCTGAAGCTTCTTTCTGGAACCAGTATTTGTGGCTTCTTTAATAAATAAGGGAATATCCTTTCTGGTTTGCTTCCCTCTTCTAATTCCTTTGGGCACATTTCAATTAGAATGAATAACGCCCCCCCCCCCAAGCCAGCCTCTAGGATGGCAAAACTGATTGTGGCTCTGTACCAGAGTATAAGCGGTCAAAGCAGGAAGATTGGATGAGTATAAACAAATGCATGGAGTAAAGGTCATCTGGAGCACACACCGAGAACACTGAGAGGGAAGGAGCAAATAAAATGAAAAAGAGCATCAAGAAATAAAACCAGAAAATCATGGCAAGAATCTGGAGAGAAGAAACATGAGAATTATGTCCAATTTTTGCCTCACTCCTTCATAATTATTGGAATTACCTCTGACCTTCATATATATTAACTTTGTAATTCACTCTGGCTGGAGCGATAGCACAGCGGGTAGGGCATTCGCCTTACAAGCGGCCAACATGGCTGACCTGAGTTCGATTCCTCCGCCCCTCTCGGAGAGCCCGGCAAGCTACCGAGAGCATCTCGCCCGCACGGCAGAGCCTGGCAAGCTCCCCATGACGTATTCGATATGCCAGACACAGTAAGAACAAAGTCTCCAATGGAGACGTTACTGGGCCCGCTCCAGCAAATCGACGATCAACGGGAGGGCCTTTACCTTTACCTTTACCTTTTTGTAATTCACTCAAATAATAGGCTTATGAGCCTCGCTAAGTCAATTTCTCTCTCAGATGCCTCATCTATAATTAAAGATGGTGAGACCAACTTGGTTAGAACAAAAAACTAGAGAGATGTGATAGTCCAGAGAGATGGTACAGACCTCACACCTCTTCTGTGTGACTAATTCCAGTTTGACCCCCAGCATCAAAGGTCCTCTGAATATCACCAAGTGCATCCTGAGAGCCCCCAACACCCCCAGGTTGGCCCAGGTAATCCCTGGAACAGCCAAGTTCGAGGACCACCTTATCCTTGGGCCCCACATTAATCCACTGGGCCTCGTTGGCCAAAATCATCCGGAGTGGCACCAGACCTCCTAAACACCACTTGTAAACTCCCCACCAAAACCCCCGCCAAAATTAGAGATGCAAAATAGTTCAGAGATCATCCATCTTATCCTGTTGGACATCTGAAATTCTTGCAATATATCCCAACAGGTTTCATTTAAAACCCCTGTTTAAATGAAAAGAAGGCTCAGGAGAGTGAGGAGCTCCCAGGAAAACCAGTTTGAGTTTCAGAATTGCTCTTAACCAAAAGGTTTTCCATCAATTGATCTAAGATTTTACCAGATAACTTTCCAGCTAAAAGTTTTTTAAAAGTTCACAGCCCCAAATTACTATGCAAAATACTCTCCACATCCCACTCCACTTTTAAGGTCAGATGCTTAACACTGGCTTCTAATCTTAAATCTGCTGCTGTCTATGTGCTCAAGGGTTTATTACATCTGAATCGATTGTCTGTGAAATGAAGGGTTTTTAGCTCATCAAATGTCACTTCTAATACTGACAGTTCTTTCTTCTTGGTTCTGTCACGGTGTTGAATTCATCATCCTGCTGAAGCTTTTCTCTGAAACCAGGTATCTGACTTTCTTAATAAATAAAGGAGTATCTTATCTGGTTTGCTTCCATCTGCTAATTGTTTTGGGCACATTTCAATTAGAATGCATAAAGTCTTACTCTTAGTAAGAAGACAATTTTTATTTTTAAATGTTCTTGGTGCTAGGGGGCTGGAGCAATAGCACAGCGGTAGGACATTTGCCTTGCACGTGGCCGACCCAACCAACCCAGATTCAATTCCTCCGCCCCTCTTGGAGAGTTCAGCAAGCTACTGAGCGTATCTCGCCTGCATGGCAAAGCCTGGCAAGCTACTCATGACGTATTCGATATGCCAAACACAGTAACAAGGTCTCACAATGGAGACGTTACTGGGCCTGCTCGAGCAAATCAATGAACAACAGGAGGACAGTGGACAGTTGGTACTAGGAAATCAAATTCAGGACCTCATAGATGGAAAATATATACTCTACACTGAGCTACATCCTCAATCACCTATTTTTAATAAGTTTGGGGAGGAATAGTACAGGAGTTAAGACACTTGCCTTGCATGTTGCCATCCCCAGTTCAATCCCTGGCACCATATAGGGCCCCCCCAAGCACTACTAGGAGTGACCCCTAAAAATAGAGCCAGGAGTTGTCCCTGAGCACTATCGGAGGTGGTCCCAAGCCTGCCAAAAATAGCTTTTTGATAAGTTGGAATCAATAGGTTGCAACAAAGAGGGAGAACCACACAGAGATTGTGTGGAGCCAATATCCAACCTGGTTAATGGGGTGATCCTGGTGTTTTGTCTTCCTGCTTCTGCTTAAACTTTTCTAGTGAAAGTATTTTGTGTACTTCTCCTGTTCTGGCATGCCACGGCCTAAAGAGAATGTTCATGGCCAGAGATACCTCAAAGGGCTGGAGTACCTGCTTGCCAAGTTTCCTGCATGGCCTGGTCCTTGGCACCATGCTTGGACTAATCCCCCAAACTGCTGGTGTAACCCCGCCAAAAAAAAGAAAAGAAAAAGGAGATTAAATGTTTCAAAGTTAGCTTCTCTAAAGCATCTACTCGTTCTGGTTGCACCCCTTTAGCATTGCAGAGTAGATCTACCCTCTTGAGACAAAACAGCCCAGCAACCATTGAAGTACAATTACCATCGCTAATCTCCCACCCCTTCCCTAAACTCAGTTTCACCAAGCCAAAGTGCTCACCCCACCGTGGCGCGTACTTCCTTCCCTTTCATTCCCAGTGTTCCTATAGGTTCCTATATAGCTTGTCAACATCCTCACTGCACTTTTGTGCCAACAATAGACCATGACTATAAATCAATTAACTCATTACTTCTGCATATCGATTGAGCTCAGTTCAAAAATACCAAGGGAGTCGCTTCGTTAACTAAGTACATTTATTGTGGCAGGAAGCATACTGCTGGGCCTGCACCTCCATCTCTCTCTCTCATACACATGTTACCAAACAGCAGAAAGAGTATTTGGCCCTCTCTCCGCTGAAGTACCATTGTGGATTCCAACCTGTCATTTCTCTGTCCCGCGGTCAGCTAATAAAGGGCTGAGTGAAGTATTGTCCATTCCTTATACTCCTGTGTCAGTAGAGCAGAAATGTTATCAAGAGTCCCTCTCCGAGAAGCTATGAAATGAAGTCTCTCAGAAACAACATTAAGAACAAATCATGCACTTGGAATTACAGGTAGGCCCGTTGGCCACTTGGCTATTTTTGAGACCTGCTTTCTCAGAATCAGACCCAGGGATGCTTTTCTTTACTAGAGCATAATGGCATAGTTTGGTCAGATCTTCGCTCTCCCCCGCCATGAAAGTAAGTTGAGGCAAAAGCCTGAGTAATTCAGACAAAATACCTAGTCAGCCTATGGAGTCTTTGATCAATATGGAAGACCAAAAACAAAAGGTGTTTTCCTTTTACATTTACAATAGAGACAGAACAGTGTCTATCCTAAACTAGCCTCAATAATGCCCTGTGTTTAAAAAAAAGTATACATATGTATATGTATATATAATACATGTGTATGTATGTACATGTGTGTATATATAGCACACACATATATATAACACATATATATTTATGCCAGAACTTTGCCGTTTGGCACCAATCTCAGGGACATGGATGAGAAAACTGAGCTACAGTTTATGTGGCTGATTCTGCAGATCTGAGTTTGTTTCTTCCCATGAATGTTGCCAGGAGCAGCCACAAAAGAGGCACCAAATGAACAGCCACAGTGTCTGTGTTAATGCTCAGGAATTGCAACCCCAGCCAGGGCTCAATCAGGACATGTGAATGGTGGGGGACATTCCCCTGAAAGACAGGAGGTCAGACCATGGCTGCTCTGAGTCCCGGCATCCTCGTGTGAAAAATGGTGAGGAAAGAAAGGAAGGTCTGGTGCTTTGGCTTCTGTGTTACCCATCTCATTTACGTTCTTTAAATTTTTAATTGGAAAATTCAAGTGGCTATCTAATGCTCATTTTTTAAATTTTAAAACAACACTCCCCCCCCCAAAAAAAAACCCACTTTATTCTCTTTAAAGATTCTCTTCCAAATGCCCTGCCACAGAGGCAGGGAGGATGGAGGGGTGGGGGTGGGAGGGATACTGGGATTAGTGGTGGTGGAGAATGGGCACTGGTGGAGGGATGGGTACTTGATCATTGTATAACTGAAACCCAAGCACAAAAAGTTGTAAGTCCACAACTGTACCTCATGGTGTTTCACTAATAAAAATTTTTAAAAAAAATAAAGATTCTCTTCCAAATCTTTCTTTAGTAGCAGTTCTTCTGAGATTAGAGAAATTGAGATTTTTTTCCCCCTCCAGATGTAATAATATCCATTTCCCTTCCAGGTATAAGGAACATTCTTATTCCCAAATCACTTTTTTGATAACCCAGTCTTTCCTTTGTCAAAAAACATCAGTCCAAAACTCCTGCCTGAAAATGATAAGACCAATAGCTCAGGAGGGAGGAGACCTGAGAAATTTGCTTGTGAGGACTAAGAGGCAAAGAAATGAGCAGAAGTCGGCACATGAATGGATTCTGTTCTGTTATTTTTGCTGGTTCAGCCCGCACTCGCTGGTTAACTAGACCGACTGACTCTTCTGGAGCAAATGCCTTCCATCTGGCCAAACCTTGATTTCCTTATCTCTGAAAAACAAACAATACATCACCTGCGTCCTTGGCGACTCACAGATGGTTGGTTGATAAAGGGCCCTTTGCAAATGCTTCTGTTTCTAAAGCAATGCTCTGCTTCCTAAATGATACACATTAGAAGGTCGCGCTTATTTCTGTTGTAGAAATCCCCCAGCCAAAGCCCACTCTGGGAAAAAAAAATCGCCTGCTGCTACACGTATAGCATAAATCTCAATCCTGAAAGACCTTTAGGAATCGTCCTCCTGTTAAACGCAAAGAACCCAAAAGATGCTTGTAAGCCAAGCGCAAGCCCGTGCCGCTGCCGTTTGTAATATTATGTATGTGCTGGGCCAGCCCCCGCGCCAGCCACAGTCTACGAAAAATTGTCGGAGGTTCACTTAGCAGCTCACACGCCAGACGCGCCGGCAGCTCAAGAGCCGAGTGCGCCTAGGGGGGTCCCCACCGCGGTCGTTGACCTAGTGTCTGCGCGCGTCGCGTCCTCACACTGTTCCTCACCGCGACTCCAAACTCCAAACAGTGGGGCTCTCCGTCCCTTCGGCATTTCAGAGACGCGCGTGGTGGTGGCTGTGACCTTTTCCACGCAGGTGGAACTCGAGCTCATGGAGAAGGTTCCATAACAGAGCGCCTGGGGCGCGGGGGCCGCGGGCCGGTCGGGGAAAGATCAGTGGCCGCGTGAGTTCCACCCGCGAACCAGAGCGCGCCGGGGACGACGCGCAGACAAACGATTCCCAGAAACTCGTGCTTTCCCCGTGTAGCCCGGAGAGCCCTTTATTAGCCAAAACACCGCCACCCCCAGGAGAGGACTCCTACTACACCCGCCGGGGGAGGGAGCCGGACCCCGCGGCCGAGAGCTCCGGCTGGTGCGCGCCCTCTGGGAAGGGGACACGTACTCCCGCACCCCAGCCCTGGCACTTATCTCAGTTACCTAAAACTCCGCCCGCGTCCCAGGATTCCTCGGTATAGCAGGCGCACTGCCCGGGGGCTGTGGCACGCGGCGGGACGGGCGCGTCACCCGGCCGGGCACCGGGGATGACCAGGAGAGTTGCGCCCCCGGGTCTGCGCAGCGCTCCGGGCGCGGGCGGGTGAGAGTTAAGGACGCGGGGATCCGGGCAGGTGTGGGGCACAAACTCAGGGAGGATGGGGTGTGGGAGCTCGAGCTCTTAGACGGGTGCAGAGCCGAGAGCGTGGATGCGCCGTGCGCCCTCGGTATCGGCGTTGGAATGGGACCGGGGCGGGGCAGAGGCCCGGAAGGAGTTTGGCGACCAGCTGCTCATCAGTCCGATGTGGACGTCTTCGGTGTAACCGCGGCTCTGCCCGGCTTCCAGACCCCCTTACCTGCCGCCTGTCCTTTCTGCCCAAGGAAGAGGCCCAGGGTCCGGGTGGAAGGGCCGCGTGCGGACCTGGCCCGCGGAGTTGGGGAGCAGGTGACGGAGAGGTGAGGGCCCCGGGTCTGCGATCCGTGGGGAGAAATCGGCTCCGCAGCTTTAGAGCCCGGGGTCTGGGGCGGGGGCGGGAGGAAACGCCCCGAGGCGCTCGGCCAGCGGCTGCTGGTGCTGGGGCGGGAGGGGGCGTGGGCCGAGGCCGCGAGTGGGTTCGTTTGTGGCCCGAGTTCCACCTCCCCGCCCGGCACTCTTGGCGCGGCCCGGGCCCTGGCTCAAAGCACGTTGGGGCCCGAGCCCAGCTCCCCCTCGTCCCCGATGTCCACCTCATCCTCCGGCTCGGTCAGCACGAAGTGGCCGGCGGGCAGGCCCAGCCGCGCCTCTGGGGGCGCAGAGTCGGGGCCACGGGGACTGCCCTCGGGGCTCTCCGACCCCTCCGGCCCTTTGGGCTCGTCTTGACTTTTCCTCAGTTGCTTTTTATGCTTCATCCGCCGGTTCTGGAACCACGTTTTTACCTGATTTCGGGGTGAGGGGGGAATAAAATAAAATAGAATCATTCATTCCTTCACACCCATCTTGGCTAAGCCTGGAACTGAGCGTGGTCGGCTTTTAGGAAAACAGATCATAATCCATGAAGGCAAATTTTCCCAAACCAAGACCGCCTGCCAGTTGGGTCAGGTCCCACTGGAACCCTCAGAAAAAGCCTCGAGGGTCCTAACGGTTCCAAAAGAACCGATCTCACAACCAGCGAGGGCAAAAGCGCAACGGGCCCCCCAGACTAACCACGTCATTCATCAGAACTGCTAGGCTGACCTCTGCGGTGGTACCCGGTCCCCTCCCTCTCCGGGGTTCCTGGCGCTGGGGTGTGAGCGCGCCCAGCATGGTTTTTAGTGAATCTCCTTTCCAGGAGGATGGCCACGTTCTTGCACCCAGGACCGGACGGCCCGAGGCTGGACTGGGCCCCCACGGGAGTAGGAGTGGGGCGGCTGAGTCTAAACCGAGGGCAGGAAATCCGTGGGGACTTCCCCTGCTCAAGCACCTGCTACATCATCTCTGGCCGGTTTACGTCTGACCCGGGTCAGAGCCCTGACCAGAAGGACAAGATATCAGATCGGGCCATGAAGGCGCACATGGCTTTCCCAGATGTCTAGAATAAAGCGGGTGGGGGTCGCGTTCCCACCCCAACGACCTAGCCCTGGGGTGCTGTGGGGAGCGAACGCGAGAGCGCGGCTTCTCCCGCCTGCCCACCTGCGTCTCAGACAGGCTGAGCGCGGTGGCCAGCTCCACCCGCTCGGGCGTGGACAAGTAGCGCTGGATCTCGAACCTCTTCTCCAGACCGGAGAGCTGCGAGTCGGAGAAAACCGTGCGAGCTTTGCGGCGGCGGCAGTGCTTCCCGGGCAGCTCGCTGTGCTGCGGGTGCGGGAAGAGCGCGGGCACCGGGACCCCTACAGAGAGAAGAGCAGCCGCGTGGGCAGGGCCGCGGCTCCCCCGCTGCCTCCCTGCGCTCCCCGCGCCCTCCCCGGCCTGCCCGGAGCCCTTCTCCGGAAGTCGCAGGCAGGCGGGGCTAGAAAAATCACAAGGAGAAGTAGGATGCGGAGGTCTTGATGGGAAAGGTCCTCTAGAAGCAAACAATACACAGTTAGGGGAGTCAAAGAAACGGGAACAGAAACCAGAAACCGGTGAGGGCTTTTAAATATCGTCTCCTTGGAGAGCTGTCGGTAAACCAGCGGAACTCCACTCCTCTCTCACAACCGGCCTCTCCTTGCACCCCCAATCTTCCAGTCCCCAGAGGACTGGCAGGAGTGCGAATTGGACCTTGCTTCTCAGTCTCACTGAAAGTGCTTTTCTCTCTCTGGCTGCATTTCCCCGCCTGCTGCCAATGGGGCTCGGTTAATACTCCTCCAAAGAGGCTCGGTGAGAAGGAAGACAGTCGTCCCTCCCCTCCACGTTCCCTGATCAATTTGGGGTACTCGGTGTGGGCCCAGATCTCTAATATCAGACTTGTTCCTTTTTTCACTCTTTCCCTCTGAGCCCAAGCAGAAGGGCTTGCAGGGTTCTCTGCTGTCCGCAGAAGGACTTCACATTCCTGGCCCTGACCCAGTGGTCCATGTCTGAGATGTGAACACACAAACACACTAACACACCACAGTGGGTATCCAGGCTGGTCCTTTCCAGGGGCAGAACCAGAAACAGGACATACGACACTGCCCTAGGGATGCTCCAAAGCCCAGAAAGAGACTGGTGGGCAGGTGGCGAAGCCAGTGCTGAGATGCGGATTTCAACGCAGTCTTTGTTACAGCATCTCCAACCCAGACCGCAGGGTTGGTTCTTCATCCCCACTTAGCTCTTTATCTTTGGCCCTGGGTTCCGGTGCCCCCCACCTTTCTCAGACCAGCTCCTGTTTGTGCCAGACCCCAACCCACCCCCTCAGGATGGGTTTTTTTGCTGTTGTTGTGTTTTCTTGTTTTTAGCACACGGTGCATCTGAAACTCAACAAATTATTCTGGCTGGAATGAAAATGCAGAGAAGGGGGGTAAGGTGGGGGCAAAGCGTGAAGGTTGCCTTTCGGAGGAGAGAGGGAAAAATCCGGCTGCTTCCCCCGCATCTCCCGATCCCAACCCAGACTCTGCCAGCCCCCAGCCCCAGCTTCAGCACCCTGGAGTGGAGAAGGGCAGCGGAAGGCCCAGGACAGGAGTTGGGTGTGCAGAGAGTTCAAGAGGAGCTGCTTCTGTCCCTCCTTGGTCCTCCTCCCCACTCTTCTTCTTCTCCTTTCTCTTATATCTGATTTGGCCTCAATTCCAGTCCTGAATTCCAGTCCAACCCCAAGCCCTCGCTCACTCCCAAGCCAGTCCACACCAAGTATGGGAGAATGCTCCGTGCCCTGGTCCCTGCTGAGTCTATCTGAGCCTTGGAGTTAAAAAGTTGAGAGTTCTGTCTCCGTGGTATCATCCCACTCGTTGGGGAGTGGGGAGAGGCGGAGAACTTCAACTCAGCAATGGCCAAACTGCCTGGAGGAGGGGGAGGGAGGCACTGCCCACCTCCAATGCCACCAAAACCTCCCGCTGCCTTGGGCATAAAAGTGCGGAGTGACCACGGGTGAGTTGACAGGGCTGGCTAAAAGGCTCAGCGCTGTCGCCGACCTTCCTCAGTCACTTGGGGAAAGAGACTGCCAGGCCGGGCTAGGAGCAAGGCCCGCAGGCCGGCACTCTCCGAGATGCTCCGGGCTGTGTGGGGACACCTACCATCTCCCTCCCCGGTCCCGGGGACTTACCCGAGGTGGTGAGGAAGTAGGGGTGGTGGTGATCCCCCTTGTGCAGAGGGTGGTGGGGGTGAGGAGCCAGGAGGGTGGGTGTGGGCATGAGGGGGTAGCTATACTCCAGCAGAGGCACCCGGGAGGCCAGGGAGCTGGCGAAATGCTCGGGGGCCACCTCTCTCAGAGGCTTCGGCTTGTGCAGGAGGATGTCCTCGATGAAGAAGGACGTGGGTCTCTGCGAAGACGCAGGATGCAGCGGGGAAGTGAAGTTGAGATTCATGTCGGGGCGAGGGCCTGGAGCAAGCGCGGGGAGCTGGTGGGGCCTCTGGACTAAGCGTGGTGGCGCGAGCCGGACAGCCGCCCTCCGAGGCTCCGGATCCCCCGCCGCTGTCTCCCGACCTGGCTACCCCGGGCGCTGGAGAGGCGCGAGCACGAGTCCCTGGGTAGGTCGGATCCGCCGGCAGGAGAACTGGCAGCTGGGAGAGGGGAGCCTGGAGAGCCAATGGCAGGGCTGCCAGCGGCGGAGGGGAGGGCGCGGCGGGCTCGGGGCGGGGCGGGCGCTGTCCGTGGTGCTGAGCGCGCCCGGCCCGACCCTGGAGAGCGCGGGGCGGACCAGCGGCTCGCGCCCCGCGGGTTTCTTCACCGCGCTTTCCGCCCCGCCCCTGCAGCGCCCGCTTGACTGGAAGCCCCTTAAAAAAATTTTAAAAAATGACTTGTTTTTCTGTTTTCTAAACTCGAAGAGCGGGTCTCTGTCATCCGACAAACTCCTCCTTAGAGAAGGCATATAAAAAGCACGCCAGGAGACACTGACCCCACAATTGGGGCCCGGGGTGTTCAAACGTGAAAGAGATGATAGCGAAGGAGAGGTGGGGGGGGGGGGGGCGGTAAGGAAAGAGTTCCTATCTGGGGGGAGGGGGGCATGACTCAAGCCAGGAGATTACCAAGATTGCCGATTTTTTTTTTTTTTTGCTTTTTTTGGGTCACACTTGGCGATGCACAGGGGTTACTCCTGGCTTTGCACTCAGGAATGACTCCTAGCAGTGCTCAGGGGACCCTATGGGATGCTGGGGATTGAACCCGGGTCAGCTGTGTGCAAGACAAACGCCCTACCGCTATGCTATCACTCCAGCCCCCAGGATTGCCGAATTTTTAAAAAAGAAAAAAAGAAAGAAGGGGCCCAAGAGATAGTACAGCCGGTAAGATAGTACCTAGGTTGAATCCCTAGCACCCCATTTGGTCCCCCTCAAGCCCATCAGGACTGATCCCAGAGCGCAGAGCCAGGAGTAAGCCCTGAGCACGGCAGGGTGTGGTCCCCAAACTAATAGTAATAATAATATATTTTTTAAAGAAAGGAAATGTTGCTGATGACCATACATCTCTCTACCTCAGTTGCAGGTGATGGGCTGAGGAAAGTTACACCTAAGTGAGTCAAATAACTGTCCAGAGCTGCCTCCTAATGCCAGCCTTTCTAGCTTTCCTGAATTTTCCATTTTACTTCCTCCTTGTACCACTCATACACTGTTTGCCACTTCTGCCAGGCCACCCTTTTTCAGCCTTAGTTTCCCAAATTAATGACAGTAGGTTTTTGTCTCCTGGTCCCTTTCTTAATCTCTTTTCATTTTCCTTCTTCCCAACCTTTTGGTCTTTTGGTGTTGGGGTTTTACTTTCCCCCTGTTTGTCTTTTTTTTTTTTTCTAGTCTGCCACACTTATTTCCCGGGAGCAAATTTGCTAAAATTAAGGTTGATCATCGACAGCACAGCAGGGGTAATTTCAGCTCGCATCTCCGAAAATTGCTCTAATTATTGATGTCAAACTCGGGGAAATTAAAAGAAGCCGCTTCTCTTCCATCTCCCCATTTTTAAGCTCTAATTTGTTGAAATCTAGTCGTCATCACAATCCCAATCACTGTTGCTAATAGTAAAAGTGTTTTAATAGAGCCTGGGTCCTCCCAACCCATGCTATTAGATAATTAGAGGAGGTGTGAGAAAGCCAAGTGCTAATCCTTGGGCACGCTGGTAGAATTTCCATCTGATCTAGCAGGTAGAACAAACTAATTACCAGAATCAATTAAGCCCCCCGAACTGCGAACTGCAGGGCTCTGAGAAGTGGGAGCCCTGAGCTGGGAGAGGAGGAGGAGGAGACGGGCTGGCGATAGGAAACAGGAAGAGAGTGAGAGGAAGGAGGAAGAGGGAAACAGAGAGGAGAAATGGGTCGGAAGTGGGATGGCGCGACGCGCGAGAGCTTTTGCACCAGGTCAGAACGCGTCGCGGCAGCATCTGAGACGCGGTGTCTGGGTTTGTGTGGTAAACTCGGGAGACGGGCGCACCGGAGCGCAGACAGAGAGGGCGGCGGGGGCTCTGGGGTCCATCCAGACCGAAGGGGGGGGCAGTCACTCATCTGTCTAGCAGGGGGCGTGGAGATACCCGCCCTGAGCGTGGGTGGGGATGGACCGACCGACCTGGGTGGCAAGTACTGGACGCGGCCGCGGGTCTCCTGAAACCCACCCGGGGCAGCGGCTTCTGCGCACGCCCCCACGATACCGCGGGGCCCGGCCTCCGGGTGGGACCAACGTTCCTTTGGAGCCAGGCAGCCAGCAAGTCCGACGGGGCGCGGGCGCCGCAGATCCTTGCTGGGAGCAGGGCGGGCCAGGGTCTCCCCAGCACCCCGTGGGCACACGTACCCGGGTCTCGGGTCCCCCGCTCGCCCCCCAGGCCGGTATCCGGTTCGTGCGCTCGGTTTCCAGCTGCGCGGTCAGGGGCGCCAGTCCTCACGGGACCTGGGGGAGGAGGGGGAGGAGGGGGACGGGACCCCAGCGTCTGCCGGGAAAAGTGCTTTGAGCCCACGCCGAGCAGGTGCCTGGGGACTCGGGGACCGCCTCTTCCCCGGAGGACGCGGCGACGAATCGCCCCGGCTGGTCTGGCCGCGCCACCCGCTGGGTCCTGGCCAAGTTCCCTCTATGGGGCCTCACGGTCCTCTTACAGTTGGAACCCCCGAACCCGGAGCATGAGGTCCCGCAGGCTTGCAGGATTGACTTGGAGACTGGGGTCCCCAACAGAGCTGAACAGAACCGGAAAGCACCTAGTCCAGCTTTCCCTTGGAGCACTGGCCTCGTCCATCTTCCTTGGGGCGAGGCTGTAGTGGGGGACCTCAAGGCATTCGGATCCCCGCTGGAGATCCGGACAGGCCCAACACCATCCCTCTTGCCAGGACCACGGTCTGGGCAGGGCAAAGGGTCTGGGTGATCCTTGTAAAATGCCTTGTAAACCACTTTTATCCCTCCTTAAAGTGAGACTTTATTTGCTGTGTTCTCTCCAAAGCCTAGAGCAGTGCTGTCCAATAAACTCTAATAGAAGCCGCAGCAGGAGTGAAAGCTTTTCTACTCTCCCATTTAAAAGCAGAAGGGGGCAGTGGGGAAAGACTTGCTGGCATGTGTGAGGCACAGGGTTTGAGTCCCAGCACACCATGATGCCTACAACACCTCTGGAGGTGACCTCCCCACGCCACCCTCACCAAGTTGGAAGTCCTGAGATAGCAGATGTGGACAAAAACAAAACAAAACCCTAATAAACATTGTAAGTGGAATAAAGAAGTGAAATAGTTATATACTTCATCGGAGAGCCCCGCAAGCTACCGAGAGTATCTCGCCTGCATGGCAGAGCCTGGCAAGCTCCCCATGGCATATTTGATATGCCAAAATA
The DNA here is from genome assembly GCF_029834395.1 of Sorex fumeus. Lineage (NCBI taxonomy): Eukaryota > Metazoa > Chordata > Mammalia > Eulipotyphla > Soricidae > Sorex > Sorex fumeus. The sequence goes on along the minus strand of NW_026606085.1, from coordinate 16,666,872 downwards.
CAGTAACAAGTCTCACAATGGATATGTTGCTGATGCCTGCTTGAGCAAACTGAGCATATCAACATATTATTATTCAATCAATATAAATATTGAGTGTTTTTCCCTTTCATTTTTTGCTTTTTTTTTTTAAAAAAACACCACACCTGGCAGCGCCGGGAGCTATGTGGGAGCACTGCTTAGGGACTATCTCTGCACAGTGCTCTGGATCACTACTCGGGGGCCCTCAGCCAATGCTGCAGGTCTGAGAATAGAGCCCTGGGCTCCTGCATGTGCTCCAGCACTTTAAACTATGTCCCAGGATCCTGGCTTTTCTTTTTCATGCTCAATCTTTAAAACTCAGCCTGTATTTCAGTGTCTGGACACTTCCATTCAGAGTGGGGCAACATTTCAATAGCTACACAGGCATGGCTGGTGGTTATCTTTCAACCCCCTGATTCTAGTCCATTGCCATAATCCCCATTGCCCTCTTCAATGTCGGCAGATACACAAAGAAAATGTAGTCAGTTACTGGGAGCATTCATTGAGCATCTACTACCTGCCAGGCAACTGATGGTACATCTTACCAACATCCCCCCAAGTCTAAGACAAAATAAATGCACTCACATAACAATTATCTTTGATTTTCCTTTGCCTAAAAATCCATCCCCCAGGGCCAGCAGGGTGACGCTATCACAGACTGGTGCATAACCCAGAGTCTGCCTGCAGCCTGAGCAGAAACAACAAAGATCAAATGAATCCCTCCCGCACCCAGCCCACAAGTCCTGCCTCACTCCTGCTTACAGTTTCAGCTGAAGAATTATTCATTTAAAGAGAGAAAAGACATGTTTTTCAGGGAGCTAATAATTAAATAGTGCCTTTCTCTTTCATGTCAGCCTCATCGAAAACTATCATCTGAGCTGGGACTTAGTTTCCCGAAAAGATAACCCTATTGAGGATCAAAGGAAGAGACTGGTTCCATTAGCCAAGTTGCCTATACCGTGGCCTTCAAAATAAAGGGAGAAATGTATTTTAGAGGGATCTGAGTAACACACTTTACTCGTAACATTCTGTATTATACTGCTTGTTGTCTGTTTCAAGTTGCCTTCTATCTCAGTACTTTATTTTAAGCACTAGTAGAGTGGATGACATGTCCAGCGGAAGGCTGTTTCCTACAAATGCAGCTTCAGATAATGCTTTTCCACTGGAAATTAGGATGGGAACTCACGTGAGAGCACATGCAAGCAGGGGATATGGAAATCAGAGTATTCCTAGTTCCAAGAGGATTAAATCCAATCCATCTGTTCATTCAGAACTGGGTCAATCGGGAGGGTCAGAAACTTTCATCTTTCTTTGGAAGTTTTCTGTACTGCCCATGGCTTCTCAATTCAAAACACGCTTCTTAAAGTCATAAAAGACCCACAGCAGTGAAGTGAAGGTTTGAAATATAAGAAGACATGCATGATTTCTTAACCCTCTGGAAGGTATGATGGTGAAATTACAATGCTCTTCCACTCTGTTTATTAGTTTTTTACCGTGGTCGTCATTAAGTTCCAATAGAGTAGTCTGATATATTACTAGGGGAAAAAGGCTCCTTCCCAGACAGGGGAGGGACTAAGGAAATGACAAAAGGGCTAGAGTGTACACGTAGTTAAGTTCAAAGGGCCACGGATCAGTATTAAGCACTTCATATTCCCCCTCAGCACCACCAGAAATGATGCCCCGCCCAGTCATTCAGCCAGAATTATTCCCAAAGCACTGCCGAGTGTGACTCAACCCCCCCCCCCAACCTTCCCCCAAATAACCCAAATGTCCTTGGTGATGGGAAATGTACACTGTTGAAGGGATGGGTGTTAGAACATTGTATGACTAAAACCCAAACACGAACAACTTTGCAATGGTATATCTCACAGTGATTCAATAAAAAATAATAAAAAACACACAGCAAATGTTCTGATCCATATAGACCGTATTAGTGGTGTAGAGCTGCCAGACCGCAGCTATGAAAGGCTGAAGAATGCTGTGTCAGAGTGCACGCTTCTCATGTGCATGGATGTAAATCCCAGTTTGGGTGCTGTGTGCCTCCCTGAACATCACAAAGTGGCCCTGGTCGACCCTGGCACTGCCGTGCAGAGCACTGAACCACCTGGCCAGCTCTCCTGGGAAGCATTTCCGGGAACAGCCTGAGATCTGAGACTGCAGGGCCTGATCCCAGTGCAAATAGATATAATCCAGGGCGTGGGAAATAGCTCAGAGACAGAAGTGCATGCTTTGTATACAAGAGAGAACCCTAGGTTGAAGCACCAGCACACACTCCCACAAGTGGCCACCCCCAAGTGGAGGCGCTCTCAAATAGGTGCTCAGGAGATCTGAGGTCTCTGGTGGTTATTCTAGCCCTACTGGTCTAGTGGTTCTAGGCAAAGGTTCAAAGATGTGTGATGCTGTTCAGGGCCCTGAGATGCTGGGGATACCCGGACCACCCCACAGAGCTGCGGCCTTCAAGGACTCACTGGCAGTGCTCATGGAGTCAATCCTGGTTAGGTATATACTAACATTTCCTAACCATTGTGGGACTTCTGGTCCAAAATCTTAATTTTAGTTTAAAATTTTCAAGTAAATATCTTTCTACCATTTTTTTTGGAAGCAGAATAGATTTTATTTGGAGGTTTTTGAAGGGGAAGAGGAGAGAAAGTGGGAGAGAGTGGAGAATAATGTGCTCAAGAGAGAATTCAAACTTTTCCAAGGGCAGAGAGAGCCCCTAAACATCCCAGTATTAGATATGAAAGCATGGAAGTACACATCTCAAGAGGGGAGATGTGGGCAACACATGTGCTCAGCCACGTAGACACAACCAGCACATGAGTTCGTGTAGCATATGTGCCTTTTTTTAAAAAAATGCATTTTATTTTTATAAAGTTATTCGCAATAATTTATTACATTAATATTATTACATTTAATATCCCAGAGGGCTGGAGCGATAGCACAGCGGGTAGGGCGTTCGCCTTACACGCGGCCAACATGGCCGACCCGAGTTCGATTCCTCCGCCCCTCTCGGAGAGCCCGGCAAGCTACCGAGAGTATTCGATATGCCAGACACAGTAACAACAAAGTCTCCAATGGAGACGTTACTGGGCCCGCTCGAGCAATATCCCAGAACCAAGCTCACCACCATTATACCTTCCCACGATCATATTTCAAATGATTCCACTCTGAGCCCCAAAGTCTGCTCCCAAAGCCAGACTTCAATAATTTATTGTGTATTGCTTGTTATGAATAATCCACTAAAAATGATCCAAAAAAGTTTCCTTAGACGAAAATGTGGGAAAATTGTTGTATTTAACTCTGGAGACATTAAGCCCTTGTCTTGGTACATCAGTGGTGTAGAATATGAGATGTACAGGAATTCTAAAATTTTAAATATGGCGATATAGCTGAAGTTAATTAATTAATTTAGGTGTAACTGGATGATGACTTTGGGGTCCAGAGGGATCTCTATATGTTTCTCTGTGTTGCTCATGTTGTTCTATGTTGCTCTCTTTTGGGAAATTTATTTGTGAGTCTCTGGATCATGGCCATTAATGAGCTTATATGGTTCCAGAGGCAGTTTGTGGGTGTGACTGCCAGGCTAGCAGAAGCACAGGGAGATGAGCGGGAGGTCACCCATTCCCGAATCCGTGCGAGCCTAGACATTTCCGTCACAAGTCCTGCATACCTAGGTTTTTCAGCAGATTCACTCATGGATGAGCCTTGTCTGAGCCTGTGAAGATTGGCCGTGAGCATGGCAGTGATTTAATTCTGGAGTTTTCAGCTGCCAGGACTCTGTTGGGGTGGGTGGGGGGACTCACCCGCCCTGCTCTGGGGTGCCCACGGTGTTTTCTTCAGTTCTAAACCATCTAAGTTCTATCACATCCAAACTGCAGTGCCTACTGATATGGAGTATTTCAATAAATTGATGTGCATAATTTTGAATATAAAGGGGTATGAATTTCTACTATTCTATATGGTGAGTTTCTGATCTTATAAGATTGTATGATGCTATTATCCAGCATACAGATGAGCATATTATAAACCTTCCTGAAAAGACTCTTTTCACAATGAAATATTTGATGTTTTGATTAAATGCTGGAATATTTATATTTTGTTTGAAAATACTGTCTATGAAGTATTTATCTATTTATTTATTTTTTAATTTGGGGGTCCCACTGTGCTGTACTCGGATCCTATTCCTGTCTCTGCACTCAGGGATCACTCATATAAATACTCAGGGGACAATATGTGGTCCCAGGAATCAAACTCAGGCCCACTTCATGCAAGGTAAACACCAACCTGTTGTACTATCTCTCTGACCCCAAACTCAATGAATGTTAGCTTTCTAACATTTATTGAAAATGCAATCAATTAATGCACCAAAAAAAGAGAGGGTACAAATGTTGTCCTCTATAAGAGGATGACATCAAATTTGTCTTATAACGATTAAGATATTAGATCATTTTAAAAGAAAATGGAAGTGGGATAACAGCGCAAGAGTATAGTGGTCACCCTTAGAGCTGACCAGACTCAATCCCCAGCACCCCATTTGGTTTCCTGAGCCCACCCCGGGAGTGATCCCTGAGCACAGAGCCAGGAGTAAATTCTGAGCACAGCAACAACAACAAAACAGAAGAGAAGTTACTGAGGTTTTCTTGAATAAAATTCAAAATTGCAAAAGGCATTCTACATATAAAGTTAAGACTCGGAAGCCATAGAGAAAACACTGGTAAAATTATATAATTTTTTAAAATTCTGCACAGGGACCAGAGCAGGTGGGGCTCTCAGCCAACCAGGTTTAATCCCAGCATCCTCTATGGTCTCCTGAGCACCTCCAGGAGTGATCCCTGACCACAGAGCCAGGAGTAAGCCCTGAGTACAGGCAGGGGTGGCCCCAAACACAAAAAAATAACAAAATGAAATAAAATTCTGCATGACAAAATATTACCAAAAACACACAATAGAAAAAAAAAACCACTGGGAAGAATTATTTGCAAATTAGTCATGCCACACACATAAGGATAATTGGTTATAAATTAAGAGTTTCTACAAGTCAACAAGAAAAAGACAGCAAAATTTTTAAATGGGCAAAGGATAGGAAAGTTCACAAAAGAACATGGAAGTTCCTTTTAAGCACTTTAAAAGATGCTAATAAGGACCAGAGATGTGGGGCCGGAGCAATAGGATAGCGGTTAGGGTACTTGCCTTGCACACAACTGACTCAGGTCTGATGCTGAGCATCTCATATGATCCCACCAGAAGTGATTCCAGAGTGCAGAGCCAGGAGTCACCCCTGAGCATGGCTGGGTGTGGCATTCCCTCCTCCCCCGCACCTCCACAAAAAAGTCACACCCTAGTGTCTCATATCCAATTGCTATTATTTTCATGATTCCCTTTCACCACCTGTGTCAATCAACAATGTTTGCAGAATGCTCCATCCTGTCAAAATCTTCCCTTTGTTCACGTGAAACTCCATCCATCCATCTCTCCATTCACTCAGTCCAACCAATGCCCCTGTGTTGAGACCGTCCCAGTACACCGAAACGGAGTGTGCCACCACACTGTCTCAATAAGGACAAAGGAAGAGGAAGTAGGGCCAAAAGGGGGAAATACGAAGAATAGAGAAACGGACTGGAGCAACAGTGCAGTGGGCAGGACACTTGTCTTGCACGTTGGCCCACCTGGGTTTGATCCCCAGCATCCCACATGATCCCCTCAGCACTGCCAGGAGCCATCTCTGAGTTCAAGCAAGAAATGACCCCTGACTATCATTGAGTGTGACTTAAAAACAAATAGAATAGAAGAGCAAGGCCAGTGACATTGCATGGAAGCAGTCAGACAATCCAGGAAGTCTAAGGTTTGATGGGGCAAGTCCCTACTCCTCAGGAAAGTTAAAACAATGTATGGGGGGGGGGGAGGCTGGAGCAATAGCACAGCGGGTAGGGCATTTGCCTTGCATGCAGCCGACCTAGGTTCGATTCCCAGCATCCCATATGGTCCCCTGAGCATCTCCAGGAGTAATTCCTGAGTGCAGAGCCAGGAGTAGCCCCTGAGCATCACTGGGTGTGACCCAAAAAGAAAAAAAAAACAATGTAGGAACTGCAGACTTAGGTGACAAATTCAAAGTGTGGATAATCGTTGGCTTACTACTACTTCTTTGAACAGACTGATTATTAAGAGGTTTGGGGGAGTGCTTATTTATTAAAAATTTCTGATATATTTTTAAATTATTTTTATTTGGACTTTGAAATGGGGTTTAGTTGCCCCCCACAGCACCTGAAGGCTACTAAGGAGTGACTCCTGAGGGTGTTCAGAGACATGGTGTTGGGGGTCAATACTTTCTCTAAGGCAAAGTGTGTATTCAGCCCTTTGTGCTTTTCTCATCCTTGAAAAAAGAACTCTTAACTATGAAGAAAAGCTGGTCTGGGGTTCCTAGGGCCAAAAATAAGACTCAAGCAGCCCAGAAACGGAACAGGCAAGATTTGGGGTAAGGGAATTGTCTTTTATGGGACTGAGACCGTGGTTTTACAGAAACACTCGTGTGCCAAACGCTGCCCACTGTAATCTTAAAATGGGTGCATTGACTGTATGCAAATTATAACTTATTAAAGTTGAATTGTGTCTTTTTAACATTTTCCCCTTTTTATGGGATGCCAGGGTCTCACCCATGCAAGGCAAATGCTTTACCACTGAGTTATCTCTCTATTCCTGAATCAAATATTTTTAAATGCATCGTGTTGGGGCCAGGGAGAGAATTTCGCAGGCTAAAGTTCGTGCTTTGTATTCAAAAGCCCTGGTTTGGTCCTGGGCACCACCTGGTCCCCTGAACAGTGTCAGAAGCAACTCCCAAATGCTGCACTGAAAATATGAGATGTGGTTCCCCGACAAAAAGAGCATCATATTAACTATAAAAATAATAAGAAATTGACTCAATTGACACCGCAATATTTTTCATAAATGAATCACAGAAAACACCATTGTTCGATACAAATAACACAGACTAGGGCTGGGATATGAGTCAGTGTGATAAAGCACGAGTCTTGCATGCATGAGACCCCAGATGACATTCCTGGGCCATGGTGTGAAGTTGGAGGTAGCCCCACAACTAACAGTTAATTTGTGCTACATGAGCACACATGACAAGAGATTGCAGTGCTTAATGTGCAACACAAGAAACTCACGCAAGTGTCTTGGAGTACTTGCTTTTCTATTTGTGGGAGATCTCCATAATACAAAGAAAACGGATCAAGCAAAAATACTACTCCACCATCAAGAGAAAGGATGGTCTGAGTTAGCCTGGGCTGAGCAGGAAACGGACCACTCTCCACCCCTCGCCTTTGGTTTTGCCCCGAAGTCTGCGGCCCTTAACTTTATTTTTCTTTTCCTTGTGACTTTGTCTGGTGGCAGGAAATGGGGAATCGGCTCCTAGATCGCTGGACTCTGGAAGTTAGGGGAAAGCATCCATTGGCTTGAGATGAGCCCGGAATGGGACCTGGATGAAACCCACCCACTGAACAGAACTTTTTTTCTTTTTCAATTTTATTGCGAATATAGCACAGCGGGTAGGGCGTTCGCCTTACAAGCGGCCAACATGGCCGACCCGAGTTCGATTCCTCCGCCCCTCTCGGAGAGCCCGGCAAGCTACCGAGAGTATTCGATATGCCAGACACAGTAACAACAAAGTCTCCAATGGAGACGTTACTGGGCCCGCTCGAGCAAATCGACGATCAACGGGAGGGCCTTTTTATCTTTTATGGCTTATAATGCCATGAATGATACTTTCTCATCCACTGCTTTTTTTTTCTTTACATTTTACTGTGAATATGTGGTTTACAATGCTCTGAATAATGGTTTCTCGTGCATTGAGCAGAGCTTTAGAGACCCTAGCGGGGCCGTCTTAGAGCACCAGTGGCTAGCCTGGCCCTCGGAGGTGGGGCCTGCTGGCCTCTCTGCTCAGTTCACACAAGCCAGAGCCCGACCTCCCACAGAGGCCTGCTGGGAAGCTCCTGGCCGAATAATTAAAGCTAATTACAGACACAAAGGGATGCTCATTTGCAAAGAAATGACCTCCAGCTACTTGTTGCACGGTTCAGGTCAGCTCTGTGGAACCTGATTAGTGCCATCCCCCCTGAGTCCAGCACTTCTCCTCCCTCCCTCCTGCGGGCTGAGTCCTCACGGCCGCCCCAAGCGCCCAGAAACCAGCGCGAGAGCGGCTGATTTGCTGCAGGCTCCATGTTGGACCATTTTCATCTAACCGTTATCCCTTAAGAACAAATTCAGCGTGTCCACGTCAAACAAAACAACAGCCCAATGACTGCTGTGGCTATTTATACGCTCTGACTAATGCAGTTCCTGATTTCCCTTCCAAATTAAATGCATTTCACTTAGTACATTTTCCGCAGACATTACTCATCTGCTCGATTAATGAGTGTGCTGTGAAAGCCTACTTTGGTTGCAATTTGAAACAAAAGCACCTTAACGTAGCGGAGCCTTTGCATCCCCCTTCTCTCTCTCTCTGTCTCTCTCTCTCTCCATCTTAGCTTTCTGCCTCTCTCGCCCTCCCCAAGGCAAATGCATCGCCAGAGCGCAGACGGGGCTGCCAGCGCCCAGGGTTCTCTTCTCTGTCACTACACTACATTAGGAATAAAACCTTCCACTTAAACACTTAAATGAAAACATCGAGAAACTAATTTACTATTTGCAATCACATGATTTAAGCCGAAGCTGCCTTAATTTCCTTCCCATTTTGCTTCATATTCAATGTGAGCGTCCGCTAGATTGGTCTATGAAAAGGCTGTCTTCGAATCACAACACTTAAGACCTCTTTCATTTTCTTTTTGATTAAATAATTGAAATTCTTGTCAGGGCCTGCACTTTCCCAACGTGCAGATTGGGTGTGTGAGGATAAAGACCGTGTTTTTTTGTTTGCTGCCTGGGTCTTAAAAGCCAGCGGGCTTTCCTTCCCGGAGAGGCTGGCAAAATGGACACGGCTAACGCACCCATTTCGCAGAAATGTTCTGCAACGGGTAAGTGATTGTTCGGGATATGTTATGAAAAGCCTCTCCTCTCATTTAACCCTCCTCATTTACCTGCGGCTTTGGTCTGCTGCTGTGCCAATTTCGTGCGTTAGAAAAATAAAAATAACCCTCGCATCCATTTATATAAAAATGGACACAGAAGGCAGAACGAAGTATGTCCTGGAAAATTTTGTTTGAGGCCATGAAAAAAAACTGGGACCTGGGGAACAGTTCAGTAGGAGGAGAACTGCCTTGCAGAAGCGAGCTCTGGAGGTTGACCCTGGTCACTGTTACTTGTGATCCAAGGTACAGCAACCAAGCATGCTCCAGCATTGTAACCAAGCGACACCCCCGCCCACCCCCTACCCCACATGCACACGCCGTCATCACTACAGAGCCATAACAGACGTGAGGAGGAAAGGAGTTATTTTGTGTGTATTTTTTTAAATTAAAAATGAAGGCACTCCCGGGTTCCGTTCCCAGTATCCCACGTGGTCCCCTGAGCACCGCCAGGGGTAATTCCTGAGTGCAGAGCCAGGAGGAACCCCTATGCATCGCCGGGTGTGACCCAAAAAGAAAAAAAAATGAAGGCACTGTTTACATAGTTATTCACAGTTGACTTTCAGGAATGTTCCGACATCAATGCCACCTCCACTTCCCTCCCCAAGTTCCCCTGCAAGCCCCAGCCTGCGTCCTGGGCAGGCCCATTTGTGAGTTTGGATATTGTAGTTTAACTCTCACACTCGCACTACTGTCGGCTCTGCTGTTTATATGTGTAGAGCTCGACCTACACCACATATGGGCATGTGTGTACCTGTACCACCTCTACACTGCAAGGTGATCCTGCAGGCCCCTGGCCCCTACCCCTGTCACCCCCCATCATCTTTCCCCCCAGCCTCTCAGTTTCCGTCCTTCCCTGTTCTTTTTCATTTCTATGATCAACGGTCAAGGGAAATCTAGGGTGGAAAAGGGGAAGTTTGTACTTTAAAGGTGAAAATGCGGGGTTAGAGTGATAGTACAGCAGGGAGGGCATTTGTCTTACACGCGGCTGACCTGGGTTCAATCCCTGGCATCCCATAAGTTTCCTCCAGCACTGCCAGGAGTGATTCCCGAGTGCAGAACCAGGAATAACCCCTGAGCATCGCCGGGTGTGACTGAAAAAGCAGAATAAATAAATAAATAAATAAATAAATGTGAAAATGTGGCTTAGTGGTAGAGTAAGTGCCTCGGCCCACCTGTGTGAGGCTCCGGGTTCGACCTGGCTCCCTACAGGAAAACAGCTGGACTGGGGAGTCCAGAGATGCTCTGTGACTCAAGTGTCTGCCTTGCCAGTGTGAGGTGTGAGATCCTCCCTTGCACTGAGTGGGAGCCTGGCCACTCTGCTGTCCGGCCATTGCCCACAGTCCCACAGGGGCAATCCCAACAAGTGGCATGACTGAAAAACTATGTGGGCGTCACAGTCAGAGCCAGCCCTGCCCCGCCAGAAGCACCGTGTCTGAAGGAGTGCAGAGCACACCACCCAGCACATGAGCGATACCCCAGTCCCGGATTCACAGCAGAGCCACCCCATCTAGCACTGAGCGACACCCCAATCCCAGCATCACAGCAAAGCACCTACAGGGCCTAGAACTGGGGCCTTACAAACAAGCACAAACCCCCATTCTGCTTCCTCCTCTGATGACCATCCCCAGGACAGCACTGCCCCCCAGGTCGGACACTGTTCTTTATCCCCAGACAGGGCTCTGAATGCCCTTTCGTTCTTTCCCATTCCTATTTTGGCACCGTGACTTATCATGTTGGCAATAGGAGAATTTCAGGCTCCAAATGTCCCAACTCCACCCCACCATCAGTGTCCGCAACCCTCCACCAATCTGCCCAGTTTGCCCCCAATCCTCACCCCTCCTCCTTATCAAACTGACTTTGAAAATGCAATCACAGGCCTATCATACTGTTGGCTCTTAGTTTCCTCCCCTGCGCCCTTCTGTGACCCCCCCAATCCACCTCCTCTTCTCTTGTCCTCCCTCTGACTCACTTCACTTACCACGACACCCTTCCAGTTCCAAGTTGCAGCAAACTGGATTTGTTCTTTCCTGTGGCTTGCATCATCACATTAGTGGACTGACTGGACATTTTTGGACAGCGTGAGAAATGCTTTTTCTACTTACTGCTTTACCTCGATTGTGAAGGTTGAAGACGAGCTGGTGCCAAGGGTAATCTCCCATCCCAAGCACATCTCCTAAGATTCCTCTTCCCTCCCTCCCCCGGTTGTTATGAGTTGAGGACCATAAATTCACTTGTAGCCGTTGCCTAACGAATAAAACAGAAATAGGTGTCACGTCACAAAATCACTTCACACTTCTCAGTGCCAAACAAAAAGCTCTGGGGATTTGCTGCGGCCTTGGGACCCCTGGAGATGCTCAGGGGTCCCTCTCAGTGGTGCAAGGGGTCCAGGCACATGTTGGGGATTGAACCTGGGGGTCCTGGATGCAGAACCTGTGTGCAGCCCTCTGAGCACTCTCTCCTCTCCTGTTTTCACTGACCTGTGCGGCAATGATGGAACCTGCACACGCCTCGCTGTGTGCTCATGAAGTTTGTCTCTTTGGTTTTTTTTTCAGTTCACCTGAGGTCATACATCCGCTTTTGTGGTGCCCTCATGCTTGGCAGGGTGCTCAGCAACATATGCAGTTCTTGGGGGGCCCTAGATGGGGGGTTCATGCACCCCCACATGGTACAGCCAGAGACCACTTGTGGCCCTTCGGGAACTGCGAATTTGGGTGGGCTATCACACAAGCTCCAGGTGAAGTCTGGCTATTTTTGTTTTGCCACCAAGTCCCTCGCCCCTGTCCAGTTTGGTGGGAAGAGCAGGAGTGATTAAGAATGCATTCCCTGTGGGTGAAGAAAATGGAATAAAGTGCCGGAGTGATTGTAGGGCAGCCAGTAGGGGCCTTTGACTGGCAGATGGCCCACTGGGGTTGGATCCCTGGCACTACCTGCGAGCGTCACCTGGAGCAATTCCTGAGCAGAGGCAGGGGTAAGCCCCGAGCACCCAAAACTAAATAAATAAAATAGAGGTTGGTTTTTCTTTTTTTCTTTTTGGGTCATACCCGGCAATGCACAGGAGTTACTCCTGGCTCATGCACTCAGGAATTACTCCTAGCAGTGCTCGGAGGACCATATGGGATGCTGGGAATCGAACCCGGGTTGGCCACATGCAAGGCAAACACCCTACCCGCTGTGCTATCGCTCCAGCCCCTAAAAATAAAGTTTTTTTTTAATAAAGAAAATGGCATGAGAGTTGTTAGGGTTACACTTGAGGATGCCCCCAACTCAGAACGTAGGAGAGAGGCTTCCCAGGAGAACGTCCTCAGGAGCATTGTTTGGATGGCAGGACATAACAAGGGCTGGTTAGAGATACATGTGCTTTGGGGAATCCTTGGGAGGGCCCAAAGGCAGCTCCTGGAGGCCACAGAGGAGGAAGGAAGGCCCTTAAAGGGCCCCATCCAGAAGAAGTTTCTCCTTTTCCTGGTTTTGGGGCCACACCCAGCCATGCTCAGGGCTTTCTCCTGGCTCTGGGCTCAAGGATCACTCCTTGCGGGGGCAGGGGGTAGGGGTGGCATGTGGGGTGCCGGGGATAGAGCCCAGGATGGCCACAGCAAGGCAAGCACACTACCCACTGCAGGATGGCAGCAGCCCCAGAAGTGCCCCTTTCTAAAGTGCCCACCCACAACGACGTAGCCAGGCACTGGGTCTCCTTCCATTGTCAGATCGAATGTGGACCCACCCTGTGAGAATCCAGGCAGTGTCAAAATGTCCTTCTCACCTCACTCCTTCCATTCGACCCCTGGAACAACATGCTAGACCCACACTGACCAAGTGCTGTCTGTGCCACACGCAGGTGCCAGGACTGTGTAAGGATGCAAGAAAACTTCCTAGGGTTCAGCCCAGAGCACCGGAAGTGCTGATGCCAACAGTCTCCGGAGTTTCCCCTCATTTCCAGTGGAGCTACCTGTGTCTATGAACACTTTATAAATATCTGTGAAAGCATGAAAGAGTAAGTTCTTCCCTTCCTTCTTTCTCAGTATTAAAGAATATTTTTTTTTCTTTTTGGGTCACACCCGGCGATGCCTAGGAGTTAAACCTGGTTTTGCCAGGAGTAATTCCTGCATGTGATTCATTTGGCTATGAATCACATGCAGAAACAGTCTGCATGCAAGGGTCCCTTAGGAGGGACTGGGTCCCACCTGCAGAGCCTGTCACAAAAAATGGTTCAAGGGGACGTGACTTCTCAGCCTTTGGGTTTTGTGGATCAATAACTTCACCCCAATAGTACTAATACTAGAGCTGAATTACTCCTGGCAGTGCTCAGGGGACTATATGGGATGCTGGGAATCGAACCCTGGTTGTCCACGTACAAGGCAAACGCCCTATCCGCTGTACTATCGGTCCATCCCTAAAGAATATTTTCTTTTAAAAAAAAAGAGAGAAACAATCTTTTCTTCTATGAAATAGTATGAATGTTAAATGTCAGGGTTTGCAAACACACTTTTGGCTTTTTCCATTCTGGAGAAGCCCTTCTTTCTTAAACATCTGTCTCTGTCTCTGTCTCTGTCTGTCTCTCTCTCTTTCCCTCCCTCTTCATTTCTTCCTCTCTCTCTCTCTCTCTCTCTCTCTCTCCCTCTCTGTATATCTCTCCCCCTCCTCATAGTTCTCTAAGCAGATTTCTTTAAACAAAAATACTTCACTGTAATAATTCTCCTTACAGGGGAGCAATAGTACAGCAGGTAGGGTGTTTGCCTTGCATGTGATAAAGTCCCCTATCTGGTCCTCTGAGTGCTGCAGAAGGAATTCCTGAGCACAGAGGCAGACGTAACCCCTGAGCATTGCCTGGTGTGGCCCCCAAACAAACAAACAAACAAACAAAAAAACTAATAAAATTCAATTTTAAAAAAATTGTTTAAATTGGGACTTAACAAAATTTAAGGTTTCTGAGATGAGGGGGCTGGAGAGAGAGAGAGAGAGAGAGAGAGAGAGAGAGAGAGAGAGAGAGAGAGAGAGATAGTACAGCGGGTAAAGCATGTGCCTTGAATGCAGCTGACCAGGGTTCAATTTCCAGCACCCCATCTGGTCCTCCAAGCCCGGCCAGGAGTGATCCCAGAGTGCAGAGCCAGGAGTAAGCCCTGAGCACCGTCAGGTGTGGCCCCAAAACAAAACAAAACAAATTAGTTCTTCAGATGGCAAAGCAGAGAGTCTCTGCCATTGTTTCCAATAGCCTTAACCATGATTACTTTCCTTTGGTAGCTGAGAGAAGAAAAGAATCTTTCCCAAAGCTTCACCATCCAGTCCGGTCAGATCACTGTTTAATTAGAACCAGGCAGCTAGACCCTGAGTAAACTTCCCGCAAACACTTAAGCAGGAGCCTAGGCCTGGACATTACTCCCAAGGCTGCCAAGCAGGCTTACAACAGGCTATCCAGGGGACAAAGTGCCTGATCAATACTTACTTCGGCCGATTGTCATCACTTCTTGCACCAGTCAATAGCCACTGGTGTCCTGGCTGTGGTTGCACTTTTTTTTTTCTTTTTGGGTCACACCTGTGATGCACAAGGGTTACTCCTGGCTTTGCACTTAGGAATTACTCCTGATGGTGCTCTGGCGGACCATATGGGATACTGGAAATTGAACCCAGGGCAGCTGTGTGCAAGGCAAACGCCCTCCCCACTGTACTATCGCTCTAATCCCCTTTGGTTGCACTTCTTGGCGAAACTCTGGTGCGGATCATTAAAGTTTGTGGACAACCCCTCAGGGTGTGAACTTCCAGTTAGTGTTTCTCTTCGAAGGCTGAGAAATGCACCTTGTACATGGAAGGGACTAGAAACAAAGGTACCTGAGCTGCCAGCACAACAGAACAGTTATGCAGATCTCCCAGCTCTAGTATTAGTACTATTGGGGTGAAGTTATTGATCCACAAAACCCAAAGGCTGAGAAGCCACGGCCCCTCGAACCATTTTTTGTGACAGGCTCTGCAGGCGGGACCCATTCCCTCCAAAGGGACTCTTGCATGCAGTCTGTTTCTACGTGTGATTCGTAGCCAAATTTTAAAGAGGGCCCACAATGTCCCCAGCCTCTGTTCTTCACTCACGCCAAGGATGGGTTAGAACAGAATCAGCCCAGCGTCCAGCTTGGGGGTGAATTGCATGATTGCCAGGCAGAGTTTGTTTCTCAGTGAGTTTGTGTGTATAAGAATGCACAAGTTGCAATTAATTCCCAGCGAAGTCCCTCCTCAAGTTAATTAGAAATGCAAAGTGTGAGTCTAAATGTTATGAGATTATAAAATGGCTTAATAATGGGAACAATGAGATTGGAGCATATGCATTCTGGCCATGTAAATATTTCCTAACAGTGCCAATCTGATTTCATTTGCCTAATCAGACCATTGATATGCAGCCGCCAGCCTGCACCGAGAGGCGGAATTGCACCAGATCACCCTTCTAATGTCATAATTATTAATATTGCAGGGAAATGGAGCAGCTACCCAGTGGTGGGAAGAGCTGGACCTTCCCGGTGGCCTTGGGGCAGCTCTACTGGGGGAGAGAGGGGACAGCTGATCCACCAGCCCCCCCAGCCCATCCTGAGGGCTTGCTCCCACCCACCCCCCACCCACCTCCGTTTAGGTAATTTGGCAGCTCAACACATGTGAGCGAGGAGGAGCTCGCCAGAGAGAAGAGTTGTCAGGCCTGAATTCCCCAGCCCTCGATGCAATGAAAAATGCACAGCCCAGGAGGGAAGGAAAGAGAAGGACCAATGGGGATGAGAAGGGATGTCGTCTCTGCTGAGAGCTGAGCTTGATGCTGGGAGGGAGGCAGGCAGAGATGCCTGCTCCTCTCGGCTCTCACACGAATGTCCCCTGACTCCAGGGGCACGAAGTCCAGTGTCCCCACTGATGTCCGCCCTCCCGGCATTTCCAGGCCCTCTGCCTCAGGATGTGTCTCTGCTAACTCTGCTCCTCTCTTCCAGGTGCTCCTCCTCGCTTGGGAAAGCTGCGTGTCGGGAGTACAAAGGCAGCTTCCCGGGCCAGTGGCCAAATTCTGAGGCAGCGCATGGCAAGGCACAGCGGCCGGGGGACACAAGTCACTGTCTGGCCAGCACAGAACGTGGGCAGGTCTCCTTCCCGGGGTCCCGCATTTGCGAGACGGGGTCAGAATGCCCGCTTTACCATTGGGTGGAGGATTGTGCAAGAAAAGGAACACGGCGTCGCCACTGGCAGACAGTCACAATCCAGATGCACAGAAGGCGCGTCATCGCATGTCAAAGGCTCTGCAGAGGCACAAAAGGCATCCTCCAGCTTTAGATTCTGCCTCTTTTGCACCAAGTAGGCTGTGCTTGGTCAAGCGGGTCTCTTCCAAGAAACAAACCCTAGAAGAACTTCCTCTTAGAGAAGAGACTTCCCAGAACTCCTTGTCTATAAATTCATAAACACTGCATAAATACTGGCAGCACTGTAGGAAATTAAGGAAGGCATATGTTGTACTTAAACAAAAAACAAAACGAGGCCGGAGCATTTAGGTCAGTGGGGAAGGTGTTTGCCTTCTATGCAGCCAATCCAGATTCAATCCCTGGCATCCCATAAGGTTCCCCTGAGCATTGCCAGGGGTAATTTCTGAATGCAGAGCCAAGAGTAACCCCACAGTTAGGACAGATTCAGGCTTGGGGGCAGGCACTGGTCCGGTTCAATGGCTCACCTCCAGGAGCACGTGCTGTCTGCAGGGCTCCAGGTGCTTCCACCATACCCTGTGCTCCCCGAGCAACCCCGCAGTGCTCCCCGCATGGAATTGCTGTCCCTTGCCTGTGCTGGGCCGCGTGTAAGGCCTCAAAATGGGCCCTACCACCCCACCCATAACACAGGTCAAGAAACTGAGTCAGAGGGAGGCAAGCCATTGGTTCAGAGTCCCAGGGGCACAGGATCTGAGTCACAACCCCTCCAGGTCCCCAGTCCCTGCCTGTGCGGCTCCCCTGCCACTAAGGATGAGAAACGGTGGCACCACCCCTGGGGGTCCAGGCTGGCCAGCACAAAACTAGAGAGGCTTCCCTGCTCAGGTTTGTGTCTCTGCCCTCCCAACCCCAAGGACCTCTAACCACGCCACCCTGTGCCCCGGGATCTGGCATCAGCTGCGCTCCCACTTTACTGTAGCGAGGACAGGGAGGGTCTTGCCGACACGGCAAAGCAAGAAGAGAGCAGCTGCGATGTGGAGAGGAACTTCTGTCTTCATCCCAGAAAAGAACTTGAGTTCAGGGGTGCTGGCAGGGCCTTGGGTCATTGGCATTTGTTCAGGTAGGCATTTGCCTCACCCAGAGGCATAACTTACCTTTGTCTTTCTTCCCATTCAGACCACAGCTTCTCAGAGGCTGCTGGTCTTTCTTCAGCGTCTCCCCATGCAGAACTCTGCATTCAGGGACCCCCCCCCAGGCCTTACCTGGGGCTCCCCCAAGCTCCCCGCAGAGAACTAAGCAATCACTAGGACCACAGCATGGCTGGCTCTCTTCTTCTTCTTCTTCTTCTTCTTCTTCTTCTTCTTCTTCTTCTTCTTCTTCTTCTTCTTCTTCTTCTTCTTCTTCTTCTGCTGCTGCTGCTGCTGCTGCTGCTGCTGCTGCTGCTTCTGCTTCTTCTGCTTCTTCTTCCTCTCTCTCTCCCTCTCTCTATTTCTCTCTGTCTCTCTTCCTCTCTCTCCCTCTCTTTGTCTCTGTCTCTCCCCTCTCTCTCTCCCTCTCCCTCTTCTCACTACCTCTCTCCCTTCCTCTCTCTGTCTCTCTCCCTCTCTGCCTCTCTCTCCCTCCCTCTCTCTCTCTTTCCCTCTTTCTGTCTCTCCCTCTCTCCCTTTCTCCCTCTCTCCCTCTCTTCCTCTCTCTCTCTCTCTCTTTCTCTCTCTGTTTTTTGGGTCACACCCAGTCATGCTCAGGGGTTACTCCTGGTTTCATAACCAGGAATTACTCCTGGTGGTGCTCAGAGAACTCTATGGGGTACAGGAATTGAACCCGGGTCAACTGCATGCAAGGTCAATGCCCTCCCCGCTGGCCTCTACTGCCAATTTCTCAGCATCAGCAGCTGAGCCGGGGAATGGGGGGCAATGGCGGCTCTGATTTCCAAGTCTGATTTCCCTTCCATCTAGGCCTTCCCATGACACCCCCCCACACACACACACACAAATTTTCAAGTCCAAAGGGACCAGAACAGGCAGGCAGGAGGGCTGCTATGATGATGGACTCTGCTGGCCCAGAGGATTTAGAACAGCACTGGGTGCATGGGGCCAGAAAGAGTGTGTGCAAGAAAGAGCCGGTCAGCTCAGTCTTCATTGCACTCAGGTCAGCTGCCCAGGGTAGGGAGGGTTGTCTGGCCCACTGGACACCCACATCTCCCTTAGGATCGCCTTCTATCTTAGAGACAAGGACAGCGAGAGCCCGGTGCTCCATCCCTCCCACTTCTCTAGTGGTACAGTGGTTCCCAATGCCCCCAGCGCAGGCAGGACTCAGTTAGGACAAGATCCCAAGGCAGATGCCATGCTGTGCAGAAGCCGGAGTCAAAGAACTGGGTCCAGAAGGCTGCAGACCTGCCTGGAGAAGACACTAATCGGCTTCTTGCTGGTAATTGTTCACCCCTGAGCAAGCCGGGAAGAGGCTGTCTCTTCTGCTTTGCAGAGTCCAGGCGAACCAAGGTCTGCTGAGGGAATGGGCAGAGGTTGTCTTCCCACCTTCCTCAATTGGTTGGGGGACATAATCTCGTCCCCCCCGGGGGAAGCTTTCATTCCCTGCAGGCCGCAGTCTCCGGGACTCAAACTCACACAGACTCTTGGGAAGGGGAGTCAGGGGTCCTGGAGGTGGACGGGTCGGGGTGGAGGCGTCATTTTATCAAGAGGACTCTGGGGTGAGGGCTGGATGCGATACTCCTCTGTCTGGGAGGGCGGGAGACCTAGAAGAGCTTGGCTGTGAGCGGAGGGACGGACTGGCACACACCTACCTAAGAACCTCTCCCCGTGTGGAGACTTGGGGAGAGAGATGCCCACGAGCACTCACACCTCCTAGGGAGCACCGCCTTCAGCGGATTCCCTTCCACTTCTGTCTCTGCTGCACCCACTTGGCCCCCTGCATCCCCACTCAGGTCAGTAAGGTCAGCACAGTTAGGACCCTTTGGGGAGGGGGCTGGGTTCACACCCAGCGATGCTCAGGGGTTACTCCTGGTTCTGCCCTCAGGAATCACTCCTGGTGGTGCTCAGGGAACCCTATGGGATGCTGGGAATCAAACCCCGGCTGGCCATGTGCAATGGCCATGTGCAAGGCAAACTCCCGCCCCACTGGACTATTGCTCCAGTCCCCCCACGTAGGACCCTTTCGACAGCTGAAGTGACACTCGCCTGCAGGAATATCCCAAATTGTTTGTTTCCTGGTTTGGGGTTTTTGTTGTTCTGGGGTCATGCCCAGCAGTGCTCAGACCTACTCCTAGCTCTGTGCTCAGGGATCCCTCCTGATGGCGCTCAGGTACCTCATGTGGGACCTGCAAGTCTTCTTCCTCAGGCCTGCCGTTCTCGTGTTCTCTGGATTTGGGGTGATACCCAGCAATGCTCAGGGGTTGCTCCTGGCTCACTCAGGCATCACTCCTGGCAGTGCTTGGAGAACTCTATAGGGTGCCGGGGATTGAACTCGGGTCAGCTCTGTGCCAGGAAAACGCCCTCCCTGCTGTGCCACCGCTCTGGCATCTAGTGCTGATTTCTCAGCATCAGCATCTGAGCCGGGAGAAAAGGGGGAGGGGGCAATGGCCTCTGCCCCTGTGCCTGCCTCGAGGCTGTGTGCATGGGGCTAGGTGCTCCATGAATACGTGCCAAGGAAGAGGAGAGGCCCTGACTGACCCAGCCCCCTCCCCTTCTCTGGCCCTCACCCAGCCCAGGGCCAGGGAGAGAGCGCACCTACAGAGGCCCTGAGAGGGTC
This sequence comes from Sorex fumeus, assembly GCF_029834395.1. Classification (NCBI taxonomy): domain Eukaryota; kingdom Metazoa; phylum Chordata; class Mammalia; order Eulipotyphla; family Soricidae; genus Sorex; species Sorex fumeus. Next base: position 16,646,879 of record NW_026606085.1, on the reverse strand, counting down.
CCTAGCACTCCAGGGTATAGCCCTGGGGTGCCCCCAGTCCCGCTGACCCACACATTGAGCCATCCAGCCAGTGGGTTGAGTATCACTAGGAGAGACCCCGGGTTCCCCAAGCACTGTAACATCCTACACATCCCCCACTGGATCGGCCTTACTCCAGCCAGGCTGAACTCAGTGACCCTTCCCATCCCAGCCGCCAGCTTGCCACAGTCGGCCACACACATGCCCTTCAGTCCAGTCAAACGCACTTCCTCTCCTCACTTCCCGTCAGAGCATCACACCCTGGGTCCCTGGCTCTAAGGTCTTGGGGGCAGAATAGAAGGAAGGAATCCTCCTGGGACTCAGCCTGCCCGGCCACTGTGGAGAACGTGAAGAGCTAGAGCAGCTCATTCAATCTCCTGGATTGGTCAGTGGTGCCGTGGGTACCTTTGTACCGTGAGGTCACTGGTATCGCCCCTCACGTGCCCACACAGCCCAACTGTGCAGCTCATCCCTAAATTGGGTAACCCGGGGGCCGGAGTGATAGCACAGCGGGTAGGCATTTGCCTTGCATGCGGCCGACCTGGGTTCGATCCCCAGCATCCCATATGGTCGGTCCCCCAAGCACCACCAGAAGTAATTCCTGAGCACAGACCCAAGAGTAACCCCTGAGCGTCGCTGGGTGTGACCCAAAAAGAAAGGCCCTCCCGTTGATCGTCGATTTGCTCGAGCGGGCCCAGTAATGTCTCCATTGGAGACTTTGTTGTTACTGTGTCTGGCATATCGAATACTCTCGGTAGCTTGCCGGGCTCTCCGAGAGGGGCGGAGGAATCGAACTCGGGTCGGCCATGTTGGCTGCTTGTAAGGCGAACGCCCTACCGCTGTGCTATCGCTCCACCCAAAAAGAAAAAAGAAAAGATAAAGAGGATAACCCCGGTCCAGTGTTCCAGCAAAGTGTCTGGTATGTCACCAGCAACCCGGAAACATTTGCATCAAATTCAAAGGCATCACACGGCCCACCAAGCCCCAATGCCGTTCCCTTGCCTTCTGGCTGAGGCTGGGCTGGGAGGGAGATGGCTTTGTGTCTAGAGCCGCTCCTCTCCTCATTCTCAGCTTGGGGGATGCAAGAGACTTCCTCAGCTCTAAGGGGAGTGGGCGCATAGTGAATGCACCCACCACAATGCCAGTGCTCACCAGTGCTGGGCTCCCCTGGGAGAACATCACAGCTCCTTCCCATTCTAGGGCTCCCCAGTCAGGGGCACAGAACTGCTGAGCCTGGTCTCCCGTGGGCCCCCAGCCGTGGACACGCTGCAAGGGGGAGGCAGGGAGGCGCGGATGGCTGGGACAGTGCCTTCTGACTGGCCGGGGACCCTGTGTGATGTCTAGTGACCCGGTGGGTGGCAGTTCCCACGGCACTTCCTCCTCTCCCGCTCGGGCTCCTGAGTGTGTTCGCGTGTGAAGCAGAGGAGCACGCGAGACCGTCACCTGCTCCCGTGTGTGGGTGACTTGCAGGGCACCCGGCTGGGTGGGAGGCAGCCTCCTTCCCCCCAAGGCAGCCGGCACCTGTGAGAGGGCATGTGATGGGGTTCGACAGAGGGGGGCCCCCACGGGACAGAGGGCCTGGGAAGCAACAGCCAAGGCTAGCGGCTGCCACAAAGCCCGCCCGAGGGTGGGGAGCAGTCCCCCTCCCCCCCCACCTGACCTGCAGTGCCAGTTTGTCAGAGGGCAATTAAGCCCCTTTCTCCAGGTCTCTGAGGGGATGCATTTGTCCTTCAGGCCTTTGTACTCCAAGGCCTGCCTTCTCCTCCCTGCTCGCAGCTAATGAGTCTCTCTAATTAGAGTTTGACAGTCACCTCTAATTAGGCCCCCTTAGAGCTTTTGAATGGGATACTTTTAACCTGTTTTGCCTTGTAATTGGGGGCATCCACCCAGGTGTGCACACACAGGAAGCAGACGAGGGGGAGGGGGGCAGGAGGGGAGTCGCAGGCACATGCGGACGCACACGTGTACACACGCTGTTGAGCGTGCACATATGTGGGTGCTCAGTGGTGTGAAGTCAGGTGTGCTGGCCGCAGGGGACGTCTGTGAGGACAGAGACGCAGCCCGGCTCTGTGAGTCCCCGGGGAGGAAGGCGGATGTGTGCAGAGAGTTCTGGGTGTGGATTATGGGCCGAGGGAAGAGAATAGAGATGCAGGAATGGTTGGTGAGTCCCTGCCCGCTCCCTGAGGAAGGAATTTCAGGGGCCAGAGTGATAATACAGTGGGTAAAGCACTTATCTGGCACGCCTCCAACCCGACTTTGATCCCCAACACTCCATACGATCCCCTGAGCCCTGCTAGGAGAGGTTCCTGAGCACAGAGCCGGGAGGAAGGCGTGAGCACTGCTAAGAGAGGTTCCTGAGCACAGAGCCGGGAGGAAGGTGTGAATAATGTGTGTGCCCTTTAAGAAAAGGAATTTCATTTTTTATAGGTAATATATGGACAGGGACCAGCAGGAAAGAGTGAGAAGGGTCACGTCACCTGCACCTCCTCCCAAAGGCAGCTCGAGTCAGCAGAGCCTTTGCCTAGGCCATGTGGACTCACAAATATTGTCATCCGGAGGCCAGAGCAATAGCACAGCGGGGAGGGCATTTGCCTTGCAACGCTGCTGACCCTGGTTCAAACTCTGACATCCCATATAGTCCCCTGAGCACCACCAGGAGTTATTCCTGAATGCAGAGCCAGGAGTAAACCTTGAGCATTGTCGGGTGTGACCCTCCCCTAAAAAAAAAAAAAAAAGGAAATATACTCTTCCTAAATATGCAGTACAGGGGCAGGACTTTTGCCTTGCACGCAGCCAACCTGGCTTCAACCCCCAGCATCCCATATAATCCCCCGTGCACTGCCAGGAGTAATTCCTGAGTGCAGAGCCAGGAGTAACCCCAGAGCATCGCTCAGCATGACTCAAGCACAAAGAGAAATGTCCTCTTCATAACAGAGCGACGCCTACATGTACACAGTGTCCTGCACTCTGCTCTTTTCACCGACAAATGGAAAAGATGTCTATTACTAACAGTCCTGACTAGTGTTTCATATCAGAGCATTTTTCCATATCTTTTTTGAGAGGAGGGGAGGTTGGGGTCACACTCAGCTGTGCTCAGGGCTTGCTCCAGGCTCTGTGCTCGGGGGGGTCACTGCTGGTGGGCTCAGCCATGGAAGCAGGGCTGTCTGCATGCAAGGCCAGCGCCTTCCCGCTATCCTGTCTCTCCAGCCCTCATTTCTCCTCCTTATGGGAATATAACATTCATTTCCATCCCAATATCACTTAAGTAACAATACCCTCTAGTGGGTTAAATTTGTTTTAATCTACTTTAAAATGGACATTTTCCGAGCTGGAGGGAACAGGTCAGGGGTTAAGGCACTTATCTTGCTCAGTCAACACATTGGACTCCAGAAACCACATACTGGGTCTGCCAGGAGTGAGCCTGAGCGCCACAGAGTGTGGTCACAAAGACATAAGCAAACTATTTATTTATTTATTTATTTATTTATTTTTGGCTTTTTGGGTCACACCTGGTGATGCACAGGGGTTACTCCTGGCTCTGCCCTCAGGAATCACCTCTGGCGGTGCTCAGGGGACCATATGGGATGCGGGGAATCGAACCCAGGTTGGCCGTGTGCAAGGCAAACGCCCTACCCGCTGTGCTATTGCTCCAGCCCCAAACAACTTATTCATTTAAACTAAAATACCTATTGGTCTGTCATATTTCTCCCCCGGAAACTCAGTTCCTTGGCTCAAAACCAGCTGGTCCCCCGCTAACCCTCACCTGGGCCCGCCGTGGACTCTAAGGCGCCACCTGGTGGCCACCTGAAGCCCAGCGGGGGGAAAGGGACTGAATTCAGAAGTTTGATCCGAGTAGGATCGAACTTTGGGGTTTTGCAATGGAAAAGCCCCAGCCCATGAGCCGCAGAGTAGGTCAGTGGGGTAGCACTTGGCTTTCATGGGTTCAGTCCCCAGCACCACACACTCTGAGAGAGCAAAAGAGGGGCCGGAGTCATAGTCCGGCAGGCAGGCGGCTGCCCTTGCACACAGGTTTGATCCCCAGATGGTCTTCTGAGCCCAACAGGCATGATCCCTGAGCCAGGAGTCAGCCCTGAGCACAGCCGGGTGTGGCTCAAAAATCAAAAACAGAAGTCAGAGGGGCAACGTCGGGTGATCCCATCCCTATGTGGGCTCTGGAGAAATAAGGGCAGGGAACGGGCCCTGGTGAATATAGACAGGGTTTGCTGGAGACAACAGAACCAAGGTTACCGGGGCAGGGAGGGAATGCTGAGGTCACGGAGGACACTACTGTAAAATTACTCCCGTTAGAGTGTAAACACGATGGCCACTGATGACACGAGGGGACAGGGAGAGTTCAGGGCCGGCAACAAGGAAGGACATGCTCAAAGCCCTCTGGGACGTAATCCTGATGGGTTCTGAGATCTGCGTCATTTCAGCAACAAAATGTGAAGCGATAATTATGAATGAAACCCACGTTGGAGGGTGTAAGGGAGCGGAAAGGGAAAGGGTTATCTTGTATGGGGGCGGGGGGCTTATAACGGGGGTGGCTGCCCAATGGTTCAATGTTAGGGTCTGAGCCTATGGCACTGCTGAGACACTGCAGAGCTGGGGTCCAGGGATCACAGTGGCATATGCCAAGGCCCTGGGGTCTCCACAGCCCGGAGAAATCTGCTTTTATTAGAGCAATGCAGTGAGTAAGTGGGACAGGTGTGAGATGTGGGACGCTCCTCCCCTCCAAACCTGGGGGGGCAATCTCCCAACCACCATCATGCCCCGGGGAGACAACCTAGAGGTTGTCAACCTGGGGAGGTCAAGCTGCTCCCTCCCCAGCCCCTTCCTCCAGGGTGACCACCCGAAATGCTTCACGGTGGCAGATAGCTTCTGCCTCCTGTGTGGTGTGAACCCCGGAATCCATAGGCCACTATGTGCTCCTCCCTGGGAAGCAACCATTTGGGAGAAACAGCTGCCTCATGCTCAGAGGACTTCCTCAGTACAAACACTAACCGGACACAGGGTGTTCACAAAGTCTCACTGTCTCTCTCCGCTACATGTTTTTCCGCTAAGGAGAAAAACCCGAGTGACCTCCCTAAACAAAGGATCACTGTCAACCCAGCACTCCAGGAGGTGCTCAGAATTGCCTCAACAAAGTGTATGTCCTGAGGGCAGCACAGACTCAAACTAAAGCAGGCTACAAAACTGATGACAGAACTCTTCCAAAGTGTCAAAATCAGGAAAGATGGAAGAAAAAAAAAACAGAACAATGAAAAACCAAGTGCCATCCCTACTCAAATGACAAAGGAAGGGCCAGAGCTATAGGACAGTGGGGGAGGGCCCTTGCCTTGAACATGGCTGATACAGGTTCAATCCCCGGCACCACATATGATCCCAAGTGCAGAGCCTGGAGTAAGCCCTGAGCCCCCCTGGATGCAGTCCAACCACCCCCCAAATAATTATAATAATAAAACAGACAAAGAAAAGCCCTGCTGCTGGTACAGTGGTTGACCTGGAGTCTGCCCTGGCACCTCGTGACCTACTGAGCATCACCAGGTGGCTCTGACAGTCCCTAGAACCTAGCACGATGCACACTGGCCTGGTAGGCCAAGTGTCTCCAGAAGCAGCCCCCAGACCTGCCAAGCACTTCTGGGGAGGCCAGTCTCCTCCAGCACCCCCAGAGTGAGACAAAGGAGATAAGCCATATGTCTTGTGCCAATCCAGCATGGCTAAGAGCACGGTAGCAACGTTCATCTCCTGTTTTCGACCAGGTACTGTGGTCATGGGCTATGTGGATTTTGGAGGACCTTAGGTAAAAATCGTACAGTTAGGGGCCTACGGCTCAGTGGAGGGCTCCTGGCTTCCAGCGGTAAAGCACCTAGGAGTGGGGGCTGGGGAGTTCAATCCCCACCCTCACCCCAACACCCCCCCACCCCACAGGACCAGCAGTCATCCGAGGGGCACTAAAGAATGTGTGAGGGGCTGGAGCGGTAGCACAGCAGGTAGGGTATTTGCCTGGCACTCAAACACCTGGGTTCAATTCCCAGCATCCCATAAGGTCCACTGAGTACCGCCAGGAGTAATTCCTGAGTGCATGAGCCAGGAGTAACCTCTGTGCATCACCGGTGTGACCGAAAAAAGAAAAATAAAAAAAGATGTGTGAACACCACAGCCAGAGGTGTGACCTCAGACATGAAGGCAACAAAAGTGACAACAAAGGGGAAGGAGTTGAAGACTCTGTAGGACCAAAGAGGTAGCCCAGGAGTTAGGGCACACAATCTCTGGCACCATATCTCTCCTAGGTACAGCTTGGAGACCTCCCAGCACCACCGGGTCCCACCATGGAGGCCCCAGCACAGCTGGGTCTGACCAAGGAAGACCCCCCAGACCACCACGGCCAGCCGTGGAGGCCCAGCACACGCAGGAGCCGCGAAGTCTGGCCACTGGATGCTTGGGCTTTCCCTGAACTGCTGTGAGAGGCGTCCGGTCTCCTGGGCACTGCTTGGGGGCACCCACCGTGCAGAACAGTAGGAAAGGTGTGACCCCACAGGAGCAGAGAAACTGAAAAGAGGCGTGAGCTGGGTGACTGGGAGTTGGATCCCTGCTTAGTGAGCACTGTGAGGGCCCACAAGGAAAGAAGTCCCCCTGCCCAGCACCACACCCAATCACGGCAGCAGAGGGGAGGGAAGGAAGGCGGGAAGGACCTGGGCTTCAGCCTGCTTGGAACTCGCCCGCCACAATCCTTACACACAGGAAAGTCAAGCCACGTGGCCACCGTGTCATGGCAGGCACTGGACACAACAGGATAGTACAAACCCCGTGAGAAGGGACCAGGATGATGGCAGGAAGGGCTGAGCGTGTGCTCTGCAGGCAGGAAGCCTCTGGGCCCGGGTACCACACCATCCCAAGGACCATGGAATGTGACCCGCCTCCCAAGCACTGATCCAGGACTGGCCTGCTGAGCACCCCCAGTGTGACCCCAAAACAAAAACAAAATTCCGTCATGAGTGAAACAAATGCAGGCAACACAACAGAACAGCCCCCAAAGCTGACTGGATTAAAACGCAGGTTCTGCCTCCAGCTGTGTGACTGTGTGGAAGTTACTGAGCCTCTCTGAGACTCTGTTTTCTCATTACCCAATAGAGACAGAACCTTTGTGTGCAGCTGAAGGGGCACACATGGTGTGGCTGCTTTGGAAAAGTCTGGGAACACCTCCAAAACCTAAAGTCAGCACACACCTCGCACATCCTCAAGCTGGGTGTGTACCCAAGAAAATGTAAGTATGTTTGAAGACATAAGTCCATACAAAAACTTGTTCATAAATAGCAACTTTTTTTTACATTTTATTTGGTGTGTACGTGGGGGAGGTTGGGGAGGTTGGCAGGGATCAAAGCCAAGACCCCATACACGAGAAGCATATGTGCTCCACTGAGCTCCCCATTCACAAACAGTATGGTTCCTCAAGGCCACCAGTGTCATGGGAGCCAAGACACGCTCAGTGGTCAGCAGAGCACCTACCGGCCTCACCCCAGCGAGGCTGTGAGTTCTATCCCAGTGTGACCCGACAGCTCTGCTCTTCAGGGTTCTCTTTAAGCAGGTGGTCTCCGGAGTACCACGACCAGTGTATGTGACCTCTGGGGAACATTGCAGCCATGCACGTGACCACAAACACAACCACAGGGAAGGGAAGGGAAGGGAAGGGAAGGGAAGGGAAGGGAAGGGAAGGGAAGGGAAGGGAAGGGAAGGGAAGGGAAGGGAAGGGAAGGGAAGGGAAGGGAAGGGAAGGGAAGGGAAGGGAAGGGAAGGGAAGGGAAGGGAAGGGAAGGGAAGGGACAATAACCCAAACACATATCTCCCACGGAGAACAGGAAAGGAAGGCTCGGCCAAGGCCAATTCATGCAGTGCAAGACTCTGCAGAGACGTTGAGGAAGTTTTCTGTTTGTTTGTTTGTTGTTTGTTTTTACCACACCTGGCTGTGCACAGGGCTTATTACTCTTAGCTCTGTGTTCAGGGATCACTCCTGGTGGGGTTCAGAAGATCATGTGACCATGTGTTGGGATAAAATCTAGGTAGGTCAAGTGTAAAGCAAGTGCCCTCCCCACTGTACTCTCTACAGCCCCTCTCCGGAATTCTTTTTTTTTTTCCTTCTTCTTCTTCTTCTTTTTGGGTCATACCCGGCGATGCTCAGGGGTTCCTCCTGGCTCTGCACTCAGAAATTACTCCTGGCAGTGCTTGGGGGACCATATGGGATGCTGGGAATTGAACTCGGGTCAGCCACATGCAAGGCAAACCCCCTACCTGCTATGCTATTGCTCCAGCCCCGTTTCCGGAACTCTTTAGTCCCAAGTGAACCTATTCCCTGAGTGGATGTTCTCTGAGGCTCAAGTGACTTTCATCCTAGCTGCGTCCTTCCTGTTTCCCCCACCCCAAGCAGAGTTCAGCTCCAGGAACTCCACAGACAGCTCCACCAGGAACTGCCCGGCTGCCCCTTGAATATACACGCAGCCCACTATGACACTCAGACCAGGAGAAAGTGGGCACATTCGTCCCATTTCTGCCACCTCCTGCCTTTCTGTTTCCTGCTGGCCGGCCACCTTGTTTTGAAAGGGGACCAGCTCGGCGAAATTTCCAGCATGGGGTCCTGGGCTGATTTTCTGAGTCAGTTCTGTTTTCAGCACAATGCGGCATTCTCACTTCTAACCAAAAAAAAAAAAAAAAAAGAAAAAAAAAAAAGGAAAAAACCCAAACCATCCTGCTTTCTTCACCTGCTCAAAGATGCAGCCCCATCTCCCTAAAAGCTTTCTGCAGTCCACTCAAAATATCCGATGTTGACAGATGCAAGCTATCAATACAGAGACCAAAAGCCCACGGTGAGAAGTGGCCAGAGGCGAAGTCCTGATAAACAGTCAAATTGGCTCTTACTCCACAGGTGACGGCTAGTTTATCTGCGTAATTGTAAAGGGCATTTTACAGCAAATCAATTAAATGAAAATCTTTTAAACCCTTTTGAATTGGGGGCGTGGGGGGAGGGCAGAGAGGGCCAACCTTTGTAAGCTAACAGGTGATTTTAATTGGAACCCACAGCGCTCTGCCATGGTTTTGACCCGTTCGGTAAAGGCAGAAAAAGAAATCAATAAATTTCCATCAGCATTTGCCCTCCTGGAGTCTTCTGAGTAGAAGGGAGACACGAACCCCAGTTAATGGCTTCATCAAGCACCTCACTGATTCTCTAACAGAATTAAATAGGTTGCAGGTCTTTCTCCATTGTCTGCTCCATTGAGATGCCAAACGGTCTGTGAGCTGGGGTTGCCAGGTGACGGTTGGGCTCATCTTCTGTTTCCAGTCTCCTCCCCTCCTAGCCTGGATCCAGTTGGGGAACAAACCCCCGTAGCTGTCCCACGTCAGAGATGTGTGTACATTCACCCACTCCATGAAAATCAAAATGCAGCTGCTCCAAGTTTCATTCCTGGAAATAGAGCCCTGGAAAATCCAAAAGTCTAGCAGTTCCGGCAGCTAGCCATATTAGTTGTGTAAGCTCGGGCAAACAACTTAACCTCCTTCACTGGGCCCTTTCTCATCCTTAGAGGGAGGAGTAATGGCCCCGACCCCTCTGCCTCATTGGGCCCTAGTGAGAAGAAAGATGAGACCCATCATGATGGGTCTCATTCTCCTAAAGAGCCTTGAATATAATCTCAGGGCTAGGATGAAGGAGACGTTACTGGGGCCTGCTCGAGGCAATCGACGAATAACAGGATGATCTGTGATCTGTGTGTGATCTGAGAAGAAAGATTATTGTTTATCAATATAATTAAACGAAAATAATTACCCACCATGTAAGAAGATAAATTGAGAGAGAGAGAGAGAGAGAGAGAGAGAGAGAGAGAGAGAGAAGAGAGAGCCGAGAGATGCCTGCCATAGAGGCAGGTGGGGGTAGGAATGACTTGAAGGGGTGGGAGGGAAACTGAGGACACTGGTCCTGGGAAATTACACTAGTGGAGGGATGGGTGTTGAAACATTGTATGACTGAACCACAATCATGAACAATTTTGTAATGCTCTTTCTCATGGTTATTCAATAAAAATAAATAAATACATTTTTTAAAAGATGCATTACTTCTTTGGGGGGCTGGAGCGATTGCACAGCGGATAGGGTGTTTGCCTTGCATGCGGCCAACCTGGGTTCGATTTCCAGCATCCTATATGGTCCCCTGAGCACCACCAGGAGTAATTCCTGAGTGCAGAACCAGGAGTAACCCCTGTGCATTGCCGGGTGTGACACAAAAAGCAAAAAAAAGAGATGCATTACTTCATTCTTTTTTGGGGGGGCGGTTGGGCCATTGTCAGGGTTACTTCTGACTCTGGACTCAGGAGTCACTCCTGGTGGTACTCAGGGGACAATATGGGATGCCAGGGATTGAAATCAGACCAGCTTCAAGCAAGGCAAGCACCCTACCCACTTCACCATCATTCCAGCCACAATTGTGCTCACTCTGAATGAGAATAGTGCAAAACAAAACTATACTGAGAGTCTGAGCTGGAGCCATAGCACAGTGGGAAGGGTATTTGCCTTGCACACAACTGGCCCAGGTTCGATCCCCAGCATCCCATATGGTCCCCCAAGCACAGCCAGGAGTTATCCCTGAGCACGGAGCCAAAAGTAAACCCTGAGCACAGCTGGGTTTGGCAATTAAAAAAAAATTACCTAGAGGTACTTTCCACCTGTTAGGATGGAAATTCTCAGAATTCAAGAGTACGTTCTAGGAGAAACATGGAAGCACTCATTCTTGTTTGGGTTTCAAAATGGCATCACTCTATTACGAGGGCATTTGTATATATTGAGAGAAACTGTGTGTGCATTTATCCTTTGGCATAGAAATCCTTATAGGAAACTGTCCCAAATATATACCAGTAAACACTCAAAATGGCTTGCATATAACTTGAATCTTTGCAGCATTTGTAATTGTAAATGTCTGGAAACAGTCCAATATCTGAACGAATGAAGTACAGTGACTGAATAAGAAGGAAATTTTGACGCTGTTAAAAAAGAAAAAGTTGAGGCCAGAGGAATAGTACAGCAGGTTGGGCGTTTGCCTTGCATGTGGCTGACCCGAGCTCGATCCCTGGCATCCCATATGGTCCCATGAGCACTGTCAGGAGTGATTCCTGAGTGCAGAACCAGGAGTAACTCCTGAGCATCACTGGTGTGACCTAAAGAACAAATAAATAAATAGCTGAGAGTATGGGGAGATAGTACATTGGGTAGGGCGCTTATCTTGCACATGGCCAATCTGGGTTCAATCCCCAACACCCATATGGTCCCCTGAACACTGCCAGAAGCAATTCCTTTGTGCAGTCAGAACAAATTCCTCAAATTCCTTTGAGCATCTCTGGGTACTTTTAAAAAATTAAATAAAAATAAATTAAAAGTTGAACTTAGTCCTATACTAAGTTCATCCTCAGCTAGAGTTTCCTTCTCTTATATTTTCCACTAAACCTTTCTATTTCCAAAATAAATAAATAAAAAGGAATGAGATTAGTCCTATATTTATGTGATCTCAGGAATTAATGCGGTGAAAATCAAGGGATGGGAGGGAAACTGGGGACACTGGTACTGGGAAATTACACTGGTGGAGGGATGGGTGTTGGATGGAACATTGTATGACTGAAACACAATCATGAACAATTTTGTAACACTATCTCACGGCGATTCAAAAAAATTAGGTGAAAAGCAAGATAGGGAACATATAGGGATGTAGAGGGTGATCAGTTGTGAAAAAAAAAAATGTGTGCCACTTCCAACCTGTGCCGTATTAAGGGCCCACACCACAGCTCCGAGGTGACAGATCTACTCAACAAATCACACACTGCTCCTAGTTATTCTTCTTGTCATTCTGTGAGGACGGGCAGAGAAGACAGAGCGACCTCCAGCTAAATTGCTCAGCACTTTCGGGGGATGGTGGTTAACAACAAGGACTCACCTCTAGTGCAGCGAGAACACTGGAAAAGCAGTGGGGAAACGTGTAGAAATCCACCGAGCCCAATGAGCGAAAACAGTATCATTGAAGACGTAAACAGCACCAGGAAATAGATCCTCAGACCATGTCTTTAGCGGATGTTATGATGAGGATGTTCAATGAGTTCAAAGAAACGATAGCACAGATGGTCAACAAAGCACAAGAAAGAATGAGAGTCAAAATGAAAACACTATTAGCCAGAAACGACAGAAATGGAAAACATGGTAGGTGATATTCAAAAGAAAAAAAAGAAAGAAAGAAAAAACGTCTACAGCTGCTCTGAACAGCCGAATAACAGAAGCTGAGCAAAAGATTGAGGAACTCCAAGATGAGAAGGAGAAAACTGATAGGAAACAACAGAAGGTAGAAAACAGCCTGCAAAGGAATGCACAGCACACCACAGAATGATGGGGTGAGTTCACGAGGAGCAATGTAAAAATCATCAGAGTCCCTGCAGAACAGGAAGCAAAAGCAACAAATAAACAGTCATTAAAGAAATCATCCATAAGAACTTCCCAGAGTGGAGGATTACAGGCACCAAGATCCAAGAGGCCCAAAGGGTTCCAGTGAAAAACAGACCCAATTTGGAAAACCCCAAGACATTGTACTCAAAATGACAAAATCCAAACACAGAGACAGAGTACTGAAAGCAGGAAGATCTAGAAAGGAACTTACATACAAAGGAAAGCCCACAAGATGACCAGAAGATTTGTCAAATGAGTCTCTACAAGCCAGAAAAATATGGAAGGATATAGTACAAAAACTCAATAAAAGAAACACTTCACCAAGAATACTCTGTCACTGTCACTGTCCTCCCGTTGTTCATCGATTTGCTCGAGCAGGCCCAGTAAGTCTTCATTGTGAGACGTTACTGTGTTTGGCATCCAATACATCACGGGTAGCTTGCCAGGCTTTGCTGTGCGGGTGAGATACTCTCGGTAGCTTGCCAGGCTCTCCGAGAGGGATGGAGGAATCGAACCCGGCTTGGTCGGGCTGGCTGCATGCAAGGCAAATGCCCTACCACTGTGCTAGAGCTCCAGCCCCAAGAATACTCTATCCAGTTAGATTGTCATTTAGGTCTTCTTCTTGTTGTTGTTGGTAGGCCACACCCAGCAGTGCTCAGGGGTCACTCCAGGCTCTACACAGGAATTACTCCTAGCATTGCTGGGGACCATATGGGATGCTGGGGATTGAACCCAAGTCAGCCATGTGCAAGGCAATTACCCGTTGTGCTATCACTCTAGCCCTGATTAAGATTTAGATTTAAAGAAATGATACTGAGCTTCTTGGACAGGCAACAAAACACTGTCCTCCCATTGTTCATCGATTTGCTCGAGTGGGCCCAGTAACGTCTCCATTTTGAGACTTGTTACTGTGTTTGGCATATTGAATACATCATGGGCGAGATACTCTTGGTAGCTTGCCGGGTTCTCTGAGAGGGGCGGAGGAATCGAACCTGGCTCGGCCGGGCTGGCTGCGCACAAGGCCAACGCCCTACTGCTGTCAGTTTAGGGAATTCATAGCCTTGAAACCAGTTTTTCAAGAAGCTTGAAAAGAGATCATTTACAAAGGATTAAGGAAACTTCCCATTCACATGGCATTGAGTTTGGCGTTCATTAAGGATGTAGATGGTTGTCCTCTACTAGATTAAAAGGCCCTCCCGTTGATCGTTGATTTGCTCGAGCGGGCCCAGTAACGTCTCCATTGGAGACTTTGTTGTTACTGTGTCTGGCTTATCGAATACTCTTGGTAGCTTGCCGGGCTCTCTGAGAGGGGCGGAGGAATCGAACTCGGGTCGGCCATGTTGGCCGCTTGTAAGGCGAACGCCCTACCCGCTGTGCTATCGCTCCAGCGGCTAGTTAAGAAAGGTTAAAAAATATACAGCAATTAATCTTCAAAAATTGATTTTTGTTTTTGTTTGTTTTTTGCTTTTTGGGTCACACCCGGTGATGCTCAGGGGTTACTCCTGGCTCTGCACTCAGGAATTATTCCTGGTGGTGCTTGGGAGTCCCTATGGGATGTTGGGAATCAAACCCGCGTCAGCCGCGTGCAAGGCAAACGCCCTACCCACTGTGCTATCGCTCCAGCCCCCAAAAATTGATTTTTACTGACTTATTTTCTGATAATTCTATTTGACATTTTTTCCATTCTTTTGGATTAAGTAATATGAAATGAATTTTTATGTGCCTGCCAGGAGGGAGGGGAGAAGCTTCATTTATAACAGGGAAGATGTGATGATTACTGCAATAAGATCAAGTACAAAACAAAATTTAATGCAGGGGCTGGAGAGATAGCACAGCGGGTAGGGCGTTTGCCTTGCACGCGGCCGACCCGGGTTCGATTCCCAGCATCCCATATGGTCCCCCAAGCACGGCCAGGAGTGATTCCTGGGTGCATGAACCAGGAGTAACCCCTGTGCATCGCTGGGTGTGACCCAAAAAAGCAAAATAAATAAATAAATAAATAAAAATAAAATTTAATGCAATATATTTTAGATGCCAGAGTTGGAAACTTAGTTGTGTAAATGAGAATAGGCAATATAACTATATTGTATCAAATGGTTTTAATGTCTTTATTTACATAAGTTAAAATCATATAGCAAACAGGGGCTGGAGAGATAGCACAGCGGGTAGGGCATTTGCCTTGCACGAAGCTGACCCGGGTTTGATTCCCAGCATCCCATATAGTCCCCTGAGCACTGCCAGGAGTAACTCCTGAGTGCAGAGCCAGGAGTAACCCCTGTGCATCGCCAGGTGTGACCCAAAAAAGAAAAAAAAATCATATAGCAAACAATCACTACAAATTGACTTCAGTTGATTTTATTTTCTGATAATCCCATTTGCCATTTCTTTAAGTTTTGTTGAAACAAGTAATATGAAATAAATTTGTTATATTCCTGCCAAGGGGGGAGGCTGGGAGCCGGGGGAGACTGGTGGAGGGAAGGGGACATTGGTGGTGGGATTGGTGTCGGAACATTGAATGCCTGAAACAACTCTCTTATGAACAACTTTGCAAACCATGGTGTTTTAATTTTTTTTAAAAAAAGTGTGAGAGGGAAACAAATATGGAAAATTGAGAAATAAATATTTGTTAAAATGGCCATCTCACTGAAATCAATTATCAATTTACAGATTCAGTGTATCCTTATCAAAGTGTCAATGGAACTTTTCATTTTGCATTTTGTTTGGGGGGCCATGCTCAGTGGTGCTCAGGGCTTACTCGTGGCTCTTTGTTCAGGAATCACATCTGGTGGTACTAAGGGACCATATGTGGTACCAGCATGAAACTGGGGTCAGCTGCATGTGAAATCAGCACTTTATCCTCTGTAATATCTCTCTGACTCAACGAAAAATTTTCAAAGTAAGACAACTATAAAACTTGAATGAAACCACAAAATTAATACAAAATAAATATGGGCCAGAGAGATGTTCCAAGGGCTAGAATGTACGTATGCTTTGCATGTTCAAGGCCTACCTTTGATCTCTGGTACACTGAGTACAACCAGGGTGCAAGCCCTGAACACAAAACTGGGAGCATCCCCTAGCACCATCAGGGTGGCCTGAAAACAGAGCAGGGGAGGAGAACCCTAAACATCCAAAGCGATTCTGAGAGAATAGGAAAATTATTGAAGCATCACGGTCCTATATTACAAGCACTTTCTAGTTTGAATACCGTTCCAACTATACGACAAAGCAGCAGTCATTGAACAGTATGGTCTTGGAACAGAACAGTCACATAGATCAGTGGAATAGAGCAGAGTCCAGAAATAGATCCATATTATCTGTTAACTGAAAATTAACTGAAGACTTGGATAAGGACCTCCTAAACTTTTTCCACTCTCAACCCCTTTCACCCAAGTAAAGAAACTCAGGTGAGTCTGCCAAAAATATTTCAGATTCACTACAGGGTTGATTTAAAATTAATGGGGGTGGGCTGGAGCAATAGTACAGCGTGTAGGGCATTTGCCTTGCATGCAGCCAACCCAAGTTTGATCTCCGGCATCCCATATGGTCTCCCCAGCACTGCCAGGAGTAACTGCTGAGTGCAGATCCAGGAGTAACCCCTGAGCATTGTTAGGTGTGACCCAAAAAAAAAAAACAAATAAAATTAATGGGGGTTGGTGGAGGCTGGAGTGATAGCACAGCAGGTAGGGCGTTTGCCTTGCAAGCAGCCAACATGGCGGACCCAAGTTTGATTCCTCCGCCCCTCTCGGAGAGCCTGGCAAGCTATGAGAGTATCTCACCCGCATGGCAAAGCCTGGCAAGCTACCCGTGACGTATTTGATATGCCAAACACAGTAACAAGAAGTCTCATGATGGTGACGTTACTGGGCCTGCTCGAGCAAATATCGATAAACAACGGGAGGACAGAGGGGGAGGTGGTACTATGAGACAGTACAGCTAGGAAAGCACTTTCCTTGCACATGGCCAACCTGGGTTCAATCCCCAACATCACCTTATGGTCTCCCAAGGTTCTCCAGGAGTGATCTCTGAGCACAAAGATAAAAGTTATCCCTGAGTATCACAAGGTACAGCACCCCCCATCCCCACCACCCTGTTTCCCAAAAAGAAATTTAATTTCGGGTCATTGTGCATTCAGAAATTGTTTACTACCTCTCCCACATGGGGTTGCAACACACACTACAAAATGTGGCGTGTTCCAGGAACTTGTGATATATAAATTCCACTAAGGGAAATTTTATTTGGGGAACAGTTGGCCCAGAGTTAAAATATTCTGAGTTAGAGCCAGACAGATTAGTCTCATTTATAAAATGGGAATAAAAATGCTGTATCTGGTTTGTAAGATTATGCTTAGCACATAGAGTTGTGTGTGTGTGTGTGAGATTCCACGATTCACACCCAGGGTGTCACACATACAAGACAAGGGCTCCTCTTTCAGGCCCCAAGACTCTGGTGAGGGATGAAAAGACTGGAGAGAAGGCCAGAGAGACTGCACAGTGGGTAGGTCTCTTGCCCACCTGGGTTTGATCCGGCACTGTATATGGTTCTCCAAGCACCATCAGGACTGACCCCTGAGTGCAGAGCCTGGAGTACTGCTGGGTGTAGCCCCCAAACAAAACAACACACACACACACACACACACACACACGCATGCACGCACACATGCACTCATGCATGCATGTGGAGGACTTGATATTGTCAGCACCTATTCCTTGTTAATGAACTGATCATAGCTTTGAGCACAGGCCCTGTACTTGTTCATCTCTGTACCCTCCAAAGCAGTTAAACTCTGCAGCACATATCAGGGGGTCCATAAATGTTCATGAATGAGTGAGTCACCCGGGGTCAGGGACGAGAGAACACCCAACAATCAAGTCATCTGCCCAGAGTCACCCTCTCACCTTGTCACTCAACCTCTCCCGGGCGGCTTTCCCTGGAAGTCCCTTGCTTCCTGCATGCTCAGGGCAAACCTGACCGAGCATACGCCTTGGGCAGAAGAGATTCAATCAGAGTTGCAAGTCTGATTCGATTCCAGCCAGAGCCGAGTGAGAGCCTGCCTCTCCTCCCCGGGCCTGTGACAATCTCCACCAACAGGCTTTTAAATTAAGTAGTGATTTGGAATGTAAGTGAGTGCATTTAAGATGATAAGAGACGGAGAGATCCTAATGGCTGAAATATTTGTCACAGCACAAGTAAACGGAGTGTTTCGGGGAGCCGCTAATAGAACTAATTTCTTCCAAATCCTCCTCTGCTCCGCGGGAGAAGATGAGGTCAGCGCAGGTTGCACCAGCCCGTGGCGAGCAGCTGTCAGGCCTGAAGAGAATACTGATGGGGGGGGGGGGGCTGAGGCACCCCAACTCTTTTTCAAGGGAAACTGCGCCCAATTTTTCAAATTAAGCTGTAGTTGCCTGCCACCTCCCCTGTTGCTGCTGTGGTGAAGGAGACAGTGTGGGGAGACAGTGTCTGCAGAAAGAAGGGTGCAAAGATTTGTGGGGGCGGGGCGGGGAGGGCTGGGCAGAACCAGATGAAACTCCCTCCTTGCTAGCACTAGGAAGGGTTAACAGCAACCCTTAAAAAATATGGGTGGGGGAGGACTGGAGTGATAGCACAGCAGGTAGGGCATTTGCCTTGCATGAGGCCAGAGGCCAACTGATTCCCAGCATCCCATATGGTCCCCCAACACCTCCAGGATTTTTTTTTTGGAGGGTGGCTGAACCAATAGTCCAGTAGGAGGAGGGTGTTTGCCTTGTATGCAGCTGATCCAGGTTCAATCCCCAGCATCCCATAGGGTCCCCAAGCACCACCAGGAGTGATTTCTGAGTACAGAGCTAGGAGTTACCCCTAAGCACCACTGGGTGTGACCCAAAAAGCCCAAAAAAAATTTTTTTTCTTTTTTTTTTCTGGGTCACACCCAGTGATGCGCAGGGGTTACTTCTGGCTCTGCACTCAGGAATCACTCCTGGCAGTGCTTGGGGGATCCTATGGGATGCTGGGAATCAAACCTGGCCGGCCTCGTGCAAGGCAAACATCCTACCCGCTGTGCTATAGCTCCAGCCCCTGTTTTTTTTCTTTTTGGGTCACACCCAGTGATGCACAGGGGTTACTCCTGGCTTATGCACTGAGGAATTACTCCTGGTGGTGCTTGGGGGACCATATGGATGCCAGAGATTGAATCTGGATCAGCCGCCTGCTAGATAAACACCCTACCCACTGTGCTATTGCTCCAGCCCGGCAATGGCTGATTTCTAAGGACACTTTCAAGCCTACAGAATATGTAATTCCATACTTAGGAGAGATGAGGTCTTTGTAACCTTCCAAATCTGGCTTTCTGACAGTCTAGGTGAATGTGATGAAAAAAAAATTTTTTTTTTCTTTTTTGGTTTGGCTGAGGGTCACTGAGATCACAGTCCCACCTTACCTGGATATGTTGGGGACCCTTTCTCATAGGGGCCCTTTGAACAACAGGACTCAAACTCCTGACCTCGTGACCCCACCCCTGCTGGGCACACACATTAGGCCAAACCATCTTCCAGGCCCTGGATGGGGAGAATTTCCCATGAGGGAGCGGTTAAGTCTGGAGAGAGGGCTCAGTGGCTGGATCATGTGCTTCACATGCAGAAGGCCCTGGTTTGCCCCCACGTGGTCCCCTAAGTAGCACTAGAAGCAACCCCCAAACACTGAAGCCTCTGAGCACCATAAGGGGTGGTCCCCAAACCAAACCAACAAAATCCCTTTCTAGCCTGGAAATCCTCCTTGCTTCTGCCACTCAAACAGGCCCATCTGCCCCTCCATCCTGATGGGACTCTGAAATGACGCCCACGAAATGCCACACGGCTCCTTATTAAGCTCCTAAATGGTCATGATCCAGAGACACACAAATGAATCTCGGAACCGAGCAACTTGCTGCAGAGATGCCTCCGGACTTTGTAATAGGCCACTTGGGCTGGACCACTCCAGACAAGCAGATGCTGTCCCTCTACCTGCGCCCTAGGAATCCCTGTGGCTGCCATCTTCCAGAACTCAACAAAACCCCAAAGTAGGTGGGGGCAGTAGCAGTAAACGCCAGGTCTCATGAGACAGGGGAGGAGCCTGTCCCTCGCCTTCCCCCGCCACGCCCCAATGGGACTCTGAGATGACACCCATGAAATGCTGCCCTGCTACTTATTAAGCTCCTAAACAGCCATGATCCAGTGACACCCACATGAATCTCAGAACTGAGCAGCTCGCGGGTGAGATCTCTCCAGACCGTGATTATTAAAATTTTAGAATTCCAGAAGCTATCCATAACATTATATGCTATCCATAACAAGCAATACAAAACAAACTCTCTAGCATTGCTTCTTCGGCAGGTTTGAGTGGTGGTGGGAAAATTCCAAGTAATACGGGTGGGACTGATGTCGAAATATTGAATGTAATCAAAATAGAGAAAGAATATTGCGGAAATTGCCTGCCACACAGGCAGGGGAAGGGTTGGAATTGAGTGGGGTTGGGGGAGGGAGACTGGGGATTTTGGTGGTGTTTGATCATTGTATGACCAAAACTCAAACATAAAAGCTTTGTAACTGTATCACATGGTGATTCAATTAGAAAAAAAAAAAGACACATCTGGAAAGATGCCTCAACACTGAGGTGGATGAAGTGAACTTTCTGTAGTTGGCCATCCAGGACACCTACCCAACTGCAGAAGCAATGCTGGCATGGGCCAGGCACTCTCAGGGGGCCTAGAGTAGCCTCCCATCCCAAACAAAATAGAACCTCAGGGGACCAGCATCCTCTGGGACAGCCGACGCCACCTGGCATGCAGGTCAGGGGTCCCGAGGTGGAGGTAGCAGGGACGAGTGATCTCAATCTGAATGTGAAGCAGAGACTGTGGCCACATTCAGCCACAGTCTCTGCTCTCCGCCCACCAGCATCAGCCCTGAGGCCAGCCCATACTCACTGTCTTATCAATATTTATACTCCTTGCCTTTATAGATACTATAGATATACACATATCTATACACAGATCGCTGGAGCAATAGCACAGCGGGTAGGGCGTTTGCCTTGCACATGGCCGACCCAGGTTCGATTCCTCCATCCCTCTCAGAGAGACCAACAAGCTACCGAGAGTATTCCGCCCGCACGGCAGAGCCTGGCAAGCTCCCCGTGTGTATTCGATATGCCAAAAACAATAACAAGTCTCACAATGGAGACGTTACTGGTGCCCGCTCGAGCAAATCGATGAACAACAGGAGGACGAAACAGTGGACAGTACCTTTACAGAATTGTCAGGAATATTTGGGCATGCTTTAAAAGTACTGCATGAATAAAAGGAAAAGGAGAGAGAGAGCAAGAAGGAAAGTGCCTCCCATAGAGGGAGGGTGGAGGTAGGGGGTGGGGAGTTGGGGGATGGTGGTGGGGAAACGGGGGACATTGGTGGTGGGAAATGTACACTGGTGGAGGGTTCGGTGTTGGATCATTGTATGACTGAAACCCATTTACGAACAGCTTTGTAATGGTGTATCTCATAGATACCCAATGTAAAAAAAATTTTTTTAAAAAGTAACATGGGAGCTGGAGTGATAGTACAGCAGGTAGGGCATTTGCCTTGCATTTGACCCGGCTTCAAGTCTCAGCATCCCATATGGTCCCCTGAGCACCGCCAGGAGTAACTCCTGAGTGCAGAGCTAGAAGTAACCCCTGTGCATCGCCAGGTGTGACCCAAAAAGCAAATAAATAAATAAATAAATAAATAAAATACCCCATCCCCCCCCTCCGAAAAAAAAAAGTAACGTGGGGACTGGAGTGATAGTACAGCGGGTAGGGCATTTGCCTTGCACGTGGCCGACCCGGGTTCGATTCCCAGCATCCCATATGGTCCCCTGAGCACTGCCAGGAGTGATTCCTGAGTGCATGAACCAGGAGTAACCCCTGTGCATTACCGGGTGTGACCCAAAAAGAAAAAAAAAAAGTGACGCGGAGTTCATGCCCAATTCAATCAGCTTAATCAATGACTTCTACATTAAAAAAAGAAAAAAGTACTGAATGAGTGACTGAAGTGACAGTACAGCGGGTAGGGTGCTTGTGGCTGACCCTCCACCCCTAACCCCCCAACCCGCCACCAAGTTCAATTCCTGGCATCCCATACAGCCCTCCAGAGTGCAGAGCCAGGAGTAAGTCCTGGAAATAGCCAGGTGTGGCACAAAGAATGAAAACAAAAGACAAACCAGAAGACACTACATGAACCAAACAAGTGAAGGGCCCAGAATAAAACAATTTAAAAAAAAAAAATCACAGCTGGTATAAAAGCAGCATGGTCAAAACCAGAAAATATCTTATTAAATGGTGGGAAATGCCACCTAGGACTCTGGGAGCATTCATAAGAGTGCTGATATATTTATCGGTAACTGCAAGAAGGAAGGAAGGGAGGAAAGAAACTGGGGTGGGGTGGTGAGGGAATTCCCCCCTTTTCAGCCAGGTGAAGTGGCCCATGTCTGCCAGGCTCCCTTCCACTCGCTGGCCTTCCCATTGCCACATAGGCCCTTCCCCTGCCCTCCCTCCCATTCCCCGGGTCCATCTGAGCCATTTACTCCTCCGGGAAGCCCTCCTTGACCTCTAAGCTCGGGTATGCCATCCATGGGCTGTTCGCTGCCCTTCTCTGAAACTCACTGATGCCTTTGCCACTGATTCTTCTTGGTCCTCTTCAAACAGAAACTCCCAGGGCTGGAGTGATAGTATAGCAGGTAGGGCGTTTGCCTTGCACGCGGCTGACCCAGGTTCAATTCCCAGCGTCCTATATGGTCCCCTGAGCACCACCAGGAGTAATTCCTGAGTGCAGAGCCAGGAGGAGCCCCTGTGCATCGCCGGGTGTGACACCCAAAAAGCAAAAAAAAAAAAAAAAAAAAAAAAACCAAAAAAACAAAAACAAAAACAAACAGAAGCTCCCTGAGTCCCCTGGGCAAGCAGATCAGATAACAGACTAAGTGGGGGCATGGACCAGGGCTCAGGGCCACCTGGGAGGACTGCAAGAACTTGCTTTTGTCCCACGGTGTCCGCACCAGCTCCCTGCAGCCACCCGCAAGAAGGGGCGCATCTGCCTGGGTGCTTAGCAGGTGCCTGGTGTCAGCAGCGAAGCCTGAAAATCTGCTTGCCCACAGCCTCCCCAAACCAGCTCCTCTCTGAGAGCAGATCGACCTGCTTCCCACGAACGCCACCGACGCGGTAATAGGAGGGAGAGAAACCAGGCTGGAGGGCAGGACAATTGGTGGCGACGAGATGAACACAGATTAATGAGGCCGACCTCGCTCGGGCTGCCACAGCCCGGACTGGGAAGGTTCAGAGTTGATACCCATTAAGGGGCTTAATGAAATAATTCTAATTCCCACCCCCAGAGCACCGGAGAATCAATTTGGGGAGAGTCTGGGCCACTCCGGGTGCGGCCTCCCACTGGTCTCCCCAGCCGGGCCAGCAGGCAGAGCACGGTGGAAGGAACTGCATCGGACTCGGAAGTCACATTAAAAGAGGGCAGGGACAGATTAAAAGCCGCTGGGATCCTGGTGGCTGCCTGTCGATACCCTTTCTTCCCTGCCCCGCCCCAATTCTGCCCCCTCCATGCACTATTAGCCCAAATCGATGGGCTGTCAATTGCAGTCCCAGGCGCCGGCATTAATGCGAGCTCACAAAAGCAGCCCGGCCCTATATTATCACTTCCCCCCTTCCCAATTACCACCTAATGCAGGCCGCTGGCGCCTGTGACATGTTAACACTATCCACGATTTGTTGGGATTGGACTAAACATTTCCCGGCTAAAGATTTCATCAGAGACTTGATGACAGAAATAAACTGCTGCCCACGGGGAAATCACTGGAAATAATAGAATTAGACATTGTTTGGGAATCCGGAGGGATGGGGGGCTGGCCTGGGGAGAGAGGGCAGCACTGCCCACCGCGGGGAGTCCAGGGCAGGGCCTGCGGCAGGAAGAGGAAGGTAAAGGCCCCCAAGCGCCCCCCCAAAGGAGCAAGTATTTGCATTCTATCTGAAGTTCGCTTGCCTGGTTGCCTCCCCCCCCCCTTTTATTCTTCCTCCCTCCCTTTCTTCCTTCTCGCCTTCCTTTTATTCTTCCTCTCTCCTCCCTCTTCCCTTCTTTCTTCCCTTTTCCTTCTTTCCCTCCTTCCTTTCTTCCTCCCACCCAATCCTTCTTCCCTTCCATTCTTTCTCCCTCCCTTCCTTCCCTTCTTCTTTCCCTTTTCCCTTCCTTCTTTCCCTCCTTCTTCCCTCCTTCCTCTCTTCCTCCCTCCCTCCCTTCCCTTCTTCCTTCCCCTTTTCCTTCCTTCCTTCCTCTCTGCAGCCTCTCTCTCTCTCTCTCTCTCTCGCTCTCTCTGCATTTCTCTTGCCTCCACCCCCTTTGCCCACTGCTTACTGCAGCAATAACAGAGTTCAGCAGGGCCTGGCTGTGTCTGCTCGGTGCTCGCTCACAAGTGGCAGAGCTCACTGAGGGCTGTACTCCTCAGAGTTGCAGTGCTCTCTGGGGCTGGGGCTTCCCCATTCCATTGCAGCACTCACTGCAGGAAATCACTTTCCGAGGCTGGAACTGCATTGAACAGGCACGATGCTGATGCTCCCGAGGCCGGTGCTCTGAGCCACTGAGCTCTCCCTCCCTGCAGCCCTGGGATTGACTTTCTTTCCGGTTGGGGTCCACACCCAGTGGTGCTCAGGGATCATGTCTGGCAGGCTCAGAGACCATATGGGGTGCTGGGGACTGAATCTGGGTCAGGTGCATTCAAGACAAGCTTCTTCTCTGCAGTACTCTCTCTCTCTCTCTCTCTCTCTCTCTTGCCCTTCTTTATTTTGTACAAAGGCTGAGTTGGAAAGTCTTCCGTGAAAATAAGGCACGTGATTTTTTTTTAAATTGTTGAATCACATGAGATACAGTTACAAAGCTTTCATGTTTGAGTTTCAGTCATACAATGATCAAATACCCATCCCTCCACCAGTGCACATTTTCCACCACCAAAATACCCAGCCCCCCTCCCCCCACCCGTCCCATCCCTTCCCAGGCTTGTGTGGCAGATAATTTCCACAATACTTTCTCTCTACTTTAATTACATTCAATATTTCAACCTGTCCCACTATTATTATTTGGAATTTTCCCACCACCACTCAAGCCTGCCAAAAAGGCAATGATAGCCAATTTGTTTTGTATTGCCTGTTATGAATAGCATATAATGTCACACAGCTGCAAGAACGGCCGCATGCTCCTGGAATTCTAAAATTTTAATAATTAAGTCCTGGAGAGATCTCTGCAGTGAGCTGCTCCGTTCGGAGATTCGTTTGAGTGTCTCTGGATCACGGCCGTTTAGAAGCTTAATAAGTAGCTGAGGGCAGTTCGTGGGTGTCATCTCTTGCACATACTTGTCGAGTCGAATTGTATCCCCGTTCTTAAAACCAGATATAACAAAGGGGCTGGGGAGAGACCACAGCAGGGAAGGCGCTTGCCTTGCCTACAGCTGATCCTGGTTTGATCCTCGGCATCCCATATGGTTCTCTGAGCACCTCCAGGAATGATCCCTGAGTGCAGAGCCAGGTGTAAGCCCTGAGTACCACTAGGTATGGCTCCAAACCCAGAAACCAACGCAAAGAAAACCAAACTACTAGCTGCAGGACTGAGAAAACACATTTCTGTTGACTAAACCACAGTTTTGTTTGTTTAGGGTCTCCCCAGCAGTCCTGGGGGTCACTAGGGGTACACCCAGCAGTGCCAAGGATCAAACCTAGATCCCTGTGCATGGTCAGCATATGCTCTAGCCCGTGAGCTATCTCCCTGGGCCCTAAAAGCACATTTTCAGTTCTGGCTATATAATGTTAATAACAATTATTTGTTAATAACAGCCCTTACTGAGCATTAATTCTATGAGTCAGGCATAAAGCTCTAAATGTTCCACATACACTGCCTTGTTTAAATTCCACCACATACTGATTATTATAATTCCCCTCTTCTTTTGCTGAGTTTGGGGGTGGTCAGGGATGGAGCTTGGTGGTAGAGCAGTTGTCTCGTGTATGCAAAGCTCTGGGTCCCATCCCTGGCATTACACTTGGGGCTGGGAGATGCTCCCGAGACTCGGGTCCCCACCTTGCAAGCGAGAGGCCCTGAGCTCATCCCCAGTGCGACCTGCCTACGCAGAGCGGGAGCCTGGAGCTCTGTTCTCTGTGGTCCTCCATGGCCCGAGAGTGACCTCTGGCTTCCACACGGCTGGGGGAATAGAAGCAGTGCAGCTCGAAGGCTGTGACATGCAGTAAGCATGCATGCAGACACTGGAACCACGGGGCGGTGTCCCAGGGCAAGCTTCATGGTGGAGTGTCCAAGTACCACAACCTGTTCCGCAAGCACACAACCTAATAGGTCTTAGGGCCGGGGAGGGCATTGGCCTTGCACATGGCTGAGCCAGGTTCGATCCCTGGCATCCCATAGGGTCCCCCGAGCACCACCAGGAGTAATCCCTGAGCATCACCAGGTGTGACCCAAAAAGCAAAAAAGAAAGAAAGAAAGAAAGAAAGAGAGAAAGAAAGAAAGAAAGAAAGAAAGAAAGAAAGAAAGAAAGAAAGAAAGAAAACCCAACCTAATGTGCCTGTCACCTCCCAGTCACTGCAACATCATCAGCAGAGGGACAGGACAGGAGGGGAAGGGAGGATCATGAATGACAGCTGTAGAGATAACTTGTGAGTTGCCTGGAGTGCACACAACACACACAGAAACGCCAGGCTTGAGGCCTGGCACTGGGAGGGACCCCTGAACTCAGAACCAAGAGTCATAAACTAAAGAGTAACATCAGGACATAAACACAATGGCATCGGGGTGGGGGTAGGGGGTGAGGGAAATGGAGGGGTGCTGGCCAAAGATACAAACACCCACTTAGGAGCAAATGGTGAGAAGCGAATGTGGGCAGTGGCGTGTGGCGTGGTACTTTTTGGGTCACACCTGGTGATGCACAGGGGTTCCTCCTGGCTCTACATTGGTGGTGCTCAGGGGACCCTATGGGATGCTGGGCATGGAACCCGGGTCCACCGCGTGCAAGGCAAACGCCCTACCCGCTGTGCTATCGTTTAATGATGTATAATGACAAGTTAGTCTTGAAAGCTGCTGATAAGGCTGGGGCGGAGTCAAGGCAGGGGTCATGCCCTGCATTTATGAGGCCCGAGGCACAACCCTGGCACCCACTCCCTCCCCTCCCCATAAAAACAACAACAACAACAAAAATAAATAAAAAATAAAATAAAAACCATGAAAGCCGCTGTGAGCAACCCTCCCACGTTCTCAGCACAGGAAAGAAATGGTGTGAGGTGAAGCGGGTGGGCTGGCCCACCGTGGACATCATTCCAGGGGATGCGAGTGCATAGGTCAACATGCCAGATTCCTTACACCTGCCATGTGCCATGGAATCTAAGTCAGTAAACTGGAAAAGTAAGTGACTGGGGGGTGGCAGACACCAGGCGGCGGCGTTTGAGCCCCAGGGCTCCTCCCATACCTGGCTTCACACTTCCTCTCTCCCTGGGGAAGGCAGTTCTGTGGCGGCTTGACTCTTTAGTTTGTGGGTCACATCGGAGGTGGTACTCAGAGGCCACTCCTGGCTCAGTGCTTGGGGGTTCCTCCGGGTGGTGAGGGGGTGAGGTGAGTGGCTCAGTCTGTTCTCTCTCTCCAGCCCAAATGTTTTAACTGTTTAGGAAGTACAACGGGTCTATTTTTTTTCTTTCTGTTACTCTTGCTTTAGCGGGTTATATCTCCCCCACACACTGTTGCACCCCCATGCCTGGTGCAGTATGTGTCGGATGAGTGAGAGGACGAAGCAGGCACACTAGAGGTGCAGAATGTGTCCCTTTGGGTTTTCTGATTTGCTCTTGGTAATGGTTCAGGAATGGCACCACGTGTGGCTCCCTCAAGCCCTGCCAGGAGTAATCCCTGAGCACAGAGCCGGGAGGAAGACTGAGCACAGCTGGGTTCGATTCCTCCGCCCCCCTCGGATAGCCAGGCAAGGTACCGAGAGTATCTCGCCCACAGGGCAAAGCCTGGCAAGCTCCCCGTGACGTATTCGAGATGCCAAACACAGTAACAAGTCTCACAGTGGAGATGTTACTGGGCCCGCTCGAGCAAATCGATGTACAACGGGAGGACAGTGCTACAGTGCTATTAAAAAAAAAAAAAAACAGTGGAAATGACCTCTGCACTTGTATGTTTATTGCAGCACTATTTACAACAGCCAGAATCTGGAAAAAAAACCTGAGTGCCAAAGTTTCTTTACCCAGTCATCGTGGTGGTGGGAAATGGGCACTGGTGGAGGATTGAGTATTTGATCATCGTATAATTGAAACCCAAGCACAAAATTTGTAAATCTACAACTTTACCTCATGGTGTCTGTCTCAATAAAAATAAATAAATAAATAAATAAAAATAAAGATAAAAAATAGGTACACAACAGTTAAAAAAATAATAATTATAAAAAAAAAACCGAGTGCCCAAAAACAGATGACTGGTTAAAGAAACTTTGGTACATACACACATAGAATACTAGAATACTATCAGCTGTTAGAAAGAATGGAATTATGAAATTTTCACGTAAGTAGACCAACTTACATGAGAGTATCATGCTAAGTGAAATGAGTCAGAAAGAAAGGGACAGACAGAATGACTGCACTCATTTGTGGAATAGAAAGTAACATAATGGGAGACTAACACCCAAGGGTAGTAGAGAAGGACCAGGAGGATCGCTCCACAGCTTAGAAGCCGGCCTCACATGCTGAGGGAAAGGCAGCTGGGATAGAGAAGGGACCACTAAGTAAATGATGCTTGGAGGGCTCGCTCGGGATGGGAGATGCGTGCTGAAAGTAGACTATGGACCACACATGGTATTGAATAAATTCTATCCTGATCCCTTAACTGTAGGCTTCCTTGGGGCCCTGGTGCCGGCTGCACTGCCCGTACGTTCTGAGCAGGAGTGGTCCATCTTCCTCAGAAGGCCCCAGGCTGTGACTGTCTGTCTCACCGTACCCGTCTCACCCCACTGATGCTCAGGTCTCATGGCCAACCTGACGGATCCAGTGATCCTTCAGGCTGACGGCTTTGGGTGTTCTGTTATTGCTAACGTTCATTCAGCTGGAGTTACTCCTAGCTTTCTGACTCCCTCTTCATCTCACACAACTTGAACGCGGTCTTTCCAGTTCCGCAGGGAACAAGTCTAGCAGAGATCTGACCATGAGCAACAGCGACCACCATGTCATCACTTCTTAAAAATGATTTTTCCGGTTTAATTTAATTTTTTTTTATCAGACCCAGCTGTGCTCCGGGCTTCCTCCTGGCTCTGTGCTCAGGGATCACTCCTGGCAGGGCTTAAGGGAGCCACACGTGGTGCCGTCCCTGAACCATTTACCAAGAGCAAATCAGAAAACCCAAAGGGACACATTCTGCACCTCTAGTGTGCCTGCTTCGTCCTCTCACTCATCCGACACATACTGCACCAGGCATGGGGTTGCAACAGTGTGTGTATCTTTACTCCTGGGGTGCCAAGTTTTGAAGAACTCCAATACAAATGTGAGGACTCTCAGAGGGGGAAGCTCAGGGTGACGAGGGAATGGCACAGGGTCGACACTGAGAATAACCAGGAAAGACAATTCCCACTGAGATTTTTTTCCCTCTATGTTCAAATCGGTCTCCCTCCCTCTCTCTCTCCCCTACCCTTCCTGGCTCCACTTTCCCCCACGCCTCTCCCTAAGTATTCAGATCTCTTCTCAAAGGAATACGAAAATAGGCCAATTTGCCCAACTTACTCAGCTAGGAATGTTTTGCCTGGACTGTGAATGTGAATTATTTTGAGGCTGACTTCCTTACCCAACCATTTTTTTAATACTTCCCAGCTAGGCAATCTTAGTTCCAGCAGGTTCCTCGACCCTTGTAGCTGTTTTCTAAATAGCTACTGCCACCTGGTGGAGAGAGATGTCCTTACATTCAGATAAAGAACAGAAATAGGGGCTGGAGAGATAGCACAGCAGGTAGGGCGTTTGCCTGGCTCACCGCCAACCCGGTTCCATTCCCAGCATCCCATATGGTCCTCTGAGCTACCACCAGGTGTAATTCCTGAGTGCAGAGTCAGGAGTAACTCCTATGCATCGCCAGATGTGACCCAAAAAGCAAAAAAAAAAAAAAAAAAAAAAATAGAAATAAAAATCGTCAGCTTCGTTAAGTGTGTACCAACCCAGCCACTGCTTTCCACCCTAACAGAATCCAAAAGATTTTCCTATATAAAAGCACAGGGTCTGAATCCTCATAGCAAAGGATTTGAGCAAAGGATTATTTATATGTTCATTTTCTTTTACAATTAAAAAATTATATACCAATATTGTAGCAAGTTAATGTATTGCTATGATTGGACAGTTTATTTTTAAGGGCCCAAGATGGCTCATTGCTGGAACTGAAGATAAAATTGAACTTCAGGCCTGAGATCTTTCTGGAGCTCCCTTGCATTCTTGTTGCTTGAAGGCCATACCGGACGATGACCAGGCGTTACTCCTGGTTCTGCACTCAGAAATTACTGCCGGTGATGCTCAAGGGACTAAAATGGGGTGCTTTGCTGGCCATATGCAAGGAAAACCCTGTACTCTCTCTCCAGCCCCTGCCCCTTCCCCCATCTTTGAATGTGATCTATACCCATGGATTGTCATAGCATAGTTGCAGGCATCACAAGGGTGTCATCTCTGGGGTACTACAGTTGTATGTGAGCACCTGTTAGTGAGTCCCCAGTCAGAGAAGTAGAGGCAATACCTTCAAGCCCTGAAGCCCAAGTGTGAGAGCACTGAATTGAGAGCCCCAGGGCAATAGACAGCTAATCACAGACAGTGCAAGGACCTCTGATCACCAAAAGGGGAGTAGTCCTTGAACACCAACGGATGTGGCCCCAAACCAAAAAAAATTTTTAATTGGGTAAGGTACTAAAAAATTTGCCTTGCACGTGGCCGAATGTGGGTGACTCCACAGCATCACTTGTTCCCCACATTATCACAGAAGACATTCCAGATCAGAACTTGGGCTTGGTCCAACCTTGCCCCCACCCCAAAATATTTAAGACAGAAAATAGGGGTCTAAAACCCCAGTGAACTCTGAAACTCAGCAATCCAAAAAATGTGCAGTGGAAAGCTGTAAGCTCAAAACCCAACGAGTATCAGGAAAATCTGAACACTACTCAGGTAACACTGAAAGTTGTTTTGTATTGGGGGGCTATACTGAGTGCTATACTGGAAGGTGAGGAGAGTCCTATTCTAGCCACAGCTCAGGGGTGGCTCCTAGTGGTGCTTTGAGATGGGGACCAATGCAGTGCCAGAGGTTGTTATTTAGGCTTGACTGTCAAACAAAACTTAAGCTCCTGCCCTTTTGAGCACTCTGGCCCTATAGGATGTAACAGGCCTTCTTAGTGATTTCTTGCCCCTCTCCAAATCCACTGAATACTTTCAGAAACTTTGACAAACCACTAAAAAAATCTTCCTTTTACAATCCAATTTCCCTGCAACTCATTAGTAACTTTTCTCCATTCTAGACCACTTAATCACTATTCCTTCTAAGTTATGAGAAATGGTAAGGGGAAAATAGTCTAAACTGAATTGGCTCCATCAGGAAAAGCCCAGTGGTACAGACCGGCAAAGGATTTCACCAAATTGTCCTTCTTAATGCAACCTGCAGAACTTGGCCCTTAGCAGTAACCTAGGTATCTCATAAAGTTTTTTTTTTGGGTCACACCCGGCGATGCACAGGGGGTACTTCCGGCTCTGCACTCGAGTTACTCCTGGTGGTGCTCAGGGGACCACATGGGATGCTGGGAATCGAACCCGGGTCATCTGTGTGCAAGGGCCTACACGCTATGCTATCTTACTTCTCCAGCTCCTCAAAGTTGCATTTAAGCTCAACTTGTGCATTAGGACCAAACTACATCTGCAGGAAGCAAAATAGGGCGGTATACTAGCAATTAAGGGGCAAAAACCGCATCTGGACCCTAAACATCTACACCAAATACCCACAGGTAACTTGAGCCATTGTGAAACTGCTTCCTTTAATACACTCAACTCCTGGCTATTTCCTGTCTTAATTCTAAATGTCTGCTATGTGTAGCTAATGGGACAAACGCTGCCACTTATCTTACAGTTTATCACCAACTTGCAGAGCTGTACCAACTTAGCCCATTTTGCTTGAAGTTACCCCTACAGATTTGAAAACCGGGAATTTTAACATGGGGACAAATTTTGCATGTTCTAGTTAAAAGCCTTCCCCTTAACAGGTTTACCAAACTTACCAACACATTCAACTATACACTAAAACCATGTCCTCTCAAAGGCCAAGACTGAAGTGTTAAGCATAAACCCAAATTTTACAACCACCTCTTCACTATTACCCTTGTACCAGAACACTAGTTTCTCTTAAACCTTTAATTTTAATTTGCTAAGCAGCATTTCAGGTTTCAAGCTACTCTTTTATCCCATTTCCAGTAATTCACTAATGCTGGGAATGCCAAGTTGCTGGGATCTAGTTCAGTCAGTACTGTAACTTCACCCCTAACTGGATATGGAGAGAAACTAGCAGCTTTGTCTTTCCCACTGCTCACCATCAATTCAAAGCCTTAAATTTGTTACTGAAGGACTCCCACCCCCTACTGTCCCTTAATTAAAGTCCAGAAACTTGTAGTGTGCCAATTTTAAATAGTTTTATTTAAGACATTGCATTTTCCACTCACGATACAGTGCTTATAAAGTGCAATGTTTGTTGCCGTTTGTTTTTCCCTGTGCAAGAATGTTCCATATTCAAGTATCAAGAATGCCCGGTTAACTTATTACTATTAACAACTTAATTGCCACGGAATTTGCTACAAATTTGGGTCCTTCAATGTTTTGTGTGGAACAATGCTATATATATGCGTCTATGTTCAGGCTGGCTTAATCAACCTCTTCAATGGTTGGCCCAGAGGAGGCACCACCAGAGGGAGGAGCACCACCACCAGGGAAACCACCGGGCATTCCTCCTGGCATGCCACCTGCACTCTGGTACAGCTTGGTGATGATGGGGTTGCAGACTTTCTCCAGCTCTTTCTGTTGATGTTCGAATTCCTCCTTCTCAGCAGTCTGGAAAGGAACAAATATAGTTTAATTTCCAAGGTAACCAAGAGCACCCATATCATTCAAGTAAAGCTAGCCATGTTTATATACTGAGTCACTCAGACATCCAAGGAAGGTAGTTGCCAACACCTGGAATTCTGGTGGAAACCGCGAATGTTTTGGAACCATTCATCACTGTGACCCTACTATGGACTTGTGAATTTTACTAAGCTGCTTAAGATTCAAATTTGTAAAGGAACAAACCTGGTTCTTATCAAGCCAGTTGATGATTTCATTACATTTGTCAAGAATCTTCTGTTTGTCATCATCATTAATCTTGCCTTGAAGTTTTTCATCTTCAACTGTTGCCTTCATATTGAAGGCATAGGATTCAAGGGAATTCTTGGAAGACACCTTGTCTCGCTGCTTCTCATCTTCAGCTTTGTACTTCTCAGCCTCCTGGACCATACGCTCAATATCCTCCTTGCTCAACCGGCCTGTGTGCAGACAAACACATCTTTCAGGCAGGTAAGTAATGAACACTTTGACCTTTAAGACCTACAATACCTTCCAATTAAAGAGTGATCTTAATCATTTGGAAACACAACTTGTTGCCACCCAATGAAAAACAAGACCAAGCTTACCCTTGTCATTAGTGATGGTGATCTTGTTTTCTTTCCCTGTACTCTTGTCCACAGCAGACACGTTGAGGATACCATTGGCATCGATATCAAAAGTGACCTCAATCTGAGGAACACCACGGGGAGCAGGAGGGATGCCTGTGAGTTCGAACTTGCCAAGCAGGTTGTTATCCTTGGTCATAGCACGCTCACCTTCATAAACCTTGTAAGAAAGAAATTACTATTATACAAGGGTTTTTGTGCTGCATTTAGACAACCCCATCAAGACTGTTCGCTCAGACATCCAAGGAAGGAGTTGCCAACATAAAGATTTCTGGTGGAAACTACGAATGGTTGTGGAATCCATCATCACAGCGAGATGCCTTACACCTTGCTTTGTAAAATCAAAGGATAGTAGGAAAGTACCTGAATGAGCACACCAGGCTGGTTGTCAGAGTAGGTGGTGAAGGTCTGTGTCTGCTTGGTAGGAATGGTGGTATTGCGCTTGATGAGGACAGTCATGACCCCACCAGCAGTTTCAATGCCAAGGGAGAGAGGAGTGACGTCCAACAGAAGCAGGTCCTGAACATTTTCAGACTTGTCTCCAGAAAGAATGGCAGCCTGCACAGCTGAAACAGAAAAACGCAGTTTTAGGAAACAGAAAACATAAGTTGGAATTTGCTTTATAGTCATCTCTCGCTCAGACATCCAAGGAAGTTAGGCCATCATTAGCTAAACTTTTGGTGGAAACTACGAATGTTTAATAATCACTCATCATAGCGGAAACTTTCTGTATGCCCCCTAAGGAGTTGCCTATTTAGTATGAAATGTTCCGGAACATTACCTGCACCATATGCTACAGCCTCATCAGGGTTGATGCTCTTGTTGAGTTCTTTTCCGTTGAAGAAGTCCTGAAGAAGTTTCTGAATCTTGGGAATACGGGTAGAACCACCCACCAGGACAATATCGTGGATCTGGGACTTGTCCAGCTTGGCATCACGAAGGGCCTTCTCTACTGGGTCCAGAGTGCCTCGGAACAGATCAGCATTCAACTCTTCAAATCGTGCCCGGGTTATGGAGGTATAGAAGTCGATGCCTTCATACAGTGAATCAATCTCAATACTGGCCTGGGTGCTGGAAGAAAGGGTACGCTTTGCACGCTCACAAGCAGTGCGCAGACGACGGACAGCCCGCTTATTCTCACTGATGTCCTTCTTATGCTTTCGCTTGAATTCTGCAATAAAATGGTTGACCATTCGGTTGTCAAAATCTTCCCCACCTAAGTGGGTGTCTCCAGCTGTTGATTTGACCTCAAAGATTCCGTCTTCAATAGTGAGGATAGACACATCAAAAGTGCCACCTCCGAGGTCAAAGATCAGCACGTTCCTTTCTGCTCCAACCTGCATTAGAACACAAGTGTATAAATGTCTCCGCCATTTTGAATGGCCCAACTCTGGAACTAGGTCTGCATGGAATGAACCTACCTTCTTGTCCAAACCATAGGCAATAGCAGCAGCAGTTGGCTCATTGATGATCCTAAGTACATTAAGACCAGCAATGGTTCCAGCATCTTTGGTAGCCTGACGCTGAGAGTCATTGAAATAAGCAGGAACTGTAACAACAGCATTGGTGACGGTCTGGAAGAGAAAATCATCAGTAAGATGACTTCTTCGGAAGGGTCCCTCACCTACTGTGCCTTATGCAATAGAAGGGCCCCGTGCTGTTTGCACCAAACCCGATGCTAACATTTCAACCCCAATGACTGGCTCTGCCACTTACCTTCCCAAGGTAGGCTTCTGCGATTTCCTTCATCTTTGTCAGAACCATGGAAGACACCTCTTCTGGATAGAAGCTCTTGGTCTCTCCCTTGTATTCTACTTGGACCTTGGGTCTGCCTGCATCATTCACCACCATGAAGGGCCAGTGCTTCATATCAGACTGGACAACAGCATCATCAAACCGACGTCCAATCAGGCGCTTGGCATCTGTAGCAAGGACAAACCCCACCATCTTCGAGACCTTTTCGTCTTTGGAAACCCAAAACCCAGTTGCATTCCCAAACTCAGTCGCCCGCGGGCCTAACCATGGAAAAAGTCGCCCCTTTGGTTTGTCCTGAGACATCTCGGTTCTAGCCTGCCGCTATAAAAAGCACGAACCTCGGCCTCCCGAGCATGTTAAACGTCACTTTCTATTCTCAGACCTTCCCCGGGGCCCGCACGCAGACTAAGCGAGCGGCTCCCTACCCCCGAGCGTGCTCCTGGCCCACGGACGGGACCCCCATCGCCAGACGACCTGACGGCCGGCCGCTCACCGAAAACCGTGTTGGTGGGGTTCATCGCCACTTGGTTCTTGGCGGCATCGCCGATCAGGCGCTCCGTGTCGGTGAAGGCGACGTAGCTGGGGGTGGTTCGGTTTCCCTGGTCATTGGCGATGATCTCCACTTTCCCGTGCTGGAAGACGCCCACGCACGAGTAGGTGGTGCCGAGATCGATGCCAACCGCAGGTCCCTTCGACATGGTTGCTGCAAGGGGAGGGGGAGAAGAGACGCTGAGGCGGCGCCGGGAGGTCTATCCGTTTCCTCGGGCCCTCCCGCAGGACGCCTGCGTGCTCCCCTCCCTCCTCCTCCCGCAGACGTTCCGCGGGGCGCCTCCCCCAGGCCTACCGCGCCACCCCGCCGCAGCACGAGTCGCCGTGCCAACCGTGCGGCCCGCCCCGGCTGCGGGCGCCTCTGCCCCGGGGGCTGCGCCGCGCCGGGCCACGTGGTCGGGGGGGAAGGGAGCCGGGGCCGCGCCCCAAGGCCGCGCGCGTGTCCGCGCCGCTTCCTCTTTCCGGGCCGCGGCCCCTGGCCCGCTTCCCGCACCCCGAGGGCGGAGACGGCCGCCCCCACTAGAGTCAGGGCGCGGGCCCGGCCCTGCTCCCGAGCCCCCGCGGCCTAGGGCGCCCCGCGGCCCGCCCCGACATAACCTCAGGTCCCCGCCGCACCGCACCCTCCTCCCGCTACCCTCCTCGCTTCCCCGGGCCGCGGCCTTACCGCGCGTGGAGGCCCGGCTGCGTGGCGGAGGAAATAAAAAACTGCAGACCTCTCGGGAGCCGCCGCGTTCAATGAGACCGGTTTCCGCCCGCCACCCAGGCTCTTATACTCTGCCTCAGAACCTTCCAGAAGGGGTCCGCCCCTGCCGGCTGTCCGTCACGGCCCTCCAGCCAATGGGCGCGCCGCTCCTGCCCGCGACACCAATGGCCAGCCCGGGCCCGCCAGAGCCCCGCCCCCTCCCGCCTCCCCGCTCCCCTGCCCCCGCCCCGCCATGACGCAGTCGCCGCCGGGTTCTGGAACTTTCATTCCCGCCCCCGCTCTCCGAACTAGCCCCGGGGAAAGGGAGGGTGGGGCCGGCCGAGCCCGCGCGCGGGAGTCCTCAGTCACCCCGGGCGCCGTGGATGGGGGAGGGGAGGGAGCGTCCGCTTCTGCGCAGGCGCCGCCCCGGCGCGGACGGAAGGAGGGGGCGGGAGGGGGCGGGCTAAGCGGGAACCGGCCAATGGCGGCGGCCCATGCCGCGCTCCGGCTCTGCGGGCGCCCGGGCAGGAAGCGCGGGGGGCCCGGGCGCGGCGGGGAGAAGGCGGAAGTGCGGCCAGGACAAAATGGCCGCGAAGGTTGTCGCGCTCCTCCCTCCCCGCCCCCACCCCGGCCGGCCTCCGCGGGCCCCACGTTTCTCAGCCGGCCGGGCCTGGGGCAGAGCCGACCCCCCGCCTTGGTTCTGGCCCTGGAGGGAGTCGCTCGGGGTCGGCCTGGACCCCAGAGACGATCTAGAGCTCGGTACTGCAGCGGGTGCCCCCCCCTCCGGCCTAAAAGGCCTGGGGGGGTGGGGGTCGCACCATGGAAGCTCGGAGAATACAGACCCGACCCGGGGCTCCGGGCGCGCACCCCCAGCTCTCTGCATCCCCCTCCCTCCTTGGGAGCTTGGGGGAATAAAAGCCTGAGCTAGGAGTGCGCACCCCCAGCTCTCTGCACCCCCTTCCTCCGTGGAAGCTCGGGGAATACAGGCCCGGCTCCATATGCGCGCCCCCAGCTCTCTGCACCCCCCTCGCAGCATGTAAGCTGGGGAAATATAGGCCCGGGCTCCGGGCACGCACCCCCCTCCCAGCATGGAAGCTCGGGGAATACAGGCCCAGCTCCGTTTGCGCACCCTCACCTCTCTGCACCGCCCCCCCCCCCCCCCAGCACGGAAGCTCGGAAAATACAAGCCCAGCTCCGTCTGCGCACCCCCAGCTCTCTGCATCCCCCTCGCAGCATGGAAGCTCGGGGAATACGGGCCCGGCTCCACTGCATCCCTCTCCCTCCGTGGAAGCTCAGGAAATACAGGCCCAGGCTCCGGGCACCCCCAGCTCTCTGCGCCCCCCTCCCTCCGTGGAAGCTCGGGGAATACAGGCCCGACCCCGGGGCGCAGCTCGCCCGCCAGCTCTCTGCAACCCTCTCCTCTCCCGCAGCGCTGGGCTGTTTCCCTCTTCCCCTCCCCTCGCCGCCCCGGGCTGCCGGGAAGGGCAGCGGGGAGGGCCGGGGGAGGCGAGGTTCGGGTTACCCCGTGTCCTTTCTGAGCCTTTTATTTTCAGCACCATGAGTCAATTCCTTCCCCTGCCTTGACTTTTTTCCGCAGGAACTAAACAAGGGCCCCTGGAGAGGCCTGGCGGCTGAAGGGCTCGCGCTTCGGTCTTTTGAGCGTGCTCAGGGCTTTGTCCTTCCAAAGACCCCCACCCCCCACCCCAAACACACACACACACACACACACACACTCTCTCTCTCTCTCTCTCTCTCTCTCTCTCTCTCTCTCTCTGCTAGCTTAGCCACGTGTTCCGTGCAAAAGGCGGGGCACTTATGTTCCTATTAACCAATAAGTAAGCATAGGTAGGTGAAAAGACATTTGGGGGCTAACATTTTTTTTTAAGGGCATGGCTGGATTTAGAAAGATGTCCAGATTGTGTGAAAAACACCGTAATGAATGAATGGCTAAGCACTGTGCCCCGGTAAAACCCAGAGACTGATTAAAAAAAAAAAAAACCAGAATTTTCCATACTGGGGAGATGGCTCAAGAGTCAAGTGTGTTGTTTTTCGTGACCAAGGAACTGAGATCTGTTTGGGGAACTGCTGGCCCCTGCCCAAACATCCCCATAGCAGTGCTTAGGAGGGCATCTGGGGGCCAGAGTGATAGTACAGTGGGTGGAGCATTCGCCTTGCACATGGCTGACCCTGGTTGGATCCCTGGCATCCCAAATGGTCCCCTGAGCATTGTGGGAATGTGACCCAAAAAATAAATAAATGAAAGGACCAGACCAAGGATTCAATGAGTAGGGCACTTGCCTTGCACTCAGTCAGCCCCGGGGCTGTCCTCCTACCAGATGCAGTCCCCAAGCCCTGCCAGAAATCATCTGTGAGTGCAGAGCCAGGAGTAAGCCTGGAGCAGTTTGTGGTGTAGCCCAAACTCCAAACCAAAGTAAAAAGATTTTCCTTTTGTGGCTTAGAGTTCAGCCCGGTGTTGATGGGGACCACCCAGGGAATGAACCCACGCCTTTGTCATACAAAGCATGCACTCCAGCACCCCCCAATTTTTTCTTTACATATTTACCTTGCTGGGAAAATACTGATTAGAGTTTTCACAAGTATCTCCCAAAAAGGTTAAATTTTTTGTTTGTTTTTTGGGCCCAACCCTGCAATGCTTAAGGTTTACTCCTGGTTCTGGGCTCAGGGGTCACGTTGACGGGGCTCCAGGAATCATAAGGAGTGCTGGGGGTAGAACCTGGATCAGCAAGAAGTTTGTTCACTTGGGGGGCTGGAGCAATAGCACAGCGGGTAGGGCCTTGCACGGGGCCGACCCAGGTTCGATTCCCAGCATCCCATATGGTCCCCCGAGCACCGCCAGGAGTGATTCCTGAGTGCAAAGCCAGGAGTAACCCCTGAGCATCGCCAGGTGTGACCCAAAAAGCAAAAAAAAAAAAAAAAGAAAGAAAGAAGTTTGTTCATTTGGGGGCTTCTGGGAGGGCTGTCCCTGCTCTGTGATGGGGGTAGCACCCAGATGCCTGAGTGAGGGGACCTCGGGCTTGACTTGGGGTCTAACCTGGGCCAGCTATATGCAAAGCATGTGCTCCTGCCCTTTGAACCTGCTCGCGGGGACAGAAGGTGAATTTTATATGATGCTTTTACAACTGTTCAAAGAGCTTTCATCTGTGTGTTTATCTTCAAGACACTTCTCTCTGGAGCCAGGAAGATAATTCAAGATGATCGAGATTATTTGTGCATGTGCTGCTCGAGCCCGCGTGCTTGCCTGTGCCCACGTGTTGCTGCCGAGTACATGTGTCGCCCGAGCACGTGTGTCACCCACATTTCCCCTTTTGAGATGTGGACTGTGGTTTTCTCTCCACTCGGGAGAAGCCTGTGTTCTCCTCTGAGCGCGTCTCTCTCTCCTCCACTCCCTCTCTCTCTCTCACTCCTTCCTCAAAACTCCCAAATAAAGCCTGTTATACTTAAAAAAATAAAAAAAATATTCAGAGTATTCAATCATAATTATTGATTAGATTTACGTTAGGAGAAAAGAATGAGATTCAGAGATGTTATTGGTGGGAAGATAAACAGTTGACTGAGTCAAGCTGAGAGTTGACTCAGTCAAGCTGAGTTGTTTTACTTCTAGATTCTTGGGTCTTTTTTATTAGCTACACTGCAAGAGGATATCTAGAAACACACGCAGCTCTCGCACCGTTCCCCACTCAAATCTCTCTCTCAAATCTCTCAAGTATCTCCATGGCATCGCACTTTGCAGCCCTTATAACTAATGTCTGAAAAGCCTATGAGAATTTACCCACCGATGATGATGGAAACCAGAACCCACCCAACTCTGCTGGCTTGGGGGACCCCCTCCCCCATAGTAGTGAGTAAAGACACCCAGAGCTCAGGCAGCCCGTGTTTTGTAAGCAGGAGGCCTGGGTTCAATTCCTGGAACTGCCTGGTCTAGGTACTGCCAGGAATGACCCCTGAGCACCGAGAACTGCAGGGTATGTCCTCTGAGCCCTGCCAAATAAGTAGAACAGGAATCTGGAAGAATTGCAGGTAGGGTAAGTGGCAGAGCATAAGGCCCTCAGTGATGGAATGTGTGCCTGCATGCAGGAGACCCAGGGTTAACCCCTAGCTCTACCTCAAGAGACAGAGCACATGCCTAGCATGGCTGAGGTCTAAGTTTGTCCTCTGAATCTACATTATCTGAGGTAGTCCCAGAGAGTGACCTATTAAAAAAATTTTTTTTAAACTATATACACACGTATCTGTGTGTATCGGAAATCCTGAGATCAGTGTCACACATGAAAGGATGTAGGGCTGGAGTGACAGCACAGCGGGTAGGGTGTTTGCCTTGCACATGACCGACCCGGGTTCGATTTCCAGCATCCCATGTGGTCCCCCAAGCACCGCCAGGAGTAATTCCTGAGTGCAGAGCCAGGAGTAACCCCTGAGCATCACTGGGTGTGACCCAAAAAGCAAAAAAAAAAAAAAAAGATAGTCATTTCAAAATATATCTAAATTGGGGGGGGGCTAGAGCGATAGCATAGTGGGTGGGGCATTTGCCTTGCACGTGGCTGACCTGGGTTCGATTCCCAGCATCCCATCTGGTCCCCCGAGCACCGCCAGGAGTAATTCCTGAGTGCATGAGCCAGGAGTAACCCCTGTGCATCGCCAGGTGTGACCTTAAAAAAAAAAAAAAGCAAAATATATCTAAATGAAGCCATCATGCTACATGCTTTAGACAGTGAAATAGGTAAAAAAAAAAATTCACAATATGGGGGGAAAAGGCAAAATAACCTTTCTTTCTGGTCACTCTCAAAATGTGTTCCAGGGCTCAGGGATGTGGCTCGTTGGTAAAACACCTGCCTCAAATGTGTGAGGTTAAGCTTGATCCCAGGCATACAACACACACACACCCACACATACACATACGCACACACGTACGCACACATGCACACATGCACACAAATCTTTAAAATGTTTAGTCTTCTGGTTTTGGTGCTACACCAGCTCTTGACTATGTTCTCGATAAATAGGACGGTTCAGGGGTTGAAGCAATTGTACAGCAGGTAAGCCTCTTGCCTTGTATACAGCCCACCTGGGTTTGATTCCCAGTATTCCATATGGTCCTCTGAGCACAGCCAGGTTAATTCCCGAGTGTAGAGCCAGAAGTAATCCGTGAGCATTGTTAGGTATGGCCCCAAAACAAAACAAAACGAAGATAAATAAATAGAACAATTCAGAGCTTCTGTCTACCTCTTCATATATTTGGTTTTGAGGCAACATCTGGCAGTACTGAGAGACCCTTCCTGGTTTGGCTCTGGATCATATGGGGTGCTGGAGCTCAAACCCAGGTCAATGTGTGTTAAGTGAAGAGCCTTACTGTATTATCACTCCAGCCTTCTGTTTATTTATTAGTTGTTTGACTTTTGGGGTTATGCAGCTGTGCTCAGGGGTCATTCTTGGTGGTGCTTTGGGGACTATATGCAGTGCTGGGGATCAAACCAGGTCAGCCTGGTGCAAGGCAAGTGCCTTAACCTGTGTACTATCTGTCTCGTCCAGGACTACCTTCTTATTACGTAGTGATTCATAGTTTATAAATATACATATATACATATACACATATCTCCAAGCCTACTCGGTTCGGGACTGGGCCTCCTTCACCCAGCTCCCCCACCTTTCAGTAGCTAGACAGTTACACCCACCAACTGCCATGTAACCCCATCAACAGCCATCCAGAGACTATAAAACCAAGCTCCCGGAAGCGCACGGCCTCATTTGCAGATGCGTGACCTCTTATTCTCTAGTTCTCACTCTCAGAGAACCCAGTAGGCTACTGAGAATATCATACCCGCCTATATCTCCCAAAAAGGTTAAATTTTTTGTTTGTTTTTTGGGCCCAACCCTGCAATGCTTAAGGTTTACTCCTGGTTCTGGGCTCAGGGGTCACGTTGACGGGGCTCCAGGAATCATAAGGAGTGCTGGGGGTAGAACCTGGATCAGCAAGAAGTTTGTTCACTTGGGGGGCTGGAGCAATAGCACAGCGGGTAGGGCCTTGCACGGGGCCGACCCAGGTTCGATTCCCAGCATCCCATATGGTCCCCCGAGCACCGCCAGGAGTGATTCCTGAGTGCAAAGCCAGGAGTAACCCCTGAGCATCGCCAGGTGTGACCCAAAAAGCAAAAAAAAAAAAAGAAAAAGAAAAAGAAAGAAAGAAAGAAAGAAAGAAAGAAAGAAAGAAAGAAGTTTGTTCATTTGGGGGCTTCTGGGAGGGCTGTACCTGCTCTGTGATGGGGGTAGCACCCAGATGCCTGAGTGAGGGGACCTCGGGCTTGACTTGGGGGCTACCCTTGCACTTGACAGGGACGAATAGAGACGTTACTGGGCCTGCTCAAGCGAATTGAAGAACAATGGGGTGATAGTGATAGTGATGCATAACTCAGGATATGATGAATGTCATGTCCCCATCTCTTTATAAGTAGAGGATTTCAAACACATTCAGGGAGCAGAGAAATCAAATATTACAGGGGAAAGGTATTTACTTTGCATGTGGCTAGCCCTGGTTCAAATCTCAGATTTCACCATATAGTTCCCCAAGTACTACCAGGGGTCACTTCTAAGCGCAGGGCCAGGAATAGCCCCTGATGCCTGTTGAATATGATCCCAAATTTCAAAAAAAAAAGCATTCAGGATTCAATAGTCCAGTATTTAGGGTACTTGTCTTAATGCAGCTAATCCTGGTTCGATTATTGGAATCACATAAGGTTCCAGGAGTGAAGCTTGAGCAAAGACCCAAGAATAGTCCCTGAGTACTGCCAGGTATGTTCCCCCCACTACAAAAAAAACTGACATTCAGGATGTAAAAGTTTGAAAAGTTTGGGTGCCATAGCAGAAACTGCAGTGGAGTCTGAGGCCCAAGGTTCACAATGCAGAAGATAAAGTCTATTTGTTTTTGGGTCACCTTGGAGGTGCTTCTGGCTGTGCACTCAGAGATCACTCCTGGTGGGCTCAGGGAACCATTTGAGGTGCTGAGGATTGAACCCAGGTCAGTCAATGTGCAAGGCAAATGCCCTAGCAGCTGTACTATCACTCTGGCAATATCGATTAGTACCAATACTTGATAAGTATTTTCATTATTAGGTACTAAATACCCTTCTGAGTACTTGGTCTTTATCCTGGGATGGCTTTTTTTTCAGATTTATTTGAATCTTTTAATCTTTACTTCTTTTCAAATCAGGTTGAATCATGTTGGTATTTTCTGTTGGCATTTTACCTTGGCATAAATACTTGTCTGGTAAATATTTATTTGTTAATTTTATAAATTCCTGAAGGGTAGGAACTTGGTATTTCTCGTATGTATATTAGTTTCTTGCTTTGTGAATCTTTCTATATGAGTAAATAAAATCAGCAAATAATAGATCACATTTAGTCTTGCTTTTTGG
Organism: Sorex fumeus; assembly: GCF_029834395.1. Lineage (NCBI taxonomy): Eukaryota > Metazoa > Chordata > Mammalia > Eulipotyphla > Soricidae > Sorex > Sorex fumeus. The sequence continues at coordinate 16,603,200 of NW_026606085.1, read as the reverse complement.
GTCACACCCGGCAATGCACAGGGGTTACTCCTGGCTCTGTGCTCAGGAATTACCCCTGGCAGTGCTCAGGGGACCATATGGGATGCTGGGAATCGAACCCGGGTCGGCCGCGTGCAAGGCAAACGCCCTACCCGCTGTGCTATCGCTCCAGCACAGCAGTAGGGCGTTCGCCTTACAAGCGACCAACATGGTCTACCCGAGTTCAATTCCTCCGCCCCTCTCGGCAAGCTACCTAGAGTATTTGATATGCCAGACACAGTAACAACAAAGTCTCCAATGGAGACGTTACTGGGCCCGCTCGAGCAAATCGACGATCAACGGGAGGGCCTTTACCTATTTAGTCTTGAGTTCTGTGCTGGCAGCAAACTAATACACAACACTCCAGAGCAGGTTATGACCTTCAGCCTCTCCAATATCACTTTCACTTATTTATTTTTTTAATTGCGGACACAGATGCATCTGTAATAAATATTTGGTTTTGCCATCAAATACAGTCCCAATTACAAGGCAACTTAGAAGTTAGAATGAAAATATAAACAGCTTAACACCAGAAATGAGGCAAAATTATGTCTTTTTTTTTTCAACAGCATTCTGAAATTGTTTTTATACAGTGTGACAACAAAGGCATCAGTTTCATTATTTTACAGGTTTTAAGTTTGGCTTATTTTATCGAAATGGGTTATTCTCGAAATATCCACATCATTCCACCTGTTTCTTCCTCCTACACTTTTTCTTCTACTGTTTATCCTCTCCGTTTGTTTCAAATTAAAGAATCAAATTGATTGAATTAATTTTTTCCGCCAAAGTTAGTGGAATCTGGCTGGAAATCAATAATGGCTCAAACTTTATCCTATGCTCCGAGCTTGTCCATATAAACCCAAATCCCTGACTCCAAGAGCAAAACTATCATTGCAAAGATCAGTTTATTGGGTTTATCAGCTCCATGTCCAATTTCTTAGAATTTCTCAGATCTAAGGTAGTGATCTGTGATTGATTTTAGTGTGTCTAGATTTCCAGTGTGAACAGATTTCCAAGATGATCTGGATATTCAACTGGTACTTTAGTCTTCTAGTAACTAACATATTTAATAATCTAAACCTCCTTTTCATGCAAAGGGGACTGGTTCCTGCTTCCAAAAGCATTAGGCAGGAAATCTTAAATTCAAAGTTAGCAAATAATGATAAAAGCAAGTTGATAGAGCTGCAGCCTCCGTAAAATACTTGTTGGGCTCAGGTACTTTAGAAATGAAAATTCTTAGAATCACAGAGCAAAAGTGACAAGTTGCCAAGAGGCATATTACCAGAAGAATAAAAAGTTGAGTAAGGAAGGGGTTTATATCTTACAATGAGGCAGTGTTAGTTAGTACAAGAAGCATTCCGAATATGCAAGCCCTCTTAAACTAACAGAAAGCATTCTTTACTTCTGCAAGTCTCTTTATTTCCCACTTTCTAAAACAGAACAAATTCAGATCTCATCTTTCACCCAAGGATAATCTGCTGTTTCTTAAAGGATTTTAGAAGGAGCGATATTGGCACTATGTGAGGGCACCATTGTGAGAATTAGATATAGAAACTGAAAACCCAGAGAGACGGGCTTTTTCCTTGATCATCCATTTTCCTTGAAGGAGCCGATTCCTGTTATTATTTCGATGCTGAAGTAGTGTTTATTTAAGGAAAAGAGAAAGTAGCAAAGTTAATTCTGCAAGCCCAGCCAGAGGGGCCCACCCTGATTCACTTTTATAAGCAAAGCTTTCAATCCTTATAGTTACCATTACTTTTTCTTTTCTGGGTATATGTTGGGGGGGATGGGGGTGGTGCTCAGGCAGCCTAGGGACCACTCCAGTAATTCTCAGCCAAGCAGGCCGACAGTTCAATGTGAGGAATGTGGTGCTACTTGGACTCTATGGTGACACCATGAACATTCTTGGGCCTTTGTGGTGCCAAGGATTGAACTGGAGTTGGTCACGTGGAAGATAGGAAGTTGCCCCTGTAATATCTAATCGGCCTCACATTACTTTTTTTCCCAATAGCCTGCCTCCCATTAAAAAAAATTATATATATATATATTTTTTGCAGTTTCAGGGATGGGACCAACAAGCAAGGCATGTGCTTTAACCACTGACCCACATCCTCAGCCCTCCTGTTAAATCTCGATATATTCTGCACTTCCAAAGGTTCACATTTGCTCTAGGTTCCTTGAGGGGTTATTTCAAACTTAGTATTCTTGCTGTAGAGTGACTTTGACTATCAGTAGTCAAAACAATTGAAAAGGCAGTTGCTATATTGGAAGCTGCTGATTTCTCAGACTCTTTCCTTCTCCCCCCCAAGAATCAGCTCTTCCAATCAGCTATTCAGGCGCAGCGGTTCTGCTCATTCTTTTGAAGTTGCTGACAATTAAAACGGGAACAGGCATTCACCTAGCTCCCTCTTGCCACCCATTGTTATTCTCCCAGCTCTTCCCTGAATGTTAATTTCCTTTCCTACCAGTCCGGAAGCAGACTTCCTGGGAGGCTGAGCTGGGGGGAAATACTGAATTTCTGTGTCTACCTCTCAGGAGGGATTGATTATGACTTACTTTCATTGCCACTGGGGAATGCTGGCAATCCCTGATCTTTTTGATAATTTAAGGCCTCGAATTGTCAAAAGTCCCAGGTTCAGATCTTTTCCCTAAAATAAATGGAGGAAGCTCTCAGTTCGGTGCAATACTAAACTTCCTCATAACAATCATGGACATATGAAGAGAACAAGATTCCAATCACCCTTTCTAGTCTACTCTTGAAATCCTGGTTTCATCTGAGAGAGAAGAGAATGTTATGTCGGATGGCCTTTTCGGCATCCGTGAAAATCTCTTCTCTAGAAACTTCTTTCTAAAGACACTGGGAAATGTCACAGTGCATGTTTCCTTGCTCCAGAGACAAGCAGGTTATGCCTCACGATCATCTGATCGGAAGGAGAATCCACGGTCGCTCCAGTTTCTGTATTTCTGATATTTGTCAGTGGCCCTCTAAAATTCATCGAGAAAAAAGTTTTCACAGTCCCCTGTCACATGTTTTGAACTCCTTTTGTAATTCTACAATATAAGTAGAAAGGTACTCTATAAGTAGAAAGATTAGTAGTAGAGTGGGAGAAACTCTATCATTTTCCATCCCCCACGATTTCAACTCCTCTTGAAATGACTATCCAAGCCTATGGCGAATAAGTGAAGTCAAGTCAGAATCAAAGAGACGTGGTTCCTTTCTGGGAGTTTCTCGAAGTTTCTCAGCCCCAGTCCAGGTGCAGAGAGGTGTGATATAAGGCTGTGGGCTCTGCTTGACTATCTGAATAAACATCATCTTCCACTAGGTTTGCAGAAATGCATAGAAAATTTGTGAACACCTCATTTCTTCTTGACAACGGTGAACAAAATACTGATACAAAAAAAAATCTCAGGTGACAATTTTAAGTGTGTTCACTTCCCTTTCCCCAGCTTTTCACACCCGGGGTCCCGGTCCACCAACACAGTTTAAGACTCCGGCTCTCCCCTGCTCTGGTGCCAGGACGCCCTGAGATGCCTTTTGTAGAGATGAAGGGCTTCACTCTGTCTTGTCGGGTGTCCCGTCCGAAAAAGTGTTCTGGCTGTGTTCCATGCAAAGCTCGCTGCGACGTGGTGACCTCACTCCTGGTTCCAGGGGGTGTGTGGCTGGTGACGGAGCTGCAGCAGCTCAGCAGAGTCCTGGGACCCTGGCTCAGAGGGGGCGCGGGAGTCCTGTCCACTCTCCCTCAGACGGTTTGGAAGGCTCTGCTCTGGCTGGGGATCATGCTGGGTGTGGTTTCGGCTTTGGTCAGGGTAGCATGGTGCCCCTTCTTTGGTTCCGAGCCCCGCACCTCTGTCCCCACGATGCTATACGCGTGGCCGGCCAGCCCGGGCTGCGGCGCCGCCTCCGTGGACAGTGTCCGCTGGCTCCGTGAGGCACTATTTGCAGTGGACCGTGTGGAGGACGAGCCTGAGCGGGAGCTCTGAGAGCCTGAGGAAGAGGAGCTGGGCTTCACCAGGCGTGCTTTGGGGGCTTCTGCGTCCTCTCTGGAAAGGAGGAGGGGGAGAAGAAAGTAAAGATACATCATTTTTCTTTCCTTTTTTGGGGGGTGGGGTGGGTGGGGGGTCTCACCCAGCGAGGCTCAGGAGTGACTCCTGGCTCTGTACTCAGGAATCACTCCTGGCGGTGTTCGGGGGACCATATGGGATGCCAGGGATCAAACCTGGGTCGACAGAGTGCAAGGCAAAAGCCCTACCCGCTGTGCTATTGCTTCAGCCCCTGCAAAGATACATCTTAATGCTGATCAGCCGAGGGTGGCTGCTTCCTCCTGAGGTTTCCCAATAGATTCTTCAAGCTGGGGACCTGAGAACTATGGAAGGGTGCGACCCCAGGGAGCTGGGCAGCTCTGCCCTGACCAACTGACAAAGGTTTAGTTTTGGCTTAGGAAAATGGGTGTTAGCCCCCGGGTCCGCCAAGTGCTGGGGAAGATGACCACTTGCACACCTGTGATCATTCTCCGGTCCCGGTCATGGCCCAGGGGCCATGCAGTCTCTGTCCTACGCCCTTTTTAAGCGGAAATAAATCAAGAACAAGATGAACTTCCTCCCTCTTTGTTGTTTACGGGTGGTGCTTGGGAGCCAACGCATGAAATCAACCCTCTGGGCCTCTCTCTGTCTCTCAGACTTCCTCCAATTTTGTTCTGATTTATTTATTTACTTATTCAATCTTTGGCACACACCAGCTGTGCTCAGGGTTTCCTCCTGGTTCTGTGCTCAGAAATCACTTCTGGTGGGGTACAAGGGCCCATACAGGGAGCTGGAGATTGAACCTGGTTGACCGCATGCAAAGCAAGTGCCCTACCCACTGTGCTCTCTCTCCAGTTCCTAAAATTCAGCTCTTTTTTTTTTCTTTTTGGGTTACACTCAGTGATGCTCAGGGGTTACTCCTGTCTCTGCACTCAGGAATTACTCATGGTGGAGCTTGGGGGACCATATGGGATGCCAGGGATTTAACCCCGTCGGCCATGTGCAAGGCAAATTCCTACCTGCTGTACTATCGCTCCGACACCAAGTTCAGCTTTTAAGGCCTCTCTAGTGGGTGGTTTCACAGTAATGTCAAGAAAAACAGATTTTCTATCCCCAGACTGCCTCCTTACACACCAGAATAGTCCATTGAGGACGTGGCATCCGTGTGGGCTGGTCCATATGGAATTGTCCTAGAAAGGAAGCCTATTGGAGGAAGGGGTTGGGGAGGGAGCTTTACCGGATCTCATTGGGTCTCTCCTCTTCCTCGTATCTCTCTTTGTCTTTCCTTCGGATCAGCAGCCACACTAAGAAGACAATCAGCATCGCGCCAGCCACCATGCCGGTAACTGCCCCTGCCAACATGCCTATGCTTTGCACATCTGTTTTCTCAGAAACAAAAGCAGAAGTGAAACCAAACATGAGCTAGGAAATAGATGAATGAATAGATGAATGCAGGAAACAAAAACCCTGCAACAGGACGCCTGCTTCCAGATCTTTCCACCTCTCCTCCTATTTCCCGATTTAATTGCTCTTTGTGTGTGATTAGATTGGAGGGTAGCAGGATATGCTACCCAAAATATAACACTCTGACGTGAGGGTGACCTTAGGTGGGGCCCGGGGATCACTCCCTACAATAACTGACCCAACTACATTGGCTTGATGATTCCATGTTTGGGCCTGGTGATGCGGGACCAAATCGGGCCAGGCAGGAATGGTGCTTGATTGAGTGCCTGAGAAGGCATAATTAACCGTTATAAATCACTGTCACTGTCACTGTCCTCCTGTTGCTCATCAATTTGCTTGAGGGGGCCTAGTAACGTCTCCACTGTGACACTTGTTACTGTGTTTGGCATATCGAATACATCATGGGGAGCTTGCCAGGCTTTGCCAGGAGAGATACTCTTGGTAGTTTGCCAGTCTCTCCATGAGGGGCAGAAGAATCAAACCTTGGTTGGCCGAGTCGGCCAGGTCAAACACATACAAGGCAAACACCCTACCCGCTATGCTACAGTTATAAATCACAGAATCTAAATCAAGAAGAAAAAAAAAGGTTAAAAAAATTGCGTGGTTTCTAGAAAAAACTTCAACAAATTGGGCCAGTCTAGTGCTGTCCTGCAGATGCGCACAAAGGCCAGCATGCAAGGCCCGTGTCAAGCCCTTTGGGGTATCTTCTCGGCCCAGCATTAGGATTATTGTAAGCTGATTTGTTATGTTTTGGGGTCACAGCCAGCAGTGGTTAGGGACCACTCCTGGTGGTGCTTTGTGGGGGAGGGTCCATGCTGTGCTGAGCCTCCCCCAAAGCATGTGATGGGCCCATTGAGCTCTCCAGCCTCCCTATGCTTTTGTTGTTGGGGTAGAGGACTATGGGCCAGCCCTCCAGGTGATCTGTGCTCAGGGTTTACTCCTGTCTCTGTGCTCATGGATTACTTTTGGTGGTGCTTGGGGGAACCATATGAGGCAACGGAGATGGAACCAGGGCCAGCTGTATGCAAGGCAAATAAATGCCTTATTCCCATACTGGGCTGGAGCGATAGCACAGCGGTAGGTCGTTTGCCTTGCACGCAGCCAACATGGCCGACCCGAGTTCGATTCCTCCGCCCCTCTTGGAGAGCCCGGCAAGCTACCGAGAGTATCTTGCCCGCACGGCAGAGCCTGGCAAGCTCCCCGTGACGTATTCGATATGCCAGACACAGTAACAACAAAGTCTCCAATGGAGATGTTACTGGGCCCGCTCGAGCAAATCGATGATCAACGGGAGGGCCTTTACTTTACTACTACTATTCCCATACTATCTCTCTAGCCCCAAAGCTATTATTGTAATTATTTTGTTTATAATTATTTTGTTTTGTTTTTGGTCACACCCAGGAATGGTCAGGGCTTAATCCTGGCTCCAAGATCCTTTCTGCTTCTGGTGGGGCTCTGGGGACCATATGGCGTGCTGAGGACCGAACATGGGTTGGCCACATGCAAGGTAAACATCTGACCAACTCTGCCATCTCACTGGCCCTGGAATTTTTTTTATGTATTTATTGGTCCACATCCGGCTGTGCACAGGACTGACTCCTGGCTCTGTGCTCAGGGATCACTCCTGGCAGTGCTTAGGAGACCCTGTGGTGTGCCAGGGACCGAACCCAGTTTGGCTGCGTGTAAGGCAAGCACCTTACCCATTACACTATCTCTCTGGCCCCCTGGTTATTAATATTTTTTAAGAAACAGCAGACAAGGGGGACTGGAGCAATAGCACAGCAGGTAAGGTGATTGCCTTGCACGCAGCCGACCCAGGTTCGATTCCCAGCATCCCATATGGTTCCCCGAGCACCACCAGGAGAGATTCCTGAGTGCATGAATCAGGAGTAACTCCTGTGCATCACCGGGTGTGACCCACAAAGGCAAAAAAAAAAAAAAAAAAATAGCAGACAAGACAGGCAAAGCTCTGAAAACAGCATTGAAATTCCCTTTTAGATTTATGAAGTAGATCTCCATTGGATCCCGCTTGATATCCTAGTGAAGGGAGCTTCTGGGAATTGGCGACCAAGCACGTCTATACAAACACAGGTAAAACTGTTGAAACGTTCGTGAAAATGAACTAACTTGAATGGTCGCCTTGAGGTTCTGGAAATGAAGATTTGGCCCTTGACTTAGTCTTGCTCATGATTAAACAGGTTTTACACTGTAGCATGGTGTGAAACCAGAGCCAAGCCCACCCGCTCGGATACTTACACTGCACGGTCACTCTCACCACGCAGCTCTCCTTGCCCGCCTCGTTGCCTGCTGTGCACTGGTACAGGCCGGAGGAGGACATAGTGAGATTCTGCAGCAGGACGCGCCCCGGGTGGCTGTAGTCTGCGGAGCAGAAAGAATGGGATCTCCTTAGGGCGAGTATTAACTGTTATTTTCTCACTGACCTGAGATGCTCTTCCTAGTCAGAAGAGATGATAATAGAATGAAAACATTTTTGGAATGTGGAAAGAAAGTATGAGCCTTTTTGTTTGTTTGTTTTCCCATCTGGCGTTTCTCACAGGTAGCTCCTGGCCCTGTGTTTAGGGTCCACTCTGGGCAATGCTGGGGGACCACAGGTCATAGTGCTTTAAGCCTTCAACTACCTCTCCAGCACTTAAACTGTAGAGAGCCCTTGTATAACCTATCTTAGTTGTAATGGCTGCCCTTGTATAACCTATCTTAGTTGTATAGTTGTGACCGACCTTAAACTTTTTTCTGGTTTTGTTTACTTGGGGACCACACCAGGTAATGCTCAGAGGTTACTCCTGGCTCTGTACTCAGGAATTACTCCTGGTGGTGCTCAGGCAATCGTATGGGATGTAGGGAACTGAACTCTGGTTGGCTTTGTGCAAGGCAGATGCCCTGCCCTCTGTACTATTCCTCTGGCCTGCTAACCCTTGATTTTTTTTGGGTCACACCTGGTGATGCACAGGGGTTACTCCTGGCTCTGCACTCGGGAATTACTCCTGGCAGTGCTCGGGGGACCATATGGGATGCTGGGAATCGAACCCGGGTCGACTGCGTGCAAGGCAAACGCCCTACCCGCTGTGCTATTGCTCCAGCCCCCTTGAGCTCTTAAAAACTTTCAGGGTCCAGAGAGAGAGCCCAATGATCTGAGCATAAGCTTTGCATGCAGGAGGCCCTGGTTTGATTCCTACCACCATGTGGTTCCCTGAGTCGTGTCGCCAGGAGTGAACCCTGAAGACTGGGTGGGGTATAACCGTGAGCACTGTTGTGTGTGACCTCAAAACGAAACAGAACCAATAAAATGGAGGAGCTGGGTTCAATTCCCAGCACCCCTGAACATCCTTGGGAGTGACCCCTGAGCACTGCCAGGTTGGCTCATAAACCAACCAACCGAAAATAAATAGTGAATCCTTTAGGGACCAGAGATGTGGCTAAGTGGTTGAGCCTAACTTCTTAAACTCGGTCCTGACCCCATAACTTTTTACAACTTTGATTTAGGGCCAGACAGACGACTTAATGGGCTTAAAGTATGTGGCAGCAGAAGGCCCAGGTTCTGTCACAGCACTGCGTGATCTCATGAGCCTAAAATGTAAGAAAAGTTTGGTCTTTTTGTTTTGATTTGTTTGTTGTGTCGCTCCCAGCGGTGTTCAAGGATTACTCCTGGCTCTGTGCTCTGGAATTACTCCTTGCAGTGCTTGTGGGACCATATAGGATGCCAGGGACTGAACGGGTCAGCCGCTTACAAGGCAAATGCCCTACCCACTGTATGATCACTCTGGCCTTGCAAATGGCTATTTTTACACCTATTATATTTACCTGCGAGTGTGTGAAGCCTTCTCGGGTGGTGACAAGCAGAAACAAAGAGGCCCTGCTAGAGGACTTACTGTGAAATGCAAGATCCTGGGTTCAATCCCTAAAACTACATGACCCCCCCAAAAAAAACCTAAATGATAAACAAAGTTTATTTTTTCCTAATCTCACCACTTTTGCTTACCATTTGAGGATGGAAAGGACAGGTTTTTTTTGTAATAGTTTATGAATGAAAATGCAAAGTATATTCAAGGTCTTAGGGAGCTGCTGGCAAACTCTTAGAACCCACAGATAAGAGTATGTTGTCCTATGAGATATCATCTTACACCGCAGAGACTGGCATGCATCCAAAAGAACAAGAGCAACCAGTGCTGTTGCGGATGTGGGGAGAAAGTGACTCTCCTTCATTGTTGGTGGGAATGCGAAATGGTCCAGCCTTTTAAAAAAAAAGGAAAGAATACTGGTCCAGCCTTTTTTGAAAACAATATGAACATTCCTCAAAAAACTAGAAATTGAACTCTTCTTTGACCCAGTAATACCACATCTGGGAATATATCCTGCCTGCCCAAAAACACACAGCAGAAAAACCATCTGCACTTCTATGTTCATTCCAACACGATTCACAATAGCCAGAGTAGCCAGCACCATTCACAATAGCCAGAATCTGGAAACAACCCAAGTACCCAAGAGAACAGATGACTGACTAAAGAAACTATGGTACATCTACACAATGGAATATTATGCAGCCGTGAGGAAGAATAAAGTCATGAAATGTGCTTATGAGTGAATGGACATGGAGAGTATCGTGTTGAGTGAAATGAGTCAGAGGGAGAGGGACAGGTATAGAATGATTACATTCATTTGTGGGATATTATATATTATATATGTGATATATAATATGAGACTAATATCCAAGGTGAGGGTAAAACGGGTCAGGAGGACTCGTCAGTGAATGGTTGGAAGCTTGCCACAAGAGTGGGGCAGTTAGGATAAAGAAGGGATCAGCATGACAATAATAGGTGGAAATGATAATTTTGGACAGGAACTGAGTGTTGAAAGTAGATAAAGGGATATACCTGATAACTTTTCATGACCTGTATTGCAAACTATAAAACCCAAAAGGAGAGAGAGAAAGAGACAAGAAAAATGCGAGGGCGGGAGGGAAACTGGGACCAATGGTGATGGGAAAAGTACACTGGTGAAAGGACAGGCGTTGGAATATTATATGACTGAAATCCAGTCATGAACAACTTTGTAAATATGTTTGTCACTGCGACTCAATTAAAAAAAATTAAAAAAAGAAAAGAATACTGTTGTCCTGTCTCAATGGACCAGCAGAAAGTGATGACTCACCAATCCGAGATTTGGGAGGTAGATGTTCATCTTCTCCCTCCTTCTCTCGGACCCGCTGCCAGTTATACACGATGGGCTTGGTGCCTGAGGATGACTCGCACTGCAGAGTGAGGTCACTGCCTTCCGTCAGCTCTCCTTCCAGCTCACATTTGGGTTTGGATGGTCTCACTGTCAAAAGAAAAGGCAAAGTTTCAAAGATTCCCCCAAAGGCAGAGTCAATGGATAATGATGACCTGTTGAGTTGTTTCCCCATTTCTACCCACTCAGCTCAACTGCTGGGGGGGAATCTCCAACCTTTTGCAGTAGAGCCATCACTCACGTCACCCTGAGAGATGCACTCCTCCCCCATCCTCTGCACACACATTCACCCACTTCTAGTCCCTTCTGATGATGATGTCGCGATTTGCAGAAGCTGTCTGAGAAAATTTCCCTTATTGCTTCTCGAAGTTGAGGGTCTGTTGTTTAATTGGAAATTTTAGGAAAATTAAGTGTGGTTTTACTAATACTGAAATATTAGTAAAATTTGGAAGCAATGAAAGTAGAATTTAGGGGCTGCAGATAGAGTACAGTGGGTAGGGCATTCGTCTTGCACGTGGCCGAGCTGGGTTCGATTCCCAGCATCCCATATGGTCCCCCGAGCACCACCAGGAGTAATTCCTGAGTCATGCACAAGCCAGGAGTAATCCCTGAGCATTGCCAGGTGTGACTCAAAAAGCAAAAGAAAGAAAGAAAAAAAAGAGTAGAATTTAGGGGCTGGAGATATAGTACAGTGTATAAGGTGTTTGCCTTGCCTGCAGCTGATTCCCTCTGCACCCATATGGTCCCCCAGGCACTTCCAGGAGTAATTCCTGAGTGCAGAGCTAGGAGTAACTCTTGAGCACTGCTGGGTATGCCACCAAAACAAACCAAAAGAAGAAAAAAAGGAGAGTAGAACTTAGCTCTTGCTGTCAATAGACAGAAATTAATTCCAACCATTTTGAAATTTAAGTTAAATATCAGGACATACTCCAAATATTAGGTAAAATTTAATATTATAATGGGCCATCATGGAAAATTGCTATTTTGTTTTCTTTCACCGTGGCTACAATACAAAACTTATATCCAATTCCTTTTCCTAAGGAATTGGATGAGGTAAACTTTGAATGTATAATACAAAGTACTGAACAAGAAGTCTTTTTATTTTTATTTATTTATTTTTTTTGAGCCACAGTTGGCCGAGCTCATGGCTTACTCCTGGCTCTGCGCTTAGGGATCACTCCTGGAGGGGCTTGGGGAAATCCTAGTAGGGTGCCAGGGCTCGAACTTGAGCTGTTTGCATGCAGGGTGAGCACTCACCACTGTACTATCACTTCTGGATCCTGAACAAGGATTCTCTGACTCCGCAAAGTATCTGTCCATCCTTCCCAGGGACCTTAGTCATAAAGGGTCTTACATCCTCTGGATCCGATCTTACCTAAGACTTTTAAGATGACGTGGCTCCACACATAGCGCCCCGAGTTCTTCACCTTGCAGGTGTAGCGGCCCTCATCACTGGGCTTCAGGGGCTCGATCTGCAGGGAGGCATCTCCGGCCAGGAAATTGGAAGCAAAGGCCACTCGGCCCTTCTGTTCCTCGGTCAGGTTATTGTAGACATGGCGGCTGGAGTAAGTGATCACCTGCGGGTAAACCGAGGCCAGGTCAGGCTGAGTGGCTCTCAGCCTTCCTCTTCCACTGGTGGAGATGAGGAAGAACCATTTTCTTTCTTCTTTAAAGTATTTTAAATTTAAAGAACTGTGATTTTTAAAGTTTTCTATTGTTGAGTTTTAGGCATACAATATTTCAATCCCATCACCAGTGTCAACTTGCCTCCACCAGAGTTCCCAAACTCCATCCACCCTCCTCTTCCCTCTCTCGACTCTTCCTTCCTTCCTCCCTCCATTCCTCCCTCAGTCCCTCCCTCCCTCCCTCCCTCCCTCCCTCAATTCCTTCCTTATTCCTTCCCTCCCTCCCTCTCTCCCTTCCTTCCCCAGCGGTGCTCAGCGCCTCCTCCTGGCTCTGCACACAGGAATTATTCCTGGCAGGATTCCAGGAGAATTTATGGGGTGCTGGGGATTGAACCCAAGTCAGACTCATGCAAGGCAAGCACCCTAGCCACTGTACTATCTTGCCAGCCCCTGATTCCCTGGGAGGTCACTATTAATGGTGCTCAGGGGACTGTGTAGCGCTGGGGACTGAGCCAGGAGCTCCTGCAGGCAAAGCATGTGTTCTAGCCTAGGAAGCAATTTCTCTGGCCTCGTGATCCATCCTTTTACAAGTAGTTTACTTCTCACACAGTCTCAAATGGTCCTTATCCCCCTTCCTCAGACAGAGACCCGACCCAGGATTTGAGTGGAGCCATTTTGGGGATTGAACCCCACCTCTCAAATACTAGGTCTGTGTCCTCTGCCGAGCCACACCCCTGGCTTGTAATAATATCTGAATGTCCCAGATAAGTCAGCCGCCTTTGAGCTAAGCTTTGAAAGACGAGTCCACTCAGAGTGGAGCGAGCAGAAGAGGAGGGCAGGAGGGAACATTCCAGAAAAACCCAAGGGCACTGAGAGGCCAGCGTGCCTGTCCTCCCCAGCACATATCTAACTGCAGCTGTTCCCAACGTTCTCTCCACTTCAGATCTTAACTCCATCTTCAATCTTGGGATGCTCACAGCTCATCAAACGCTTCTTCCAAAGCCGTTAGTGCCGTGTCAATCAAAACGGGAAAATTCTGTGTATGATCCTCTGGGCCTCGGCCACCCCCTCTCCCTTCCCGCTTTCTTGGCACGTTCTTTTCCTTCAGCAAATATTGACTGAGCTCACCCGCCAGGCACTGTGCCAGGCGCTAGAAAACAAGCAGGGAGAAGAAACAGTTCCTCCTCCTCCGACCTCCTAATCTCCTCCAGTTTTTCCAACAAGCAGGCATGAAGTTCAATGAGAAAAATTAACACCATATTAGATAATATGCATCAAAGATGCTTTCAGTATTCAAATTTGCTCCCCTGTTTCGACCAACACTTCTATTGGGACAGTTCTCATGTCTGGACTTCTCTCCCCAACTTCACTTGGTTTTGTTTTTCGTTTGGGGACCACACCAAGCACTGCTCAGGGTTTACTCCTGACTCTGCACTCAGGGATCAAGCCTAGTTAAGTTCTGGGGAACCGTATGGAATACCAGGGATTGAACCGAAGTCAGCCATGTGCAAGGCAAACGCCTGTCCCACTAGACTATCCATCCAGTAGACCCCCCCCAACTTAATTTTGAACTCTAGTTTCCTATTTTGGGCTGCCTCATTGTCCTCTCTCTCTCTCTCTCTCTCTCTCTCTCTCTCTCTCTCTCTCTCTCTCTCCCCACTCCCCCCCCCCCCACCCAGGTTCTTGGCACATTATTCTGTTGTTTGAACCTAATTTATTTCTGTTTTGTTCGCTTTAGCTATGATTGGCTATGATTTGGCTATGATCTTTGTCTTATGATTGAAATATGGGTATTTCCCTTTCCTGTCCAGCTCACCTCACCTACTGAGTGTAATCGGATTAGCTTTTTCCTTTCTATAACATGAATGCTTTGTTTGTACTCCGGTGCCTTCCTTTACCAACTCTGTTTTCTACTTAAGAAACTCCCATTTCTCAATCTACATCAAGAACCCCTATTCATTCTTTTAAATTCAAAAATCACTGCCCTAGCCCCACCCACCAAGTCCACTTTATCTCCTGACCAAACCTCCTGTGATAGGATCTTCAGACAAAGGAGCGTTTCTGTTTCTTTGCTCTCTTGCTTAGTCTTTCTTTGCACCATTTTTATTTGTGAAGAACTGGACAAAAAGTTTCTGGAAGCCCTTTCGAGGGCATTCCAACTGCATGCGTCTGCTGCTCTGGGCTGTCTCGGGTGAGGCTTCGCAACTCTGATTGATTCCATAAACGCTAAGAACATGCTCGCTTTGGTGCTGTGCTACAGACTCGGGCTAACCCAGCACAGTGCTGAGAGGTCACCAGTTTCTTGGGTGCTAAGGTGATGGAACCCACCCTTCCGGCTTGTGTTCTTCCTGAGCTCTCCCCAATCTCAGTAAGTTTTTCGTTGTTGTTGTTGTGGAGCCATACCCAGGCAAGTGCTCAGGGCTTGGGTGGGCTCTGGGGTCCGTATGGGAAGTTGGGGATCGAAGCGGGCCAGCTGCACACCAGGCAAAAGCACCCTACCAAGATGCAAGATGAGAGATGCAAGATGCACTCTCTCCCTGACCCTTCAAATGAGTTTTATGAGTGGTGTTGGAGGCCAAGATATGCCATACTAACATACACCTGTTTGCACATGCATAATAATTTGTTTTGGGGGCCAGAGAAATAGTACAGAGGGCAGGGTACTTGCCTTGCATGTGGCTGGCCTAGGTTCGATTCCCAGCTACGATCCCCAAGTGCACACACCGCCAGGAGTCAGCCCAGAGCACCACTGGCTGTGACCCCCAAACAATAAACAAAACAAGATTATTTTCAGGGCTGGAGCGATAGTACAGCGGGTAGGGCATCTGCTTTGCATAGGCCAACCTGGGTTCAATCCCCAGGATCCTATATGGTCCCTGAAGCACCACCAGGAGTAATTCCTGAGTGCAGAGCCAGGAGTAACACCCGAGCATCGCTGGGTGTGACCTAAAAAGAAAAAAAAAAAGATTCTTTGCAGCTCAAGGCATTCTAGAAACCTCTGACCTGCCTGAATGTAGAGCATCCGGAAGACTCTCAGGATCTCCCAGGATCTCAGGTCTCTCTCTCCAGGAGGCCACACCCAGGCAAAAATTTTGCTCCTAGAAGAGCCACTTTCCCTGCATCCCCCAGGGGCATTCCTCAGCCCTGAAGTCCTTTGCTCTTCCCTGAGGGCCCATTCACCCTCCCTTCCCCCTACCAAATTCAAATCAGCCCTTGAGTTCCTTAGTCTGGGCACTCCCTCGTGTCTCACCTGATTCCACGTTAACAAGAATCTGTTCTAAAAGACTTTCTAAATACGAACTTCCTGGATTCATGAGGGAAAAAGGCAACGTGGTACAGTGAGAAATTTATGCGAGTGAGGTTTAAGGAAGTGATTCTCTCTGTAAGCTGCTTAGACTTGAGCCCATCCTTTTGGGGCCAGAGTGGTAATAGAGCAGGCAGGGCCTCTGCCTTGCACGTGGTCAACCGTGGTTCGTGGTTCGATTCCCGGCATCCCATATGGTCCCCCAGTCACCTCCGGGAGTGATTCCTGAGGTAGAGCCAGGAGTAACCCCTGAGCATCACTGGGTGTGACCCAAAAAGAAAACAAAAAAAGGCCATCCTTTCCCTTAATGTTTCAGCAGCTATGGGAACAGATATGGGGGTGCTCCCCAAAAGTGCTCTGGAGATTAGGTGCATCCACCTTCATCAGAGACTGGCAGCTGCCCCGCTGTCTGGTTAGTCTTTCTCTGGGGACTGCTGGTCATCACTAGCTGAAGTCCCATCTAGCTGGGAACCAGGAAGGACTCTGCGGGCCTCCTGGGCACCTCTCTCTCAACCTCATCCCTGGGAACACACACAGCCTCGTGCACCGGGCAGGGGCCTGGCCATCCCTGCAGCTTGCTCCCTGCTGTCTGCCCTGTTTTTGTCTCAGTCACATAAATATCTGTCATCTCTGACTCCCCCCCCCCCCAAAAAAAAACTTCTTTTTTTTTTTTTTTTGGCTTTTTGAATCACAGTCACCAATGCTCAGGGGTTATTCCTGGTTCTGCACACAGGAATTACTCCTGGAAGTGCTCGGGGGAACCATATGGGAAGCCAGGGATCAAACCCAGGTTGGCAGCGTGCAAGGCAAACGCCCTACTAGCTGTACTATCACTCTGGCCCTGCATGAATTATTTTGGAGAAAAAAAAAGAGCTCCACCAGGTGCATAATATTTAACTTTAAACTCTGACCAGAGTTTGGGGCCTGGGGATGTGGCTCAGTGGGGGAGTATGTGCTTTGTATGTATGAACTCTTGGGTTCGAGCCCTCGGACTGCAAGAAAAGGAAGGAAGGAAGAAAGGAAGGAGGGAAGGAAGGAAGGAAGGAAGGAAGGAAGGAAGGAGAAAAAAAGAAAGAAGAAAAGGAAGGGAGGAAGGAAAGAAAGAGAAAGGAAGGAAGAAAGAAAGAAAGAAAGAAAGAAAGAAAGAAAGAAAGAAAGACCGTCAAAGAGCTAGGTCTGTCGCCTGGTTCCTGTCTGATGAAAGGTCTGCTGGGCGTTGCAGGCCCCACAGCGGGCAGCTTCCTGGGAGGTGAAGGGGCGGCCTTAGGAATGCTGGAAGCTGGGGAGGAGGAAATAGAGCAGCAGGAAAACGTGGGCTTCAGTTCGCAGACCAAGAGCTGCTGGCTGATGTGCTGGCCGGTGCTCAGGTCCCTCCCCGACTTTTTCTTATCTAATCATTTCTACTTTCTTCCTGACTCCTCTGTATTCCCCCAGGTCCACAATTCCCTACAAGGAAGTCAGTTTGTGCTCCAAGTCAAATGAAGAGATTTCTAAATCTAGACATCAGTGAAAAGCTGTGTGTGCTGCACTGTGTGTGTGTGTGTGTGTGTGTGTGTGTGTGTGTGTGTGTGTGTTATATAGCCATGCCTGCTGCTACTCAGGGCTTACTCTTGGCTCTGCACTCAGATCATGCCCATGCCTGTTGGTGCTGGGGGGGACCATGGTCCGTCCAGACCTGCTGTACAAGCTGGCAAGGTCTGTACCTGCCGTCCAGACCTTGCCAGCTCCAAGTGCTGAATAATTTTATTTATTTTTATTTTTTGTATAACACCAGGCGATGCACAAGAGTTACTCCCGGCTTTGCACTCAGGAATTACTCCTGGCGATGCTCCGGGGACCATATGGGATGCTGGGAATCGAACCTGGGTTGGCCACGTGCAAGGCAAACGTCCTACCCGCTGTACTATTGCTCCAGCCCCAGTGCTGGATAATTTTAGAGGTATTTTTAGAGGGTTAACTTTAGAGATATGGGAGATTTCTTTCTTGCTCATTTTGATTTGAACAAACAGTGGATGGGGCAGAGTGACAACAGTTGGGACATTTGCTTTGCATGTGACTGACCTGGGTTTGATTCCTGGCATCCCATATGAAACCCTGAGTCCGCCAGGAGTGATTCCTGAGCGTAGAGCAAGGAGTAAGGCCTGAACACTGCCAAGGGGGGACCCTCCCATCCCCCAATAAGCTGGAGGACCTCTTCAGAAGTGCTCAGGGACCTGGTGACAGATGGTCCAATGGTACTGATGTAGGCAGGTAGACAGGGAAAGGCCCTCGGCAATAAAACTTGGGTCAACAGAACTTCTGGGAGGAAAATCCTAAGACTGATCCACCCTGTGGACACAGAAAACAGACCTGATAAGACCTTCAGCAGACCCTGAGGAGATTGGACCCCTCATGAAAATCCTTGAAAATCCTCAGACCTCTCCTTTAATCTGATTAACTTTAGTGATTCAGTCCCGAGAAAAATCCAGAACTTCCAGATCAAGACAACCCATGAAGAGCCTATAAAAGACACCTTGAACAAAGGAAGGGCACACATATGCTGCCCGAGCGTGTGCTGCTTGTGCCCACATGGCTGAGCACAAGTGAGGCCTGAGCACATGTGTCACCCGCATCTCCCCCCCTTTTTTTTGGCGTTTTGGGTCACACCCGGCGATGCACAGGGGCTCCTCCTGGCTCATGCACTCAGGAATTACTCCTGGTGGTGCTCGGGGGACCATATGGGATGCTGGGAATCGAACCCCGGTCTGTCGTGTGCAAGGCAAACGCCCTCCCTGCTGTGCTATTGCTCCAGCCCCGCATCTCCCCTTCTGAGAGGTGTACTTTTATGTTTTCCTATCTAATTCTGGGATGCATGTAGGGGCTCTCTCCGCCTTTGGAGAAGCCCGCATTCTCTCTTGAATGCATTACTCTGTCTCTCTTACTCTCCACTCTCCCACTTTTCTCTTCCTCCTTACCTTCAAAAACCCTCTAAATAAAATCTGTTTACTTCACTGCTTGTCTCTTCCTGAAGTTCTTTTCTGCGAAAGAGACAAGAATCCTGAAAACCCTGGGTCAGACCTGGGACTGGTTCTTCCTTTCCTGCAAAGAGCAAATCCGTGCTCCAGCCTGAGTCTGTGACTCCCTGAGAAATTGGGTGGTGGGGATAGACTCCCGTGCCAGGAAGACCAAGCGGACTTCAGGTGTGGCCTGATAGCCACCTCGTGGGGCTGGCAGGGCTTAGGCCCGTGCCGAGCAGGGGCTCATCGCAGACTTAATCAGTCCTAGTCTTCCCAGCTGGTCCCAGGTGGCAGCAGCGGAGTGGGAGTAAGGTGACTGTCCTTCTCTCCTCCTGACTCAACGTGAGCTACCTGTGGGGTCCACCGACATCAGTATGATGCTCATGATTTGGTGCTCAGATCCTGTGATACAGTGCCAGGGATCAAACTCAGCACCTTGAGCATACAAGGCCCCAACCTTAAACTGTCTCCTAGATCCTCATTTTAATTTTTGGACTAACATCAGGGTTAACTTTGTCTTATGAGAAACACTTGAGGGACCTGAGGGATGGCATAGATTCAGGGTTTGCCTTGTGTGGGTGAGCCCCTGGGTTCAATCTCTGCAACACACATATGGTGCCCTTGCCTTTTTTTTTTTTTTTTTTTTTTGCATTTTGGGTCACACCCGGCTATGCACAGGGATTACTCCTGGCTCTGCACTCAGGAATCACTCCTGGAGGTGCTCAGGGGACCATATGGGATGCTGGGAATCGAACCCAGCTTGTCTGCATGCAAGGCAAACGCCCTACCCGCTGTGCTATCTCTCCAGCCCCTGCCCCTGCCCTTGACTTTTGACTTTGGAGAGCCGATGGCAGTGTGGTACTGGGTATGAAGGGCCAGAAATGCCTTAGAACAGTCTCGAACATTCCTGAACACTTGCATTAAGAAATAGTCTTGTTGATGGGCGCCGGAGTGCTACTACAGTGGTAGGGTGCTTCCTTCTATGTGGCTGACCTGGGTTGGACCCCAGTATCCTATATGATCCCCAAGCCTTGCCTGGAGTGTCCCCTGAACTCAGAGCTCGGAGTAAGGCCTGAGTACAGATTGGGTGTGGCGCCGGCAATATTTTTTTTTGTATTAAAAAAGTATTTCTTTTTTGTTTGTTTTTTTTTTTTTTTGCAGAGGAGATTACTCTCATCAATGCTCAGGAGGTCACTTGGTGCTGGGGGTCCCTGCACACAGAGCATGCGCTCCAGCCGTGCTGGTGGGGGGGGAGGGCGAAATGTCACATGGTCTGGGCTCCTGCAACAGAGAACATGCGCTCTAGCTGGGCGGGGGTGGGGTTGGCGGTGGTCACGTGGTGCTGGAGCCTGCACACTGAGCATGCGCTCCAGATGGGCTCGGGCCCAGATGGATCTACTCAACCTTCTGGCCGTGGCTGCGCTGGCCACGGCTGCATAGCAGGAGTAGAAGTGCCGCGAACGAGCCCTTCCGTGCTGCAGAGTAGGGATTCCCGTGCTCAAAGCAGAGAAGGGGACAGGTAGTCACGCAGCTGGCCTTCAGCACGGCTGACCCGGTTGGATCCTCGACACCCCATATAGCCCCGCCAGCAGTGATGCTGAGAGCAGAGCCCGGAGTAACTCCTGGGAGTGAGCTCAGCAACAGAATAGCCGGAGAGAAAGGCTGGGCGGACACGACAGGGTGCGGCCTCTCTCCTAATTTCTCCTGTGCCAAAGGTTTCTGACGGGAGCCCCTGGATGCTCCGCGAGAGTCTGCCCTTGCAATCTGGAAATTCTCCCCATCCATTCCTGGAACCAGGAGCAAAGTTCAGGTTTCCAGGAGCCTTGCTCCCAGGGTCCCAGCATTCCTGAGCCGGCACACCCCTCCCGACCGTGCTCTGCATATGTCAGGGAACATTCCAGAGACAGACACAGCAGTGTCTCTGCTTCCATGGGAAGGCCAAGCTCAAGTTTGGGTCTGGGTCACCACTCAGGGACTCCCAGCATGATATGCACTGCATTCCTTTACTTAAGTTTCTTTTCAAAGTGCTTGCTTTGGGGAAGCGCTGGGGAGGGAGCACTGCTTAAAGAGCTGTAGGCAGGCAGAAGTCCAGGTTCAATCTGGAGGCCATGTGATCCTCAGAGCACCACTGGGAGCAACACAGAACGCTGAGCACTAACCTGGGGTTAGCTTATCACTGGGTGCTTCCAGAGAGAGAGAGAAAGAGAGACAGACAGACAGAGAGAGAGAGGGAGGGAGGGAAGAGGAAGGGAATAAGAGAGAGAGGGAAGGGAGAGGAAAGGAAAGGAGAGGAAGGAGGGAGGGGGGAGGGACGGAGGAAGAGACGTGTGAAATGCAGCCAATCAAATGTTTCTAATGAACTGGGTTGAATATTTTGTTGTTGCATTTTTGGGCCACACCTACTGGGGACCCGCAGTTGCTCTCTGGCTCTGGGTCCCACGCAGTGCCAGGATGGAATCTGGGTCTCCTGCCTGCAAAACATGAACTCCAGTCCCATGAGTCATCACCCTGAACTGCTGGTTGTATTTTTATTACTTAATAACACAGGAAAAAGTTAATCAAGGGATTAAGGCTCTGGGGCCTGAGATAGCACAGAGGATGGGGCACTTGATCTGCACATGGCAGACGTGGGTTCAGTCCCTGGCATCCCAACTGAGGTCCTCTGAGAGCCACTAGGAGTAATTCCTGAATGCAGGGCCAGGAGTCACTCCTGAGTGTGGCTGGGTGTGGGCCAAAGCCAAAAAATTCAAACAAGGGCTTTGGAGGTTCTTGCCTTGTAATCCCTGGTACTACAAAGAATCCCTCAAGCACCAGCAGAAGGTCACTTCTGAGCACAGAGCCGGAAATAGCCCCTGAACACCAGAGCTAAGACTCCAACCCTCCCCTTTCTCCCACAAAAGGGTTATCTATTTTGCTGTTGTTGTTCTGTTTTGGGGTCACACCCACTGATGCTCAGGGGTAATTCCTGGCTCTTCACTCAGGAATTACTCCAATTCCTGGCTCTTCACTCAGGAATTACACCTGGTGGTGCTCAGAGGACCATATGGGATTGAATTCGGGTCAGCCTCGTGCAAGGCAGAAGCCCTACCTGTTGTATTATATATGTATGGGGGGGGGGAGGGCATACTTATTTTTTGGGTCACACTTGGCTGTGCTGAAGGCTTACTCTTGGCTCTGTGCTCAGCGTCAGTGCTTTATATGCTATTTCTCTGGCCCCTGGTTCTTTATATTTTATTATAAATTATCAGTGCTTTCTCAGACATAGAATGACGCAAAATACAGATCTAATATTCCATGAAGATTTGTGGTTCTCTTGTTTTTCTTTTCCTGTTACTTTGCAGACAGTGTGTGTGTGTGTGTGTGTGTGTGTGTGTGTGTGTGTGTGTTGGGGGTGGGAAGGCTGAGTGCTTTCTTTATCAGCACATCCTTTTCTTTCACCGGAAGCCTGGGGTGGGCTGAGAGCTGGTACCCACAGGGCACTCTAGAATCTTCCCTGGAGCAGGGGCTCTTCCTCCCTTCACCCAGACCTGAGTGTCTGGTTTGACTTAGAGCTGCTGGGAAAGCAAGCTCAGGTAAAGGTGCCCTTTGCTCGAGCACACTCTTAGTGTGATGAGAACAAATGACAGGCAGTATCAAAATAACCAGGTGACAGGTTCAGTCCCAGCAGTGAGATTCCTTTCCGGTGCAAACTTGAGCTGCTCCCAGCACAAACTGTCTTGGGAAATTCAAAAAACATTTCACTTTTCAGTGGAGAAAAAAAAGAATGCTCTAAAGAAGGCAGGCTGAAAGTCAGCTTTCCTAAATTACTCCTTCCTTCCTTCCTCCCAGTGCTCCAGTGGCTGAGTACTGCCATAGAAAGGCTGATAATAGTCTGTGACTCACTGTCATTGTCTGGGCAGGCCAGCCCCTGGTTCTTGAGGAAGCATAACATGCAAGTTCTGTCCACAAGGGCAAAAGCTCATGAAACCCAGGGACCATTCGCCGGAGCTCCCCAACCTGACTTCTGCAGAGCCAGCTTCCTTTTTCCAGCTCCAGAGACAGAATCCCTTGTTTGCTGTCCCTTGATACATGAGCCAAACACTTCTCTCACACCCCGTACTTGTTGCTTCTCTGTCCTCGGCCATCTTCCAGCTTAGAAGCCTTGACCGGGCAAAGTCTGAGTATACACAGGGGGTGGTGGGTTTAGAAGGGGACAAGAAGGGTACTTCTAGTGCAGGTTTGGGGTTCCTTTATTTATTTTGGTGTTGGCAGTTCTCAGGGCTTATTCCTGACTCTGTGCTTAGGGATCATTCCTGGCAGGGTTTGGAGGACCATCTGGGGTGCTGGGAACCGACTTTGGGTTGGTCACATGCAAGGCAATGCCCAACCCACTGTACTATCTCCCCAAGATCTCAGATATGGGTTTCTGGTTCGCTAGATTCAGGAATCGACTTCCTAATCGGTCCCCTGTGTAAGGAAGACACAGAGAGAGAGGTGACCTCCTCCCTGGCATGTATGACTTCACAGTAGTCCTTGCTTGCCAGAAGAACACAAGAACCTCTTGTCCTTGTTCCAAAGCATCTTCTCTCTCCAGTTTCATGTCTAAAGTCTTCCAACTATAACCCAGAAGCCAAAGCATGTCTAGGCCTTTCCTCCCCTGGAGGGAGACAGGAGGAATGAGAAGGGGTGGGCGCAGGGGTGCTGCAGAGGGTGGGGAGGGAGGACTCACCACTTTCTGGTTGCCTTCATTATCGGTCAGCAGCCATTCGATGTCCAGAGTGTCTTTCTCCGGGAGCCCCAGCTGGTGGTGGCAGGGCAGAGTGACCTTCTCTTCGGCTACTCTCTTGATCTCAGTGTGAGTTCCCCAGGAGCTGGCACAGTAGGAGGCTGGAAGGGGAAAGGCGCTCATGAGGGCACTGCAGGGAGCAAGCAGTACAGGCCCTACAGTTGGCTCTTCCGGAGGCAAGAGGGAAGGGCAGAGGTCTGGAAGAACCCTCAGCCAGCAGAACCGGAAAGCCTCACCTCACACTGATCCACGACCTGAGTTCATTGGCCCAACCAAGTCCCACCAACGGCCCACCTTTCTTCCGACTCATATTTATTTATTTATTAATTTTGTTGGTGGGGATGGTGCTTAGGGCTTACTCCTGGCTCTGTGCTGAGGGATCACTCCTGGCTGGGCTCTCAGGACCAGGTAGGATGCTGGGGACGAACCCAGATGGGCTTTGTGCAAGGCAAACGTCCTCTCCACTGTACTATCACTCCAGCCCCACAGGTGCCTTCGAAACTAGCTGCATAAGCCCCTTGGAAGGTGCAACTGTGAGATCTGACATGCACCAGGATCTCGTCCTTTGACTGAGATTAGAACCCGAAAGAGCTATGGCACTGGCTGTGCCACCACCACCACCACCATCATCATCATCATCGTCATCATCATGAATTTTGTGGGCTGGGGATCTAACCCCAGTTCACACATGCAAGTCCAAGAGTTTTGTCATTGAGCCACATCCAGGGGCCCAGTGGCCACCCTAAAAAGCTTTTCCAGTGGTGGACACACAACCCTAAGGAGAAAGGTAGAACTTCTGGGTGGATTGAGGGGCTGAAAGGGGAGCGCAGCAAACCACCCCAGACCGGAGGATCAGGAAGTGACAGGACAAGTGACCTCAGATGCGCGTCACTGAAGTGCTCACATATTGACCACCAGGTTCTGCAGCTCATGCCCTTGACCACACACCACCACTGCCAGCATGTCTGACCTCCTGGCCAGCTGGCTGATATGACAGCACCAGCCACTACGGCGCTGGGCCGAGGTTTCCACTCCTGAAGCTCTCCCGCTCTTCACTAATAGTGAGCAAACCAACGTGCAGGCTGAAAAGACCTGACCCGACTTCCTGCCACCCATGGAGGGGTAGAAATAATCTGCGTCATGGCTCATTCTCCTTCGGTCCCCAAAGGCAGCTATGGAGAGAGAGCCCCGGTTTGCCGCCTCTCACTCACCCCCGATGGGGTACAAGAGAGTGCAAATACACCCAGCGCTTCTTTCCTGAGCCAAAGGCAGAGAGCCCTGTGCCCAGGGGCACGCAGTAGGACACTCCAACAAAGAAATGCAGACTCAACTCGGAGCATTGCCAGTTTGAACCACTAGAGGGAATCAAAGGTTCAGCTTTGGTTGGGATCACCAAAAGGGAAGGAACCTAGAGGTGGGTGAAGAGCCTTTTCAGAGGGCCAAGTTCTATTTATACTGCAGCCAGGATTAAACACCGGCGGGGCGGGCAGGGGCCTCTCAGTGAAGACAAACAATGTTCCTCGGGCTGCGGAGCTCTGAGAACAGCAGAGCTCATCTCCCCTGGCTCACTACCGTCCATGTCTGGCACAAGAAGAGCTGGAGGGGCCCGAGTGATAGCACAGTGGAGAGGGGGCGTTTGCCTTGCACGCAGCCAACCTGGGTTCGATCCCCGGCATGCCACATGGTCTCTTGAGCACCACCAGGAGTCATTCCTGAGTGCAGAGCCAGGAGTAACCCCTGAGCATTGCCAGGTGTGATCCAAAAAGCAAAAGAAAGAAAGAAAGAAAGAAAGAAAGAAAGAAAGAAAGAAAGAAAGAAAGAGAGAGAGAAAGAACGAGCTGGAACACTTGCTATATTGTCTACTACTGGAGGCATTCAGGAGGGGGGTGTCAGGAGCAGGGAAAGGGGATCTTGTATGTGGCTGTGGAGCTCCGTGGTCTGTAGCTCTTAATGTGTCCATCCATGATCGTCCCAGTGGGCTACAGTGGATAGTGAGGGAGTGCAGCGTGCTGTACTGTCTAGATTCATGGAAGCACAATCCACAATCCACAATCGTGCACAACAGGATTCCCTCATGATGCATTCCTCACCGTGCAGTCCGCCAGAAAGGGATGGATGGAAGGATTTAATGTCCTCTCCAGCTATATCTGCTATAGGATATTTATTGAGTACTTAGCTGATTCCAGACACCATCTCACTTGAACGGAATGTTAAGTAGGAGAGACACATGTGTATTTGTTTTGTTTTGTTTCGTTTCGTTTTAGGCCCATACTGGGTGGTGCTCAGGGGTTACTCCTGACTCTGAACTCGGAAATTACTCCTGGTGCTGCTCGGGAGACCATGTGGAATGCTGGGAATCGAACCTAGGGTGGCTGCATGCAAGGCTAGCGCCCTACTTGCAGTACTATTGCATGAGTTCTGTAGATTTTTATTATTTTATTTTTAATTGTATAGGTGGTGCTGGATGAGGAAAAGGGGTCTGGTCCTCCTAGTGGCACTCAGAGGCCCATATAGTCACAGGAATCAAACCCGGGGTCTTTCACATGTAAAGCATGTGCTCTACCACTTGAGCTATCTCTCCGACCCCCTGGTATTTACTTTGTCAAAGACCAAAAGCTATTGCTCCAGCTGAGTGATAGCACAGCGGTAGGGTGTTTGCCTTGTGCACAGTCAGCCTGGCCGAGCCAGGTTCGATTCCTCTGCCCCTCTCAGAGAGCCCGGCAAGCTACCGAGTATCTCGCCCTCACGGCAGAGCCTGGCAAGGTCCCCGCGACGTATTCAATATGCCAAACACAGTAACAACAAGTCTCACAATGAAGATGTTACTGGGCCCGCTTGAGCAAATTAATGAACAACCGGAGGACAGTGCAGTGCTAAAATCGTCGATTTGCTCGAGCAGGCCCAGTAACGTCTCCATTGGAGACTTTGTTGTTACTGTGTCTGGCATATCGAATACTCTCGGTAGCTTGCCAGGCTCTCCGAGAGGGGCGGAGGAATCGAACTCGGGTTGGTCATGTTGGCCGCTTGTAAGGCAAATGCCCTACCAGCTGTGCTCTCAGTAAATAATTTCAGTATATTGTAAGGTTATGGCGACTATGTGGTGAAATACGGTATAGTCTGTAAAGGATCAGCAAGAAAGAAATGAAGGTGTAAACGTGGAAGGAACAAAATTCATCACATTAGAGGAACTAAGAAATCTGCAAAAAAAATATCAAGGTCCCCAAGTGTTTTTTTTTTCTTTTTGGGTCATACCAGGCAATGCCCAGGGGTTACTCCTGGCTCTGCACTCAGGAATCACCCCTGGCGGAGCTCAGGGGGCCATATGGGACACTGGGAATCGAATCCAGGTTGGCTGCGTGCAAGGCAAACACCCTACCCACTGTGCTACTGCTCCAGCCCCTGTGGTTTTCTTTTCTTTCTTTTCTTTTTTTTGGGTCGTGGTGTCAGGAATCGAACCCAGGTCCTCACGCAAGACAGCTTTATTGCTGAGTCACATCCCTGGCTCCCATAACCTTTATTTTAGGCCAGTAGCTTATTGAACCATGAGATTCTAGGATAGTCTGATTGTATATAATTCAGAATCTCAGGCTCAAACACCTGCAAAGGTCACTGTTTTCCCCGTAGGTGATTTCTCCTATGAACCAAGTCGGCTGAATTCTATCAAGTTAGGTCTATCCCTGAGAATCTGAACTCAGCAAAATCCTGTTCCAAGGTTCCAGCGGGCCTGTTAGTATTGCATTTTTTTGCTTTTGTTTTTCCTAGCAGTTTGGCTTCCTGGCATTTCCCTCAACAAATGCCTTCCTGTCAGTGCTTTGGGTTCTGGGTGCCCACCATGAGGAATGCTGACGAGACTGTTGGCTCTGGAGGGAGCAAGCAGGAGCGCACAACTCAAGGACTAGAGTGACTCTCCTGAGGTGAGCTGAGGCACTGCTATACTCAGTGGGATAGTGTTTTTATTTAGTTAGTTATTGGCTTTTGGGGTCACACTTGGCAATGCTGAGGGGTTACTCCTGACTCTGAACTCAGGAATCACTACTGGTGGTGCTCAGGGGAATCAGATAGGATGCCGGGGTTGGCTGTGTGCCAGGCAAATGCCCCTCTCACTCCGGTCCTGGGATTGTATTTTGTTGAGGAAGAGATCACATCCTGGAGGAACCGAAGGGGCAGCCAAGAGCCTGGGTTCCAAGAAGCCTGTGCTCAGTATCAATTTGAAGTTCCAAAAAATACTGTAGGAGCGATGGTACAGCAGGTAAGGTCCTTGCTTTGCAAATAGCAGACTTGGAGTTGGTTTTTGGGAGCCCATTTGGACCCTTGAGCATAGCCAGTGTGATTCCTGAGCTCACAGCCAGGAGTAAGCTCTGAGCACCACCGTCAGGAGTGATTTTTTTTTTTTTAAAAAAAGGTGGGATCAGCCACATGCAAGGCAAGCACCTTAACCCCTGAACTACTTCTCTGGTCCCATTGGACACACACTCCCTTTCTTTCTTTTTAATTTTAATTTTTTGTAAATTGAGTCACCATGAGATGCACAGATACAAAGCTGTTCACGATCAGGTTTCAGTCATACAATGTTCCATCACCCCTCCCTCCACCAGTGTCTATTCCCACCATCAATGACCCCAGTTTCCCTCCCACCACCCCGTCTTCCCATGCCTGCTCGATGGCTCTATGGCAGGCACTTCCCCTTTAAAAATTAAAAAAAAAATTTATTGGGGGCTGGAGCAATAGCACAGCGGGTAGGGCGTTTGCCTTGCATGTGGCTGACCCAGGTTCAATCCCCGGCATCCCATATGGTTTCCCCAGCACCGCCAGGAGTAATTCCTGAGTGCAGAGCCAGAAGTAATCCCTGAGCATCGCTGGGTGAGACCCATAAAAGCAAAAAATAATAAAAATTAAAAAAGATAATATTTTTAGGACACTCTCTTTTGTGTTTCCCCCTTTCCCTTCCCTTTGATGTAGTTGCAATGACTGGGGATCGCAAATGCTTGACTGTGGTGTTTGGACTGCGGTGCCTATTAGGGATGACACATGTGGTTTTAGCAACACACACACACACACACACTCTCTCTCTCTTTCTCTCTCTTTTCTCTCTCTTGGTTGTGATGTGCCAGAGCTCGAAGATTACACACAGGGTTGCACTCAGCATGTGGGCTGATGCCAGGGCTCGAACTCTTGGCCTCACACTTAGGGCAGGCACTCCATCAGTGGCCCATCTCTGGATGGTATTGGACAACAGTCTCCAGTGGGTGATACCGGGGCGGGGGCTGGGGAGCAGGCCTGTGGCTGGGGAGTAAACCCGGGCATACGAGAGCAACTCTGGCTCCAGGTAAATTCTTAAGCACCGCAAAACATTTTAAAATGCTTTGAACATCAAGTGCATACGCAAAACTATAATGAGGCTGAGCTCACGTATCACAAGAAACATCTTGGAGCTTGTCCCAGATAATGGCAATTACAAATCTGGACCTTGATCTCAATGCTGCTTAGGGATGAGCTGCAGAGAAAACCCACAACCCAGACCCCGGCTTCCCACAGCAAAGAGGCAAACGGACCCGCAGTGCGATTTGGCTTCCAGCATCTAGTCATCGTCCCTGCAGAGAAATGGCAGGTCTCAGCAAGGGAGGATTTGTAATGCCCAGTAATTTCCCTGGCTTCACTTTCTTCGTGACATTCGCCCCACCCCGGTGACTCAAAGGGCCGCGGCATGCTCCCTTATTCTCTCGCTCATTGATGTATTTATTCAAATGACCTAACCAAGAGTCTGGGCTTTGGCTGCTGGAAGACTGTCTTTGGGCCAATCTCCGCATTTTCATCAGTGCAGCGAACTGGTTCTGACTGGCCTCCTTCTCCTGCCTGGAGTTCTAGAGGGACTGCAGGCCCAGGACAGAGGATGAATGAAGAACAAGGGAGACCCCTGTACACCCCAAATCTAGTTGTTAGTTATTAGCACCACTGAAAACCATTTTCGGGACCAAACATGTGGCTTCAGTGGCAGAGCAGAGGCTGCACATATGAGAGGCCCTGAGTTTGGTCCTGGGCAAAACAAGAGAACAATCGTACCCGATAAATGTTTCAAGCATGAAGGGGTAAATTCATTGTTTTAATATGTGTCTGATACACAGTAACTATAAACTTCTCAGGGCTGGAGCGAAAGTACAGCAGGTAGGGCGTTTTGCCATGCACGCGGCAGACCCGGGTTTGATTCCCAGCATCCCATATGGTCCCCTGAGCACTGCCAGGAGTAATTCTTGAGTGCAGAGCCAGGAGTAACCCCTGGGCAATGCCAGGTGTGACCCAAAAAGAAAAAAAAACTATGAACTTCTCATGACAACTGAGTGTACACTGTGTGTGTGCGTACATGTGTGTGCATACATGTGCATACGTGCGTGTATGTGTGTTCATGTCTCTGTGTGAATTTCATCAGTGAGCTGGTCTTTCGGAGATGAATCCTCGATTCCCTTAGAGAATGCCTGCTTTCATTTACTTTTCTCTCCATTTCTCCAGAGCATTCCCAAGAAACTGGCATGCCATGTGTGACAGAGCTCGTGTACAGAGGACTTTTCCGTAGGTGTTTTCATTGTTCAATCCCAAAGCCCCCAAGCTGTTTTTTTTTTTTTTCTTTTTCCTTCTGAGGCTGGCGGTGTCTACAGATCAGAATTCTTCAAGCATCCGCATCCACCTGTCACTGGAAGTGGGTAATGGGAGCCGAGCACCTCTGAGCTGCCGGGTTAGAGGCCTGGTGAGACCTGCTGTGGATACAGATCAAACCCTGGCAGATGCTGCTTTGGAGACCCCAACCTTTGGACTTTGGCCTCTTAGTCTCGGCTGATGTCTGAGGGTGGCTCTCCTAAACCCTCTTCTCCTGTGGCCCGTGGTTTCTCTGGACGGGCAGAAACCCCTATATGGAACTGATCTTTATTTATTTATTTATTATCATTATTATTATTAGTATTATTATTATAGGCTGGAGCGATAGCACAGTGGTAGGGCGTTTGCCTTGTGCGCCGCCAGCCCGGACGAGCCGGGTTCGATTCCTCCGCCCCTCTCGGAGAGCCCGGCAAGCTACCGAGAGTATCTCGCCCTCATGGCAAAGCCTGGCAAGCTACCCGTGATGTATTCAATATGCCAAACACAGTAACAACAAGTCTCAAAAATGGAGATGTTACTGGGCGCACTCGAGCAAATCGATGAACAACGGGAGGACAGTGACAGTGATTATTATTATTATTGGGTTTTGGGTCATACTTGGCAATGCTCAAGGGTTACTCCTGGCTCTGTACTCAGGAATTAGTCCTGGCGGCGGGCAGGGGACGAGGGATTGAACCTGGGTCGGCCACGTGCAAGGCAAGTGCCCTTCCCGCTGTTCTATCACTCCGGCCCCTGGAGCAGCTCTTTAGCACAGACTGCACCTGGCCCAGCAGGCCCTGCGCCTCCATTCAGCTCAGTGGACCATGGGCAGCGCCAGGCTCTTTTTCTTTTTCCTTCCTGACCTGGCCCAGCCACCCTCCCTTCACAGCAGGGTTCAGTCACTTCACTGTTATTCCACCTCTCATGGTCTTGCTTTGGGGCGGTACATGGGCCCATTCTGCTTTCATCTTAAGGGGATTTGGGGAAGAAACGGAGGGACAGCATCTGTGTCCAACCCATCATCTGGTCTGTGGTACCTGGAAGCCATCCTTGGAATCAGGGGTGGGGGCGAGTGTTGTCTTCTAGACTGCAGCCGTGCTCTGAGCTCCACGTCTGAGGAGGGCACAAGGAAGACGAGCAGCTGCTCTCTGCGGCCCTGACATCTTTCATCTTTGCTGCGTCCCTCACGTGACCCTGCTGTCCCCTCTGTGTCCCTCAGGGCAGAAGAGAGCTGCTTGAGCAGGGATCTGTGAGACCACTGTGGAGATGGGGACACACATACACACACACGGGCAGACACATACGTGCACGCACACACACATACATACATGTGTATGCATACACGTGCATGCAAGCACACACATGCAAACTCACACACACATGCACACACTCACATGTGTACACACACATGCATATATGTGCATGCACACACACACAAATACATATGCACACACTCTTTCTCTCTCTCTCTCTCTCTCACACACACACACACACACACACACACACACACACACACATAAGCGCGCATGCTCTGTGGGGTGTCCCCTGCAGTGATGAGCTTTGCTGCCTAATGGAGAAGGAGGCCTCTGTTCCTGCAAGTCTTTCTTCTCCAGGGACTTTGGGGACCTTGTCTAAGGAGGGCACCCAGAAAAGATTGCAAGGCTGATGGGGGATGATGAAACTCGAAACTGCCAGTCGTAGAGAAAAAGTGTGTGTGTGTGTGTGTGTGTGTGTGTGTGTGTGTGTGTGTGTGTGTGTATTTTGGGGGGAATGTTTCCTCCCTCCTCATTCGTTCCCTTCTCTCCTCTTTTCTTCCTTCTCACCTGGCCTGTTATCTCGGCGCTATTTTGATTTAGATGGGAAAAATAGGAATGCAGGTGTTAGAATGCACTAGCGGATGTAGATTCCCGGGCCAGAAGACACTGCGTCCCAGAGAGGCTGGCCAGCCCCGCGGACTCTCCCCACACCTCCTCTCCTCACAGATCTGAGGTCCTCCTAGGGAAAGATCGCCTTCTATCCTTCCAGCGTCTGTGGGGGCCTCAAAAAAGTCACTGTATAGCTTTGGTCTTAGAATCAGCTTTTCTGGCACATCACACTGGCCTCCAGTGGCCTCCAGTGGCCAGCTTGCCAGGGGCATGAGCTCTCCTGGACCCCAGAAGAGATGGGACGATTTCAGATCATGGGAAATGGGGTGAGAGGCTGGAGCAATAGTACAGTGGGTAGGGGGCTTGCTTTACATGCAGCCGACTGGGGGCTGATCCCCGAAACTGCATAGGGTCCCCCGAGCACCACCAGGAGGGATCCCTGAGCACAGAACCGGGAGCAACCCCCCAAGAGAAATGGGGGTGATCCCCCTGTGTGTCCACAGAGGCCTTGGAGCACCCTCGCTCCTGATTACTCAGTGAATCTCAGTGAGCGGCTTGTCTTGACTAGGTCTCAGTGTGGCAGCGAGGGCCATGAAGAAGGGGGTAGGGCTAGCCCCGGATCCCTAGTTCCTGCCTTCCCGGGGCACCAAGGGTATTTAGGGGGGCAGCAGAGAACAGCACGGGGCAGCACTAAGGGACAGCAACCTCCTATGACCATGAAGCTCACAGAGAAGGCCACCAACAGCAGCCAAAAATCCACCAGGAAACCAAGGTTTCTTCCAGTGTGAGGGATGCTCCGCTGGGTGCCAGCGAGCCAGTGAGCCAGATGGGATGAGCATCGGGCATGTGATGGAGGAGACCTGATCCCCCCTGGCTGGGCTTCAAAGGACAGAGAAGGCCCGAGTGCGTCTGAAGCAAGACTGCAGAGAGAGACTCTTCGGATAAAGACTCTCTGAACCTTGCAGAGAAGCTCCGGGTTTTATTTTTCTGCCTTTAGTTTAACAATAGTCTCTGTCTTTATCTACTTCTGCCGACTGGTTTACCTTTCGCTGAGTGCTATTAGATCCGCTAAGCTGCCAGGCTTCCCGTGGGCTGCGTGTCGGAGGCAGGGAAGTGAGACATAAGACAAGCCGGGTTCCTGCTGTCGGCACACACAGAAGCAGCAGGCTGCCCAGTGCCCAGGTCTGACCACTTCCCGTCCACCGTTCGTCCATCCAGGAAAAAATGCTCACGGCTCTGTCTGAGGGACAAGCACTGCATGGGAGGTTAGGGGTGAGCAGGGAGCAGAATGGAGCGTCTCAACTGGGGTGAGGGGGGTTTGTCCCTCTGACACTCAGGGCCCGTGGTGGGGTCATGGTGTTTGAAGACTTCGTGTCAAAATACGTGCATCTTTAATATGAGGCAGACTTCTCAAATTCAGATGCAGTTTGGGGGGCCACCCCAGCAGTGCTCAGCCCCCACCACCCCCTTCTTTCGAGCAGCCAGTTCTAAGATGCTGCTCTGCCCAAATAGCAAGAATTTAAAAAATTCATCTCCCCATCCTCCAAAGACACATTTGTAATATGGCTCAAATTAAAATTCTTATGACGGTGTCTACTGTGGTTTTTAAATGTTCTGCCTGGCAGGATGGCCAGGGGGTGCTGGGAGGCTGGGTAGGAGGAGATGGAATGGATCCGGGATGGAACTCGGAGGCATTCGGCACAAATGCTGGGCAGAGGCTCTACCGTTTCATCGAGTGTTCCAGCCCCTTACTTGCAATTTTAGTTTTATTGTTTTGCTTTCTATTGTAGGTTGTTTTTTTTTTTAATTTTAATTTTTAGGACACACCCAGCAGTGCTCAGGGGTTCCTCCTGGATCTGCACTCAGGAATTACTCCTGGCAGTGCTCAGGGGATCCTATGGGATGCTGGGGATTGAACCCAGGTTGGCCATGTGCAAGGCAAATGCCTTCCCTGCTATGCTATCACTCCGACCTCTATTGTCACTGTCACTGTCACTGTCCTGTTGTTCATCAATTTGCTCGAGCAGGCCCAGTAACATCTCCATTGGAGACTTTATAGTTACTGTGTTTGGCATATCGAATACATCACGGGTAGCTTGCCAGGCTCTGCCGTGCGGGCGAGATACTCTCGACCCCTATTGTAGTCTTTTTTTTTAATTTAATTTTTGGGCCATACCCGGCAGTGCTCAGGGCTTACTCCTGGTTTTGCACCAAGGAATTATGCTTATTGGTGCTTGGGGGGGATCATATGGGACACCGGGGATGGAACCTGGGTTAGTGCGTGCAAGGCAAACCCCTTACCCACTGTACTATCGCTCTGGCACCTGTAGTTTTTATATTTTGTTGTTCTTGTCTGTTGGCTCAACTTTTCTCTACCCTGCTAGACAGAACGCGCCGCCACCCTCCCCCTGGCCGTCCCTGTTTGGGACATTTTGAGATCATCTTTTTAAATGTTTTTTTTGCTTTTTGGGTCACACCCAGCGATGCTCAGGGGTCATTCCTGGCTCTGCACTCAGGAATCACTCCTGGCAGTGCTTGGGGGACCATATGGGATGCTGGGGATCGAACCCAGGTCGGCCGTGTGCAAGGCAAACGCCCTACCCGCTGTGCTATTGCTCTGGCCCGAGATCCATCTTTGAAACGTTTTGGTGCCCAGCGGGGCCTTCAGTAAATGTAATCGAGTTTTCACAGGGACTCGTGAATTCTCTTGCAAGCTTGAATGAAAGCATTAACTACGGTATTCATAATCTATCTACTCGTTAATTAAATATCAGCCAGCTTCCTACGACAGAACCAGATTTGTGAAAGCAATAGTAAGGAAAACTCCCCTGAGTCAAACGAAAAACTCCATTATAAATATGTAATTCTATTAAGCGCAATAAACAAAATATAATTAAACAATTGAGAGAAATCTGTGAATGTGATGAATGTTCCAATGGAAAAGTCCAGGAAACTACAGATACAGGATTATTTCTTTAAATATACTTTGACTTTTTTTTTTTAATATCCCACACAGTTATGTTGTTTGGGTTACAGTGGAATTCCTCTTCCTTTTTAGACTTTTCATAAACTTGCTCAAGCACTTTTTGCAATGTATTTTTAGCCTGTTATACCTCTGGAGATAATGACTTTTTTCCATCTTAGTAAATAAGATCACTTCTTAGAGCGGCAGGGGTGGGTGGGGGGTGGGGGGAGAACTGAGAAAGGCATCTATTTTATTTATTTAATTTTTTGGGGGGGTCAGGCACACCTCATGCTGCTCAGTGCTTACTTTTGGCTCTGCTTTTCATTTATAGATCACTCCTGGCAGGTGCAGGGGACCATATGGGAGTGTTGGAGATAGAACCCAGATGCAAAGCAATGACCCTATCACTGCACTATCACAGCCCAGGGCAGTGTCTATTTTATTTTTATTATTATTTTATTTTTTGGGTTATACCCGGTGATGCACAGGGGTTATTCCTGGTTCATGCACTCAGGAATTACTCAGGGGACCAGATGGGATGCTGGGAATTGAACCCAGGTTGGCCACGTGCAAGGCGAACGCCCTACCCGCTGTGCTATCGTTCCAGCCCCCCAGTGTCTGTTTTAAAGTTCAAAGCTAAACCCCGTTGGAGAGGAGAAATGCTAGGGACTCTAGACACTGCTTTAGAAAACAGGGGAAATGCGCCCAACACACTTTATCAGTATTACTCAGATCAGGAAAACCGCACAAAGATATCACATGCAGACAAAGCAAAATCCCAGCCCAGTAATCCCCAGGGACCGAGGGAGGGAGGCAATTATCCAGAAAATGGACTCAGATAAGAAACACAAAGGGGTGAGCAGAAAAGGTGGGTTTTATTCCCGGAAAGGAAGGCTGATTTAAGGTAAGAAACGGATCTTTGTAATTGTTCAAATTGATGAAAAAGGAGAAAAACAAGGTTCAGGGAGATGGCTCAAAGGGCTAATGTGCATGCTTTGCCCTTTTATGGGGGCCCAGGTTTGACCCCAGCACCACACGGCCCCACCCCACCCACCCCAGCATCACTTGGGGGACCCATGAACACACTGGGATGGCGCTGGTGGCCCCCCAGAACAATTGGGCACCACCTCTGAACCTATCATGGCACAGCCAGGAGTGTGGCCTTGGGACTAATCGATCCAACATCCTTACAAGACAAAACCGCAACAAGAATCCTGCAAAGGCTGTAGGAGGTCCTGGAGTCCGGGCCCTGGGCTGGCATGCAGCCAACTCAGAACCAGGAGTAAGCCCTGAGCACTGCTCATGTGACCCCCCCCCCCACTCCCAAATCCCATTAGCCAAGACACAAGAGAATTTCTTTATTATTTCTTGGGGTCGGGCTTCTTTATTATTATTTTTGTGGGGGGCAGGCACACACAAAGTTGCTCAGGTGTTATCTTTGCTCTGCACTCAGGAACTACTCTGGCCGATGCTCAGGGGACCAGATGGGATGCCAGGGACGGAACCCTGGTTAGCCGCATGCAAGGCAAGTGCCCTACCATCTCTACTATCTCTCTGGCCCTGTCATTATTATTATTATTTTAATCAGTTGCTTTATTTAGGCATCTTGATCAAAGGGATTTTTTTTTCTTTTTGAGTCACACCCGGCAATGCATAGAGGTTACTCCTGGCTCTGCACTCAGGAATTACTCCTGGCGGTGCTCAGGGGACCATATGGGATGCTGGGAATCGAACCCGGGTTAGCCGCATGCAAGGCAAATGGCCTACCTGCTGTACTAACGCTCCAACCCCAATCAAAGGAATTTCTTAAAAAAATCCAGGGTCTGGGGAGACAGCTTAGCCGTTAGGGGGTGAAGACCGAGCTGTGTCTCAGGTGCTCCTGCCACCCCAGCAGCCCTGGAGGTCCCCCACACTGCAACTGGGAGCAGACTCGTCTCCTCAGCCCCTGACACTGCATCTCCTGGCGCTGCTCCGGGGCTCCTGAGCACTGCCTGAACGTCTCTGCCCTCCCTGCTCCAACCCCCAACCAGAACAACTATGAAGGAATGAGAATCTATGGGCTGGAGTTAGAGAGACGGGGCTGAGGTTAGAGCTCATGTGATTTTGTTTTTTGGTTTTTGGTTTCTTTTTTCTTCTTTTTTGGGACACACCCAGGGATGCTCAGGGGTTCCTCCTGGGCTCTGCACTAGGAATTAACTCCTGGCGGTGCTCCGGAGACCATATGGGATGCCAGGGATCGAACCTGGGTTGGCTGCGCACAAGGCAAACACCCTCCCTGCTATACTATCGCTCTGGCCCTGGAGCTGACGCCAGCTCGATCCCCGGCACCATATGGTCCCCTGAGTGCCCCCAGGTGCAGCCCTGCCAAGGAGGCATCCCTGGCACCCCGGTACCACAGGGCTCTCACAGCACACAGTGTTGGGTCTCCCACTGAATGCCCCAACCCACTGGGCACAGAAGCACTGGGAGGATCCCCTAGTGGGCACCATCAGGGAGGTCCCATAAAGTTAAATGTACTTGCCTGGCACCCCCAGCACCCAGCTGGTTTCCCAAACTCCACCAGGAGAGATCTCTGGGTGAAGAGCCAGGAAGAAGCCTGAAGCACCAGCAGGGGTCCAAAATAAAAGACACCAGCTAAGAGCTGATGGCACAAGGGGCATGCAGGAACCCTGGGCTGGATCCCAGCACTGCATGACCCCTGGGCACCACAAGGTGTGGCCACCTCTCTGCCTAAATGTATATAAGCGGGAGGGAACATGGGGGACAAGCCAAACCCGGAGTTCCATCCCTAGTACCATACACTCTCCTCCCGCAGCACGGCCTGCGGCAATGCCTATTTAAAAAGATTATATGTAGCACTGTCCTCCCGTTGTTTATCAATTTGCTCAAGCGGGCACCAGTAACATCTCCATTGTGAGACTTGTTGTTACTGTGTTTGGCGTATCGAATACGTCATGGGGAGCTTGCCAGACTCAGCCATGCGGATACATACATACATACATATATATATATATATATATACATATATATATCACAACCATCCTGTTGTTCGTCGATTGCCTCGAGCAGGCCCCAGTAACGTCTCCTTTGTCCTAGCCCTGAGATTTTTTTTAAAGTGCCATATTAAAGGCTCTTTCAGGGTTAGGTGAATGAGACCCATCATTGTTACTGATATTTGGCATATTGGGTACACCACGGGGAGTTTGCCAGACTCTGCCGTGTGGGCAGGTTACATTCGGTAGCCTGCCATTTTGTCCAAAGTAAGAATGAGATAATAATATGTTGCGTGGCCGCAAATGCGGCCGTGCACTTCCGGGAACTGAGTTTTATATACTATATATAAAATTTTATATATAGTTTTATATCATGTATATATACTGTCACTGTCCTCCTGTTGTTCATCGATTTGCTCGAGCAGGCCCAGTAACATTGCGAGACTTGTTACTGTGTTTGGCATATCGAATATGTCACGGGTAGCTTGCCAGGCTTTGCTGTGT
Organism: Sorex fumeus; assembly: GCF_029834395.1. Taxonomy (NCBI): domain Eukaryota; kingdom Metazoa; phylum Chordata; class Mammalia; order Eulipotyphla; family Soricidae; genus Sorex; species Sorex fumeus. The sequence continues at coordinate 16,564,810 of NW_026606085.1, read as the reverse complement.
GGGCAAGATACTCTCAGTAGCTTGCCGGGCTCTCCGAGAGGGGCCGAGGAATCGAACTCGGGTCGACCATGTTGGCTGCTTGCAAGGAAAACGCCCTACCCGCTGTGCTATCGCTCCAGCCCCTGTGCATACATATATATATATAATTTATATATGAATAAAGTAAAATAAATTCAAATTGGGGTGAGAGAGAGGACGCTGCATAGGGCATTTATATATATTTTTAAAATTTGATATATAAAATTATATATATTTATATATAAATTATATGCATATATGACCATCAATAACCTTGACTCAAGTTGAGTCAGACAATACAGAGAAGGAGAAAGGACTCTGTAGGCCATTTATACTCGTAGCTAATCTGACCGATCTCACTAAGAGCTGTGTGAACATTCTTATTTACTTGAACCCTGGGCCTCAGACGTGCGGAGGAGGTGAACTATACCCCCAGACCACATCGCTTTTATTTCTACTTAACAGATGACAGAATGGAGGTTTCGAGAAATGAATCCCTTGCGCAAGGAAGGGCAGCTCGTAAATATCTGGGTCACACTGGAAGCAGAGGTTGATCTTCCGGTGTCTGTGGTTGGAGCCACTGCTGAGGGCTACTTGACCCCAACACGAGGTGACACAAAACCTGGGCTAGAAGCGAGGCCTTCTGAATTCTGGGGCGCTGGCTTTTCCAGAAACTCTGCATCATTTCTGTCACACAGAATCCTCCCACCCCTTCCTTTGCACCAAAAACACATTTCCTTCTTGGAAGCTCCAGGCCCCAAAATACTAGAGAAATAAATATAATTTAGAGAGCCAAGGATTGAATTTCATCTCCTGCTCTGTTTAGCATTCAAAACCGCTAAACCACACAGAAGACAGTGCCCACATTCAGAAAAGAGAAAATTAAAGCAGGACGGCGTGGAACCCTCCCTTCCCAGGAATGCAGATGGTGAGGAGAGAGGAGAGAGGGAAAGGGAAGGAGGGAAGGCCGGGGAAGACAGGGCCAGAGAACACGGTCTGGTTCTCATCACTGCAGTTGGGTTTTTCGTCTTGCTTTGTTTGGGGGGGCCACACCTGGTGGTGCTGAGGGCTTTTTGCTCAGGGATCATTCCTGATGGGCTTGGGGGGACCCTAGGGGGTTCCAGGGTTTGAGTGAACCCAGATCAATGGCCCTACCCACTATACTATCTCTCCGGTCTCATCTTTCCGATTTCAAAGCCTGGGGGCCAGGCTGGAAACAGGGAACTTGGGGGAACCCCAGGAAGTCTCAATAACCGGCTCCTTCTGAAGACAAAAATCAAGTCCCACCCTCTCGTTCACAGTCTCTAGGGTGGTTCTGGACATCCTGAGAGGTTCTGACATCCCAGGACCATCAAGGTTAATATTTTTTTTTTCCCCTTTTGGGTCACACCCAGCAATGCACAGAGGTTACTCCTGGTTCCGCACTCAGGAATAACTCCTGGCTCAGGGGACCATATGGGATGCTGGGAATTGAAACCAGGTTGGCTGCATGCAAGGCAAATGCCCTACCTGCTGTGCTATCGCTCCAGCCCCAAGGTTCATAGTTTTTCTCTGCAAATGTTTGACCAAGGTGAAAAAAAAAAATAAAAAAGGAAGAAAACGTGGCGAGTGATGTGAAAGCAGAAGAAATTGGTATGAGGTGAAGCGGGAAATCAGGAGGAAGAAACCCACCCCGGTCTTCTCGTGGCACAGGCTGAGCCCCCCAGGCCAGGTCCTCACCACTGCAGGGAGCTCCCCCCACCCCTGGCAGGCAGACTGCACCCCGGCCTCTCTACCCTGCGCCCCGCATTGCCCCCACTTTCTGAACCACGCGGCAGAATGCAGAGCAAGCAGTTTGAAAGATGAGACTTGAACCGTTGAAAAATCCATGAATCAGAAAACAGCTGACAAATAGAAAACGGTTCAAAGCTGCTCCCAGGGGGCTGGCGTGTTAGCGCAAAAGGCTGAAATGAGGAGCAGGATGGAGAATCCATCAGGTAAGCGGGCCCGAGGTCCACCCCTGGCATCCCAGAGGTCCTCTAAGCACCGCCCTGAGTGATTCCTGAGCGCAGAGCCAGGAGAAAGCCCTTGAGCATCACCAGGTGTGGCCCCCAAACAAAACTAAACAGAGTGAAGGCTCTGGTCTGTGGAACACTGCTGGGTGAGGCCCCCAAACCAAGTTGCTTCCAGCCATGGCTATAGCCCAGTGGGTAGGTAGAGCACTTGCTTTGAGTGTATGAGGCCCTGTGTTCAGTCCCTAACAGGAAAAAAAAAAATTTGTTCCAAATAGTATCATGGGGCACATGGTTTTTTTTTTTTATATATTTATTTAATTTAGTTATTTATTTTTGCTTTTTGGGTCACATCCTGGCTCTGCACTCAGAAATTACTCGTGGCGATGCTCGGGGGACCATATGGAATGCTGGAAATCGAACCCGGGTCGGCCACGTGCAAGGCAAATGTGCTATTGCTCCAGCCTCCCCTTTTTTTCACATGGGGGTATTTAAAGAAGTCACAAACAACAGGAAAAAAGTGTGCAATGACAACTCACATAATCTGTTTTCCTTCCCTAACTGGATTTCAAAAACAAAGTCATTCCAACAAGACAGAGGAAATGATCTTTTCCACCTCCAGATTGACCCTTTTAAAATTTGTCTTGCTTTTGCGTCATACCCTGCTGTGCTCAGGCCTTACTCTTGGCTCTATGCTCAGGGATCACTCCTGGTGGCTCGGGGGACCATATGGGGGCGTGAGGGATTGAACATGAGTCAGCCGTGTGCAAAGCACTGCCAGGTGAGTCTCAAAAAAACCAATCAAATCAAACCAAAGAGCATGGAGGTGGGCAGACTGGAGTCCTCAGGTGGACATTTATTGTGTGGCCTTAACTTTTCCAAATCCAATTTATTAGATGCAAAATGCCTAATAGTAGGGCCCATCGCATAAGGCTACTGGGCTTAGACACACAGCACAAAGTGAAGGTGTATCTGGGCTTTCCCGGGCATCAAAGAGGAAGAGGAGCAGTACCTCTGGGGGAAGGAAGATGCAGGATGGACCCCAAGCAGAGGCAGTGTCTCTGCTGGCGCCCTCAACCCGGCTCCTTCCATGCCCCACCCTCAGGCAAGACTTTTTTTTTCTTTTTGAAAATGCTCAGGGATTACTCCTGGCTCTGCACTCAGGATTTACTCCTGGCAGTGCTTGGTGGACCATATGATATGCCAGGGATTGAACCCGGGTCGGCTGTTTACAAGGCAAACACCCTGCCTGCTGTGCTATCACTCCAGCCCCCCCTCATGCAAGTTGCAAATGATATTTGTACCTTCCCCCCTGGCTGACTTGGACGTGACTGGACACAGCTGTGGGCAGGCAGTTGACCTCACAAAGAGACCCAGGTAGCTTTGCTGGCATTGCCAGAGGACCCCCTACCCCCAACCAACCCCATGAGTCCACTTGTATTGGGAGGGGTCGGACATGGTGGAATCTTACTTTTCACATAACCGTTTCTCTAGTCACTTCCTATTTCCCACTCTGCAGCCCTGTAATTCTTGCCCACTCGGGAATGGTAGGGACGGCGCAGATATGGTCAGGGAAAGATGAGAAATTTCCAGTGACTTCAGTACAGAACTGACTAGATTCAAAGGCCGGCAGAGAAGCAGATAGGGCGAGGTCAGGAAAAGCGTGCCTGGCATTATAAAGGGAGATGAGAGCGTATCCGTGATGCCTAGCCTGCAGCAGGCATTTACTGCCCAAATGTCCACTTGAGCATGAGAGCTCTGTTAAGCAGTGTGACAAGTGGACTTCCAGGGACCGGGGTTGCTTTCCTGAAGGCCAGTCACAAAATAAAGAAAATAAAAAACTTGTGGAATTTTCCCTTTTCTGGTCTACCTTGAGAACAATGCAATACGCAAGCACGCTAGCGAACATTTTTTGCAGCGTTGGTGCTGAAGTTCTCACAAGGCAAGGGTTTCTGTGAAAAGTGAACTGGATTTAGAGTCTTTAAACGAGACGCCTCATTTCAAGGTCAAGGCTAAGGGCGGACAGTCAAGGTCTCCAGAAGGAAGAAAGTGAAAAAAACGCCGGAATAAGGGAGTGTGTCTGAGTTTTATTTATTTACTCTTCCCCTCGAGTGGTCAGCAACTGAGATGGCTGAAATAAGAAGATGGCCCACAGGTCTGGATTTCCAGTACAGCCCTGCCTCAACCCACATGGCGATTTTTCAACAAAACCTCTGGTCTGAAGGCCCAAAGTCTAACTTCCTTCCTTCCTTTTTTCCCTGGTGTGTGTGTGTGTGTGTATGTATGTATGTGTGTGTATGTAGGTACGTGTGTGTATGTAGGTGTGTGTGTGTATGTGTGTGTTTTTATACACAGTACTCAGTTTACATACACTCCTGGCTGTGCTCTGGATCAAACCTGGGCTTCCTGTATGCAAAATCTGTACTCAGTTCATTGAGTTCCGCCCAAAGTCGAACTTTTTTTTTTTTCTCTCTCTTTGGGTCACACCTGGAGATGCTCAGGGGTTACTCCTGGCTTTGCATTCAGGAATTACTTGGGGAGCCATATGGAATGCCGGGGTGGGCCATGTGCCAGGCAAAAGCCCTACCCACTGTACTATTACTCCGGCTCCCAGTTTCATTCTTACTTTACAGAAGGAGAAACAGAGATTTACAAAGGCCAAATAAAGGTTCAAAAGTTCAGGTCTGGCTTCTGGTAAAGTTAGGATTCAAATTCCTTTCTACTCCGAGAGAGGCCGTGGAGTGTGTGTGAGGAGAAAATGGGGGAGGGGAAATGTGTTACTCATTCCAAACTGAGTAACACACCCCCTCTTGGACAACCAGTTTCAGTTTTGAGTACTGCAAAAATTTCCATTAGTCCTTTTTTCAAAAGTCAAACTAACTTTTGGGGCTGGAGTGATAGCACAGCGGGTAGGGGTAGGGCGTTTGCCTTGCATGCGGCTGACCCGGGTTCAATTCCCAGCATCCCGTATTGGTCCCCGGGGCATGGCCAGGGGTAATTCCTGAGTGCATGAGCCAGGAGTAAGCCCTGTGCATTGTTGGGTGTGGACCCCCCACCCCCCCAAAAAAAAAGCAAAAGTCAAATTAACTTTCCATATTAGAAAGTGGCATTTCCAGGCCAGAGGAGCAATGACAGTACAGCGGGGAGGTTGATCCCCCGGCATCCCATAGGGTCCCCCAAGCACTGCCAGGAGTAATCCCTTTGAGTGCAGAGCCAGGAGTAACCCCTGAGCATCGCTGGGTGTGTCCCCAAACAAAACCAAACAGAATAGTGAACTTCCCTTGCAGTACCTCCCAACTCACCCCCCTTCTCTCTAATTCCTGGAGAGGGCGGGAGGCGCGGGCAGGAAGGGGCATTGGGGAGAAGCGGCCTCCTAAGAATAAACAGTTCCTCCTGCTCTTGGGAGCACAGCTGCTGGGTGTTTGCTTTGGCCCGGGCTAGCCCAGAGGTCCTGGGGCTGCATCTCCCCAGGGCTCCGGGCTCCCCAGCACGCACGCGGCCCGCCGCCTGCCGCCCACGCGGGGGCTGCCCTGGCGTTTCCGGAGTGTCCTGCAAAGGGCCAGGCCAGCCCCAGACCTACTCCCCAGGGGCGGCCACGTCTCCCGCTGGGCCCAACGCCCTGCAGGCCCGCGCAGCCGGGCAGCTTCCTGGCCACACTCGGGGCGCGGGCTCCTGGCGACCTCAGCGCCTTCTTCTCCTGCTGGCGATGCTCCTTCTCCAGAGCATCTCCGGATGCTGCGTCTCCCGCACTTCCCCACATCAGCACCGTCCCTCCCCCCACCCGCTCCCTGTCCACCAACTCTGGTAGAAAGAGCTGCTGGGAATGGAACCGGGTCTTCAGTGGTGGAACCGTCTCCCCAGCCTCTGAATTTTCCTTAAAAAAATTAAGAGAGCTGGAGGGATAATGCAGCTTGGAGCCAGCCCAGGTTCCATCCTCTGCATGGTCCCCCCATGGTCCCCTTAGCACTGCCAGGAGTGATTCCCAAAGCACAGAGTTCCGAGTGAGCCCTGGAAACAGCCCCATGTAGCCCAACACCCCTCTCCAATCCCGCAAATGTAAACATAACGGTAAAAGTAAATTCCCGGGGCTGGAGCGATAGCACAGCGGGTAGGGCGTTTGCTTTGCACGCAGCCAACATGCCCGACACGGGTTCGATTCCCAGCATCCCATATGGTCCCCCGAGCACCGCCAGGAGCAATTCCTGAGTGCATGAGCCAGGAGTAACCCCTGAGCATCGCCGGGTGTGACCCAAAAAGCAAAAAAAAAAAAAAAAAAGTAAATTCCCAAGGATGTTCCCCTCTCCCCCTTGATGCCTGTGGGGGGTCCCCAGGTGACTTCTGTGAAGCTGAGGAGAGAGGGCCAGGCACCCTCAAGCAAACCTGTTGTTTTCTTTCCCTCGGCCACTCCAGGACAGGGACTGGCTGGAGAAAGCTCAGGCTGATAAGAGCCTGCTGTGAGCCTGGCCTCTTGCAGGGGAGGAGAATCAGGGCCTCACCTTCCCCCACAGGAAGGAATGTCGGGAAGAGGGGGGGGGAGTAAAAAACAGGTTTTATTTGGAAGTTTTGGGGGAGAGGGAGAGGGAGGGGGGAGGGAGAGAGAGGGAGAGAGAAGGAGGGAGAAGGAGGGAGACAGAGAGGAGGAAGGGAGAAAGGGAGGGAGCAGAGAGGGAGGGAGACAGGGTGGGAGGGAAGGAAGGGAGAGGAAGAAAGAGGTGGGGGAGGGAGGGAGACAGGGAGAGAAAGAGGGAAGGAGACAGGGAGGGAGGGAGGAGAGAGGGAGGGAGAAAGGGAGAGAGGGAGGGAAGGAGAGAGAGAAGGAGGGATAGTGCCCCAGCACACATCTCAGTGTTCCAATCTTAAGGGATGAAGGACACATCTCAGGGGACTCTTGTGCCTTCCTTTGTTCCAAGTCAGCCTTTGTGGGGTTTCTCCCAGGTCCGAGCTGGGAGTGAGACCCCTTTGCTGTGTGGTTACCAAGGGGAAGAGCGGGGAGCAGCTGACGGCCTTGGACATTCCTTCCCTGGCCTTTGTTCCTGCTGGAGTTTCTCTCCAAGGGGGTCCTGCCTCCTCAGGCCTGCAGTGGTGCCAAATAAATCTGTTCTTAGTTCCTATGTCCATGCGGTGGGTCCTGGCAGCCTTAGGGCCGGTTTTTATTTCATCCCCAAACTCATAGCTATGGGAGGTCCTTTTCCCTCCCTGCCTACCTGTCTGCTTCACCATCAATTACCAGAAAATTACTAGAAACTGTCAAAACTTGTGGGTATACAGGGGTCTCTGCTGGGCCCCTCTTCGAGATTTCTCTACCTTCAGGAGAATTCCCAATTCCCTCCTGCTCCCTGCCCCTTCTGCAATCTTCCCTGGAGGAGTCAGGACACTTGGCCCTGGGCTGTGAGCAGGTGCTCAGTGGCAGTCCCCTCACTTCATTGACAGGGTCTCAATGCAGTGACCCTCCTGGAAAGCCCTCAGGCAGAGCTGCTGATCCCCCCTAGAACTCTGTTCTAAGGTGGTACTTACACTCTGCCCACCTCAGAACGCAGGCCAGCCATGAGGCTTAAGGAGTTTCCCTTCATGTTCTATATATCCGGGAGGGGAAATCGGTCCTGAAAATGCTGCCGGCTTCATTTGTTGGAGGGCAGTATCACCTAGTGGTCAGAAGTCAGGATCCTGCGGCGACTGGAGAGTGAGTACAGCGGGTAAAGTGCCCACCCTGCACGCAACCCACTGGGGTCAGCACCACCCAGGGTCCCCTGAGCACCATCAGGAGTTGAGCACAGAGCCACGAGTGCGCAGAATGTGGACCAAAGACATACACATACCTGTCCCTGCCCAAAACTGTCAGGAAACTGGAGTTTAAATGAAACGAGCTTGAAATCAAAGTGACTTTGCACACATCACTAAGCTTCTCCACTAAACTTCCTCACTTTCCTCATCTATTATTCACAAGAGAAGAATCTGCAGTGTGTGTGTGTGTGTGTGTGTGTGTGTATTCAACCTGAGATGCACTGTCTTAACTAATTTTTTTTTCCTTTGGGTCACACCCAGAGATGCTCAGGGGTTCCTCCTGGCCCTGCGCTGAGGAATCACTCCTGGCAGTGCTGAGGGGACCACATAGGATGCCAGGGATCGAACCAGGGTTGACTGTGTACAAGGCAAACACTCTCTCCACTGTACTTCCGCTTCAAAAGTGTCAGGGCACTGGAGTTTAGATGAATCGGGCTTGAAATCAATCCCGACTACTTTGAAGCAATTTTGCACACATCACTAAACTTCTCCACTAAACTTCCTCACTTTCCTTATCTATTATCCACAAGAGAAGAATCTGCAGTGTGTGTGCGTGTGAGTGTGTGTGTGTGTCTGTGTGTGCCTATGTGTGTATTCAACCTGAGATGCACCGCCTTACTAAGTTTGAAAGTCTTGTTATCCAGAGCTACAGTGCTACCCAGCAAGTTGACTTGTAAAAGCAGAACATTCTTCTGTCCCCAGTACCTGGCAGCCACCATTCCATTTCGAACACCTCCTTAAGTGGAATTGTGCAGTATCTGTCATTCTGTCCTGCTGCCCGCAAAAAGCGGGATTTGCCCTTTTGCCGGGTCCTGGACAAACTGGGCCGGACTTGGGAAGCCACCTCTCTCTCTCCTCACGGAGGGCGTTCGTTTCCGGAAGGCAGGGGTTGCTTCAGCTTCTTGGAGTTTGCATGGAATGGGCTTTTTGAAGCAATCGGATTAAGGAGCTCCCCACTGCAATGCCATATCCTTCCCAGTCTCCTCTCCAGTTCCCTGCATTTAGGCCAGAGGCCTGAGCCTGGAACTGCGGCCACCAGGCTGCTCCCAGTTCCCACAGGCTGCCTGGGCTGCCTGAGGCTTCCCAGGTGATATGACTGTCCAGTGATCCCCTCTTTCTTGTCCTTTGTTTTGCAAACTTCACAGCAGTTCATTCCTTTTTGTCTTCTTCCCTTTTGTAATTTTGCAATGACCATAGGTCTACAGCCTTGGCTCTGGGGGTCACTCCCACAGCTGCCAGTGCTCAGGGGGCTATGTGGTGCTGGTGATCAAATCCAGGGTCTCATGAATGCTGGACAGGGGTGCTAGCGCTTGGGCCATGTGTCCCTCCCATCCCCCTTATCCTGATCTCCCTCTTATTACCTTCCATGTTGGTGTTGCCACCTGCCTGCTCATTCATTCATAAGTTTGTTCCTTTATTTATTCAAAGGGTGTTTAAGGAGCAGAGACAGAAGTATATTATTATTATTATTTTTTTTTTTGTGCTATCACTCGATTCCTCCACCCCGAGTATCTCGCCCGCATGGCAAAGCCTGGCAAGCTCCCTGTGACGTATGCCAAAGACAGTAACAAGTGTCAGAATGGAGACGTTACTGGGCCCTTTCGAGCAACTTGAGGAACAACAGGAGGACAAGTGTGACAGTGCTACAGTGCTATTTTTTTTGGGGGGGGGTCACACTTGGCAATGCTCAAGGGTTACTCCTGGCTCTGCACTCAGGAATTACTCCTGGTAGTGCTCAGGGGACCCTATGGGATGATGGGAATCAAACACAGGTCTGTCGGCTGCGTGCAAGGCAAACACCCTCCCCACTGTACTATCGCTCCAGCCCGGAGGCAGAAGCGTTTTACTACAGAGTGGGGATGCAGGGGTGAAGGAGATGTGGCCACTTTCCTGGAGGAATGCATAGACTCGAGGGGGAGCCGGAAACACAACCAGATTTACAGTGCCATGTGCTAGGAGCTGGAAGAGATGGCTGGGAGCTTCCCTGCACATAACAGGTCCCTGCTTCTCCGGACCAAGTTCCGGGTGGAACTGGATCAATGAATGCATGCTGAGAGACAGAAACCCGGATGTGTGTTCCTTCTCCTAGGGGCAGTTTTGCGTATTGTAGAGTACCTTTATTTTTAGCAAGTTTATTCATCAAAACCAACACAGTCGATCTGTTGAGAGCTTCCTAGTTCTAGGAGGCACTCAATTCCCTGAGTGGGGGAACCTCAATTTCCCTAATTGAGGTTCCATTGCTTCATTCCTACCCTAATAGTTCCCTGCTTCCCCCACCCCCCTCGCCTCTGGGCTCCCCAAAGCAGTTCTCCTCCACTGGCCAGATTAATTTGCCAATGGCACACTTCTCATCCTTGCCCTGCAATCTGCTGGTCCTGCATTTTAAACTCTCTCCTCCCCAATTTCCTCATTTACAGAATGGTGCTAACGACGCCCTGCTGATTTTGTTAAATCTTTGTGGCGAGGAAATGGGAGTCGTGTTTATGAAAAAGCTTAATGCTGTAAGGGACTCTAAACATATGTTATTTTATTTTGCTTTCCCCAGCCGGCTAAAAGCCTTTGGTGGGCGCAGGTCTCTGCTCTGGGAGCCCAGCCAGACGGTTCCAGAGTCAGCTCCTCTCTCTCCACCCCTGCTCTGCTCTGTCCTCCTCTCCCCTTCTCCTCTCCACCCCCTTTCCCTTCTCCCGCAAAATGAATGGTGCCAGTTCACATGACCGATGCCCTCAGTATCCTCTAAGCCTGTCTGCTTAGTGACCCATCGATAGATACTCTTCCTTCTGCCAGGCGTCCCGACCCCAACAGTTGTGCCCAGCGCTTCCTCTTACTGGCTCAGTCCCCACTCCCTCAGGGTAGCCTCCGGCCAACCATGTTGGTCCCGGGCAGTTTCTCCTGAATTCTTTCCCACAGGACCACACACCTGGTCAGGAAGCAGAGCCCTCTGGCTGACAGGTTTACTTAACTCCTCACCTGGTGTGGCTGGTTCCTTCCTCCAAAAACCCTTTGGCAACGCTCTGTCACATTCCTACAAAACCCTAATGGTTCCTTCCTCCTCCCCCACCAGGAATGCTCAGTATTTGGAAAGAGGAGAGTTTGGGGGGAGGGTGTGAAGTTCAAACTAAGTTAATGGGTAACAATAGAAGAACCTTACAAGAGATGAAGAATCTTTGAAGTCTGGCTCAGAGGGGAGAGGGACTAACAAAGACACCAGAAGAAGAGCTTCAAAAGATACCAACTGCAGGGGCTGGAGCCATAGTATGGCGGGGAGAGTGTATGGCTAACTTTGGTTCGATTCTGGGCACCCCGTATGGTCCCTGAGCACTGCCAGGAGTGATTCCTGAGTGGCAGAGCCAGGAGTAATCCCTGAACATCACCAGGTGTAGACTAAACCCATACCAAACCAAAGAAAAAAAAAAGAAACCAACTGCAATTATCTTGAGCCTGAGTATCCAGCTTCCAGAATTATGAGAACATAACTTCCTATTGTCCAGGTCACCCATTCTGGGCCACCAGGTTACGCTAACCAGCATGCGGACCCCCACATCCCCCAAAAGGAGGCCACTCCGGGTTTCCTCTTTAGTTAAAATTAGGGAAGTGTTTTCCAAGAACCTTGTTCCACCCCCTCCCTTTGTTGCCATATTCCCATACTCCCCTGCATCTGTCTATGGTTTTGTTTTGTTTTGTTTTGGGGCTACACCGGTGGGGTTCAAGGCTTACTCCTGACTCTGCACTCAGGGATCACTCCTGGCAATGCTCGTAGGACCCTGTGGGATGCTGGGGATGGAACCCAGGTTGGCCGCGTGCAAAGCAAGAGCCCTCCCCGCTGTATGGTCGCTTTGATTGGTCTCTTTCTATATATGTGTTCTCATGTCCCGAGTCCTTGAGTCTGTTTTCTCTGTAATTCTCAAGGGTCAGTAAAGGATTCTGACACAAGGGTTGGGTAAGACATAACTGAAGGGGGAACCTCGGGACAAAAGCGCATCGGCCACAGGGAAGATACAGTTTGCCAAGAAAGGAAGTTCACTGAGCACATTTATTTTTCCTAAAGGTTTGCTCTACAAACAAATGTCATCTCCTGCTGGTGAAAAGCATTTGGTTGACAGAATGACATTTACTGGAAGTGACATCCAGGCCTCTCCCTGGACCGCTGCTGAGATGGCCCCCAGGTTTCAGGGGTGCAGAGCTAGTGCTGATGTTCAAGCCTGTCCATGCTAGACCCTGAACCTTTACCTCTCCCCCAGGCACGCAGCAGAGCCTCTAGCATCTAAGCAAACAAGAGCCTCGGCTACTTCCTGTCTGGTGGAAGGCACCAATGCAAATCTTTATATGGTCTTTCCTACCAGACTTCCTTTCCTTTTCTTTTTTTCTCTTCCTTCCTTCCTTCCTTCCTTCCTTCCTTCCTTCCTTCCTTTCTTTTTTTTTTTTGCTTCTTGGGTCACACCTGGTGAGGCACAGGGGTTACTCCTGGCTCTGCACTCAGGAATTACTCCTGGCAGTGCTCAGGGGATCATAAGGGATACTGGGAATTGAACCCGGGTTGGCCGTGTGCAAGGAAAACGCCCTCCCTGCTGTGCTATCACTCCAGCACCCTGAACTTCCTTTTCTTTTCTGCCAGCTCTCATCTGGCACCACATCTGTACCCAAAGGTCTATCATTCCCACTTGGTTGATTTTTGGGGGGGGGTCACACCCAGTGATGCTCAGCAGTTACTCCCGGCTTTGCACTCAGGAATTACTCCTGGCGGGGCCGCGGGACCATGTGGGATGCCGGGGATAGAACCCTGGTCAGTCATGTGTGAGGCAAATTCCCTACCCCCTGTACTATTCCTCTGGCCCCTTAGCGCACCCTCTTTGGCGTCGGTATGGAAAAAACAAAATCCTCCTTTGCGTTCCTTCATAAAGCAGGACCAGGCTGGCACACTCGAAAGGAACTGGACTGCCAGTCAAACGTGGTCCCAAGCTAGGAGCAGCCATGAGTTCCTGATTCACAGACACCATGAAGGACCACGTGCGTGTTTGTAGTCCTAAGCTGCATTATTGGGACTGGGGATGGTGGTGGTATATTTTGTAGCAAGAGATAACATATGCATGGAGGGATGAGAAGTAAGGCGATGTCGCTGATCCCAAGGCAGTATATATCCCTTCAAAGTATTTTTTTCCTTTTTTGGGTTGCACCCGGCTTTGTACGGGGGTTACTCCTGGCTCATGCACTCAGGAATTCCTCCTGGCTGTGCTTGGAGGACCATATGGGATGCCAGGGATCGAACCCGGGTTGGCCACATGCAAGGCAAACCCCCTCTCCACTGTACTATCGCTCCGGCCCCAATCCCCCCAAAAGTCTTGATGTGGTTGACAGGGGGCATCATCTGTGGGACTCGACCTGGAGAGCCCAGCTCTCTCTTCACCAGGTAAAGTGTCACGAGCACCACTTCCTCTTTCCAGCTCTGTGCAACAGTGGAGATGCTGTGCTCCAGATACACCCCCCCTGAAGCAGGCTTCCTTCCTCCCAGACATCTGCTCAGTGCCTGCTGCTCCAGGAAAATCTGCCAGGGAGTGGGTGTGGGGTCACCCCTGGACACAGGCTTGCTTAGTTCCACCTTTTCGTTTGAGAAATATCATACTGCTGAAAAAAAATTTTTTTGGGGTCACACCCAGCAATGCTCAGGGGTTACTCCTGGCTCTGCACTCAGGCATCACTCCTGGCGGTGCTCGGGGGGACCATATGGGATGCTGGGAATCGAACTCAGGTCGGCCGTGTGCAAGGCAGACGCCCTACCCACTGTGCTATCGCTCCAGCCCCTGCTGAAAATTTCTATCAAATGCTGAGGCTTATGACCAAGTGAATATTGACCCGTTGGAAGAGCAATGAAGGAACCGCAGAGACTCCAAACTGAGGGAGGAGAGGTGGATGTGTTCCGCATCCCCAAATACGATTCAGAGGGGCTCAGACAGGCAGTGGGCAGCGGAGACTCTGCTTGGGAGGTCAAACCTCAGTCTTCCCAGTTCAGGAGAATCCCAGGCTGTCGGAGGGAGAGGGGCTCAGATACTGCCAAGGACAACTTCTTTCTTTTTGGTTTTGGGACCATAACTGGCAATGCTCGGGGGTTCCTCCTGGCTCTGCACTCAGGAATTACTCCTGGCAGTACTTGGAGGACCCTCTGGGATGCCGGGGATCAAACTCGAGTGGGCCACGTGCATGATAAACGCTCTCCCCGCTGTTTTATGGCTCCGGTCCCAAGAACAACTTTCTTCCATAGGAAAGGAAGAAAGAAGACCAGGAGGTTGGGCCTCTTGCCAAGTGTCAGTGCAGGTGTGTAAATGAGGGAGGAGGGGCAGGAGAGATGGTACAGCTGGTTGAGCCCTTGCCTACAAGCCACTGACCTGGGCTCCAGCCTTGCTAGGCCCCATCACTGCCAGAAGTGATCCCTGAGTACAGAGCCAGGAGTAAGCCCTGAGCACTGCCTGGTGGGGTCCTAAAACAAAACAAACAAATAAACATGGGGAGCAGGGCTCTGGCTTTGGGGGTTTAAATGCAGCTTACTGGAGGCTGGAGAGATAGCACAACAGGTAGGGTGTTTGCCTTGCACGCGGCCGACCCGGGTTCGATTCCCACCATCCCATATGGTCCCCTGAGCACCTCCAGGAGTAATGCCTGAGTGCAGTACCAGGAGTAACCCCTGTGCAAAGCAGGGTGTGACCCCAAAAGCAAAAATAAATAAATAAATAAATAAATAAATAAATAAATGCATCTTACTTACTCCTCTGGCCTCTGGAGCCAGACGGAGCAGGAAGTCACTGCCTCTCCAAGGGAGTCTGATCCTGCCCTTCTCCTCTATGCCTCTGTCCTCCCAGCTGCCTTTCCGGAAGTGAATTTCTTCCCGGCTCCTTCTGCACAACCCGCCAGGTGAGGCCTCACAGCTTTGGTACAGATCATTCAGCCCACGGGCTTGGCTCCAACGCAGAGCAGAGTGGGCAGAGGGCTGTGGGGGGAGGCACGGAGCTGACTTTGAGTGTGGGCCACCTAGCAGCCACCGTGGGCTCTTAGGCGAGTCACGTACTGCTGCCTCTCAGCCTCCGAGTGGCCTTCCAATTATAGCCTGCCATGGCATTAATCAGAGGAAGCAATTCCTCTTAATGAGTTAGCTCGCTCCTTTCTCTCGGGCGGAGACGGTACAGTGGTGCGGTCTGGAGAAAATACTTCTTTCTCTGAGCAAGAACAACAGTGGAAAATTCAGGAGTGCACTGGAGGGCCAATCCCTACCTTCTGACATTCGGCTGGGGGCTGCAGGGGACCACAGGGACAGCTGGGTACGATCCCCGGCATCCCATATAACCATCCCCTCCCCCTACCAAGCCTGCCAGGAGTGATCCCTGAGTACAGTGCCAGGAGTACGCCCTGAGCATCACTGCATGTGCTCCCATCCCCCCAAACCCGCCTCCGCAAATAAAGGGGGTCATTCACAAAGAACCGGATATGAGGTGCATGGGGTGAGGCATGGGGAAGGGCAAGGCCCCCCACCCCTTCCTAAGCCTGCCAACCCCCCCATTCTCCCCGCATCAGCACGTGTTTATCCACCTGGACACTCCCCGCACCTTTCCAGTTTGGAACTGCTTGGTTGAGGGGCTTCCGGAAGTGGTGCCCAGTGGCAGCCTAGCACTGGCACTGCAGTGAGCACTTTCGGCCTTGCCATGATCTGGGACCCCAGGGTCACCCCAGTGAGGAGGGGCGCGGTGCCAGGGAGCAAACCGCAATTGTGTGCGTGTGAGTTCTCCAACCCCTCACGCGCTCTCCTGTCCCTCCGTTTGGGTTTCCACGAGCTCTCTGTGATGTCGGCAGAAACACTTGTTGCTGGTGATTCAGCTCAGCTCTAGACCCTGTTCCTGCCAAGAGGTTGGGACTGGAAGTTCTAACGCTCTAAATGCATGGCTGGTTCTCTTAAATCAGACCCTGTCTTAGCTGGGGACCAAAGCCACATGCATTCAGGCGGGAGTGCACAGGTTCGGTCCCTGGCACCGCATGGTCCTCCATGCACTGCTAGCAACAACCTCTGCGTACAGAGCCGGGAGCAGCCCCCAAACCAAAATGAAAATAAAGGCCACCTCAAGCCATCCCAGAAGACACCTTTATATTCTGCATCCCTTAGATGGTTTCAAGCATGTAGGAGCTCTGCACCAGAGTCGGGAACAAAGACCAGCGTCTGCTTCTCAAAAAATCACCAGACTGCCAGGATGAAGTCATTACGTAAAAGGCTTCACAGGGAGGGTGATAAGTGAACATTAGCGCTCGCTGCTGCTCCTCATCTCTAACTCGCTGGGCCTTTACACGCCAGGAAGTGCGGCCACTGAGACCCCCATGCAGGAGGCCGCTGCTCCCTGAGGAGGTTCAGTTAGAGAATGGAGAGGGCCAACGAGCTGGCACAGCATCAAGGAAATGAATGTGTGTGTGCGCGCGTGTATGTGCGCGCGTGTGCGTGTGTGTGTGTGTGTGTGTGTGTGTGAGAGAGAGAGAGAGAGAGAGAGAGGGAGAGGGAGAGGGAGAGAGGGAGAGAGGGAAAGAGAGAGAAAGAGAGACAGGGAGAGAAAGAGGGAGAGAGGGATAGAGAGGGATAGAGAGAGGGAGTGAGAAAGAGAGAAATGGAAAGAGAGAGGGAGAGAGAAAGATAGAGAGAGAGGGAAAGGTAGAGGGAAGGAGAGAGAAAGAGACAGGGAGAGAGAGGGAAAGAGAGAGGGAGGGAGAGGGAGGAAAAGAGGGAAGGAGAGGAGAGAGAAAGAGAGAGACAGGGAGAGAAAGAGGGAGAGAGAAAGGGAGGGAGAGCGAGAGAGAGGGAGAGAGAAAGGGAGAGGGAGAGAGAGAAAGAGAGGTAGAGAGAGAAAGGGAGAGGGAGAGAGAGAGGGAAGAGAAAGAGACAGGGAGAGAAAGAGGGAGAGAGAGGGAGGGAGAGAGCGAGAGAGGGAGAGAGAAAGGGAGAGGGAGAGAGAGGGAGAGAGAGGGAGAGAGAGAAAGAGAGAGGTGAGAGAGGGAGGGAGAGATGGGGAGAGAGAGAAAGAGAGAGAGAGAGAGAGAGAGAGAGAGAGGAAGAGGGAGAGAGACTAGACAATGTCTGAGAAGCCCAGGGAATAAAAAAAAAAAACCAGTCTCTCCTGGGTTGTATTTTACAGGTACTTTGAGCCGGAAGAGAGAGGTGGCAGGCAGGAGCGACTGACCATGCTCTCAGACGAGCCACTGGCCGCTCTGAAGACAGAGCGATACAGAGCCAAGCCGAGTGAGCTGGGCAGGAGAGGGTGGAGGCAGGGAGAACCAGACTGCGGGAAGTGTGGGGAGAATGAAGGAGCGGTGCCCCCCACCCCAGAGTCTCTCTCCAGGAAGTCCCCAAGAGGCTATTTTTTTCTCCAATAGTCACTGAGGCACGTGGAGCCGAAGCCACAGCAGTCCTGTGACTTCAGAAGAGACGATGCTGTTTAGTGTTTAGTGTCGACCCCAGGGCCGGGTCGAGCTCACAGGGCTGAGAGCATGCGGGGCACTTGCCCATCGTGGCACTGGAAAGGTGGCCCCGGTGTTACCCTGCACTGCGGGGCCTGTGCCAGGCCAAGCATAGCTGGAGAGGCCTTGGGGTCCCCGGAAAACTGCTTGGGAGTCCCCCCAGAAGATTCCAGCTTATCCAGTTTAGGATTCTCTCTAAGCCCATTTTGGTTTTAGACCACACGCAGTGGTGCTCAGGGGTTACTCCTGGCTCTGCGCTTAGAAATCACTCCTGGAAGTGCTTGGTGGACCCTATGGGATGCCGGGGATGGAACCCAGGTCAGCGAGGCACGCGCCCTCCCCGCTGTGCTAAGGTTCAGCTCTCTTACCCTCCGCCCCCCAGGTTTCTCTTTTAATTGGAGAAACCGATTTTCAGACTGGACAATCCTGGAGAGAAATGGTTTTGTCACACCAAGTCATCCCCTTTCACATTGAGAGACTTTCTTCTCTCTCCTTGGAGAAAGAAGCACCCCCAGCTTAACCTCATAATTCAGGATGGGGCCCCCCAGTCTGGCTCCCTACTCCTGTTTATTTTTTATTTATTGATAGCACAATGGGTAGGGCATTTGCCTTGCATGAGGCTGACGCGGGTTTGATTCCTCCATCCCTCTTGGAGAGCCCGGCAAGCCACTGAGAGTATCCCGTCCTCATGGCAGAGCCTGGCAAGCTCCCCGTAACATATTCGATATGCCCAAAACAGTAACAAGAAGTCTCACAAAGTGCCCGCTCGAGCAAATCGATGAACAACGGAAGGACAGTGCTATAGTGCAATGTATGTCTTTATTTTAAGTCTATGGAGCATGCCACGAATCCACACATCATCCCTGCACAGGGCCACGCTGACCTCTGTATCGCTCCGGGTCCAGTGCTCGGGCTGCCAAATCGAGTACTGGCTCTCTCCTTGCTCCTGAATCAACATTCCACCCACTCACCCTGCATCTGGGAGCAAATTTGTTTTTTTTTTTCTCCTGCTAACCTGTCTGAGGCTTGTTTTTTGGTGCTCTCCCAGTCTGAGAAGCCAGTAAGGTGGGAGACAGCATCCCTGACTCTCCTCCAATTGTGTTTCCTCTTGTTTCTTCAGGGTCCCCTGTTGAAGGTAAAAGTTAACTAACTCCCCCCCACACCCTGAGAAGAGTGTATGTCCTGAATGACAGCAGGAGAAGGTGTGGCTTGTTGTTCTGTACTTCATTTGTGGTGGTTCTCAGGGCTTCCTCCTGGCTCAGTGCTTAGGAGTCACTCCTGGCAACGGACAGAGGATCCTCTGTGGTGTTGGGGATCTGATCTGGGCTCAGACACATGCAAGGCAGTATCCTCTGTACTACCTCTTCAGACTTGTGTGGCTTGCCAGACTGGATGGAGTAAGGAACACAGACAATCGGTACACAGCTGCGTTTTCATTTCCATGAGCTTTTCTCGGGGCTACAGTCTCGGGATGACACTCTCACACTTAGCAGAACAGGGAACGGTCACCCGACAATTACGAGGCAGTGAGGTAAGTGCTGTGCGAAGAGAGAGATGATATGATGTACAGTGCGGAGGGAAATGGGGCGAGGTGTGGGAACACCCGAGCACATTCGGGGTGCCCTGAATTGGCAAGAATCAATAGGCGTTATTTGTCACTCTCTGCAAAAACTCCCCATTAGCTAATCATCATTGCTTTAAAAGTATGTGGCTCAGCGATAGAGCCCAGGCTTTGCATTTGTCGGTTCCCTGGGTTCAATCCCTGGCATCACAAAAAAGACCCCAAAACTTGTCAGTTTCTAACCCAAAGGGGAACTAATGGAAGTTCACCCATTTTTAAAAATAACTTCTACCTAAGGATGATGTTTTTACTTTTATTTATTGACATTTAAAAATGCTTTTTTTTTTGGCTTTTTGGGTCACACCCAGTGATGCTCAGGGGTTACTCCTGGTTCATGCCTCAGGAATCACTTCTGACGGTGCACAGGGGACCCTATGGGATGCTGGAGATGGAATCCGGGTCAGCCGCGTGCAAGGCAAACGCCCTACCCATTGTACTATAGCTCCAGCCCCTAAAAAATGCTTTTCTTTTTTGCACTGAGATATTAAGTGCTCTGAGAATGGCAAGACAAACCCTGATCGATATGAATGAGATAGTACAGAGGTTAGGCAGCTGCCCTGCATGTGGCTGACCTGAGTTTGATCCCTGGCACCCCATGTGGTCCTCGGATACTGTCCAGAGTGGTCTCTGAGCAGAGCCAGGGGTAAGCCTTGGACACTACCAGTTATGCCCCCCAACAAACAAACAAACAAACAAACAAAAGAATATCTAACCAGCCCACAGCAGTGATCCTATATGAGCCATATGATTGAGCAGCCGTGGCATCTCGGAGCTAGTTATAAAGGAAATTCATTTTTTTTTATAATTTATTTTCCTCTTCCACTTTACATAAACACTGTGGCTTACAAAGCTCCCCATGACGATTTGTTACAGACAATCATTATTCCAACACAATCCCACCACCATCGCACCTGATAGAGGGAAACGCTTGGTCCTCTCTGCCTCTGGGGCCGGGTCCAACCATCTGCTCCAATTTGAAAACCATCGAACTCCCTAGGCCTAGTGTGGAATGTGCGGCCGGACTCAGAATATTTCCAGAGACTGACATGAGGGTGGGATTGGGGACCACAGTGCCGGTCCCCAGAGGCAGGCAGGCTCCCAGGCAGATGGCAGGGCCTGACATGAAGGGAATGACCCCAGCACGAGTCAGCTCGGGGGACATTCCCGGGAGCTGGAGCCCATTCTGCCTCTTAGAATGAAGCAGGGTTCCAAAAAGCTGCAGAAGACCAGCACGGATGTATTCATTTAATAAACATTTCCTGTCTGCTCTTGCAGCTGATTATTTCTGATTTATAGCTCACCGATTTCTAAAACGGACTGAAGGTGATTTATCATGTGACAACACAGCTAACACGGTAACATAAATAATGCAGAGAGACCCACGTAGAGGAACCGAGACCCGGATCTTCCGGGCACTGAGATGAAGTTAGTGACTGCTGCGGGATGCACAGTGGGGCTGGTCAAGAGAGGGAGGAGTGTGGAGTCCTGGGGGAGGGGAAGGGGCGCACACAAGTGACGGATTTGGGACACAGGGAGCCGGCACAGCTTTGAGCTCCTTTGAGGCTGCGGAGTGGATCCCAGAGTCTTGAGGAAGAGCGGAGATCTGGATGCTGTGTTTTGGGCCTTGGTGGGGGCAGAAGGCAGGAAGAGGCAGGCAGTGGGTCCCCTGCAGCGAAGAAGCATCAGGGTGAGGCAGAGCAAAGCACCCTGGGAAGTCACCAGTCTGGGAAAAGGCTGAGTCACGTCTAAGAGGATGGTCTTCAGCTGAGGAAATCTGTATGCCAGTCAGCGGGCACCAACGCCCATGTCAGGGCATTCTAGATGAATCCTCCACCAGTGTCAGTGCGTTCTAGCTGGATCCTATTCCAGACTGCGACTTCAGCAGTGGGACAAGGCAGCAGCAGAGATTGGAGGCTCGGAAGGCACTTCAGAGCTGAGGCCTGAGCTCGGGTCTGAGCTGGGACAGGCAGAAGAAGAGGAAAGAAGCCTGGGAGCAAAGCTTCGGAGCAAGAGAGACAGATCACTTCCCAGTGTGGGCCTCAGGTCCCAGGAGTGAGGAGACCCAGTAGCTCAGTGGACGGACCGGATCCAGCTCCCAGGCTAGACCTCGTCCTAAATAATCAGAAGCTACTTTTCGTTAGAATCCTGGGCCATCTGCTCTAGTCAAATCACGGAAGCAACAGTTAAGTGGGTCTGGCAAGATCAAGTAGAGACACCAGGGAAGCAGACTCTAAGAGAATGTCAGTCTTTCTTTTTTTTGGGGGGGGGGATGATGGCACCCAGTGTTGCTCAAGGGTTACTCCTGCCTCCTGACTCAGGAATTACTCTTGGCTCAGGAGAACCACATGAGATGTCAGGGATCAAACTCACGTCAACCGTGTGCAAGGCAAATGCCCTCAGTGCTGTACTATTGCCCTGACCCTAAGAATGTCAGAGTTGGGGGACCAGCACGATAGTACAGCGGGGAGAGCGTTTGCATTGCACGTGGCCCACCTGGGTTCGATCCCTAGCATCCCATATGGTCCCCCAAGCACCTCCAGGAATAATTCCTGAGTGCAGAGCCAGGAGTAACCCCTGAGCATCACTGGATGTGACTCATAAAGAAAAAAAAAAGTACATCCAGAAAAGGAAAAAAAAACTATAAAAAAAAATGTCGGAGTTTTGGGGCGGGGGCGGGGGGGACAGAATCTGATTCAGCTTGCACGGAGACTGAGAGAATCATGACAACGTTCATCATGCAGCCCCTGCCGCGCAGCCGGGAGGATATGTTGGGAGCCGGCCTGTCTGCTGTTTGTGTCTTTCTGCCAAATCACGGTGCCGAGGAGCCGCCGGCATCACAATGGGTACAGATTTCCTCTGCAAAGCGGAAAATTACAAATTGCCCTAATTTTATAAGTCTTCTAACTAGCCTCAATTCATCCATCCGATGTTTGTTCACACCCAGAATGATGATAACCCTGCTATTAAGAATAACACCCACTAGCGCTTGTGTTCCAGGTAAAGCATTTGCTTTGTTCCAGGAAAAGTACAACATTATTAACTCCTTTGTCAACCAAGGATAATCTGCTGACCCCAAACTGCCCTCGTGACAGACCTGGATCTCCTTTTATAGGTTAGGATGTCTCGATTTATTTGTCTTTACCAAGAGACTCTTAGTTTTGCCAACACTTATCCATACGGCCTTATGATGAGTAGAAAGTCATGTTGTTTGAGATGGATGAAATGCCCACTTATGGGACCCGGGGATGTGGCTGAGTGAGAGAGTCTGGTTGGCATGTGAGGGGCTGGGAGTTTGACCCTCTGCACCACCCTCCCCTATGGCCACAATCCTTAGCTTTGTAGGCCTGGGCTACCCAGTGGTAGCCTGGTACGTTGTGATGCGTCAACAGAGGCTGCGGAAGAAATAAGCGAGTCTCTGCTGAGTGTGTGTGTGTGTGTGTGTGTGTGTGTGGTGCAGGGAGGATCACTCAGCACATCCCGCTGTCTCCTGAGTTTGATTCATCATGATATCTGGGCACATCAAGCATCGGCTGTGTCTAAGCATCTGCTTCTTTTTTGTATTTTGCTTTTTTTGGGGGGGTCACACCCGGAGATGCACACGGGTTACCTCTGGCTCTGCACTCCAGAATTACTCCTGGTGGTGCTCGGGGGACCATATGGAATGCTGGGAATCGAACCCGGGTTTGCCACATGCAAGGCAAATGCCCTACCCGCTGTGCTATTGCTCCAGCCCCAGCATCTGCTTCTTACAGGACAGGATGAGTCCAATTGTTCTCCTGTTGCTAGTATTGAACCCTTAGCAGGCCTAGAGGACTGTTCGATTAATTTGGATTATATATAAACGTTTTGAGCGAGAAAATACATCTCCTGCCCCTGCGCCTGGCTGTCCTCACCGGGGCCCCTTGGAGGGGGGAGGGTTGAGTTTCTCTCCCCCACCCCCCCGACCCGAGCAGAGCCCCAGCAGCTGAGGACCTCTGGAGCCAGCCACCGCCATGTTGTGACCACTCTCCACACATCTGGACGGGCCTCATGCATGAAAGAACTGGCAGAGGAACACAGGCATGCGGGTCCCGGGGCTGAAGTCTCCAAGCCTACTCGGATTGGGACTGGACCTTCTCCACCCAGACTTCGCCCCCCCCCCCCATCTTCCAGTACGTAGGCGTCACACCCACCAGCTGCCGCCAGCGCCAGGTTGGTCCCATCAATGGCCAAGACGCAGAGACTATAAAACCCAGCTCCCGGAAGCGTGTGGCCACATTTGCGGCCGTGTGACATCTTATTTTTTCCTTTGGAGAACCTGGCAGGCTACCAAAAGTATTCTGCCCACACGGCAGAGTCTGGCAAACTTCCTGTGTTGTACTCAATATGCCAAATACCAGTAACAATGATGGGTCTCATTCTCCTAATCCTGAAAGAGCATTGAAATGGCTCTTTTAAAATCTCAGGGCTAGGAAGGAGATGTTACTGGTGCCTGCTCGAGGAAATCGACGAACAACAGGACGATCGTGATCGTGATATAAACGTTCACTGTAATTTGTTCTACAAGGTTTAAAAGCATCATCCTAACTTTCGAGATAGTAAAGAGGAACCTCAGAATCTTTGGGATTGAAATGAGGCAAAGAATGTTGTAACATTATCAAGAATGTTTTCATTTGGCCAAGGAAGAAAGGGTGTCATGGCTGAGGTCACGATCTCTGCAAAGTTCTAGAAAAAGGAACCATAAAAAGAGAGATTTCGACAGTCCCACTCCATGCTGTGTGAGGAATCAGCTGATCTGGTGACACTGGAGGCGTCTTCTCCTGTCAGGCTGATGGACGGATCCTCAAACCCTAGCATTAAACTGTCCGGCCTGTTTGTGAGTCTTGCTGGAAGTGGTCCCCTGAGTATTGCTTGAAAGGTTCCCACCCAACCCTCCAATCCTCAGATCCATTATAGCAGGTTCCGAGGGGCTTGCGAGATCATGCCAACTGCCCCCTGTCCATGCCCTGGTGGGTGTGTTCTCCACTAGCGGCTAACCTGGGCGGAAATGCTTCATGGCCTCTCCGAGTAGAAAAGAATTTGAATCCTAACCCCACCAGAAGCCAAACCTGAACTTTTGAGCCTTTATTTGGCCTTTGTAAATCTCTGTTTTTCCTTCCGTAAAATAAGAATGAACTGGGGAACCGGAGCCATAGTCCAGCAAGGAGGACATTCGCCTTGCACACAGCACACCCGGGTTCGATCCCCGATCTCCCAGAGGGTCCCCCGAGCATCGCCAGGAGTGATGCCTGAGCGCAGAGCCAGGAGGAGCCCCTGAGCATTGTAGGTTTTTGTGGATGTGACCCAAAACAACAACAAATAAGACTGATTATTAATGAGTAGTGATGAATATTAATACCCAGGTTGTGCCTCTGTGGTTCTGGCACTTGTTCCTCCTCTGCCCACCACCAGTTCTCCCTGACAGCCTGACGTTCCATGGCCGACGAGATATCACAAGTATGTGTCCTGAGGGGCAAGCACTGTGCCCCTGTGGCCTCAGCAGCCTGTCTTGCCATCAGTGTGGCATCACTGTGGGCCTCAATTCACATTTCAAGAAGAAACAAGATTAAATTTAAAAAAAATCAAGAGGCAGAGAAACTGAATTTCCTATACAAATATGGACAGGTCCTATCTTCAAATGCGTCCTTAAGGGCAGAATGTAATGCAGGAGAAGAACACTGCCTTGAACTGTGTGAGGCTGGATTCCATCCTGGCACCAGAAAACAAAAAACAAAAAACAAAAGGCAAACAAAACTCACTCTCTGTGGCCATGTTCCCTTCACATCACCCAGCCTCCAGCCGCACAACCCTGGGGAGACGGGTTTGCTCTTCCTTCTCCAGCCTGAAGGGGGAGCAGCCGAGCCCAAGCTGGGAGGAAGGTTCTAGCAGTTTCTGCCAGGTGCCTCTCCTCCAACTTCGTCACTCTTGCTCAACCCTGGGGCTACACCCCCTTCAGAGGGCTTGACCATAAATGGTCATCGGGGGATGCGGCCAGAATGCCAAGAGTTCTGAGCCTGACAGAGCCTGTGTATCAGCCTGACGGCTTCAGTAGCCCAGAGCCCACATGGAATCCCAAACAGCCCCTGTTTCTTCCTCCCCAGCGACGGGCCGTCTGCCTCCTCGGCCCTGTTTAACCCAGACGAGACCAGACTGTGTTTGGACCAGAAGCCCATGACCTATCCCGGTGCTGAAGAGTCAGTCGGCAAAGCATGGCTCCAGCTGATCGTGAAGTGCTCACATGCTGTTCATGTCTCTCCAACGCCCAGACACCAGGGGTCACGCGTGTCTCATCCTCTTCGGAGTCTGTCACCCAGATGAGGCCTGTCACGACCCACCAGCCCCAGCGTCTGGGGTCTCCATGCAGGAACAGACTCCCAGCAAACAGGACTGTGAGGGGCTCCGGGATGCTGAGCTCAGAACGGCCAGCAGGGTGGGGCAGGAGTCCCCAGGAAGGGTCTGCTGAGGGCCAATCGTCTGAAAGGACATCCGCAGAAGAGACCTCTTGCTGTTCCCACATCCTCCCTGCAGCAGGGAGGGGGCACCCGAGGAAAGGGCCAGTCGGCAGCCCGATTACGTATGTAAGGTTTCATGGCCAGCAAGCCTGAGGGGTGGATTTTGACACCGGGCCACCTGGGCGGCAGAGGTCACACTGCAGTCTTAACCCAGACCACCGGTCCTTGAGCAGCAAAGGGCTGACTGTGGAACCAGCCCCGCTGAGCCAGTTGGCCACTGGGCTGAGGGTTTGCAGCATGAGAGGCTTCTGGTGTCACCTGTGACTTTAGGTTGACCATCTCAGGGAGGGAGGGACAGGACAGTAGGGATATACCTGCCTTGCATGCGGCCAACCTGGGTTCGAGCACTGCCGGGGTGGGGTTGGGATCCCTGACTGCAGAGCTGGGAGTAAAGTAATAAGCCCTGAGCATCACTTGGTGTGCCCCCCCGCCCGCCCTCCAATAAAGCAATAAAGCAGAAGGTCTGCTGTGGTGCTGGCCAAGGACAGCAGGTCCGGAGCGGGTAGTGGGCTAGGAGAAACCCCAAACGCTGGCCAACCTGTCCTCTCGTCCACTGAGTGAGTCTGAGTCCTCTGTGACAGGGGAGGCAGGCTCAAAGGTCAGCCTGGGCAGAGCTGTGGTTGCCCACCCTGAAGTTGGGGCCAGACCGCTTGTGCCAGACAGCCCCGAGGGACCGGTGCCCTCACCCAGCTCCCCCGTATACTGCCCGGCACAGCTGGCCACACTTCCTGGCTTCTATGGAAGTGACTCACATGGGCTAGTTACTCCGGAGTGAGACGGGGCTGCTCTCGAGCAGAGGAGACGCTCTGGAGCTGCCTGGCTTCCTGCATGGCGCCCAGCCTCTCACGTCCTGCCTGACAATCGGCATTCGTGGGCACTCCAGCCTTTTCCAGTCAAATCCACCTCTTCCGAGAAGTCCTCAGGGACTGACTGGCCGGAGTAGCACTTTGTCTCATTCACAAGGTTCCCCTGTAGCTGCGTTTCTCTGAGGCAGGAGCTGTGTCTTTGGCTTCTCCCGTTTGTCTTCTCTGTTTTGAGTTTCCAATCTGGGAGAGCTTTAGGAGCATAAGTTGTGAGCCAGCTCATTTGCCTTGGCCCGAGTTCCGCTGTGTGGTTTGGGTAGGGCTCGTGAGGGCAGGGCTGCGTCCATTTAGTGGGTTCACTCTGGCCCCATTCCCAAAGTCTCAGGATTGGGGCATCAGATGAGGGCAGTGGAGAGAAACCTCTGGTCTTTAGAGACCCAGAGACGAAGGGCAGGGCAGAGCAGATGTTCCCCCCAAAGTCTATTTTAGTGTTTTGGCTTTTGGGCTACATTGGGCTGTGCTCAGAGGTTATTCCTGGCAGTGCTCAGGGGATCATATCGGGTGCCGGGAATAGAACCTGGGTCGGCTTCATGCGAGAGAAGCGCCCTACCTGTTGTAATATCTCTCCAACCCCCCAACATCTATTTTTACACCCTGAAAACCAGTTTCCAGGCTCCTTCTGGGGAATGACCTCCTCATGCTGGGGGTTCCTGGAGCTGCTGGGCTCAAGGGCCAGGAGGAGTCACGAAGAGGGAAGCACCTTGCTCGGTCCATTTCCGAGGTCTGGCTGAGGTCCCTTCCAGTCTCCAGAAAGGCCTTCTTCACCTTCTCTGAGGGTTACTCCTATCCCCCATGCATTTTTTTTTTTTACACCAGCAACACCACCTTGAGATGGCCTGCCTTTTTGTTCGTTTGGGGGCCACACCCAGTGACGCTCAGGGGTTCCTCCTGGCTCTGCACTCAGGCATCACTCCTCGCATGCCCAGGGGACCCTACAGGGATTGAACCTGGGTCTTCCGTATGCAAGGCTGGTGTCCTACCTGCTGCATCATCTCTCCGGCCCAATCTTGCCTTATGGCTGATTTAAACCTCTTTTTCTCTGGGGATGGTGATGGGGGCTTGAGGTGAGGGTTTCCAAGAAGTGCTCAGTAGCCTACTCCAGCCACGGAGGCCAGAGGTAATCATTGCTGGGGCTGGCGGTGCTGTGGGTGGATTCGGGGCCGTGTTGGTGCCCTAGAACCCTGAGCTTGCTCCCAAGCCCCTTCCATCTCTTTTCATGCCCCCAAAGCTGCTTTTCCCTCTGGTTCTAGAGGGAAAGGTCACATCACAGCTGCTTGAGAAAGAACGTCCATCCACCTGGTCCATCCACTGACCTTCCCAGCTGCAGCCTCTGTCCCCGCTCGCCCATCAGTTTCTTCAAGTCCATCATCGGGTAGAAACTCTGCCCAGCACCCCGAATACCAAGAGACATTGAAAATAATAAATCCGTTCTGACAAGTTCAACTTGCTCAGAGAGAACAGCTCCGGGCAAAGCCACGGGGGAGCGGAACCAACAACCCTGCTTTGTGGGGGTCGGTGGGGGGGCACGGGGACACGGCACAGAGGGCACCTCGCCAAGTCTGGTTCCAAAGGGCAAGCAGACTTCTTTCTGAGTGGAAAGGAAGGGGAAGGGGATCAGAGCAGGGTGAAAGGCGCACACGGAGTCTGGAGAGAGCAGTCGGGCCACGTGGGGGTCTGCACCCTCTTCTAGTCGCAAAGGGACGGGAGGGAAACCCAGGACACTGAGAATGCTGGAGATAATCAGGGAAGGAGCGAGGACCGCTGGGAGGCAGGAACTGATGCAAGGGAAAGAGAAAGCCCAGAAGGGCGGACAGTGTTTAGACACTGAAGCGATTTCCAAGACCTCATGCTCGAGCTTGGAAAGAACACTACTCGGAGCGAACAGCAATCCTTTGTAAAATTTCCTTCCAGCCTTTAAGACACATATAAATGTATTTATATACACGCGTAGTTCAGATTTTACTCTACGCAGAGTTCTGTAGTCTTTTTTTTTTTTTACATAATGTTATCGCAGGAACGTTGATCCAAGTCATGAAAAAGCTTTGTTATCTTTTTTCCTTAGAGCATTAGAGACAAATGTATGGGGCCATGAGTCATAATTTACTTAAGTCACTTTCCTATTATGGAACGTTCAGTTCATGCCAGTGTTTTTACAGCGATGAATATTGCCGTACATAAAGTTTTGTACCTTGTTTTGGCATGGGTTTTCCTAATAATGGGATCACTGTGCCAAAGCATGAGTGTTTTCAAAATTCCTGAAGTAGATTTTTAAACTCTTCTTTAAAAAGATCTAATGGTCTGAGAGGGCCAAAGAGATAGTACAGTGGGTAGTTCCTTGGCCTTGCATGTGCCTAACCTGGATTCCAAGACCTTCTCTGGTCCTCCAAGCCCCTCCAGGAGTGATCCCTGAGCACAGAGCCAGGAGTAAGCCCTGAGCACTGCTGAGTGTAGCCCCAAAACCAAGAAAGAAAGAAATGAAAAGCTCTAAGGGCCGAGAGATGGCTCAGATGGTCGAGTACAGCCGAGTGCGAGTGAGGCCGTGAATGTCGCCAGCAGAGAGGAAAATAAAAATCTAGAAAATGTGATTTTTCTGGGAGACTCTTGATCAACAAGTTGGGGACCTTTGCCAGGGACACGTCACCTCTGGCACCCTGGGATCAGGAGCTCCCTCCTCCTCGTCCCTTTCCTCAGAGTCAAGCCCTGGTCAGAGGAGCTACCGTTTCCTCTCACCCTAGGAACCAACTCACTTCTGGGCTGGAAGTGTGGGACTAGGAGCTTCCCAGGGGTGCCACATGCCTCTGGGGCTGACAAGACCAGCCAGCATCAATCAGAGCACCGTCCAGGGTCCCGTTGGCCTTCCCTAGGCCTGGAGCTATCACACAGCCCGGACTTCTGGGCCAGTCTCTGGTGCTGGTCCATTGTTCCTAAATATTCTCGTGCTCGTCAGACCACACTCTTGCTTGTGTGTATAAAGCACCAGCTTCTCTGAATATACTCCCAGAGCCACGTACGCGTGGGCCGGAACAACTGCTGGGGTATGCCAGATGGAAGGTCTGGGCCTGAGAACCGCAGGGAAAGATTGTACGGAGAGGGCCGGGCTCCTTACCAACATTTTCATGTGTATGATCTCACCCGGAGAGTTGGTGTGTTAGCACAGCATTTGCAATGAGATTTATACTCCGTTACCGCTGTGGCCAAGGTTCTTGATTGCAGCCGGTAGAGCTAAGCTTTGCTGAACTCTGAAGTTCCTCCCTGTTAGCAGGCTGGCCCTTCCTTCCCTCTCAGGAAACTCTTCTCAGCCTTTCCGAGTGCTCTTTCGACCACTGCTGCCTCCGTACTTCCTCCCATGTCTAGTTCTTTGGGAGTAGGAAGCAGTCTGAACATTTGCTGCTGCCTACGATCCTAATAGGAAGTCCCGGCTATGCCCTTCCTTCCTGTTCGGGGAAGCAAAATGGCTAAGAAGAAAAGAGAGAGAGAGAGAGAGAGAGAGAGAGAGAGAGAGAGAGAGAGAGAGAGAGAGAGAGAGAGAAAGGTAAAAGTCATCTGGAGTTGCATCACATAAGATCCTGCGTCAGGTTCCTTTTTCCATCCCCATCATCACTCACATCCGGGCCTGATTCAGGATCTCCTTGAGCTGATTTGTTAGGCACGGAAGCAATAAAAAGCACAGCCTCCTACTTGCTTCCTCTTCTGGGAGACATCTGGTCTCTGGGGAGATGTGGCCATGGGTGACCTTGAGGTCTGTTTGCCTTCCCAAGATGGCCCTTCTGTCTCCAGGCAGGACCTCAAAGGTCCTTTCAAATCTATTTCTATTATAGCCCCCATAAATTTTCTTTGAACCTAAAAATTCAGAAACATTTAGAATATTTTTTAAAATGATCGCTTAAGGGTTATTTAATTCATACCCTCTTACTCAACCTTACTCAACCCACAATTTTCCCCTTGGCTTCAGCCATCTGGTTTGTGTTCATTGTGAAACGTGATAGTGGGATGTGAAGCTTTTAACAGGGGAAAAGAGCCTCTATCTTGAAAGAGTGGTAGCTTTTCCTTCACCTTTCATGACCCCTAAATGTAGCTGAAAGCATGTTTAGCTCCGGCTGGATTATGATTTACGTGGGCCATCGCATCTGCCAACAAAGGCTGCAAGCCTGTGGGACTCCATGGCAATGGGGAACAGATCTAGACGGGCTCCACCCATCAAGCAAGACACTGTCACCGGGATGTGGCCCAGAAGAACTAGGTCTAAAGAATCTCATCTCAGTCACTGCATCAGGGGGACCCTTTCAGGCTCAAGGCAGGTTTACCCAGGTTTACCCCCTGGGCTGTTGACTAACCTTGATGCAGTTTCTCTCTCTCTCTCTCTCTCTCTCTCTCTCTCTCTCTCTCTCTCTCTCTCTCTCTTGGCTTTTTGGGTCACACCCACTGGTGCTCAGGGGCTTCTCCTTGCTCTGCACTCAGGAATTACTCCTGGCGGTGCTTGGGGGACCAAATGGGATGTCTGGGCTTGAACTTGGGTCAGCTGCACACAAGGCAAACACCCTACCTGCTGTACTATGGTTCCAGCCCCTGGAGTCCATATCTTAAGGTGGCAAGACTGTTTTTGTTCTGTTTTGCCACAGCCGGCAGTGCTCGGGGGCTACTCGAGTCTCTGTGTCTGGGGCCACTCTCAGAAGTGTCAGGAGACTATGTGGGAGTAGGGATCAAACCAGGGAATTCCAAAGGCGAAGCATATGCTTACTCCCTTTGAGCTCTCTCCCCAGCCCTAGAGCTGGCAATGTTTAAAAAGCAAGTTTTCAATTTTGTAACGGCATTGGCTTGGGAAACTTTGCTTGTCCCTGAAATCTCAAAGTCAAAGAAACACTAATGTCAAACACTAATGTCTAAGCGTGTCAAGTGTCTAGATGTCAAATCAAATTTGTCTAATTTCGTTCCCAGTGAGTGAAGGACACTCAACCTTTCCACCCTGGTCAAGGTAGGACTCTTAAGAGTTCTAGATTTCTTTCCAAGGTCAGGATTGAACAAATGAATGAATGGGAAGTTAGCTGCTGAGAAACACGCCCTCCCCCCCCCCCCCCAATCATAACTATTCTCTAACACTTCGACTTTCTGCTGTCTTTGCTTCCTTTGCACCTGTGGAACCACATCAGGGAGAAATTTCACCTGCTCTGGGAGTGTCTCATAGGGACAGCCGCCAAGCTCCTTCTCTAAGAGCCACCAGTCCAGCCTCTGTGAACTGAGAGTAACGTGTAAGGACTGTGCACGCGCAGCCCTGTGGCCCTGTGTGGTCACAGAACTTCCCTTCTGGGTATCAGACTTCATGTGCAACGCCTGCAACACTTGGGGTCATGTCCCACTTGGCCCCGAGCCCTGTTCATTGTAAAGTGACATACACGGTCTTCCCGAGACTCAGAACAAGGTGGGCTGCTCATGCATCTGTCTCAGCACCTCTGTGTGGTGTGCTGGATGCTGCAGTGCTGCAAAGGGGTAGCAAGGCACATCCGGCCTTCAGTGCTTACAGGCCAAAAGGGTGGGATACATCTACTTCAAGGGCAGAAGGTGATGCAGACAGAATCAAATGTTTATAGGAGTCTAGAGCAGAGGTGACAGAAAGAAGCCCCTAAACATTATTTCAGTCTCTAACAGTGGTCCCAACGGGGTACCCTGTGTAGGCTGGGAGGCCAGCAGGCTGTGCCACCAACATTTGTCTGATGATACCCAAGGGTATTCGCACACCACCAAGGATGATTTTGCCTAAACACATGTTTTTCAGAAAATATCCTGGTGGTTAAGTGACACCTGGTTGGAAGGACTTGAGGTATGGCTGGAGTTAGCCATTTAAACTCTTTCCTAGCAGTCAGAGCCCTTCCTGGAAATCCTCTCTCTCTGGGCTGTTTTCACAATGGAGACGTTACTGGACCCACCTGAGCAAATCGAATATTTAAAAATTTATTTTTTAATTGAATTACCATGAGATGCAGTTACAAAGTTGTTCATGATTGGGTTTCAATCATACAATGTCCCATCACCCGTTCCTTTACCAGTGTACATTTCCCACCACCAGTGTTCCCAGTTTCCTGCCTGCTCCTGCTCCCCTCCCCCAGCCTTTCTCTATGGCAGACACTTTCTCTCTCTCTCTCTCTCTCTCGCTCTCGCTCTCTCGCTATCTCTCTCCTTTTGGGAATTATGGTTTGCAATATAGGTGCTGAAAGATTATTATATTTCCCCCTTTACCTACTTTCAGTATTCAGTTCATGTCCTGAGTGATCATTTCCCACCCTAGAACAGATGACTGGATAAAGAAACTGTGGTCCATCTACACAACGGAATACTATGCAGCCACGAGGAAAAAGGAAGTCATGAAACTCACATATAGGTGGATGGACATGGAGAGTATCGTGAAGGGTAAAATGAGTCAGAGGGAGAGGAACAGATAGAGAATGACTGGACTCGTTTATGGGATATAAAAAGATATAGTCTTGACTGTTTTTATTTATTTGACACAGTGTGTCTTGGGGTGCAGGCTCCAGAGGCCAGGGTGAGGGGAAGATAACATCTGGGGAGATAGGGGATGGACATTCTCCCAGGGCATCCTGTCTCCTGGAGGATGGATCTCATCCTTACTTCGAACCCTGGAAAGAAGCCCCGGAACCCACCCTGTGGGGTTCCAGTGCACTTAACTTAGTCAGCTGCATCTGCATGTTGGCAAATTTATTCTGGAACCCATAAATCTAGAAAAGGATTGAAATGTAGGCTTTGAGAATAAATCAGAAACCTACAAAGTTTTCTACGAAGTCCGCAAGCAAAGCAAGGCTGAAGGGTCCTGCCCAATCTGGCCCAAACGAATCCTCTATTCTAACCCTCCCCTGTGGCTTCCCAGGATTGGAGGTGGGTTTTCATCCTCCTGGGTCCTTCTGTAGGTCCCTCCAGGAAGATTAGTGAAATGTCATTTATTATGGCAAGTGATGTGACGGAGTGACAGAGCACATTGTTTCCTATGTAAGGCCCTGGCAACACACACACACACACACACACACACACACACACACACACACACACATTCTTTAATAGGGATGTTGTCCTTTTGGATTTATGACATGTATTTAAATTATCTTGATTGTGGTGATGGTTTTGTGGAAATGCACAATGCCCAAACTTGACAAATCACATATGTTAAATAGGCGTAAATTACTGTATGCCAATGATATTCCAATAAAGCTTGTCTTTTTAAAGTACTTAGCCCTGATGTCAAATAACCAGAGCGACACCTTCAATAGCTCAAGCCCTAGACTCTGTATAGATCAGGCCCCCCTGAAGAGCTCTCGTTAGTGCTAAGTTATTCTGTAGAGGAGGCCAAGCCTGCCAACACAATAAGGACAGTTAAAACGGGAGCACATCCAAGTTTGCATCATTTCTCACTCGGAGTCTCACTGTCCTCATTCCAGCCCTTCACCCCGGAATTTTCTTCATTTTCACAGTCTGTGAGACTCAGGCTTAAACCCTAGCTTTGCCATTTATTAACTGAGTGACACTGAATAGATGACTTTTCTGACTTTTGGTATTTTGCTCATCTATAAAATGGAGAGATCTTTGGTTTCTTACAGAGATTTTTACATATTGGGTGCCTGGCACAAAACATGACCTCAGTGAATGCTGTCGAGCTCTATTATGATAACTGAAGCCGGATGAAAGGGAACTGGAGTGTTACATTCGCAAAAGACAAGAGCAGGATTGGAGACATACATGAAAGGTCTTGTTCCGACTATTTACAGGGCTTCAAGAACAGGAGGGGGATCCACGGCTCTGAGGTGGTAGCAAGAACACTGTCTCTAAAACTTACTGGCCGTCTGGCTTTGCATGGATCATTGAAACCTCTCTCTGTGCTTCAGCTTCCATAACTGTAAAAAGTGGGGGGCTATGCCACATGCTTTGGGGTGGGGAATTATTACATGAGGATATGTGTATGAGAAAATGTCCAGCATCATGCCTACAACAGGTCACATTGTAAAATGAAAAAGTGGGGGGCTGTAGAGATAGTAGAGCAGGTAAGGCACTTGCCTGGCACACGGCCAACCTGGGTTCGATCCCCAGCATCCCATATAGTCCCCTGAGTACCACCAGGAGTGATTTCTGAGTGCAGAGCCAGGAGTCAGCCCTGAGCCTCACTGGGTGTGGCCCCTCCAAACCAAAACCAAACAAGAAGAAAGAGGGAGTGGGTGAGAGAAATGAAGAGTGAGACTGGAAGTGACATAAGGACGTTGGTGGAGGGTCTTGGGTGCTTGGTGGGCACTGAGGTGTGGTAATGGTGAACACTGGGACCATCAATGTTCACTACTGCAAATCTGTGGCCTAAACCATAATACATTAAAAATCAATCAATTAGAGCAAGTGTCAATTACCGTTACAAATAAATAAAATAAGCCAGCAGTGGAGAATCCTTTTCTTGGCCAGGATAGCACTGCAATTACTATCTCACTGCCGCACTGGGGGCAGTTTTTAGGAAGGCACCTCCAGCTCAGTGGAAAGGCCCCATCAGTGGTGGAAGTTGTCCTAGAAAGTCTCTTTGGGAATACTGAACTTCCTTTTGTCAGATGGAGGATGGAGAATTATCTCCCAGAAAGAGGTATTTGTTGGGCAGCAGGTAGAACAGAGACGTGTGATGTTCTCAGAGCGTCTATGGGGAGGTCTGGAGATAGCTGTGGAGGGTGGAGACTACTTATACTCTTAGTAATAAAGTGACAGAGGTGAGCCCTGGCTGCAGTCAGGGGAGTTAGGGAAGTTGTGGGAGAGGTTTTTCCACCCTGTGAGGGAGAGACAGGCACGTGGGGAGGCTACTGACCATATACCCTAGACAGCTGGGGGATGTCCTGACACTCTGGAGAAGACCCTCTTGTCTCTCAACACAAGAACTCTCAGGCCTTGTTATGAGAAGCCCAGTGGTGACTGAGTGCCCTGATTATGACCAGCCCTGCCTAATTTATCCGTGTACAGAGCACAGAATCATGACCCCCTGCCAATTTGATTCAAGTGGATGTTTTAGCAAAAGGTCTTTAAAGCTGTGCATGCTCAGGGACAATAGAAATGAGGGCCAGGAGGACTGGCCCATGGTTGGAAGCTTGTCACAAGTGGAGGGAAGGGGGAGAGGGAAGTTAGGATAGAGAAAGGACCACCGTGACAATCACAGATGGAAATGATCACTCTGGACAAGAACTGAGTGCTGAAAGTAGGTAAACGGATATACATGATAACTTTACAGCACCTGTATTGCAAACCATAAACCATAATGACCAAAAGAGTAGGGGGGGGAGGAGGAGGAGGAGGAGGAAAGAAGAAGAAGAAGAAGAAGAAGAAGAAGAAGAAGAAGAAGAAGAAGAAGAAGAAGAAGAGGAGGAGGAGGAGGAGGAGGAGGAGGAGGAGGAGGAGGAGGAGGAGGAGGAAGAGGAGGAAGAGGAGGAGCAAGAGGAGGAGGAGGAGGAGGAAGAGGAGGAGAAGGAAGAGGAGGAGGAGGAGGAAGAGGAGGAGGAAGAGGAGGAGGAAGGGGGAGGGGAGGAGGAGAAGGAGAAGGAGGAGAAGGAGAAGAAGGAGAAGAAGAAGAAGAAGAAGAAGAAGAAGAGGAGGAGGAGGAGGAGGAGAAGGAAGAGGGAGGGGAGGGGGAGGGGGAGGGGAGGAGGAGGAGAAGGAGGAAGAAGGAAGGAGGAGGAGAAGAAGAAGAAGAAGAAGAAGAAGAAGAACAACAACAACAACAAACAACAACAACAACAACAACAACAACTGCCATAGAGGCAAACTGGGGCTGGGGAGTGGCAGAGGGAAACTGGGAACATTGGTGGTGGGAAATGGACACTGCTGAAGGGGCTGGTCTTGGAACATTGTATGACTGAAACCCAATCACGGACAACTTTCTAACTGTTTATCTCACAGTGTAGCACTGTAGCACTGTAATCTCGTTATTCACAGATTTGCTCGAGCGGGCACCAATAACGTCTCCATTGTGAGACTTGGCTGACCCGGGTTCGATTTCACAGTGATTCAACTTAAAAAATTTAAAAAATATGTACGTGATAAACATGTGAAAAAAAAAAGATGTGTGCTTTTACATTTTGAAGGGTTGCTGAGCTCTGGGCTTCTAGGCAACATCCTGAACCCTAGTTCTGCCAACAGTGAACCCTTTGAAGACCACCTAACCTTTCTATTTTCTTTCTTTTTTTTTTTTTTTTGGCTTTTTGGGTCACACCCGGCAGTGCTCAGGGGTTACTCCTGGCTCTGCACTCAGGAATCACTCCTGGGGGCACTCAGGGAACCATCTGAGATGCTGGGGATTAAACCCACGTTGGCTGTGTGCACGGCACACGCTCTCCCCGCTGTGCTATCGCTCTGGCCCAACCTGACGTTCCGGCGCCTTACTCTCTTGCCCTCTCTCCCCTTTCCTTCCCAAGAGGTATTTTTGCTACATTGTCTGAAAACTTCTAGAAAACACAGACTCTCAGATTCGGCCCCAGACCTACAAAATTGAAGCTTGCATTTTTTAACAAGCCCCCCACCTCCCACACCCTAATCCCTAAGCACCCCAAAGTCTGGGTAATGCAAGCTTAGGTGACTTGAACAGCACCTTGACTGGCGGCACAAGCTCTAACCTCAGGCCGCCTGGGTTCAAATACCAAGTTCATTGCAATCTCTCTGGGTGAATGTTGACAAGGACACATCCGCTAATGCTCCGTGCCCACCTCTGTGAAACAGGCTCCTATCGGTACCTACAGGGTGGCAAAAGGAGGCTACTGGGAAATACAACGACAGAGTTTGACACAGTGAGGCTCTTTAGATGATACTCATTCATAAGCCTGGCTGTGGACGTGTGTGCTGTCCAGAAGAGAGTGTGTGGCTTTGTCCATGGCACACTGCTGAGTCACTCTGGAAGTGCAGTTCTACAGAAGTCAACCTCAAAGGTGATGCTCAGTCTCCTACCCTTGCAACAAAGGGTGCCTGTGCACTGAGGTAAAGGCCGTTACAGATTGGATAAACATTAGGAAAGCGGCGGACGGGGTATGTGGGAGTGGGTTGGCCTGACGGAGCTCAGGGCTTGGGAAAGATCTCACAGAGGCAAGCTCTACCCTGCAGCCTGGAAGGCAAGGAGCCAGCCTTGCACAAACCAGGGGAAAGAGCATTCCCTGGTGAAGCACAAGCAAGTGCTGAGGCCCTGAGTGACCGTGGTCCTGATGTAGGCAGGTTAGGGGAGGCCCCCTCCCAAGGCAATGACAAAATTTCCTGGGAAGAAATAGCCCCAAAGTTGCTGTGAGAACCTGATAAGACCCTCAGAAAAAAAAAACAGGAAAACACAGGAATGAAGGCCGGATAAGACCCTCACCCATCTACAGCAACAGACCCACAGAAGCTCCTGCCGAAACAAAAGGTCAGAAAAGAATTTCAAAGACCATCACTACTCCCTATATCCCTGGTAACCTCCTCCTTAGCAACAGACTTTGACCTAGGTAGAAGCCCTAGGGGGCAGGTTGGAGAAACCCTATAAAGGCCACCTTGAACCAAGGAAGGGCATGCATATGCTGCCCGTGCCCATGTGCTGCTTGTGCCCACGTGGCTGAGCACATGTGTCGCCCAAGCACATGTGTTACTCGCCTCTCCCCTCTTGAGATGTGTACTTCCATGCTTTCATGTCTAGTGGTGGGATGTGTGTAGGGGCTCTCTCCACCCTTGGAGAAGCCCGTACTCTCTCTTGAGAGTCTCCACTCTTTCCCACTTTCTCTCCTCCCTTCCCTTCAAAAACCCTCCAAATAAAATCTATTTACTTCACTGCTTGTCTACTCCTAAAATTCCTTTCTGCGAGGTGAGACAAGAACCCAGTAACCCTGGGTGCCGGATGGCAGAAGTGGATGGGGAGAAAGTGACTGTCTTTCTCCTCCCCGCTTCACATAAGTCATCCGTGGCCCACCGACATCAGCCCCAGTCCTCTTCAAGGACAGGGTTAGTTGGTGGGCGCCGGGAGCAGGGGTGAGGTTGGTTGTGGAGGCAGAGCCCAGGGTGTGTGTGTGTGTGTGTGTGTGTGTGTGTGTGTGTGTGTGTGGTTGGGGGGGGGATGGAAACAGAGCTGAGGGTGCTGGGGAGAGCAAGGAGCAGTCCTTCAGGTCTGCAGTCTCCTCCTAAGAAGTCAGTCACCTTCCATCTAGACAGCAAGAAGGATCTAGAAATTCTACCTATCTCTGATCTCAGTGCCAGAGAGATCCAAAGCCCAAGGTCACTCCTTAACTAGCCCCATTGAGGCAGGCATCCAGATGGGCTTGTAGGGACCAGAGCCATAGGACAGCGGGTTAGGGGCTTGCCTTGCACGTGGCCAACCCAGGTTCGATCCCTGATAACCCCCTTACATCTCCCCAAGTCCAGAGCCCTGAGCAACACTGGATGTGACCTCAAAACGAAACCGAAATAGAACCCAAACCAAATGGGCCTGGACACTAGGAAAGCGTATTATTTCCAGAGACCCACTACTTCCCAGGGTCTTCTGGCCACCCACCCCACTTCACCCCTGCTCTCCGTCCATCCAGCATCTTCTCTCAACTTTCTCTTCCTGGGCTCTAGCCTCCCGTCCCTCCTGCCCCTGATGCAATGTCCCCAGGTCACTGTTTACTCTCCTCCCATTACACAATTCTTGCCCCACTGTGGGCTGGAGTCAGCCCGTGCTCCCTAATGACTCTCCCTTTCCCAACTTCCCCTCCATTCCTGCCTTCCCAATCATCCGTGGTCATTTGCTGTCATTCTGCTGGAACGTTTTCACCCTCCTATTTTCTTGATCCATCTGGTCCCCCAAACACGCCAGGTTCTGGGATCATGTTGGGAAGGGGAGCTCCATTTGTACCCACACTGCCAAGCACATCGGAGTCACTTTCTGGC
Source organism: Sorex fumeus (assembly GCF_029834395.1). Taxonomy (NCBI): domain Eukaryota; kingdom Metazoa; phylum Chordata; class Mammalia; order Eulipotyphla; family Soricidae; genus Sorex; species Sorex fumeus. Next base: position 16,525,632 of record NW_026606085.1, on the reverse strand, counting down.
CCCGATCTGTGTCTGATAAAATCTACCCGCAACCAAGTCCTTTGCGGTCCCAGGGGACAGTGTGTTCAGGCCAGCCTGGGTCAGAGACACCTCTCCCGGGCCTGATTTCATGGTGTCAAGGTGGTATTCATGTTCCAGAAGAATCCAGCCATGTTTAGAGCAGGGGGAAGTAAATAGATGAACAAATTCATTAGGGGACCACCTGTCACACCCTCCCTTGGATGCTCTCACTTCAAGTTTCAAGTCCCAATGACTTGGACGGAAGAGAACATTGACAAATAAAGGTTCTGGGAAAGGAGGGACAGGCATAGAATGACTGCACTTGTTTGTGGAATATAAAATAACAAATATGAGACTGACACCCAAGGACAGTAGACACAAGGGCCAGAAATATTGCCCCATAGTTGGAAGCCTGCCTCATGAGCTGGGGGAGAAGGGAGCTGGAATAGAGAAGGGATCACTAAGTTAATGATGGTTGGAGGGATTGGTCAGGATGGGAGATGTGTGCTGAAAGTAGATAAAAGACCAAACGTGATAGCCTCTCAGTATCTATATTGCAAACCATAATGCCCAAAAGTAGAGAGAGAGAGAGTATGGGGGAAATTGTCTGCCATGGAAGCAGGGGGAGGGGTGGGATGGGGGGTAATACTGGGGACATTGGTGGTGGAGAAAGTGCACTGGTGGAGGGATGGGTGTTTGATCATTGTATGACAAATTCAAACATGAAATCTTTGTAAATGTATCTCACGATGATTCAATGGAAAAAAAAAGAAGAAAGAACGAAAGGAAGGAAGGAAGGAAGGAAGGAAAGTAGGAAGGAAGGAAGGAAGGAAGGAAGGAAGGAAGGAAGGAAGGAAGGAAGGGAAAGAAGGAAGGAAGGAAGGGAAAGAAGGAAGGAAGGAAGGAAGGAAGGAAGGAAGGAAGGAAGGAAGGAAGGAAGGAAGGAAGGGAAAGAAGGAAGGAAGGAAGGAAGGAAGGAAGGAAGGAAGGAAGGAAGGAAGGAAAGTAGGAAGGAAGGAAGGTAGGAAGGAAGGAAGGAAGGAAGGAAGGTAGGAAGGAAGGAAGGAAGGAAGGAAGGAAGGAAAGTAGGAAGGAAGGAAGGTAGGAAGAAAAGAAGGAAGAAGAAATATAATTCTGTAAACTGAAAAAAAAATGAAGGGGCTGGAGTGATAGTGCAGCAGGTAGGGTGTTTGTCTTGCAGGTGGCCGACCCGGGTTCAATCTCTGGCATCCCATATGGTCCCCTAAGTACCCCCAGGAGTAATTCTTGAGTGCAAAGCCAGGAGTAACCCCTGACCATCGCCAGGTATGACCCAAAAAGAAAAAAAAGAGAAAGAAGGTTCTGTGTCTTGGCCTTTGAGACCAGTCTGCAGCCCTGAACATACAGTGATCTTTTCCTATCCTGCTGGGTCTGGAATCTTAACAACGTACAGGTTTAAGAACAGACGGATCAACCAAAGATGCCTCCCCCCACCCACCCCACTGCCCCGTTTTGAGGTTTCAAGGACCAGAAGGACTGCGCAGAGCCTAGGTTTCTTCTGTGACAAGCCAAGGCCTAGAGGCACTGCTGAGGCAGAGGAGGGGCTGGCCAGTACCTAGCTCCCTGGCACCCAGATTCCATGACATCTCTGGACGCGCAAACAAGGGGATGGCCGTGGGCAAGGCCAGGCCAGGGAGTCTGAGTAACTTCCTGCAACGCTAAGGTTCGTCCCTTCGGGGAGTCAGGCAGCCAAAGATCAACAGGCAGACCCAAACAATGACGCTATAAACTGTTGTTTCTTCAATAAACAACTCCCGAGTGTTCAGGACCCCCCATGCGCGGCTTCGCTGTTCATTCTGCCCTTCTGTACTTTGATTCCACGTGTGGGGTCCCTGAAGAAGAGCCCCCCCAACTCCTGGCTGCTGACGGCTTTGCTCCCCCAGTGCAAGCAGGAGGCCCAAGGAACTGCCCCAGTCCTTGGGAGAATGTTGTTGTTTTGAGGAGCTGCAGAACTTGATACCATGAGTCCATCTCTTCATGCTGCTTCACCTTCCAGATGCCCTTCAGCCTCTCACTCTGGCTAGATCCAATGTGGGACCTTGAGCCCCTTTCTTTCTCGGCCGATAAACTAAATTGTGTGCGTCAGCGTCTGGTACCCGAGGGTCCACCCAGGTCAGGTGAGAAGAATCAGGGATGCATCTGCCATGGTCCTGCTTTGGAAGACTGCTGGGCGGGGGGGGAAGCAGGAGAGACTGTACAACCGGTAGGGTGCTGGCCTTGCATGGGGCTGATCAGAGCTCAATCCTAGGCACCCTGTAGGGTCCCCTGGGTCCCACCAGGACTGATCCCTCAGCTCAGAGCCAGGAGTAATCCCTGTGAACCACTGTGTGTGGCCCCCAACCAAAACCCATAAAACTTCTGCTACGTAAAGTGTGCATCTTAACCCTATAGAGGGTGGCATTACTAAATGTGAAAACCATTTTAAAATCATTCCCTTTGACCAGCATGACAATAATAGCTGGGAATGATCACGCTGGACGGGAACTGAGTGTTACAAGTAGGTAAAGGGATATACCTGACAACCTTTCAGTATTAGGATTGCAAGGCACAATGGCCAAAAGGAGAGAGAGAGAGAGAGAGAGAGAGAGAGAGAGAGAGAGGAAAAGCACCTGCTATAGGGGCACTATGTCTCTATCCCTGTTACTGGATGGTGGGAGGGTGGTGATGGGAGGGAACCTGGAGACATTGGTGCTGGGAAACACACAAACACACTCTGGTAGAGAGATGGGTGTTGGAACACTGTATGACTGAAACCCAATCATGAACAGCTTTGTAAAGGTTTATCTCACAGTGATTCAATAAAAAAAAATCTTTAAAAAAATTTCCTTCAAGAGTTGTCACCAGCAACTGTGTGATTTGTACGTCTACTTTATCTACCTTAGTACCAATGGACTGAGCCATAAAGGACTGTCCTCTAGACCCTCAGGCTGTGAAGCAGCGTACTGGCATAGGGAGAGAGGGGAGAGCAGGGGGTCGGGGTGGGTTCCTGCTGCTGGGGAGGAGGCCGTGGAGCTTGGCGGGCTTTTCTTTTTTTTTTTTCTTATATTTTTCTTTTCTTTTTGGGTCACACCCACTGATGCACAGGGGTTACTCCTGGCTCATGCACTCAGGAATTACTCCTGGCAGTGCTCGGGGGACCATATGGGATGCTGGGAATCGAACCCAGGTCGGCTGCATGCAAAGCAAATGCCCTACCCGCTGTGCTATCTCTCCAGCCCCGCTTCGTGGGCATTGTTAGTAGTGGGAGAGGGTCAGAGGATGGTGAATGGGGCGCAGGAGTGGGGGGAACCCAGATTCTCCCCATCGGCTGACGACACAGTGCCGAGTCGGGCCACCTCAGGGCCTCAGGGCTGCCGAATCTGGGCCACTCTTCAACGGGGACGAAAGTCACACTCTTTGCTACACAGGTCACTGGGGAAGAAAAAAAAAACAACAACTCAAAAAAACACAGACGTTTTCTTCTCGCCTTGAGGTTTTCCTCTCCTCCCAAATTTAAAAAGGGAAGATGGTTCAACACATTCTGAGTTTGGGTGTTGGACTCGTCGGACTCTAATTTTGGTGGGGACGAATGACAGCCTGAAAAGTGGGGGGTGAGGGGGGCGGGCGCAGGGATGAGTTGCTGGGCTGAGGCCCCTGGACCAGGCGCTGCTGGGCTGAGAGCAGAGAGCCAGTCTCTCCCTCCCTGCCCAGGACACGGGAGGTGCTCAGGGCAGCGGGAAGGACTGTGCCAGGGCGGCCGGCAGACGAGGCAGCACCTGGAAAGAGGGGCACACACTGGCCCACAGGGGCACAAGCCACAGACTGCCTGTTAGGCCGCGTGAGAAGGACACCTCTGTGGAGCAAGAGCTGGGGCTGGAACAATAGCACAGCGGGTAGGGCGTTTGTCTTGCACGCGGCCGACCCGGGTTCGATTCCGAGCATCCCATATGGTTCCCTGAGCACCGCCAGGAGTGATTCCTGAGTGCAGAGCCAGGAGTAACCCCTGCGCATCTTCGGGTGTGACCCAAAAAGGAAAAAAAAAACATAACAGGGAGCAAGAGCCTAGAAGTCCACTCCTGGCGCCAGCTGCAGAGTCAGGAACCATTGGGGCTGGGGAACATTTCCTGAAGGACATCGGGAACTGGTGATTGAGTGGAGCCCCCCCCCCCCCCCCCAGCCCAAACAGCGTCACTAAGTCTGCATTCTAGGCTGGGCCAATGCAAACATTCTCTGCAAGCACTTCAAGACCACAGCTGACCTCTAGCCCTCTTACTGGATGTAATGATGCTGAAGTGACTTGCCTAAGGTCACCGGATTACCGAGCGTCCCCAGCTTGGGCGGCCAGGATCTGAGAGGCCGGGGGCCTCCGGCTCTCCCAGAGGGTCACTCGGAAGCCTGGGGCACCAGCCCTCTCTCTGCCCTCGAGAGTGATGGGAAATAATTGGAATTGTCACCGGAAATAATGAGAAGTGACAGGGGCAGGGTGAGAAGGCTGATTGCTCCAAGTCTGAACGCTCCCCACAGAAGCCAGCCTTCGCTTAAGCAATGAAAACACAAAGCAATTTCCTTCTCCGGGATTTGATCCCCCTGCCCCCACCCCGCCGACAAGATGAGAAGTCAGAAACAAAATTTCTGCTCACGACAACAGACTTCGGGAACAGAGAATTCCTTCCTAGCCGAATCAATCTATTTGCTTTTCATGTGGAAGAGCGATATTAAAACCCCGGGTGAGCGGGCCACTCCTCTTAATTAAGAGATCCAAATGCACTGACATTTCCTTCTCCCTGTCTCGTTCTTGTCACGGGCCGTGAAGGATGAGGAAAGAGGTAGCCATGGAGCTGGCAGGTCGTGGTGAAGAACGAGGCCATAATTTCCACGGGCAAGGACATAACTCAGACCCAGCCCTCCAGGAAGTTACCTGGGCGAACACCAAGGACACGGGTCCCTTCATCTGTCCTTCCTGATGGGGGCGCTCCACACTCACACACCGGTTAATTCAGCGCCCACCTCCCCAAGGCACAAGGGCCATGAGGAGGGATGAAGAAGAGCCGGACCCAGTCTCCAAAGACCCACTCGATTTCAGCAAGCTAGCTCAGAATCCACTTGCTTCCTTTTCGGGACTTCTAGAATCCTGGGTACTTTTCCTCGATCCTGGCACGTCCATGCATCTGACGTTTTCTGTTGTGACAATGTCCCCTTCCCGGGCTGAGTTCTCCAACGGCCAATGCCGCCGGAGCTTTGGGGTTCAAGCAGTCCCAAAGTGTCTGGGCTGTTGAAGTCACTTCCTTTCTATTTTTTTTTCTTTTTGGGTCACACCTGGCGATGCACAGGGGTTACTCCTGGCTCTGCACTCAGGAATTACTCCTGGCAGTGCTCAGGGGACCATATGGGATGCTGGGGATCGAACCCAGGTCGGCCGCATGCAAGGCAAACGCCCTACCCGCTGTGCTATTGCTCCAGCCTGGCACTTCCTTTCTAGAAAGGCTTCGGGGGAGAGGGTGAGTGAGAGGTGGAGAATGTGCTGCTCTGAGCAGGCCAGAGAGGGAGGTGGCATCTGCTACGGGCACTGTCTGCCAACGACAAGGAGTGGCTCCCAAGCACCGGGAGGTGAGCAGGGCTTTTGCATTGCTCTGCTTCCCTCTGCTTCCTGCTCCTCTCCCTCCCCACTCTGCCTTAGGCTCCAGGACCCCCGTGGGTCTCACTTCAGAAGGGCCTCCATTACCCCACACTGACAGGCACCCCCCTGGAGAGCGTTACTCCATCTCTCCTCCACATCGCTCCTCCACGGGGCACGGAGGGGAATGGCCCTCTCCCAGTCTCCTCCTGGAACAAAGCGGCTTTCTGTCCTCTCCCCACCAGACTCTGGCCGAGGCCGCTCACCCAGGGATCCAGCGGATGGTCACTGACAAAATAAAGGTTGTCTGGCTTCAGCGTTCTTCCCCATTTGGGTCTGTACAGTGCCAAAGGCAACAAACTTTTATTTTTCCAGAATCCACAAAGTCAAGACATGCAGGGAAGCAGAAAAACATTTTTTTTTGTTTTTGAGAAGGACTCAGGCTGCATTCTTTTTGGTCTAGGGGAGGGGGCGTTAAAGGAAAGGATGAAGTCAAGCCTGCAGCAAACAGGAATTTGACTAGAAAAAAAAAAAGAACAGCGATGCTAAGTCCTGGCCGTTTATACAGAGGCATGAGCCCACTGTCTCAGATTTGTGGGGCTCAGGGGACCTCCCTCATCCATCTAAGTGCACAGCAGAAGCACCTCTGGGTTCATCTCGATCACACAGCATGAACGACCAATCCATGCATGATACACGTTGTCATTCTGGGTTCTAAACCAACCGTTTCTGGACTACTTGAATGCCATGGGGGAGGGAAGGATGACAAGTGTTCGAGTAGAATTTTCCACTGTGGGATTGACTGTCTGGCATTTTATGAACAGAACTCTGCTTGAGCCCGCCCTCGTCTTCCTGGTAATACAGCTCTGGCGGCAGGAGAACTCCGTGTGCCCATGCCAGGGAGAAGCAAAAGGTCTCGGGGATCCCCAGGGCTAGACCCGTGTGCTGACTCTGCTGTTTGCTAGCAGACTAATCTTCCGAAGCTCACTTTGTACTGCTCAGTCTCAGTTTATTGATCTGTCAAAGGGCATCAGAATGACATTTCTTCTCAGTGATTCCAGACAAGGATTAGTTAACAGACTTGGTAAATGATGAAGCCTGCACAGATGCTAAGAAATAATTTCGGTGTCCTAATAATCTTTCCTCGCAGGGTTCTCTCAGGTCCTACAAATGTGTAAGCTACAGTTTGGAGCTGGAGAGACAGTACAGGGGTTACAGTGCTCACAGTGCATGTCACAGATCTGATTCAGATCCCGGCAACAGTGAGGGGTCCTCAACCACCACCAGGAGCCACTCATGAGTAAAGAGACAGGAATGGTCTCTGAGCGCAGCCAGGTGGACCCCCAATGCCCCCAAACATATAGCACAATAGAACTATCATCCTGTCGTTCATGGATTTGCTCAAGTGGGCACCAGTAAATTCTCTATTGTGAGACTTGTTGTTAGTGTTTTCGGCATATCAAATATGTCACGAGGAGCTTGCCAGGCTGTTGTGTGGGCGTCATACTCTTGGTAGCTTGCTGGGCTCTCCAAGAGGGACAGAAGAATCAAACCTGGGTCAGTCGCATGCAAGGCAAACACCCTACCTGCTGTGCTATCGCTCCAGCCCCAAACATCAACATACAATAAATAAGGAAAAAACAAGCATTAGTTTCATGCCACAAAAGGAGGCTATTAGGCTGGATGCTGGGCAGGGTCACTGCCGTCCCTCCTTATTAAGGCACCAATAGTTTGTGTTCACCAAGAGTTTCACCTGACAGACCCTTCCCCAAGAAGTCCACACTGTGCCCATGCTGGGTGGCTTCAGAGGTAATTCTCTTAGGATGAGAATCTTTTCCTTCCTTCCATCCTTTCTTTCTTTTTCATTTTTAGGGGATGGGGCGGGTTAATGGCATGAAACCCTAGACACACATAAGCAACTACTTCAGTGCTGAGCTACACCCCTGCTCCCAGGATGAGGTCCTTCCCACGAGTGTTCTTCTTACTAAACCTTGGAGCAGAGGTCTCTGGCCCTGCAATGACTCTCCCCGGCTGACAACCCACAGCAGGGTTCTAGGAGGGAAGTGCTGCTGTTCTCTTCACCGGGGAGAGTCAACCCCGTGACACAGACCAGCAGATGCTATTACAGCCTCGAATGGGCAGTGCCTGAAAATAACCAGATCAGCCAGACTGGAGCCATAGCACAGCGAACAGGGCTCTCCGAGAGGGACAGAAGAATCATGACTTGCATGCGGCCAACCTGGGTTTGATTCCTGGCACCCCAGATTGTCCCCCGAGCCCCACCAGGAGTGATCCCTGAGCACCACCAGGTGTGGCCCCAAACAAAGGAAAAAAAATATCAGACTAGCATGGCAATACCGACATGTTCCTGATGGCAATCACATCCAGACCAGCCAGCAAGGTCTCAGAATTAAAAACCAAACAACAATAAAAGTAGCGACTGCTATTTGTCTAGGAAATCTTAGAGATAGCCTAATACTATACCTTTCGATTGCCAGTGTGCTGATCGGTGTTTCTCTACAGAGATTTCCTGCTGATCTGAAATAGCTACAGATTTTTCATTCTATAATATTGTTTTTCATTCGTATTTTTTAAATTTTTAAAAAATTTTATCGAATCACTGTGAGATACAGTTACAAGCTTTCATGTTTAAGTTACATTCATACAATGATCAAACACCCATCCCTCCACCAGTGCACATTCCTCACCACCAATCTTCCTAGTATAACCCCCCTTTCCCACCCTCCCCCTGCCTTCATGGCAGAAAATTTTTCCCCACACTCTCTCTCTACTTTTGGGCATTACGGTTTGCAATACAGATACTGAGAGGTTATCATGTTTGGTCCTTTATCTACTTTCAGCACACATCTTCCATCCCTCCAACCATCATTTTCTTAGTGATCCCTTCTCTGTTCCAGCTGCCTTCTCCCCTGCCACTCATGAGGCAGGCTTCCAGCTATGAAGCAACCCTCCTGGCCCTTGTATCTACTGTCCTTTGGTGCCAATTTCATGTTTTGTTATTTTACACTCCACAAATGAGTGCAGTCCTATGTCTGTTCCTCTCTTTCTGACTCATTTCACTTAGCATGATAGATACTCTTCATGTCTATCCACTTATAAGCAAATTTCATGACTTCATCTCTCCTAACAGCTACATAGTATTCCATTGTGTAGATGTACCAAAGTATAATATTAAGAAAGGAAAGAAAGAAGGAAGGAAGGAAGGAAGGAAGGAAGGAAGGAAGGAAGGAAGGGAAGAAAGAAAGGAAGACAGACAAACAGGAAGGAAGGACAGAAGAAAGAAAAAGAAAGAAAGAAAGAAAGAAAGAAAGAATGAAAGGAAGAAAGAATGAAGGGAAGAAAGAAAGAAAGAAAGAAAGAAAGGAAGGAAGGAAGGAAGAAGGGAAGAAAGAAAGAAAGAAAGATAGAGAGGACCTGGGGGACAGCACAAGAGCAAAGGGTACATGAATGTAATCGCCACCGATTCATCCACAGCACTGCATGGTTCCCTGACCACCGTCAGGTACAGCTTTGGAAGCCCCTGAGCACTGCACAGGTAGCCTTGGTGCACCACCAGGCCTGAATAACTCTGCATCTGCCAACCCCTCACTTGGATCCTCAAACTGAAGGTTAAAAACCAGTAGCATTAGTACTCTAATTTTGCAAAATCAAGAGGTAAACCCGAGGTGCAGAGCAGTAGGACTTGCTCAGAACAACCATAAAATTACAACGGTGTTAGAGTTATTGATTCCCTACTTGATGTATATCTTGGGTATAATCTTGCTCTTAAACATACCAGATATTCTACATAGCACTGCAGATGTTTTCAGGATTTTTTTTTTGAGGGCTACACTGAAATGTTGTGACATCTTCCCTGTTTTCCAGGCAATTTCTCAACATACAAATGAATGCCAGGTTGGACCGTAGCTAGAAGAACAGTGCAAGCTTTTCATATATGAGGTCCTGGGTTTGACCCTCACCATCCTACCCACCTCCACCAAAAAACCACTGTCCACTGTTGAACTCACTTAACTGAAACATGAGAAGAACAGCAGGGGTCTAGAGGTTTTACTCTAGAAGCTGAAAAGGAGAGACAAGTTTTAGCTCCGTGATCTATGTCAGGACATGGAAGGAAGTTTCTAGCCTTGGTCCTTTTGATAAACAATGAGCCAAACCGCTAAACAGTGAGTCCTTCCTCCTCTTAAAAGATGGTGTTGGTTTCGTTCAAGTTGGAATTCCGCTGATTCTAAGGAGGTGTTTCAGGAGGATGATGAATCCCTAGAAATTATAGGCAAAATAGGATGTAAATGGGTCATTTTCTAAGAGGCACTGTAGCACTGTAACACTGTCCTCCTGTTGTTCATTGATTTGCTCGAGCGGGCCCAGTAACATCTCCATTGTGAGAGTGGTTGTTACTGTGTTTGGCATTTCTAAGAAGAGGACCTATAATTTTTATCATTTATCAGAAAGATCTGAGTCTCAAAAAAATTTAAACCACTGTTCATTTTTGACAATACATTTTTTGAGGCAGGGGAAGGGGTATGGATTGGACCATACCTTTCAATGCTTAGGGCTTACTCCTGGTTCTGCACTCAGGGATCACTCCTGGGGTGTTCAGGGGACCATATGGGGTGTGAGATATAGGACCCAGGTTGGCTACATGCAAGGCAACATAGTGGATATGGTGCTTGCCAGGTCAGGCTGTAGCTCTGGCCTGGTTTGACAATCTTTGACTCTACCATTTAGAAGTGTCAAGGGGACCAGATTGATGGTACAGCAGGGAGGGCACTTGCCTTGCATGTGGCCATCCCGGGTTCAATCCCTGGCACTCCATATGGGCCTTCAAGCTGTCAGGAGTGATCCTTGAGCACAAAGCAAGGAGTAAATCTTGAGCACTGCCAGGTGTCACCCAACTGACCCTAACTCCAATTAAAAAATAAATAAAAATATTTATCTGGAGATCAAGGGAATGTGACGAAGGTGGTAGTCCACAGCTCTTGCCTATGTGAGGCCCAAGGTCTTAACTCCAGAACTGCATGTGCCGCGCTCCCTCTCAGCATCACCAGTGTGACCCTTAAAATAACAGTGATAAAATTAAAAGTTTATTCAGTCCATCATTAGGGATGTTCATGAAATATACTCATGAGTCGATTACCCTGATGAGCACAAGACAAAAATAAGATGAGACAAGATACAAGTCTACTGGGAACGTATCATTATGATGACATTTTCATTAATGTGGGTAGATGAGGGGAGGACATGGAATCCTACCGAGACCTGTCATTAGACTACAGATCAATGGACTCTGCATTCAAGCCTTCCTCCAGCTCATTTTCTGAGAAATGAAGCTCTTCTCCATCCTGGAATAAGTTTTGATGAAGCCAACTGTTAATCTGCTACTGTCACATTCACAGAACAAACTTAATTTGGGTAACAAATATATTATCTGGTCCCTGTCCATGTATGCTATGCTCAGTGTATAATATTTTTACTAACAGTCCTAGTTGGGGGCCAGAGAGATAGTACAGTAGGTAAGGCACTTACTGGCATGTACTTGTCCAGAGCTTGATCCCCAGCAATCCATATGATCCCCCTGAACCCGACCCCACCCGGAGAGATCCTCGAGCACAGAGTCAGGAGTAAGCCCTGAGCAAAGCTGAATGTGGTCCAACTCCCACCCCCTGATTAATTAATTAATTTTTTTTTTTTTGCTTTTTGGGTCACACCCCTGGCTCTGCACTCAGGAGTCACTCCTGGAGGTGCTCAGGGGACCATATGGGATGCTGGGAATCGAATCCAGGTCTGCCACGTGCAAAGCAAACGCCCCACCCTCTGTGCTATCTCTCCAGCCCAAATTAATTTTTCTTAAAAATAAAAAAAAAACAGTACTAGTTTGAGGGCTCAGGAATATGGGTAAAAGGCTTTCCACATACCAAGTTCTGGATTTCGGTTCCATTCCCAGAACCACGTGGCCCCAGAGAATACCAGGTGTGGTCCCTCACTAATATTGACAGAAAACGAAACAAACCCCAAATAGTACTGGTTCTATTTGCAGAAATGGACAAGGAAGTACCAAAGCAAGTGGAGTTAAAACTGGGCTCCTAATAACAGAGTATTCCATGGGCAAAAATAGTAATTCTACTAATCATTCACCTCTCTTAACCTTAGATATACCCAAAAGAGCCAGAGCCAGAGCTCAGTGGACTGAGCCCTTTGTAGGCAGGAACCCCAGGTTAATCCCTGGGACTACTAGGACCCCTGAGCACTGCTGGGAATAACCCCCAAGCACAGAACCCCTGAGAATTGCCAGGTGTGACCCCCTCCAAAATAACACATAACACAAACGCATACACACTCCAAATATTTCAAAAATCCAATGACTGTGGGTCAGAGAGACAGTATAGTGGGTAAGGTGCTTGCCTTGCATGCAGCTGCTTCAGATTCAATCCCTGGCACCACATATGGCCCCCCGCGTCCCACCAGGCATCATCCCTGAGCTCAGAATTGGTATAGGTCATCCCCGAACCCCCTCCTGCCAAGAAAAACCTAATGATCTTAGCACACAGATCTACCAGTTTTCGTTGATCCAGGGCACTGAGGGGTATGTAGATCAATGCCTGGAACTTGCAGGGTGATTAGCTCATCAGATAAACGTTTGGATCCTAAAATAAAGTAGCCTAAGAGAATGACTACAGGATCCAGAGGCAGGAGGGAGAGAGTATATTCTGTTGGCGAAATCATGAACTGGGCATACAAAAGAAGTGGTAATTGGGGTGAGACTTGGCGGGTGAACCAAATTTTGTTCTGCAGGGATGGAGAGGAAGAAACTTTCAGAGCTAAGGGGCGTTATAAACAAAAGCACAGAGTCAGGAAAAAGCATGGGACAGGGGCAGGATACAGCAAGTAGGGGCCAAGAGATAGCACAGCGGGGAGGACGCTTGCCTTGGAATATGGCCGATTCGTGTTCCATCTCCGGCATCCCATATGGTCCCTGAGCACCGCCAGGAGTAATTCCTGAGTGCAGAGCCAGGAAGAACCCCTGCCTGAGCAACACTCGGTATGGCCCCAAAACAACAACAACAACAGTGAAAAGCAAACAGCAAGTAGACCCGGTTTTCTGGAGAGGGGTCTGGGTCAGGGAGGAGAGCAGCCGTAACTCTTTCACATGAGAAGGAAGTGCTTGTACCCAGTATTAAAATCATGGGGTCAACTGCTAAAGATTAATGAAGTAAGACCAAGAAATTATAGAAATGATGGATTTAAAATCCCTTAGCCCCTATTTTACAGACAAGAATCAAACATCCAGAACAAGTGGCTGAAGAGCTAGTACAGAGTTAAGATGTTTGCCTTGCATGTGGCCGACCCAGGTTCAATCCCCAGCATCCCACGGGGTCCCCCAAGCACCACCAGGAGTGACCCCTGAGCACTGCTAGGTGGGGCCCCAAAACAACAACCAAGAAAACCAAAAAATCAAACTCAAAGAACCTAGAACAAGAATCCAGAGGGCCTGCCAGACTTCAAGCCAAATTCTCTGCATTATGCCAGTTGCCCCAAAGGCCTCTGATAGCAGAGTCGGAAGGACGAGGAAACCAGGCAGAAGAGCAGTGCGGCAGCCACTACAGGGCCCAGGAAAGATGCTCCAGGGGAGGGGGGAGGGCGGAGGGCGGATCGGACATCAGAAAAGGGGGAGCCCTGCTCTCTCCTTCCTGGAACTCAGAGCCCCACAACACAGCGAGGTTGCTCACACGCAGAGGCCGCGAGATTTCAAGGAGTGGATGGGCCATCCTTGTCTGACCTAGGGCCTCTTACCTGCTGATCTGCCTCTGAGAGTTTGGGTTCCCTCAAAAATCAGCCCACAGTGGAGGCAGCAGCAGCCCTGGATTTGGCTTTCAGAGGCCATGGGTGAATTTTAGGGCTCTGAGGGCTTAGCTAGGGGCCATGGGTGAATTTTAGGGCTCTGAGGGCTTTGCTAGAGGCCATGGGTGAATTTTAGGGCTCTGAGGGCTTTGCTAGAGGCCATGGGTGAATTTTAGGGCTCTGAGGGCTTTGCTAGAGGCCATGGGTGAATTTTAGGGCTCTGAGGGCTTTGCTAGAGGCCATGGGTGAATTTTAGGGCTCTGAGGGCTTTGCTAGAGGCTCCCCCGGCAAACCGTGGCTCCAACCACTTCCTCTCTTGGCTCCTTCTCTCTCGGTCCCCTCGCATGCTGGTCTCTGGGTCACCAGCATTCCTCAGATCTGCTCTCTTCCTCGCCCTGACCCGGAAGCACACCAGCTCCGTGGCTTTTTGGGTCATGCCCGGCGATGCTCAGGGGTTACTCCTGGCTCTGCACTCAGGATTTACTCCTGGCGGTGCTCAGGGGACCATATGGGATGCTGGGATTCGAACCTGGGTTGGCTGCGTGCAAGGCAAACACCCTACCTGCTGTGCTATCGCTTCAGCCCCAGCTCGGTGGCTTTTAATGCCACCGTTTTCACCACTGACAGTGGGGCTGTCACGGGTCAGAGCGAGTCTGACAGGCGCAGAGGTGGCAAAAGTTTGACAGGAGGCGTGAAAGGCGAGAGGCTGCTTCTGTGGAAACTCAAGTCGGTGCTTTTCTCCCTGGCCCGCAGGCTGCAACGGCTTCATAAAGACTGAAGCCAGCGAAAGCAGGCTTGCACGATTGCACACAGTAGGTCCCCAACAAATGTGCCAGTGAAATTCGCTGTGGCTTCCCTTCCCCGAGGTCCTCCTGGAGGCTGGGTCAACCCCAGGCTCCAGAGAGAAGACTCAGCCGAACACGGTTTCTGTGGACACCCGTTCAAGGTGCTGCCGTGGCCACAGGCTGGGAAGCCTGGTGGTTTCCTGCGCCACCTCCAGGGAGGTGAGCTCCATCTGTTGATGGTGAGCTTGTGAGCTGACCTCTTTCCACCTTGACTTCCTCATCTGTAAAGTGGGATAATAGCAGGTGGCTGAGAGGAGTGAGTGAACAAGATAGGACAGATAAAGTGCTCAGCATAATAAGTACTTAATGACTTCTAGCTGTTTTTAATAAGGCAGTGCTGGAGTTTCAGTCTACTGAGCAGCTGGTAATTGGTAGCTTCGGGGTAGCGGCTAGAAAAGGTGACAAAGGGGCCACCAAGCTGCACCAGGAGGGTCGGGGAACAGACGGAGAAACCTTAGCCCGTCTTTCAAAGGGTGATGAAAGTGTCCCTTCCTGCCTCCCAACTAGAGCAAGAGTGCTGGCCGCCACCTCCTTAAGCCTCAGCCTGGCGATCGTGCCTGGAGCAGGCCTGAGAGGCGCGTACGTGGTTGTAAGAAACACACACAGACACACACACACACACACAGACACACACACACACAGTGCAGGGGCTAGATGGTGCGCTATGTGACTTTTAAGTATCTATTCACTTTTGTGTGGGTTCCTCTATTTTTCCTTTTTTTAAGTTTATTCCCAGACCGGAGACCCCACCGGGTCCCTGAAGGCGCCCCTGGAGCTTTCTGCTTTGGGAGCTCCGGGAACTGGAACGTTGGTTGGTCACCCACCGAATCCACTCCGGCTGGGTGGCACTGGGTGGGCTCTGGGTCTCCGGGTTTTGGCTTCCAGGCACCGCGGCTCCTTGGTGAGCACCCTGACTTCACCGCAGCCCTCCCACCCTCCACTTTCCCTGCCCCCGCCACACCCCCCCCTCGGCTTCAGGCCCTCAGTTTCCCTCCTGCCTGTTCTGGCTTGCAGCCCTTCGCAAACCGCCGCTTCCCGCCGGGGGGCTCAGAAGCCGCAGAAGTCTGGCCTGGGTGACACCCGGGGCTCCGGGGCTCGTTCCCCAAACCCCACCAGTGCTTCCCACCCCCTGTATCCCCTGAACCCCAGGGGTTCCTGCTCTCCCCTCGGTGGGGCCTGGAGCTTTGCCTTCCCTCCCCTCCCCTCCCCTCCTCTACCTCCCGCCCCTCCCACCCTCCCCTGCCGGTCATTTCCCAGTCTGCACCCTCGGGTGGGGTTCTCGTGCCGCACGCCCCCCCTTCTCCTCCTCTCCCGCCTCTGCTCCCCCCCCTTCTTCCTCACACCCTGCCACACATCTGTTTCTAATCCCAGCCGTTCCAGACGCCTGTTTCAGACAAAAAACGCTCCTCCCACCCTCGGGAACCTGGCACCAAAAATTCTTGAATAAGCCTCTCCCCGCCCCCCACCCCCCAGTGTCCCCCCACATGCTCCAGAGCCGGAGCGCCCCCGCCTGCACCCCCCTCCCAGGACCCTCCCCATCAAACGGTCGGCGGCCAAACTCGCCCCCCGGGAAGCCCCCCAACGCCGCCCCGCAGTCCGGCGGGGCCCAGATGTGAGCCGCTGGCCATGGCCGCCTGGGCGGCCCCTGCCTGCCAGATGTGCCCGGGGAAGGGGGACCCCCGCGGCCGCGGCAGGGGCGGGCGACGGCGGGGGGCGGGGAGGCTCAGCCCGCGCCCCGCACACACTCACCGAGCCAGACGAGGACGAGGAGGGACATCCCGCTGCCCGGACGCGGGCGCGTCCACGCTCGGCCGCTGCCGCGCTCCGGGGCCCTGGGGGCGAGCTGGGCGCGGCGCGTCGGGGTGCGCGCCGGGGGGCCGCCCCCATGTGCCGGCGGGCCCCCTGCCCCTGCGCCCCGCTGCGCCCCGCTGCGCCCCGCTGCGCCCCGCTGCGCCCCGCGCTCGGCCCCGCGCCTGGCACACGGCTCAGGGAGGCGCGGCGCGGCGCAGGGGCGCTCCCGCGTCGTGGAGCACTTTGCCCTGTTTGGAAAGAAAAAGGAGTGAAGAAAGAGAGGGGGGACAGCCGGGCCGCTGCGGCCACATGGTTCCTCCTCCCGCAGCCCCTCCCTCCGCGCGCCCGCCCGCCCGCCCCGCGCCGCCCGCCCGCCAGCCCGCCCGCCCGCGTGTGCAGGGGGAGCCGGGCCGGGCACCCCGGGGCGCGGGGGGCGCGCGCGAGGGCGGCTCCCCGGACTCCCCGGCCGCGCTGTCGCCTCCCCGGCGGGTCCTGCTCGCCGTCCGCGGCTCGCAACTCCCGGGCTGCCCGCACGGACATTCCTCCCTCCCCTCCTCACCCCTCTTTTCTCCGTGCCTCCCCTTTCCCTAGGGCTGGACCTGGCCCAGGCATTCTGTCCCCCACCCCCACGCCCCCTAGACTCAGGGGCTCTGGGACCACCTCCCTGGACCACTGGGGGAGGGGGGTGTCAGAATCCAGAGACAGGTGGGGGGGCGCCATCAGGAAGCACCGGAGCGCAGCACACTGCACTTAGCCTTGGCCCTGATCTGGGCCGCCCCCAGTTCCAGAGAGAAGGACCCACAGTCGGTGCCAGGGACCCTGCCAGGGAAACCTGGAGAGCAAAGGGGAGGGTGCAGAGCCGTGCGCGGATGCTTTTCAGGACCAGCCCGCAGGACCCCGCAGCTTGGGCTCCAAGAAGCCCCGAGTCCACCCCCCTGACCTCTGCCTCCCAGGAGTCCCGTGCAGTGAAGCTCCAGAAACCCATTGACTTCAACTTCTCCCTGGCGGGTCTCCCAAGTTAGGACCAGAGATGAGGAGGGTTGGGAGAGCCAGAAGTGCTATCGGGGATGGTCCTTCTGCCCCCGCCACCCCATCCCACGTGCGCCTCGTTTCTTCCCAGGCGTCTTTCCAAGTCTCTGATGTCAGGGCTCCTAGCCCCTGCCAGAGATATAGTCCTTGCTGGTTGTAATGAAAACCAGCCTCCATGCACAGCGCAGATCTGGGCTCCAAGGGGGTGGAGTGGGGTGGGGTGTGAGGGATGAGGAAAGCAGGGGCTGCTCTGGGCTTGGGCATCAGAGGTGGGTCCGCCTTAGCAGAGTTCCAGCATCCATCCAACCCTCTCTCCTTTCACCTCCATTCTGCACCATCTGCCTTTCCTTAGTCTTGAGGACACAGAATAAAACATAGTCCTTGACATTTTTTTAGACCTTTGGAACTAGATATCATAGTACCAACTATGGCCAGGAAGCAGATGGATGATCTCATACTTTATTCCATTTTATTTCTGGTTTGGGAGCCACACCTGGTTCGGGTCTCCGAGCTTGGGAAGTAGGCAGTAATGAAGGTGGAACCCCAATCTCCAGCATCAAAGCGTGCATGTCAGCCCTCTGAGCCATCTCCCAGACCCATACTTATACTTATTAAGATTCGATTTTTATGACAATACGAAGAGATAGGCATTTAACGTTTTTCATTTTTGGGGGGCCAGTGGGTAGGGCGTTTGCCTATGTGGCCAACCCACATTCAATTCCCATCATCCCCTATGATTCCCCAAGCAGTGCCAGGAGTAATTCCTGAGTTCAGAGCCAGGAATAACCATTGGGTATTGCTGGGTGTGACCCAAAAAGAAAAAAAAAAAAGTAAGCCTTTAGCATTGCTGGGTGTAGCCTTCAAACAAAACAAAACTAAAATACTAGAAATGTTCATTTTAAGAAAGCAAACTTGGAGGGAAAGTCACACTGGTTGTGTTGGGACACCAAATGTTTGAAACAACTGTATAATGAACAACCTTGTAAACCACAGGGTTTTGAATAAAAATTAATTTAAAGAAAAGAAAAGAAAAAGAAATTAACCTAGAGAGGTTAAGTATCTTGCTCCATAGCCAAAATTGGGAAACAACCCAAGTGACCAAGAACAGATGATTGGATAAAGAAACTCTGTTCCATAGACATACTGGAATACTACGCAGTCATGAAAAAAGATGAAGTAATGCAATTTTCTGTTACAGGGATGGATCTGGAAGTATCATGCTCAGTGAAGTTAGGGAGAGAGACAGACACAACATGATCTCTCAGATGCCAGATGTAAAAAAAAAACCGTGGTGGGTGAATAACAAATACTGAAAGGCAATAGAAACAAAGAGACATGAGACTCCTCCCAGGAGGAAGCTTGCCGCTGGGGTGGGGTAAGGTGGGGAGAGATGCTAGAACAGGGAAAGGTACAATGTGGGAAGAGGACAGAAGGAGCACAGAGTGCTGTGAGGAACTGAAGCTACTGCCATAGAGTCAGGCTAGGGGGTAGGATGGATGCTGGGCACACGGGGAAAGGGAAATGGACACTGGTGAAGGGATTGGTGCTGGAATATTCCAAGGTGGAAGTTCAATGAAGAACAACACTGTAACTTTGTAATTCACAGTGATTCAACAAAATTGAAAAGTCTTGGGGGCTGGAGCGATAGCACAGCGGGTAGGGTGTTTGCCTTGCACGCAGCCAACATGGCTGACCCGGGTTCGATTCCCAGCATCCCATGTGGTCCCCCAATTACACTGCCAGGAGTAATTCCTGAGTGCATGAGCCAGGAGTAACCTCTGAGCATCGCCGGGTGTGACCCAAAAAGCAATAAATAAATAAATAAATAAATAAAAATTGAAAAGTCTGACCCAGGTCACAAAATATTACAACCCTTCTTTCTAGTCCAATGCTAATATTCTTTTTCTTTACATATTCTGTTTTTTATTTTTCCAACTTTATTTATTTATTTATTTTTCCAAGCCTCAGCCAGTTTTAAAGAGGAATATAGCTGTTTTACAAACAACAGCTCAGTCCAAGGGCTGGAGCGATGGCACAGTGGGTAGGGCATTTGCCTTGCACATGTCTGACGCGGGTTCAATTCCTCCATTCCTCTCGGAGAGCCCGGAAAGCTGCAGAGAGTATCCTGCCTGCATGGCAAAGCTTGGCAAGCTACCCGTGAAGTATTCGATATGCCAAAAACAGTAACAAGAAGTCTCACAATGGAGACGTTACTGGTGCCCGCTCGAGCAAATCGACTAACAATGGGAGGACAGTGCTGCAGTGCTATTTTCCCAACATTAATATCCTATGAAAAGTTCACCCTGCCCAGCATTCTGGGGGTGGAGAACCAGGGCCTCACACATGCAAGGCAAGTGTGACCAAAATTAATATTCTAAATTATTATTTTTATTTAGTTAGTTTTCTTTTGTTTGGGGGCCACACCCAGCAATGCTCAAGGCTTCCTCCTGGCTCTGAGCTCATGGATCACTACTACAGGGCTTAGGGGGCCATATGGGGTGCCAGGGATTAAACCTGACTCAGGCAAGGCAAACCTGCCTTGTGCAAGGCAATAATTGAAAAGTTACTTTTGGAAAAGGGCCAGGGGGACCCAGAGCAATAGTACAGCAGGTAGGGCCCTTGCCTTGCACATGGCCAACCTGGGTTCGATCCCTGGCATTCCATATGGTCCCCTGTGCACTACCAAGAGGAATTCCTGAGTGCAGCGCCAGGAGTAACCATTGAGAATTGGCAGGTATGGTCCTCAAACAAAACAAAACAGAAAGGAGGGGCAGTAATATTGCTTGTTAATAAAGGGTGTACCTTCCACTTTTTGATCTGGTTTTGATCCGCAGAAGCAGAGAAAAGAGGTAGAAATTTTAAGTTACAAATGCCTAAATTCTGTAACTTAAAAAAATTTTTTTTGATTTCTGGGTTTTGGTCCACAAATGGTGGCATTCAGGGGCTATGCCCAGCTTGTTCTAGGGTGTTGCTCCTGGCAGCATTGCTGGGAATTGCACCTAGGCCTCTTGTGTGCAACGAATCCACTTCAGCCTGTGGGGCTTCCCATCTCTCTCAACCCCCCCCCCCCCCCTTCTCTCTCTCAGCTATCTCAGTTTTTAGCTTGGATTCTTCATCTACTAGGAGAAACTAGAAATATTCAAAACTATAGTATGTCCAGGCTAGAGGGATAGCACAGTAGGTAGGGCGTTTGCCTTCCAAGCAGCCAACATGGCCGACCCGAGTTCGATTCCTCCGCCCCTCTCGGAGAGCCTGGCAAACTACCGAGAGTATCTCGCCCTCATGGCAAAGCCTGGCAAGCTACCTGTGACGTATTTGATATGTCAAACACAGTAACAATTGTCACAATGAAGATGTTACTGGGCCCGCTCGAGCAAATCGATGAACAACGGGAAGACAGTGACAAGTCACAGTGATAGTATGTCCAGGAGTGTATTAAAACATGTTAATTCCTCTAAGAGGTTGAAGGAGATAGAAGGGCAACCATATGGACAAAACAAAACAAAAAAATACTTTTACTATTTCTGTTTCAGAACCTTTTTCCTTTTTATTTGACATTTTGATATAATATCAAACATGAAAAAAAGTGGTAACTAGAATTCAACTTATTATTATTAGTATTATTATTTTTTTGCTTTTTGGGTCACACCAGGCGATGCACAGGGGTTACTCCTGGCTCTGCACTCAGGAGTTACTCCTGGCGGTGCTCAGGGGACCATATGGGATGCTGGGAATTGACCCCGGGTCGGCCACGTGCAAGGCAAACGCCCTACCCGCTGTGCTATCTCTCCAGCTCCCTGAATTCAACTAATTCTTGGCTATTTGTAAGAAACTTGAGTTTCTCCCTTTTTAGCATCACTTTCTAAAAGACATTTCGGTCAAAGTTTTAGAGGCTTGGACCCTAGCAACAGCACAGCGAGTTGGGAGCTTGCCTTGTACACTGTAGTCCCCTGAGCCCTTCCAGGATTAATCCCTAAGCACAAAGACAGGAGTAAACCCTGAGCCCCGCCCCCAAGCCCCGCCCCCCAAAACGGAATACAAGTTTTAGAGTTAGAAGCTAAGCCTCCAGGGCTGGTGACCTTTCTCCTGATCCTGGTGACCTGACCGAGGACCGGTGAGCACATGAAGGAAGATGAAATGGGAGTGGGCAACTGTGGGTTGAAATCCACATTGCTCAAGAGTCCTGCAAGCCTCGCTCATCAGCAGGTAGGTGAGGGAGGCTGGGATCGGCTCATAAGCTCACGCCTTTCCTAGGCCAATGTGTTACAACCAGAAGACATTTGGCACATTTTCCTTGGGGATCATCCAAGGGTCTCTGCCAATGAGCTTCTGGGAGCTTCTTGTCTGTTGCCACACCTCTGTGTGCTAGAAAACCCACGAATGCTCCAGATATGCCTCCAGAACTCAGCACCCCCAACCCCTGACCTAGCTGTGACACATCCCTACAGAGGGGTGGGGCTGTCCTTACTTACCCTAAATGCCCTCCCAGGCCAGCAGGAGCCAAGTGACACACACATGTGAAATGCTTCAACAACAGTGCGGAAAAGTTACATGGTCACTTCTACTATCAATTACCCGGACAGCAAGAACCACCGGGAATTCCAAGAAAGGGGGGGGTGTGGGGGGAGAGTGTTTGGGTGAAGGTTCCTTTAGACAACAGTTCTTGAGCCAATACTTAGAGCAGAACAAGACGTGACAAGAACTGGACAACATCAGAGGCCCCGGGGGAAGACCGTGGCTGCCGATGTGGGGCATGGTCCCTTGGACAAAGCCACCGAGCTGGGAATAGCTTTGGTGCAGTCATCAAAGAATAAAATGAAGTTTCTGAAGTCCAGCTTTGGTTTGGAAGCCGTCGGAGTGAGGCTGGGAGCAGGCCCGTGCGGGGGCAGAGGACGCCGGGAGCTTGGGTCCAGACTCAGGGGTCAAACTCTGGCAAAGGCACTTGAGGGAGAGGCATATTCTAGGAAAAACAACCCCGCAGCTGGGGAGCTAGGGAAGTCCAGGGACTGGCCGAGGGCAGACGGTGCAGCGACCTTGATGTCCGGGGCTCACACTCTAGGTCCAGTGCTCATCAGAGAGGACTCCAGCTAGGTGCTGAAGGCCACAGCCCAACTACTGGGATGACACCTGGTGTCTGCTTGTCTACACACACACACACACACACACACACACACACACACTGTCTTCATAGTTCTACTGACAAACCAGGGTCATCGAGTAACTTGTCAGGAAGAGAAAGAGAAATGGCGAGGGTGAGAACCATCATCCATCTCTCAGCTCAGTCACCCCTCTCAGTCTCCATTTTTACCTTCAGTCAATAACCCAATCAATCTCGGTTAGGCACCGACTATGAAGTCAGTGGTGGACATAGCCAAAGTTGTCCTCTCCCGCTGGAAGCCGAGGGTGAGGTGAGGAAGGACAACAGCTGGCCTTCAGTGTGGCGTGAGCAGCTCCGCGAGAGAAAGGCAGGAGCACGGGCGCTGACGCTGCGGGACCTCTATGAGCCTGGAAAGGAAGAACCGCCCCCCCACACACACACACCACACACAGACACAACGCACAGACACACATCACACAGACATGCCACACAGACACACCACATGCAGAGATACACACCGCACAGACATACCACACAGACACACACCACACAGACACATACCACAAGACACACTGCACAGACACACACCACACAGACACACCACACAGACACACAACACACAGAGACCACAGACACACCACACAAATACACATACACACAACACACAGAGACACCATACACAGAGACACACACCACATACCACACAGACACACCACACCCGGAGACACACACCACACAGACACACCACACACAGACACATACCACCAACAGACACACACCATACACAGACACACAGAGACACACACAGATACATACATTGACACACACCACACAGACATACCATATTTAGAGACACACCACACAGAGACACACACAGATACATACATTGACACACACACCATACACACACAGAAACATACATCTCCCACAGACACTCACCACATACAGGCATGCTCACCACACACACAGACACACACGCTACACACAGACACATATACACAGACACAGACACACACCCACACACATCTTTTCACCCCTGTTGGCTCCAGTATCTGCCTGTGTGGTGTTCTCAGAGAAGACCTTGGAAGCTTAGAAGGTGCTGGAAGGGCTGATAGCGGGAGCTCCAGGCCTGGAGGCAGACATGCTGGTGTCTTACCACAGGTCACCTGCGCCCACCCGCTGCCCTTCCTCTCCCGTCCCGCCATCCAGAGGGAAATGAGACTGAGATGCCGGCACCCGCCTCGGCCGCCACTCGGTCAATATTTGCTCCCAATAAGACGAGCTCACTTCAGAGGATTCGTTGCAGGCCAACTGTCTAGCCTCCTGTTTCCCTTAGAACCGGGTCATCTTTATTCTTTCCTGTCCTCAGGGACACTCTGGGACTGGACCCACCGGTGTGCGGTCAGCCAGCTGGCCCTGGGATTTGATGGGCGGTTTTGGAGCTGCGGTTTGCTGTGTGCTAACGGAAGTGGTGGATTAAGGAGATGTCCAAGGCAGGGGAAGCAGCTGCTCTCTTCCCTAAGGGCCTGGGAGCAGGGACGGGCGGATGGTGGCCCAGGAGAGGACAGTGTGCAGCTGAGATGGCCGTGGGCAGCCGTGGGCAGCTGTGGACACAGGGATGATGTGGGCTGCTGTTTCCTGTGGACATTTGCCAGCGGATGCCCTCTGATGCCCAGCCTGTCCCTCTACTCTGTGGGTGGAGGGAGGCCCAGGGGACCCCTGGGGGAGTCAGGAGCTGAGATGCAAACCAGGGAAAGTCAGTGGAGCAGTTAAGCAGACGAATGCTGCCGAGTCTCTATCCTCCACTCCTTCTTTCTCGGGTCTTCCGGATGTGGGGGTTCCCAGCCCCTCCCTCTCCTGTCCCCAATCCCTGCTCCAGAAACACCCGCAGAGAGGCACTTGGGGCTTCAGAGCAAGGTGGACATTTTCATTTGTTTCTTTTTGATAAAACATCACGATGTGTTTCTGGGGCTGCTTCTAGCCACGCACAGCTAGGGACTACCTGCCCTCCATCATGTCCAACAGGCAGATGCCGAGTTCGGGACTGAGTCAAGAGTGAATTTCCAGACGAAGTCACTTGTATCAATATAGACATTAAGGGATAGAAACGGCCCCTTGGTAGGTTCCCCCATAGATGGTGCAGAGGGCAGAGAGCCACAGTGCACAGAGGTCACCCTGGAACCTTCTCCCAAGAAGGATGCCATCACAGTTCGCATCTTGCAGGAGGACCGCCCAATCCCTGCCAGGGAACCGATGCTGGAATTGAGTAGATGCGGGACACTTGTGGAAACCTGGATGGGCAGCCTGTCGCCACAGAGGGACCACGGGCATGGCCCCCCGTTGCAGACTGAAAGAGGATTCAGGTCCCTGCAAGCCGCACCTCTCTCTATAGTTCCTGTGTTATCACATGTGGACCTACTGAGCCCAAGAAACATGAGGATGTGAGAACAAACACCTTCACCTTGGTGCTTTGTGTGGGCTCTGGAGGGAGCTTCCCATGGCTGACTCTAACCTGCAGCAAACACTACCTTCCTCCTGACCGTGTCAGGACATGCTCTCTCTCTCTCTCTCTCACTCTCTCCCTCTCTTTATCTCTCTCCCTCTTTCCCTCTCTCCCTCCCTCTCTCCCTTTCTCCCTCTTTCTCTACTTCTCTCCCTCTCTCCCCTTTTCTCTTTCCCTCTCTTTCCCCTTCTCTCCCTTTCTCCCTCTCTTCCTCTTTTTCTCCTCTCTCCCTCCATCTCTCTCCCTCTCCCTCTCTCTCTATCCTCCTCTCTCCCTCTCCTTCTTTCTCTCCCTCTCACCCTCTCACTCCCTCTCTCCCTTTCCCTTTCTCCCTCTTTTTCTCCTCTCTCCCTCTACCTCTTTCTCTCTCCTTCTCTCTCTCTCTTTCTCTCCCTCTCTCCCTCTCCCTCTTTCTCTCTCCCTCTCTCTCCCTCTTTCTCTCCCTCTCTCCCTCTCTCTCACTCACTCTCCCTTTCTCCCTCTCCCCCCCTCTCTTCTCTCTCTGTCTCTCTCTTTCTCTCTTCTCTCTCACACACACACTCTCTCTCCTCTTATCACTGC
Source organism: Sorex fumeus (assembly GCF_029834395.1). Classification (NCBI taxonomy): domain Eukaryota; kingdom Metazoa; phylum Chordata; class Mammalia; order Eulipotyphla; family Soricidae; genus Sorex; species Sorex fumeus. Next base: position 16,500,316 of record NW_026606085.1, on the reverse strand, counting down.
ATATACCCAGGCCAGTGTAGCCAGCGTCCTCTCATTAGACTTAGGAAGCATTTGCTCAGAAAAACGGGCTGCCAGGTGGTGGTCCGGCTCGGGCAGGGGAGTGCCTGCTGAGAGCAGAGCCTCGGAAATCATCTTGCCAGTTGGATGAGCTTCAGAGCGCTCCGGACACAGTGCGAGACTGGGATCAAAGTGATGGCGCCTGCCCGCTGCACCTCTTGTGGGCTACACTAATTCATCCCTAATATTTCTCCTGTGCCTCTAGACGAGATGTGAAGTAGCACAAAGAGAGCCCCGTGCCCCGGCCAAGAGGGGTGTGCTCGAAGCTAGCTCTCACCTTCGTATATTGTCCTTTAGTTTTCTTTCTCTCTGGGCCATACTCAGGGCTGACTCCTGGCTCTGTGCTTAGGAATGTCTCCTGGCGGGACTTGGGGGACCATGTGGGATGTCAGGGATCGAACCCAGGTCGGAATGTGCAAGGCAAGCGCTCTGTTTACGGTGCTATTGCTCAGCCCCATGTCAGGGTATAAGGTACGAGGATCTGCAGGAGGTAATTCCTCTCCGTGAAGCCAGCATCTCCTTTCTCTAAGGGTCAGTGAGAGTCTAGTCGCTGCCTTAGAAGCACAGGGGAGAGGAATAGAGAATCCCTGTTCTTTTCCCAAACGGCTTGGGAGCAGGGAACGGTGGATGGTGTCCCCCACTCTGACCGCCACCAGGAGAGGACAGTGTGCAGCTGAGATGGCCACGGGCAGCTGTGGATGCAGGGATGGTGTAGGCTGCTAGTGCACGGGAACTATGGAGAGAGGGTACAGCTTGCAGAGACCTGTATCCCCGCTTTCAGCCTGAAACGGGGTGGGGGGGCATGCCTGTGGTCCCTCTGTGGTAGAGGGAAGCCCAACCAGGTTGCCACAAGTGTCCTGCATCTACGCAACTCCAGCATTGGTTTCCTGGTGGGATTGGGCGGTCCTCCTGCGGGACGTGGACTGTGACAGCATCCTTCTTGGGAGAAGGTTCTAGGGCGACCTCTGCGCGCCATGGCCCTCTGCCCACAGGGCCATCTTTGGGGGAACCTACCAAGTGGCCATTTCTAGCCCTTCATGTCTATATTGATAGACCAGCAGAGTCTGTCACATCACTCCCCATCTCTGAACTGAGAGCCAAGTCAGGTTTGTCTTTGGCTGGGAGTACGCGGAACCATCTGCATGATCACAGCCGGAAGAGAGAGGAGCGAGGCGCTACATTTCAGGTCCTGAAAGGGGAAGCAACGCCACCCCAGGCATCCTGTCCCACGGCCTCATTCTTCTGGGAGGACCTGGGTCTGAGAGGAACAGAGGCATGTGGAGGGGTGCTCAGTGAGCTGGTGGCACTCACCGGACTCTGTTTTGAGGCTCTGCCTGTCATGCTCTCCGCGTAACTGTTCTCCATATGGCTTGGTGTGTGGCCGGTGGCGCCTGGCTCCATTCTGCAGCCAAATAAAAGAGCTGGGCAACTGTTCTGAAAATTCAGCCATGTTTGTCTGAGACCTATAAGCACAAGGAAGAAAATAGGTAGATACAAACACTTCCTGGAGCTGTAGCGATAGGATAGCGGAAGGGTGCTTGCCTTTGTATGTAGACGACCTGGGTTCAATCTCTGGTCTGGGTTTAATTCCCTGAGACTTGCTAGGAGTGATCTCTGAGTGCAGAGTAAGGCGTAAGTGGAAGGAAGGAAGGAAGGAAGGAAGGGAGGGAGGGAGGGAGGGAGGGAGGGAGGGAGGGAGGGAGGGAGGGAGATGGAGTAAGTGGAAGGAAGGAAGGGAGGGAGCAAGGAAGGAAGGAAGGAAGGAAGGAAGGAAGGAAGGAAGGAAGGAGGGAGGGAGGGAGGGAGGGAGGGAGGGAGGGAGGGAGATGGAGTAAGTGGAAGGAAGGAAGGAAGGGAGCAAGGAAGGAAGGAAGGAAGGAAGGAAGGAAGGAAGGAAGGAAGGAAGATAGGAAGGAAGGCAGGCAGGAAGGCAGGCAGGCAGGCAAGAAGGAAGGAGGAAGGGAGGGAGGGAGGGAGGGAGGGAGGGAGGAAAGAAGGAAGGAAAAGAAACACTTCCTGGCTTCCTAGCTGGGGAAAGACAACTTGCTGTCCCTGGCCAGCATGAGGTCCGCAGGCTCCCCCCATTCAACCTAGTTGAAAGGTGTGTCCCAACCCATATTTGTTCTACCTCTGTGTAGCTGCCGGCCCCGCTACCACGCTGGGTAGGCCAGGAGCTCCTTTGGGTCTCATTTCCTCTTTTTAGAGCCTGAGACCCAGTCAGGGGAGTTGCTGTCTTGGGGGTCACACACAAATTAGAGGCCTGGCCAAGCTTGAGGCCAGTTGCCTAGCGACTAGTCTATTATCTTTCCAGTCCAGGCAAGACTATCCCAGAGAATGGCTCTGCCTCTTCCTAAAAGGTCAAGACAGAGCAGGAACTCCTTGCGGCCCTGGGCAGGTGCAGGTGTGTATCTGGCCCAGGGAGAAGATGACATTTAAAAAAATAAATAAAATGTCTGGTGATGGATGACGTTGGGTAGAAGTCATCGAATGGAGTGGGGGACAATTTATGCAAAGCCGCAACCTTCCCTGGCCTCCAGCAGGGCCCTCAGCTCTGTCGTGGGCTGAGAAGCCAGACCAGGGAGCAGCTGCTTACAGCTGCTGGGGGAGGAGGCTGTAGTCTGGCAGGCAGCCGGGAGGCATGTGGGGGAGGGGGCGGCGGGGAGTGGGGTGGGGAGCAAGTCCCACCTTCCCAGCCAGCACCCACCGACACGGGCCTCACTCAGCTTCTTGTGTGGTCTGCATCTCCCTTCACCAAACTGTTCCCAGGAAATGGGGGACGCCCAGGACCAACGTGGCCAGGAGCCACTGATCCACGGGCGGGGCAGGTGGAGCCATGGCACACGGCGTGATGTCAGAGCAGGCCTGAGCCCTTCATGGCACACTGTCCCTCTCTGAGTTGTTTTGAACACAGTGACTTTGCTGGATCCGTCTTTTTTTTATTTTTATTTTTTTTTTGCTTTTTGCCAGGGTCACACCTGGCATTGCACAGGGGTTACTCCTGGCTCTGCACTCAGGAATTACCCCTGGCAGTGCTCAGGGGACCATATGGAATGCTTGGAATCGAACCCGGGTCGGCCACGTGCAAGGCAAACGCCCTACTCGCTGTGCTATCGCTCCAGCCCCTTGGATCCGTCTTTTCATGATGGAAATAAGGAAGCGAGTGATCTCTGTGATCTCACGTTCTGTTGAACTCAGGTCCCCATGCACCCCTGAACACTAAGCTATCTCCTGAGCCCCAAATCCGTTTTCCTTTGAAATAAAAAAAAAATTACTGGAACCTGGCAGGCTGGGGCTGGAGAGACAACACAGGGGCAAAGGATCTTGCTTTGCGAGCAGTTGACCCCAGTTGATCCCTGGCTCTGGTACCAGCACCATATATGAACCTCTGAACAATGCTGGGGGTGATTCCTGAGCACCTTTGGGTGTGGTCCCCGAACCAGAACAAACAAACAAAGACTCGAACTGATTAGATGTGACCTAGTTTATCCTCTGGTGCTCATCATGGTAGAACGAAAAGGCCTTCGGCTCCAGTCCAAAAGCTGAACGTGAACTCCAACCTGTTGCTTCTTAACAGTTTGACCTTGATCTTGCTGAGAAGGACTTCCCTTGTCTTTTGTCCAACAGGATATCTACTCGGACGAGGTCGCTGGGCAGATGTGAAAACCCAATGAGATGATGCATGTGGAAGTGCTTAGAAACCACAAACACTAAACAAATAAAAAAATTTTTTTCAAGGGGACCATGAGGTTCTCTCTGGGACCTATTGTAATATTTCCCAACTTCTCTTGCCAAGCAGTTCCTTAGATCACACCTAAATTCTCTCAAACACAGCGTTAGCCAGCTGGGAAGGAGCCTTTCCAATGGAACGTTTCCCAGTCGCAGGGAGCAAGCCGTCCATCTGGCAAGTGTCAAAGGGGACAGCCGGAACCATAAGCAGAACCACTAACTTGGGGCCAAGGACAGAATTCTTCCGTAGGTCGGGTTTGGTTTGCAAATTCTTGGCTGTCATAGGAACCCTCAAAGCAAAGCAAGACTGTTTAGTGTTATGCTGGACTTGGCTGGGGGCAGGGATGCTCAGGTTGGCCCAGGAATTCGTATTCACTAACAGACACTTGGGCCCAGGAAGGGGCAAGGCAGGATTGTCCCAACCTGCAGCCCTCTGGCTGCAGAGCAGACCTGCTAGATGTCACTCAGTTCCCCAGTGGCTGTCTTGCCCAGTGGCCCAACCTGGCCTAGAACACGGAGAACCTTCCAGAAGAAACCAAGTGGGCGATGGAGCAACTCCACCCAGGGGAGGGCTGGCCAACAGCACCCCCCTGGGCCTTTCGGTCCCCTTATTCTTCCTGACCGGACCGGGACACTGTCACCCATGTCCCTAGAGCTGCTTAGCTCTAGGTTGGGGCCAAGGTCTGAAACAGGTGAGGAATGTAACGAGATTTGGGGCTGGTATATAGCAGGTAGGGTCTTGTGTGGAGCCCACCTGAGTTCGGTCCCTGACATCCCGCAAGGTCCCCTGAGCCCCACAAGGAGTGAGCTCTGAGTGCAAAATCTGGTGTGGCCCCCCAATCAAAACAAAACAGGTAACCAGATTCACAACATAAAGAGGAAACCTTAACCAGAAAATAAACGAGTGCCTATCTAAATCGACAACTGTCATTATACTACTTTTGAAAAAATGCTACACTTAATATCATAAGATTTTTACCTCTTTGAAAATGGTTCCCAGGGCTGGAACGATAGCACAGCGGGGAGGGCATTTGCCTTGCACGTGGCCGACCCAGGTTCAATCTCCAGCATCCCATATCATCCCCTGAGCATTGCCAGGAGTAATTCTTGAGTGCAGAGTCAGGAGTAATCCCTGAGCATTGCTGGGTGGGATCCATAAAGGTGGGGAAAAAAAGGGAAAGAAAAAGAAAATGGTTCCCATTCTAGTTTTTCATCATTCACAGAAATCCTGATTATATGCAATAATTACCAAGAAATCATTGGAAAGTCAAATTCCTACAGAAACATCTGAAAGATATAACGTATTTTATTTTTTGGGGGGTTACTGAGGCTCTCCCCCATGTAAAAGAGAGGCAACAAGAGCGGCCCAAGATTTCTGGGGAGATCAAATGAGGTGAGCGTGTTCGTCAAATGCCAGGTGTCTTAAGAATCCCTGCCCACACTGCTCTAGTCTTCGTGTAAGCATCTTTGTGGAGCACTTCTTTTCCATGCTATAGGAAAACGTGTTTTTAGAGATTTCTGTGTCCAGGCAAGTAGAATCACTGTCACTGTCCTCCTGTTGTTCATGGGTTTGCTCGAGCGAGCCCAGTAACATTGTGAGACTTGTTACTGTGTTTGGCATATCGAATACATCACGGGGAGCTTGCCAGGCTTTGCCATGTGGGCAAGATACTCTCGGTAGTTGTCAGGCTCTCCACGAGGGACAGAGGAATCGAACTCGGGTCAGCCGTGTCGGCCACGTGCAAGGCAAACACCCTTCCCACTGTGTTATCACTCCTAAAAACCAACCCTGTTCAAGATGTTTGAACATGATGGTGTTCCTCCCTTTAACCCCCATCATTCATCGTGTCCCCAAAAGTCAAACTACTTGACTTTTTGGAATTTTTTTGTTTTGGTTGTGCTCAGGGACACTCTTGGCTCTGCAGTCAGGAATTATGGCTCTGTACTCATGAATTATTTCTGAGGCTCAAGGAACCCTGTGGGGTGCTGGGGATCAAATCCAGTTCGGCTGTGTGCAAGGCAAGCTCCTTCCCCACTGTACCAAGGCTCTAGCCCCTTCTAGTTGCTGTCTGAAGTAAACGAAAAACTATCAACAATTTTCAAGATGTCTGCTCTGCTGAGTACAAACTCTTGAGTTGCTGAATCATGCAGGGGCTTGTTCGAGGGGAAGAAGGGAACGGCCGGGCAGCAACTAGATTTGGTGGTTGAAGAATCCCTTAAGGCACTCGGTGTTCCAGGTGAGAGGGAAAGAGAGCCGAGTGAGGGCAGGGGTCACGGACGGATGGCAGAGAGAACGGGTTTTTGAACACAGAGGAATGAGATTTGGGGGACTGATTAGAAAGGGGCCAGAAGCGATGGGGTGGGATAGAGAGTGGGCCCTGCATGATGAGATTTCAAGCCAGAAAATTACTGTTTAAAACCAGAAAGAGGGACTTGAGTGATAATGCAGCAGGGAGGACATTTGCTTTGCACACAGTTGAACCCGGCTTCAACCCCCAGCATCCATCCGGTCCCCAAACATATGCCAGGAGTGAGTCCTGAGTTCAGAACCAGGAGTAATTCCTGAGCACTTGCTGGGTGTGGACCAACCCCCCCAAAACCAAAACCAAACAGGAAGAAACTCAGAAGCCAGGCAGGGCGGGAGTTGGCTGGGAGTGGAGAGCCCAGATAATCCAGGGTGCACCTCAGGGTGCCCAGAGAGAGCAAGGCATATTCCCATTTCATTCTGGGCAGCAGGGGGCGGGGGGAGAAGGGGAAACAGTGAGGGTTGGGAGGCAGAACATGGAGGCAGGGCTGGCCTCTGGGAGGGGACCCGACAATGACAGCCAAGAGCTGCAAGTCCCATTGGGGCAGCCAGTACAGCAACAGGAGGCCCCAGTGGGACAGGCTGAGCCCAACTGCCAAAGCTGAACTCTTCGAGGTCAGTCTGGCGGCCTCGGGAAAGTCTGCTGAGTACCCATAGTTGAGCAAAGCCCACTGAGGAGTTTATTTTGTTTGGGGCTACACCCAGTGGTGCTCAAAGGTTCCTCCTGGCTCTGCACTCAGGAATCATAAATGGTGGGCTTGGGGGACTCTAGGGAATGCGGGGATGGAACCTGGGTTGGTGGTGTCCAAGGAAAGCGCCCTACCCTACCTGCTGTACTATCACTCCAGCCCTGCAGGGAAGTTTTGGAAGGACATATTCTGGGGTTTAAGTGCAGTGGTGGAGGATGAAGGATGCCTGCTTTGCAGGCGGGAGGCTGTGAGCTCAATCCCTGGCACCGACCCCCATGCTGAGAGCAATCCTGGGGAACCTCTGGCTCACCACAGCTAAGTGTGCACCGTCCTGGGTCAGCAACATAACAACAACTAATGCGTGTGCCCTCCCCCCGCCCCCAACCCTCTAGTCACTATCACATATCACAGAGGGAAAGAAAAGAGAGGGAGAAAAGTGGGTTCAGCACTGAGCACCCCTCTGAGAAGAACACCTCCTCCACAAAGAAAATATGAGCTCGAGGAGGAGGAGGAGGTCTTAAAAAATCTCTTAGGGAGAATGACTGAGATTAGTACCAGGAATTTTACTCCATGGCTTGGAGGCCAACCACACATGCTAGGGGAAAAGGGAGCTCAGATAGAGAAGGGAGCACCAAATAAAGGGTGTTGGGAGGATCCTCCCAGGATGGGAGACGCATGCTGAAAGTAGACTATAGACCGAACATGATTGCCACTCAATGCCTCTTTTGCACACCACAACACCCAAAAGGAGAGAGAGAGAACAGAGGGGAATGCCCTGCCACAGAGGCAGGGTAGGATGGGGGGTGGGGGGTGGGAGGGATACTGGGACCTGTGGTGGTGGAAAATGGGCACTGGTGGAGGGATGGGTGTTTGATCGTTGTACAATTGAAACCCAAGCACAAAAATTTGTAAGTCTGCAACTCTACCTCATGATGTCTCACTAATAAAAAAAATCTCTTAGGGAAATTTTCAACCTTTAGTAAGTAGAGAGAGAAGAGCACCGTGCGCCCCAGGCTTTGGTCGCCTGGCCCAAGTCTGTCTGGGCGATTCTGACTCCTGTCTGCCTGGCTTCCCCTCCCTGCTGATAGCATCTTAAAATTAAGGTGGGGGGGGAAGGCATTTTATATGCGCTTTTGATCTCCAGTTTTGCAATCCACTGGACCCTTGGGTTGCTAATAAAAACAATCCCTGCAGGGAAGAAAAAAAAAATCATGAGTTCCTTTCAAATTCCTCCTAATTCTGGGAAGGTGGAGGGGGGGTGGGGTGGAGGGTTGGGTTATACCCAGCGATGCTCAAGGGCTTATTCCTGGCTCTGTGCTCTGGGATCATTCCTGGTAGTGCTTGGGGGATGATGTACAGTTGCTGGGATCCAGGTTGGTCATGTGCCCTATTCCTCTTTTAAGCATAAAGAGTCATGAATTTGTCTCTGAGCAACAGACACCGAAACCAACAAAGGGAAAAACACCAGAAGATTTTTTGCCTGGATCGGCTGGAAGGAGAAGGGTTGTGATAAGGTTTGTGTTGACTATGGTTACTGCATTCAGCAGCCTGGTCCTGGTTACTAACACAATATCATTCTGCCCCGGGATGGGAAGGTTCTGGGGACACAAGCATCCACAGACTCAAGGGGGCCCCATGGAGTAGGTGGGAGTGACAGAGTCTGGGTGGTCTCCAACTCATACATCCGGACTGTTCTTTCCCGGGCCCAGAACTTGCTCTGTGCTGAGTCTATGTCCACACTCCCCTCTGCCTTGGGCCTTCTGCCACTCCACCTGCATCCACTTAGAGAAGAAAGACTCGAGGGGCCAAAAAGGATGAGAATGAGGAATTTCAAAAATATTGACGTCATTCTAAATCTCCCTAAACCAGTAATCCTTGGAGACTCAGCAAGGGAGGCTCCTGGGAGTGGGGGTATGCGAAGAGAGGAAGGGTCACTGCGGGATTGCATGTCCTTCCTTGACCCTGCCCCGGGGGTCTGGTCTTGGAGTGCCAAGAGGGCCCAGCGGAAGCTTCAGTGCAGCCTTAACCACTGAGGGGCCATGAGAAATATAGAGGCATTTGCGGGGTGGGGTGCTGTGGCCTGGGAGGTGGGTTAGGGTCATTTTGTGTGGTCTGCCTTTTGCCTTACCACCTCTGCTCCTCTTAGCTGGGGACACAGCTGGTTGTGTGGTCTCCTGGGATGGGCTCCTCTTGTCCTTGCTCAACACAGTCTTTTTCCAAACCGTTCCTGATATCTGGGACAACCTCCTACCTCCCAGGAACCATGTAACATCACTGAGTTGGAAGGAACTTGGATGTCAGATGCACATTCCAGTACAGAGTGTTTGTTTATTTGGGGGCCACATCAGGCTGTGCTCAGGGCTTATTCCTGGCTCTGCACTCACGAATTACTCCTGGCAGACTTGGGGGACCATGTGGGGTGCTAAGGATCGAACTTGGGTTGGCTGTGTGCAAGGCAAGTGCCCTACCGGTTGTACTATTGCTCCAGACCTGTCTAGTTTCTTATATGACTCAGCAGTGTGTACAGTGTCAAAGACATACCCTATTTAATAAAACAGTACAAATTAATGGCATAATTAAGGCAAGAATTTTTCTCATTGACATCTATTATATATTAAAATGACAGTATTTCAAATATATTGACTTAGATTAAGATATGTAAATTTTGATAGGTTCCCAAACAAACGAAAGGTTGTGTTTTTGTTTGTTAGATTTTTTTTTCAATTTTAGGGCTAGAGGAACAGTGGGGTGCCAGGATCCAACCTGAGTTGGCTGTGTCTAAGCTGAGCAAGAACCTTCCCTATCTCTCAGTTCCAGTTTCAGCATTTTAATGTTTTATATTGGATAATGCTTGAGTTCATACCCAGGTATTTGAATTTGCTCTAAGTTTTATCCTTATTATCCCTATTTCTCAGCCCCTGGCAACCAATACTTTACTCTTTATGAATTTGGCTTCTTGGAAAATCATCTTTCTAGGTCAGCTTCCAAATGGCTTTGGAGGGTCTGGAGCAATAATACACTGGGTAGGGCATTTGCTTTGCACATGGTCAACCGGGGTTTGATTCCCAGCATCCCATATGGTCCCCTGGAGCACTGCCAGGAGTAATTTCTGAGTACAGAGCCAGGAGGAACCCCTACATCACCAGGTGTGACTCAAAAAGCCAAAAAAAAAAAAAAAACCCAAAAAATCCCAATGGCTTTGGAGACCCAACTTGCTATGAAACCTTCTAAGTCATGACTTTCCCTTGTCTTAAAACCTGAAATCATTCCTAGGGGTTGATGACGTAAGGAAGGACTTAAACATCCAACTAATGATCCAATATTAATGATCCAACGTTAATGTCACCATACAGAGGGAAGTAAGGTTTACTCCTGTTTGATAGCTGAGTATTGATTGCTCATCGTCCCCAAATGATCAATGATTATTCTGCTAAGATTAAAAAAAAAAGATTCTGGAAAAAGTCAGTGTTAGGGTTGCAAGCAGATAGATGGGGCAGGTAGGGTGGGGGGGAGCTTGGAAATGAGCTTTTGAGAAAAAATGAAATTTAAGGAGAAATTGCTCTTCCTTGAAGTAGACCAAAGGCATGAAGACCACATCCCTTTGAGATGCAAATTATGAGCTCTTTGAAGCTAAGAAGTCGAAGGCTCCACCCAGAGAAGAGCAGACGCCTCAGTAAGGAAGAAAATGCAGAAGTAATAGCACAGCGGTAGGGCGTTTGCCTTGCAACACTCAGGTTAACTTTTTTTTTTCTTTTTGGGTCACACCCGGCGATGCACAGGGGTTACTCCTGGCTCATGCACTCAGGAATTACTCCTGGCGGTGCTCAGGGGACCAAATAGGACACTGGGAATTGAACCTAGGTTGACCCATGCAAGGCAAAAACGCCCTACCCACTGTGCTATTGCTCCAGCCCCTGCGATTAACTTTCACGTATGCTGAGAACTACAAGTCAAGACAGTTTGGGGAAATTTTATCTAGTCACCTCCCAAAAGCCATTATCTGCCTCCTCCCCTCTGCAGAAGCCCGTATTCTCTCCGGAACTCGTATCTCTCTTTCTCTCCCCTCACATTTCTCTAAATTTATTTCAATAAAATCTATTTTGTGAAGCCTAAGAGCTAGTACAGTGAGTAGGGCATGTGCCTTGCACATTGACTGACCTGAGTTCAACCCCTGGCATCCCGAGCCCAGCTATGAGTGATCCCCGAACACAGGGCTAGGAGTAAGCACTGGGCACTGCAGGTGTCCTAAACCGAAACCAAACCTATATTATTTGGCTTCATTATTTTGCCTCCTCCTGAAATTCTTTTCTGAAAGGAAGGCGATGGATGTGGGATGCCTGTGCAGAGTGAGGACTCACTTTCCTGCAAAGAGCAGTTCCTCACCCTGCCCTGGTTCCCTGAATCCTTGATAACTCCGGAGGTGGGGACCCCAGAGCAAGTGGGCTTCCGGAAACACTGGCTGGTGGGATGAGAGCTATTGTGCTGCCAAGGGACTCAGCTGACTTTTTTTGTTTGTTTGTTCTTGGGCCACACCCAGCGAAGCTCAGGGGTTACTCCTGGCTCTGCACTCGGGAATTGCTCCTGGTGGTGCTTGGCAGACCATATGGGATGCTGGGGATCAAACCCGGGTCGGCCGCATGAAAGACAAACGCCCTACCCACTGTACTATAGCTCCAGTCCTGGGACTCAGCTGACTTAATGCCAGACATTTCCACTGGTGGCCAAGGTGGGTCAAGCAGAGAGGGAGAAGCACTGTTCTCCCATGGTGATACCCCTGTCCTAATCACTTCATCAAGTCACCTGCAAAGTTAGGGTGTCAGTGTCAGAGCCTTGGGACTTGGTGAGCATTTTTTATTTTATTTTGTTTTGGGTTGGGGGCCACACCCAGGGATGCTCGCGATGTGCTCCTGGCTCTGCACTCAGGAATTGGTCCTAGCAGTGCTATGGGGGCCATATGCATTGGGCAGCACTTTTTTTTTCAGCACCTTGACTAGCATTCTAAAGGGTTAAAAGAAATCCTAGCCATGCCCCAAATACCCATCTGGAGCACTGACACTTTCCCATGGAAACACCTGAACTCCTAGGGGTGCTGGACAAGGTCTCCTCAGTTTTCACACTCTTGCCACCGAGGTAACACTTTAATTTGAGCCTCTGACTTTTTCTCACTCGGGAGACAGAGGTGGGGTTACTTGTTGCAGCTGGGAAGCGTCCATATTCCCTGCTGCTCCATCGGTGGGGTTTTGCGACTTTCTCTCTCTTCCTTTAATGTTGTTGGAGAGACCATCTGAAATTCGTGTTGCAGGGCATGGAATAAATTTAGACAAGGAGGGTCTGAAGGCTTTCGCTTTCTGTCACCTCCACTATTTAAAGTCCAGCTGAGAAAAAAACTATGGCAGTTTCAAAGTCCCTGTTAGCTCAGGGGCCCATGGTTTCTAGTTCTTTCTGGTTTCTTGTGCCTGACAAGAGCATGTCATGTTTTCAGACTCTGATAGGAAGGGAAACATCACCATTCACTCACAGGCTCAGTCACGCTCCTGGGGGCAACATAAATATTATCCAATCATCTCCACAGGGGACTGGAGATGTCATTCAGAGGAAGACTGGCTCTGGTGTATGTGAAGCCCTGGGTTTTATTTCTTGCAACACACACACACACACACACACACACACACACACACACACACACACATTAACCAAGAATCGCTGGGATTATTTGCCCCAGTGCTCTGAGATCCAAGTCACACTGATTTGGTGGAAGAAGCAGCACCCACACAGAAGTGGGGCCCTTGGGTGGCTTGTGAAATGGTGTAGGAACCAACTCAGGGCTGAGTTGCCTAATGCTGTCCACAATGGAGCCATTACAGACTCCAGCGAGGGTGAGTGTGGCCACCTTCCTGTTTGACCTACTTTAATCATCTCGTGGAGTCTGGGAGCACTGAGATTGGAGTAGGGGGCCGCTAGCCCCTGCAGGGCTGGAAACTGTCCCACTAGCCAGAGAGTCATGGGCACACGTGTCACTGAAGGCACACGTGTCACTCCTGAACTCTCGAGCCTGGGCCTCAGGCTGCAGGGAGGAATTGCTCTTCACAGCAAAGACAAAAGTCAGATTCTCAGGTCCATGGTTTCCCCTCACAGAAAGAAATTTCAGGAAGGAGGTGGCCAGAGCCTCAGTACAGCCTGTGGGGTGTTTGCGTTGCACATAACCGGCCCGGGTTCCATACCATGGCCAAGCATCGCAGAGCCAGGAGTAAGCCCTGAGTATCACCGAGAGTACTCAGAACAAATGAACAAACTAACAAAAATTTCAGGAAGACGAGAAAGAGAGAACTAAAATATCTCTATTCGGAAAAAAATGAGGAGAGAAGAGGGGTGGTCAGGCTTCTGCAGAGGGGAGAGAGAAAGCTCATATCCCAAGCTAAGTCAATAAAATGCAGGTGACCCCTTAAAATGGGGGTGACCCCTAAAATGGGGATTAAGCCTCACTTGGCCCCGCATATCCCCACAAAGTTAATTTTTTTAAATTTTCGCTTTTTGGGTCACACCTGGAGATGCACAGAGGTTACTTCTGGTTCACGCACTCAGGTATTACTCCTGGCAGTGCTCGGGGGACCATATAGGATGCTGGGAATCGAACCCGGGTTGGCCATGTGCAAGGCAAACGCCTACCCGCTGCGCTATCACTCCAGCCCCCCACAAAGTTAGTTTTATAGGATTTTCCCAAACTTGCCCCCAAACCAACCCCCAAATATAAGGCTTCTCTTTCCTTTCTCTCTCCCTCCCTCTCTGTCTCTCTGTCTCTGTCTCTGTCTCTGTCTCTCTCTCTCTCTCTCTCTCTCTCTCTCTCTCTCTCTCTCTGTCTTTCCATACCCAGCAGTGCTCAAGGATGGCTTCTGGCTCTGCATGCAAGGATCACCCCTGACAGGACTCAGGGGACCATCTGGTGTGCTGGGATTGAACCAGGTTGGCCAAAAGCAAGGCGAGTGCCCTGTCTACAGTGCGATCGCTCCTCCCCTCCCCCTTCTTTCTACAAAGAAGAGTCTATTGCAGGGATGTTGTCAGAGGGTAGATCTGGATACTTCAGGTGTTTCTTTCCTGTGCTTCTCACAGCCTTTCTCCTCTTGGGGGTGGGGGTGGGCTGGTCTCACTTTAGGGCTCACCTGGCAGCTCAGGTCAGCATCTCCATGGCCACTCCCCAAATTCACATCCTAGGGTGATGCTGGAGTGACTCGTCCCTGCCTGCCTGGTGCCCTCCTGCTCCTTTGGTGTAGATACTTCTGGAGCGAAACATCAGAACATGAAAGGGGATGGAAGACAGCCAGGAGATGATTCAGGAGCCCCAGGGGGGCCAGCCTGGAGCCCACACACGCCTGTTCTCGCAGCTAGCCAGACACCTAGAGACTGGCCTTTGCTTCCCAGACTGCCTGCTGGTCCCTGCCAGGTGTGACCCATTTCCTCTATGCCTGCCAGCTGCCCCATCCTCCGTCTTCCGTGCTGGCTCTGTACTCCAGCCAACCCCAGTGAGAGTGACCCAATGGACCGGACCAACTCAAATCAGACTGACAACAATTCTGGTGCAGACAGAGGTGTGTGTGTGTGTGTGTGTGTGTGTGTGTGTGTGTGTGTGTGTGTGTGTGGAGGGGGGGGGCGTTGTCGGGGAATTATTTGGGGAAATAATACAACTTAAGAAGATATAATTGCCCAGACTAGAAGTAGCCCAAAGACATGAAGACCACAACTCTTTGAGATGCAAAACCTGAGCTCTGGCTATTTCACCCTGTTTAAAATTTCAAAATTCCTAGAGTGTGCGGACGCGACATCTCATCCTCTACACCACTGATGTATCAGGAGTAGCACACCACATTGGATGGAATGGAAAGTAGAAGGCAGCCAATCTCAATTAAAAAAGTATGAGCACACAAGGCTCAACCTGTAACAACATGTTAGTAATCTCATATAAGGGCTTAATGGCTCCAGAATGAGATACAACGATTTTCACACTTCTAAGGAAATTTTGGAGATCATTTTTTTAAAAATTTTTATTAGTGAAACACCATGAGGTACAGTTGTAGACTTACAAATTTTTGCGCTTGGGTTTCAGTTATACAATGATCAAGTACCCATCCCTCCACCAGTGCCCATTCTCCACCACCAATGATCCCCATATCCCTCCCCCCAACTCCCCCTCCTACCCTGCCTCTGTGGCAGGGTATTCCTTTTTGTTCTCTCCCTCCTTTTGGGTGCTGTGGTTTGCAAAAGAGGCATTGAGTGGCAATCATGTTCGGTCTATTTTTATTTTATTTTATTTTTTTGCTTTTTGGGTCACACCCGGCAATGCACAGGGGTTACTCCTGGCTCATGCACTCAGGAATTACCCCTGGTGGTGCCCAGGGGACCATATGGGATGCTGGGAATTGAACCCGGGTCGGCCACATGCAAGGCAAACACCCTACCCGCTGTGCTATCACTCCAGCCCCTCATGTTCAATCTGTAGGCTACTTTCAGCATGCATCTCCCATCCTGGGAGGATCCTCCCAACACCCTTTATTTGGTGCTCCCGTCTCTATCTGAGCTGCCTTTTCCCCTAGCGTGTGCGGCTGGCCCCCAAGCCATGGAGTAAACCTCCTGGTACTTGTCTCGGCTATTCTTGGGTGTTAGTCTCCTATTTTGTTACTTTATGTTCTTGGGGATCATTTTTATCTAATTATACAGCACTGCACTGTAGCTTTGTTCATCGATTGGCTCAAGCAAGCACCAGTAACGTCTCCATTGTGAGACTTGTTACTGTTTTTGGCATATTGAATACGCCACAGGGAACTTGCCAGGCTCTGCCGTGTGAGTGGGATACTCTCAGTAGATTGCCAGTCTTCCCGAGAGGGACAGAGGAATCGAACTTGGGTCGGCTACATGCAAGGCAAATGCCCTACCCTCTGTGCTATTGCTCCAGCATATATAACAAGAAATACAAAATAAATTATTTAGGACCTGCAATTGGGACAGGCTTGGGTGGTGGTTGTAAAAATTAGAAATAATGGTGGTGGAAAGGTTTGTAATGGTGGTGGGATTGGTGTTGGGATATTGAATGTAATAAATTATTGTGAACACCTTCATAAAAATAAAATTCAAATTCAAAAAAATTCCTGAGATCTTGGGAAATGGAGAAACTGGGGCTCCACCCAGATGCAAATTCAAGGCCTCACCCAGAGAAGAATGAAGCCTTCAGAAAAGAACATGTTCCAGAAGACTCTATAGGTTGTGATGAGACTATAAAAAAGTACTCTCAACAGTGCAAGGTTTGTGTCTGCAGAGAACTCCAGACCTGGACCTTTGGAAGGAACTGTATATAAACCCCATCCCAAAAGCTGCTCTATTTTTTCCACTCTGGAGAAGGCCCGGGTTCTCTCTCTCTCTCTCTCTCTCTCTCTCTCTCTCTCTCTCTCTCTCTCTCTCTCCATGTATATCACTTTAATTTAATTTTTTGAATTAAATTTTTTTTTACAAAACTGTTCATGATTGGATTTCATCATACAGTGTTCCAACACCCATCCCTCCACCATTATACCTTCCCCAGCATCAGTGTCCCCAGGTTCTTTCCCTCCCATCATCCCCTGCCCCCTCCCCCCTGCCTGCCTCTATGGCAAGCACTTTTCTACCCTCTCTCTCTCTTTCCTTTTGGGTACTGTGGTTTGCAATATTGATACTGAAAGGCTATCCAGAATATCTCTTACCTACTTTTAACCCTCAGCTCTTGTCCAGCGTGATCACGATCACGATCACGACCATCCTGTTGTTCGTCGATTGCCTCGAGCAGGCACCAGTAACGTCTCCTTCGTCCTAGCCCTGAATTCTAAAAAGTGCCACATTCAAGACTCTTTCAGAGTTAGGAGAATGAGACCCATCATTGTTACTGGTATTTGGCATATTGGGTACACCATGGGGAGTTTGCCAGACTCTGCCGTGTGGGCAGGTTACATTGGATGATCATTCCCAGCTATTATTGTCATAGTGGTCTCTTCTCTATCTTACCTACCATCAACCCCACACACACTTGTGGTTAGTTCCAACCATTGACCAGTCTTCCTAACCCTTGTTTACCCTGGCCATGGATATTATTATTCTAAATATATATATATATATATATATATATAATATCCACTTTCTCTCTTGAACATGCATTCTTTTCTTTTTTTTGCTTCACATCTAAGTAAATGTTTTTCAATAAAAACTATCAGGCAGGGGCCGGAGTGATACAGTAGGTAGGGTGTTTGCCTTGCACGTGGCTGGCCTGGTTTGATCCCCAGCATCTCATATGATTCCTTGTGCACCACCAGGAGTAATTACTGAGTACAGAGTCAGGAGTAAGTCCTGAGCACAGGTGTGGACCAAAAACAAACAAATAAACAAAACAAAAAAGAAATAGAAGCCCACAAAACTGGCCACAGAACTGGTCATGCGCTTCCCTCACTCTCTGTGTTCACAGACTCCTTTGCCCACTTCCAACTCTCGAACGTCTCTTTGTGCTGGCGGCTGGGAAGGGAACGAAATCATCCCGTGAGGCTGGGAAACAGTCCCTGTAAAAGGCAGCTGTTGGCTCCAATTCAAGCTACCAACTGATCCTGTGATCCGAAGTCTCAACTGTCCTTGGAGACTCATTTCTTTGGGAAGTTGTCTTCCTTATCTCATTGGATGTGTGATGATCACTATGCACACATGTACAATGAAACACACATGCACACATGTATTTGCCAGTTAACAAGTGTCCCTCTTGTATCAGGCACTGTGTTGTCTTTTTTAAAAAATTAATTTTTATTAACAACACCGTGAATAGGCACTGGTGGAGGGATGGATATTCGATCATTGTATAACTGAAACCCAAGCACAAAAAATTGTAAATCTGCAACTGTACCTCATGGTGTTTCACTAATAAAAATCTAAAACGAACAAACAAAAAACCTCACCGTGATTCACAAAAATGCTCCTTATACAGCTATTACAAACATTGAGTGTTCCAATATCCAGTGCGATTTTCCCCCCACCAATATCCCCAGTTTCCCTCCCAATCCCAACTTACCGTCTCTGGCGCATAACAAATTTACTTTATATTGCTTGAAGAAAACTTGAAGAACTGGGAAATAGAATGATCAGAAAATAAATATGTAAGGGCCAATTAATGATTACTATTTGATTCTGACCTTTGTAAATTAGAAAACTAAAACCATTTAATACAATATAAAAATGCCTATTCTCATTTGCGTATATAAGCTTTCAACTCTGGCATATATTGTAGTATATTGCAGTACATTTTATTTTATACTTGGATCTCGTTATGGTACTAATCACGTCTCACCTGACACTGTGTTGTCTTTTACAAAAGTACATTACCTAGTAGGTCTTCAACAGAGTCTTGGAAGGAAGTTAATAGACATCTTTGCCCCCTTTCCTGTCATGTTTTTAGGTGAGGAAACTGAGGTATAGGGAGAGGAGGACATTGACTCAAGCTTTCAAGTCTTTCTGAACGTAGCAGCCAGTGCTGGGCAGTGCACGGCTGTAATGATTATCCTCACCCCAGTAATGATTATTCCAGTAGAAATAGTTGGAGCGATCATGTTGGAATAACGGAAAGAGCTGTCCTACAGCACCCTCTTTCCATATCTGAAATAATAAAGCAGGTCACGTCCCTGGATCCCTTGAATCTGCTGAGACCCGCTCACGCGTGCTTGGGCTTCAGCCCTCTCTGGCCACCTAGCTAGGTGAGAGGGAGGACCTGGGGGCAGGCACCTCAGGAGGTGCTGTGGGAGTTTCATGATAAGGTGTTAATTGATGGGATCCTGGCGTGCGCCTGCTAGCAAAGTGCAAAAGGCGGTTCTAAATATGATTATGATGTGAATGACATATCCAGAGGTGAAAACCTGAGAAAAGGAGAAAGGACCTGCAAGGTAGGCGATGACCAGTGTGAGAAAACGGGCAGCAAACAAGGTCAGGGGGAAAAAGGCCCAATGAGGACTGTTTTGCTTGGGACAGAGCTGGCAGCTTTGAATACTTAAAAAAAAAATAGGGGCGTTCTTCTTGACGCGGGAGAGCTTGGGCGTTGGAGCTAGCATCCATGCACAGTTGTCATCTCTGCTGCTTCTCCTTTCTCTTGCTTCACTCCGTGCCCCAGCAAATGAACTTCGCTCTGCTCCAAGTATATGCCCCAGGCTTTCCCAATTTTCTGCTTTTGCTCAAATTCTTTGCTCCATCTGGAAGGCCCTTCTGTTCCCTTCTTTGCCAAATTTCTAAATATTACTCCTGCTGAAGGCCTAGTGAGAAGCCCTTTATCTCCCGTGCAGTCTAATCTGTTCAGCTGCAGTGCGTCCCCGCTTTCTTGTTTGGTGGAACCGTCCTCATTTCTCCTTTGGACAGAAGCCTTCTGGAGGTTTAGTTCATATCGGTTTCATCTTGGTACTCTAAGCCTATCGCATGCGACTTTGTGTGTAGGTTCATTTACTCAGAGAACGAGTGACTGAATGTAAAAGTCTTGGGAGAGTGTTGGTGTGTGATAGCCAGGCAGCAAGAGGTGCCAGGAGAATTGTACAGATTCAGGGGCAAAAGAGATAGTACAGTGGGTAGGGCGCTTGCCTTGCACGCAGCTCACCTGGGTTCAATTTCCGGCTTCCCATATGGTCTGCAGAGTCCACCAGGAGTAATTCCTGAGTGCAAAGCCAGGATAACCCCTGAGCAATGCTGGATGTGTCCCTAAAGCAAAACAATAAACCACCCCCAAAAAAGAGAATTGTATGGATTCATGTATTAAGTACTTACTATGTTCAAAGACATTTGCCTAGATTTATCACAACTCCCGTCTTGAGAATACCCCCCCTGCAAAAAAAAAAAAGCAGAATCCAAGAGAAACATATTAAGCCAAAGCAAAACACAATTAGTTTCATTTTTGCTCGAGGGCCATACTCCATGATGCTCAGGGCTTACTCCTGGTTCTGTGCTCAGGGATCACTCCTACCAGTGCTCAGGGGACCACATGTGATACCCGGGAGAAAACTGGGGCTGGCCATGTGCAAGGCCTCATCCACTGTACTCTCTCTCCGACCCCTTTATCCATGTTTCAGCACCAGTGTGTGAGCACCAGACATGGCAGTGATGATAATAATAACAACAAAGGCAATAACAATAACAATGATAAGGGAAGGGGAAAAGTGGGGAGAATCTTGTGTTGCTGGATGGAAGTCTGTGATAGAAACTATAGTCTGGAAAAAGAGACCAAAGGTGTAACAGACAAGAGGGGGAAAGGAATGATTGCAAATTTTTTTTTTCTTTTTGGGTCACATCTGGCGATGCACAGGGGTTACTTCTGGTTCTGCACTCAGGTATTACTCCAGACGGTGCTCAGGGGACCATATGGGATGCTGGGAATCAAACCTGGGTCGACCGCGTGCAAGGCAAACGCCCTACCCACTGTGTGCTATTGCTCCAGCCCCTACTAGATGGTTTTGAGGATGGGAACAGCAGCTGGCCCCACACTGGGAGGGGAGGGCTCCCCAGCTCCCTGGTCACTGGAAAGTGGGTGATGTCCTGCTTTTCTGCAGTCAAATGCTCTACCCCTGAGCTATACCCCCTGTCCTGCTTTTCTGGGCAGAGCTTCCTTGAACCCTATTGCGTGACTGCAATGAAGTGACCTATGAAAAGTAGCCTGGCACAGCCAGGCACAGTCCAAACCCCTAACACCGGGTGTGCTTCCACTTGCCCCCCGTACTGGAGGCTCCTGGAAATCTCACAGAGCCACAACTGCTGAGCCTCTTGGCCTCTAGGCCAGGTCCAGCTCAGAGCTCCTTGCAGGTCTCCCCTAGTCGTCATTAATATTATTATTATTATTATTGATCACTTGACTTCCCGTTAATTGTCGATTTGCTCGAGCGGGCGCCAGTAACGTCTCCATTTGTCCCTGTCGCGTGCTAGTGTAGCCCAATGGCATCTGTTCGCTCTAGGAACACGAAGAGCCTCAAACCCATCGTTCATGATCTTGATGAAGAAGTCTGACCATCTGGTAGGTGGGCGGCCATGCGGTCTTTTGACATCCCGTGGAATCCAGTCGGTAGCAGCTCTAGTCCAGCGGTCATCTCTAAATCTCATTTGTGACCAGCCCATCTGATTTTTGACACCTTGGCAAACGAGACAGCGTCCCTGATTCTTGATCTTCGACGGATGTCGGAACTCCGGATTCTTTCACTCATTTGAGTGAAACGTGATATTCCAAGCATAGCTCTTTCAATTCCTCTTTGGGAGACCCGAATAGCGTTCTCATCCTGTTTGCGTAGGGCCCAGGTCTCTGAGGCGTATGTTAATGCAGGAAGGACAGTGGAATCAAAGAGTTGTGCCCGGAGCCGGAGTTTCTTCATCCTCTTAGCTATTTCTTCGATGCTCTTGAAGGCGTTCCAAGCCGCTCTCTTCCTTCTGCTCAGCTCGGGTGCCAGGTCATTTGTCATGTTGACTTCTCTACCTAGGTACACATAGCTGTTGCATTCGGAGATGGTCATTCTGTTGAGAGCAAATGGGGCGTCAGGAATGAGGCTCTTTCTCATAAACATTGTCTTCATAAGATTCACCTGTAGTCCGACCTTTCCACACTCATGGTCAAAGTCGGCCAGCATTTGTGCCGCTTGGCTAATGTTTGGTGTTATTAAAACAATGTCATCAGCAAAGCGAAGGTGGTGTAGTTGCCGACCATCAATCTTCACTCCCATTCCTTCCTTCCCATTCCAGTCATTGCATGATGTTCTCGAGGGTGGCACTGAAGAGTTTCGGTGAAATGGTATCACCCTGCCAAACCCCTCTCTTGACATCAGTGATTACTTCTTTGTAGAATGGTGAGATCCTGGTGGTGAATCCGTAATACAGCTCACGGAGGATCTTGATGTATTGAGTTTGAATGCCCTGATTGGCTAGGGCTTCAATGACCGCTTCTGTCTCAACAGAATCAAATCAATTAAATCAATGAACGTTAGACAAAGCGGCATCTTGAACTCCCGAGAAACCTCAATGAGCTTGGTTATCGTGTGGATATGGTCGATGGTGCTGAATCCTTTGCGGAACCCAGCTTGCTCGCATGGTTGTCCTTCATCTAGTGTTCTGCCAATCCTATTCAGGATGACTCGAGTGAACAACTTGTAGATGACAGACAATAGGCAGATCGGGTGATAGTTGCCAATGTCATGGATGTCTCCCTTCTAGTACAGTAGTACAATCCTGCTGGTTTTCCATTGGGACGGAAACTTGCATTCAGACAGGTAGCATGTGGAGAGCCGAGCCAGCATATTGATGAGTACTGACGGCAGGTTCTTCAGGTGTTCAGGTCTGACCTTGTCTGGGCCGGGTACTGTTTGTTTCTTTACTGACGAAATGATGTGTTGGATTTCGGAAGGGAGAACATTGGGAATGACATGTCCATCCTGTGGAATTTGGTATGTCGGCAGGTGGACATGGCTATCGAAGAGATTTGAGTAGAAGTCATAGATAATCTTCTCCATTGCCTTTCTGGAAGATGTGATAGATCCATCAGGATGTCGAAGGGCAGTCATCTTGGTCTTTTGGTTAGCGAAGGACAGGCAGGCGTTACGAATACTTTTCCCGGCTTCTGCCACATCTACCAGCACTTCTGCTCTTCTCTCTTTGAGGTCTTCCTTGATCGCATCTCTGCACTGCTTTGCAAGCTCGGACGTTCCCTTGCCGTTGCCTGAGGCATGCGCCAAACCACATTGGCGAATAAGCTCAAGAGTTTTCGAAGACAGGCGTTTTTATTATTATTATTATTATTATTATTATTATTATTATTATTATTTTGGTTTTCGGGCCACACCTGGCTGTGCCCGTGGCTTACTTCTGGCTCTGTGCTCAGGGATCACTCCTGACAGAGCTCTGGGGACCATAAAGTGTGCCAGGGATCGAACCTGGGATGGCTGCATGCAAGGCAAGCTCCTCACCTGACGTATCACCTCTCTGGCTTCTTGTCTTTAATTTAAAAAATTGGGGGGGGTGAGGGGAAAAGGCTTGGGAGTCCACCTTTGCTCAGGACTCATGCCTTGCATGAGGGACGCGTCAGAAGGACTGGGCACAAGGCAAAGCACCTTACCCTTGGCTCTGGCTCTAGTTCAAACTCACATTCACCCTTTCCTCTTGATGCTGCCCCAGGCCATAGTCCAGGGCTCCCACCTCCACTCCACGTACCGCACGGTCTTTCCCAATTCTCTGCTCTCCTACTATAGCCCCTGCTTTTGTTTTGGTATGTGTGTATTTATCCCTACATGCCACAATGTTTGTTGCGTGTGGGCTGATGTTGGTCTCTGTGTCTCTGGGCTCCCAGATCAGTGCCCTCCGGTTTGTGTGTTGAGCTGGGGACTCCTAACGTAAGGACATCATTGTTATCCCCCTCCTAGGTTGACAATGGGAAGAGAGTTCTTCACCATCGCTCCAGGGGGCAGGGGGCAGCCCCGAAACTGTTCAGTTCCGGAAATCACTGCCCCCCCCTCGTGATTGTTCCCTGTCATTGCAAGCCAACTGTTCCCAGCTTAACTGTGAACTGTCTCACCTTGATCCTATAACTTGCTCTGCTCATTCCAGCCCCCACAGTCCCTCACCCACTGTATCCACTGTCGGACTTGTCTGTGCTTTTTGCCTTTATAAGCTCATCCTGACTGTGTTCAGGGCCATGAGTTCTTGGGGACACGAGTCCTCCTGTGGCCACCGGATCCCGTAATAAAGACTCCTGCTTCAGCCTCTCCGAGTGACACTCATCTGAGTCTCTGAAACACCCTTCCGATGGCGTGACTGGTGTTGGGAATGACAGCCGGGCCACGCAGTCCCCGCTGGGCTAGATTTCTGGCCCCAGGCCTCAGTTCTTAGTAACTGTTTCTTGAAGATATGAAGAGGCGAATGTGCAGTATTTCCTGATAGAGAACGATTTTCTCTCCTTTTAGCACAGCAGTAGGGCGTTTGCCTTGCAAGCCACAGGCCTGGCTGAGCTGGGTTCGATTCCTTTGCCCCTCTCGAGAGCGCAGCAAGCTACCGAGAGTATCTTGCCCGCACGGCAAAGCCTGGTAAGCTACCCATGATGTATTTGATGTGTCAAACAGAGTAGCAACAAGTCTCACAATGGAAACGCTGCTGGGCCCACTCGAGCAAATCGACAAACAATAGGAGGACAGTTCTTTGTAAGGATGAAAAGTAGTTCACCAAGAAAAGGCAAGTCTCTGGGCGCCATGAGAATCTGTGGTTATGGGTATCTGCAAAGAAATCTAGTCTCCCTATAGTCTCCCTATTTCTAAATATTGAATGACTTCTCCCAGCTCTGCTCTGTGTTTGTGTGTGTGTGTGTGTGTGTGTGTGTGTGTGTGTGTGTGTGTGCGTGTGATGTTGCTCAGGGCTTGCTCTTGTCTCTACACTTGGAATCACTCCTGGAAGCCTTGGGGACACTATGGGATGTTGGGGATCGAACTCTGGTCGGCCATGTGCAAGGCCAGAGCCCTCTCCACTGCAGTGTCCCTCCAGTCCCCTCCCCAACATTCTATATCCTGAAGGAAAGAGGCATTTGCCTCATTCATGGTCGGCGAAGGCCTGACGCTTCTCTGGTGACCTGTAGCTTACAGAATGCTTCGGATCACCTCACTGAGTTCTCCCAAGTCAAGTGGGGATGCAGGGCTGCTGTGCTCTCTAAAGATAGGGGAAGCAAAGGACCTAGGGGTGAGGAGAGGGCTGGTTTGAAGTCACACAGCCAGCCAACAGGTGTGGAATAGGGAAGTGCAGGCCTGCTGGCCTTTGGGATGGAGCCCAGGAGACTGTCAGGACACTTGGTCAGACTTCCCTGGGATGGGAGGAAGAGGTCCAGGGGAATCTGACCTTTGGCCTTTGTCCCATGCCCTGCTGCTCAGGGTACTAAGACTCCTGTGTGTGAGAGGCCTGGGACCCACCTTGGCTGAATGGAATGAAAGCGATGAGCCCGCGTTCTGAGTGATTTTACCTCCACGTGATCTTTCCTGCTAGACTGACTGTGACATTAAAAATAGACGAAGCCTGGGACATTTCCCACCCGGAGCTCAATGGGAACTGGCAAGTGTCACATCTGAGATTTCTCGCTGCGACTCACAGGCTTCTGCAGACCTGGACTTGAAGGTTCCAGCCTGAGAACAAGTCAGAATTCACTACTGGTGACTAGCACAGAGAAGGGAGGTTTGCAGAGTGTCTGAGGGAGGAGGTTCAAGCTCGGCAGGGCTCGGGTGGCCGTGAGGTACTGTGGCTCTAATCCAGGCTTCCTATATGCAAAGCATACTCTCGGCCCTTTGAGTTCTCTCTCTGGTCCTCCAAGCTTCTGTACTTTAAAAAAATAAAGAATCATGGAAGAAGGGGTCAGAGAGATAGTACGGCGGGCAGGGCACTTGCCTTGCATGTGGCAGACTCGAGTTCAATTCCTGACATCCTATATGGTCTCTCAGCACTGCCAGGAGTTGTTCCTGAGTGCAGAGCCAGGAGTAACCCCTGAGCATCGCTGGCTGTGGCTCAGAAACAAAGAAACAAACAAGAGAATTATGGAATATGTACACAGCAGAGTCATTATTTCATGCTGGGGTAATCAATACAGAGTCTGGGGAAACAGCAGTTATGTAGGGCTAGAAAAAGGTTCCCAAGTTTGACAGGGAGAGATGGGAAGGATCTATAGGGCACCCACAGATAGGCAGGGCTTATGGGAAATGGGGAGACAGTGGGGGTTTGGAGCAGAGCACTGGGGTGCGGGTGAGGGCTAAGAAATAACCTTTTCCTCAAGAGGTCATGGTAGAAGTCACAAACAGCCACAACATGGAGAGAAGAGGGGAAGTTACTGCAGGAATGGGTTGGAATCCCCGAGAAAGTACTGTCCTGTGAAGGCCAGTCTCCTCCACGGCCATCCCAAGGACAAGGTGACTGGGCCCAGGCTTCCTAGAGAAGGAGACTGCTGGCGGGGGTCTCTGGTCTCACCACAGTGGTGGTAACACAGGTGAGTCATGTCAGACCATAAATGCGGACCCTGGTTCCCCAGTGATGAGGCAACTCAGCACCACAGCAGCAAGTTCTTTATGCTTGAGTGACACGGGTGCCCAATCACAACCTGGAGCACAAGCAAGAAAGAGGAGGACGAAAGGCAAATGAAGGAAGGGGGGCAAGAGGGAAGGGGGAGGAAGGAAGTGCTGCAGAGAAGAGATAAGACAGGAGAGACAGTGAACGATAGAGTGGGTCAGTCTGGTCATCGGTGGTGCTGTCCTGGCGTCAGTCTGAGGGGTGCCCGAGTTGGTTCCACTTTTTGGGCTAGAAGCAATCCAAACAGTCCATCGGGCTCAGGGCAGAGGGAGGAGGGTTACTCATCAATCTTGGAGCCTTTTTACTTCGAGGGATTGTCACCCATGGCAGATCCATCTGGACGTTTCTGCTTCTTTTTCTCTTTTGCCCCAAATGCTTTTGCCAGGAAGAGTATTTAACACATTTAGACGTAGGAAACTAGGACACAGATGGAAGAAATTGGGAGTCTGCATCAATTCCCCTCTTTTTTCTTACAGCCCAAGACGTGTTCTTTGGGGCTATTAGGTTCATTAAGTCACTTACATTTCATTGTTTCATTCTTTTCTTGTTTTCTAGGCGAGTAATCGGCTTCATTCAGTCTACTGATTCACTGGTTCATTCTTTCATTTAATAACTATAATCAAAATTTTGTTGTTGTTGTTTTTGGACCACACTTGGCACTGCTCAGGGCTTCCTTCTGGCCCTGTGCTCATGGTTCACTCCTGGCAGACTCGGCAGGGAACCACATGTGGTGCCAGAGATCGAACCTGGTTCAGTAGCGTTTAAGGCCTGCACCCTACCTGCTGTCCTATCGCTCAGGCCCTGGTACAAGCAGCTGTTTACTGGGGTCCCAGCAGGCCCACCGAGCCCTCCAAGATGACATCATGCCTTGGAGGAAAGAACAACAGAAAAGAGACAGCAAGTCATTACCCTAGTTACATTGCTTGGAACAAAACAAAACAAAAAGCCAAAAACAGCTCAGCCTTGTGACTCGCTTCTTACAGCTCCCCACAGCTCTGCTTCCTCTCCTCTCCCTGTCATCCTCGCGGCCCTGTGCTTGCGAGGCAGCGTCTTAAGTAGCCCTGCTCCCGACGACGAGCCCGCCTTCCGTCTGGCCTCCTTTCTGCTCCGCGGCACTTCCCGTCTTTCCGACTCTCTCCACCCACCCCCCACCTCCCCGTCTAACGGCTGCTAGTTAGGAAGTCCCTCCTAAGGGTCAGGCATTTCATTTTCATTATCTTTCCACCTCACAACAAGCTCTCGAAAGCAAAGGCATCTCAGAGGGGCTCATTA
Source organism: Sorex fumeus (assembly GCF_029834395.1). Taxonomy (NCBI): domain Eukaryota; kingdom Metazoa; phylum Chordata; class Mammalia; order Eulipotyphla; family Soricidae; genus Sorex; species Sorex fumeus. Next base: position 16,473,175 of record NW_026606085.1, on the reverse strand, counting down.
CTCAGCCTGGAACACAGAAGCCGTGGGAGCCGTGGACCGGGCCTTTGAACCTTCCTCTGCCCAGCCAAGACTGGGCTCCTTCCCCACAGAATAGGGTCTCCGCGCCCCCCCCCCGCCCTCCCCCCTCTGCGAACGACTTCCCCCCACTCACAGCAGCCCTTGCCAAGGGACCTGTGAGTTTCAGTCGAGACACTTAGCCCCGCGCTCGGCTGGCGATTAATAAATGTTTGATGGATTCTGAATGAGCCGTCACTCTGCCTTGGAGCCTCCCCAGCAGCTCCGTAAGCAGATTGTGAAATGACAGCCACATAACCCAAGCTGTTACTGTGACAACAGCTGGGGAGGAGGGACTGGAGTGAGTGGAGATGGGGGGGGGGGGCGGTTGGCCAGAAGGAATGGGGGTGGGGTTGAGGGGAGGGGCAGTGCTCTGGGATAAAGAAGTCGGTCTTCTGCCTGCCTCGCCAGGACCCTTGGAGTTCTTCAATATAATCTCCATAGCCAGAACTCCTGGGCTGGAGCGATAGCGCAGCGGGTAGGGCATTTGCCTTGCACGTGGCCGACCTGGGTTCGAAATCTCCGTCCCTCTCGGAGAGCCCGGCAAGTTACCGAGAGTATCCCGCCTGCATGGCAGAGCCTGGCAAGCTCCTTGTGGCATATTCCATAACCCAAAAACAGTAACAACAAGTCTCACAATGGAGACGTTATGGTGCCCGCTTGAACAAATCGATGAACGACAGGAGGACAGTGCTACAGTGTTACAACCAGAACTTCATACTGCATTAAAGAATGGCACTTCTTTCGTCCTCCCCCCAGTTCTCTTGGGAATAGGATCCAGAAAGAATATTACTTAGGGAAACGTGGTGCCCGAGGACCTTGGCTCCCATCTGCAAGCATAAGGCGTTTAAGTCATTTCCCCCTGATGGCTATCTTGAGGTTGACCTGCCTGAATATAGTTCCTGTAGTTCACTCACAAGCTCCTCCGCCCGCATGGGGCTGTCCCGACATGCCATAGAGGGAGGGAGCGCAAACGCCCAGGACGGCAGCATGAGATCATGGTTGCCCTCCTGGGATTTGGCCTGCTGGCTCTGTACTTGGCAGCCGTGATGCCCCCATCAAAGTGTCTGGCCTCTAAGCTGTGTTTACCTCACCTGGAAATGGAGGGGGCCAGTGTAATCTAGCCCGAGACTTCTGGTGTGAGTCTGGGAAAGACCTTCCTCCCAGGGAGGGAGCTTCCTCTTCACGAGCAGAGTTGTATAAAGGGGGCACAGCCTTGGTGAGACTCCTGCTTCCGCTTCCACAGGTGCCAACCTCTCACCTTTCACAGCAAACCTGAGGCACAGGATAACCAGTTGGGTTTTTTTTTGTTGTTGTTGTTCTGTTTTGTTTTGTTTTTGGCTCTTGGGTGATTCTCAGGGATCACTCCTGGCTGTGCTCAAGGGATCATATAGGATCCTGGGAATGGAACCCAGGTCAACTGTAAGTAAGACATATACCCGACCTGCGGTACTTTCACCTGCTGGGCCCAGACAGTCCCTTTGGCAGAATGTACTTGTGGAAGTCTCCCAGCTTTACAGGTGATGTTCATTTGTCCCTTACAGTGCATCCTGGAGCGAACTTCGCATTGGACAGGGCATCCGTTGTATTTCTTGTTCTGCCAAGAGTCATACTTGTTGAAACCTCTGGTTCACTGGTCAGATCTGACATCTACATTTGCTATGAATTCTCTTAAACAACCCTGTGGAAACCTCCCTGGCTCTGAAAAGTTTTTTTCCCTCTCCATTCCATTCTACCTATGCACTCACAAAGCTCAACCATGGCCACAAAGCTCCTTGGGGCAAAAACAGCAATTGAGTTACCAAGTGAATTAATCATTCATTTTCATAAGGTCTGGCTGCATCGACACAGAGACGCCAAGAATCTATGACTTCACCTTTCCCCCCCCCCCCTTTTTTTTTCTTGAAGCAGCCCTAAAATGCACAACTGGGCACAGCTCCACTGGGAAACAAAATAAATCAGGCAGGCAGAGTTGCCTGGTTCATGGAGGGCTTAGAATTCAAGAGCACTTCGACTTTGGGGCATCCTTCCATTTCCTAACGGATGTCCTCTGTTGGTCAGGGCTCTGTAGAGCTCTTCTCCTTTATGGTCCAACCCATCAGGTTCTCCTGTTAAACAAAGAGACGCTGCTGGCCTGCTTCTTTTCTCTGTTTCCGCTGTTAGCTGTGAAGTCGCATACCTGGCCGTGATGTTCTCTGGAGCTTGCTCTCCCTGAGGTGCGGTGCCCTGACACATTTTGGCTGCAGGGCTCCAGGGTATAGCCGTGGTTCTCCCAAATGTGTTTGCTGGGGGATAAGCTCCCGGTCACAGTGCTCACGGACCTTTCAGCTGAAATTGCCAGGGCCTGCATACTTTAGCTGAGGATATAGCATCAGAGGGTCCATCCACCGCTGTGGCCTTGGGGATCCCATCCTACAGAGAGGTTGGGACAGCACTTTGGCTCATGTGGGTGGTACTGGGGGGGGGGCTGGTCACAGCTCTATTTTTTTGTTCTGGGGCCACACCCACCTGTTCAGGGTTTAGTCCTGGCAGGGCTTGGGGGACCATATGTGGGACCAGGGACCAAACTCAGGTTGGCTGTGTGCATACAAGCAAACCTCCTACTTGTTGTACCCTCTCTAAGTCCCCTTTAGCTCTTTTTTTTTTTAACAGGTCTGGAGCAATAGCGTTTGCCTTGCATGCGGCTGACACAGCCAACCCGAGTTTGATGCCTCCAGCCCTCTCAGAGAGCTTGGTAACCTACCGAGAGTTCCTTACCCACACGGCAAAGCCTGGCAAGCTACCCGTGACGTATTTGATATGCCAAATACAGCAACAAGTCTCACAATGTTACTGGGCCCGCTCGAGCAAATAAATGAACAATGGGAGGACAGTGACAGTGACAGTGACCTGGGTATATATGCATGCATACACATATTCATTCATTCATTCATTCATCATCCTGTTAATCGTCGATTGCCTCGAGCAGGCCCCAGTAACGTCTCTTTCATCCTAGCCCTGAGATTATATTCAAGGCTTTTTAGGAGAATGAGACCCATCATTGTTACTGGTATTTGGCATATTTGGTGCGCCACGGGGAGTTTGCCAGACTCTGCCCTGTGGGCAGGCTATATTCGATAGCCTGCAAGTTTGTCCAGAGTAGGAATGAGATAATGAGATATCATAAAAAGATGTTCAGATAAGATGTCGCATACACATATAAACACACACATACGTGTATGTATGTTATGTATGTGTGTGTATAAACTAGGTGTACAGATCAGGGGCCAGAGACAGTTTAGGTGGTAAGACAATTGTCTTACATGTGGCCAAGCTTGGTCCGATCCCCCACACTGCCTGTGGTTTTCTGAGCACTGCCAGGATTGACCCTAAACATAGAACCAGCAATAAACCCTAAGAACGGCTAAGTGTGACCCACCACCCCCGGGGCAATAAAATAGGGTTTCAAACCGAACACCTATTAATAATAAATCCTAAAGGAATTTATTTTTAAAACTAGTCCCATCTCCAGTCATGCAGCTCCGTAGAGGGCGGTGACCCGCAGCCCACACTGCCTGTTAGGTGGGTGCAGGGATGAATCACTCTTTTTTGCAACTGTCTTAAAATAAATAACCAAAGAAATAAAAGTTAATGTTGTGGGTGAGGGGAAATGGAGCAATAGTCCAGTGGATAAGGCAGGGGCCTTGTCTGCGCCTGACCCGGGTTCGAGTCCCTATCTGGTCTCCCAAGCCCTTCCATGAGGGATCACAGAGCACGGCCCGGTATTGTTCCTAATCACAAAGTGTTTAAGTTGGAGGGGAACTGAAGTAATCCTCGGACACAGGTGTCTGGTGCCCTCCTGGCGGTGACCTTTCTGCCCTTTGTCTCCTTTCCTGGTCCAGGGGATGGGCCCAGCTAGGCCAGCAGCCGCCACACAGAGTGAGCTAGACCATGTGCTGCAGACCCCTTGCTGGTGGGCCCCACTCAGTCCGGCTGCCTGAATGTCACCTGAATTCTCCCGCAGGAGACGCTGGTGGTCACTTGGGGCCTGGACTGTGTCCACCACTGGAACACTGAGAGGAAAGACTGCCCACCTTGGGCGCAGCTTCCAGTCTTTGGGAATATCAATTCCCGGGCGAGCGTTTTTTCAACGGGGAACAATTTTGCCCCCTAGAGGACATTTGGCAGAAGTCTGGGGACATTTCCATTCTCACACTGGAGGTGCTGGTGGCATCTAGTGGGTAGAGATCAGGTCCCTCACCACCCCCAATGCCAGTCTCTCCACACACACCGCCCCACAAGGACAGCCAGGCACAAAATGTTAACAAGCGTCAAGTTTGAGAAGCTTTATCATGACCGATTGAGGGAATCCTTTATCTTTTCCCAAAGCAAGTCAGGGGTCAGTTTGGGATATGCCACACTAGTTTGAGCCTTCAAGAAGACCACCTCTGTGCTGATAAGCCACTAGGCTAACACACAGCCAGGGAACCTCCATGACTTTGTTTTGCTCAGACGTTTGGCTTTTGGTCAGCTGGGCAGCTGCTAACCTGGGTCAGTTAACATGGGCCAGGCCTGGCTGACCTGGACAGAGCTCAGGTCTCTGCAGCTGGTGGTGGCTGGTTTGGCTCAGAGTTGGCTCATCCCGTATAGGTTTACCGTGAGGCCTGGGGATTGCCTGGCTCTCTGACTACGCAACTATGGACACTGCCCCCTCTGTTCTGTCATCACCCATGTTTCTTCTGGCGGTGCGGAAGTCCGAGAAACTTAAACACAATTGGCTGCTGAAAGTCAACCCCGGGAAAAGAAACTCCACCTTTCTCACAAGAAGAGCTGCCATGCCGTGCTAGGTGCCAGGGGGAAGGATACTGCAGACTCAAACACTAGAGGCATTTTGGGCAGTCATTCTATGCCACCCCCCAAGGGCCTCCCTCGGGGGGGGGGCGTCGCTCCCTTCCCCTGAAAAGTCCCCCCTCCCCCTCATATTTTGGTGCTCCTGTTGCAGTGTGGGCTGACACCTCTCTGGGTACTGCATCACCAACCCCTGTGGTCATGAGTCTTCTTGTGATGCCTACACCCAAGTAACCAGGAGCGAGTGCATAGTTCCCTTTCTCGGCGTGTGTCCTAAACGGTCTGTGTGTCAGTGGCACTGAGGTTGAGGATGTAGTTCAGACAGGGCCTGCAAGATAGTCCGGTGAAGGGCGCTTGCCTTCCGCGCCACTTACCCAGGCTCATCCCTGGCACCTCAGATCGTCCTCCGAGCACCCACTGCAGGTGCGATCCCTGAGTGCAAGCCAGAAATAAGTCCTCAGCACTTCCCGGTGTTCTCCCTTCCTCCCAAATGTAAAAAACAAATAAAAAGAATTTGGGCTAGGGCCCCCTGAGTAACTTTTTTTTTCTTTTTGGCTCACACCCGGCATTGCTCAGGGATTACTCCTGACTCTGCACTCAGGAATTACTCCTGGTGGTGCTCGGGGGACCATATGGGATGCTGGGAATCGAACCTGGGTGGCCCGTGCAAGGCAAATGCCCTACCTGCTGTGCTATCGCTCCGGCCCCCGTGAGTGTCTCGTGCTTCCCATCCTACTGAGTCAAATCAGGCAAAGTATTTTAATCTCTCAATTTCTCTCCCCGCTGGGGATCATGACAGCGCATCCCGCAGAGGGAGAGCAGAGTGAGCTAATCCGCTTGGAGCAGAGGCAGCGGCTGTCGCTTCCAGTACAGCAGCCTTACTGACACTTGTGTGCTCCCAGGGCTGACGGGCCCCCTGGACATCCTGCTCCTTCACGACGGACTCCTCCTGCAGACGGTGCTTGGGTGGCCTGAATCCTGAGCCATCTCAGGGGCAGGTGGAGTACTGTGTGGAGCACTGTGTGGCAGGATTTCTGTGGCCAGCTCTGGAGAGGAACTCAGCGTGGCTGTAATATTTTGGGAACTGTGAAAATAAGCCACACAGACAATTTCAGTTGAACTTGAAACCGTGGTGCGTCAACAGCCGCTTCTGCCATCGGCTGGGCTGGTGGATCTTCAAAGCAGAGGAAATAAGAAGATGCCGTATGGACACACTGGCCTCTGGGAGTGGCAGTGCCCACCCAGGGGGACAGTGTCTATCACTTTTAATAGCCTGCGAATTGGCCGCGTCTTTCACTTGGTGTGGCCCAGAAATAGGACCTGCTCAGGGGAATGGCGTCACTGGCGTTTCCCACTTTCTAAGCCGCCAAGTCAGATGGCTTTTGCTTGCCCTCGATGATCTTCTTTCTAAAGGCTCCAGGTTAAAAATGAACGTGTCCAGGGGCCGGAGAGATAGCACAGTGGGCAGCACATTTCTCTCGCATGTGACTTACCCGGGTTTGATCTCTGGCATCCCATCTGGTCCTCTGAGCTCTGACGGGAGTAATTCCTAAGTGCAGAGCCAGGTGTGACCTCAAAACGAAGAGAAACAAAACACGAATCCAAACGCTTCTGAAATATTCGCAAGATTCTCAGTGCCTGGTAGAAGCTAAACTATAAAAGTAGAAATGGGGGCAAAGCCAGTGCAAATGGAAGTTGGAGTTGCATTGTGACGTGGAGCCTTTCAAGAAATTTCCTATGATGTTACTTTCACCAAACTCTACTAGGGGTAGTGTTAACCTATGATGTTACTTTCACCATCTACTACTAGTAGATGTCTACTACCAGTATCTGAAATCTCTAAAATATTTTTTGTGTTACAGAATAAGAATACCAGCATGACTAGATTAGTTTCTTTGTTTTTTCATTTTGGGTCACACCCAGCAAAGCTCAGGGGTGGGTCCCTGGCTCTGCACTCAGAATCACTCCTGGCGGTATTTTGTTTTGGGGACCATATGGGATGCTGGAGATTGAACCCGTGTCGGTTGCACTGTAGCACCATCCTCCCGTTGTTCATTGATTTGCTTGAACAGGCCCAGTAACGTCTCCATTGTGAGACTTCTTGCTACTGTGTTTGGCATATTGAATACATCACGGGTAGCTTGCCAGGTTTTGCTGTGCGGGCAAGATACTCTCGGTAGCTTGTGGGGTTCTCTGAGAGGGGCGGAGAAATTGAACCTGGCTTGGCCAGGTTGGCTGCACGCAAGGCAAACGCCCTACTGCTGTGCTATCGCTCCAGCCTGGTTCGGGTCGCATGCAAGGCAAATGCCCTTCCCACTGTACTATCGCTCTGGCCCCTAGTTTTAAAAGTGTATTTAGAGGGCTAGGGAGCTCAAAGTGTTGACTGGGTACATGCCAGCCATATGGGAGGCCCTGAGTTCAACCCCTGGCACTGCACAGAGCACCACCTGGTGACCTGGAGGACCCCCAGCAGGCAGACAGCTCTGGGCAGAGCATTGAACTAACCAGCAAGGCATTGCTTGAGAGCCCAACTCCTGAAAAAAAAATTTCCCAAATCAAACAACATGTTTGGGGCCAGGGATTCAGCTCACTTGTAGAATATACACTTTACGACTAAAACCTCATGGGAAGGGGGGTGTTCCGGTTCGTCCTTCACGCCCTACCGAGGTCACCAGTTGCCCCCCGCGAGCGGCTCTCCAGCACGGCCACGGCCCCAGAAGCACAAGGACTTAATGCAGAACCCGGCAGCTTGGAGCAGAAAAGTGAACGGACTATGCGTTAATCCAGGCCATCAGGTCTGTCCGGAGGGGAAAGGGTGTTGCCCCAGTCGCCTTCTCCTCTCTGGAAAGAAAGATGGGCGGCCACATGGGAGCCTTGTGGACAGCAGGTATGAGCCGGGGGAGTGGGGGCGACTAAAACCTCATGGGAAGGGGGGCGTTCCGGTCCGCCCTTCACGCCCTACCGAGGCCACCAGTTGCCCCCCGCGAGCGGCTCTCCAGCACGGCCACGACTCCAGAGCACAGAAACCAATTTCTTAACTATCTGACTTTCAGTAGAAATACTTCCAGGGTCAATAAGTAAAATAGCAGAAAAACCAACATTTAATTCTTGAACCCAGCTGTAAAAAGCAAATCACTTCACAATGCTTTTTCAGCATGTCTGATTTTGGGGGGGGGGGGTAAACTCTAAATAATAGTGGTGAATCTTTTATTGAAACAATGAATCTAATCAAAGCAGATAGAGTGTTAACTAGAATTCATCTGCCCCACAGGGACTGGGAGGGGTGGGGGATGGGGTTTTATTGGGGTTCTTCATGGTAAAAAATAAGTATTGGTAAAAAAAAAATAGGTAAAATAGCAGAAATCCAAAACCAACATTTAATTCTTGAACCCAGCTATAGAAAGCAAATCACTTCACAATGCTTTTTCAGCATGTCTGATTTGGGGGGGGTAAACTTTAAATAATAGTGGTGAATCTTTTATTGAAACAATGAATCTAATCAAAGCAGATAGAGTGTTAACTAGAATTCATCTGCCTCACAGGGACGGGGAAGGGTGGGGGGTGGGGTTTTATTGGGGTTCTTCATGGTAAAAAATAAGTATTGGTAAAGGGAAATGTGTTTGATATTTGCATGACTGAGACCTAAACCTGAAAGCTTTGTAACCTTTCCCACAGTGATTCAATAAAAAAAAAAAAAAAGAATATACACTTTACTCCTTACAGGTTTGATATCCTACACAGCAAAGAAACAAAATTATTTACATTTTTTTTTCTCCTTCTCCTTCTGTTTTTTTTAGGGTTAGGGTTCCCAGCCAACCTCAGGGAATATCCCTGGGTCTGTGCTCAGGAAACACTCCTGGTGGTGCTCAGGGGACCCTCTGGAGCCAAAAGGATAGAGCTGGGGTGGGGGACACGTGTGAGGCAAATACCTTAGTCCCTGGACTGTCCCTCTAACTCCAAGAATAGCCAAATGCTAATTTCTTAAGAGTCTTGCTTTCAAAGTACATATTCAGATTTTTTTCACTTGGAATGTTGGGGGTCCCCAAGGTCACTGCCAGTGACGCCTGACTCGGTGCAGGTCCGAAGGCTCAGGACTCGAGCATGGTGGAGTTATGCTTGGCAGAGGTGACATGGAGCGGCCCTCAAACTCAGCGCCTTGCGCGTACTGGCGTGTCTCCACCACTTTGAGGCACTTCTCTGAGTCCAGTATTTCTTTCTTTTGTTTTTTGGCCACGTGTGGCTGTGCTCAGGGATCATTCCTGGTGAGGCTGGGGAAACTACATGTGGTGCCAGGCATCAAGCCCGACTCAGCTGCATGTAGGACAAACATCTTCCCTGCCATACTATCTCTGCAATCCCTGTATTTACTTTTTTTTTTTTTTAAGGACAAGTCCTATATCTATTTGTTTTGTTTCTTTTACAGTTTTTAGCATCAAGCTGGCCACATACCCTGATTCTCCCACCAGTTGTTACAAGCTAATAACCTACACATTTATTTCACTCCACAGAATCTTTTGTTTGCTCGGCTTGGTGCAGTGCTATAAACTGTGATGTGGCTGCTGCCCAGTGTTCTAAGATAAGCAGCTTGCCACGGATATTACAAACCTGGGACTTCATCGGCTTTTGGGGCCTTCATAAGAATTTGAATTCCCGTTTTTCAAAGTTTACTTGCTTGAAATTTTCTTTCCATCACCCACCACCTATCCAAATTATTATTGTTGTTGTTTCTTCTTCTTCTTCTTCTTCTTCTTCTTCTTCTTCTTCTTCTTCTTCTTCTTCTTCTTCTTCTTCTTCTTCTTCTTCTTCTTCTTCTTCTTCTTCTTCTCCTCCTCCTCCTCCTCCTCCTCCTCCTCCCCCTCCTCCTCCTCCCCTCCTCCTCCTCCCCCCCTCCTCCTCCCCCCTCCTCCCCCTCCCCCTCTTCCCCCTTCCCCTCCTCCTCCTCCCCCTCCTCTCCTCCTCCTCCTCCTCTTCCCCTCCTCCCCTCCCCCTCCCCCTCCTCTCCTCCTCCTCCTCCTCTTCCCCTCCTCCCCTCCCCCTCCCCCTCTTCCCCTCCCCTCCTCCTCCTCCCCTCCCCTACTCCTCCTCCCCTCCCCTACTCCTCCTTCCCCTCCCCCTCCCGTCCTCCTCTCCTCCTCCTCCTCCTCCTCCTCCTCCTCCTCCTCCTCCTCCTCCTCTTCTTCTTCTTCTTCTTCTTCTTCTTCTTCTTCTTCTTCTTCTTCTTCTTCTTCTTCTTCTTCTTCCTCTTCCTCCTCTTCCTCCTTCCTCTTTCTTTTCCTTCTCCTCATCCTCCTCTTTTTTTTGAGGCAGGGGCACATCTGACTGTGCTAAGGACTTACTCCTGGCTGTGTGCTTGCTCGGAGGTCACTCCTAGAGGCCCTCATGTGTGGCGACAGGGACTGTCCCCAAGTTGGCTGCGTGCCAGGCAAATGCTTAACCTGCTGTATCATCTCTCCGACATCCCCATACTCGTGGCTTTCATGCCAAGGTAGAGTTTGAGTCGCACCTTGTCCAGAAAACCTTCCTGGTGCGACACCCACCAAAGTCTGGCCCCTTCTGCTGTCACAGCGACTGAGCTGCTGGGACTATGCTCGCCTCCCTCGGGGTCTGTCTTCTCACGTCACTGAAGCCACAGATCCTTTTCGGGCTGACGCTAATGTCACATTACAGCCCCGGCAGTGCTGAGCACAGGGCAGGTGCTGAATATCAGGGCCTCCGTGCTCAGGCTCAAATCCCCACTATGGCTTTGTTTTGTTCACTGTATCACTGTCATCCTGTTGTTCATCGATTTCCTTGAGCAGGTACCAGTCCCCTTCGTCCTCGCACGGAGATTTTAGAAAGTGCCACGTTTGAGGCTCTTTTAGGGTCAGGGGAATGAGACCCATCATTGTTACTGGGTTTTGGCATATCGAATACGCCATGGAGAGTTTGCCAGACTCTGCCGTGCAGGCAGGATGGTAGCCTGCCGGGTTCTCCAAGAGTAAGAACTAGATAATACGATGTCGCTTATTAGTAAAGCTTATTAATAAAGCTTCCGGAACCTGGGCTTTATAGTCTCTGGGTCTTGGCCATTGATGGGATAACACAGAACTGGGGGCAGTTGGTGGGTGTAATGCCTACCTATTGGAAGATGGGGGATCTGGGTGGAGGAGGCCCAGTTCGATCTGAGCAGGCTTGGAGATGTCAGTCCCAGGTCCCGGATCTATTGTTATTTGTTATTAGAATCAAAGATTTCTTTTTCATATTTTTCCATTTATCATCATTGCCAAAGAAGACTAAGCCTCCAAGACACCACAAAACTTTCTTTTCCGTTTCCTCTCCGAAACGCTTCCTTTGTTTGTGAAGCGTCTGTCTGCTTTGTCATGAACTGGCAAGATGTTTGCCTGCGTTTGTCGACTGCAGGAGACAGACTGCAGCAAGGATGATATCAGGCACCTCAAGTGGTGTCAGATCCCTTCACGGATCATTACCCAGCACCCGCTCTGTACCCTGCGCCGAGTAAACACCATTGCCCATCCAGGACTCTGGCTCCAGGGAATGCGCAGCCTTGCTTGAGAAATACGACACAGGTACATGAAGCACATAGATGATTTCATGACCCAGGCATGGGACTCCAGTGTCTGAAAGTGTCAGCATTCCAAAGAAGGTGACGATGTCTCAACAGCACAGGAGGGAGAATTTCAGAGGCCACAGCCCAGAGTTCTAGTCCTTGAGCACGCGTAGAATTTGTAAAGGTGAAACTGAGAGATAGTCCACCATGAGTGAGGCAGGTGGGAAGTGTTAGCTAGCAGGAATTGCTGAAGCTCCAGAATCCCGGGCAATTCAGCACTCAGTTGAGATTACAGCTGCAGAATCTCACTCCTGATTGGAAAACCCCCAGTGGCACTATTGTGAGGGCTCATGTGAGAGCCCCAGAAGCACAAATATGAATGAAAAGTTGTGATTTTCATCCAGATACTGTCTGATGCGCAACCAGCAAGCAACACTGGCTCAGTACTTTTATTTATTTTTAATTATTATTTATTTATTTATATTGAATCATTGTGAGATACAGTTACAAAACTTTCATGTTTCAGTTTCAGTCATACAGTGATCGAACATCCATCCCTCCACCAGTGCACATTCTCTACCACCCAATATCCCCAGTATTACCCCTGCCTTTCCAACCCTCCCCCTGCCTCTATGGCAGACAATTTCCCCCATACTCTCTACTTTTGAGCATTATGGTTTGCAATATAGATACTGAGAGGCTATCACATTTGGCCCTGTATCTATTTTCAGGACACATCTCCCATCCCGAACGAACCTTCCAGCTATCAATGACTTAGTGATCCCCTCTCCATTTCAGCTGCCTTCTCCCCCCACTCATGAGGCAGGCATGCAACTATGGAGCAATATTCCTGGCTCAGTACTTTTAGTACAAATGTTAAAACATGATCAGAAAGGCTGGAGAGATAGTACAATGAGGAAGGTACTTGCCTTACAGGAGGCAGACCCAGGGTTTAATCCCTGGCACCCCAGATGTTCCCCTCCTGAGCTCTCTGTGCATGATCTATGAGTGCAGAGCTAGGAGTAAGCTTGAGCACCCATCATTCGATGTGGCCAGAAAAAAAAAGTGACCAAAGGGAACAGTACAGAGGTTTAAGCGTCTGTCCAGCCTGTGATTGACCCCTGTTCATTACCTGCCAATGCTCATGGTCCCTGAGCACCAAACCAGGAGCACCCAAACAAAAGAAAATAAACAAGTCTGTGGGGAAGGGATAGGAGGGTCTGATGGAGACATAGAAGGTATGACTGGATGCATTTGGGAGAGGGGGGTGGTCATCGGCTGGGGCCTGGCTGTGTGGGTTTGAAGCAGTCAGCTGGGATCCAGAGGGCAGCACTGAAGGATATTTTTTTTTTCCGAAGCAGGTTTAGAAAGTTCTTAATTTGGAAGTATACACACTGAAGCGCCGGAAGTTGTGGGTGTCAGGAGAGAAGCGGATCTCTGACTTGGCCCAGCTGACTTCATGGCAGTGAGGCTTTTTGTCTCCCAGTGATTTGAGAGACTCTGGACAACCAAGACTCCTAAAGGCAGACACCCACAAACAAAAAAATCCTGACACCTGAGCCGGAAACCAGTGTCATCTCGAAAGGCCAAATGGAAAATACTGAGACTCTCTGAGGATATTTCTAGGGGCTGGAGCGATAGCACAGAGGGTAGGGTTTGATTCCCAGCATCCTATATGGTTCCCCGAGCACCGCCAGGAGTGATTCCTGAGTACAGAGCCAGAAGTGACCCCTGTGCATCGCCAGGTGTGACCCAATAGAAAAAAAAACCTTCATCATGCTCCAGGGACCAGTGGCCCCAAACGGTTTCATTCTGAATCCTTCCACTCCTCCGTATTCCAGAGACCCCGGCAGAACACGGAGGAGTCTCCAGCCGGGCCAAGCTGGAAATCAATTAGAGGCAAAAGAACTGATTAACAACTGGAGCTTCCTCTGGGTCCTCAGCCCTAGCCGTGACGTGCTCTGCAGAGGCAGTGGGTGGGGGTGAGGGTTGGTTGGTGGGACCTGCCCGTATACTTTGCCAGTGCAGTGCTGTCATTCCTAGAGGAACACACTTAATTAAACAAAGTCATTTTCTGGAACAGAGCTGAATGGCTAATAAGCCCTGTGGGTGGAGGAAGGCAAGGAAGGGAGTTGGGGAGAAGAACAATGAGGGGCCTTTGACAACATTCGTGCACGCTGCTGCTATTTTAATTTCTTGTTGTCAGTCTGAAGAAATAACCAAAAACCGTGTTTTAGATTAAGGGAAGGTCACTATCTTAGGTTATCTTCAGGTAAAAAAAGAAGCCTGGTGTTAGGTCCAGAAGCTCAGCAGGATTTTTAAAAAAAGGAAAAAAAAATCAGTTTCCCAAATGGGAACTTTTTGAGAGCAGAATTTTATTTATTTTTAAAATAATTTTTATATTAAAAATATGTATTTCTTAAAAAATCACTGAGGGGCCCACACCCAGTGATGCTCAGGAGACCACATAGGATGTCGGGAACGGAACCCGGGCCAGCTGCATTACTGTAAAGCAAGCGCCTTACCCAGGGCAATATCTTTCCAGCCCCGCAGCAGGAAGATTCATCCAGAGAGACAACAGCCGCATTTGAGTTGAAAAACTCCTCCTGATCTTAAGAGACCAGCAGAGGTGGCAGAAGGCTCCTCAAGACCCAGTTAGTCCATGACGTCTCAGCTCTTTCCTCTCCAAAGCAGCCCCTCTGCTCTAGTCTAGTGCCCTGAGTAAAGTCCAGGGCTCCTGTCTTCCAAGGTGGAAAGAGGTGGACGTGAATGGGCATGTACTCAGTGTGGTTCTCAGTGTGGTATACCTAGTGTGGTGTACTCAGTGTAGTACTCAATGTGGTACTTAGTGTGGTGTACCCAGTGTAGTACTGAAGGTGGTACTCAGTGTGGTGCTTTAAGTGAGCATGTATTCAGTATGGGCTGGCGCGATAGCACAGCGGGTAGGGCGTTTGCCTTCCACACAGCCAACATGGTCAACCCAAGTTCTATTCCTCCGCCCCTCTCGGAGACCCTGGCAAGGTACCGAGAGTATCTTGCCTGCACAGCAAAGCCTGGCAAGCTACCCGTGACATACTTGATATGTGAAAAACAGTAACAATTGTCACAATGGAGACGTTACTGGGCCCGCTTGAGTAACTTGATGAACAATGGGAGAACAGTGACAGTGACAGTACTCAGTATGATACTCATAGTGTGGTAGTCAGTAGGCATGTATTCAGTGTGGTACTCAGTATTGAACTCAGTAGGCATCTACTCAGAGTGGTTCTGTGTGGTACTCCGTGAAGTGTACTCAGTGGGTGTGTATTCAGTGTGGTGCTCAGTGTGGTACTGTGTGGTACCCAGTATGGTGTACTCAGTGGGCATGTACTCAATGTGGTACTCAGTACTCAGTGTGGTATACTTAGTGGGCATGTACTCAGCGTGGTATTCAGTGTGGTACTCAGTGTAGTACTCTGTGGTACCCAGTATGGTCTACTCAGTGTGGTGTACTCAGTGGGCGTATACTGAGTATGGTACTCAGTGTGGTATATTCAGTGGGCATGTACTCAGTGTAGTACTGTGACTCTTAGCACTGCCTGAGAAAGGATCAGAGCAATGATTCTACCAGAGAGCAGCAGACTAGCCACTTGGAAGTCTCTAACTGATGTCTCTCCTATGGGTGCTCGCAGGACTCCGTCCTGTCAGGTTTATCTTGGGTGGTCCTAAGTAGGGATTGTTAGAAACCAGATGATCCCTTTCATGAGAGCCCTTGTTAGGGTTAGCTGGTTCTATGGGTCCCCAGCCTGGGTCGGGTTCTGTTTCTGCTTGTTGTTGTGGTGGTGGTTTGGGGGGCCACACCTGGTGATGCTCAGGGCTTACTCCTGGCTCTGCACTTAGGGATAATAGCACACAGACAGGAGATAGGGACCAGGAAGCTAATAGCCCTGGAAACAGCCCACAGCCAATCCTCAGTGATGAGACTCAGGTGGAAGGGTCTTTCCTATGCATAAAAAGGAGGAACCATTTACCTGGAGCTGAGGGAATTGAGAGAGCAGAGACGTCACTGGTACCCGCAGCCCGGAGATGCTAACAGCCAGCCTCACTCCAGCTCAGAAGGGAACCGAATTCTGCAGAATGGCCCTGAGAGGGACCACCAGTGAGCCTTAATAAAAGAAAATACTTTTCTAAAAATTCAACTGACAACCAGAGCGATAATACAGCAGGTAGGGCATGTGGCTGACCCAAGTTCTATCCCCGGCATCCCACACGGTCCCTTGAGCACCGCCAGGAGAGATTTTTGAATGGAGAGCCAGGAGTAGTCAATGAGCATCGCTGAGTGACCCAAAAAAGCTAAAAAATTAAAACTCAACTGATTTTAGGGGCCAGAGCAATAGTACAGCCGGCAGAGCATTTGCCTTGCACAGGGTCGACCCAGGTTTGATCCCTGGCTTCCCATAGGGTCCCCCGAGCCCTGCCAGGAGTCATCCCTGAGCACAGAGGCAGGAGTAAGCCCTGAGCAAAGCCAGGTGTGGTCCAAACACAAACAAAAATTAAATGAATTTTATTTATTTATTTTTATTGATTCACCATGAGATACAGTTACAAAGCTTTCATGTTTGAGTTTCAGTCATACAATGATCAATCACCCATTCCTCCACCAGTGCACACCACCCAAAATCCCCAGTATCCTCCCCACCCATTCCAACCCTTCCCCTGCCTGTGTGGCAGACCACTTCCACAATACTCTTTCTCTACTATGATGACATTCAATATTTCGACACCGGTTCCACCACCACTCAAACCTGCCGAAAAGGCAATGCTAGATAATCTGTTTTGTATTGCTTGTTATGGATAGCATAAAATATCGCAAGGCCTCGAGAGTGGCCACACACTCTAGGAATTCTAAAATTTTAATAATGAAGGTCTGGAGAGATCTCTGCAGCGAGCTGCTTGGTTTTGAGATTTGTGTGTATGTTTCTGGATTATGGCTGTGTGGAAGCTTAATAAGTAGTCCGGGGGCATTTGTGGGCGTCATCTCAGGGTCGCCTGGGCAGAGAGAAGAAGGGCTGCTTCCTTCGCTGTCCCATGAGGCCTGGCGTTTGCCGCTTCTGCTCCCTCATACTGGACTTTTTGTTGGGTTCTGGAAGATGGCAGCCGCCGGGATTTCTAGGGGGCAGGCAGAGGGACAGCACCTGCTTCCGTCTGGAGTGGCCCCAATAGCAAAAGCGGCCTATTGCAAAGTCCGGAAGCATCTCTGCAGTGAGCTGCTCAGTTCTGAGATTCGTGTGTGTTGAATTTTATTTATTTTATCCCTTTCGTTCTTGTGCTGTTACTGTGGTGACTGGGCATCACACACTGGGTGGTGTCCATGGGATCCACACTGGGCATAGGCCTTGGGGTCATCACTCAAGGCCTCATGCCTGCAAAGCGAGCACTCTATCCCTGGACAGCTCAGGCCCCAATTTAGTTAGACAGACCTGGTAGCCACGTGCTGGCCAGGGCAGAGTCCAGGGTAAAGAAGCCACTAGGAGGGTAGGCATTCATTTGACCAGCAGCTCTTCTGACTGCAGCCCATGGGAGTAGGAAGGAGAGCGTCACTGTGGGGGACAGGAGTGAGCCAGAACTGGAGGGAAGGGGAGGTGTGAGGGGTTGGCAGGAAGCAGTTCATAGTCCCGTGTCCTTGCCGCCTGGACCAGCTGGGTCAGCCCAGGCTTTTCACGATAGTGGATGACCGAGACCGCACAGATTCCGAGCTTGCTGGAGGCAGGCGTGCACGACCAGGGTGCCAGCACATCTGGAGACACGTGAGGGTCCTTCGCACCGTCTTCATGTGGCTGCCAGCAAAATGACCTCACTCACGGTTTTCCTTCTAAAGGTACCGACCCCACACCCCAGATTCCCCTCTGTTGACTGAACCAACTTCCAAAGGCCCTCATACTATCCCCCTAGGGGGTTAGCATTTCAACAAGGATTTTAAGGGAACAAATATTCACTTTGTCACAGTAAGCATCATTCATCATATGCCTTTCAGGCTGCCTTGATAAAAGGGCAAGTTTCTAGAAGGTAAAGCCTCTGCTCGATGAGTTATGGGTGACTGATGCTGAAATGAGCTTTTTTTTTTTTAAATACTGATTATTGCTACAAATGGAAATAAGGTTTGTTTTTTTACCCCCTCTTCTTTGTTGGGTTACATATGGCTGTGCTCAGGGTTTACTCCTGACTCTGTGCTCAGCGATCACTCCTGATGGGCTTAGGAGACCAAATGTGGTGCTAGGGCTCGAACCCAGCGTCAGCCACATGCAAAGCAATTGTCCTACCTGCCATCTCTCTGGCTCTGAATGGAAATCAGTTTTACTGTACACCAAGATATGCTATGAGTTCATTTTAGATAGCAAGACTAGTTAAGGCAGGAGGTGTTGGTTTGGAGAAATTCAGAATAAAAATACTTAAATTTGCCTAGCATAGCGGAAAGGGAATGCTTAAGGAAGCAACCACCTCCATTTTGTGGCAGAAATCTAAAAACTGTAAAGCATGTTAATCAGTTTCTGGGGCACTTAAGCATTTCATCACATTGTGTTTTTTTTCACTTTTTAAATTCATCAAGCCTCCAGCTTGGGGATTTCCGATCTGCAAAAAAGCATTTGAACATCTGAAACACTCTTTTATATGAATAGTGCTTCTGCTCAGAATGCAAATACAGCAACTACTTTCTATTCTGAATAATGTATGGTGCTCTGTTCTTTGAGGTAGTGCTAACCTGCAGTAGGGAATTCATTGGAAACATTATCCAGATCTCTGCTTAGCCTGACACCTTTTTTTTTTAAAAAAAAAACAAACTATATATTTCACGGGGCATAGTGGAGAAGCCCTCTGTCCACCTCTGAGGCTGCGAGGGGAATGATTCCCATCACTCGCAACCCACAGGACCTCTGGTAAGGCCACCCACTTCCTCCCACCCATCATTAAAAAAAAAAAAACCAAACAAATAAACAAAACCCAGCTGACCTTAAACATAATAGTATACAATGGTATGCAATAATAGTATCTAATACAATAGTGGATTCATAGAGAAGCTGCTTCTGAAAATAGGTACACAGTCTTCTCAGTATTTGGGGGTCACGACACCAGCAAAACGGAGAAGAAAAGTCATCCATGGCTCAGGTAGAACCAACGGAAGTACCACAAACGCTCAAGTTTGGCTGAACTAGCGGTCGGTCGGCTTCTGCCCCCTTGCGGCAAACTGTTTCATTGCACCCCTCTGGGAGCAGGGGGCGAGCGCGGGTTTCTGGGGGTCACCAGGACTGTCCAAGGCCTTTCCTTTTCTGCGCCGGGCTTCCTTCTCCACTGGATTTTTCGTCAACCCCAATATTTGGGGAGACAGTGTTATAAATGATACACAGCCCCTGGGCAGACTAGCTATTCATTATTACCAGGGAGAGTTGGCGGCTGGCACAGCTCGGGGACTCTGTAAGCACAGCCACACCTCAGGGCTGAAGTTTTAAATATTAAAACCAGTTTTTTTTTCAAAAATAGGAGCTGGGGAAATAGCTTCAAGGGCTTGAATAAATAAGAAGTTTTGTGGGTTTTACTATTTTTCCAATTGGGGGCCACACGCGGTGATGTTCAGGGCTTACTCCAGGCTCTGCACTCCTCACCATGCTCCAGTGACCCTGGGCAGGCCAGGGAATAAACCCAGGCTGGACGTGAGCAAGGCAAAGTGCCCTCCCCGCTGTACCATCACGCCAGCACTGGCCAGCACTGTCCTGTACTATCACTTGGCTCATATCCTAGATCTGACTCGTTTCCACTAACGAGTTTCATCGGTGTCACATGATCTCATTTACATTACTGACCGGTCACTTCAGTTGCTCCCACTTAATAGTCAACAGAAGTCCCAGACAGACACTGTGGGACATGGGGCTCACCCTGAACAGTCAGTCTGTAGCGAAGTGACTGTAGGAGGAAGCGCGCTCAGGACTGGCAGGTGAAATGAACTGACGGAGGAAAAGCCGAACCAAAAATGTGATTTTTCCCGGGGGAGACTTACTAAAGTCCTTACTTAAACGTATACACAGCCTGGGGCCAAGCAGTGCTCAAAAGGCTGAACGCATGGATGAGACCTGGAATAGAGACCCCTAGTGCTGCGGACCCCCGAAGACCATGACTCTCAGCACCCCTGGGCCCAAGCACTGGACCATCTCGCTTGGTTTGCTGGGCACTGCCGGGGGTAGCCACCGGTGCCCCTGAGCACTGCTTCGGAGGGCCCCCTAAATGCACAATCTATTTATAGAAAATGTGCCTAATTTTCCTCATAGCAAGAACATATGCTCTGAATCACTTTGAGGGTGTTCAGCGTTGGGATTGTCTGTTTGTTTAATGAATCAAATGGCTGCACATACCCAATGGACTCAACTCATCTCATTCGCATCCTCCCTTCTGCAAAACCCAGGACAGGAAATGAAACTACCCTCTGACCGGACACCTGGATTGGAAAGAGTGACACGTGGCACTGTGGACCCAACCAATGGCCAGTGGCTGGTGTGGAGGAACCCCTTTCTCTTGGTAACTCTGTTTCTCTCCTCATGCCAAGAGGGACCACACACAATTAGGACACAGGAACCAAGAAGTTGATGGCCAGTGCCACAGCTAGAAGGTCAGAACATGGGGCAGCACCATCTGACACTTTCTCAGAGTGCTCTTCTGCCCTCTCTTAGGGTAGGCGGGTCACTCAAACAGAGGGCGTGTGGGGAAGGAGTAGGTAACCGGAGTCCAGGCCCTTTGGGGAAGCTGATAATGACAGGAGAACTGCCTGGAATCAAAATGCCCTGGGGAGTGGAGTCCCCAGGTCAAAGACTGACAATACGAAAGATACCTGTAGAATAGTACTCTGGGGCACCTGGGACCTCCATGCCCAGCAGATATATATCAGGGGTAGATTCAGTCCCTGTCCAGCTCAGGACCTTGCCGGTCTGACTACCTCCCACCCCCAGTCGTGGGCTTCCCTCAGGTGATCACTGGGAGAATTGGAAGTCACACACGAACAGTCAGAGAGCAGCGACAGGAGACCCAGGGAATGTGGGGTGGCGGGGACACAAGGTGACAGAGCTCAGCATCGGCGTAGACACCTAAGGACCATGCACAGATGGGGAACAGGAAGGGATGATCTGGTAAAAGCCTCTGGGCACAGCCTAACTCAAGAAGCTGCTCTTAGCCTCGGAAGAGTTTGCAGCCAGGACTCTGGGGCCGGTTCGGGTTCCTTCCCCTTTGCTCACGTTCCTAGAGCATGCCCTACCCTTCCTTCCTTTCCTCCAAGAGTTTGACACCATCCTGCTTTAAACATCCTTGGTGAATTTTGTCTCTGAGAAGGCAAGACCTGGGAGTGGCTGCCGGCGAGAGAGTCTGGGGCTGAAGGCGCTTGCCTCCCACACAGCTGATCCCGGTTCCGTTCCTGGCACCTCCTGGTCCCTTGAGCATCACCAGGAGCAAATTCCAAGATGGAGCCAGGAGCAGCCCCAAAGCTCCGCAGGGAGAGGCTATGAAATGAAAGAAGCCCAGGACGGAACCTGGCTCGAGTCTCCCACAACCATCTCCTGGGGACTGATGACCACCATGGAGGGGATGAAGGCTGGGTGGGCTCTCACTTCGGCACAGGGATGAGTGGAATAAAATTTGGGCAGCGGTGAAATTTATTTCTTTAGTCATCAATAGAAAGGAGAAATCCGACTATTGACTATAAATATCCAGAATGCAATAGCCTCCAATTTTGAGACTGGTGGGGTGCCCTTCTCATAGCCAAACTTGCCATGAATTTCATCTATGTGTGCAGGATTTGTTTTTAGTTTTATTTTTTGATTCTTTGGGCAGAGTCTCCTGCCCCCGCGCCTGGATGTCCTCACCGGGGCCCCTTGGAGGGGGGCGTATTGAGTTTCCCTCCCCGCCTCAAGCAGAGCCCCGGCAGCCGAAGACCTCCAGAACCAGCCACAACCATGCTGAAACCACTCTCCACATGCATGAAGGTACTGGCAGAGGAACAAAGGCATGCAGATCCCGGGGCTGAGATCTCCAAGCCTGCTCGGATCGGGACTGAGCATCCTCCACCCAGATCCTCCAAATTCCAGTAGGCAGGGGTCACACCTGAAAACTCCCCCCCCCCTCCAACCTCGCACCACACCGTGTAATCCCATCAAAGGCCAAGACCCAGAGACTATAAAACCCAGCTCCCGGAAGCAAATGCGGCCACGCGACATCTTATCTCATTCTTGCTTTGGACAACCTGGCAGGCTATCGAATGTAACCTGCCCACACGGCAGAGTCTGGCAAACTCCCTGTGGCGTACCCAATATGCCAAATACCAGTAACAATGATAGGGTTCATTCTCCTAACCCTGAAAGAGGATTGAATATGGCACTTTTTAAAATCTCAGGGCTAGGATGAAGGTGATGTTACTGGTGCCTGCTCGAGGCAATCAACGAACAACAAGATGATCGTGATTGTGATCGGGTCATACCTGGCAATGCTCAGGGGTTCCTTCTGGCTCTGCACTCAGGAATTACTCTTGGTGGTACTCGGGGGAACCAGATGGGATACTGGGGATCGAACTCGGGTTGGGTGCGAGTAAGGCAAACACCCTCTTTGATGAACTATGGCTCTGGCCCCAAGGGGATCTGTTTTTAATGTCATCCCTAGATCTGCGTTTTCTCACGGATTAAGAGATTCCTGCCTCAGGTGAAAATGTCAAAGTCCAAAAAAAATTTTTTTTTGTTCTTTTCAGCCAGAATGTTGGAGATTAGTGTGTTCTCATCCAAAGACAAATAAGTGATTTATTTCAGTTATTTCGAACGTTTTTAGGTTGGAGAGATTGTACAGCAGGTACTATGCTTGCCTTGCAGGTGGTTGACCTGGGTTTGATGCCTAGCACCCCATAGGGTCTCCAGAGCCCCACCAGGAGTGATTCCTGAGTGCAGAGCCAGGAGTAAGCCCTGAGCACCACTGGGGGTGGCCCCCAAACAAACACAAACGACTCAGCTAAGAGCTACTTTCTCCTCTCCTAAGAATGTCCCACTTGCCCAGATGTATAAAATCCAAGACTGAATCGTGGTAGGGGGTGGGCTGCTGAGCAGAATTCTGCTTATTTTGGTTTTTGTTTTGGGCTGATTCCTGACTCTGAGCTCAGGGATCACTTCTGGCAGGCTTGGGGACCTTATGGGATGCCGGGGATGGAACCTGGGTTGGCCACATGCAAGGCAAATGCCTCCCCTGCTGTCCTATCACTCTGGCCCCAACAGAACTCTGCTTGCTTCTCCAACAGAACTCTGCTTGCTTCTTCCTCTGGGTAACTCTGAACTTCAAACTCTGGAAAATAAAGTTCTTTTTTTCACTCATACAGAAAGTGTATTTTGTTCTAGTTGTTGCCAGCTACAGAAGAGAAAGAAAGACAGAGGAGAGGCAGAGAGAGAGAGAGAGAGAGAGAGAGAGAGAGAGAGAGACAGATAGACAGACAGAGACAAAGAGAGAGACAGAGAGGGAGATAGAAGTATCTGCCAGAGAGACAGAGAGAGAGAAAGAGAGAGAGAGGGAGAGACAGAGAGATAGAGACAGAGACAGAGAGATAGAGAGACAGAGACACACAGAGAAATACAGAGAGAGAGAGGGAGATAGAGGTATCTGCGAGAGAGAGAGAGAAAGAGAGAGAGAGAGATGGTGACAGAGATAGAGTAAGCAGGAAGGTAGAGCCAAGTCAAAAAGCCAGAAATTGCCAGAGAAGTGTGTGTGTGTGTGTGTGTGTGTGTGTGTGTGTGTGTGTGTGTGTCCCAGGCCTGTGTCCCAACTCTGCCCCATGAGCTATTCCCAGCTACAGAAGCAACTTCAGGCCTTTACAGTCACTTTCCTCGTGTGTGTTGTTTTCTTCTATGGGGTTCTGTTTCCCTGTATGCAAGAGAAACCACGGCTGCCACTCTGTAGAGTTAGGTGCAAACTTTGATGAGCAAAACAATCATAAAAACAACTTGGAGTTTTTGTCTGGTGGCATTAGAGATTAGGGGTTGAATCCGAGTTCTTTCTTCCCCTTCCTGCACATGTAACCTTATTTGAAAATAGGGTTTTTGCAAAAGTAATAAAGGTAGGCAAGGCCATGGCTAGGGGTTGGGGGAGAGACTAATCCAATACGCCTATTGTCCACTCAGAAAGGGGCAACTCTGCAAAGAGTGTGAGGCGGATGTATACCAAGGGCTGGCAGTTGCCAAACCACAGAAGGAAAAGGTGAGGAAGGATTTTCCCCTGGAGTCTCAGAGAGGGCAGGAGCTGCCCAGCATTCTCGGCTTCTGGCCTCCAGCACGGTGAGGAAATAAATCCATTACTGCTGTTCTCTGTCACCCAACTTGTTGACAGAGATACACTCATTGGTGGGATCTGGTTACCCACAGCGCACACAGGAAGCTTAAGCAGTATGAATGGAAGCAGCAGCGTGCAGAATAAGAAAGAGTCTGTCTGCCTCTTGGATATACGTAGCAGGACACTGTCAAGTTCCAAACTGTTCCGGAACTAAACTGTCCTGAGTGGCGGGGCTGGAGAGAGGATGCAAGGGGCTGAGCGTGGGACCTGCATGCAGAAGGCTGGGCCTTTCTCCCCAGCATCACACAGTCCCCCATGCACCACTGGCAATGACCCCTGAACACGGTGTGGCTCAGCCAAACCAAGCACAGTTCAACTTGGAGAGGGGAGCCTGGATTCCCGGTCATGGACACTTGTGCTCTTGCCATCTGGCATGCAGGTACCGTACTGTGCCTTAACTCACAATGCTCCCGACTCTTCATTCTACGGATGTGGTCATCATCAACTTCACACAGTCCAGCAGAGCTAAGCTGGGTCCCTCGCTGCCTTTGTTTGTTCCAGAGAGTCTATCCTGGTAGCTTCCATCTTCTTCTCAACCACATTTCTCCTGAGCCCCACATGTGATCTGAACATCCCTGGACATCTCCCATTTCTTTCAGAGATCACCTATTCGACTCCTCTGAAAATGGGACTATTTGATGATGCTGAGGATTTGCTCTTTTTTTTTCTCTTTTTTTCTTTTTGGGTCACACCCAGCGATGTTCAGGGGTTACGCCTGGCTCTGCACTCAGGAATTACTCCTGGCGGTGCTTGGGAGACCATATTGGATGCTGGGGATCGAACCCAGGTTGAACCCTAGCTGCCTGCAAGGCAAACGCCCTCCCTGCTGTACTATCGCTCCAGCCCCGATGCTGAGGCTTTGGACTGAGGCCAGTTACGTGCAAGGCAAACGCCTTGTCTCCTGGACTCTGTGAGTCTTTTCTCAGGCATCTTCATTCTAAACCTGGGTGGAGGCAGAAAAGCCTTCTCCTGGAGAATGGCGACGTCTTTTTCCAACCAGCAGAACTGTTTGCCTGCCCCGGGAACGGGAGATGGGGGACAGCACGAGGTGTGCCTGGCAATGACTGCAAGGAGATGCCTGTGGGAAGTTGGCCCTTTAACTGACCAAGGGCCTACGTGCCTGTGCTATGTATGGTTATCTTGGCCTACGTGACCCTGAACAAGCAGGTCCTGACTAGCGCAAATCTGGTACTGCGTCTGCTCTGACCACAGCCTATGCATATTCTGAGCTATGTATGGTTATCTAAAAGAAAACATTTGTCACAGCTAGCCCAAGAATAAGAAGTAACTGACACTGACTAATCAAGCACATGGAATATGTAGTTTTTGTAACTCTCCTAACAATATATGATATGACCTAGTGATGTAATTGCCTTCTGTGATGTAAGCATAGTTTCCTGCATCGCAAAGTATATAATACCCCTGCTGCCCTGAATAAAGTCCTGTCCTGTCCTATCCTGTCTGCTGTCCTATCTGCTCTGTCCTGTTTTCTCTGCATTATGTCTCTTGTGTCTTGTGTTCATTCAGTCGGTCCCTCCCTGCACCTACGGACCCTAGGGCCACCTCCTCGGGCTGGAGAGTGGTCTGGCGGGGCCCCCCGCAGATGCCAGTGCCACAAGAGCAGGTGGCCATAAGCTGAGGATGGGCCAGGTTCTAGGAAGGAAGACTGAGTTCTGTCACTTAACACCGCGTGGCTTGACCCAGAGCTGCGACTTCGCACCCTCAGTCCTGCATCTGTAAAAAAGAGTAGAATCACTGTTTCACAAAAATGTTATGTGGGGCACATACGAAACCAGGTAGCCACAGAATCGAGTAGTAGGTCTGATTGCAATACTGGATATGATTGATCCTTACTGTCTCTTCTTCCTGGATTCTCAATTTCTTTTCGAGCTCATTTTCTCCAAAGAAGAAACTGGGCACAGAGGTTACTAGTTTTTGTGTCATAGTCCCTAGCCCATTTATTTATCTATTTAGTTTTGGTTTGGAGGACATACCTGACGATGGTCAGGGGTTACACCTGGCTCTGTGTTCAGGAATCAATTCTGGTGTGTTCAGAGAACCATATAGGATGCCAGGGATTAAACCCGGGTCGGCCACATGCAAGGCAAGTGCCTTACCCACTGTGCTGTCACTCTAGCCCCAAACAATACTCCTCCTTTTAAAAATTTTGGGTTGGGGCCACATTCAGAGGTACTCAGGGGTTATTCCTGGCTCTTCACTCAGGGATCACTCCTGGTGGGCTTGGGGGATGCTGGGAACTGGACCCAGGTCAGTCATGTACAAGGCAAGCACTCTACCCACTGTGCTATTTATCCAGCCCCCCGCCATTTAATTTGAGTTTTTGGAGGCCACACCCAGCAGTTTACAGTGCTCACTTCTGGCTCTGCACCCAGGAATCACTGTTAATGGTCTTAGGGTCCCAAATGGGGTGTTGATAATTTAACCCAGGTGGGCTGCACACAAGATAAACGCCCTCCCCACTACTCTATTGCTCAGTCTAAGGGTCTAATAGATGCTTGAGACAGGATGGTGGCTCACTTGAGCACACAAATGACTGTCCCCATGACTGGCATGAGAGGCGTCTTAGTCCAATGAGCTCCTGTTCTCTCTCTCCTCTACTCACTGCAGGTTTTTGTTTTCTGGAACGTTCTGAAGATACTCCTGTTCCCAGTCTAATGCCTATTTTAATCCTCTCATTTGTATTCTGTCCATGAGCTAACAAAAACACTTTTCCATGTGGTGTGTGTGTGTGGCGGGGGGTGGGGAGGGGGCGTCCCTGGCAGTACTTGGGGGGCCATGGATGTCACGGATGGAACCTATAACTCTTGAATGCAGAGCGTGTGCTCCAGCCCTTTAAGCAATGGCAAGAAGCAGCCATTGCAGAGCTGTTAGGGAAAATTCTCCAGAGGCCTCAGAGGGGAGGAGCCTGAGTTTCTACAGTTGTCATGGCAACAACAGCTAGTCTAGAGATCCTATTCTATCTCCTGCCATCTCTCTTTCTCTCTCTCTCTCTCTCTCTCTCTCTCTCTCTCTCTCTCTCTCTCTCTCACACACACACACACACACACACACACCTTCCCCTGACAATAAGTGCTAATCTGTTTTAGGATGGCTTCAGGCCAAAAATCTAGGATACTGAGATTCTTTGAAGTAGACATAAAGATAGGATATAAAGCAAAGGTTTTAGACAAAAAAAAAATCTTTTGGATAAAACCCAAAAGATTTTGCACAAAACCCCTCCAAAATCTGAGACTCTGGCAAGAAGCAAAGCAAGTTTGACACAGAAGCAGTCCCACCTGGTCGTCTGTGCTTTGCTCCACCTGCATTTCGTGGCCATAAAGACGTCTCTGGCCCACAAAGCTGCAGTCTGGGGGCCGGATCAATAGCACAGCGGGCAGGGCATTTGCCTTGCACACGGCCGAGCCGGGTTCGATTCCCAGCATCCCATAGGGTCCCCCAAGCACTGCCAGGAGTAATTCCTGAGTGCAGAGCCAGGAGTAATCCCTGAGCATCACTGGGTGTGATCCAAAAAGCAAAAAAGCAAAAAAAAAAAAAAAAAAAAAAAAAAAGCTGCAGTTTGGGCCTTCCCAGCTTTTGGACAAATCTGTGTCTGATGTGGGGCTTATCCCAGACCCAGGTGTCCCAGCAGCCAAACAAGGGCCAGGGGCGAGGGTTTGAGTACAATAGGCAAAACTTCTTCAGAGGCTGGAAAGAGGGGCCTGGTGAGCTCTGGCCGCCCCTCAAGCCCCCTCAGCCTGGACTGTGTCTGGTCCCCTCAGCGTGGGGAGAGACTGGGCACTTTGCACAGACTGAAATCCTGGGGTAAAAATTGGGCCCAAATCAGCCTATTTCAATTCTGCTTTTTCATGCTGTTTGGAAGACAGTCAGACCCTTGCCTGCCCCTCTCTTCTGACTGAGAAGAAGAAGCAAACGAAAATGAGGGAAAGGGTTTTATTCACCGGTATCTCAGGGTCTTGCAAATAACATCCCACCCTGAGCTCTGTAACTGAGCCCAAATCGATAACAGTATTAGCTCCGTGTCTGTTTACTTTAATGCTGACCTACCCAGTATTGCTGAATCACTAACCAGCATGCAAAAAACAAATGCACTGCAAGTCAACTGCAAAAAACAAATGAACTGCAAACCAACATTTTTTTTCCTTTTTGGCCATACCCGGTAGGGCTGAGGGATTACTCCCGGCACGGCTCAGGGCACAATGACGGGGTGCCGAGGATCATGCCCGGGTTGGCTGCATGCGAGATGAACGCTCTGACTGCTGGATGATGGCTCCAGCTCCTTACCGGTGTTTTGGAACCAGCACCCATCTGAGTCTACTCATTCCCTGGATGCAGGTATGGTCCCAGGTATGAGCTCATGAAGGGGAGACACTTGGAGATTCCGACTCGAAGAATCCCCAGGGTTCTAGAACCTCTGTGCTAGAGCCCCAGACACATGACTGATGATCCAGCAGTGCAGAGCCAACTCTTTTTTTTTTTTTTTTTTGCTTTTTGGGTCACACTGGGCGATGCACAGGGGTTACTCCTGGCTCTGCACTCAGGAGTTACTCCTGGCGGTGCTCAGGAGACCATATGGGATGCTGGGAATTGAACCCGGGTCGGCCGGATGCAAGGCAAACGCCCCACCCGCTGTGCTATCTCTCCAGGCCCAAAGCCAACTCTTATCCCTGCGTTGAGGTACTGTGCTCTTGCCTGAGACCCTCTGCCCCAGAGCACCTGACTCCCACCTGGCTTTCAAGTCCCACTCCCACATCCCACGCCTGGCAATGCTTAGAGGCTACTCCTGGCTCTGTACTCAGGGATCACCCTGGTGGTGCTTGGGGGACCCTATGGGTTGCCTGGAGGTTGAAACCAGGTTGGCTGTGTACCAGGCAAGCACTTTCCCCTCTGTACCATCGCTTCAGCCTTAGGCCTTTGAGCCGTGAGTTGATGTGAGGGTAAGAAATCTTGTTCTGATCTCCTGTAGACCCAGAGGGAGGCCTGAGAGAGTTCCAACTCCAGGCGTCCCCCTGAAGTCAGACCAAATCCAACTTCCACATGCCTGGGGTCATGAGCTAAGCCAGTCGTGATGCTGACAAATGTCCCCGTCTCTTCTGCCTCGGTAGAGAACGTCTCTCTTGGACATCCGAGGGCTTTAGAAAGCAAGCCACGTAGGAAGTGTGAGTACAGACTGTGATTTGTTGAGGTCTGCATTCATCACTCATCTGCATTGCCAAGAAAAAACCCGATCCACAGAGCTCCCGGCCCTCAGGAGAGTGTTCCCAAATCTGCAAGCCAAAACGGGACGCAGCCTGAGGAACGACAAGGAACAAAATCCAGTGCACGCCGGCAGCCACTCCACTTCAGTTACTGCAGCAAACCTGCCACTGAGGCTCAGGGGAAGAGTGTCACTGAATGTCACACCGAGTCCGGGCATCCCAGGAGCC
Source organism: Sorex fumeus (assembly GCF_029834395.1). Lineage (NCBI taxonomy): Eukaryota > Metazoa > Chordata > Mammalia > Eulipotyphla > Soricidae > Sorex > Sorex fumeus. The sequence goes on along the minus strand of NW_026606085.1, from coordinate 16,443,931 downwards.
ACACGGGATGGAGTCTGCACTGCTCTATGGAGTACAAAGTCCTGTCCTACTTTCTACAAAGAAACAGGCTCAAATATTTTGATGCTCAAATATTGAGTTCAGAAGAAGCAAAGTTACAACTCAGATCCGGGTTCGATTCCAAGGCCTGCTCCTTTGGCTTCTTTCTTTTGGTTTTTGGGCCATAACATACCTGGCTGTGTTTAGCCAGCCCATCTGAGGTGGCACCTTCACCTCTTGGCCACGGCTCACTCTTGCCTGAACCACGCTGCCCCCCAATTGCTGGTAGTGGCTTGGCATATGTCGCTGTCAATTCTGTTTGCTTTGTGCTTTATTTAGGTTGTTTTCCGGATAGCACTGTAGCAATGTCCTCCAGTTGTTCATGGATTTGCTCGAGTGAGCACCAGTAATATCTCCATTTTGAGACTTGTTGTTACTGTTTTTAGCATATCAAATACGTCACCGGGAGCTTGCCAGGCTCTGCCATGCGGGTGAGATACTCTCAGTAGTTTGCTGGGCTCTCTGAGAGGGGCGAAGGAATCAAACCTGGGTCGGCTGCAGGCAAGGCAAATGCCCTACCCACTCTGCTATTGCTGCAGCTTTTTCTGGGGTATGATTTTTCAGGGATATGGTTTAAGTAATTATGTAATTTTACAATTGTGGGGAGAGCTTTTCCTGGGGGTGTGACACCTGGGGATGCTCAGGGTCATGTCTGGCTGACCATGTGTATGGGGATTTCTGCCAGTGTGACTGCAAGCACATACAACATAAGCACTTTTAACCTTTGCACTAGCTTTATGGCCTGTAATTTTGGGGGTTTGGGGGGTTCTGTTTTTGTTTGGGGGCCACACTTGATGCTGTGAATTTACTCCTGGCTCTGTGCTCAGGGATCCCTATGTTCCTCAGGGACCCACAAGCAGTGCTGGATTGAATCTGAGTGACTCACATACAAGGTAAGTGCCCAGCAGTTGTACTGTCTCTCAGGCTCCACACCAGGAATTTGAAAGCCGACGGCAGTTGAATGAAGCTAATGGAAGAAAAGCTTTGTTGATACAAATCCTGCCAGGGGACCATGGCTCAGGTCCCCCTCTGAAAGATCCGGTGACCTCACTTTGCAGAGACTAACATCAGGGCCCTCTGTGCCAACCACCAAGGACTCGGGCCTCTGGTGCGGAACAAATGCAAGATTAATGATCAAAGTCTCAATCACATAAAAGGCTGGCATGGGGATTAGAAGAGCAGAGGCCTGGTCAGGTCTTTCTGATTTCCCTCCCATCACTGGCCAAAGAGGATGGATGGGCAGTGGCTCAGTCCCTGTGCCCCAGAGTTTGTATGTTTCCAGTAGTTGGGCCTCCTGGGCCGGCTCTGGGTCCCCAAACAGATGCAGTCACCGGCACAGGAGGCCAGCAAGGAGCCCACTTACATCATCATGGCAGCATTCAAAGTACAGTCTGCCTGGCCATCAGGAGACAGTGCTCCCAGGAAAATTTTCCCAGGTCGGAATGCATCAATGGGACAATAGACACCAGGGCCAGGAGGATGGGTGCATGATTGGAAGTTTACCTCAAGTGGTGGGGGAGGGCAATTAGGCTAGAGAAGGGGGCACCAGGACAATGATAGTTGGGAATGGGTACTCTGGACAAGAACTGAGGGTGGAAAGGAGGTAAAGGGACAAACATGACAAGCTTTCAGTACCTGTAATGCAAACCATAATGCCGAAAGCAGAGAGAGAGAGAGAGAGAGAGAGAGAGAGAGAAAGAGAGAGAGAGAGAGAAGTATCAGCCATAGAGGCTGGTTGTGGGTAGGGGAGGAAAGAAAACTGGAAACCTTGGTTGTGGGAAATGTACACTGGTGAAGGGATGGGTGTTGGAACATTGTATGACTGAAACTCAATCACAAACAATGTTGTCACTGTGTATCTCATGGTGATTCGATCATAATCATGATCACGATCATCCTGCTGTTCGTCGATCACCTCGAGCAGGCACCAGTAAAGTTTCCTTCGTCCTAGCCCTGAGATTTTAAAAGTGCCATATTCAAGGCTCTTTCAGGGTTAGGAGAATGAGACCCATCATTGTTACTGGTATTTGGCATATTGAGTACGCCACAGAGAGTTTGCCAGACTCTGCCGTGTGGGCAGGTTACATTCGGTAGCCTGCCAGGTTGTCCAAAGTAAGAATGAGATAATAAGATGTCGAAGTTGCACACTTCCGGGAGCTGGGTCTTGGCCGTTGATGGGATTACACAGCACGGGGGGGGGGGGGGGGGGGGAAGCAGTTGGTGGATGTGACCCCTGCCTACTGGAAGATGGAGGATCTGGGTGGAGGATGCTCAGCCCCAATCCGAGCAGGCTTGGAGATCTCAATAAAAATTTTGATTTTTTATTTGATAATAGCACTGCACTGTATTCCCGTTGTTCATCAATTTGCTCGAGCGGGCCCAGTAACGTCTCCATCGTGAGACTTTGTTGTTACTGTGTTTGGCATATCGAATACGTCACGGGTAACTTGCCAGGCTTTGCCGTAGCTTAATAAAAAAATTTGATTTTTATTTGATGATTCAATAAAGATAACTAAATAAATAAATAAAAGCATCAATGCCAGCAATAATCACCATGCATTTCCCAGCATTGCTGGGTGTCCCCAGGAACGGGTTGTCCAAATGCTAGGACGATGCAAGGGAAAGTCAGGCCAGGAAGAGAAGGGCAAGACACAGGTCACTCACCAGGCAGGGACCTGAGCAGCTGAGGGAATGGGGAGGGGTGGGGCATGAGGTTTGTCCTGCGACTGGAGAGGCAGGGATCCTCCATGAAGCACTTACTGGAGAGGGGGTCCTTGGGGGCAAACAGGTGACCAGTGTCCACGCATCTGCAAGTCGGCCCTGCCTCACAATGGAAAAAGCCCAGGATGGATGTTCTGGCCGAGGTGGTCCGTGTGTCTATCCAGGATCTAGCTCACCGTTTGCAGCCCCAACTCCTTAACTCTTCCTTGCCCTCTGCCTGCACCTGTTACCCCAGACGGCTCACAAGTCTCTACACTGCTGCAACACACGACTCGGGTGCCACACCATACCGTTTGTTACATGCAGTGCGGGCTTCTACAGCACCAGCCCGGGAGCTCCTCCTCCCCTGAAGACCTCTGGACTCGGGAGAAGCCCGGGTGCTCCCCAACCCCTCCCCAGGCTTGCTGCGCTGGTGGCATGCAAAGCAACATGCCTTGTGGGGCTTGGGCAGAGAACAGGTAAAGTGATCCTGACGGCCATGCTGTGAGCTGGGCAGCTACTGCGGGGTGCCCAGGCGTGCGGTTCCCCGCTTCTTGCAGGCCCAGGGTGCTCACCCAGCTGCTGCCAGGCCCCTTCCTGGTCCAGGTACACAGCCTGGGCCGGTCCCAGGAAGGAAGGGAAGGCTGGTAACAGGCACACGTGCTACTGTTCCCTGGACGGATGTCACTGCTTTTCCCAGTGGCCCCGCCAGCCTCTAGCTGGGCTGCAGGAGGCGCTGGGAAATCACACCTGCTGGGTGACGCCGAGGCAGCGTCGTGAAGGCGGAATGATGGGTTTGGCCCAAGTGGGACCACGGGGACAGTGGCCATGAGGGCGGCTGCCCCACAGGCCAAACGCGGTGGGAATCTGATTAACGCGGGTGAATACACCAGGGGAGATGCTCCTGCCTCTCTGGACCCTCTCTGTGAAAGGGACATCGTTCCGTGCGCTCTGCGGGATGGCAGCAAGAGGCTCATCTAACTGGCAGGGCCAAGCCCGCCAAGCGCATGAGGTCACACGCACACTGAGGATCCCGCCGCGCGATGGAACCTCTGCGCCGGGAGCTGGGGGTGGGCTCACTAGAAGCGCACTCTTCCGTGATTGGCTGAAGAAACCTACTGCCTTTCTCTGATTGGCTCTGAGTTGGCAGCGGCCGTGAACCTTCGGGAAGCTGGAGGTCAGCGGGCTGCTGAGTCCTTCAAGCTCAGGTGCACAAGGGGAGCCGCAGAGGCCTGGGTCGGAGGGTTCCCGGCCGAGGTCCTCCCTTCTGTATATGCAGCCCCCTGGATGCGCGCATGGTTCACGCGTGGGGACGCATGTGCTATAGTGACATTCCTGACTTGGCGGTTGTGGTCCCCGGTCAGTGGAGGGACCTGGGTACACTGGAAAAAGACAAAAAACCTGTTTCAAGGGCTATTGAGGTCCCGTGGGCATGGGTACTGCGTGGGAGAGCAGAGGGAAGCCAAGACGGGAGGAAGTAGGGTGTCCATCCGGGGTGCCCAAGACTGGACTTGATCGTCTCGGCTCCTGAAAACCAGGGACCAGCGTCCACCCACTCAGAGCCCGCACTTTGGGGGTAATTGGGAACCAGTCTCTCCCAGAACAACTGTGCTGGCCGGTGATGATAGGGGTTGGGAGCAGTAGGGGACCGCAGATGGACCTTGCAGATGCAGGAACCCATGGGTCCATATGGGGAGGTAGGAACCCACATGGTCTCGACTCTGTTAACACCAGCGAGAGCAGTGAGGTAGGGAAGGAGATTTTGTCAGCAGTTGCTGGTACTGAGTCCTGGACGCCTCTTCCAGTGTCACACGGCCAGACTTGTCACTGTGACTTCAGATGAAGATGTCAGCGCCGTCGGAGAGAGCAGTGCCAAGACAGGCTGATTTCTGGTAAGGAATTGCTGCTCCAGCAATCATTAACAGCGCCCTGTTATATATTTCTGTTTGAAAGTGTGTGACTAGGCAGATTTGAGAGAGACTGCAGTGACATTTGTCTACGAATTCACGCCTGGCAGTAGTATAAGGTGGGGTGTGTTGGAAAGCAATAGGATACTGGGGAGCAAATCTTTCTCTGGAACTAATCCTAAGGAAATATATAAATATTTAAAAATAGAATAATATTTATAAATATATAAATACATATATTTCCTTAGGATATGTTCCAGAATATATAAATATATAACATATAAAAAAGCAGCCAGAGTGGATAGCATAGCGGGTAGGGCATTTGCCTTGCATGTGGCCGACCTGGGTTCAATTTCTCCGTCCCTCTCGGAGAGCTCTGCAAGCTACCGGGAGTATCTCGCCCACACAGCAGAGCCTGGCAAGCTACCCGTGACGTATTCGATATGCCAAACACAGTAACAACGAGTCTCACCATGGAGATGTTACTGGTGCCTGCTCGAGCAAATCGATGAACAACGGGAGGACAGTGCTACAGTGCTATATAAATATAAAAATATATAAATATTTTAAAAATAATAATATTTATAAATATTTACCAGCAGGTAGGGTGTTTACCTTGTATGCGGCTGACCCGGGTTCAATTCCTCTGTCCCTCTCAAAGAGCCCAGCAAGCTACCGAGAGTGTCCTGCCCGCACAGCAGAGCCTGGCAAGCTCCCTGTGATGTATTCGATATGCCAAACACAGTAACAACAAGTCTCACGATGGAGACATTACTGGGCCCACTTGAACAAATCGATGAATAATGGGAGGACAGTGTTACAGTGCTGTATAAATATATCTATTTCCTTAGGATAAGGAAATTTCCTTAGGATAGGATATATATATATGCATATATGTATATACATATGTACACCTTCACATACATATATTTTTTGGTTAAGTGGTGCTCAGGACTTGCTCCTGTTGCTGTGCTCAGGGATTACTCCTGGCAGGCTCAGGGGACTCTATGGGGTGCCAGGGATTGAATCTGGCTTGGCTGTGTGCAAGGTAAGTGCCTTATCATTGTATTGTCACTCTGGCCCAGGAAGTACATGTATATATTTTTATTGTTATGTGTTTGTTTTGGAGTAACCCTTGGTGATGCTCAGGCTTTCTGGCTCTGTGCTCAATGATCACTCCTAGTGAGGGTGGGAAACCGTATGGGTTGCCAGGGATGGAACCTTGGTCTGTTGCATGCAAAGCAAACACTCTACCCCCTGTACTATCTCTCCAGCCCTGGAAGTACATATACATTTTAAGTAAAAGCAAAAAAAAAAGGAAAAAATAAAGTTTATTCCTGAATTTTCTATGCTAACTGGCAAGAGTGAAAACCTAAAATGCTCCTGGAAAGGAATGGCTTGGTAAATGATCTGCCATGATGATTCAGTGAAATATTATGAACTTATTAAAATGCAAATTGCAATTATATTGATGGGGAAAACATGGAAACATGTTTACTAGGATAAGTGGGAGTGGAGAGAGCAGCGTACAAAATATCTTGTGCGTGTGAATGGAGCTGTAAATATGTGTATGCAGATGTGTGCTAATGACTGCATTAGCAGACTAGAACTGGAAGGAGGTGCCCTGCTAATGCCAGGGCTCAGGGGCCCTAGAGCCGGGCTCAGAGGCTGTGGTTTTTTAGTCTGTGACCTTGGGTCACATTTTCACCTCTTAGCTTAAAATTGGGGTACTATGTGACTGTAATTAACTCAACACCCCAGGAAATGGCCAGCATCCAGATGAGAGGATGTGTGGCAAGCTCTTGACCCTTGAAAATAAGTGATGCCTATTACTACAGTGATTTCTTCTGTAATGTATTTGATTTAATGTGTTACATTGGAACTGGAGAGGTTGGACAGGGGCTAAGGCACATGCCTTGCATGTGGTTGTTCCCGGTTTGATCCCCAGCACCACTTATGGTCCCTTGAGCATTGCCAGGTGTCACTCCTGAGCACAGCATCAGGAGCAGCTCTTCAGCACTTCTTGCTGTGTCCCCAACCTTCCCCCTCTCCCACCCAAATTAAAAAAAAAAGAGAGAAGTCTACAGCTAGATTAGCTCTCAATGGTTTTAAAAATTGCCCAAGTGACACATTACTACTCTCTTTAATGGAGCTTACAAGATCCGAGTGAGATCAATGAAACGTGGAAAAGAAAATGAGCTGTTCGACTCCTTGCTTTGTCTTTGTGCTTTATTTCCATATTGTCCTTGCATTTCAACCCACATGACTAGTAACACTAGGAGTGGAGAAAAAAAAAAGAACTGATGGCAAGAAAAGCAATTCTTATTCAATGTTCACTGAGATCCTTAGCGCCTTTCCTCCACAGCTGTTTGGATTTAACCATTGAGTTTCATTTACTTTCCTTCCTAAAGGTAGAAACATGAGGAATCAGTCAGCTGCCAAGTGGTTTGTGGGGATGTGGGGGTGGTGTGTGTGTGTGTGTGTGTATGTGTGTGTGTGTGTGTTAGCCAAAGCCTTTGTGTGAGCTGCATTGCTGCTAGGGAAGGATTGGGTGACTGGACAAAGAAGGCGAGAGCGATAGGCATTGCCAGGTGGCTCCAGGGAGTTGTCACCTCCCTTGGGTGGTGAGTGATCATGAATTTTCAGAGCTGTGAAGCTGGGAGTGCCTCTGTTCCCTTCTATTTATTGGGTGTGTGATGAGTACATGCAGACGGGCTGACAAAGATGGCTAGGGCAGGGATCTGAGCGACGGTACCGTGGGGAGGGCGTTGCCTGGGTCCCATCTGGCACCCCATATTTCCACCCCCCTCCCCATCCTGCCAGAAGTTATTCCTGAGTGCAGAATCAGGAGCAACTCCTGTTTTGGGGTGTGGCCCCAAAACAGACAAACAAAGAGACAGCCAGAGCGAGTAGACCATTGTCTGGTGATCACCTTACTCCTGCAGGGAAAGTCCAGAAGGTTCCCCTTGCTTGAGGCTGCTTCTCTCCTCTCTGAAACTTCTGCAGTAGAGACCCTGCTCCATCAACAGCTGGGTCTCACTGGCTGCTTGGCAGCTGGAGATGAATACTTGGTTGCCAACAAGACCTGAGGCTCCATCTGCATCTGGAGGGAGCAGCGGCTGTCTCCTGGCCTCCGGCTTCTGTAAGAACAGCCGGGGCCATCCCCAGACACCAGATCCGTGGGGACAGAATCTGCCCGCACAGGTGTCCACTGTTCCCTGCATGCTTCCCGAATCAGCGAACCTTAAGATGCCCGTATCCAGCTGTTCCCCAATGAGCCTGTTATTCAAAAATCTCCACCATGGTCAGGAAAATGCTCACGGGAGCCTTCCTTTAACCATAAAGGGTGGGCAAATAATCTTCCCTTGATGGAAATGAATGGATTTAAATGGAGAATTGATTAAGCGAATCATTACACAACATGGCTATGAAGAAGCAAACGTTATTTCTACACAGATATGTGAAATGCTTGGGTTACTGAAGAAATAAAAAGTTGAGAGAGTTCTGGTAAATTCAGAGTGAACCCCCAAGCTAGCAACATTCTGTCCTTAACTGAAGGGTAATGAGAGTATAATTAGGTACAGAATCGCGTAGGACAGAGAATGGGAAAGGATGTGAGAAAATCGGGCTTTGGAAACGGAGCTGGCAGCCTCGTGTCCCAGGCAAAGCTAAGTATTCCCTTTGCAGGGGAAAGGCCCAGAAATGAATTAGTTCATGCTGTGGAAAACTGGAATGGTTCAAGAACAAGGGACACAAGGTACCACTGAGGATGACTGTCCAGGGTGACTAACCCTAATTCTTTATTTGTTAATGAGTCACTGGAGATACAGACTTACCAACTTTCGTGATTACGTTTCAGTCATACAATGATCGAGTACCCGTCCCTCTACCAGTGCCCATTTTTCACCACCAGTGTTCCCAGTATCCCTCCCACCACCCCCACCCCACACCCCCTGCCTCTGTGGCAGGCACATTCCCTTTTACTCTCTCTCTCTCTCTCTCTCTCCATTTTCGTGTTATGGTTTGCAATACAGGTAATAAATGACCATCATGTTTCGTCCAAAGTCTACTTTCAGCACACATCTCCCATCCCGAGCGAGCCCTCCAAGCATCTTTCACTTAGTGGTCCCTTCTCTATCCCAGATGCCTTTTTCCCCAGCATGTGAGGCTGGCTTACAAGCCTTGGAGCGATCCTCCTGTCCCTTATCTTTATTATCCTCGGTTGGACTAACCCTAATTCTAACCCTAACCCTAACCCTAACCCTAACCCTAACCTAAACGAGTTGTCTGTAAATTGGAACATTTATTGAAAGTCTCTTTAAGAAGCAGGGAGACCCCACCTCACCCCCACCCCAGACTGTCACCTCAATTCCTCTGCTGGAGAACTCCTTTCCAGAACCTAAAGTTTTTCTTTCTGAAGAGATGGAACCAATGGTATTTTATGCTGTATTTCCCTTCTCTCTTTAATCTCTTTATTTGAGGGAGGGGGGGGAGGGGGAGGTCATACCCAGTGGGACTCAGGGCTTATGCCTGGCTCTGCGTTCAGGGCCCTCTCCTGGTGGGGCTCAGGGAATCATTTGTGATGCCGGGATCAAACGCTGCGTAAAGCAGACACCCTAGTCTCTGGACTGTGTCCCGGCCCCAAGTACCCCCACCTTGGTGCCGTGGCCAATATTCTCAGCCTGGCACTCGGCCAGCTTCACCATGCAGTTCACACAGCCAAGAGCCCACTTTCCTGTTCCCCATTTATCTGTCATCAGCCCCTTCAGTGTTCAAGGGCCTCTGTGTCCCGGAGTGACGCTTCCAGCTGGCCTCCCCCGGTGGCCTGGCTTCTGAGATGCTCTGGCCCTCATTGGCTTGACCTTTGCTCATATTCCTGCTCTTCCCAACAAGAAACTGCATTTCTAAAATGCAGACATGGTGTGGATCACCGACATATACTGTCATCTCTACAGACCTGAGCTTGCTATTATAGGGACTATTTTGTTATTCGATATGCCAAACACAGTAACAACAAAGTCTCCAATGGAGACGTTACTGGGCCCGCTCGAGCAAATTGATGAACAACAGGAGGACTGTGACAGTGACAGTTTGTTAATAAAGGGAGGTGTATGGACCTTTTTTTTTTTTTTTGGTTTGTTGGTTTTGGGGCCAAATCCCGTAATGCCCAGGGCTTGTCCCTGACTCTGCACTCAGGAGTCACTCCTGGTGGTGTGGAGGACCATGTGGGATATCGGGGATCGAACCCTGCTCAGCTCCTTGCAAGGCAGATTCCCTACTCACTGCACTATGGCTCTGGCCCTCAGATGCACCTTTTAAAGGATCTCACCTATTGCGAGTATGAAGATCTGCATTGTGGCTGTTTAACAAATAAGAAGAGCAGCAGGCCAAAGATAATGAAGATTTGTAGTTTAGGATCTGACAGGGTCAGAAGGATGTCGAGATACAGTTTCCGTGTGTGTGTGTGTGTGTGTGTGTGTGTGTGTGTGTGTGTTCTGGACCTTGTTAGCAGCCTCCTACCCACACTGTGAAGGGACACATTGTCACTGGTTCTGCCTGTAGCAGGTAATAGAATCGCGTCTAGTACAAGCTACTTTCTCTTCAAAAAACAATTTTTTAATTGAATCACCGTGAGCTACAGTTACAAAACTTTCATGTTTGAGTTTCAGTCATACAATGATTGAACTCCCATCCCTCCACCAGTGCACATTTTCCAACACCAATATCCCCAGTATCCCTCCCCCCCCACCCCTTTGCCTCTATGGAAGCTTAATCTTTCTCTACTTATGGGCATTATGGTTTATAATACAGATAACAAGAGACCATCATGTTTAGTCCCTTATCTACTTTCAGCACACATCTCCCATCCCGAGTGATCCCTCCAACTATCATTGACTTAGTGATCCCTTTTCTCTTCCAGCTGCCTTCTCCCCCCGGCTCATAAGGCAGACTTCCAACTGTGGAGCAATCTTCCTGGCTCTTGTCTCTACTGCCCTTGGGTATTAGTCTCATATTATGATATTTTATATTCCACAAATGAGTGCAGTCATTCGATGTCTATCCCTCTCTTCCTGACTCATTTCACTTAGGATGATAATCTCCATGTCATCCACTTATAAGCAAATTTCATGACTTCATCGTTCCTAACAACTGCATAGTATTCCATTGTGTAGATGTACCAAAGCTCCTTTAACCAGTCGTCTGTTCTTGGCAGGCCACTTTCAGAAATACTTGTTTAAGGACTTTATGAACACAACAGGGGCTGGAGTGATAGTACAGTGAGTAAGGCGCTTGCCTTGCACACGGCCAACCCAGGTTCCATCCCCAGCATCCCATATGGTTCTCCAGCCCTGCCAGGAGTAATTCCTGACTGCAGAGCCAGGAGTAACACCTGAGCATTGCTGTTTGTGGCTTAAAAAACTGAAAAGGAAGAAGATGACAAATGACATAGTCACGGTCCTCCCGTTGTTCATCGATTTGCTCAAGCAGGCCCAGTAACGTCTCCATCGTGAGACTTGTTGTTACTGTGTTTGGCATATTGAATACATCATGGTAGCTTGCCAGGCTTTGCCATGTGGGCGAGATACTCTTGGTAACTTGCTGGGCTCTCCGAGAGGGGTGGAGGAATCGAACCCAGCTTGGCCGGGCCGGCTGCATGCAAGATAAATGCTCTATTGCCTACCTTTCTCCTTTCAGGAAAAGAAAAAGACCAATAATCAAGCACCCCCATGGATATTTTAAGTGAACCAATGGAAAGTGGGTCCTCGAGGCACCTGCCCCCAAATTAGCCCGGGGTTTGCCCTGTGCAGTCCAAAGAGAAGCCAAGCGTTTCCACAAATGCGTTCAGTCCTCGGTGCGGGCAGTTTCTGTTTGCTGACATGAGACGCTGGAACTTTCTGCCCCACATGGCGGTCTCTCTCTCAGGGGCTGGAGTATTCGTAGATCCCGGCACTCAAACCAGCCCCCGCAAAGGCCCACCAATGGTTGTCGGAGAGCAAGGGGGAGGCACAGGTGACCACAGACTTTCCGTGGCCAGGGTCTTGCTGCTTCTGCCCCAGCACTGTTCAGGGGTCAACTATAAAGAAAGATGTGTGAGGCTGGAGCAATAGTACAGTGGGTAGGGCATTTGCCTTGCACACGGCCAACCCGGGTTCAATTCCCAGCATCCCAGATGGTCCCCTGAGCACCGCCAGGAGTAATTCTTGAGTGCAGAGTCAGGAGTAACCCCTGAGCATCACTGGGTGTGACCCCAAAAGCAGAAAAAAAAGAAAAAGAAAAAAAGAAAGGTGTGTGTGTGTGTGTGTGTGTGTGTGTGTGTGTAAGGTCTGTGGGATACATCTTTCTTTGTTTTGTTTTTATGGTTTTGTTGTGCTTTTTGGTCCACACCTGTCATTGCTCAGGGCTTTCTTCTGGCTCTGCACTGAGTAAATCCTGGTGGTACTTGGGGGATGTCAGGGATGGAACCCAATTGGGTTGGCTGCATACGAGACAAAGGCCCAATCCTTTGTACTATCGCTCCAGCCCCAGTGGGATGCATCTTATTTCTGATTAGACATTTGATGATATTAAGGAATTATTGTTTGTATATTCGCATCATGCCATTCTTTCTGCTATTCCTCTGCTTTTATCTATATTTAAGGTAAAGGTAAAGGCCCTCCCGTTGATCATCGATTTGCTCGAGCGGGCCCAGTAATATCTCCATTGGAGACTTTGTTGTTACTGTGTTTGGCATATCGAATACATCACGGGTGGCTTGCCAGGCTCTGTCGTGTGGGCGAGATACTCTCGGTAGCTTGCCGGGTTCTCCGAGAGGGGCGGAGGAATCGAACTCGGGTCAGCCACGTTGGCTGCGTGCAAGGCGTGTAGGGCGTTTGCCTTGCACGCAGCCAACATGGCTGACACAGGTTCGATTCCCAGCATCCCATATGGTCCCTCGAGCACCGCCAGGAGTGATTCCTGAGTGTATGAGCCAGGAGCAACCCCTGAGCATCTGCGGGTGTGACCCAAAAAGAAAAAAAAAGATACCGTAAGGCAAAATGTGGACATCTATGTTTAATTTTTTTTTTTTTGTGGTGAATGAAAAACAAAACATGGAGGGCTTGATCCTGACTTTTGAGATGACTGGGTCGGGTGGATCCAACTCTGTTTGATTTCCCTGAACCCCTCAGTCTCACCGGGGGTGGCCCCTATACAAGGAAGGAAGATGAGTTAAACCCGGTTGACCCAGCTGGCGAAGGTCGCTTGGGAAGTTAGGAAGTTGGCACTGCCTGTTTACCCTGAGCCTCCCGTTGCTAAACTCATGGACCCTGAGCCCCAGTGTCTAACTGTGCCTCTCACGGGCAATGAACCAGGCTGGGCTCGGGGTCCATGGTGAGGGGACATGGGTTCAGAGAGACAGGAAGCGGTCAGCGGGGGTCAAAACCCATGCAGTTGGTCTGGAGAGATAGTACAGGGGGTTGGGTGTTTGCCTTGCACGCGGCCAACCCAGGTTCAATTCCCACCATCTCACGTGGTCCCGTGAGCACCGCCAGGAGTGACTTCTGAGTGCAGAGCCAGTAGTAACCCCTGTGCATCACCAGGCATGACCCAAAAAGCAAAAAAGCAAACAAACACAAAAAAACGATGCAGTCCTTTAGGGACACTCCTGGCTAGAGGCCTGACTCCACACCCAGGCAGAACTGGAAAGAGCGTTGCTTACATTGGGTGGCACCAAATTAGGAAAACGTTTGAAGGCCCAAGAGAAAAGTTTAGACTAGTATCAAGGAGAAGGCACCATGTGTTTTCCTCTCCACATCCTTAAACCTCCTCCTGGTCCCGGTCTCTCCTCCCACAGAGAAAAATAGAAACGATGTGTTTCTCTCCTAGGCCACAGAACATGCTCCAAGAGAGATTAGACAGTGTTTTGAAAATTCATTAACAAGAAAAATCTTTGGAAAGATCTATTTTAGTCCAGGAAGACGGGAGGGGGGCAGGGAAGCCAAAGGCAGGGGAGAGAGATGGCATGGCAGCTTGGCAGGAGAGATGAGCGAACCTTTATTCCGAGAGGCAAGACTGATTCTAGCCTGTCCTCATTTGCCGCTGATTTTCACTCGGCTTCAATATGGATCTTTGCCTGCATGCCTGTCCCTTTGGCACGTGGAATAGCTGAGAATGGCCAGAGCCCCCACGCGCATGGAACTGGCCGGGACACCGGACACAGAGCTGCAGTGGGTGTTGGCGGGCCTGGCAATAGCTCCCGATGGGCTGGGTCGTGGGGGATACAGTCTTTTCTCTAGCATCAGGGCTCTCTGATCACTGTCACTGTCCTCCCGTTGTTCATCAATTTGCTTGAGTGGGCCCAGTAACATTGTGAGAACTTGTTACTGTGTTTGGTCATGGGTAGCTTGCCAGGCTTTGCCGTACGGGGCAAGATACTCTTGGTAGCTTGCTGGGCTCTCCAAGAGGGCCAGAGGAATTGAACTCGGGTTGGCCATGTTGGCTGTATGCAAGGCAAACGCCCTACCCACTGTGCCACCACTCCAGACCGGCTCTCTGATCAAAGGCTACAAATTACTGACTTCTAGGAGAGAAACAACCGTTCTATTTCATGGCCTTTTTTGTGTGTGTGTGTGTGTGTTTTGGGTCATACCCGGTGATGTACAGGGGTTACTCCTGGCTCTGCACTCAGGAATCACTCCTGGTGGTGTTTGGGAAACCAAATGGGATGCTGGGAATCGAACCCATGTTGGCCACGTGCAAGGCAAATGTCCTACCCACTGTGCTATTGCTCCAGCCCCCTCCTGACTGTTTTTCTCAGTCCTAATTTCTATGTCAAAAACAAAACAGAACAAAACCCCGAGCTCTACAAAACACGTCTTCTTGGAGTATTTAAGCCATGCCCTTACAATCCGTTGCTCACAAAGATAACGGTGCAGATTGGCCAAGAATGACAGCAAAATCCTTATAGCCTTCCTAGACAAGAACTCATTATTCCCGAGAGTTCTGAGGGACAAGTTACTTCCTCCTTATGTTTTGAAACGCTGCTAGACTGATAAGGCAGAATTTGAAAATGTAACTTTCTATGCCTCCAAGGCCTTGCTGTTTTTCCAAGGATGGGAAACGGTGTTATAAAACTTGTTTGATAGGATTCTGTTCCCGGACAGTGGCGACCTGGTCTAGCCTCCTCGTGTGCTTCCCCGCCCAGAAGGGCATATCGAAGATGCTCTTGGGCACACCAAGAACAGACTCACCAAGTGAGAAGTGAGAGGTTCTGGAATAAGTTAGGGATGGCATCAGTAAGTTAGCTCTAAGGCCAGAGTACAGAACAGCGGTGAGGGCACTTGCCTTGTACACAACCAACTTGGATTTGATCCCCGGCATCCCATATGGTCCCCCGAGCACCACCAGGAGTAATTCCTGAGCGCAGAGCCAGGAGTAATCCTTGAGCATCCCAAAAGAGGAGTTTAAGCGTATATGGGGCATCTGTGGGCCCAGCAGTGCCCAGGGCACCCGGGAGAGGCCATGGGCCTGGTGGTTAGTGCTGGCAGTATCAGGAGGAAACTACCCACAAACTGAATCCCAGGCTGAGTGTTCAAGCAGGTGTCAAGCCAAGGGCGGAGAAAGGGAGGAAAACCAGCTGTACTGAATATCAGGACTGAGCGCCCTGCTGGTGAAAGGCTTTGGAAAAGAGTTGGACGACAGTTGAGCAGCAGGTGGTCGCCATGCTCTTTTCCATAGAGAAGCAGTTAGCAATAGTACAGCGGGTAGCAGGTAGGGCGTTTGCCTTGCGCGCAGCCAGCCCGGCCGAGCCAATTCTTCTGCCCCTCTCGGAGAGCCTGGCAAGCTGCCGAGAGTATTCAATATGCCAGATACAAATAACAAGAAGTCTCACAATGGAGACGTTACTGGGCCCGCTCGAGCAAATCGATGAACAATGGGAAGACAGTGCTTGTTTGTTTGATAGCAGTAGTAGTGACATGGGATTTTCGTGTGCCGGAGTCACGTTTATGGAGCGGGACTCATTCATAATTGCCAAAAGGATGAGGGAATCAGTGGTGGGTCTGGATCCCAAGCTTCAGACTCACTTGAGGGGCTTGTGAAGACGTTGGTGTCTTATAGCCCACCCTGCTTTTGGAGTCTGTGAGTCTGGAGTAGAGGTTGAGGAGTTAAAATCCCCGTTTCTGCTTGGTCTGGCGGAGAGCTTCAGGGAACCTTTGCACAGGATCCCATCATAGGAACCCACCGTAGGAACCCACGGGAGGGCTGCAGTACAAGAAAGGGCCAGCAGATGGCACCATCACCGAACCCAGGCGTCCCTCTGGGATGAGATGGAAAGGGGTCAGGTCCAGACTGGACCTAGAGAAAAACAGGTTCTCCCAAACAGGGCTGGGGTGAGGTGGGCAGGTGGGGGGGGGAAGTAGCCGGATGCTCTGTGGAGCAGGGAGCAGGAGGGGGCATTAGGAGCAGCGGGCATTTAGTGTCCCTTCACTGCGTCTTTCTCCCTGTTTGGCCGTCCCTGCAGTTCTGTCAGGCCCACTGTCTAAAACAATGACTGTGGCCACAGGAACAGAGACATTCCATGCTGTTGAAAAGTAACTGAGCCCAGTAAGGCACGTCTTAAAAGTATAATTGAAAAAGAATTCTGGGTTGACCAAGCCCTTCTCCCATTTGGGGATTGAGTCCTGAAGGGCAAAGAACTTCTTAACGGTATAATAAAAGGGGGCCAGAGAGGAGATAGTACAGTGTGTGTGTGTGTGTGTGTGTGTGTGTGTGTGTGTGTGTTGGGTGGGGGGGCGCTTGCCTGGCACGCGGCCGACCCAGGTTTGATCCTCGGCATCCCATACAGTTCCCCCGCACTGCCAGGAGTAATTCCTGAGTGCAGAGCTAGGAGGAACCCCTGAGCATTGCTGGGTGTGACCCCCCCCCCAAAAAAAGTAAAAGAACAAAATGAGGACCCAGTGGAGTTTGACTCTGGGATCGCCGAGGCCCACCAGGGTGCCTTGCCTGGACACTCCCACCTGTGGGGATGGCAGAGACCGGTGGGAGGTTGCAAAACTGTCCTGCTTGAAGACATCTAGGAATTGGGTGGGGGTCTGGTGACCGTGGCCACAGCAACAGAGACATTCCACAGACATTTCCTAACTGGAAAGTAAGGGAAAAGGCCATGCGGTTTTGCAGCTGGTTGGGGACCAGGGACAGGAGGGAGCCACTGGTGACATCATCCGGTGTCTGGAATGACTCCAGGGATAATGGAAGGGGTAACCCAGCCTAGGAGAGAGAGTCCAGCAGAGAGCACTTGCCTTGCACACGGCTGCACGTATGGCCTCCCAAGCCCTGCCGGGAGTGAGTCCTGAGCACGAGCCAGGAGTGAGCTGGGGCCACCAACGGATGTGGCCACAAACAAAGGTAGGGGGGTGGCTAATATTCAGTCTTAAGTCTTTATTGGCCATCATGTGGCACCCACCGGGGAGTGAAGACAGTGACCGGGGATGCCCAGGGGACGGTGACCCAGGCTCAGAAGAGGGGAGATGAGAAATTTGACTCAGATGCGACACGGGTGAGTGAGGGCTGAGGCCCCAGCTGCCCTGGCCACACAGAGCTGCAGGACCCCACAAAGCACAGCAGTAGCATCCGGCTTGGGCCATTGTCTCGCTCTGTGGTGCCCTGTGGCCATGAACTCCTCTCCACCTGCTCCCACTTTCTATAGTGTGTGTGTGTGTGTGTGTGTGTGTGTGTGAGAGAGAGAGAGAGAGAGAGAGAGAGGTGAGGGGGGGAAGAGCCAGTAAGGGAGGGAGAGAGGAAGAGAGAGGGAGAGAGAGAAAGGTAGTGAGGAAGGGGGAGAGGGAAAGAGAGAGGAGAGGGAGAGAGAGAGGGAGAAGATGGAGAGAGGGAGGGAGAGGGAGAGGGAGAGGAGAGGAGAGAGGGAAAGGGAGGGGAGAGAGAGGAGAGAGGGAGAAGAGAGGGAGAGGGGAGAGGGAATGGGAGAGGAAAGGGAGAGAGAGGGAGAGAGGAGAGGAGAGGGAGAGGAAGGAGAGAGAGGGAGAGGGGATGAGAGAGGAAGAGAGGGAGAAGGGAAGAGAGGAGAGAGGAGAGAGGGAGAGGGAGAAGGAGAGAGGGGAGGGGAGAGAGGGAGGGGGAGAGGGAGCGAGGGCGGGAGAGGCGTTCTTCATGTGCTGAAGCCATCAGATCTAGCCTGCAGCTTTGAGGCAGGTTCCTGAGCGTAATAATGTGGCGTGAACATCCTCTTGCTACTGATTCTCTGACAAAGCCCTCAGAGGACGCCCCCTTCCTGCCTGGCGGGACATAAATGCCGGCTTAGCTGCCAGCTGCACCTCGTTGCCACACAAATGGCCTCTGTGACCCAAGAGGCTTTGGACCGAGGCAGGGGCCCGGAGGGCTGCAGGCACCCAAGAGAAGGCCACGGGGGGTTCTCCCTGCTCCTCCATCTCTCTGTGGAACCCACTTCTCTAGGAACCTTCTGGAGAACTGGACCCCCGTGAATTGGCAGCCTCTGGACTTTGCAAATTGACTTTGAATTGGCAATCTCTGGACTTTGCTCCACCAGTGTGGGTGCTGGGGCCACTCCCGGGGCACGAATGGGGGTGTCAGTTCTTTCCCGAAGGCGCCAATTAAGATTATGAAATTCCCGGGGGTGAGGGCAGCGGCGGGAGAATGGCAGCTGCCCAACTGGAGAGACCTGAGCCTGGGAACGTGACAGAGGAGAAAGTCGTCTATTTGGGGTCGGGGACCACACCCGGTAGTGCTCAGCATTACTCAGGGCAGCTCCCGCCTTCTCCGGAGAGCATCTTGGCGCTTTTCAGGGAATCTTGGATGATTCTTAGAGCCTCAAGTGTGACTGTCCTTATTTCTGAGATCACAGAACGAGTTGGGAGCCAGGGTGACACCCCGCTCCCAGCTCTTCCCATCACCCAATTACTGGTTTGCTTTTGGGTTTTGTTTGTTGTAGGGCCACGGGATGCTCAGGACTTACTCCTGGCTCTGCACTCAGACATCACTCCTGGCAATGCTCAGGGTACCACAGGTGATGCTGGGGATCAAATTCGGGTCAGCCGCATGCCAGGCAAGTGCCTTCCCGATGGACTATTGCTCCGGCCCTAAGCAACTGCTGTCAGTCATCCTGGCTCTCTCTCTCTCTCTCTCTCTCTCTCTCTCTCTCTCTCTCTCTCCCTCCCCCGCCCTCCCTCCCTCCCTCTCAGTGTTTCTCTCAATGCCTCTTCCCCTTTGACCTTGTCTCTGCTCATCTTTCCCCAAGATTCCTTTCCTTTAACTATCTATTGAGATAATAACACAGAAAACATGGAAATTCAATCAAAGCAAAGGCTTCATTCACCCCGGCAGGTCCCAGAAGTATTTAATAAGTTGTGTGAAAAGATAAAAATAGATTGAGGCAGCTGATAAAAATAACGTTCCTTTCTTGCTAAGAGCCCTTATGTAAAAGGATGGCTGGGGAGGGGGCTGGAGGGGAAGAGAGGGGGAGGGAGAGGGGAGAGGAGGAGGGTAGGAAGGGGAAGAAGGCGAGGGGAGGGAGAGGGAGAGGATGAGGGCAAGGAGTGGGGAGAAGGGCTGAGGCGGGGGAGGGGAGGGATGAGAAAAGAGGGGGAGAGGATGAGGGGAGGGAGGGGAGAGGGTGAGAGTAGGGAAGGGGGAGGATGAGGGCAGGGAGGGGGAGAGGATGAAGGCATAGAGAGAAGAGGGGATGAAGGCAGGGAGGGGGAGATGATAAGGCCAAGGAGGGGGAAGAGGGGATGAGAGCACAGAGGAGAGAGGATGAGGGCAGGAAGGGAAGAGGGGAGAGGATGCGGCAGGGAGGAGAGGAGGGGTGAGAGCAGAGAGGGGAAAGGGAATGAGGGCAGGGAGGGGAGAAAGTGAGGTCAGGGATGGGCCAAGTTGAGGGCAGGGAGGGGAGAGGGGAGAGGATGAGGCAGGGAGGGGAGAGGGGATGAGGGCAGGGAGGGGTGAGGGGGGTGAAGGGTGAGGGGAGAGGGGGTGAAGGCAGGAAGAGGAGAGGGTGAGGGCAGGAAGTGGAGAGGGTGAAAGCAGGGAGGGGAGAAGGGGTGAGGGCGGGGAGGGGAGAGGGTGAGGGCAGGGAGGGGAGAGGGTGAGGGCAGGCAGGAGAGAAGGGGTGAGGGCAGGGAGGGGAGAAGGGGTGAGGGCAGGGAGGGGAGAAGGGGTGAGGGCAGGGAGGGGAGAGGGTGAGGGCAGGAAGGGGAGAAGGGGTAAGGGCAGGGAGGGGAGAGGGTGAGGGCAGGGAGGAGAGAAGGGGTGAGGGTAGGGAGGGGAGAAGGGTGAGTGCAGGGAGGGGAGAGGGTGAGGGCAGGGAGGAGAGAAGGGGTGAGGGTAGGGAGGGGAGAAGGGGTGAGGGCAGGGAGGGGAGAGGGTGAGGGCAGGGAGGGGAGAGGGTGAGGGCAGGGAGGGGAGAAGGGGTGAGGGCAGGGAGGGGAGAGGGTGAGGGCAGGGAGGAGAGAAGGGGTGAGAGTAGGGAGGGGAGAAGGGGTGAGGGCAGGGAGGGGAGAGGGTGAGGGCAGGGAGGGGAGAGGGTGAGGGCAGGGAGGGGAGAAGGGGTGAGGGCAGGGAGGGGAGAAGGGGTGAGGGCAGGGAAGGGAGAGGGTGAGGGCAGGGAGGGGAGAGGGTGAGGGCAGGGAGGGGAGAAGGGGTGAGGGCAGGGAGGGGAGAGGGTGAGGGCAGGGAGGAGAGAAGGGGTGAGGGTAGGGAGGGGAGAAGGGGTGAGGGCAGGGAGGGGAGAAGGGGTGAGGGCAGGGAGGGGAGAAGGGGTGAGGGCAGGGAAGGGAGAGGGTGAGGGCAGGGAGGGGAGAAGGGGTGAGGGCAGGGAGGGGAGAGGGTGAGGGCAGGGAGGAGAGAAGGGGTGAGGGTAGGGAGGGGAGAAGGGGTGAGGGCAGCGAGGGGAGAGGGTGAGGGCAGGGAGGGGAGAGGGTGAGGGCAGGGAGGGGAGAAGGGGTGAGGGCAGGGAGGGGAGAAGGGGTGAGGGCAGGGAAGGGAGAGGGTGAGGGCAGGGAGGGGAGAAGGGGTGAGGGCAGGGAGGGGAGAGGGTGAGGGCAGGGAGGAGAGAAGGGGTGAGGGTAGGGAGGGGAGAAGGGGTGAGGGCAGGGAGGGGAGAGGGTGAGGGCAGGGAGGGGAGAGGGTGAGGGCAGGGAGGGGAGAGGGTGAGGGCAGGGAGGGAAGAAGGGGTGAGGGCAGGGAAGGGAGAGGGTGAGGGCAGGGAGGGGAGAAGGGGTGAGGGCAGGGAGGGGAGAAGGGGTGAGGGCAGGGAGGGGAGAAGGGGTGAGGGCAGGGAGGGGAGAGGGTGAGGGTAGGGAGGGGAGAAGGGGTGAGGGCAGGGAGGGGAGAGGGTGAAGGCAGGGAGGGGAGAGGGTGAGGGCAGGGAGGGGAGAAGGGGTGAGGGCAGGGAGGGGAGAAGGGGTGAGGGCAGGGAAGGGAGAGGGTGAGGGCAGGGAGGGGAGAAGGGGTGAGGGCAGGGAGGGGAGAAGGGGTGAGGGCAGGGAGGGGAGAGGGTGAGGGCCGGGCGGGGAGAAGGGGTGAGGGCAGGGAGGGGAGAAGGGGTGAGGGCAGGGAGGGGAGAGGGTGAGGGCAGGGAGGGGAGAAGGGGTGAGGGCAGGGAGGGGAGAAGGGGTGAGGGCAGGGAGGAGAGAAGGGGTGAGGGCAGGGAGGGGAGAAGGGGTGAGGGCAGGGAGGGGAGAGGGTGAGGGCAGGGAGGGGAGAGGGTGAGGGCAGGGAGGGGAGAGGGTGAGGGCAGGGAGGGGAGAGGGTGAGGGCAGGGAGGGCGAGGGTGAGCGGTTAAGGGCTGGCTTGCTGGGGAGGCTGGGTTTGCTCTTTCGGAGACAGACTGGGCCACAGTGGTTCAGCAGGAGTCAGCAGTGGTGGGCAGTGCAGACCCGAGTGGGCAGTGCGGGCAGTGAGTGTGGCAGTGTGGGCCTGAGTGGGCAGTGCGGGCAGTGGTGGGCGGTGCAGGGTGAGGGTATCCCCAGAGATGCCCCTTGCGCAGCCTGAGGCCTGGGCACGCTCACGGGGAGATCAGTGGGCAGCATCACTGGCTGCTGGGCCCCGACGGAGGCCCAGAGCCTCTTCTCCCGGAGAGCAGGGCGAGAGCGAGCCAAGCCGAAGCCGAAGCCGCGGCTAAAAATAGCAAAATAGCGAACTCAGACAATCAGGGAGCGATTAAGGCAGCCCTGCCTGAGCACTGGAACAGGGCAGGGGGAGGCAGCCAGGCAGAACCCCCCCCCACCCCGTGCAGGAGTAGGGGGAGTTGTCTCCCTCCAGGGGGCTCAGCCCAACACCAAGGAGCTGCCAGTCCCCACCTTGCTCTTCCAGCATTTTCCATCCCAAACCAAATCTCAGGGCCGGATGTTGGCTGAATGAACCCTCTCCCCCTCCCTCTCCCTCTCCCTCTCCCTTCCCTTCTCTTCTCCTCTCTCCCTCTGTCTCCCACCCCCCTCCCTCTCTCCCCCCTTCTTTTCCTTTTCTTCTCCCTCTTCCTCTCTCTCCCTCCCTCTCTCCTCTCTTCCTCTCTCTCCCTCGCTCTCTACTCTCTCCCTCTCTTCTCTCCCCCTCTACCTCTCCCTTTCTCTCCCTTTCTCTTTCTCTCCCTCTCTCTTTCTCTCCCTCTCTCTGCCTCTCCCTCTCTGTCTCTCCCTCTCCCTTTCTCTCTTCCTCTCTTCCTCTCTTCCTCTCTCCCTCTCTCTCTTCCTCTCTCCCTCTCTCTCTTCCTCTGTCACTCTCTCTCTTCCTCTCCCTATCTCTCCCTCTCTCTCCCTGTTTTATTTTTATTTTATTTTTTATATTTTCCGCAGAATTTGTGTGGTGCCACCAGCCGGTCAACCTGTACCTACCTGTGGGGTGAATGCATTAGCAGCCTGATGGTGCCTTCAGGCTTCCTGATACCCCAAAATTGCTCAGGGCTCACTCTTGGTGGTGCTCAGGGGATCCTATGAGGCATCGGGGATCAAACCCTGTTTGCTGAATGCATGCAAGGTAAGCACCCTCCCCGAGGGTGCAAAAGCACAACGCAGGAAAAAAAAGCATCTGTACACTTGTGCTCATGGCAGCACTATTCACAACAGCCCAAATCTGGTAGCAATCGAAGTGTCTAAGAACAGATGACTAGGGAAAGAAACTCTGGTGCGTGTTCATGATGGAGTATTATTAGTACAAGAGAAGAGGAGACCGTGCTGTCTGCCACTACAGGGAGGGAGCTGAGTGAAGTCAGCCCAAGTGAGGGGTAGACACAGAATGATCTCTCCTATGTGAGCTGTGAAGAAGCACTGCGAGGGAACAACACAGTGCCAGAGGCATCCGAACCTGAGAGCTGTTCTCCAGAGTTGAGCTTACCGTGTGTGTGTGTGTGTGTGTGTGTGTGTGTGTGTGTGTGTGTGTGTGTGTGAGCGTGCGCTCGTATGTGTGTGTGAAGGGTTTGGGGGTGGGGAAGACAGTGAGACAGAAGTGGGGGTGTGAGAACAGAGAGCATGCATGAAACATGCTATGTTTGTGTGTGACCGTTAACGGCATTGTAAATAAATCCTGGAGACTCTGTCACTGTCACTGTCCTCCCAGTGTTCATCAATTTGCTTGAGTGGGCCCAGTAACGTCTCCATTGTGAGACTTTGTTGTTACTGTATTTGGCATATTGAATACACCACAGGGAGCTTGCCAGGCTTTGCCGTGCGGGCGAGATACTCTCGGTAGCTTGCCAGGCTCTCTGAGAGGGGCGGAGGAATCGAACTCGGGTCGGTCATGTTGGCTGTGTGCAAGGCAAACGCCCTCCCCGCTGTGCTATCACTCCAGCCCCTGGAGACTCAAACAAAATAAAAATTTCGATTTGCATATAAGTGGATCAACATGGAGAGTATCATGCTAAGTGAAATGTGTCAGAAAGAGAGGGACAGACATAAGAAGGACTACACTCATTTGTGGAATAGAAAGTAACATAATAGGAGACTAGTACCTCAGGACAGTAGAAATAAGGGTCAGGAGGATTGCCCCACAGCTTGGAAGCCGATCTCATGCGCTGGGGGAAAAGGTAGCTGGGATGGAGAAGGGAGCACTAAGTAAATGATGGTTGGAGGGATGGATCAGGATAGTAGATGTATGCTGAGGGTAGACTATGGACCAAACAGGATGGCGACTTGACACCTGTTTTGCAAACCACAATACCCAAAAGGACAGAGAAAGTAAGAGGAAATGTGCCCGCCACAGAGGCAGGGGGTGGGAAGGGGTGGGGGTCAGGGGAGGGATACTGGGAACACTAGTGGTAGAGAACGGGCACTGGTGGAGGGATGGGTACTTGAACATTGTTTGACTGGAACGCAATCATGAAAGTTTCTAAGTCTGTAACTTAATCTCACGGTGATTCATTAAAATAAAAAATAAATAAAAAATAAGAAAAATTTGAAAAGAGGAAGGGACTTGCCCCAAGACTCCTTGGGTTCAAGTGCTTCTGTGTGACCGTGGAGGGCATTAGCCTCTCTGTGCGTCAGCTCTCTCCACCATGGATGAAGAGGGCAGTGTCTTTTGCAGATGGCAGTGAGGCTGCAACGACCTTTAGGATTCCCAGAACCCAGCGTGATTCGCCCTCGGCGGGAGCAGCCCACAGTCAGGTGGTCCCAGTCTGCACGCTGACGTCCCCGTTTTGCTGGACCCCATCTCTGTTTTCCGGCTCACTGTTATCTTGCTCCAGAAAGACTTGCCCTTGTTTAACGTGTTTCTCCAAGGGTCCAGCAGAATCGATAAAGTCACAA
Organism: Sorex fumeus; assembly: GCF_029834395.1. NCBI lineage: Eukaryota > Metazoa > Chordata > Mammalia > Eulipotyphla > Soricidae > Sorex > Sorex fumeus. The sequence goes on along the minus strand of NW_026606085.1, from coordinate 16,419,519 downwards.
AGTGTGCCAGACATTTGGCTGCTCCGTGAGACCAGAAATAGGGCAGAAATCACCAGTTAGCCCCAGCTATGAGTCAGCCTTCTCGGGCTAATTCCCCCATTGGAGGCTGGAATAATTCCTCCCCTAACTCCCTGTGCCGGTGTAATCAAGACCTTCTTGGGTAATGAGGGGAAAAGATTAGCCACATTCAGTTCACCGGGTTGCTATCTTTGGACAGCCAAAGCACAGGTTCTGTGCAGCTGAATATCTTTGAATTGTCTGCGGTGATGAGACAGAGCTTAAGTCCCACAGAGCTTCAGAGAAACTACCTGCTAATGAGCTAGAACCTCACCAGCTTCCTTGGAAAGAGGGCCAGGTAACGGTTCCTGGGGCTAGCTCCAACGCTTTCACTGCCCCGTAGGACCCTCTGCACTCTCTTCCTTCTCCGTGGTTTGAAAGTCGCCACTCTTCTCTGGGTTGACACACACATTTTGTCTATCATTTACTTATTTATTTATTTTTGTTTTGGGGGCCACACCTGGTGGTGCTCAGGGTTTGCTCCTGCCTTTGCACTCAAGGATTTCTCCCGATGGGACTTGGACCATACGTGGTGACGGGGTTGGCCGTGTGCAAGGCAAGTGCCCTACCTGCTGTACTGTCACCCTGTCCCCTCTTTATATTTTAATAAGCTGCCTCATTGCATAGTTCTAGCCTCACATTTAAAATGTTTTTCTTCTTCTTTTTTTTTTTAGTGCCAAATGCTATCTTACCATCTCTATCACTTTTCACCCACTCACTCCCACATCCAACACCAATCGTTCCTGTTGGTTACAGTTGATGATACTCTAAGACTCCCCCCTGGAAATTCTGTAGGACGCCTGCCTTCCCATTGAGGCAGATTCTTCTAAGACATGCTTGACACCTCGTTGGAATTCTGTAGCTGTTTGTGGGAATGAGTGGGAGAAACAAAGGATTTTGATTAGAAGACTCTTGCAATTTGACCAACCCCTCAAAGGCAAGATGAAACTTGGCAGTCAACTGAGTTTCAGCTGTTCCATCAAACTGGTATTGGTGTAAGTAGATTGCTGAGTAGTTTCTAATTGTTCTAGATGGGAATGATTTCAATTTGCTGCTTTCTTCCCCATCTTTTCTAATGTTTATTAAGCCCCGGTGCTTAACATTGGTCATTCAGTGACTGCCAAACCAAAGGTGGTCTTTATTCTGAGGGAGTTAAGAATCTGTACAGGGCTGGAGCAATAGCACAGCGGGTAGAGCGTTTGCCTTGTACGCGGCTGACCCGGGTTTGATTCCCGGCATCCCATATGGTCCCCTGAGCACTGCCAGGAGTGATTCCTGAGTGCAGAGCCAGGATTGACCCCTGTGCATTGCTGAATATGACCCAAAAGGAAACAATAAATAAATAAATAAATAAAAGTTACTTAAAAAAGAATCTGTACAGTGCAGGAGAAAGAAAGTTGTTAATTGGAGAATAATAGCGGGCTGGAGAGTGAGCTCAAAGGGCTGGAGCTCCTGCTTGGCATGGTGGAGGCCCAGGTTTGGTTCCTGGTCCCAAATGCTCCCCCAGGACCACCATGAGTGACCCAGAGCCCCGCTTCCAATATGCTTACAGGCCACTGGCAGGGTCCTGAAGGAAAGGAACACAGATCATAACTTAGCCTGGGAGGACTGTAGAAGGAATAAGATTTTTTTTTGAGGAAAATGATGCTTAGTTTGAGAAATAGGAGCGAAAGAATCTTTTTTTTTTTTTGGCTTTTTGGGTCACACCTGGCAATGCACAGGGGTTACTTCTGGCTCTGAACTCAGGAATTACCCCTGGCAGTGCTCAAGGGACCATATGGGATGCTGGGAATCGAACCCGGGTTGGCCGCGTGCAAGGCAAACGCCCTACCCGCTGTGCTATTGCTCCAGCCCTGAAAGAATCTTTTTTATAAAAAAAAATTTTTTTACAGACTTTCGAACTTTTGTGATTACGTTTCAGTCATACAATGATTGAGTACCCATCTCTCCACCAGTGCCCATTCTCCACCACCAACGTTCCCAGTATCCCTCCCGCCAACTCCCCGCCCCCCCCCCCCGCCCCCCCTGCCTCTGCGGCAGGCACATTCTATTACTCTCTCTCTCCTTTTGGGTGTTATGATTTGCAATACAGGTAGTAAGTGGCCATCATGTTTGGCCCATAGTCTACTTTCAGTGAAAGAATCTTTGAAGACAGGAGGAGAGAATGGTGGAGGGGAGAGGTGCTTACGCATGCAAGGATTCCATGGTGGGAAGACTTGGTTTCTGTTGTGAGGTGAACTTCCATGGGACGGTCCATGACTCTGGTTTTCTTTACCTGGAACCCAGAGCATCTGCGTGTGGAGACAAGAAAGAAGCAGAAGGCGGTGCCCTCTGAGGGGTGGATATTTATACCACCACCAGGACCAAAAAGGGCCAAGTGGGCGAAGTCAGGAGGTTTTACCTTTTTTCTTTTCACAGCGGGAAGTCACTTAATCACTTAATCACTTAACTTCCCGTTAGTCGTCGATTTGCTCGACCGAGCGCCAGTAACGTCTCCATTTGTCCCTGTCGCGTGCTAGTGTAGCCCAATGGCATCTGTTCGCTCTGGGAACATGAAGAGCCTCAAACCGATCGTTCATGAAGTGGGAAGTCATTCAAGGGATTAGCCAGGGTCTTGTGGAATCAGCGCAGTAGTCAGGAAAGAGTGTGGGCACCTCCTGGGTAATGGACTCAGGTCTGGGCAGGAAGTGAGAGAGGAGAGTCAGGGGGCTCTTGCAAGCAGGCAGTGATCAGTGACTGTAGCTTTCATGGGGTGGTGGCAATGCAGGTGGATAAGGCAGAAGGCAACTGGGATGTCCGCATGGCCAGGGATCGAGGAGGGAGAGAATTAGGCTTTGGACTTGTCTCTTCAGCTTCTGCCCAATTTCCAGGTCTGCCCTTGGCCATAGAAACTTCTGGGCTAGCCTGCATGGGTAAGGGAGAGAAAAGTGTTTCTGCTTCAGGGTGTGCCAACTCCAAGGGAATGCTTGAGATACACATGCACAAACCAGACAGACTCTCCCGTGTTGAATGAATATAGGGAGGGAACTGTCAGCCTCACTGCATGGGAATGGAATAGGGCCAGGTGTGTGTGGGGGGAGGTGGGGACCCTTTAAAGCTGCCTGAAGGATGGATGAGTTTGAGTTGAACTTTCATAATTCTTCCATAATGTTGATGCCACCAAAGCTTTATCAGCAGAGTAGAAGCCCAGGGTTACTTCCAAGTAACTATTCGGCATTAATTAAATTATGATTTCTCATGTTCACCTGTTTTTTGAGCATACTTGATGGGAGAGCCTTGATTTTAACAGTGGAAGCGAAAAGAATGATGGGAAGACAGGGATACGCATGTATCTCAAACCAAAGAGTTGGGTTTGAGACCAGTTAGGATTCTTTCTTTCATGATTGCAAAATATGCAGAACATAAATTTACCATTTATGCATAATGTAAATGTGTCCACAACATACGTGGGCAGTTCCGTGGCATTGAGCACATCGACCTGTTCTCCTATCATCACCACCATCCGTCGCAAGAACTTCTTCATTTTCCCAAACTGAACTTCTCGGGGCTGGAGCGATAGCACAGTGGGTAGGGTGTTTGCCTTGCACGCAGCCAACATGGCCGGCCCGAGTTCGATTCCTCCGCCCCTCTTGGAGAGCACGGCAAGCTACCGAGAGTATCTTGCCCACACGGCAAAGCCTGGCAAACTACCCGTGACGTATTCAATATGCCAAACACAGTAACAACCAAGTCTCACAATGGAGATGTTACTGGATTCGCTCGAGAAAATCAATGAACAACGGGAAGACAGTGACAGTGACAGTGAACGTCTCGACCCTTTCAACACTGACTCCCCAATCTCTTCCTCCCTCTAGGCCCTAGACACCACCATTTTGCTTTCTGTTCCTATGAGTCATATTGCTGTAGAGACCTTCTGTTACTGGGGTCAGGTACTTTTTTCTCAAGTTGTGACTTTCTTGCCTTGCAGACATTGTGTCCTCCTGGTTTGATCAAATTGTGTACCATTTCCTTCTATATAGAACATATACAGAATTTCCTCCTCTTCTTTAAATTTTGTTTTTGGGCCACACTCAGGGGTGACTTCTGGCTGTAAACTCAGGAATTACTCCTGGCGGTGCTCGGGGGACCAAACGGGATGCCAGTAATCAAACCTGGGCGAGGTGCGTGTAAGACAAGCACCCTACCCACTGCACTATCTCTCTGGCCCATTTCCTTCCTTTTTCAAAGACTGAATGATTATTACACCATCTGTATATTTTTATATATTTCACTTATCTTTTTAGCTGTTCGTAGACATTTGGATCATTCTGCCTTTTGGGCTCCTGAGAATAATTCTGCATTTAACTTTAGTTCCATCATCTACTTGAACTTCTGCTTTCACTGCTTATTTTATTAGTTGGGGAGGTTGGGCCATACCCAGCAACGCTTGGAGGCTGCTGCCAGCTCTTTGCTTCGCGGTTATTCCCAGTAGTGCTCAGGGGATCACGTGGTGCTGGAGATCAAATTTGGTTCAGCCATATGCAAGGCAGACACCTTAATTCCTGTAATCTCTCTCTGCCCCTTCTTATTTCATTTCTTTTGAGTACATAATCAGAAATAGAACAGCTGGCTCACACAGTGATTCTGTTTCATCTCTGGAGGCAGCAGCAGACTGTTTTCCTCAGCAGTCATCTACTTCCACTTAACCTCCAGTTTTCTCCTCGTTTCATTGACAGTTAAAGAATATAATAATAACCGAACAGTTGGGTTTAAAATGGCATTTTATTGTGGTTGTTATTTGCATTTCCCTAATAGCTAGTGATGCTGTGCATCTTCTCATGTGTTAACTGGCCGTTTGCATATCTTCCTTGGAGCAGTGCTCTTTGCCCATTTTTCACTTGGACTGCTTGTTTTCTTGTTGTCCATCCGTTGGGCTTTTTATAGATGCAACTTCACACACCAAACTAAATTGAACCGGAGGTAAAAGAAACAGAAGAATATATTGCTTCATGTCACTGAAAAAAATATTAAGGTGCAGCTGGGGTCAAGGAACTATAGAGACTGAATTATTCTCTTCTCAATTCCTGTGTTTAACTTGTCATACCCAATGTGACTGTTTGGGAATAAGACTTTCAGGGGCTCATCAGGTGAAATGAGGTCCTGAGCGTTGGGTCCTGCTCTGATAGGACCATTGGAAGAGGAGCACGGGAACTCTCTCTGTGGAGGAAGACAGAAGGGGAGGGGCTGGTCTGAAAGAGACCCCTCTCTGGGGCTTGGTCAGGCTGGCACACATCCTCAGAGCTATGAGAACGGCACAGGGATTTTCAAGGTGGCAGGACTATTTTTCTTCCTTCCTTGCATATTTGCTTTCTTCGCAGCGGTAGGGTGTTTGCCTTACAAGCGGCCAACATGGCCGACCCGAGTTCGATTCCTCCGCCCCTCTCGGAGAGCCTGGCAAGCTACTGAGAGTATTCGTTATGCCAAACACAGTAACAACAAAGTCTCCAATGGAGACGTTACTGGGCCCGCTCGAGCAGATCGACGATCAACGGGAGGGCCTTTACCTTTACCTTTACCCTTCTCAGTGGGACTGATGAACACGAAGAGCATCAAACAGTAAATATATATATATATATATATATATATATATATATATATATATAGCAGAGCGATAGCACAGCGGGTAGGCTGTTTGCCTTGCATGCGGCTGACCCAGGTTCAATTCCTCCAGTACAATTCACCAATTAATGAAATATTGGCTAGATGCTCGCTTTGTTCTTGACACCACACCAAGTGCTGGGGGAAAAGACATGTCGGCCCCTCACCTCATGGGGCTGACACTCAAGTGGGGACTGTCACTGTCACTGTCCTCTCGTTGTTCATCGATTTGCTCGAGCAGGCCCAGTAACATTGTGAGACTTGCTACTGTGTTTGGCATATTATTGAATACGTCACGGGTAGCTTGCCAGGCTTTGCCGTGCGGGTGAGATATTCTCGGTAGATTGCTGGGCTCTCCGAGAGAGACAGAGGAATCGAACTTGGATCGGCCATGTTGGCTGCATGCAAGGCAAACGCCCTACCAGCTGTGCTATTGCTCCAGTCCCATAAGTAGGCATAAAAAAAATGATTATGTTATGCCGAGAGAATCGGGCTCTAATGTCATTCCCCCAAAAGGAAATGGTAAATTGTGTGGCATGGTGCAGGTGTACCCAAAGGTGTTTATTCGGGCTCTGGAAGAATCAATTAATATATGTGTGGGAAAGCACACCAATATATTTTGCGGTATATAGATGTACAGATTGGGTTCTGCCTCTTAAAATTTACACAGCGTTATATGTCAGTTATATCACAATAAAGTACAGGGGAGAATAAAAGCAAGTGACTGTTTAAATGTTCAGAATGCAAATTCCGTGGAAAATAAAAACAGCAGGAAAAGAGGATAAATCTGTTTTTAACAGATTGAAAACCTACTAAGACGTAGATGGGCTCACAGCTCCCACCCACACTCTGACTCACATTGCTTTCCTCCACCCAGCCAAGAGCGGCCCTTGGACTCAGGTACCCCTGGGCAGCTAACAGTTTTGCCACAGACAAGCTGGGGAACTTAAGTGAGAAACTTAGCTTGGTAAAAAAAAATGTTTCTGTGTTGTAAACTATTTCTTAATTATAATTGGGGATGGAAATTTGTACTCAGGATCACAGAGACTAAAAAAAAAAAGATGTACACAAAAAATTAGCACAGTGCCAGGAGTAGACCAAATGTTCAAAATATAATTGTCTTAAATATTTTTCTTCCATATCCACACTCCCCACCAATCTCCATCTATCCAGGTACTAATCTTCTCTCAAAATTCTCTCTTCTTTGGATCACTCTCTGATACCTTCAACTGAAAATTAACTTTCCACCTCCCAAATAAGCACTGTACTTTGATTTGGCACCTTAAATTAAATATGTATGTGTGTACAAGTATATATATATATATATATATATGTATCACTTGTCATACCGTTGCTCAACGATTTGCTTGAGTGGACCCCAGTAACATCTCCATTCGTCCCTGTCGCAATGGCTTCTGCTCACTCTAGGAACACAAAGAGCATGAAACAGTAACTATATATATATATATATATATATATATATATATGTGTGTGTGTGTGTGTGTGTATGGGGTGGAGCGATAGCACAGCGGGTAGGGTCTTTGCCTTGCAGGCGGCTGACCCAGGTTCGATTCCTTCGTCCTTCTCAGAGAGCCCGGCAAGCTACCGAGAGTATCCCGCCCACACAGCAAAGCCTGGCAAGCTACCTGTGGCATATTCGTTATGCAAAAAAGTAACAAGTCTCACAATGGAGATGTTACTGGTGCCTACTCGAGCAAATTGATGAACAATGGGAGGACAGTGCTACAGTGCTACAGTTATATATATATATATATATATATATATATATATATATATCAGGGACTGGAGAGATAGTACAGCAAGTAGGGTGCTTGCCTTGCACATGGCCAATCTGGATTCAATCCCCAGCACCACATTTGGTCCCCTGAGTCCCATCAGGCATGATATCTGAATGCAGAGCCAGGATTTGGGCCCTGAACACTACCAGGTGTGGCTAACCACCCCAAACCCCAAACAAACCAACATGCCATTATGTTTCAGGATCAGAAAGATAGTACAGGAACTGGAGTGATAGCACAGCAGGTAGGGTGTCTGTCTTGCACGCAGATGACCTGGATTTGATTCCAAGCATCCCATAGGGTTCCCCAAGCACCGCCAGGAGTAATTCCTGAGTGCAGAGCTGGGAGTAACCCCTGTGCATTGCTGGGTGTGACCCAAAAAGAAAAAGAGAAAAAGAAAGATAGCACAGGGATTAAGGTGCTTACCCTGCATGCAGAGTGGACCCTGTTTTGATCCCCAGCACCACATATGGTGCCCTGAGGACTGCCAAGAAGTGATCACTGAGCACAGAGTCAGGACTCAGCCCTGAGCACAGCTGAATGTGACCACAGCTCCCCCAACTCCTGCCAGAATTATAGGCCATAGAATGCCAACGCGGCCAGAAAGCTCAGTGACCTAGTCCCACCGCTCTTGTTCGTAAATGTGGAGAAAGCCGTGGTGGCCAAATGGGGACAGTAACTCAGCCGAGACCATGCTGGATTAGAACGCCACCCCTCCCACACCTGGCAGCTCTGCCATGCTCTGTACACATGTGTGCTGTGTAGAACTTCTGCTGGAAGGAGATGACACTGGGAGGGCGGTGCAGATTCCCCAGCCCGGCCGGGGATGGGGTGAACGCATGCCTCCCATGCACAGGGCCAGGCTCTCGTCCCGCCATCACCAAATAGAATAACTCCCGTTTTGTGAGGAAGGCTTCACTCAGCAGACGGTTCCAGTTGGCACAGAGCAGGAGACCGAAGCTCGCGGGCAGAATGCGGACAGCATGTGTGTTTTGCTCAGTTCTCACAGTGTTTGAAAAAAAACACATCTGAAGTTGCTATTGCCAACATTTCTCAAAAAAAAAAATCATATCGAAGTCCAGATGGTCAGCTTCCCGTGGACACAGGCAGTGCCAGGGCTTGCCTTTGAGCACGGCAACATCTGGAAGCACATGACGGTACCCACAGCATCTTTGGCTCAGGGGTCTCAGGCTACTTTGCTCTTACTTTAGCTGCCCCTCCCGTGTGGGCGTGTGGGTTGGGGACTGGCTCCTGGCTGAGATGAAATTCGAAAAACATCTTGTTTTGTGTGCTAATTCTTTGCCTGCATGTTCCATTTCCTTGCAAATTATGAGCTCCCTCGGGAACACTTTCCATGCCTTTGAAAGCAGTATGAGAAGTAATAAGTATTTGTTCAGCATTTTATACTTTCCAAATAGCATTTATGTGCATGTTCGCTGGTACTACTCAGTGACTTTATCCTGTTGGTCTTCTTAAGTCGATTGTGAAGAACATCTACTGCTTGGGGCTACCCAGGATGTGCATTGTTCTTTTTTTCCTTTTCTGCGTCTAAGGACTTAATATTTTTTGACACACAATCCCCTTTCCTCAGAGTTCTCTCTCGTTTGAGAATGAGACTTCAGCCTGTCCAATGAGAATCACACTTAATCACTTAACTTCCCATTAGTCATCGATTTGCTCGAGCGGGCGCCAGTAACGTCTCCATTTATCCCTGTCGCGTGCTAGTGTAGCCCAATGGCATCTGTTCGCTCCGGGAACATGAAGGGCCTCAAACCGATCATTCATGATCTTGACGAAGAAGTCTGACCATCTGGTAGGTGGGCGGCCACGCGGTCTCTTGACATCCCGTGGAATCCAATCAGTAACAGCTCTAGTCCAGCGGTCGTCTTTAAATCTCATTACGTGACCAGCCCATCTGATTTTCGACACCTTGGCAAATGAGACAGCGTCCCTGATCCTTGATCGTTGACGGATGTCAGAACTCCGGATTCGTTCTCTCATTTGAGTGAAACGTGATATTCCAAGCATAGCTCTTTCTATTCTTCTTTGGGAGACCTGAATAGCGTTCTCATCTTGTTTGCGTAGGGCCCAGGTCTCTGAGGCATATGTTAATGCAGGAAGAACAGTGGAATCAAAGAGATGTGCCCGGAGCCGGAGGTTCTTCGTCCTCTTAGCTATTTCTTCGACGTTCTTGAAGGCGTTCCAAGCCGCTCTCTTCCTCCTGCGCAGCTCGGGTGCCAGGTCATTTGTCATGTTGACCTCTCGACCTAGGTACACATAGCTGTTGCATTCGGAGATGGTCGTTCCATTGAGAGCGAATGGGGCGTCAGGAACAAGGCTGTTTCTCATAAACATTGTCTTCGTAAGATTCAGCTGTAGTCCTACCTTTCCACACTCACGGTCAAAGTCGGCCAGCATTTGTGCCGCTTGGCTGATGTTTGGTGTTATTAAAACAATGTCATCAGCAAAGCGGAGGTGGTGTAATTGCCGACCATCTATCTTCACTCCCATTCCTTCCCATTCCAGTCGTCGCATGATGTTCTCGAGGGTGGCACTGAAGAGTTTCGGTGAAATGGTATCACCCTGCCGCACCCCTCTCTTGACATCAACGATCACTTCTTTGTAGAATGGTGAGATCCTGGTAGTGAATCCGCAATAGAGCTCACGGAGGATCCTGATGTATTGGGCTTGAATGCCCTGATTGGCTAGGGCTTCAATGACCGCTTCCGTCTCAACAGAATCAAAGGCCTTCTTTAAATCAATGAATGTTAAGCAGAGCGGCATCTTGAACCCCCGAGAAACCTCAATGAGCTTGGTTATCGTGTGGATATGGTCGATGGTGCTGAATCCTTTGCGGAACCCTGCTTGCTCGCATGGTTGTCCTTCATCTAATGTTCTGCCAATCCTATTCAGGATGACTCGAGTGAACAACTTGTAGATGACAGACAATAGGCAGATCGGGCGATAGTTGCCAATGTCATGGATGTCTCCCTTCTTGAACAGTAGTACGGTCCTGCTGGTTTTCCATTGGGACGGAACCTTGCATTCAGACAGGTAGCGAGTGAAGAGCCGAGCCAGTGTATTGATGAGTACTGACGGCAGGTTCTTCAGGTGTTCAGGTCTGACCTTGTCTGGGCCGGGTGCTGTTTGTTTCTTTACCGACGAAATGGCGTGTCTGATTTCGGAGGGGAGAACGTTGGGAACAACATACCCATCCTGTGGAATTTGGTATGTTGGCAAGTGGACATGGCTATCGAACATCCTGATGGATCCATCACATCCTCCAGAACGGCAATGGAGAAGATTATCCATGACTTCTACTCAATGAGAATTATTATCCAATGATTATCCCTAACATCTATGATTCACTGAGATGTGGGCCCATCGCCCAAACTGGGCCAATCAGAACGAATTGGGACTGGTCCTAGGACTTTTTTCTTTTTAAAAACTCTTTCATGGCCTTTAATTTGATCCTTCTAAATAAGACTGGCCTTCACTTTTCCTTCACATTTCCACGACATGAGAGATCTAGAAAGGGTGGTTTGGGGCTGGAGAGATAGCACAGAGGGTAGGGCGTTTGCCTTACACACGGCTGACCCAGGTTCGATTCCGAGCATCCCATATGGTCCCTGAGAACCACCAGGAGTAACTCCTGAGTGCAGAGCCAGGAGTAACCCCTGTGCATCGCCAAGTGTGACCCAAAAAGCAAAAAAAAAGAGTGGTTCTTGGCTCTTCCAAAGTCTTCACCCCAAAACATCCTGACAGGAGAGCCAGGGGCTTGGAACTCTGCCTGCTCCTAGAAAAAATGCTTCTGCTAGTGCTCAGTACTCATCCGCATCTCCTTTCCCTGCTCTAAGATCATCAAAGATACCTCAGTATACTCAGGACCTGTTTCTGTGAGTCTCCAGAAAAGTAGACTTCTGCTGTTTGGGCAGTGGGATACATGGAGACACACACACACACACACACACACACACACACGTCCATGTACATACACACACAAATGCACACATACAAACACATACATGCACACATGCAGACACATGCATACACACAAACACATGCACACACACACAAACACACACACACACAGGTAGGACTTTCCCTACCCACACCTTGACTGACCTGGTGACTTGCTTTGACCCTGAGACTGTGGCAGAAGTGGCCACATATGACTCCTTGATGGAAGACTTCAGAGATCTTCCAGTGTCTGTTTTTGCCTCCCTGAAGCAGAAGTCAAGTCACTGAGTTCGAGGGAGATCAGCCAAGCCACTTCAGCCTTCCCAGCGGGGAGCGAGTCGTGGGCCAAACTATTTGCATCCTCTGGTTGTGCCATTGCAGCAGCCCCTCAGGGAGCAGAAACACGGTATCCTGCTGAACCCGGCCCACAGCAGAACAGTGAGCCCGCTTATTCTGGCTTCAGGCCACAAAAGTTTAGGTGCTCATTATTCTTCTGTCTTATATGTCAGATGTAGAATGTGTCAAAATGCAGGACTCTTGGGGACTCAGGAAAACAAGTTACTAATTTGGGAGAAGAGTAGGTGGAAGGGACAGGAAAGAGGATAATCAAGTAGCAAAGAGTCTTCACAAGCCTCCCGCAGGGGCTGCAGAGAGCACTGGGGTTTGAGTGCTCACCTTCAGTCTTCAGCTCCACCTGTCGTGCTTTGAGCAGAGACCCATGAGCACAGAGCCACGAGTAAGCCCTGAGCAGTGTGGGGTATAACCCCCAAATCAAAAAGAAGCAAAGCAAAGCAAAACAAAACAAAACAAAACAAAACAAAACAACTACCTTAAAAGGACTTCTGTCTCAGCACAGATCTGTTTGCCAGGAAGTCAGCTCCCGCAGTGCTGAGAAGCCCCATTATTTCTGATTGCCTGGCTCCCCTTGGCTGGTTTCTCAGCCTGCACCAACTTGGGTATCTAATTCTGAGATTTGCTCCTCTGTGCTAGGGATGCTGGAGATGTGGAGAAAGCTCGAGGTTTAAAGACATGAGTTTACATTCTAGTTATGCTGCTGCAGGCCCTTTGTATGACACTGAACCTGTAAGAGTTCTCCCAGCCTGAATTTCTTCCTCTCATAAAGTGGCTATGGGGGCTGGAATGATGGTACAGCTGACAGGGTGCTTACTTTCCTCACAGTTTGGTCCTTGGCACTATATTTGGTTTTTGCACAGAGCTTCAGCTAAGCCCCGAGCATCTCTGCGTGTGGCCCCAGAACAAACAAACAAAAATGACAGTAACACTTCCAGGTTATTGGAAAGATCAGGAGAACATCAAGAAAATTAAGAGGGGGCCAGAGCAATAGTACAGCGGGGAGGGTATTTGCCTTGCATGCGGTCGACCTGGGTTTGATCCCCAGCATCCCCGGCATCCTCTGAGTGCAGAGCCAGGAGCAACCCCTGAGCATCGCTGGGTGTGACCCAAAAAGAAAAAAAAATTTTGAGAGAATGTATGTATAGGTGGTAATAAAGGTAAAAGGTAAAAGGTAAAGGCCCTCCCGTTGATCGTCGATTTGCTCGAGCGGGCCCAGTAACGTCTCCATTGGAGACTTTGTTGTTACTGTGTCTGGCATATCGAATACTCTCAGTAGCTTGCCGGGCTCTCCGAGAGGGGCGGAGGAATCGAACTCGGGTCGGCCATGTTGGCCGCTTGTAATATGGAACCTAAAGTTTATTTTCCTGCAACCAAACCTTGGTCCTAGCTCTTAGATCTACCAACTGGGAACAACAATGGACTCAACAGACTCTCTCTCCAACCCAGGCCCGTCTCTCTCCACCTGGCCTAGATGCAGGAGGCAGTGCTCCATGCAGTACCAAGGATCAAACTCAAGTGCTCACATATAAGGCACATGTACTATTATTTGGTGTGTGTACGGCGGGGGTGGACGCTTCCCAATTAGTGCTCAAGGTACCCAGGGGTCCCCTTGCGATATTTTATCCACAGCCTAGTGGCACAATGCTCAATTCTAAGGATGTGATGCTGCTGGCCCTGTGATCCGGGGATCTCCAGACTCACACCCAGTGGGGTTCAAGGCTCTCCAAGGCTCTTCTCAGTGATGCCAGGAGCCAGGCAGGGCTGGGGATAGAGCCAGAGTGGTCCCTCGACCCCTCAATCTCCCTGGTCTCCCCCGCTTTGAACTTTGATCATGATCCATACTGAATTTGGCTTTATTTCTCAAACATACCTTTGGATTCTAAGATGTATTTGATTTTTTTTTTTTGCCTGGAGTGATTGCACAGTGGGTAGGGCCTTGCACGTGGCCTACCTGGTTCAATTTCCTCCATCCCTCTCGGAGAGCCCGGCAACCTACTGAGAGTATTCCACCTGCATGGCAGAGTCTGGCAAGCTCCCCATGGTGTATTTGATATGCCAAAAACAGTAACCACCAAGTCTCACAATGGAAACGTTATTGGTGCCCGCTCGAGCAAATCAATGAACAACGGGAGGACAGTGCTACAGTGCTGATCCTTTTTTTTTTCTTTTTTTTGCTTTTTGGGTCACATCCAACGATGCACAGAGGTTACTCCTGGCTCTGCACTCAGGAGTTACTCCTGGCGGTGCTCAGGGGACCATATGGATATGGTGGGAATCGAACCCGGGTCGGCCGCGTGCAAGGCAAACGCCGTACCCGCTGTGCTATCTCTCCAGCCCCTACAGTGCTGATCCTTGAGGAGTGATTTCCGAATGTTTCCCTTTTCTTGGTACTTATTAAAACAAGTTTTCCAGGGAAGATGAAGTCTGTTTTAAAAGTTAGTTCAAAAAGACCCCCTAAGAATCATGGCTAGAGATATCTCAAGGTAAAGAAAGTTCAGGAATGGGGTCGAATAGATGTAGGCACGAGCGGTGAAAAGTTGTGGTTTGACATACAGAACTTCTGAGTGTTAGATCAAGTTTTAGATTTCTTTTGTCGGTTGGCAGTAGGGAGCATTGACTATTTCCAGCAGAGATTGAAGCAATCATATCTGTCTCCTGTGATTCTCCTGTGAAGAATGCGCTGGAGACAGGGAGAGGTTGGAGGCTGGCAGAACAGGAGATGATTTCACTAATTTATGTGAAAGCGAATAGGAGCTTGATAAAAGGGGGCTGCTACAGGCCCACCGGCAGGAGGGCCGATTTGAGATACCGCTCAGAGTCGAACTGATGGAATCTGATCTCGTCACCTGGATGTTGGAGAGAAGAATAGGGCAGAATGGAAGAGAGCATCTGGGGCCGAGAAGATAAGGTAGAACCACAAACCAAGCAGAACAGAGGAGTGAGGTGGGAGGAAGGGGCGGTAGGTGGAGTGAACCATTTTCAGTAGGACGTCAGAGTTTATGCCACTCTCTGGAAGCACTTTTTCTCGGCCACCATTTTTTTTTCTGTTTCCAGTAATGCCCCGTGCTCTATGGAACATGATCACGAAGGTGACTGATAATGGGAGAATCTTCCCTGGCATTGATTTATATTTAGCATCTCCTGATGGCGTCGAGGAGATGTTCAGTACTTCCTGGTACTGAGTAACCTCAGTGCCTGGGGGAGGCTGAGCCTGCTGGCAAAACGAGCTCCCCCCGAACCAAACAGGACCACAGGAGAGGCTCAAAACTGGCCTCAGAGCTCCACCCGGGGGTTGTTGTTTTCAGCAAGAGCGGAGTATTGCTGACTGTTTCCCCGGGATGACTCAGAGCTCCCTATATCATCTTATTCCCCCGAGAACTTGGAGCCGTTCTCTGCTGACAGCCCACCTCTCCCCCACCTCTTCCCTGCCCTTGCGCAAATCTGGATTAGATCCAAGGATGTGGAGTGCCGTTTTATTTTTAAGGCTAATCTCCCATCCTTCTCCTCTGTTTAATCTGGGCTCTGGTAAATCCCGTGTCCCTTGCAGGTCAACCCATTGTCTACCAGCATTTGCTCAGCGCTTTCCACATATTCACTGTACACCCAACAAATAGTCATTGAGTTCCTACTATGTGCCAGATTTAGGATTTTAGCCACCTGGAGCCGCTTTACTAAAGTCCCACGGACTGGGGGCCTGGATTAACAAACATTGATTTCTCATAGCTCTAGAGGCTGGAAGTCGAGATGAGCCTGTGTCAGCCTGGTCAAATTCTGTGAGGACTGGACTGCAGATGCCTCGTCCCTTTATATCCTCATATGATGAGGAAGTCAGAGAACAAATGGGACACCAGTCCTGTCCATGAGGGGCTTCACATTTACGACTGTTCTCCCACAGGGCCACCTCCTGACACCATCACAACAGGAGGAATGACTACAACACCTGAATGAGGGCCACACACTTGAGTCCGTGAAAACTAGTGAACAAGAGTAAATTATAAAACATGATTCAGGTTTTGCTGGGAATTTAATAGACATACATTTAGTTTATAGTGACTACAAGACAGATGACCAAGATGGCTTATCCTCATGATGTATAAGATGGGTTTGGCTCTATTAACTTCCAATGGATAAAAATGTTCAGGCTAGTGAGAAATAACCACAGGCTGGAAAAACATCCAAGTGCTCTCTAGAGGAGGTAGTCTTCGTGCATTTGCATATTAAAGGACAGAGAGAATTTCAGTGGGTCAGTGGAAGGGTCTTCCAGGTAGCAAGAGAGTCTACCTCCCTCCAGAGTTGGAGATGAGTAAGTGTGATAAGTCAGAGATATGTTGATAAAAATATAGATATAGGGGTGGGGTGGGCTGGAGCGATAGCACAGCGGTAGGGCGTTTGCCTTGCATGTGGCCAACCTCGCCGAGCTGGGTTCGATTCCTCTGCGATTCCTCCACCCCTCTCGGAGAGCCCAGCAAGCTACTGAGAGTATCTTGCCCGCACGGCAAAGCCTGGCAAGCTACCTGTGAAGTATTCGATATGCCAAACACAGTAACAATGAGTCTCACAATGGAGACGTCTCACAATCTGCTTGAGCAGATTGATGAACAACGCGAGGACAGTGCCTCAGTGCTAGGGGCGGGGTGCCAGAGTGATAGTGGAGCAGGTCGGGGGGGCGGGGGGCACTTACTTTGCACATGGTTGATCTGGGTTTGATCCCTGGTACCTATATGGACCCCCAAGCCTTCCAGGAGTTATCCCTGCGTATGATGCAAAAACTGAAACAAAACCTCACGTGATGGGAATATACAATAAACTTGAATGAATCCGGCAGGAAAAGATGGGAGTGGGGGTGGGAAGCCCTTGCATTAGGCAGAGAGACTTAGATGTTTCTCAGGAGCAGAGAGGAAAACATTGAGGGTGTGTGAGCCCAGAGAGATGTGGAGAACACAGATAGCATGGTCTGACAGACCCTTTTGGGAATGGAGACAATGGGATGACTAGCCACCTTTTCAAGCTTTTCTCAGGAGCAGGAATTTCATCCTGTACCAGGGAGATACTTCAGGAAGATAAACACCAGTGAATTAAAAGAGAGTGGAGAGATAGCACAGCGGCTGGGGGCTCACTTGCATGTGGCCAATATGGGTTCAACACTTGGCATCCCATATAGAACACTGAACACCACCAGGAGTAATTCCTTACTGCAGAACCAGCAGTAAGCCCTGAGCGCAGTCAAGTGTGCCCCATGCTGAGAGAGAGAGAGAGAGAGAGAGAGAGAGAGAGAGAGAGAGAGAGAGAGAATAGCCATGGAAAGCATGACACAAAACTCTTAAGAAATGGAAAGAAAAAAGAGGGCTCTAATATTTGAAAAGCAGAACTACCTTCCAGCATTTGAAAGGTTTGGAGGGATATCATTTGTTCTGAATTTCCTCCTTTGGATTTCCTCAATCCTTTGGGCTCTTTATGGGGACGTGTTTACCCAAAGTCAGAGTTGCCCTCAGGAGCTAGCAAAGTCTTCATGCACAGAATTGCTATGGATTGGGATACAAAAATTGGACAGCGAGTTGGCCCACCTCGACTTGGAAGTCCTTCAAGCATAAGAGCCTACGTGTCTCAATTTAAAGTTAAGAGCTCAAATATCTGTAATAGGAAGAAGCCATCAGGCTGTGATTGCTGCTGCCGTGGTACCAGAAGCAAACACTCACTTGCCGCCCCCCCCCCCTCCCGAGGCTCGCAGGGCGGGATCTGGAAGCAAGCACTGCTGTCTCCAGCAACTGCCACCAGACCCAGAGCACCAGGCTTAGGCCCCGCAACCCCAACCCCGTGGCAGCTACGCTGAGCATAAGCCTCGTTCTGTTGTTCTTTTTGTTTTGTTTTTGGACATGTACTAAACTTGTATAGCCAAAAAGATAAAAGTGAGGAAGAAAGGAAATTATAATTTGCGTCTAATGTGGCTCAATTGCATATTTGATAAGCCCTCTAAGGGAAAGATAAACGTTTAATCAGATCATTGAAGATGGTGCACGTGAAGCAAGGATACTTGCTTAACTAATGATTGAAAGTGTGTCTGGGAAGAATCCTCGTTGCCTCGAGTGTTGAGATGAGTACTATGATTATCGGACAGAACAATAGTAGTATGACTCTGCCTTGCAAAGCAATTCTCACTTTCAAGTGCCAGTTCTTGCGGGGGATCTCGTTTATTGAATGTGCAACGTCTCCAGAGACTCTTTGGAATAGCAAGTTCTGAGGCTGCCTCTCTGAGGGGGTAATGCATACCAGCACCTCCACTGTGTCACCATTTATTGCTTCTTTTTTTTTAATTCGTTATTTATTGAATCATCGTGAGAACAGTCACAAAGCCTTTCTGTTTAAGTCTCGGTCGGTCATATAATGATCAAACACCCATCCCTTCACCAGTGCACATTTTCTACCACCAAAGATCCCAGTATACCCCCTGTTCCACCTCTCCCCCGTCTGTGTGGCAGATTTTCACTTTACTCTCTCTCTACGTTGATCACATTCAATATTACGACAAAAGACCCACCATTATTATTTGGAATTTTCCCCAACAATCAGACCTGCCAAAAAGACATCATTAGATAATTTGTTTTCTATTGCTGATTATGAAGAGCATATGATGTTGCGCGGCCGCTATTGTGGCCACGCAACTTTGGATTTCTGATATTCTAGTAATAAGTCTGGAGGGATTACAGCCAAAAGCCCTTAGGATCTGAGATTGGTTTGTGTGCCTCTGGAATCATGGTCATTCAGGAGCTGGAGGAGGCATCCGTGGGTGGCAACTTGGGGCCTTGTCAGGGCGGGGAGCAGGGCTGGTTCCACCCGTAATTCCATGATGCCCTGCCTGCCTCGTCACTGCAATCTCATACCTGGCTGTCTATTAGGCTCTGAAAGATAGCGGCCACTGTGTCACCACCGCCATGGGAAAAGGCAGAGGGACAAACACCCTTCCCCTCCTGGGGTGGCATGGTGCCGTAGTTTAATGCACAGTCCAATTACATTTCGGTTGGGCATTATATTTTGCTCACATTTTTTCACCACTGTTCAAGCCTGCTTTGGGGGGACAGATGCTAGATAATTTACTTTCCATTGCTCACGTTGCATATCAGGAAAGGTCCACAGCCGCATAGGCAGCCCCGTGGTTTGGAAGAATAGTCCTAATATTCAGAAGAATAGAAGAAAGTTGTGGAACCCACCGGCCAGGTTTCTTCACTGCTGTATGCAACTAGATGGCACTGGGGGCGGCTTGAGGGTGTTACTTCTGGGGTCAGGGGCTGACTGGGAGCTGGGATGGAACTGCCCGGTCCAGTGTCCCTCTGTGGCTCAGAAGAATAGTCCTGGTGCCCACATACAACAGCCGTATTTGTAGAAGTTCATGGTCGCCAGGATTCCTTCTGGAGAAGGCGGGGAGACAGCATCTGCTCCATCTGGGACCTCCTAGCAATATCGGCTTGGTACAGGGCCTGGAGAATTCGCCAGTCAGGTTTCTTCACTGCTGTGTCCATTCACTGCTTCTTAACCCTCTGGAGCTAGATTGGCATTTCATTCAGTCAGCACATTACTTTCGATACATTACAACTGGCGAATTCTCTCTTTGTCCTCGATTCTTTTGCTCCCTCCACAGCCTATTTATTGCTTTCTGGAATCGTTCCTGAGTGTGTCCGGTGCTTTGCTCTTTCCTTTCTTTAGTGCACTGCAGGGAACTGACCTCCAAGATTCTCCCGTGAGCCTCAGCTCTTTCTTCATCTCATACCTTCTGCATGAGATGACTCCTCAGGGGTCACAGATGTATCTGACTTAGATGTATTTGTCACTATACCTAGATGTGCTGGTGGTTCCGGAAGCAGCGTCCCTTCTTTATATGTGTCTTCATACCCAGACACCTGCCCCAATAGTTGGTACGATGGGACACTCACTTCTTGTGCTCACAAATGGACCACTAACTTCTTTTGATGTTAGATCTCTAGTTATCACTGCTCATTTAAACCTGGATCTTCTCCCTCCCCAAATTTCTAAAACCAAATTCATCATGTTTCGTAAGCTTAGCTTTCAGAAAGCTGCAACCCTATCATTCCACTTAGCCAGGAGAAAACTAATTTGGCTGCATCCTATTATTTTAGTTCTAAGTTTCTCCCTTCTTTTGTTTATGCTGAGAATCTATGCTTCAGCCTGATGTAAGTTCTCCCTCAACATCTTTACCTATTCTCTCTCCCTTTCATTACTGTATCACTGCCCTATCTCGGGGCTTAATTTGCATACATTGAAATTCTGATTATTAGGCTTTTTAGAGATTCTCTGTTTAGAAGGATGATTAAATTCAGAAAGTTAACCCTCAGCTTCAATCTGTCCTCCTTGCGATTTATAGATAAACATCCCTAAAACTGTGTGTGTGTGTGTGTGTGTGTGTGTGTGTGTGTGATGGGTGCAGGGGGAATTATCTATCAATTCAAGTGCTCAAAAATTTTAATGGTTCCCACCCAACACAGTCCAGTCCAAACACATGTCCTAAATGGTACACCCCCACCTCCACCTCTGCATTCAGGGCTACCCAATCATGTCACCTAGAGCATGTCACCTGACCTGCTGTCTGTCTTTGGGACACTTCTTAGTCATCATGTGAGGCTCCCCCCCCCCATCTTTCCATTTGTGAAAGACTTTCTTTGTAAGGTAAATAAAGGAAATTTATTATATAGATCCAGGGACTTCCTAGAACACAAAGACAAGGATGAAATGGGGCCTGAGGAAGGACTAGAGAAGTCAATGTATCTCTTTACTGAGGTCCTTGTCCCTGTAGGGAAGACTCTTCAGCCAACAACAGTGTCTGTTTCAGATGATAAGAAAAGAAAGCAGCACATTTTATCTGAATTGCTTCCTTTGTTTTTCTGGTGGATATTTTCTTCCTGAGTTATTCACTCTTTCTAGGAAGGGACTAAATATTTTAATCCTTTCATTCATCCCTGATTGACTGGTGAGAGACTGGATGAAACATCACCTTGAATTTTACCTGTCTGTAAGTTCCACCTACTTCCAAGATCTGGAAGTGATGCCTTCACTTGTCAGGGTGCTTATGTGGGATTGTAACACCTGATAGACTAGGAAAACTGCTGATATCACAGCCTCACAGGCTAAAAAGTTTCTCAGAGTATTACATGGCAATAATCCTTTTTTGTGGGACCTTAAAGTCAAAGGACCAAAGGAAGCAATCTCTGAGTCTGGAAATGGGTATCATCAAGGTCAGTGTTGACTTCCGGATTGCCAGCCCAAGTAGCCATTTTGTAGGTTTGATCTTTTTTGATCTCCTGTAGCTGCACTCTCCACTTCTTCCTTCTTAGAACATGGCCCAGTGGTCTCTGTTCTGTTTCTCTTGACACGGTTATTTCCCAAAATGTGATTCCGGTTCTGTTCTCTGTTGTCATGCTCTCTCTTGATAATTGCAAATGTGGCTTGCTTATTTGACTATTTTCTGCACTTTCATGATCCCTAAATAATATATCTTTAGTTTAGATGCTTTGACTGAATTCCCGAAAGACATCTTGAATTAGATGTCTTTATCGGAAGCTCAAAAAATCAGCACAGCTAAAATGGACTCTCTGAGTGATCTTTCCATCAGGCAAGCTTAGTGCTCTCTTACCCAGCTTGACTAACTCCTTTAAGCCAGTGTGATCAACATTTTTGCATTCAGATATCCTAAAATAATTTGCGATAACTAGGACTAGGGAGATAGCTCAAAGGCTGGAGCACATGATTTGTCTATAGGATCCTGGGATTTGATCTGTGAGGTTGTATGGTTCCCCATGTACCAATAGAGTGATCACCAAGCACTACACAGAAACTAGCCCCCCAGCACTGTGAGGTGTGGTTTCCCCACCAAATTGAGAAATTACATACCACTTCACATATTTAGGTTGACATTTAAAACTTTTTGTTAAAAATTTACTTCACAAGACGCAGTGTTTTGTTTTTAGGGCGATACTCAGCAATACTCATGGGTTACTCCTGGCTCTGTGCTCAGGGGGCCATTTGGGATGCCAGGGATTGAACCCAGGTTGGCTGTGTACAAGGCAAGTGCCTTACCCACTGGATTATCACTCCAGCCCCCCAAATTATTTTTCTTTTGGGGTGACACCCAGCGATGCACAGGTGTTACTTCTGGTTCATGCACTCGGGAATTACTCCTGGCGATGCTCAAGGGATCATATGGGATGCTGGGAATCGAACCCGGCTGGGTTGGCTGCGTGCAAGGCAAACGCCCTACCCGCTGTGCTGTCACTCCAACCCCAGCCCCCAAATTCTTAAGACAGTTCTACAAGGTGCCTTTGTGACTATCCATGTGACACAGATAATTACATTAAAATTTCATTGGTGAGAAATCAGCCCATAATCAATAATGAAAAAGTGCTAGAGTAAGAACACAAATCCAACTCCCTTCCCCGCTCAAAGAACACTGGGGATGCAGAATATGGATGCCAAGTTACTTTTTGAGAGACAGTGGAGTCCACAGTGGACTGTATATGGATTACCGAGGAAACATGACCTCAACCCTTCAGAGTAGCATTATTATATTGAGTGAAACGGTTACAAGAACATTCACAGTACAGATATCTGTTTTTTCCCCTGTTGCCAAAAAGCATGGGTAATTGGACGTTGTTTAACTTTCTTAGACATTTGGGGCCATTTTCAAGATGATCTTTAAGATCCTTTCCGGTTTTCAGCATCTTTAATTAGAGGATAACTTCGGCTTAGAGGAATGAAATGTATTTAATGGTTTCTGTGAGCAATAGGATTCTGTGTCTTTAGGGGCCAGAGCCATAGTGGAGCAGGCAAGGAACTTGCCCCTTTCCAATGGCTGACCCAGGTTCAGTCCCCAGTACCCCATAAGGTCTCCCGAGCCCACCAGTCCCCAGTACCCCATAGAGTCTCCTGAGCCCACCAGGAATAATCCTAAGCACAGAGTAAGTCAGCACCGCCACGTGTGGCCCCTAAAACAACAGCAACAACAAAATACAAAAAACAAGCACATAAACAAACAAAAATGGGGCGGAGGGCTGGGGAGGAAGGAAAGAATCCTGGTGCTTGTGGGGGACAAGGTTGTAACTACAGAGGCTGAAGCTATAGGACAGCTGGTAGGGTGTTTGCCTTGCACGCGGCCGACCTGGGTTTGATTCCCAGCATCCCATGTGGTCCACTGAGCACCGCCAGGAGTGCAGAGCTAGGAGTAACTCCTGTGCATTGCCGGGTGTGACCCAAAAAGCCAAAAAAAAAAAAAAGGTATGACTACAGCTGAGGCTGGGCCCTGTCACTTGCCTTAGTCTGGTGCAGAGATTTCTTGAAGGAGGAAAATGAAGTCTTGTTCCTTCTTTTATCGTGAGATAAACCACCAGTGTCTCTTCTCTTTCCATTAATTCTTTTAGAAACAGAATAAATTGATTTGAGACATTGGATCAAAGGGGATGTATTTCCTCCACAGACCTCTTAGCTTTCAGGTTCAAAGAGGAAGTCAGAGAAAATTGGGTTTTGAAATCCTCTCTTTGGAGTGGCCAATATTGCATTTTAATTTAATTTGTTAGAATTTCACCTTTTGCTTTTGGTGGACCGGTTCGATGAAATAAAATTATATCTGGGGCATTTATGTGACAGAGATTGCTTAATCATTCCTTCTGAGTCCAGCTGTTAAGGCCACAGACTCTTTAGGAAATTTCCCACATTACCTCCTATCGTGAGAGCGTTTGAGTTTGTTGTGTATATATAAACAGACCCAGAGCTGTTGTAATATTCGAGCTGGGCTACCTGCTAAGATGTTTCCAAGCTGAGTACATTTGGAGCAGTGGGGACTGGCCTGTTAATTCCCAGCCTCTTCAGCAGGTTTTTCAAACTATACGTTGCCCAAACCTGCACTGTCTGTAGCACTGTCCTCCCATTGTTCATTGAGTTGTTCAAGCGGGCACCAGTAATGTCTCCATTGTGAGACTTGTTGTTACTGTGTTTGGCATATCAAACACATCACTGGTAGCTTGCCAGGCTCTGCCATGCGGGCGGAATATTCTCCGAGAGGGGAGAAGGAATCGAACCCGGGTCGGCCTCATGCCAGGCACAAACGCCCTACCCGCTATGCCATCGCTCCGGCCCTGTCCAAACCTAGTGACATAAAATCATAAATTGAAGGCTGTTAAAGAGCCTAGATTTAACAGGACCCAACAGATACTCATTGGCTAAATTCACCTGGTCCAGTCTCTTTGCCTAATGCAGAAATCCTTCTGCAGGACCCTGGCTCTGGTCAGGAGCTCCGGGTCTACACCTCACTGGCCTAGGAAGGACCATCAGAGATACTTGCTTACTCACCCACACGTCTAATATTTTCCTCTCTGTTCCTGTTAACGGAGAGAACAGCAGCAGTGGAGAGAATCGCTCTCCGTGGCAAGCTGTCAGCTCTCGCTGCCATCTGTTTATCGTCCGTCCATTCTCCTTTCCCCGTCTGTCTGGAGCATTTTGGTCCTCCTTTGAAGAACTCGGCCTCTTCCCTCTAGTCCTGTTTCTTTTATCCATTGGCCTCAGGAACAAGAGGTAAAATGGACCCCTAGACACCCCACAGACGTAAATATCTGTCATGAATTGAGCAGGTTTTTACATTAGAGTATACTTGTATTATATAACACTCTATGATTTTATTTTCAGAATGCCTACAATTTTAGTTTAAATTTTCTGGGTTTTATTTCTGTTCGTTTATGTGCCATGCCCAGAGGTGCTTAGCGGCTGCTCCTAGGTCTGTGCTCGGCAGTTGCTTTTAGCACTGTTTCGGGGACAAGGCAGTGCTGGACTCTGCGTGCAAGCAGATTCGACCCTTTAAGCTCTCTGGTCATTCCGGTCCCAGAATTCCAAAGATTTTAGTTATGTGTAAAGCTATGCTTTAATTCTGACTAAAAGTGAATCAAAAATAAGCTATTTATCACGGCCACGGCCCCAGAAGCACAAGGACTTAATGCAGAACCCGGCAGCTTGGAGCAGAAAAGTGAATGGACTATGCGTTAATCCAGGACATCAGGTCTGTCCAGAGGGGAAAGGGTGTTGCCCCAGTCGCCTTCTCCTCTCTGGAAAGAAAGATGGCGGCCGCATGGGAGCCTTGTGGACAGCAGGTATGAGCCGGGGTAGTGGGGGCGACTAAAACCTCATGGGAAGGGGGGCGTTTCGGTCCGCCCTTCACGCCCTACCGAGGCCACCAGTTGCCCCCCACTAGCGGCTCTCCAGCACGGCCACGTCTCCAGTGCACAGAAACCAATTTCTTAACTATCTGACTTTCAGTAGAAATACTTCCAGGTTCAATAAGTAAAATAGCAGAAATCCAAAACCAACATTTAATTCTTGAACCCAGCTGTAGAAAGCAAATCACTTCACAATGCTTTTTCAGCATGTCTGATTTGGGGGGGGCGGGGTAAACTCTAAATAATAGTGGTGAATCTTTTATTGAAACAATGAATCTAATCAAAGCAGATAGAGTGTTAACTAGAATTCATCTGCCCCACAGGGACTGGGAGGGGTGGGGGGTGGGGTTTTATTGGGGTTCTTCATGGTAAAAAATAAGTTTTGGTAAAGGGAAATGTGTTTGATATTTGCATGACTGAGACCTAAACCTGAAAGCTTTGTAACCTTTCCCACGGTGATTCAATAAAGAAATAAAAAAAAAAAATAAAAAAAAATAAGCTATTTATATATAAGGTAAAGGTAAAGGCCCTCCCATTGATCGTCGATTTGCTCTAGCGGGCCCAGTAACGTCTCCATTGGAGACTTTGTTGTTACTGTGTCTGGCATATCGAATACTCTCGGTAGCTTGCCGGGCTCTCCGAGAGGGGCGGAGGAATCGAACTCGGGTCGGCCATGTTGGCCGCTTGTAAGGCAAACACCCTACCGCTGTGCTATCGCTCCAGCCCTATTTATATATAAGTATATATATACATATAGATTTTTTAAAAATTGAATTTATACATGTTGACATAATGTATTGATCAACTGGCCATGTCCAGGAATATAGTAAGATATATATTTCGTAAATTACATATTTATCATACAATTAAAAGATTTGGGGAGCCACACACCTGGTGGTGCTCAGGTCTTGCTCTTGGCTACGCACTCAGCGATCATTTCTGGTGGAGTTTAGGGAACCATATGGGGTGCTGGGAATCGAACCCAGATCACTGGATGCAAGGCAAATCATGCCCACTGTACTATCTCTCTGCCTTATCCCACAAAGGAGTTTAGCCTATGTTTGTTCTATTCCCCAGAATTTGTACATTTTAGTGTGAAATCAGTTTTTGACCATACCTAAGTAAATTGAAAATAAAATATTTTGTATAAAAATGTATATGATTTGAGAGTGTCCAGAAAACAAATAAAATATAAAACTAGGGAGCTGGAATAAGAACAAAAAATATATAAAGTTATTAGAATATATTTTCTAGAAATATCTATTTTTCCCAAAATACTCAAAATCATCCTAAAATTAAAAGGGAAATGCTAATTTTAAATAAAAATTATTTTTAAAAGCTGACCTTTTACTTTCTAAAGGAAGTAAATTTGCATATATCTTATTCGCATTTCTTCCACAAAGTAAAATATTCACAACTCTCTGGCTTGATGACCATCCAATTGCTTATGTAGAGAAAAAGTATCACACATAATGCATGCTGCTTTTATGTTTATCTCTATGCCTATATATAGAAATATGTAAATGCTGTGTGAATTCTTTAATATTGTAAAATGTTGCTCAGCCACCATTTTGGGATTGGGAGGCTAATTTTAATTATCGAAGGAATCAGAAAATGAGCCATGAGAAGAAATAAGAAAGTAGGCAATTAGCACCACTGGGAAAAAAACATCTCATTAGTCCAGACTCCATAGCACTCATGCTATCTGAGGAAAATGACATGCCACATTAGGAAAAAAATCAAAAATATCTCACAAACTAAGTGACTGTTCAGTTAGTTACCTAAGGGATTCTGCCCTGGAGTGTCTCTATGTGTTGAAAGTAGTAACTCGCCTCAATTCAGGGGCAGGACAATCTAGAAAGGAGTACTTTTAGTGTAGCTCAACTTTTGTTTGGAGGTCAAAGGTCAAGTTCTGAGGGAATCCAGGTTTGCATTGGGCTCACTCCTGAGTGACAGTTTCTAAAACAAGTTTTGTGGTGGAGAGAGGGAGGGAGAGAAGGGAGAGACAGGGAGAGAGACAGAGAGACAGAGAGAGAGAGAGAGAGAGAGAGAGAGAGAGAGAGAGAGAGAATTACACAGTGCTCCTAAGTGACAGAGGTTTTCTTTCACTTAATCACTTAACTTCCCGTTAGTCGTCGATTTGCTCGAGCGGGCGCCAGTAACGTCTCCATTTGTCCCTGTCGCGTGCTAGTGTAGCCCAATGGCATCTGTTCGCTCCGGGAACATGAAGGGCCTCAAACCGATCGTTCATGATCTTGATGAAGAAGTCTGACCATCTGGTAGGTGGGCGGCCACGCGGTCTCTTGACATCCCGTGGAATCCAATCAATAACAGCTCTAGTCCAACGGTCGTCTTTAAATCTCATTACGTGACCAGCCCATCTGATTTTCGACACCTTGGCAAATGAGACAGCGTCCCTGATCCTTGATCGTCGATGGATGTCAGAACTCCGGATTCTTTCTCTCACTTGAGTGAAACGTGATATTCCAAGCATAGCTCTTTCTATTCTTCTTTGGGAGACCTGAATAGCGTTCTCATCTTGTTTGCGTAGGGCCCAGGTCTCTGAGGCATATGTTAATGCAGGAAGAACAGTGGAATCAAAGAGATGTGCCCGGAGCCGGAGGTTCTTCGTCCTCTTAGCTATTTCTTCGACGTTCTTGAAGGCGTTCCAAGCCGCTCTCTTCCTCCTGCGCAGCTCGGGTGCCAGGTCATTTCTCATGTTGACCTCTCGACCTAGGTACACATAGCTGTTGTATTCGGAGATGGTCGTTCCATTGAGAGCGAATGGGGCGTCAGGAACAAGGCTGTTTCTCATAAACATTGTCTTCGTAAGATTCAGCTGTAGTCCGACCTTTCCACACTCACGGTCAAAGTTGGCCAGCATTTGTGCCGCTTGGCTGATGTTTGGTGTTATTAAAACAATGTCATCAGCAAAGAGGAGGTGGTGTAGTTGCCGACCATCTATCTTCACTCCCATTCCTTCCCATTCCAGTCGTCGCATGATGTTCTCGAGGGTGGCACTGAAGAGTTTCGATGAAATGGTATCACCCTGCTGCACTCCTCTCTTGACATCAACGATCACTTCTTTGTAGAATGGTGAGATCCTGGTAGTGAATCCGCAATAGAGCTCACGGAGGATCCTCATGTATTGGACTTGAATGCCCTGATTGGCTAGGGCTTCAATGACCGCTTCCGTCTCAACAGAATCAAAGGCCTTCTTTAAATCAATGAACGTTAAACAGAGCGGCATCTTGAACTCCCGAGAAACCTCAATGAGCTTGGTTATCGTGTGGATATGGTCGATGGTGCTGAATCCTTTGTGGAACCCGGCTTGCTCGCATGGTTGTCCTTCATCTAGTGTTCTGCCAATCCTATTTAGGATGACTCGAGTGAACAACTTGTAGATGACAGACAATAGGCAGATCGGGCAATAGTTGCCAATGTCATGGATGTCTCCCTTCTTGAACAGTAGTATGGTCCTGCTGGTTTTCCATTGGGACGGAACCTTGCATTCAGACAGGTAGCGAGTGAAGAGCCGAGCCAGTGTATTGATGGTTTTCTTTAATGATTTTTTTCTTGGGGGGCCAGAGCTGGTGGTGCTCAGGGCTTGCTCCTGGCTCTGTGCTCAGGGATCATTCCTGACTGTGCTCAGGGGACCATATGGGATGCCAGAGATAAATCTGGGTTGGCTGCATGTAAAAACCCTGTCTGCTATACTGTCTCTCCAGCCCTCACCCCCCACAACTGACAGTTTTCTTTTTTTTGCTTTTTGGGTCACACCTGGCGATGCACAGGAGTTACTCCTAGCTCATGCACTCAGAAATTACTCCTGGCGGTGCTCGAGGGACCATATGGGATGCTGGGAATTGAACCTGGGTCGGCTGCATACAAGGCAAACATCCCACCCGCTGTGCTATTGCTCCAGCCCCACTGACAGTTTTCTTAAGTGTGTGTGTGTGTGAGAGAGAGAGACAGAGACAGAGAGAGAGAGAGAGAGAGAGAGAGATGCAGTACTATCTAACTAGAGACCAGGCAAAACTACTTAATACTTGTTTTTCTGTTCCTTTGTGCTTCTGGGTGGGGAAGTAAAGTAAGTTAGAATGATAAGAACAATTTTACAGCTGTACTGGGATTTTTAGGGCTGGAGCGATAGCACGGTGGGTAAGGCATTTGCCTTGCATGCAGCCAACATGGCCAACCCAGGTTTGATTCCTCCGCCGCCCCTCTCGGAGAGCCCGGCAGGCTACTGAGAGTATCTCGCCTGCACGGCAAAGCCTGGCAAGCTCCTCGTGACGTATTCGATATGCCAAACACAGTATCAAGTCTCACGATGGAGACGTTACCTGGCCCGCTCGAGCAACCTGATGAACAACGGGAGGACAGTGTTACAGTGCTATTCTAGACACTGGAAGAGTTCTTGAAAGTTGCCCTCAGTTTACTCTCAGCTCTTACAAACTTTTCAGATCTTGCCCTTGTAATTGAGAAAAAGAAAGCAAGAAAGCAAGAAAGCAAGAAAGAAAACCCTGCTGGCCATTTACTGGTCACTTGCTGGAGGGGGTTAAGTCCCGTGTGTCTGTCTCAGTGCCAGACTCTGGGGTGGGTCCTCAAAGCTGTCTGTATTCACCTCTAGGCGCTAATGATCCCAGATGCATCACTGGCTCCAAGACCTCATGGTTCCTTGATTCTGTGTCATTTTTCTTGTAGCTTCACAGGCTTCTCCCTGCCGACTCAGGGTTTGGTCCTGGTTTGGACCAACGCGATATTAACACACTTCTCAGAGACTTGAAAAGGGCATAGACACATGCATTTTTTGGTCCTACTCTGTTTTTTTGGTCACTGCCATGAGTAGATTCTGACCTGACTTGTCAACCACTGCCAGAAAGAGTGTCTGTCCTGTCCCCTTTCCTGAGGGCCTGCAGAGAGACAAACCCAAAGCCCGGCCAGGGCAGGGGGAAATGTCCCCAGCTCACTGTTACTATCCTCTGAGTTGGGCCTTTGACATACCCCTGCTTGGGAAAGAGACTCTGATGAACTCAGAGTTGAAATTCTGTAGCATCATGGCCTTTGGACCCTCCCTTTGCTTCTACCCCCAAAATGGGACTGGGTTGTGTTTTCTATTTTAGTTTTTTAGATTTTGTACCATACCCGGTGGTGCTCAGGACTTATTCCTGGCTCCGTGCTCTGGGATCACTCTTGGTGGAGTTCAGGGACCCACATGGAGTATTGGGGAACAAACCTAGTTTTGTCGAGTGCAACGGAAGCATCCTACCCACTGTAGTATCTCCCTGGCCCCGAGGCTATTGTTTTGGGTTTTCCTCTCACTCTTTTGTGGTTTATTTTTTTTTTATTTATTTTTAATGTGTGTTTGTTTGTTTGTTTGTTTTTGGGCACACCTGGCAGTGCTCAAGGACTCACTTCTGGTTCTGAATTTAAGGATCTCTCCTGGCAGGCTTAGGGGAACATATGGAATGCTGCGGACTGAATCTGGGTAGGTCTCATGCAAGGCAAATGCCCTCCATGCTGTATGATCACTCCAGTCCCATTCTTCTCAGTTCTAATGTGGTCCGTGACCCTTTGTGTCTTTTCAGGATTATAATGTCAACCCCAAATCTTATCCACTTGACAGGAATTCTTACCATGCATAACTCTTGCCAACTTGCTCTCCTAGCAGATGGAATTCTGAGTTATTACCTAGAAAATGTAGAAATTTTTAAAAATTAAGAAGCATACTTTTCTTGACACTCTTACCTGATTATCCCGGAGCTTCATTTATAATGAAAATAATTGTTGTCTGTTTGTTTTGGGACCCCAGCCGGCAGTTCTGCGGGTTTACTCCTGGCTCTGCACTCAGGGCTCACCTCTGGAGGAGCCCGGGGTCTCCATGTGGTCCTGGGGATTGAACCCATGTCAGCCACATGCAAGGCAAGGACGATACCAACTGCACTATTGTTCCAACCCCTGGGGCTTCATTGATGTGTCCAGGAAAGAGGAGCTTTACTGATGATATCGAGACTTTTCTGACTTACCATAAGCGTTTTCTTTATTCCTGAGCGCTGGGCCCGGGCTCTCCCAGGCAGCCTTCCCAGCTTCGACTCAGTAGTTGAGGAAGTTGAGGCACGGTTCCCGTGCCTGCTTTTCTTCTACTACTCCACCTCAAGTCCAGCTCTTCGTGCTCACCTCAAATGCTCCTTGACCTTTCTCTTCTCCGCATTGGGATGAAATTGTCCCTGGCCATCCCTTGTAGTCTATAGCTCGAGAAACACTGTTTTAATTCAACTTACTTTTTTTCCCTTCCTTTTTGGGTCACACCTGGCGATGCTCAGGGGTTACTCCTGGCTCTGCACTCAGGAATTACTCTGGTGGCGCTCGGGGGACCGTATGGGATGCTGGGAATTAAACCCGGTGAGCTGCGTGCAAGGCAAATGCCCTCCCCGCTGTGCTATCGTTCCAGCTCCTCAACTTACTTCTCACTTATGCTACACCCCTATGTGGATGTCAGACATTTCTGCTCAATTGCAAATTGCCTGAAGAGTTGTCTCACTCCAGTAACCCTTGAGGATTAAGAACTAACAAAAATTAAAACAGTGTTTTACATTCATAATTAAATAATTTGTAATAACCCCACTCTAGCTATCAGACTGGATGGGGCTTAACTGTTCAGTGATCACAGGTACAGATATTTGAGCTTTCTTGCAAAAGCAAGTTTGCTTTCTCTCTGAAGCAGACAGACCAGTCCTGATCATGGGTTAGGAGGAAGGAAATGTAAACAGAGCATCAGGGCTGAAAGATTTGGGAAGAGAATGGTGGGAGGGGGGGGGGGGGGAAGAGGGAGGAGAGAGAGAGTGAAAGAGAGGGAAGAGAGAGAGAGGGAGGAGAGAGAGAGGGAGGGAGGGAGGAGATGGAGGAGAGAGAGGAGAGAGAAAGAGGAGAGAGAGCCCCTTGTGTTTCTGGTATCAGAGAAAAATGGTCTGTGCCGGAAGCAGACACCAACCTCATGCTAATAATAAAGCAATGCCCAGACTCTGGGACTTTATACCTATGACAAAAAGATGCTTTTTCAGCCTGGCCAAAGAATTGTGTTATCGTTGCTTTTATTGTTAAGCAGATGGTGCTCCTAAGATGCCCTAAGCTATTACTTTCTTTATGCGTTTTCATCAGAAATATTTATTATTGCTGTCTACGCCCATTTGTCTTCTGGGATTATTTTCCTGCATGATTCTATGTCTCCATAGAAAACTGCTCCTTTGGGGGGCATAAAATAGTCGTCTTCAGAAGAGAAATCAGACTGAGTCATTGGAGTACCAATGAAACGAGAAGTTCTCTGAGCAGAAGTCCCATCATTTCTATGACCTTTGGGTTTCTCGAAAGCCCTCCTCCAGCACCACCCAGAGTGTGACTCTCACATTATGTCAAGGAAAAGGAGCCTTTCAGAATCTTCGAGAGCCCCTTTTCTCTCTGCAGCCATGGTGGAGTCGTAGGAATTGCCCAGATTCCCAGGCCCAGTTAATGAGAGAGCCACATTCCCTCCCTGCTGTTTTTGTTCCCAGCAGAGTGGGGAATGATCCATGCAAACGGTATCCAGTCTAGGATGGAGTCGACCAGCCACATTTGTGGCACAAGCACAGAAAATGGTCAAGAAATCCAGTTAGGCTAGAATCCTGGCCAAGTAACTTCCAAATTCTCACCTTGCAACAGCCCCTCGGCGGACTGCCTGCCTCGGAGCCCTGCCATGCAGCTCAGCCCAGAGTTCAGGAGAGTTGAAAGCAGGCGTCTGCGTTGTGCTCCATCCACAGCTGCCTACAAACTCAGTTCACGAATTCGGCATCCAGGTTAGATCCACTCTTGATACTCAATGGTGAATTCCGCCAGAAGGCCCCGTGCACAGCATCACCTCAAGGAAGAGCGTGATTTTATTTATTTACTTATTTATTTATTTATTTTTTGATTTTTGGGTCACACCCAGTGATGCTCAGGGGTTACTCCTGGCTCATGCACTCAGGAATTACTCCTGGCAGTGCTCGAGGGACCATATGGGATGCTGGGATTTGAACCCGGGTCAGCCACGTGCAAGGCAAACGCCCTACCCACGGTGCTATTGCTCCAGCCCCAAGAGCATGATTTTAGCATATAGCAGGGGGCCAGGGCCAATGCTCTAGTTATTCTCCTTTAGAATCCTTCCCCAAGGGCTGCAGATACATTAATATATATATATATAATATATATATATATATATTTGCTCGAGCGGGCCCAGTAACGTCTCCATTGGAGACTTTGTTGTTACTGTGTTTGGCATATCAGTACATCACGGGGAGCTTGCCAGGCCCTGCTGTGTGGGCGAGATACTCTTGGTAGCTTGCTGGAGAGATAGCATAGCAGGTAGGGCGTTTGCCTTGCACACCACTGACCTGGGTTCAATTCCCAGCATCCTATATGGTCCCCTGAGCACCACCAGGAGTAACTCCTGAGTGCAGAGCCAGGAGTAACCCCTGTGCATCGCCTGCTGTGACCCAAAAAGCAAAATACATATATATAGATAGATAGATAGATAGATAGATAGATAGAGAGAGAGAGAGAGAGCCAGAGAGAAAGTACAGGGGTTAGAGCACCTGCCTTGCATGCATCTGACCATGGTTTGGTACTCGGCTCCCTCTGGCCCCCCCCAGCACTGCTGGGTAATCCCCCGCCCTGCCGGGCCCCAGCTGCACTGCATCCCCAGGTCCTAGCAGTCACCCACAGGCCAAACCAGAATTTCTGGGAGGAACCCCTGTGTCTCCTGAGCACTGTCTGGGAGATCTCTTCTCCCTAGGTTAGTAACTTTTACCAGCTCAAAAGTGGGATGGTATCACTGGTCTTTCTCTTCCTTTTGAATCTGGGAGGGCTTGAGTCCTACCCCTCCCCCCCCCCCCAGTGCTTAGGGCTATTTTTGGATCCCTGCTCAGGGATCCAGCCTCCTTTGTGGAAGATATCTGGTCAGCCCGTCGAGCTATATCCACGGCTCTTGTATCCCAAACTTTCCAAGCTAGATCTTGAATCGGACTCACCATCTTTCCTCTGCCATACCCCTGTGCCACTAGCCTCTCTACCGATTTCCCAGGGCCTCTCTTCCTAAAACTTCTCCACAGAGCAGCCAGGACTATTTTCCTCCCTTCCCCCCAAGGCCAGCGATTGGGTCCACCGTCCCCAATCCAGGCCCTTACCTGAATGCTCAAACACTGCTCTATTGCCAACCACAGGGTCCTACTTTCCATCAGGTCATTCTACTAACATTTCCTAGTTACTAAGTAAGTGATGCTTGGAGGGCTCGCTCGGGATGGGAGATGCATGCTGAAAATAGACTATGGACCATACATGATGGCTGCTTAGTACCTGTATTGCAAACCATAACACCCAAAGGGAGAGAGAAAGAGGGAATGTGCCTGCCGCAGAGACAGGGGGTGGGAAAGGGGTGGGGGTGGTGGGAGGGATACTGGGAACATCGGTGGTGGAGAATAGGCACCAGTTGGAGGGATGGGTACTTTGAACACTGTATGACTGAAACGTAATCATGAAAGTTTGTAAGTCTGTAATGGTATCTCACGGTGATTCATTTAAAAATAAATAAAATAAAATAAAAATTCCTAGTTACTTCCCCTTTCAGAGGACACACTGCAAACAGCTGACCACAGTCTGCAGAGCTTGGCAAAGATGCTGGGCAAAGATGCCCACCTTCCTCCATCCATCACCCCAACCTCCCCTCCCCTTGTGGTCCAGAGATGGCACCTTCCCTTGGTTCCTGGAACAGGCCACACTTGCGCTGGGGCTTTGCACTTTTCAATGTTGTCCATGGGAACAGCTCCCCCTCGGTCTGCACGTGTCTGCCTTCTCCCCTCACCAGGCTCCCTCCTTCTTGTCCCCCAAAGGAATCCTTCAATCATGTGGATTTTTTTTCACCCAAAGATAGGCCTTCTTTTCCCCTTAGTTCTTATTTTGATCTGAAACTTTCATTCGTTTACATCGCTGTGTTTTACTCTTCCCAGAAGACTCACTGAGAGGAAAGGTGTTTAATTGTCTTGTTAACTAATGTTATCCCGCCTGACAAATTCGCCATGAATGTTTATCGTGTGGATGGAAGGTGCCTAAGGATTCATGAGGCATATTGCGTCCGTCCGTGGCCAGCCAATCCCGATGCTAACTCGTGTCAACATGACCGTTTCCTTAGGCCTTCGGTCTGTCTCCACTCTGGTGGTACTACGCTGTGTCCTAAGCAGCCACCCTGCAGCGGGCTAGTCTCCCATCTCTGCCTCTGTGCAAACCCCACTGGACAGTGCTCGGCTTTGCCCTCTTACCCGTGATTCTCAGTCTTACTGACTGGCTTTGAGATTGCACTGGAATATTCCTTCAGCATTCTGGAACCAAACTGCCTGACTCAGGGCTCTCCCTAGCGCATCTTCACGGAAATATGGGCTCAGGCCCTGGTGCTTCTTGTGAATCTGTAGCATCCCATTAGGACCCGCAGCCAAGACCATCCCATAGGGTTCACTGGCAGCAGTAAACATTTCCCAGCATTGCACTTGATCAGACCCACCTGGGTCCCCGGATGGCCTTGACACACGGACACAGTTCTGGGAGACAGCAGAGCAGTGAGCCTCCCCATCTACCCCCGCAGACATGGGTTCTGGCGTCCCAACATGTGTGTCCCAGCTCTGCTGTTGGCACTGCAGTTCTCCTATCTGTGCCCACTTTACCCAGTGCCCATCTCTGAGGGAACAGCACCTCTGTTTGTCCCACTCCCTCTTTGGGGAGTGGGCTCCGAAGCTGGGCACCTCCCTGACCACCCCATGGCCTATGCTCCACGTCTCTGAGCCTCTCCACTCTGGGGACCACCCTGCTGGGATCACTGCCCGGGCCCTGTCCCCATCCTCTGCAGATGTCACGTGCCACCGTCCTGGAGTGGCCTTCTGCCTCATCTGCTGCCACACCTGTCCCTACGTGTGGGTCCTTCTCTGTGCAGAGGACGTCACTGTTCGTTTGACTGACTCTATTTGGAATGTCCTGCAGATCTGATTCTGATCATCCAAACCAGAGTGGCAGCACCTCACGGTCCAGTGTGAGCTTTGGGGACTGTTGACACAGAACAGGGTGTGTCTGTCAGCTGATCCTCCTTGGGAAAGCGGAATTGGTTGCCTATGGCTGTGTCTCCATACCCGGCGTTGCACAGAGCTCTTGAACCAAGCAAGACGCAGCACCCAAGCCCAAGATGTCTGTTTATTGTCTTGTGTGCCACACTTAGCGGGTGCCCAGGGCTTATTCACTCCTGGCTCTGAGCTCAGAGATCACTTCTGGTAGGACTCTTGGGGACCATGTGGGTGCTGGGGATCAAACCAGGATCAGCTGCCTGCAAGACAAGGCCCCTTCCTGCTGTACAGTCTCTCCCGGCTTCCTTGCCTAGGGTTTCTAGAACCATCTGGAGTACCCTGTGGGCTTCCGGAAGCCGTTTCTTACTCATGGGCTCTCACCTGGTTTCCTTGTCACCGGGTCCTTTCCTCCAGACCCAGGGAAATGAGAGCCAGGGAGAGCCTTTGACAAGTGAGACATTTCCCCCGGGTCTCTGCACCACTTCCTGTCAAGGAAAGGCC
This sequence comes from Sorex fumeus, assembly GCF_029834395.1. Classification (NCBI taxonomy): domain Eukaryota; kingdom Metazoa; phylum Chordata; class Mammalia; order Eulipotyphla; family Soricidae; genus Sorex; species Sorex fumeus. The sequence goes on along the minus strand of NW_026606085.1, from coordinate 16,382,892 downwards.
CCAGAAGTGGTCGAGGAATCTGATAAAGAGTGTCTGAGACAGTTCGTGTCACAGAAACTACGCTCCTCATTAGCTGATTACCTGGCTCCCCGAGGGGTTCCATTAGTCTATTTATTTTTGTGTTACTCAAAAGAGGAAAGCAGAGTTGAATGACAAATACGCACGACTCCAAGGCCGGGAGCCAGGGAGCCGGGCTGACTCTGCAAGGGGCCCAGACCTGGCTCCTGGGCTCTGATGCCATTGGCCTCGCCCGCGAGCGGCTTTTCCAGAGCCCACATCAGCTGTGCTGCAGGCCAGATGGACGCTTTAGAGGAGGCGGGCGGGGGTGGGGGGAGGAGGGAGCTGGCGTGGCCACCCTCCCCCAACAAATCTGGCTTCCCTTTCTACTGAGCTGGCAAAGGGCAGCTGGTGGCACTGGCAGAGAGATGGGCAGGGGAGTGAGCCAAGTGCCCCCCGGCAGAGGCCAGCGTGGAGAACGGGAGTAATGGTCTGAGAGCCTCCACTGCACGTGCTCCCCCCAAAGCCCCCCATTATGTGTTCTGGTGAGGGGCAGCTCTGAGGGCCTTGGCAGAGGCCCCGGCAGAGCCCCTGGCAGAGCCAGGCAGCCAAGACCAGATGCCCCGGCCTGAAATCCTGGTCTTACGACTTGTGTGATCTTGGGCAATAATACACTTCGCCTCTCTGTGCCTCATTCCTCCATCTACAAACTGGCGTTCCTCGTGGCACCTGCCTCACAGCACAGTCAAGAGAGTAAATAAAACACTTTACCTCTCGGCCAGGTGTGTGCTTTATTACTCAACCCGCCCTGTTTGCTCTCCCCAGGAAACCCAGAGCATTTGGCGAAGGAGAGAGGGGACCCTCTGTCTCCTGACCCCGGCCCCGTCACTGGGAACTCGGCTGTGTCTCCAGCCTTCTTCTGACTTTTTTCTCCCTCTGTGGTGACTGCTTTGGCCACAAGGATTTATCAGAGGCGTTTAAACAATATAAATGCCCCTGGTAAACATTTCGGCAACGTTCAGACAGCATTTAACGCTGTTAAACCCCACGGGTGCTGGAACTTGGGATTGACTTGATTTGTATTTGTTGTTTGGGGGTCACACACGGCTGTACTCAGCATCTATCCCTGGCTCTGTGCTTGGGGATCACTCCTGGAAGTGCTCAAGGGCTCACATACAGTGCCAGAGATTGAACTCAGATCAGCAGTGTGTACGGCTGGCACTTACCTGCTGGATTGTTGCTCCGGCCACTGCTGGGGGCTGAGGGCTGGGGGCCAGCCACAATAGGGTCACACTGGGTTTGGGTTAGAGGCTGACCACCCTCCACTGGGTGCTGGGATCCCAAACAGTGCCATATCCATGCAAGGCCACTACTCCAAGTCACAGCCTACGGGCAACAGTGGGCAGTGCGGGCGGCTCGGTGCTCAAGGGATCTGGAGGCCACTCCTGGTGATTATTTGACAACCAGGTGGGACGGGTCAATGTCAGGCCCCAAGGACACGGTGATGCCCAGGTCCTGCCATGCAGAACCAAGCTGGCAGTACTTGGTGGCCTTCACAAAGAATGTGTCTGAAGGCGGGCATGAGGGCACAGCATGCAGGGCATTTGCCTTGCACACAGCCCTCCTGCATTGCTTCTCAGCATGCCATGTCATCTCTTGAGCCCTGACAGGAGTGACCCCTGAGCACAGGAGGAATCCGTTTGAAATGCTCTTCTAGTCTGTGACGGTCAGGGGAGAATTGTTCATCAGAGGTGATTGCATTCGGACGAAGCTTGCTCACCCTGTGACTTTGGACCACGTCCTTTAACTCGATTAATACCCAGCTCTGTCTTCCTGAATGCAGGGCAACACAAAACGAATTTGGCAGGATTGTGGTGAGGATAGCAGGACCTCTTGGATTGGCAGCACCAGGTCCAAATCTGCTATGTTGCAGTTGTTGAAAAATAGTGCTGTTTGACCCACTCCCCACCACCGTCCCTGAATACCGCACACCCCCACAGCCACACAGCAGGTCTTTCTGAAACGACAGGCACACTAGAATGCTCTGACGAGGCCCTGGACATTGGGCGATTTTGTCCTCACCACTCCTGGCTAGGCAGGTATTGTTTTTTATTGAAGATCTCCCTGTGATAGTTTGCCTGGGGAAATAACAAAGCTTTGCTCTTCTTTCCCTCGCCGTATTATTAGTTTCTCTCCACATCCCTCTGGAAAAGAAAATAGTCTATTTTCTGCCTGCATTGCTGCTGGTCACCGTTGCCCGTAGGTTGTGACCTTCTGGAGGCCGTTTAGGTCAGTAATTTCCTCCTCCTGACACTGCCACCGAAGGGCCTTTACCTGACCCCACAGAACAGACTTGACTGAGGGGTATATAACAAACACTGTTCTCCTGTTGTCCATCGATTTGCTCGAGCAGGCCCAGTAACGTCTCCATTTTGAGACTTGTTACTGTGTTTGGCATATCAAATACGTCACGGGGAGCTTGCCAGGCTTTGCCATGCGGGCAAGATACTCTCAGTAGCTTGCCGGGCTCTCTGAGAGGGGCAGAGGAATCGAACCCGGCTCGGCCAGGCTGGCTGAGGGATATGAGTGCTAGCAAATGAGTCTGGAAGGAGTCACCTTCCCGGCCAGGCCAAGGGGCACTGAGCGTCCACGTGAAAGAAACAGAAAGTTAGTTAGACGAGACTGAGGGGCAGTGCTGACTCCCTGTCCTGGTTTCTCTTGCCGTGTTCCTACGAGCAGAGGGAAGACAAGTGTTTCTCCAGGGCTCTGTTCAGCTGCCATATTGCTCTCTGCGGATTGCTGGGAGTTCACGTGTTCCAGACAGGCAGAGACCAATGAGTGGGCCCTTGGGGGAGACCACCGAGGAAAGAATTTTATTGGCTCTGTTTCTCACTTAATTGGGCATTACTTTAGCATCCGTTCCATAGTGGCTCCTCCCAGGAACGATTTGTCACCCCAGCCATAGCCCAGGAATCGTCTTCTCGCACATGGGGAAGCCCACGCTCTCCCGTTATGGAAATGGCTTCTGGGATGCTAGTGTTTGGTCATTTCTGCCCTCTTGCCCCATAAATTTTCTGAACATTAGCATTTTTATTTTCCGAACGGGGAGGCGGCTGCTTCCCACTTCTGGTGGTTGTGAGGAGTACAGACAGAATGAGATCCAGAGAGATGAGGGACATAAATACAAATCTAAATCACAGTGCTCGGTATTTAGCAGCTGTTCAATTAAAGGGACGTTAAAGCTTAATTACCTTTTTTTTGCTCACTTCTGAGTTTGCTTAAAGAGTATCTACTAGCATTGCCTCCTGGCTCTGTGGCATTGGGGCCTTGGCTGGGGGGGGATGTCACTCTTCGTGGAGAGAGAGGAAAGGAGAAGAATTGTACTTCTGGATCAGCAAAACTCTGCTAAAGCACTAAGTTATATGCTGACTCTAAGTATTGTCACCAGTATTGTCCCTTTTAGTAAGACTCGCTGAATCTGGCAGGGGACTTACGCCATATCAGGTAATGCACCAGAAATTCCCAGGCACCTGTCGTTATTTAGTTCTTGGGGGGGAGGGGGAGCCCACAGACACTTGTGCGCAGGGCTCACTCCTGGCTCTGTACTCAGGATCACTCCTGATGCCTCCAGGAAACCATTAGAGATGCTGGGGTATCAAACTAGGTCAGCCACATGCAAGGCAAGTGCCCTACTCACTGCACTATCCCTCCAGGCCTGAAAGGCGCATTAAAAAAAATCCAGAGTGGTAATGGATAATGTTTGTCTTAATATGAAAGAAAGTTTAAGAGGGTAAACAGCTCGCCAATACTCAACAGCTAAGGATTAAAAACGATGGGATCAGTCTATAAGACCTGTTTTTTTTTTTTAAAGCATGGGAAGGACATTCTTAGTGGTGCTCAAGGACTCAGGTGATGCTGGGGATCAAATCACATACAAGGGTTGACCACATACAAGGCAAGTGCCTCATCCTCTGAACTAACTCTCTGTCCAAAGCCTGTGCCAGCAGCTAGAAATCTGGAAATTTCCCCTGAGTCAAAGCTGAGACGCAGGAACTGGACCCCCACAGCTCTCCTGAATCTGTCCAGCAGGGGAGTCAGGATGAGCTGCTGTTCTTCTGTCCCCCTCTGCCAATCAGGCATCTAGAGAAGTGGCAACCCAGGGCGACATTTCCTTTCTTCTGAGGATGGCATTGACCCAACGGGTTCCTGTCCTAGGAGGGCTGCAGGTGTCTTGGAGGAATTCGCCCTGTGCCTCTCTTTGGAGGTCACACAGTCAGTCATCACCTTGGCTAGTTCCAGTTCAAGGGTGCTGCATCATGTACCCGAAATCAGTGGGCACAGAATGGGTCACCAATGCCCCTCCATCTCAGAGGATGACTTTCCTCAGCAGCCACATTTAATGGGTTGGAATGATAGCACAGCGGGTAGGGCGTTGCCTTGCACGTGGCTGACCTGAGTTCAATTCTCTTGTCCCTCTCAGAGAGCCTAGCAAGCTACCGAGAGTATCCCACCTGATGACAGAGCCCGGCAAGCTCCCCGTGGTGTATTCGATATGCCCAAAACAGTAACAACAAATCTCACCGTGGAGACGTTACTGGTGCCCGCTTGAGCAAATCGATGAACAATGGGAGGACAGAGCTACGGACAGTGCTACAGTGTCACATTTAATAAGGTGGATTAGAACCTTTCTTTGAGACGCACAACACACATCTTATAGGCTGTGAAAAGTCTTACTGTGAAAAAAAGCCAAAGCTGACCATACAAAAAAAAAAAATGAACCATGGTTTTATTTTGCTTAACCCATAATTTCTCAAACAAGCTTAGCCACAGAATCCTTTGTTGAATTGTCAATTGTCAACTATTAACATTCTAAGGAACTGGTTTTTCCATGAAGCAGATGGTGAGAAAATTTTGCATAATTCAAAGAATACTAGATGAGTAGGCAAGAGACCCGCACCATTTTCCCTTTTTCTTTTTCTTTCTTTCTTTTTTTTTCCCTCTCAGTGTGTGAAAGTCAGTGATTCTTTCTCAGCTATAAAATGAGAATGTTGACCGCTATAATCTCTAGGTGTCCCTCCTACCAGTGAACCTATGATTATGGCTAGCTCTGCAGGAGGTAGTGAAAAATCAAAGCACACGGGAAAACCCATTTCTAGCTTCTGGGGATTTAAATTCACTTAAACAAGTACATGCACGCCCAAGTCGAGCTCAGTGCCTGGAAGCGCATAGTATGTAGCTGTAAATTTTTGCTGAATGAATGTGGAAAAGATGTAAATGCATTTAAATGAGACAGTGCTAGAATAGGACCCAAGTAGAGGATGAATGAGACTGTGAGTCATTGGGATGCGGTGGCGATACTTCCAGGTAAAAATAAACTTTGGGAAGAAAGACAGGTAATTAGCATACATTTATCACTTACCATGTGCCAGATAATTTACAGGTGTTATGTTGATCTTTGCAACCCCAGGAGGCTGTGAAAAGTCAAAGTATCTTGCTCAGGAAAATAAATCTGGAGAGGCTGAGGCTAAGATGCTGTGGTGCTTCTTCTGTTGCAGGCACTATGCTGGATGCTGCACGAGCCTGATTTTATGTCTCCTCCAGTAGTTCTGTGAGTTTTTATGTCTCCTCCAACAGTTCTCTAATCCCTTTTAGAGATTAAGATAGTCTGAATGGGGAGAGAAGGGGTGCTAGCATGCTCAGAGCTAGCATGGTAACTGCATGAAAGCTCTGAGAGCTTCCCTGGCCCTCACAATGACTCTGGCCACATCAATGACAGAAGAGTTGAGTGTTGGGTAGTCCCACTGACTTCCCATTGACTTGCCGGCACTGCCAGTTGCTTTCTCCCCCTTTCAGAGAAAAGTAGAGGTAGAGGTTAAACAACTTGCCCCGGTTGCACAGCCTGTCAAGAGTCGGGTGGGGGACACCTTCACCAGAGTTCAGACTTCTTCTCATCTGCTTCTCAGTGTCCACATTGGAAAACTCTTCTTAATAATTACTAGTAGAACTCCAGAGGCTCTTCATCCCTGAGTTACTTCAGGGCACTCAGTTTTGGAATCAGTATCCTACCCTTCCCCCCCTCCTGCCGCCCAAGAGAGCACATGGGTGCCAACGAAATACTGGCATATTCTCCAAAGGGAAGAGTTGTTGGTGACACCATATTCCTCCATCTAGACGCAGTTCTTAAGGGCACCGGTGGCTGGGGGTGTGAAGGGTCTGGAGGGCCAGATGCAATATCTCGGAGCAGGAAACACCGCTGGGGAAAGCCCCACCTGGCTAGGGAGCAGACGCAGGACCCAGCTGTGCTAACTGAGGGTTCCAGGGATCATTCTCCTGTGATCAGACTGTGGGGACTGTGGAAGTAGAGGTGTCCAAGCACATGGGAAGGAGGAAGATTGGAGGGGAGGGCGGAAAAGAAATGGGAAATGGGCCTTCGTCAAGCTGGCTGAATCTCCAGAAGAGAGCAGGGGGGAGGGCTTCTGTGCGAGGGGGGGGGCGGGGGGGTTTCACCTTCCTTTCCGCGCTGCTGCCCCTCTGGGGTTTGTCATTTGTCCCCAGCCTGCTTGGAAGGAGGGAGACTTCCTGGCGGTTTGGTGGGAGTCAGAGCTCACGGGGCTCAGGGGACAGCCCTGAGACATGGTTGCTGGGAGTGAGAGGGATGGAGGGAAGGGGATGCCTGACAGCGCCTCCTGGCTGTGTCACCCTGGGCACATCTGGGACCCTCTCTGAACTTGTCTTCTCATTTGCAGCAGGAGCCCTGGGCAGCTCTGCCCTGCTTGACTTAAGGTGCTAGGATTTTGACACTCCCGGTTTGGATTGCACCCTCCCCTGCCTCCGCAGGCCACCTGTGGACTTGCTGGCAATCAGTGGCCGCTCGCCTTCCCTGAACCTCTTTCCCACTTTTGCTTGCAACACGATAATCTGGTTTCCAGATGGGCATTAGTATCGCAAGCAGAAGGCTTGGGCGGCTGTTGTTTTCCCCTGCACGAAACCTGATGGTCTGATTTTTCCAGGAGCGCTTGGGTCGAAGGGGCCTGCGAGTGTGTGTGTGTGTGTGTGTGTGTGTGTGTGTGTGTGTGTGTGTGTGTCTGTGTCTGAGTTACACTGCAGTGCTCTAGGTTGGCGCCAGGTCCCTCCAGGAGAATCCAGGCAGCATCACCCCGAGCCCAGGGGGGAGGGGAGGAGAGCCGGTGGGGGGAGAGAGGGGGACGCGCGCGCGGGGAGCGAGGCACAGCGCCCGGGCGGCCAGCAGCGGCCAGCACCGAGGTAGGCAGGGACAGCAGGAGAGGCGCGCAGAGCACAGGGAGGGGACGAGTGTATATTTAGAAAGCGGGAAGGCGATGCGGTAAGGAGCCGCAGAGACCAGCGGGGAGCCGGGAGCGCACGGAGAGGGGGAGTTCCGCTTCCTCCCGCCCCCGCCGCTCCCGCCGCGCAGGGCACAGCCGGCCCGTCCGGGCGTCCAGGTGCCCCGCGCCCCTCCGCGGCGCCAGCTGGCTCCAGCCCCGCTCGGGTCGCTGTCGTCAGGCTCCTCCTCCCTCCCCCGAAAGGGACTAGCTCTGCTCCTGGCAAAACCGGGCTTCCCGGGAGATGTGCTGAGCGCTTGTCCCGCAGCCTCGGTGCACCCCGGACGCGCCGCCGACCCCCCGCGCACGCCCAGGACTGGTACCAGGCATCCTGCGTCCACATGAGCGCCGCTCCCAGCACATCCAGGTAAGAACTTCTTCACCTTCCTGCACCCCGGGAAGAACACACGTGGGTGCTGGGCTGATGAGGAGGGTTCCCGGGTGAAACGCAAGACTGGAAATGTGCAGGAAGGCGCTGGGGGTGGCGGGGCTGGTGGGGGGCGCGTGGGGAGGGTGTTGCTGTCTGTTCTGTCCGAATTTTCCTAGTGCCACCTCACAGGACCTTAAAGCTATTAACATGGATGTAGCCTGGCCGTCATGGCCTCCACCTGAGGTGTCCAGGAACCCCCTGGGGTAGGTTCCCAGGAACGGCCCGGCGGCTTCTTTCTCCACTCAGTTCTGGAGATGTTGCCCCAGCAGGCGGTGAGGCCAGAGCTAGGGGCTCTGCCATATTTCTGGCACACCTTGGACCCGGGGCCCTGGCTTTCTTGTTCTTGGCTCTGCTTCTCCAACACACCTGGCTGCCCCATCAGCCTTGTCCCTGTCCCTGTTTTTTTTTTTTCCTTCAGGGCTGATATCTAAAAAGATCAGAACCAAGACAAGGTAGAAATAACGGGGTTTATCCTAAGGTTCCAAATTAGCAGGAGGCTCTTCTCTTCCCGGTGCCCTCCTTGGGTTTACGTAGAGAAGGACTAGGGATTTCAGTGTTCCCCAGCCCGCGTTGTTGGGGTGCTGGAGACCCATTCCAGAGGAAACAGTTACTCCTAAAAGGAGGCAAGGGGCACGGCCCTTTGAATGAACTTGTGGGAAGCCAGCTTCTATACGCATCAGCTTGGAGAAACCTCACTCCTGGAAAGTTCTCAGCAGGGTGCCTCCAAAGCTAGCGCAGAGTAAGCATCAGCTGGGCCGGAGTGACTGTCCAGTGGGGAGGGTGCTTTACTTGTGGATGGCCAGCCTGGATTTTATCCCCACCACCATAGATGGTTCCCCAAACCCTGCCAGGAGTGAGCCCTGAGCTCGGAGTCAGGAGTAAGCCTGGGGCACTGGCAGGTGTGGCCCCTAAACCAACCAACCAACCAACTAAAAAACAAAACAAAACAACTGAGTAAATGTTTGCTAGCATGCCCTGAAGTTGTCAGGCTGAGTTCTGGGGGCAGACGGGAGCAGTTGTGAAGGGTGTTTCCCTCTCACAGCCAGAACCCGAGATCAGGGTGCGAGGACTATACTGGTTGTGTGAAGCTGCACTGTCTTAGGCGAGGGCATCTTTTACAGAGGGCCAGAGAGATAGTACAGGAGGTAGGCACTTGCCTTTCATGCCCAAGCTTCGACTGTTGTCCTGGTTTGAATCCCTGGTACCACCTCATTCCCCCGAGTACTGCCAGGAGTCCCTTTTAACACAGCCAAGAACAACCCTGAGCACTGCCAGGTGTAGCCCGACCTCCTCCCACCAACCCCCCCACCCCAGAGATGCTTGGGGGGAAACAAAGGTTTTCATGACTGTAGTGGATGCGAAACTCGCACCACTTTGTCAGGAAGACAGAAACGTGGACAAGGGCCGGAGCTCCTTGGCAGCTTTTTCACTGGGCACAGAACCTTTCGGAGCTACAACAGTTTTGTGGTGGAGAAGCCTCCCCTTGGGACAGGTCTCAGCTGGGGCTCTCATTTTGAGCTCAGGAAATTCATATCAGAAATAAGTCGGGGGCTGGAGCGATAGTACAGTGGGTAGGGCGTTTGCCTTGCACGCGGCTGACCTGAGTTCAATCCCTGGTGTCCCCAAGCACTGCCAGCGGTAAATCCCAAGTGCAGAGCCAGGAGTAACCCCTGTGCATCGCCAGGTGTGACCCAAAAAAAGCAAAAAAAAAAGTTGGAAATGCTCCATTCCTGTCTCTCACCCCACGTGGTCTGAGACTCCCTAGGGAGCACTCACGGAGGCTCACTCGGGTGGGATCCGTAGCCTCCACTTCTCTCTTTTTCTCATTAACAGCATTTGATGGTTCTAGGGAAAGCAGTGGACACGGGCCTCCTGTGTGGGTCATCGGTCTTGTGTTCTGGGAGACGTGTCCTGCAAGTTCTCTCTCAGGGCCTCCACCTTTTTCCTTCCTTGGAGGTTCTTGGGGTTTGCCATCCCCAGAGTCCTTATCTGCACCACCTCCTCAGCTACACAGCTCACCAGCAGCCTCTGACGCTGTACTTGGGTGGTCACTGGTGTTGGCTAGAGCTCCTTCCCCCTGGCTCATTGCTTCCTGGTTTGCTGAGAGGATCCTGTCTGAAATCTGGGCCATGAGCTCTGGGAGTCTCGAGACCCGGATCTCCAAAGGGGCCACGGATGTTCTGTCTCCCTCTTGCCCACAGTCAGGGCTGTTCGGATTTGGGGATTCGAGGCTAGCCTTTAGCTGTCAGCGTTGGAGAGTGATGAGTGAATGATGCCTTGTCAGACCGAGTGCTCCCATTTAACATTGCCAACACACGTGAATGCCTTAGCTATTTTCTTGCTCCCCGGTGTTCACGGAGTGTGGGTCTTGGGTGCAACTGCACCGTTGTAAGGAAATCGTGTTAGCTCTATGATTCTTGCCACCACCTTCTGCCAACCTCTGCTTTTGGACCAGGAAAGTCACTGGGTCTGGTCCCTGTTGGCAGTCCCATGAGGATGCCCCATCACAGCACATCTGTGGTACCTGCACTTGTCGCTGACAGCCCCTGGGCTCTTGTGACTGCTGCTTTGCCACAGGTAGCGCGTTGTTCCCAGCGGCCGTGGATGGGGGCTGATGTTTCCATCCCGTCGCTCAGAGCGGCCCATTCTGCTTGTCTCCAGCGGCTTGCTGTTTCTTGGGACCTGCTGCCATCTCTGCTTGGTGCCGATTTCCGTGGCTCTTTCCAGTGCATCCAAGATGTTTCCTTCCGTCCTCTCTTTCCCCCACGGTGGCACCTGTGGCTTGCTACCACAGAAGCCATGTTTCCTTCACTGCCGGGACATGATCCTTTTCTTCAGAAGCTACACAGCTTCCATGATGGGGTCCAACTCCTTGACATGCACAAACAGAAAACCTGCCTGCGCCTGGTCACCACTAGCCTTCCAGGCACCTTTGATTTGGGTGACTACAAGGTCCAGCATCTGAGGCCACAGGTCCAGCTCCCACATCTGTGTGAGGAGTGGACATCTCCAATAGGACTTGGAGGTGAAGGGAATAGTGTCACAGCCACACAGAGAGCACTGTGTGGGGGGATGGGGTCCTGAGTAGCATCTGCCCGCATTTGAGGGAAGTTCTCTTAATGTCTGGAAGCCCTATTTGCACAGTGTGTGTGTGTGTGTGTGTAAACAAAGATAGGGACTCACTTGGACTAAAGTATAGCTGAGTAAGATAGCAAGGGAGATAATGAAAGTTCTTCTCACAGATGTGTCTAAGTCAGTGATCTGCTGACTGTCTTCTCTCTTTGGTGTTCCTCAGTACAAAGTTCTCTCCTCAGAGAAAATTAGTGGCCACCCACAGGAAGGGCATTCGCTCACACCCGTGGCTCACACAGAAAAGGAGCCCATTGGGGGTTGAGCAGCTCAGGGACTGAGCTCAGCTCACTGGGTCCATCGGCTTTGTTAGGGCCTCGAGACATCATGAGAGCTAGGGGTGAAACAGGGTCAAACTGCAGAACCTTTCTGAGACTCTCACAGGGAAGGCGCACAGCCATCCCCCCACCCCTGGCCCACTTTGACTTTTGATGTAGATCCAGGGACCTGAACAAAAAGATCTTCCTTCCTTCCTTCCTTCCTTCCTTCCTTCCTTCCTGCCTGCCTGCCTGCCTGCCTGCCTGCCTGCCTGCAGCCTCGCCTGGCAGTGCTCAGGACTTACTCCTGGCTCTGTGCTCAGAGATCACTCCTGATGAGCTTGGGGGACCAAATGGGAAGCCAGGGATTGAACCCGGGTTGGCCCCATGCGAGGCAAACACACCACCTGCTGTACTATCACTCAGGCCAAGAAGCTTCTCTTTGTAAGCCAGAATTGTTAGGAAGTCGATGCAGGGTAGCTTTGAACCTCAAGGATCAGAACCGGAGAAGGCAAGCTGAACCTTTTTTAAATTTTTTTGGATGTTATTTGTTTTGGGGCCACACCCAGAGGTGCTCAGGGCTTACTCCTGGCAGGGCTTTGGGGAACCAGTGGGGTGCCAGGAATCAAACCTGGGTTGGCCACACGCATGGCAAGCACCCTTCCTGCTGTGCTATCCCTCTGACCCGGAACATTTCAAAGAAAATAATAAACTTTGTGAAATTCAAGAATCAATTTGTCCAAAACACAGACTCAGCCTGGGTCGAAACACAGACGGAGTTTCACTCAGACTGTTCACCCATCGGTGCTGCTGACCGAGGTGAACAATAGGCCCCTTTGGCTAGAGGAGAGTCGGAAAGAGGCAAGAGGCGGAACAGAGACAGGGGTGCGGTGGTAGAGTATCTCCTCCAAACTTTGGGAGTCCAGAGAGCCAGGACAGAAGAGTGCCCAGAGGGGGCTGCCTGGTGAGGCTCCCTTGAAGGAGCCAGTCTTTGGAAAAGAGACAGGGAGAGAACCCTGGGGATGAAGGAGAGGGCAGAGGAGGAGAGGGGAAATCCTGGGAGTTTGAAGAAGCAGTGTGTGTTTGTGTGTGTGTGTGTGTGTGTGTGTGTGTGTGTGTATGTGTGTGGCGGGGGGGGGAGTCAGGGTCGGGGAGGGGGAAAGGAGGACTAAGAGCCGGAGGCTCAGCAAAGCAGGGACCTTCCTGGCTCTGAGGGAGACCCTTCGGCAGAGGGAGGCAGCTGGCCAGCTGCCTGGTCTCTGTGCCCACTTGACAGGCTGTCAAAGCCTGAGCTCATTCTATTTTTACTTCTGCAGAATTGAAATTAAACAAATGACCCCGGGTTGGCGTTTTCATGACAGTTTTATCCAGCACACCCACACGGCCAGTGCTGGGTGGGTGGGAGAGTGGGGAGGCAAGGATTTAGCATAATGCTCCTTCAAGGCATCCCCGTAGAGTAGTGAGTGTGATGCCCGGGCTCTGCTGACAGGGGAACCTTGTCTTCTGCTTGATCCGCATAGCACCACCCCTCCACACTTTAAGATGATGTTTCTTAAGGCTTTGGGGTCGATTCCAGCTCTGTGAGACCTCTTGGTCTAGTTCTCCTTGGAGATCTCCTTTTTTGGGGGGTCACACCTGGTGTTGCACAGGGGTTACTCCTGGCTCTGCACTCAGGAATTACTCCCGGCAGTGCTCAGGGGACCATATGGGATGCCGGGGATTGAACCTGGATCGGCCGCGTGCAAGGCAAACGTTCTACCTGCTGTACTATCGCTCCAGCCCCTGGAGACCTCCTTGAGGACAGAGCACAGATCTCTTTGGACCAGAGTGGACAAACTGTGCTCAGCCCTGGCTCATGTGCTGTGCTCCCGGCCACCGGACGGAAGCTTCCATAGGGAGATGCCGTGTGTCTTAGCAGCGGTAGAACACAGAGCTGCCTCTGTGGTCTTTGCTTTGTTCTGGGTGTTTCACTTGGGTTTAGATGCCAGTTTCTGTCTTTAGTCCCAAGAATTTTCATCGCCATCACATGTGTGCCCCCAGCATTCACGCTTTTGAAGGAAGAGAACCAACCGGGTGTGATAATGGGACCAGTGAGACAAGGTTGGCTGGGTCAGGTGAAAATGTAAAACGATTCAAAACGCCTGTCACCTCCTCATATTTGCTTGTGTTTAATGGGGAGTTAGAGGCTTGTCTTCTGCACTCTTTGTTTTTGTTTCAAGCACCTGGCAGTGTTGGGGGGGGGGGCTATTTTCTGAGAGAGTGGGGGGAGAGACCCTGAGGTACCTGGGATCAAACCCAGGCTTCTTTTGTGCTAAGCATGTGCACCAGCATTTTGCTATCTCTCTAATCTTCCACACAGGACATGGTCACGGTCCTCCTGTTTTTCATCAATTTGCTCAAGTGGACCCAGTAACGTCTCCAACGTGAGACTTGTTGTTAATGTGTTTGGCATATTGAATATGTCACGGGAGCTTGCCAGGCTTTGCCGTACGGGCAAGATACTCTCGGTAGCTTGCCGGGCTCTCAAGAGGAGTGGAGGAATTGAACCTGGCTCTGCTGGGCTGGCTGCATGCAAGGCAAATGCCCTACCGCTGTGCTATTGCTCCAGCTAGTCTTTCACACACTTTTCAAAAAACTTGAATTACCATGAGTTACAGTTATAAAAGCTTTCATGTTTGAGTTTCAGTCATACAATGATTGAACACCCATCCCTCCACCAGTGCACATTTTCCATCACCAGTGTCCCCAGTATCCCTCCCACCCCTTCCCACCCCTCCCCCTGCCTCTATGGCAGACTGTTTCCCTCTTACTCTCTCTTTACTTTTGCGCACTATGGTTTGCAATACAGATACTGAGAGGCCATCATGTTTGATCCTTTTTCTACTTTCAGCACATATCTCCCATCCCGAGAGAACCCTCCAACCATCATTGACTTAGTGATCATTCCAATCACCTTCTCCCTCAGCTCATGAGACAGGCTTCCAACCGTGGAGCAATATTCCTAGACCTGTCTCTACTTTCCTTGGGTGCCAGTCTCATATTATATTATTTTTATATTCCACAAATGAGTGTAGTCATTCTATGTTTGTCTCTCTCTTTCTGACTCATCCCACTTATCAGCAAATTTTATGACTCCATCTTTCCTAACGGCTGCATAGTATTCCATCGTCTTCCACGCATTTTGAATGATTACCCAATTCCCCACCTGTTACTCTCACAGACGCTGCTTTCAAATCCAGCATCTAAACTGGACAGCAATAAAGACCGCTGTTGAGTCTCTGCCAACTTCCAGAGGAGCCAGGGACTGGACTGGACAGGAGAGGAAGGTGCTCTTCTCTCTGCTGGCCAGCCTTGGACAAGTCCCCCGCAACCCATTCCCCACCCCAGAACTGACCAGGCTCACCAGTCAGAGAATATTCGCTGCGGTGACTGTAGGGATGTCTCCCCAGAACCAGAGAGGGTCAACACGAGCCATGTGTGTGTATTCAGAGATGGGAGGAGGGAAAGAGAGATGGGAAGAGGGAAAGAGAGACGGGCCCGCTGTGAGGAATGCAGAGCCGTCTTGGCCCCTTCCCTCTCACAGGCATCCATGTGCGCTTTCTCTCCGGCAGTTCATCTGGCCTGACTTTGGAATCAAGGAAAGCTTTTGTGCATCTCAGAGAAGAGGGAGAAACCAACTCGCAAGTCAGGATTTCTTTACTGCCACAGTATGCGTGGTGTGAAGTCTCTGTCCCCTGCACCTCTTGACTCTGTGATCAGAATCAGACACAGGTCCCTTGTGTGAGCCAAACCAGACAGCCATTCCGACTTCTTCATTGCTTTGTTCTCTTGAATGTTCTGTGCTTTATTATGTTTTTTTATTGAATCACCACGAGCTACAGTTACAAAGCTTTCATGTTTGAGTTTCAGTCACACAATGATCAAGCACCCATCTCTCTACCAGTGAACATCTTTCACCATCACTGTCCCCAGTAACCCCCCTGCCCCAATCCTTCCCCTGCCTCTATGGCAGTCAGTTTCCCCCTTACTCTCTCTCTACTTTGGGGCATTATGGTTTGCAATACGGATACTGGGAGGCTATTATGTTTGGTCCTTTATGTATTTTCAGCACACATCTCCATCTGAACGATCCCTCAACCATCATTGACTTTTTAGTGATCCCTTCTCTATTCCAGCTGCCTTCTCCCCCAGCTCATGAGACAGGCTTCCAACTATGGGGCAATATTCCTGGCCCTCGTCTCTACTGTCCTTGGGAGTCAGTCTCATATTATATTATTTTATATTCCACAAATGAGTGCAGTCATTCTATGTCGGTCCCTCTCTCTTTCTGACTCATTTCGCTTAGCATGATACTCTCCATGTCCATCCACTTATGAGCAAATTTCATGACTTCATCTTTCCTAACAGCTGCCTAATATTCCATTGTGTAGATGTACCAAAGTTTCTTTAACCAGTTGTCTGTTCTCGGGCACTCAGGTTGTTTCTGGATTCTGGATATTGTGAACAGTGTTGCAATGGGATGTTCTGTGCATTCTGTGCTTTCCGCCTCATTGCACCATTGCACCACCATAAGAGAAAAGTGTGTCTTTCATACTGGAGCCACTTAAGCCCTTATATAAGAGATGACAAGATGTATGTGAAACCCAAATAAATGTGTGCTACTTTTGGTACATCAGTGGGCTAGAGTATAAGAGGTCGCATGGCCACAAGCACACTCCAGGTCATTCTATGTCGCTCTCTTCCGGGAGCTTTGTTTCACAGTCTGTGGATGTTGGCCATTGATGAGATTATATGGTACTGGGGGCAGTTTGTGGGTGTGACTGCCAAACTACTGGAAAACTAGGGAGCTGGGGGAAGGACACCTAGTCCTGTTCCGAGCGAGCTTGGAGATCTCAGTCACAGGTCCCGGCTAACTGGATTTTTCTGCAGGTTCCCTCATAGGTGAGGCTCGTCTGAGCCTGTGGAGAGCGACCTTAAGTATGGCTGTGGTTATGTTCTGGAGGTTTCAGGATCCATTCTTCAATACCATGATGACATTCTCTCTCTTGAGGATTCACCCTGTTTTCAGTTCCGTGTCTGTTTGTTTTTTCTCATAGTTTTCCCCATTGTCTTTCATTCCTTCCACTGCTCAGCATATAGTCATATGCCTACACCTCCTTCTACCTGACACATAGAGGAAATCCTTAAAGGATGAATTTTGTTTAAGCCAAATTAAAGGAATTTATAACACAGAGGTAATTATATTAAATTCCTTAGAACCTGCTACCTACTTCTAGGTTCTGGTATGCTAGTTACCGCTAGGTTTTCTTGACATGTAAGTCAGAGAAAATGCTGACTGCAAGTTGTCATTATGTTCTGCTTTGCAACTCTGATATAACCCTCTTGTAAATGATTAGCTTGGAGAGTCTAGCCCTGGACTCTTAGGTTCAGGACTCTGGTTCAGCTCAACCTGCTCTTTCTGAACCAGTAGCTAAATAAACTTCTGTAAAGCAAATAAATTATAATGGAATTTGAGGGACACTACCAGTTACAAAAGGAAGATGAGGCAGATCTATAAGGACGAACTTCCATAAATTGGCTTTTTTTTTGCTTTTTGGGTCACACCCAGTGATGCACAGGGGTTACTCCTGGCTTTGCACTCAGGAATCACCCCTGGCGGTGCTCAGGGGACCATATGGGATGCTGGGAATTGAACCTGGGTTTGCCGTGTGCAAGGCAAATGCCCTACCTGCTGTGCTATTGCTCTAGCCCTAAATTAGCTTTTGAGACCTTTCTTCATGATCTTCTCTCCATTTGAGCTCAAGGAGTACAGTCAAATGGAAAATGCTGATTTCTGGTTCTGGCTACTCTTGGTCTATATGGACGTCCTTTATTTGTTTGAGAAAGCGTAAGCCCAGATAAATAAGACTGTGCCAATGGCTTTTTTTTTTAAAAAAAAAAAGCACTTAGAACAACCCTGGCTGGATGACATATTTTGAGTTATAAAGAATAAAGAACAAGTTAGCAAGGATAGTAAGTCTGTTTTCTTGAAGTGTTTGGCCAGTGGTGAAAAAAAAAGATGGTAGGATTGATAAATTTGGGTCTAAAAGTTAACATTATCCTTTTCTTTTTTTTTCCCTCCAAAAGTATCACTAACACATCTGGATGCTTTAGGAACTTGAGTTTAAGGCAAGTGGTATATTTTGACTTCTCTGATTAAATCCTGACATCTCTTGACAACAACCAAATTTAAGTTGCTGGAGTATTTTAGGCTACTTTGTATCCTTGCATTGAAGTGATGACATTAGTCGTGTTTAGATCTCTGATCTTGGAAGGAGATTAAAAAAACAATGCCGCAAACATTTCTGAAATAAATAAGAATAATAGAGATGGACTTTATTTTTCCTTTTGATTGATTTTATTCCTACGTGGGAAGAGGGATTAGAATCTAGTTTTTTTTCTCTGTGAAGTATCCTTATCTCCTTATTCTTTTCTGTTAGAATATCTCATCTAGACCATCTGTGGACAAGATGGTGTGTGTTCTTATCTCAATCGTTCTTATTACATGTGCTGCCAAAGCAAGCAGTTATTTTGTTCTTATATATTTAAGCCATTTTTGGTTTGTTTTTATTTTTTGGGGCGGGGGGTCGTCTCACCAGTGCTCAGGGATTAGTCTTGGCTCTGTGCTTAAGGATCACTCAATGTGAGGCTCAGGGACCATATGGGATGCCAAGGATTGGACTCCAGTCATCTGCAGAACAAGCAAGCACCTTACCTGTGGTGCTATTGCCCAGCTCCATTTCAGTCACTATTTTGGGGGGAGGTCACACCAGCGATGCTCAGGGGTTACTCCTGGCTCTGCACTCAGGAATCACTCCTGGCAGTGCTTGGGGAACCATATGGGTTGCTGAGGATTCAACCAGGGTCAGCCTGGCAAGGCAAACACCCTCCCCCACTGTACTATTGCTCTGGGCCCCCCAGTCACTTTTAAAACCACATCTTCTCTTTCTAATGTTGCAGTAAACATCTGTTAAAGGAGAAAGAAGTTTGACACTAGGGAAACAGTTAAATCAGTGAATTATTACTTTGAAAGGCTGTCATAGTGAGGAATAGATAGGAGTAGAGCCACCAAGGAATTGAAATCCAAGCTGTGAGGCAAACAGCCCAGACTAAGCTGAGAACGGGGTTTCAGAAAAGGTTGTGTTGGAGCTAAGTTAGGGAAGGTGAGCAGGCTTGATGCAGACAGAGAAGGAGACTCACATTCCAGGTAGAGATAGTGGCCAGTGCAGAAAGGTGAGATGGCCACGTGCTTAGTGTGGTCACACCACAGGGGTCAGGCAGGTGAGGGGATGAGACTGGAATGGAGAGAGGAAATGTACACTTTTATTTATTTTTAAGATTTTACTATTGAATCGGTCGGGTCAGCTGCTTGCAAGGCAAACGCCCTCCCCACTGTGCTATTGCTCCAGATTCCTCCGCCCCTCTTGGAGAGCCCGGCAAGCTACCGAGTATCTCGCCTGCTCAGCAAAGCCTGGCAAGCTACCTGTGAAGTATTCGATATGCCAAACACAGTAACAACGAGTCTCACAATGGAGACGTTACTGGGCCCGCCCAAGCAAATGGATGAGCAACGGGAGGACAGTGCTACGGTGCAGTGCTACTATTGAATCACTGTGAGATCGACTCTTGGCTGTTCATGATTAGGTTTTTATCCAACACCCATCCCTCCACCAGCGTACGTTTCCCAGCACCAGTATCCCCCAGTTTCCCTCCCATTACCACCAACCCTTCAGCGATGATGATGAAAACTTCCTCCTCCTCCTCCTCCTCCTCCTCCTCCTCCTCCTCCTCTTCTTCTTCTTCTTCTTCTTCTTCTTCTTCTTCTTCTTCTTCTTCTTCTTCTTCTTCTTCTTCTCCTCCTCCTCCTCCTCCTCCTCCTCCTCCTTCCTCCTCCTCCTCCTCCTCCTCCTCCTCCTCCTCCTCCTCCTCCTCCTTCTTCTTCTTCTTCTTCTTCTTCTTCTTCTTCTTCTTCTTCTTCTTCTTCTTCTTCTTCTTCTCCTTCTCCTCCTCCTCCTCCTCCTCCTCCTCCCTCCTCCTCCTCCTCCTCCTCCTCCTCCTCCTTCTTCTTCTTCTTCTTCTTCTCCTCCTCCTCCTCCTCCCTCCTCCTCCTCCTCCTCTTCCTCCTCCTCCTCCTCCTCCTTCTTCTTCTTCTTCTTCTTCTTCTTCTTCTTCTTCTTCTTCTTCTTCTTCTTCTTCTTCTTCTCCTCCTCCTCCTCCTCCTCCCTCCTCCTCCTCCTCCCTCCTCCTCCTCCTCCTCCTCCTCTTCCTCCTCCTCCTCCTCCTCCTCCTCCTCCTCCTCCTCCTTCTTCTTCTTCTTCTTCTTCTTCTTCTTCTTCTTCTTCTTCTTCTTCTTCTTCTTCTTCTTCTTCTCCTCCTCCTCCTCCTCCCTCCTCCTTCCTCTTCTTCTTCTCTCTCTTTCTCTCTCTCTCTCTCTCTCGCCCCTTTTGGGCATTGTAGTTTGCAGTGCAGATACTGAAAGGCTAATGGTATATCTCTTTACCTGCTTTTAATATTCAACTCAATTCTTGTGCAGCGAGATCATTTCTAGCTATTATTGTCATCCTGTTCCCTTCTCTTTCTTACACCTACCCTCCACTCCACACACCCTTGTAGTTCATTCCAACCATTGACCAATTGACCAATTCTCCTGTTTTCCCTGCCTGTGGATTTGTCATGATATATGTATATATATATATATATTATCAAAAATGAATGAAATTATTCTGTATCTGTCTCTGGAGAGAGGAGTTTTTGAAGGTTCAGTTATATAGCATTTCCTGAACAGGTACCACGGAAAACCAGACATTTCTCAGTAGGAAGGTAAGAAGAACCAGTTAGATTTAGATTTTTTTCAGAAGAAAACTTTGGGGTGATGTGGAAGACCCACAGAAAAGGGAGCTACCGGGAACTGGATGCCCTAAGGGAACTGTTAAGAAGCCAAGAAGCCAGGTGAGACATCAGGTATAACTTGTGTCAGGAAAAAACTGTCTTGATTTGAGAGATAGTTTGGACAAGTCACGGAATCTGGGTATCAAGTAGATGGTGATGGCAGAGGGAAAAAAGAGAAGGAGCTAGCGTCACATTAACATTCTAGTTTGATCCTGTTTAAAATAGGTCAGTTGTCATAGTTGGGATATGAAGTATAGAGAAGAAGCATATTTGAAAAAGAAGGTTCTGAGGCTAGAGCAATAGTACAGCAGGTAGGGCACCTGCCTTGCATCTGGCCAATGTGGGTTATATCCCCAGATCCTATACGATCCCCCAAGTCCACCAGGAGTGGATGCCTGAATGCAGAGCCAGGAATTAAGTCCTGAGCACCGCTGGATGTGGCCCCAAATAAACAAACAAAAAAGAAGGTTCTGAGATCAAAATTTGAACAGGTTGAAAAACAAATTTCAACAGAAGCAGTCTTTTTTAAAAAAATTTTTTACCAGTCTTGAAAGAAACAGTTTTGAAAAGAGACCCTTGGAGTCAAGATGTAGGGGTGTCACCTGTGAGTACAACAAGTAACAGGTGCCATTGAGGTTGTCAGGGAAGATCCATCCAGTGAGGAGAGACTGGAACACTGCCCAGAGGAAGGAAGCAGAGAATTTGGGGAGTTCGTCCTCGACATTCGAAAGAAAGGAGGACATGGCAGCTTACAAAAGTCTAAGAATATAAAAGAAAGAATCTTCAAAAGAAGGGTATCCCTAGAATAGGCTTGTCAGTAAAGGGATAATAGATAAAAAAAGAAGGGCTTTAAGGTTTGGGAAATAGAAGAGAGCTAAATGAATAGAATCCCTAGGAATTTAGGATGTAAAACATATATTTAACAGAAATAAATTTGAGAGTGCATTTGTAGTGGGTGAAAAGGAAAGGGAATCTGCATTTATAGCCTGCCATAAAGATTATGCTAGGAACTTTACATTTATTAAATCAATTTTTGGTCATTAAAACCTTAATTGGGAAGATAAGGAATTGGTTTTTCTTTTTTTTAATTTTTATTTTTGTTTGGGGGCCACTTCGGGAGATGCTGGCTCTACACTCAGGGATCACTCCTAATGGTGCTTGGGGGACCATATGGGATGCTGGGGATTGATCCCCAGGTCAGCTGTGTGTAAGAGAAGTGCCCTTCCTCCCATAGTATCTCTCCCGCCCCCAAATGGCTCTTTCTTGGGAAAAAATTGACAAATTCATGACAATGTAAAGAGCCATTGGAAATCATTTCAAGAGGTCACTTCAGAAGGTCACTTACATATCCTCCACGGACAAGAGGTGAGTTCAAGAAAAATAAATGAAAAAATTTAGTCTAGATGAAGGACTTTGGACAAGCAAATAGATGCCTGTAGGAAGCTGATTCCCATTAAAGCTTGCTTTGTTGTGTCACAGTTGTCTCTGGCCTCACATGGTCATGGAGCCCTTGAGCTGGACACAGAGTAGCTGCCTGCGTACCTCCTGTTTGGCCACTCCATGGGCAATAAGAGTGTCGGTAACATGACCGTTGAGGAGAACAATGAGGAAAGTGAAAGTAGACATTAAGAGGATGGTGAGGTGAAGGAGATGTAGGAGAAAGATAGAGACTTCAAGACAACAGAAACTGTGG
This sequence comes from Sorex fumeus, assembly GCF_029834395.1. Taxonomy (NCBI): domain Eukaryota; kingdom Metazoa; phylum Chordata; class Mammalia; order Eulipotyphla; family Soricidae; genus Sorex; species Sorex fumeus. Next base: position 16,361,118 of record NW_026606085.1, on the reverse strand, counting down.
TCTTGATTGAGCTCAGGTACTTGCAGACTCTAAGTTGACCTGGAGATAAAGGTGGTTTTGGCAGGAGGCATGTGAGAGACTGCTCATCTTCAGTTTGTATTATCAAACAATGGCATTGTTTATTGTGGAGTGTTTGTAAACGCAATGGGGGCAGGGCCCATCCATCTGGGATTTATTTACTAGGAACCCTTCTGGGAACAGAATGCTTTATTGGCTTAACTTCTCATGATCTGTCTGGCCCCAGGTCTTGTGATCCGTGCGGGTGCAGATTCCAACTAATAGATATTTCAAGTAGTTGCTCCAACATAATTGCAAGCTTTTTCCACCTGAGATTTTTCTTGAACACTCCAATAGCAAAATGATTTATTCAAATGAGTATATAGTTTTCTTTTTACATCATCAATGTCCTAAAGTAAATTTTCCCTACCTCCTAAAATTTTGTGTTCAGAAAGTTGTTTTTTTTTGGGGGGGTTGGTCACACCTGGCAGTGCAGAGGAATTACTCCTGGCTCTGGACTCAAAAGGTGCTCGGGGACCATATGGGATGTTGAGGATCGAACCCAGATCTGCCGCATGCAAGGCAAATGCCCTACCCACTGTACTGCTCCAGCCTCTGTGTTTGGAAAGTTAATTATCTACCATTCCCTACTCTTCCTCTCCAGCTAGTAGTGGTGATAGTTCCACTGTCCAACCAAAGCCAGTGGCATGTACTCTGCAGGGCTGGGTCACTGTTGAGCACTGCGCTGTCTGGACTTGGCATCAGAAGCCAGGCTCATGGTGGGTCTTCTGAAGCCGACACTGGGACTTTGAATCACCCTGGGACAGGCACCGGCAGGCGAGAAGCCTGCGTACCCCCAGCTCTTCCTGTTCTCAGAGCCCTCTGTGATTTGGACAGCCCAATTCCCCATTCCCTCTCTCACCCCTCACCCTCCCAGGCCAGCCCCAAGTTTCCCCCTATTACAAGGTTTTGTTTGCTGTTTTGAACCTGTGCAGTCCAGTTCAGCTGTATCTGTCTGTGCTCATACGAGTGCCAGAAGAACATGAGTCTCTAGGGCTCTGTGGACCGTGGATCACCTTTCAAAGGAGCATCAGATATTGGCGGGGAAGTTGCTGCTGTGCTTGATTGATCTGCCCATTTATTCGTTGCCCCTCAATTTCAGCATGCTGCCTGAAGCTTGGATGTCTGTTCTTTGTCAGTCTGGCATCCTTCTGGACGGGTGGCTCTGGTTTTCTCCATTGTTTTGACACACACAGATTCAACGTAGGCACCAGGTCCAGTTTTTCAGGAAACGGTCTACCGATGCTTCCTTTGATAGATCCAGACATTACTTAGTTTTACAGAAAAAATGGGTAGGAAATATCAAAAGTTAAGATGTTGGTTCCTATGGCTTTACCTCCAAATATTCCTGACTGTTGACAAGTCAAGAGTTATCTCATCATTATGCTGGAGTAGACAGGACCACAGGTAGGGAGATTGGCTTGCATGTGGCCAACCTCAGTTGATTCCCCAAGTGGTCCCCCCGGAGTATTTCTTGAGTGCAGATCCAGGCATTACTCCTGAGCATCTCTGAGTAACCAAAAGCCAACTATAAATATCATCTCATTGGAGCCAGAGAGCTAGTACAAAGGGTAAGACATTTGCCTTGCACACAAGCCTGCAGGTCCAATTCCCTGCACAACATATGGTCTCCTGAGCCTCTCCAGGAGTGACCCCTGACCACAAATCAGGAGTAAACCTTGAGCACAGCCATGTGTGCCCCCCCCCCCCACCAAATACACCCTCTGTATCTCCTCTAACCATTTACAGAAGAGGAAAGTGAGATCCAGTGACGAGAAATCAGTTATCCTGGTTCACGAAACTGGTCAGTGGCAGTGTGGAGGTAACATCCGTGTCTCCTGATGGAGAATGTAGTGTCAGGAGCTGTTGCCTGAGGAGACCATTTTAATTTGGGGTGCAGTTGTCTTTCAACCGATGTGTATGGGGGGGAGGGCAATCTGTAGTGCAGTGAATGTTTAGGCCTTCAGATTGTCTTACCGAGCTTTTGTCCTGCACCCAGGCAATTTCTCTCTACACCCCTATTGTGTGCTAGGTGGGAGGGAGAGTGCTCTGAGCAGGTCAGCTTGTTTTGCCTGCACACATCTAAGCATCAGAAGCGTGTGAGTAGAAATAGAATCGTAGAACTAGGAAGGGAAAATCTTACCTGTGTACTTGACGTCACCAACTGCCAGCAAGTGGAGACTTGTGCTGATGATTTGGGACTCTTTCTATAATATTAGTGGTCTCTTGTATAGCAGAGAGGCTAAAGTCGTGTACACACTAGGGGAAAAGGCAGCTCAGATAGAGAAGGGAGCACCAAATAAAAGGTGTTGGGAGAATCCTCCCAGGATGGGAGATGCACGCTGAAAGTAGACTATAGACAGAACATGATTGCCACTCAATGCCTCTTTTGCAAACCACAGCACCCAAAAGGAGAGAGAGAGAGAGAGAGAGAGAGAGAGAGAGAGAGAGAACAAAAGGGAATGCCCTGCCACAGAGGCAGGGTGTGATAGGGGGGTGGGAGGGATACTGGGATCAATGGTGATGGAGAATCGGCACTGGTGGATCATTGTATAACTGAAACCCAAGCACAAAAATTTGTCAGTGTACAACTGTACCTCATGGTGTTTCACTAATAAAAATTAAAAAAAGAAAAAAGAAAGAAGAAATAAAATCGTGTACAGCAGTAATAGCACAGACAGAAGGCTTGGGATGGGAGTGGGGCTGAGTTCCAGCAGGGGGAGCAACGACTTCTCTGCTTGGCTCTCATTGGCTTCTGGCCAGCTGGGGTCTGGCAGGCTCCATGCTCACTCACGGGGAGTGCTGTGAGTGCAGACATGTACGTCTTCCCCATTCCTGCTGGGATGGTCATTTTAGTGTGTGTTCAGGGCCACAGAAACTGGTGGAAGCAAATACCTCTAAACTCTGGAATGCGTGTTACCCCTCAGAAAGGGAATACTGGGAAAGAGTTTGCTTCAAGGAAATCTCCAGATCATATCTCATAAGTAGATCCAAAGGTAGGAGAGAATCTTTTGCCTGTAGACAAGAAGATATACGGGAACCAACATAACTTTCTAGAAGAAAAGTACAGGTGTCCTCAGAGAATGTTTCCTGGCCTCCCACCTCTCCCTCCTGGGAACAGGAGCTAATAAATTATATGGTGGAACTCTCTAGAAAATCAGAAGGCTCTTTTTGCCAGAGCTTAAAATGCTAAGATCTCTTGGCCATTTGGGACAAGTGCTTTCTATTTGCTGATTATTTGGCTTTTCCTCTCTGGTTTTGCTTTCCCCAGGGGGTATCCCAACTGAACAAAATAGTTCTTTAGCAGCCTTGTGGCCATCCATGTTAATAGCTTTACTGAGCGTGTGCTCAGAAATGCAAGATGTGGTCAGTGTTTCACTATCTCAAAGGTCTCTATGCTTCGACTGTTTTCCTGGTCTGTTCAAATGCTATTAACTGCTTCCAAAATGTTATAAATTATGTGTTTGTCATCCAGGTTGTCAACTGTGTTTTCTGTGTTATTGTTTCTGTCTGTTCCTTCAATTGCTTGTTCAGTAATTTTGTCTTTTGTCTGTTCAGACCTCCCCTGTCCCACTTAAAGAGAATGTACTTTCCTTTCCTTTCCTTTCCTTTCCTTTCCTTTCCTTTCCTTTTTTTTTTTTTTTGTTCTTGTTTTTGTTTTTTGGTGGTCACACTTGGTAGTGCTCAAGGCTTGTTTCTGGCTCTGTGCTCAAGGATCACTTCTGGCAGGACTCGGGAGACCTTATGGGGTGCTGGGAATCAAACCCAGGTTGACTGCATATAAGGCAAACATTCTCCCTGCTGTACTATCTCTCCGGCCCTGAGAACCTACTTTTCTCAGGTAGGTCAAACTCAAAGACAAAAAGTGGTACTGCCAACTAAACCTGACTTTATTCCCGATAGCTCCCTTCCTCACTGTTGAACTTCTAACTGCGACCATCGTCCACGGTTTCAAGAAGCTACCGGTCAAGCTTGGGTATCATTAAGGTCCAGAGAGTTCTGACCACAGAGGTGCTATCTTTAGAATAAAAGCCAGAAAGCAGCCTAACTCATGTCTAATGCAGGAAGGGCAAGTTAAAAACAGTCTTGGCATCCTCTGGATCACTGACCCACAGGCCTTGCGGCCTTCCACTCTTACTTTAATAACAGCCTCCTGGTGCTCTTGTCTGCCATCTGGTTAAATGATTGCAAAGCAACCAGACGGTAAGCCGCTGCTTTTTATTTGCAGATTGCCCCCATGTAAAGGGAACTAATGGGCCCTCACTCTCTGCTGAGAGCCGGGCACGAAATGAAAGATAAGAGAGAGGCAATCCCAGAAATGAGCTGTATGGAAACATCATTTTAAGCTGTCACTGAGTTGCCACCGTAAAAGCATTTCCTGTCTCTCTCATTATGGCATAGAGCAGGCGAGTGTGCTTCGAAAGTGATCTGCGCTTCACAGAGTCATAGTAACTAACAGGTATTCGCTTTACCTTCACCTGGGTCTTGACCACGTCTGTATCTGTAAGATCGTCACCTTCCATCGTTGTCATTAACTCTTGTTACTAAAATTTTTACCATGTGCTGAGTACTTTGCTGAGCACAGTGCATTCATGGTCTTGCTTAACTCATACCCCACTGTCAGTGTCCCTGAGCCCCTGGATTTATAGATGAGCTGATCAAGACTGGGACATTCTGTGACTTCCTTGACGTTCCTTTGCTCATAGTCAGAAGTAGGATTCATATTCAAGTCTGAGATTCCAACGTAGCTATGGCCCTTGGCATAGGACCCTTGGAAGGGATTTGCAGGGCTTCTTCTCTGTATATTGAGTTTTATATTCAGAGGGCTGGGGGCTCCAAGGGTCCTAAGTAAGATATATCCCATCCCCACGTGGCTTCAAATGTTGTTGGGCAAGAATACATTTGAAAGATGGTGAACAGTACTAAGCTAAATTGCCCAGGAGAGGTACCTACTAAGCATTATATTAATAAGGAGTAGGTCTTGAAGAAAGCAAGAGTCAAGCTGGGCCTCGAGCTGTGGGCAAGAAGTCCTGGGGTGGGACATGGATTGGAAAGGGATTCTTTTCATGGACACCATGTCTACCTGAGGAGGAGCAGACACAGGGGGTGTCATATTGCTGAAGGTAGAGGTGGTGGGGTTGGGAGAGATAGAACATTGTGTCCACAATTGCTTGAGTGACCGATAACTACCAGATGCCTGCCCCATGGAGGGGTTCTGTAGCAGACAGAGGAGAGGAGGAAAGGGTAGTAACTTCTCCCTGACATTATGTTTGGGATTGAGGGCTTCAGCCTTAGACCCCTGCTTAGAATCTGTGGCCTGGCAACCAAAGGTGAATTTCACAACTTTATCTGGCAGACTTTCACAGCCAGATGTCTTGTCCATGGACCTCATCCCCAAAGTTTTCTGGACCTCACAGGATCTGCATCTCTGACAGAGCCACCCCTCTTTAGCCAGGTGAGTGAAAAGTGCCCGTGCGTATGGAGTGCGGGAAGAACTTGTGACGAACTTGAAGAAGGTCACATTAGGGAATCACTGTCACATCACACCAAAACTTAGAAGGAAAGGATTTGAAGATAGTGTAGAGGGGACTCATGCGGTCTGGGTGTAAAATTCAACAAAGAAGACAAGGACATCACATTTGATGATTGTGCTTGATCATCAGTCTCAGCGATTGTGGAGTAACGCAGTGGGGACAATGTCCCGTGCAAGGGTTGGGAAGGAAAAGGAGAGACGACAATCACTACAGTGTCATCAATTTAACACATTCCGCGGCCAAAGGAGATGACTTCAGGCAGGGAAGGAACTGAAATGAACAAAAGCGGTTTGTTGTTTGTAAAAAACTATGCACGCAGAAGGTTGTGTGTTCGCGGGCTCTCTGGACGGCTCTATCTCACCGCCTGCGTTCCGTGCCCTAGAGCCGCTGTGTGTAGCCTGCATCGGGACGGCTGTTGGCCAAGGGCAGATGAAGGGAGAGACCAGGGCCCGGCCGGTTGATCTTAGTGGCAGTTTATTACAAGGAAGTTTATCCCATAGAAGAACTTATGTTGTGGAGGGCCTAGGTTCTCTCAAGCACATGTTCCCCTTGCTGGTCTCTCGGTAGTCCATCTTTCAGCCTTGCTCTCTCCTTCTCCAGCTCCCTTCTAGTCTAGCTGACACTCCACCCAGTCAGGTAGCCAAATCAACATAAGAAAGCCCTTCCTGACTGCTCAAGGGCAAGATACCTCTTAAGGTGTTTTTCTCTTTTCCTCAGTCCAATAAACTATCAACTATTTCTGAGGTTATGCAGGAAGGACAGAACGGTGTTATCCTACATCGTTGTTGTTGTTGTTGTTGTTGTTTTAAATAAAAATGGGCAAAACTAGTACCTATTTGAAGATACAGGACTAATATAGACAAAAGGAATAATGAAAGAAAGCGGAAACAAAGGATAAACAGAGAGGTCATTCTTTTTCTTTCCATTGTGGTTTTATAGCTTTGTAGCCCACCAGTAATTGGACAAGTAGAGCTTTTAAAAGCTGGATGATTGTTGGTACAATTTTTATCTCCTTCTTTTATTCCCTGCTCAGTTCTCTGCCCTTAAGCCATTGTCTTTATCATCCATAAAATCATCTCCTAAGCTTGGTGACTAGGCAGTGATCATCAGTTATTTGAGGGTAGGCATCATTTTTTCTCAAGCAGGCAAATTCCCCGCTGAGTTTCTTTATAATACTTTGGGGAGGGTTGAATTTGAGGGTGACGCCAGGGGCTATTTCTGTCTTGGTGCTCAGGAGTGATCCCCAGTGGTACTTGGGGTACATAAATGATTCCAGGGATCAAACCAGGATCATGCAAGGCACATGCCTTAACTTCTATGTCTCTACAAGCTCTTGTTTGTAATATTTTAAAGAAATTTCTATCAATTTGGCTATTTTAAAAAAGCTTTATATCTTTGTGACTTTAGGATCATTGAATATTTTCTCTTTCATAAAAATGAATGAATGAATGAATGAATGGATACTTGATACAAGGATTCATCCATTTAGGGAGAGAGACAAGGAGAGAGAAAAACAGAGAGAGGAAAAGAGAGAGGGAGGGAGAAAGGAGAGGGAGAAGGAAAGGGAGAGAGGGGGGAGACAGAGAGAGGAAGAGAGGGGGAGACAGGGAGAGAGAGTGAGAGAGAACGTGCGCGCGCGCGAGAGAGAGAGAGAGAGAGAGAGAGAGAGAGAGAGAGGAGTCCACAAACATCTGAAACAATGTCTCAGCAGTTAGCTACTGATCAGGTACTTGGTGCTAAGCATGGTGCTGCAGAGTGGAAAATTGCAGCCTATCCCATGCTAAGACCATTGTACTTCATTCTAAAGACACCGAGGAGTGCTCCTGAGGAATTTTAGCAGAGTAATGTCAAAAATCACTTTTATGGGACTGGAGAGCTAGTACAGCAGGCAGGATGCTTGCTTTGCACTCAACCCAACCCAGGTTCAGTCCCCGGCATCCCATATGGTCTCCTGAGCCCTGCCAGGAGTGATCCCTGAGTGCAGAGCCTATGCATGTAAGTCCTATGCATTGCTAGGTATGACTCCAAAAACAAAAAACAAACAAACAAAACAGCCAAAATAACGCTTTTATGTGCAGATCTAGCCTGGTTGCAAATAAAAAAATTCAAAAGTGTGATTCAGTTATGAATACCTTTGACTCAACTTACTGAAAATCCAACTAATAGCAGCATAAACAAATATGTGGTATTTCTCACGCAGTACGAAACGCAGGGAAAGATGGTGTCTGGGATTGATTTTCATTCCAGGCTGCAGTCAAGGACCCAGACTCATTTCTGCTACATCAGCCTCACCACTTTTCACTTTTTGGTCCCATGCTGTTGGTTTGGGGCCTCATGGAGTCCGTTTCCACTCAAGACTCATGTCCAGGGCTGCACGGGCAACGGGGTGTCACGACACTGGCCGTCCCTTTGGAAGGAAGCATAGTGTTCCCCAGAGTGCTTGTCTTCATGTCTTACTGACCAGAGCTAGGAAGAACCACTGCTGACTGCAAAGAAGGCTGCAACCAAGTATTTATTCCTCTTAGCCTCCATAATGAAGATATGGGGAAAAGGCAGCTGAAGTGAGTTGGCCAACCGACAGTTGATGCTGCTGAGTTTTAGCTCTAACAGATGCTTGGAGATTGGACTCTTTTCCAGTTAATACCTCCCCATGCCAGGAAGGAGAGATGGCAGAGGACCAAGCATCACAGTCAACATGCCTCTTAGCTGTTAGAAGAGACAGTCAGAGAAAGGAAGGGCGCTGGGGCTCAGAACTATTAGCAATGGCCGTGGTCCTCTCCCCACCGAACCAGTAGGTAATGCCCAGATCCTGGTCTGTTGTTGAAAAACTGATAAAAAAAAAAAAAGTCCATCTCTCCGCCATGCAACCAACAGAAAAGTAAGAACCATGTCATTCTTCCGGTAGCTGCTGTTCTCCATGGGCACATTTTAGAAATACTATTTGTAAAGGCAGGAGCTAATGTTCCTGGCTTGGTCCGGATTGAGAGCCCACAGCCCTGGTGTCAAGGCTCCTACAGAATGGGGTTTGCTGGCTCTAGATCACATTCTCCACTGTATCTCTCTCCAAATGCTGCTTTGCCGATCCCTTTAGCTGATGGATGTCTCGCCAACACAGGAAGAGAGCCCAAGGGTAGAGGGTATGCGTAGCATCTGCCAGTTCTGAGTTCAATCCCTGGCACTGCCTAGCTTCCTCAGGAACACCCGGTGTGGCCCTGGCAGCCATTGTCACCATCCCTGGGCCCAAGCACCAGTTGAGTATTGCAGGACATGGCCCTGATAAAAGTCAGCTTTTGGCTTTAAATTCTTCCATGGGGGGGAGGTGGGGGGGATGGAGAGATAGTACAGAGGAAAGGGCATTTGCCTTGCATGCAGCTGACTGGGTTCAATTCCCAGCATCCCATATGGTCCCCCAAGCACTGCCAGGAGTAATTCCTGATTGCAGAGCCAGGAGTAACCCCTGAGCATCATTGGGTATGACCCAAAAAGCAAATAAATAAATAAATGCTACCACATCTTACCCCAGGCTATGGGATGGAGCACAAATTTCACCTGAGCTGACTTTTAAAAATTATTTTATATATATGTATTTATTTTATTTCTGGGTTTTGGGTTCGTATTACATTGGGTTCTCCTTTTTCTTTTCTATCTTCTGTCCCTTCTTCCCTTCATCCTTTCCTTGCTTCCTTCCTCATTTGAAGCAACCATCATGTGCTTCTCTCCTGGTCATTATAGTATATACCAAACACTGACCAACTTTACATAAAATACCTTGTCATTTTCTTTTTATTTACTTGTTTTGCTTTTTTTGGGTCACACCGGGCAATGCTCAGGGGTTCATCCTGGTTCTACACTCAGGAGGTGCTCGGGGGAACATAGGGGATGCCAGGGATTGAACCTGGATCGGCCACATGCAAGGCAAATGCCCTCCCCTCTGTGCTATCACTCTGGCCCTATCTTTTGCTTCTTTATGCGGGCTATATCGTCATTCTCTGGAAGCGTTCAGTTCCTTAGTGTCCCCTAACAAGTCAGACCTCTCACACTCTGCCCAGGACTTTATACAGGTGAACTTGGATATAGTCACCCAAGATTAATTTAGATATTTTGACAGTCAATTTTTACTTTTGACATATATTGAGCTTAAAAGTAAGTAAAGTAAAGGCCCTCCCGTTGATCGTCGATTTGCTCGAGCGGGCCCAGTAACATCTCCATTGGAGACTTTGTTGTTACTGTGTTTGGCATATTGAATACTCTCGGTAGCTTGCCGGGCTCTCCGAGAGGGGCAGAGGAATCGAACTCAGGTCGGCCATGTTGGCCGCTTGTAAGGCGAACGCCCTACCGCAGTGGTGTAGCATCCATCAACGAGCTATGACCCTTTCTGTCATGTAGTCATTTTGCCTGTTCTTCTTTGTCCTTTTCACTCTGGTATCAAGTGCTGGCTGCTCTGCTAGGAAGGAGACATCACTGTGTTCTGCTGTTCCCTGTCCTACCGCTGTCGTCTCGTCACAGTATCGAAGCAGGCAGTGAGGTTCGTTTGGCACTCTTTGGTGTTAGTAAAGCTTCACAGGCAGCTGCTGGTAATCACTTTGGCTTTGCAATGTTCATCAAACCATCTTGCGAAGCTTATACAGTTTGGGGATTCTGCTAGAGATTTGTTTTATCATCACGGGCCCGGCAATTGGTAGACTCGACTTTCCTTCTCATTTATAAAAATCTGGGATCGTTGCCCACTTTCAGTTTCACATAATCTTTTTTTTATTCTTCATAATTACATGCACTAGCAGGGAAAGTGTGTATGGGGGAAGACACAGGATAGCATCAAGAAATTTCATGGTGAAGCAAGCAGTTGACAACTCAGGTTGAAAAGAGAGGGGGAGAAAACTGAGGAACGTGGGAGGCCGCCTCCCCCTGAGGCCCAGGGGATGGGGAAGGTGCTTTTAGTGCCTTAGTCACAGTAACAACAAAGTCTCCAATGGAGACGTTACTGGGCCCGCTGGAGCAAATCGAGGATCAAGGGGAGGGCCTTTACCTTTACCTTTTTTACCACACTCCTGCAGAGAGGAGGAGGCAACGAAGCGTGAGGCCTTGGGTCCAGAGTCTCCGGAGGTGATAAGAAACTCGGTTATCAAGGCAAATCATATATGCAAGCAACATATATTTGAAATAAAAATTATGTCGGGGCCGGAGAGAGTGCAAAGGGGAAGGTGATTGTGTTGCTTGCAGCTCACCTGGTATCACATAGGTACCCCCAGGTATGCTTGAGCATGTTTATTTATGGCCCTAACCCCTCCCCCAAAATTCATGGAGAAAAATAAAATCCACAACGAATGAAACATCAGAACAGCAAATAAAAACAGCACTACCATATTGTAGCTTTGTTGAGTGCAAAGTCATGTAATTAGACCACTAACTGGAATCTGTTGGGTTGGTGTGTAGACAGGGTGCAGCTCTTACTGCTGGCAGTGTAGGGCACCTCCTTATCCAAAAAATAATTCTTATATCTATTATAAGTCTGTCCCTAAGCCCCCCTGCCCCTGTCAGTCTCCAAGTTCTTGGTGGTCTCAATTTAATTTCTCCATGGATCGGATTTTTTTTCTGGACGTTTCTGGTAAATGAGATTATGCAATGTGCACTATTTATGATCCCCTTCTTTCACTTTGCACAATGTTCAGGAGAGTATCAGTACTTCGTTCCTTTTTTGGTTTACTCATTTGATTTTCTAAATTTTCAGGTGGTTTCTATTTGCTGGTGGTCATGCATAGTGTGGCTCTGAAGGTAACATGTGTGTGGAGATATGGGTTAGTTTCTCTTGGGTTAGGGAATTGTGGGGCTCTATGGTGACAGAATCAGACCTCTTGGGGGAATTGCTGGACTGTTTCCTAAGGTGACTGCACTACTTCATATTCCCTCCAACAGCGACCCCATCCTTGCCAAGACTTGTTATCATCTGTCTTTTCTTTTTTTTTTTGGGGGGGGTCACACTCAGCGAGGCACAGGGGTTACTTCTGGCTTTGCACTTAGGAATAACTCTTGGTGGTGCTCAGGGGATCATATGGGATGCTGGGAAACGAACCCGGGTCAGCTGCATGCAAGGCAAAAGCCCTACACTCAGCTCTTATTATCTGTCTTTCTTTCCAGTTATCCTAGTGGGTATAAAGTGGGCTCACACGGAAGTGGTTTTGATTTGTAGTTCCCTGGTGGGGAAGGATGGTGTTTGTCTTTTCGTTATTTATTGGCCGTTTTTCATACCTTCCCTGGAGAGGTGTCTGTTCAGATTTTTGCTTGCTTTAAGGCATTTTTCTCTCTTTGTTTTATTATTATTGAGCTGTTATATTATTGAGTTTGTTATTGAGTACTTGAGTTTATATATCATAGATATAAGTCTTCTATCAGCTCTGTAGTTTGCAGTATGATTTTACAATTTTCTTTTCTTTTTGGGTCACACATGGCGATGCACAGGAGTTACTCCTGGCTCATGCACTCAGGAATCACTCCTGACAGTGCTCGGGGGACCATATGGGATGCTGGAAATTGAACCCGGGTTGGCCACGTGCAAATACCTTACCCCCTGTGCTATCTCTCCAGCCTCTGATTTTACAATTCTTTATGCTGTCTTTTCACTTTCTTGAAGGAGTCTGTCCTTTGGAAAGTTTTAAATTTTGAGTATGTGTAATTTATTCGTCTTTAATAATTTATGCCTGTGGTATTTGGATCTAATAAACCTCTGTCCCATGCAAGACCGAAGGTTTATTATGTCTGTTTTCTCTCAAACGTCCTAGAGTTTTAGCTCTTCTATTTCAGTTCTTTGCTCCTCTGACCTATTTTTTAAAAAGCAAATTCCTTGATGTGTAAGTCTCAGATACCTCTTGGTTATTCAAACTTTTCTGAAATCAATCAAATCAGAAGGAAAAGAGTTTCACTGAGCCTTTCCTCACAGCTGACCCCGAGCATGGCTGTCTGGCAAAGATTCCAGACTTGAACTTCTCCAGAGACGATTAGAGTTTAAGGCTTCCTCTAGGAGGTGTTCATGCAGGAAGAAAATGGGTGAGTCTTGGAGCTGACCCGAGGTGCCTCAAAGACAGGAGGTAGGGGCGGTGGGGAGAGGCTGCAGAGGGTTGGAGCAAATGCTCTTTTTTTCCTTATTTTTTTCTTTTTTGGGTCACACCTGGCGATGCTCAGGGGTTTGCACTCAGAAATTAGTCCTGGCAGTGCTTAGGGGACCATAAGGGTTTCTGGGAATCGAACCCAGGTCAGCCGCGTGCAAGGCAAACGCCTTACCCGCTGTACTATTGCTCCTGCCAAATGCTCTTTAACCCTGCATGGTGCCCTGAGCCCAGGGCTGGAAGGAACTCCTGAGCACCCCCAGTGTGGCCCAAATATCAGAAAGAGAACAGTAGAGATGGCCCCTGGCTGGACCCGAAGCAAGCTCTGCACTCTGCTAGCTGGCTGGGCCCCCCTGGAGAGACCCTAGGCCCCCTGGACCTTTCTGCTCCCCCAGCTCTCTTGAGCGCACCCTCAGAGCTGCCCCTTCCTCCAGACCTGCACCCTTTCTAGCATGGTTTTGCCTCTCCTCTGCCTGCCGTCTTACGCCTAATTCAGACCTACCCCAGGATGCTGCTGCTTTGTGAGTTTTTTCTTCTCTTCCTTCAGATACAACTTAGGAGGTTTCCATGGAAACTCCTGGCCGGAGGTGAGGGGCCTGGAAGAGGGGCAAGGCAGCAGCTCTGCTCATCTCCGTGGGGCTCCTGCTGGCTCTCCCTGACTCCCTCTCCCGCTCCAGCTCTCAGATCCGTTTCTGTCAGAAGCTCCTGGAACCCCAGGTCCTGCCCAAGGCTCTAGAGCTGAGCCCTGGGAGGGGGTTTTGCTGGGTCTCGCTGGTTCCCAGAAGGGCAGGTTTCCCACGGATTCTGGGTTCTGGCTGTTGCGCCATGAGGGAGGGAATGGTGAAAGCATTGGGCCCCAGTTGGAAGGAGGTAGAGGGGGATACCCGATAATCTTCCAGTAGCTTTATCACGAACCATCAGGCCCAAAGGGGAGCGAGAGAGGCAGACAGTCACAGAGAAAGAGAGACAGAGACAGAGAGCAAACAAGAGACAGAGAGATGGGGAGCGAGCGTGCAAGAGAGAGGGGAGAGAGAGAGAGAGAGAGAGAGAGAGAGAGAGAGAGAGAGAGAAGAAAAGTTCCCGCCATAAGGGCAGGCAGTGGGGCGGAGTGGGAGGAAAACTTGGGACATTGGTGGGAAGGGACGAGTTTTGGAACTTTGTATGACTGAAACTCAATCATGAACAGCTTTGTAATTGTGTATCTCACTGTGATTCTTTTTCTTTTAAATTTAAAACTTAAATTAAAAAAAAAAAAGCAAGCATTGGGCCCCAAATGATTGTTGTGTTCACGTCATTGGCCAGGGATGGACGCACCTTTTGGGGTATCTCAGGCATCTTTGTGCCAATCCTGCACAGCGTGGGTCTCATGGCCAGGGTCAGCTATGCTTAAAGTCCGCAGGGAGGTTTGGAAAGACAGGACTAAAAGTAAGGCGTTTGCCTTGCACGCAGCTGACCCTGGTTCAATCCTTGATATTGTGTATGGTCCCTTGATAGCACCAAGAGTCACCCCTGAGCACAGAGCCAAGTACAGTCCAACCACCACCCTCGCCACCCCCCCCCCCCACAAAAAAATTTCTAAGGGAAACCTGTGTATTGAGAGTGAGTACCACACTTGGTTGTTCTGGAGAGGGGGGACCAGGTCACCCCGGGCAATGCTGGAGGATGTCATGTCATCAAACCCAGGACTGCATATATGCAAGATGTTAACTGTACCCCCTTGTGCTGCATCCCAATCCTTAAGAGGGATTTTGAGCTTGGGGAGGGGGATGACACGTGGGTTGATTATAGTTTTATTTGATTAAGAATCCAGTCCCGGGTGTTTGATCATTGTGTGATTGTAACCCAAACATGAAAGCTTGTAACTATCTCACATTGATTCAATAAAAGGTAAAAGGTAAAGGCCCTCCCGTTGATCGTCGATTTGCTCGAGCAGGCCCAGTAACGTCTCCATTGGAGACTTTGTTGTTACTGTGTCTGGCATATCGAATACTCTCGGTAGCTTGCCGGGCTCTCCGAGAGGGGCGGAGGAATCGAACTCGGGTCGGCCATGTTGGCCGCTTGTAAGGCGAACGCCCTACCATTGTGCTATCGCTCCAGTCCCAAAAAATAGGAATTTTTTTTAATGGAATGTTTTAAGTGGAAACTATTTCAGTAGATGAGTGTCCACTCACCTCCCAGAGATTCAGGGCAAATCTGGGATGGACAAGTGAGTGGTGGCTATTGTGGTGTCCCTCTTCAACATTAGGTGACCTTTACCTAGAGAATATTTAGAATGTTCTCTTCCATTACTACCTAAGAAATTCAAATCTACCATTCAGTAGATTTCAGCAGGTCTGGCTCTACGTAGTATCACCCGCCCTGAGATTTGGATGATCTTCTGGTACTCGGATGGAAAGATATTGAGATTGTCACTCTTCCAGGTCTTTGGCATTCACGGAAAAGCCAACAAGCTGGATTTGGAAGGGATCTTGAAGGATCTTCTACAAGTGGCTTCCTTGTCATAAACATGTACACAGGGCCAGGGAGCTGAGAACTCTCTGGAAAAGCTCCAGGAGGTAGTGTGTGTACTGAGCACTGCTAGTGGGTCAGATAAACCAATGACATCACCGTCTCTCGGCATTGCACTGTTTACTTTTATGATGAAAAGCTACTCCTGTACTTGGAAAAATTCCAAACTACTGATTTCTCATAAGACCAGGATTTTACAACCTGTATAAACAAGAACCCAGATAGAAAGAAAAAGCGAGGTGCTGGCTGGCCACTCGTCCCTGCCTCAGACTAGTTGGTTGAAAAGGATCAGGGATGGCCCTTAGTATTGCTGGAAGAGAAGTCTTTATGTCCACACCCCCTGCTCTCCTCACCTGTCCCCAGGAAGGTGCTGACCCCAGATGTCCCCCCACTGTCCTTGCCTCTCAGAGCTGTGTAAGAGCCTGAGAAAGAAACCACACTTTCACGTAAAACTCAGGTGGTACCATCTCCCCAAAGTAAGTGAATGACATTTAAAAAACACTAAGTATGTTTTGTTGTTTGAGGCTGGAAAGGAAGGGCTAGAGAAGGGAGCCAAAAAAAAAAAAAAAAAGAACTTCAATTCTGAGGAATACATTTCCCGTTACCCTTTGGGAAAGTAAATTAAGATTTTAAAAGAAGGGGCTAGACATATCCACAAGAACAAAAGCAACTGGTGCTGGTGCGGATGTGGCGAGAAAAGGACCCTCCTTCACTGCTGGTGGGAATGCCGACTGGTTCAGCCCTTTTGGAAAACAGTATGGACGATTCTCAAAAAATTAGAAATTGAGCTCCCATTTGACCCAGCAATACCACTCCTGGGAATATATCCCAGAGAGGCAAAAAAGTATAGTCGAAGTGACATCTGCAATTGTTTGTTCATTGCAGCACTCTTTACAATAGCCAGAAACTGGAAGAAACCTGAATGCCCAAGAACAGATGACTGGTTAAAGAAACTTTGGTACATCTACACAATGGAGTACTATGTAGCTGTTAGAAAAGATGAAGTCATGAAATTTACATACAAGTGGTACAACATGGAAAGTATCATGCTAAGCGAAATGAGTCAGAAAGAGCGAGATAGACATAGAAAGATTGCATTCATCTGGGGAACATAAAGTAACAAAATAGGAGACTAACACCCAAGAATGGCTGAGATTAGTACCAGGAATTTTACTCTGTGGCTTGGAGGCCAGCCACACATGCTAGGGGAAAAGGGAGCTCAGATAGAGAAGGGAGCACCAAATAAAGGGTGTTGGGAGAATCCTCCCAGGATGGGAGAAGCATGCTGAAAGTAGACTATAGACCGAACATGATTGCCACTCAATGCCTCTTTTGCAAACCACAACATCCAAAAGGAGAGAGAGAACAAAAGGGAATGCCCTGCCACAGAGGCAGGGTGGGATGGGGGGATGGGGGGTGGGAGGGATATTGGGATTCGTGGTGGTGGGAAATGGGCACTGGTGGAGGGATGAGTATTTGATCATTGTGTAATTGAAACCCAAGCACAAAAATTTGTAAGTCTACAACTGTACCTCATGATATCTCACTAATAAAATTTTTTAAAAAATACATAAAAGAAGGGGCTAGAGCGATAGCACAGCAGGTAGGGCATTTGCCTTGCACGTGGCCGACCCAGGTTCAATTCCCAGCACCCCATATGGTCCCCTGAGCACCGCCAGGAGTAATTCCTGAGTGCAGAGCCAGGAGTAACCCCTGTGCATCACTGGGTGTGACCCTAAAAAAAAGTGAAAAAAAAAGATTTTAAAAGAAGTTCCTATAGCAGTATGAGGATCTAGTAGAATTGCCTGGTCTCCCGTGCAGGACCAGAGCCAGGAAGCTTTGGACTGGCGCTGAATTACAGCTTCAGATCTTCTTTGTTCCTTCCACTTCTGAACCCAGGTCAGCGGAGTCCGGGGTTTTTTATTTGAGGGAATTTCAGAGGCACTGAGAATACTGAGGTCCCAGCGTAAGCATCATTGATTCTTAAATAATTTGGGATGTGAAGTTGAAAATGGTAATGAACTTCCAGATTCAGCTTAGAACGCCCTTGGATTGTGAAAGAAAGAAAAAAAACCTGTTTTTTCCCTTCTAAAGAGTTGCCGTTGGTTTGAATATTTACAGGCTGTTGAGTGTAGGGGAGGAGTGGATGCATGTGGGTATGACTGTGATGTGTTGTGAAAGAACCCTCCAGGAGCATAAGAGCATATGTGCCCAGGTGATTTGTCCAGGCGTGGCAGGACACAGATGTCCCAGACAGAGTCACAGGTGTTTGGGGGTGGGGATGGAGTTTAATAAGAAGAATGTTTTTTTGAAAGGTGGGTGGAGTTGGGGGTAATGGCAAGGGCTAAGGGAGCAGCTGGGGGTTGGCAAAAGCAGCCCAAGGAGACGCTGGCACCATGCAAGTGAGATGCTGGGGACAAGCCTTCGGCCGCAGGCTTTCAGCCACCTATGCTGTCTTCCCTCCAGCCTTTACCTCCACATGACTCAAGCAGAAGCCAGTGATGTGGCTCCCGAGAACCAGTCACGTGGGTCCCAGAGCCAGGAGGAAGCCGATCCTAAAGGGTGAAAGGGAAGTTTTTGCGCCTGGCCAGAGGGGACTGTGTCGTGGCAGGTGCAATGAGATTGTTCTCACACAGCACCCAGCTGCCAACCTGGGTTCACCCGCATTCGAGCTTGCGAATGTTTTTCCTTCAGCATCTTTCTCTCTTGGGCTGGAGCGATAGCACAGCGGGTAGGGTGTTTGCCTTGCAAGCCACCGGCCTGGCCAAGCCGGGTTCGATTCCTCCCTCCCTCTTGGAGAGTCCGGCAAACTACCGAGAGTATCTCGCCCGCACGGCAGAGCCTGGCAAGCTACCCATGACGTATCCTATATGCCAAACACAGTAATAAGTCTCACGATGTTACTGGGCCCGCTCGAGCAAATCAGTGAACAACGGGAGGACAGTGGCAGTGATCTTTCTCTCTTGACTCATTCTATTTCTTTTCCACTGTGTCACCAGCAGGGGTTTGAGGGAGGCCGAAACCCAAAGCCTGTACATTAAGCAGAAGGTCCACGGGTGTGGGGCTAAAGACTATTAGCTTGAAATCCTAGAGCTGCTGTGATGGCCTGCCGTGGGCAGGTCACCACTCAAGCTCCAGGTTCCCCATCTGTAAGGGGCAGGAGGTGTTGAAGCCCCTTCTTGGCTGACCTGGGAATTGAATATTGCTGATCTCTATCTCTCTGTATCAATATCTGCATCTCTCAGAACAGTGTTGCCTCGTGCTAAGTGTCCCAGTAAAGGCGGCTGTTTTTTCTCATAAATCCCCCATCTGTTTTTCTGGGCATGAACTATTTTATACCCTTCCCTAGATCTTCCTTCGCATACTCTCTGATACTTCTTTCCTCCTGACAAACACACCTTTTCCTGATGTTGAAACAAAGACCAAAAATCTCTCTCTTTATTTACCTCCCCGCTTTAAGTCTCTTTTTAATATGCCATGTCATGGTTTCAGACACATAGAAGTCAATATCCCCAATTTTTTTTTGCCACACTCAACAGTGCTCAGGGCCTCCTCCTGGATTGTGCTCAGGGCTGGCCCCCCACCAGTGCTTGGAGACCACCCTGTATGAGGAATTTAACTTAGGCCTCCTGCATACAAAGCAAAGCTGTCCCACATTCTTTTTTTTTTTTTCCTTTTTGGGTCACACCTGGCGATGCACAGGGGTTACTCCTGGCCTATGCACTCAGGAATTACTCCTGGCGGTGCTCGGGGGACCATATGGAATGCTGGGAATCGAACTCAGATCGGCCGTGTGCAAGGCTGACGCCCTACCCACTGTGCTATTGCTCCAGCCCCTGTCCCACATTCTTACCTGCCTCTTGACTTTTCATACCTTTGCAGACTGCATTGAGTTCCAGCATTGTGTCAAACACCTCAGAAGTCTCTTAACCCCCGCCCCCCACCCCAATCCAGTACCCCCTTTAGAGAACTCACTGAATTTTATAGTATTTTACATGCTCTCAGTCGTGTCTTGCTTTTTGAACATTTTTATATGGGGTGGAGAGATGGTAAGCAGGTAAGCCACTTGCCTTGTACATGACCAACCTGGGTTTGATCCCCAGAGCTCCTTGTGGTCCTGTAAACTATGCCAAGAGTGATCCCTGAGCTCAGATCCAGGAGTAAGTTCTGAGAACTGTGTGTGTGTGTGGGGGGGGGGGGGCTAGCCCCCCAAACCAAATGAAACACTTGTCTTCTACGTTTTCTTGCTTTTCTGTTAGTTTAGCTCGGTATTTCTGCCCATATCCTGTTCCAACCTCATTTTTACTTCCCTTTTCTTTCTCAACCACAGAACATACTTGTCACAATAATTGGTTGCTTATATGATTGTGGTCTCCCGAGTGTGCTGGAAGGCTCAGGAGAGCTTGAACCAGTCTGTCTTGTTTGTTGTGTTATTCCGACACTTAACTCGATGTCCTAATGCTTGGCAGAAAGTGTTCAACAAGTACTAGTCGAGTGGAGAAGCAATTAAAATATCCCGAATGTTTTTTTTCCTTAGCTTTCTTTTCACCTGTCTATGCCCCAAATAGATCAAAATGTCTAACTGCTTTTTGGTTTGGTTTTGTTTGGCCGGGAAGGGGGGAGGGGGCACATCCAGCGATGCTCAGGGATTACTCCTGGCTCTGTGCTCAGGAATTACTCCTGGTGGTGGTGTTCATGACACCATATGGGATGCTGAGAATCGAAACCAGGTCAGCTGCATTAAGGGAAATCCCCTATCCACTGCACTATCTCTGTGGCCCCAAACTGTTTTTCGATGTTGTATGTTTGAACCAAGCATGGCATTCCATGCAGCATTGACAATTGATCCTGGGCCTCTGGCATGCAGACCACGTGCTCCAGCTGTGGGATCCGGCTCTCTGGCCCAAATCACATTTGAAACCTAGATCAAGCGTGAACACGTTTTTTCTTAAGGGGTGTACTAGTGAAAAGTCCTGCTTTTTATACCGTATGTTCTCAATCACTGTTTGACTGTCATGTAGAGTGAAAATAGCCAGGAACGGGCTGTTATGGTTGTTGTTGTTGTTGTTGTGTGTGTTTGTGTGTTCCAACAGGATTTGGGGGGGGGGGGTGGAGGGATGACAACAAGTGTCCTCCCAGGCCATGCTTGCACTCCTCTCCCTAACTCCTGTCTCTAGCTTGGTGGCACCTCACAGTCTGCTTGTGTGACTTGAAATTCTTTATTTTTTGCTCTAAGTCAAGACCTTCACTTGCCAGGATGCAGCTTTCCTGGGTCCAGGAGAGAAATCCCAGTTATGCTCACTGACCCTTTCCTTTCCCCGGTGCAGTTAGTGACCACATTCACCCATTCCATTTGATTTCTGCATTTGTTTTCCTCATTCAGTTCTTACTTTGAAAATGGACAGGTCTGAATGGTAACTCATTTTGGATCCAGTTTTGGAATGCTAGTTTTTGACTGAGCTGTTGACCTTGGGCAGGTGACTAAACTTCCTGGTACCTCCATTTTCCTATCTGTTAAGTGGGGCCTAACACTGGACTTTACTGGGTTGTCTGAGGATAAAATCAGTGTTGTTGTTTTTTTTTCTCTGTATATTCTGTACACATGTGCCCCCTTTCTTATCTGCCCTCCCTCCGTTGCATTTTCTACGGGGGAAAGGAGAAGCAGAAAGGCCCCCCTCTCTTGTGCTCTCAAGGCACTCAGTCTCCGCCGTCCCCCGACTTGTCCCGATTCTTAGAATTCACTGACTGTACCTCACAGTGTGCTTCTGTGTCTAACTCCTGCTGCCCGCTGGGCGCTGGCCGCAGTGAATGGGAAGGAGCCCGAGCTGGCCAGAGCGCATTACACAAACCCTTTCACGGGCTGCCAGAGCCTCATAGCCTGTTAACCCTCCACACTCAGGCCCATGGCAGGGCAGCCACATCAGCACTCTGATAGGTCTGCAGGCAAGAGGCAGGAGGAGGGCTGACTTCAGTTTGTGGACATTAAACAAGCAGGCTGCATCTTTGTTGAGTGCCGGCTGGTCCATGATTGAGACTGTTGGCTAAGGACACCAGGGCCCTTGGGTGGCAAAGCTGTGTTTGGTTCTTCTCTGGAAGAGAGTGGGATGAGAAAGACCAAAGTGGCCAGAGGCAGTCCCAGAGCCTCCCAGAGAATTAGAAAGGACCTCGGTTGGGCTGCTCAGAGCTACTGCATACCAGACCCTTGGCCTTTCCAGAAGCGTCGTCTGGCATTGTGAGTAATGGCTCCGGATGTGAAGTACCCCAGGGAGATTTTTCAGGAAAGGACTAATTTGGCACCAGTTTCTCGTGGCGTCCTGGCTCACAGTGGATTACCAGGCACTTCGGCAAGGCGGTATTGTTTGCTGACAGGCAGGCCTACACACAGAGGCGCAAGGCCTGGTGTTTGCTATCTCCGACAGACTGTGTTTAGCAGCATACGAGGACCAGGAACTCCCCCAAGTCATTCTTTGCATGGCAATAAAGGGTGGTCATTCCAGGGAGTGTGGGCTGAGGGCCAAGGTGGGCCGCTTTCCAAGGCTTCTCATGGTACCGTGCGCTCTCTACTCCCAGCCCATGGAGCAAGAGTTGTTGAGTCTGTGGCTCCTTAGACGCAGGATTGAGCTTCCCCCATGGTGGCAGTTTAATTTTCTGGCCCTGGGGTGTGTGAGAAAACAATAGCGTCTTCACACCCCAGTGTACTGTCTTTGACCCGGTGCTATAGAGAGACTGATAATCACCTCTGAACTGATACGTTGAAATGAATCTGGGGATGAGAGTTGGGCTTTGTGGAGGTGATGAGTGGAATGGGGTTAGTGCCCTTGGGGGCAGAGCCATAGGACAGCAGGTAAGGTACTTGCCTTGCACAAGGCCAACTGGGTTCAGTCCCTAGGACCCCATATGATCCACCGAGCCTACCAGGAGCGATCCTTGAGTGCAGAGCTAGGAGGAAGCCCTGAGCACTGCCAGATATGGCCCCGACCCCGACCCAAATTAAATTAAATTAAATTAAATGGACCCCAGAGAACTCCCTTCTCCTCTGCCACCCGAGGACCTAGTGAGAAGACATGGTCATTGAGCCAGGAAGTAGGCCCTTCTCAAGCTCCTCATGCTCCAGGGGCTGCCAGTACCTTGGGGATAGACCACCCAGCCTCCTGACCTAGAAGGAAGTTTCTTCATAAGCCACCCACCACAGAGCTGCCCCACGGGGCCAAGAGAGAAACTGGCACCAGAAGGAGTTTAGCTAGAAAGGAGGGCGCATGTTGAGATATTTCTCCTAAGGTGAGGGTTATGTTGTGGCATCTGATTCCTCCTACAACTGAGAAAACAGCATGGTGCTTATAGAGGCCCTCTGGGTTGGGGAGGAGACATGGCCTTCATTTGTGTGTAAGCCCCTGGCCCATTTGCCGAGTGCCTGGAAGAGCTCACAATTTGGAGCGTGGCCTGGAACCAGAGTAGGCTCTGTGACTGAGCAGGTCACAGGATGAGAAGGGGATGCAGTCAGTGCCCTAGTTAGGCCCTGTAGGTGAGTCACCGTACAACCTTGAGGATCTTAGATCCAGGCCCTGCACTCCACCTGCTACTCACCTTCCTCTGGAGGATCAACTCTTGGCCCACTACTGGACTTTCATCAAGACTTATCCATGGGCCACTAGAGGACCCTGAGACCCGAGCTGCCCAGCGTGAAGTGGGTGTCATGGGACCCACTGAACCAAGGCGAGTGTTGCCACAGTCAAATGGAAGTGGTTCATCCAAGCTCAGCCCGAGCAAGCCTGGGGATATGGCTGCATGAGGTTGTGGCCCAGATGTCCTTGGTCCCCACTTCCCTCTCCCAGCCTAGACCTGGGGTCTCAGGGAGTTCCCTGTGCTCCGTTGAAGAGGAAGGAAAGACTCTTGTTCGGTTTATACATGGTTTAGCCCTCTGTGAGCTGGAGAATCAGAAAAGCAGCTGCTGCCATTCAGTCCAAGTTCAAAGGCGAGTTGATCGTCCCAGTGTGGGTCACAGCGCTGAGAATCGGGGCCTCTGAGACCCGAGAGTGGCCACTCGTAAATATTCCAGCCAGTGGGGCCAGCAGTTCAGTGCTAGTGGCACAGCTTAGGCCAGTGGAGCTCTGGGTGCCAGGTGGTACTGAGAACCACACTGGGCTCATCCCCAGTATCTCACTCCCCCACCCCCAATTATGATCTTTGTGCAGCCTGCTGATCCAAGTGCTGATCTCACCAGCACATTCTAGTTTTACCAGCAAATGGTATTGCTTGGGATAAATTGACACATAAAATTAACCACCACACTATCCAATATATTCTTTCCTTAAAATAATCAGACCCACAAATGCAGGTTATTTATGATGATGAAAAAAAATGGTCATGGGTATTATGGAATGGGAAAAACAGTTCCATTTCCAGTGGAGAAATCTGACAGTTTCCCCTCCAGCTAGGTAATTCGGGTCAACACCAACAAAATGAATTTTGTTGACAGTATGTACCCTTGATAAATGTTAGGGATGTATCTCCGTGGTCTTCCTTCCCCGGTCCCATAATCCCAGTCTAATCAGGATAGAAATAAGAAAAATCTCCCAGTTGAGACATTCTCTAGTACCTGACCAATACACCTCAAATCCATCCAGCTCATCAAACACAGAGAACATCTAAGAAACTCTCCATCAAGCGGTGCCTAAGCGACACAGTGAATTAATGCAGTCTGGTGTCCGCTATCGATTCTCAGCACGGCAAAGGGACACTAGATACACACTAAAGGAACCCGAATGAAGCATGGGCTTGAGTTAATATTAAGGTGTCAAGTAGGTTCAATAACAGCGACAAATGCAGCAGATGGAGGCAAGATGCTAATGGAAGGGAAAGGGAGGATTTGCATGAACTCTGGGTGTTGTCCACACGACTTTTCTGAAAATCGGAAGCTATTCTAACATAATGTTTATTTAGAAAACAGCTTTGTGCAAATTAATTCATGCACACAGACACGAGGCTTTCTAGCATGGAAGAAGCCACTCGGCCCTGAGGTTTGAATGTTGGTTTCCTCACACAATGTTTTGTTTCAACAGAACAGCAAGTGGAAGTTCAGTGGCACGTAAACAAATATGGGTTTGGAGTGGGTTTGTCGGGGCCCCGCTTCCCACCTGTTTGTCCTCATGGCATCGTTGAGAAGTGGCTGCTCCCCGAAGGGCACCCCTGTTCCCCTCGGACTCTCCCACCCCCAACACCCCCACCCATCCCTCACACCCCTTCATAGTGTTTTGATAATCTTTCTGCATTTACCACAGTGATTCTTAGTAAATCTGACCTTGGATCGAATCTATTTATATGTATTTTAATCTGTTTAATCTGTTCCACACGGAATAAATATCAAATAGAGATTTTCTATGCTGATGCCCCCTTTTTTTTCTTAAGTGGGACAGGGGGAAGCATCCTGAAGCAGAATGCAGGAGACCCCGGGGTCACTCCCAGCCACATTCATTCCAACCTCGGAGCTCTCTTCCTGACCCCAGATGTCTCCATCAAAGACGGATGACGCCTTTTCCTCCTTCCCACTCCCAGTGGCTCATTGCTATTTAGAAAAAATAGTCCGTATCCCTGTAGCTGGTTATAAGGGGCAGGATAGTGTCTGTTCTCTGAGCCCTGGACCTAGAGGTTCTCTAGACCCCTCTCTGTCCCCATCTCTGAGCACACCCTCTGGGCTTGCTTTCTTCTCCCTCGCCCCTGTTAATTCCAGGAGTTTTACTCCAGTCCCTCTCCTCACCATTAATTCTCACGCCCCTTTTCCTTTCAGTGAACCCACTTGGTAACCTGGGTTTTCTCAAGGTGCCTTATTTCAAGTCTTCTTTTCTTCCCTCTCTTCTAACCCTGAGTCCCACCACTTGCCCAATTTCATCTCAGCCACAAATCTAAAGACGAAACAAAGGATGGGAGAGCGAGCTTCGTGGTCAGGGCACCTGCCTTGCATACACGGGATCCTAGGTTAAACTCCAGAACCTCTTGGCCCGCCAAACACCACTTGGTGTAGCCTTGGATTCCTCTTGCACTTCCAAGCACTGGCAGATGCTAGCAAGGCCATATTGCCAGGCCCAGCCACTGAACCACCTAGCCTGGTTGGCACAGGATCACTGGGAGTGGCCCCCGGGCCCTCAGAGCGCTGTTTGGGAGTGCCCCTTTTTAAGAGAAAGAAAAAATATTGATAAATAAGGTAAGATGAGTCTCTGCTAATTTCTTTCCTAAGAGCTTCCCTACAGCAGCTAGAGCCCTCCCCCCTTTTTCCCTCTCCAGTCTATGGTTGACCCCACCTTAGGCTGCTGGTGTCATCCTTCCTGCATTCTTACATCCTATTAAATCTGTTGGTCTCTCTATAGCTAACTTTCTGCTCCCTCTGAAACTGCTCTTGTTAAGATGACCCACACTCTCCTAAGCATCTTGATTTTACTTAATTCTCTTAATATTTACACAGGAATCACAATGTACCTGACCCCATGGATGTGCCCAGGGCCCAGGGTCTGGAGAGGAGGTAATAAAGCTGCTAGTTACCTTATAAGCTGTCCGGCGAGTGGTACATGCAGAGAGGACACACAAACCAGAATGAGGCAGAGGGTTGCTGCCCAGCTTGGTGGTCCAAGATGTTCTCTGGCATCTGAACTAAGATCGGGGCGGAGAGAGGGATACGGCTGTTGGCAGATCTGGGAAAGAGCATCAGTCTCTGGGAAGAGCAAGAATAATGATCCAGAGTTAGAAATGAGTATGGTATTTCTGAAGAATGAGCCCTGCATTTGGGACATTGAAAGGCAGTGGTGAGGGTCACAGAGGATATAGGACAAATCAGGTCACGCACCTTTGACTTTGGAGTTTCCAGCCTCTTTTCCTGTCTCCCTTGTTACTCCTACTTCCCTTTTTCAAATCCTCTTTGGCCTGCCTTGCATGTATTGATGCTCACAAGGTCTGCATTAAGTTCACAAGAGCGTATCTTGGTCTCCTTTCTCCCTGGACCGGGCACAGAGGTATTGCTAATAGGTGTTAGTTAATCCTGACTACTCTGAATTTTGTATCCGCTCTGGTAAGCATCACAGACAAAACTCTAGTTTGTCTGTAGAGCAGTAGAATTGTGGTTCCAATATTTATATGTGATCTTACCAACCAAGGAGGAAATGGGGTTTTCTCCATGCTTGTTTTTTGGATTTTAGGAATCTATAAATAGAGCCCAAACCTCTGACTTGGTCACTGCTATGTTTCTTCTGCCTAGTATGCAGTGCCTGGGTGATTGTTGGATTCCTAAATCCACTAAAAAGGCAGAATCCATTCCTTGGCAACCACTTCACCCCTTTAGAATAGTGATTCAATAAGAATGATATTGCATATTACTCTCGGCACACTTTGTGCTTAGACATAAAATTTTCACAGGCTGACCAGTCTGATGAGTCTGTATTCCGTTTTTGCATTTTTGTACTTGAGACATTCTTCAAGGATTCCCAATATTTTTAGGTGTGTTCTTTAAACCACTGTGATCACTTTTGTGTCATTGTTGATTTTGATAAGAACGCGTTCAAGTGGGATGTGTGCTTGGGGCTCTCTCCACTCTGGAGAAACCCGTGTTCTCTCTTGATCACATACCTTTCTGAACCTCTCTCCTTACCTCCCGTTGCTTCCCAATAAACTTGTTGTACTGAGAGAGAGAGAGAGAGAGAGAGAGAGAAGGAGAGAGAAAGAGAGAGTAAGAGAGAGAGAGCAAGAGAGAGAGCAAGAGGGAAATAGAGAAAAAGAAAGAGGAGAGAGAGAAGGAAAGAGAAAGAGAGCAAGAGAATAGGAGAGAAATAGAAATAGAGAAAGAGAAAGAAAGAAATAGAGAGAAGGAGAGAAAATGCTTTCAGGCTCTAGAGAGGTAGTGCAGGGGATAAAGTACTTGCCCCACATGTGACTGATTCTGTGTCCATATCCAGCACTGCATATGGTCCCCTGAGCATCTCCAGGAATAAGTCCTGAACACTATAGAGTGTGGCCCCAAATACAAATGAAACAAAAACCAAAATAAATGCTTGAATGTGGTTAAGGCAGTTGTTGATAAGGCTGTTGAACAAGGTGAGGCCAGAGACACAGACTCCTTCGGATTAATGTGATTTCTAAACCTTGCCTTATAATGAATAAGTATATTTTTAGGGTGATAGAACTGTTTCATTTGAATGCTGTAAAAGAAATTGATAATCATTAGTCTGGCCCATGTATTTTGCCGAAGGAAACCAAGACCCAGACATTAATTTTGTCAGTATTCCACAGTTAATTAGGACAGGGATTGGGAGACAGCACCAAATGCCAGCTCCTCTAGGTTTGCGGGTGCAATTCATTGTTCCCTTTTCCATTTTATTTCTGAGGTGGACTGGGAGTTGCTGAGTAGCAAAGTACCGCAAGCCCAGCGGGTGAGAACAATAATAAACCTTTTAATCTCATCTGGGTTCTGTGGGTCTGGACTCAGGAGGAACTTGATGGGATGTTCTGGCCCTCAGTGGAGCTGTTGGCAGTGGGGCCGCAGCTGTCTCACTGGGGCCGAGGGCCTTGGAGTCCACGATGGCGAGCTCACGGGGCTGTCAGCTGTCAGCTGGAGGGAACAGGATGGCGGGACCAGCTCTTTGCCACATGCACCTTCCCACCAGGCTACGTGCAGCTCCTTGGAACATGCTGACTGGCTCTTCCCCGAGCCAGGGATTCAAGAAGAGAGCCAAGAGGAAGCCACAGTGTGTTAGGAGCTGACCGCAGACCATGCTAAGTCATTTCTGTCAGAGCCTGTAGTTTGCACAGGCCAACCCGGTCTAGTATAGCAGCGGTCCCCACGGGGCTGAGTTCTAGAGAGCAGCAGCAGTGGCCAGCAGCCTACTTGGATCTCTTTTGACTTTTGCCCAAATTAAAGCTACAACTGCCAATGCTCTTCCCCTCACCCACATCCCATTTTATAGCCTTCTGAGAGCAAATACCATAGAACTGCCTTGGTAAAATGAAACTTTGATAATGTGATAAACTTTGATAATACCATCCTTATTTTTCTCTGCCCTTTGATTTTTATTGATTGATTGATTGACTTTTGGGTCACACCTGGCAATGCACAGGGGTCACTCCTGGCTCATGCACTCAGGAATCACTCCTGGAGGTGCTCAGGGGACCATATGGGATGCTGGGAATCAAACTCGGGTCGGCCACGTACGTGCAAGGCAAACACCCTGTCCACTGTGTTATGGCTCCAGCCCCAGCCCCTGCCCTTTGATTTTTAAGAAGGTAAATGTTTCTTGTTGCTAAGAGGATCCTATAAAGTTTTTTTTTAATCCAAACTTCAGCACAGCTGCTCTTAGCAATTATGCACAAACCAGGAGGGTAAATCAGTACTGCCTTAAGAAAACCAGATTTTTTTGCTTGGAGACGTTACTGGGCCCGCTCGAGCAAATCGACGATCAACGGGAGGGCCTTTACCTTACCTTTACCTTTTGTTATTAGTAAGGGCTTGGGGGCCATACCCAGTTATGCTTAGGCTTACTCCTAGCTCTGTGTTCATTCCCAGTGGTGCTCAGGGAACTGAAGATGGTGTTGGGGATCAAATCTGGGGTAGCGGCATGCAAAATAAGGAGCCTTAACCGCTATGCCATGAAAATCAGGATTTATGGATATCCTATTGCTCACCTAAGAACGTTATAAAGAATTAGAACATTTTTCTATGCATACTTTTGGTAACAGAAACTGAGAGTGATTTTCTGCAAAAGCAGCCAACATTATATCTCAGATTTATCAGGTGGGAGACTAATACACATTAAGTAAAAATCCATGGCATTAGGCTATGTTCCTTTTGTGGCAATGAAAGACCAATTAGAACATGTAAGAAGAAGAATGTTATTCTGTACTCGTTTGGCTACACTCTGCTGAGCTCGGAGCTCACTCCTGCTGTTGCCTGGCTGTGTGCCTTAGGAACCATCCCAGACATGTCTGGGAGAGCATAGGGGGTACCAGAGACTGAACTCGAGTTAGCCACAAGTAAGGCAAATACCTTCCAACTCTGTACTATCTCTCCAATACCTGCATCAGTATTTTTCGAAGGTTCACAGGTGATGCCAGTAAGAGCCAAAAGGAAAGAACATGTGTTCAGCCAAAGAGTCCATGTTGGGTGGTGAAGAGACCCATTTTGATGGATTCTGACTATGGTTCACTTGTGGTAGATAGCCTCACAGTGAAACTACCATCTGAACAAACTCTCGTCATTGAGACAATCCAGTGACATTACAGAGAAAAGATGATAAGAAGTAATAACCCTGAGCATCCTCTTATCCCCAAATAGTTCTGCTGTTTCCTGGCAGGAATGGGTTGGTCTTTCCAAATTCCCAGTGCTACGGCCTTTGGGGCTTGAGGCTGTGTGAGTGGAAAGACTTACTAAGGGGGAGAAGAAAGTTCTCCTTTCTTCCTTGCCGCTCTCTCCTCCTCCCATCCACTCCATTCCCATGGAAAAACCTTTTTGCCAGTGCCCCTTCATCTGCTCCCTCCTGAGACTTAGAACCACTGTGTCCTGTGGCCCTCTGTGCTCTGTCCCTGGGAGGTGATGGACCCATGGAGGGGCCTGCTGTCCTCCGGGCCCCTGCGGTGCTATTGCTTGCTCTATGCAAGAGTCTGTGCCTGCAGATGAGGAATCGGTTCCAAGGTTGTGTCTCCTGTGTCAGTGTTTATGCTTTTGTGCATCTTGTTCTCCTTGCCACCGAGAGGCCAAAGCAAGACTTCGCTCATTATCTGGTATTTGGGGAAGAAAAACAGCAAGTATTTGTCAACTGTTTTGTGAGTCAGAATGTGTTCTTTCTGGGCCTCAGAGATGACTCCAAGGTCTGGAGCATATGCCCGGCAGGTACAAGGCCTTGGGGTCAATCTGAGCATTAAAGGGGCTTCCTCAGGATGGCCGGGTCTGGCCCCAGTGTCCCCCGGAACTGTTGAAGGCCTCGTGCATCCGTTAAATGCTGAATGCTTTCTTTGATCTGGCTTCTTATGTAAAAGATGAGGTATGGGGCAGAGTCAGTACAGCAGGTAGGCACTTACCTTGAATGCCGTCTACTCAAGTTTGATCCCCAGCACCCCAGATGGTCCCTTGAGCCCTGCCGGAACAGATCCCCGAGCACAGATCCAGGAGTAAACCCTGTACTCCACCAGGTGTGGCCCAGAAGCCAAAAAATAAAATAAAGGATGAGGTAAGCTTGAATCAGGGAGGTTCAGTGACTGGCTCAGTATCACACAGCACATGGGTCGAGGTCAGGGTGGAGCCCTTCAGCCTCCCTTTTCCTGGGCAATTTCTCCAGATCGGCAACCCTCAAACACCGTCTCTGAGAATATCTGACACGGCCGATAAATATGGGGAACATTATCTCAGTTTCTTCCTGGCCCGTGGCCCATCACGTCTCCGCCCGCAGCCGGGATGAGACTCGTTTGTAAGGATCTGGTCGCCCGCAGGTTTGCAGCTGCTTCCGCGCGGGGCCGCGTTGCCAACCCTGGCAGTGACGCCGGTGCCAGGGAGCCGTGGGAATGTGCCCAGGTTGCCATGGGGGAGTTTTGAGCCCTGGCTGCCACAAAGCTTCCTCCTTGCCAAATTCTATCCTGCTGATTCTCAGCAGAAAAAAAAAGAAAGAAAGAAAAAGAAAGAGGGGGGCATTCAGAATAGAAGATTTCTGCCTGTCTGTGGAAAGGGAGGCGAGACACCGTCTTCCTATACCACCTTAGCTGCAGAGACAGGGAGAATATTTGGGGACAAGAGGATAGAGGCCAAGATGTGAGCAAATGAGTTGTAACTTTGGAAGCCGGGGAGATAATACAGCAGGCAGGGTGCTTGCCTTACGACTGGACCCGGGTTTGATCCCGAGCACCCGATATGGGTCCATCAGGAGTGATCCCTGACTACAAAACCCTGAGCACAGCTGGGATGGCCCCCAAGCCAAACCCAACCCAAACCAAGTGTGTGGTAGCTCGGTGCTGAAGTGCCTTTCCGACAAGAGCCTGGGGTGCCATCCCTGGTCCACAAAAAAGACTGGCATTAGGAAGAAGGACAGCGTCCCAAACACCTGCCTGCTCCCACCTCCCGGAGCTGGTGGCCACAGGTCACCTCCTTGTCCTGCCATTCCCTAACGTGTGCCTCGTTGGCTTCTTCCCTCATTGTCTCTCAGGACAGAGAGAGCAGCGGCGGAGACAGCCCTGCGAGATGTGAGCAGGACCTTTTGTATCAGGGTGCAAAGCCCTGCTAACGAGGTCAGAGTCCGTCAAGGGCAAGGACACAGCTGTTGCCGGGGCCCCTGGTCTGTCCTTGGATGTGTCTTGTTATAGTTCTCCCAGAGGAAGGAAGGTTGCTGGGATTACACGCTCCTGGTGACATGAGACTTGACGGTGAGAGATTGTGCCAGCACTGACCTGGGAATTTTTGGGACAAAGGCTCCCACCAAGTGGATTACTCGGGTTCTTTTCCTTGGGAGAAGATTGTGGAGAACTTCAACTTTATTACACCAGAGGACAACATTATATTGTCAGCAAGATGCCATAAGAGAGTGTATTTTATTCTATTTATTTTTATTTTTATGTAGGAGTAGTGCTATTTATTCAGCCAATGATTAGCTGATTGAATTGGGCATGAACTCCGCCTTACTTTTTTTTCATTTTTTATAATTTTATTTATTGAATCACTGTTAGAGCGGTTACAAAGTTTTTGGATTTAAGTCTCAGTCATACAATGAAACACCCGTACCTTCACCAGTGCCCATTCTCCACCACCAAAAACCCCAGTATACCCCCATCTCAGGCCCTCCCCCTACCTGTGGGGCAGACGATTTCCACATTACTCTCTCTCTACTTTGATCACATTCAATATTTTGACACCAGACCCACCATTATTATTTGGGATTTTACCCCAACACTCAGATCTGCTCAAAAGGTAACAGTAGGCAATTTGTTTTCTATTGCTGGTTAAGGATAACATATGACGTTGCGTGGCTGCAGCAGTGGCCGCATGATTTTGAAATTCCGAAATTTTAACACTTAAATCTGGAGGGATTTCTGCCAAAACCTGCTGGGTTCCGAGGTTTGTTCCTGAGTCTCTGGGATTATGGCCGTTAGGCAGCTTGATCAGAAGCCAGAAAGGCTGTTCATGGGTGGTGACTTGGGGTCTCGTTGGGATGGGGAGGAAAGGGCCAAGAGAGTGTATTTTAAAGTTGAGAAATATGTGAGTTATGAGCACAATGTTATTAAAAAATATATATACAATAGCCAGGGCCAGGGAGAAGGGGAGTGGTGTTCTATTGTCTGGAACCCTTGTGGGAATGTGGGGGTTGGGGGGTTGGGGAGTTGTACTGGGTCATAATGTATTTTCTTTAAAAAATATTTTTGGGGTCCTCAGAGATAGTACAGTACATAGGGTGCTTGCCTTGCACATAACTAACCTGGGTTTGATCCCCGGCATCCCATTCCGTTCTCTGAGCATCACCAGGAGTGATTCCTGAGTACAGAGTCAAGAGTAAGCCCTAAGCATTGCAAGGTGTGGTCTCCCCCTCCAAATTCTTTTAGTTAGTTTTTACTGGGTGCCACACCTATGAGATTGCCTTTAGTGGTTTCTCTCAAGTGGTCACTCCAGATAGTACCGGAGACTGGAGGGGTATGTAAGGGGGCGGGATGTTGAGCTATTGTGAAATTTTGAGATAATTCTGATGATTCTGGTGCTGCTGAGTCGAGCCCAATTCAATGATTGGATTAGACTCAGGCTACACTTGGGGTTACTTTTCTGGAGTTTTCAGGTGTTAGCTTTTTCCATTTGCTCGAGCGGGCCCAGTAACGTCTCCATTGGAGACTTTGTTGTTACTGTGTCTGGCATATCGAATACTCTCGGTAGCTTGCCGGGCTCTCCGAGAGGGGCGGAGGAATCGAACTCGGGTCGGCCATGTTGGCCGCTTGTAAGGCGAACGCCCTACCCGCTGTGCTATCACTCCATGCTCAGTCTCATAATTGAAAGTTCTATATGGAAAGTTCATTAATATTTGGCACATGGTAGATTTGGGCCTGAAGGGCAGACTTACCATGGGTCAGGGGTAGGATGAGGATTAGGGCTAGGGTTAGGGCTAGGAAATGTGTAGGGTATAGGTGGAAAATTTAACTGTGACCTAAGAAAAAATGCAAGTGAAGTGTTGGGCAGTTTTTTGATATTGGGGCTAATTCAAATGATTCTGGCACTGTTGGGTCATACCCATTTCAATGATTGGCTGGGGTTGGGGATATTTTGTGGAGCTTTTACTGTGTTCCGTCTCATAATTGAAATTTATGGATAGATGCCTATTCCAGATGGAATCCCGGTGACCAAGAGCTTCCACAAGCAAGGCCCAGGTATGTGGATTCAGGACTAATTCTCTAGGCTGCTTGGTGGTAGAGGACCTGGGCTGTCCCTCCCCGAGTCCACCCAGAAGACTGGCTGTCTCACCCACAATTTGCTAAGATTAGCATACCAACAGCCCTGGCCCAGAGAAACAGCAGCAAGTCCCAGAAGACACCACAGTGCCAGAGATCTCTCCAGGCCCCATATGGAGCCAGTTATCTCCGGGGAACCCCAGATGGAGCAGGTGCAGCCTCCCCACCCACTCCAGATGAAATCCAAGTGACCAAAAGCTTCTACAAGCAAGGCCCTTGGTATGCAGGCTCTAGAATAAATCTCCAGGCCCCATGACGGTAGAGGACCTGGGCTGTCCCTCCCCGGGTCCCTGCTGCCCAGAAGACTGGCTGTCACATCCACAATTTGCTTCCAGGTGCCATCTTAGCGCACCAACAGCCCTAGCCCAGAGACTCCCAATTGAATCCCAAAATGGATTAGTGCCATACAGAGATGTCTCTGGAACCCAACCATTTACAATCTAGAACTTTACATTTACAATCGTGAGCTTGAGCTCATGATATTCAAAATGGGCAATGGAAAACAAACTATCTAATGTCTGCCCCAGGTAGGTAGGCTTGAATGGTGGTGGGAAAATTCGAGCAAAACATAATGCCCCAAATTAGAGAGAGAATATTGGGGAGGTTGTCTGCCATAGAGGCAGGATAAGGACTGAGATGTGGGGGGTGGGGAGGGGATACTGGGGACATTGGTGGTGGAGATGTGCACTGGTGGAGGGATGGGTGTTCCATCATTGTATAGCTGAGTCTCAAACATGAAAGCTTTGTAACTATCTCATGGTGATATAATAAAAAAGCAATGTGGAGTTTATGCTCAATTCCATCAGCTTAATCAATGGCTGAACAAATAGCAGTACTCCTACATTATTTAAAAAAAAGAAATTTATGGATAGAAAGTTCACCATAAATTGGCAAATTAAACTTCAGAGCCTGAAGGATAGTCAGACTTACTATGGGTTAGCTGTAAGATGAGGATTAGGGCTAGGCTTAGGGTTAAGGGTACGTGCAGGGTTTATGTGTATTAAGCTCAATGAGAATTCAACATATTTCTCATAGCTTCTCAAGGAATGATTGACATTCTCTCCAAAATGTCATCAATTTTGGCAGGAAGTTCCTCTTTCTCTATAGGGTGAGATTGGTCTGCCTGCTTGCCTGCCTGCCCGCCCGCCCTCCCTCCCTCCCTCCCTCCCTCCCTCCCTCCCTCCCTCCTTCCCTCCTTCCCTCCCTTCCTTCCTTCCTTCCTTCCTTCCTTCCTTCCTTCCTTCCTTCCTTCCTCTCTTCCTTTCTTTCATTATTTTTTTGTCGTTTGGAGTGGTGATACTCAGGGATTACTCCTGACTCTGCACTCAGGAACTCCTGGCAGTGCTCAGGGGACCCTGTGGGATGCCAGGGATCAAACCCAAGTTGGCCAGGTGCAAGGCAAATGCTTACCCTCTTTCTCTCTCCGTTGATGTGTCAGATGCTACTCTGGTAGTTGGAGAGATGACAGTGAGGTAACATGAAAATCTGCATGTGTGGCTGTTCCCATTTAAATCCCTGTTTGACTCATTATGACACGCTGGAAATAAAACAAAGTAAACATGGGAACCTGCTATGGGCTTGAGAGGAGAGTATCACTTTTTCAATAGTCAGTTGGACCCTTAGGTCCTAAAAGGGAAAATGCAGTGACAGAGTGGGCCTAGCTGAAGATCTGAAAAGACTTCTCTCGGGTCTTTGCTACTCAGAAAGCTAACCTTACCTGAGAAGCCCACATAGATGGAAATCTGAATGTTCCAGAGTGGAAATTGTTTTTCCCTTCTATTTTCTTCCCTAGAAGCTCTTGAAACCACAGGACATCCAGTGGTCACTTAGAAAAGTTCACTCAGCCTCTTGTTCTCTGTTCCCAGTAGCGTCCTTTGAGAAGTTAGGAACTGGATTGGCACTTTTCAGACTCATAGACCAAGGATGCCCTTGTTTGTTGGAAGAGATGAGTAAAACGAAATCTGTAGATTCTTGGCTACCAGTTTGCATGCTTTTGAAGCTTCAGGCCAATGGTGGACACTTTGGAATTTGAAATTGTCCTGGCCTCCTGAAGGCTTAAGAACCTGTAATGTTCCATATCACCCAGTGATTGGCCATTTGTTTTGTGATCGTTCGGCAGTTTTATGCAAGACTGGTGTCTTTTCAAAGAAAATTGGGTCAGTCTAAATGCCAAGTTGTGTACAAATTGTCAGACTGACACAAATATCTTTCATCTCTCAAAATTAAATGTGCGGATTCACTTATTGGTTAATGTTTAAATTGCTGGCACTGAACTAGACCCTGCAAGTTGTAACCTCCTTCTAGCTAAGGCCACTGCTTCCAGGAGCTCACAGTCTTGATTTCAACATAGACAGCGGGCAAATGTCTTCTTATCTCCAAGATGGTTCCACGGGGTCCTAAATCCAAGATCTGGAGACTGTTCTTTCATAGATAGGCAACTACTCGAGGTCTTGGGATCAGAATCACCACAATTTCAAATGAAATCATATACATATATTTTTTATGTGAACAGTATTTAGGAAAGTGACCTTTTGGTGACTTTTGGCTAAATTTTAAGGCTAGTGGGAGCTGACCACTAGCCTCACTATGAGTCCAAAGTGAAGAATGACCCTTTTGCTATGTACACGTGTAGGAATTACGACAGGTCTTTCTGGACTAAAGTTTTCCTAGCACCTCACCAAAAAATGGCCAGGACACTAAGACTGTCTACTAAAAAACTAAGAGAATGGAGGGTTATACCAGAAAGAACCCCGGTGGGAGTTCCTTAGCCCATTTGTTTTGCCTTTAGCTCCTTCCTTTGCTGCTCCCTGTCTACTCCTGTGACTCAGTGTAGACACAAGAATGTAGGTTATGAAAAAACTCAGAAGCCAATAGTTACCAGTCAAGGGCCCTTGTTGCTGTAGTTTTACTCTTCACAGTAGCTTGGCTGAGCTGAGTGTGTGGATGAGTGTTGTGTAACAGGACTCGCTAAGAAAACAGCGGGGACTGAGGGAAGATTCTTAGGCCCCATCTGACCCTCTCCCGCGCCTTTGGGCCAGGCTGTTCAAGGGCAGCTTGACACTTCCAGCAAGATTTCCCAAGTGCCACAACACTGTGACTGCGTGGTTAGAGTCATGTGGCCGAACAGGGATGGGCAAGGAAACTTTACAGTAGTTGGGCATGAATTAGTGCAAAATAACCTAAAACGAATGCAGATCTGTTCTGCCCTTTGGTAGACTCCTACCCAGCCCTCTAAAGCCTAGAACTGGTTAGTCAAGACTCCCAGAAGCTTGTGGCAGATGTTGTTTCTATAACCTTGAGGTAAAAATTTAATATTTATTGTTGTTAAGGACTAGGTAAAATGGTAAGGACTCGGGGCCTTTCTCCCTCCTTTATTTATTTATTTTTTTCTTCTTGGGTCATACCTGGTGGTATTGGGTCAGGGGGTGCTCCTGACTCTGTGCTTGGAGATTATTCCCAATAGTGCTGGGGCAGAGAGGTGACTGCGGTTGTTGGGGATAATCCTGGCACACATACAAAGCACTAAGCCTGTTCAGCTCTTTCCCATTCCTGCTTTCCCTCTTTTTAATTTACCTTTTATCTATCCAGACACAGTGTTGAGGAGAGTTCCCTTTACCAGGAGCTGAAGAAGAAGAAATTTGATTACATAATTTGGTTACCTCTGTCTTTTTAGATAGTACAAAGACCGTTGAATGGGAACTGAGTGCCAAAGTTCCCCTCACTGTCAATGAAGTATACACCACCAAACAAGCCTTTTCTACATTCATGGCTATAATCCCATTTTTGCCTCTTCCTATGGAACTCAGACAAATCATATAATTTCTCTGATCCTTTTTTTTTCTCATCTCCAAATCAACACTAAACCTATCCTATATCCCTTGCTGGGGTGTAATCAACGTAGTTGGTTTGCATAGAAGCGTTTCAATATCAAAGGGTTATACAAATATGGATTTCTGCTTTGGGGGCTGGAGCAATAACTCACTGGGCTTAGCATATGTTTTGCATGTGGGAGGCCCCAATTCAGTCCTTGGCACTGCATGTTCTCTGAGCACTACCAAATGTGTCCCGCCCTGCCCCCCAAACCAAAAAACAATAGCATCAACAACATTTTAAAAATGGATGTGGGGCCGGAGCAATAGTACAGCGGGTAGGGCGTTTGCCTTGCATGCAGCCGACCCAGGTTCGATTCCCAGCATCCCATATGGTCCCCCAAGCACTGTGAGGAGTGATTCCTGAGTGTATGAACCAGGAGTAACTCCTGTGCATTGCTGGGTGTGACCCAAAAAAGCAAATAAATAAATAAAATGGATGTGTCATTTTCCTCCGGGTGCCATCTTAGTGCACCAACAGCCGTGGCCCAGAGACTCCCAATTCAATCCCAAAATGGATTAGTGCCATACAGAGATGTCTCTGGAACCCAACCATTTACAATCTAGAAATTTACATTTACAATAGGGGTCCTGGGAGCTCTCATGATATTCAAAATGAGCAATGGAAAATAAATTATCTAGCGTCTGCCCCTGGCAGGTAGGCTTGAGTGGTGCTAGGAAATTTCGAGCAAAACATAGTACCCAAAATTAGAGAGAGTATTGGGGAAATTGTCTGCCATAGAGGCAGGGTGAGGACTGGGACGGGGGTGATGGAGGACCTGCACTGGTGAAGAGATGGGTGTTCCATCACTGTATGGCTGAATCTCAAACATAAAAACTTTGTAACTCTATCTCACGGTGATACAGTTAAAAAATAATAATAATGTGGAGTTCATGCCCAATTCAATCAGCTTAATCAATGGCTGAACAAATAGCAGTACTCCCGTATTATTAAAAAAAAATGGATGTGTCAGGGCTGGAATGATAGAACAGTGGGCAGAGTGTTTGCCTTGCATGCAGCTGACCTGGATTCTATCCCTGGTATCCCATATGTTCCTCGAGCACCTGAGCACTGCCAGAAGTAATTCCTGAGTGCAGAGTTAGGAGTAACCCCTGAGCATCACCAGGTGTGACCAAAAAAGCACTGTAGCACTGTCCTCCCATTGTTCATCGATTTGCTTGAGCGGGTGCGGTAATGTCTCCATTGTGAGACTTGTTGTTACTGTCTTTGGCATATTGAATACGTCACGGTGAGCTTGCTAGGCTTTGCCATGCGGGCGAGATACTCTCAGTAGCTTGCTGGACTCTCCGAGAGAGGCAGAGGAATCGAACCCGGCTCGGCCGGGCCAGCCGCGCACAAGGCAAACGCCCTAGCACTGTGCTATCACTCCAAAAAGAAAAAAAATTATAATGGATGTGGGTTTTACTTTGGTAGAAGTGTTCCTGTTCTCGTCCAGTCTCTGAGGTTCCCCATTCTCCTTGTTTGGCCCTGAGCACGGAGCGGGGATGCTTCTAATCATTTCCATTTTCCTGGCTCTCCCTGCTCTGATAGCAGGCAGAAGGTTCTGGGAATGAGATTGCTATTATCACTGATCTGTCTTCGGTTTCTAAAACCCGAGCATCCTGCAGACCTCCTGGTGCTGAGTTACTCTAACAGCCTAATTACCTGCTGGCTGACATAGGAGACTGGCTGGCTTGAAACTCAAGGACCTTGGCCTGCAGCTAATGTGGCTTCCTGTAAACAGGGACCTATGAGAAAACAGGCCTTATTTCTGTCTTCAGAGTTGGTGACTTAAGTGCCTGCAAATAGAATTCATGAAGAAAAAAACCTAGCAAGCCCACAGGAAGCGCAGGTGGCTTCAGAAACTTCTCCTGTTTTTCTCTCAAGATCTCCTGGTTCCCCTCCTTCTTGGTCAGTAACACATCCACGACTTACCCCTCCTTGGCTTCTACCTCGATTTTCACTACCACGGAGTTCTATGAGTGTGTTGAGCCCCACAGATTTTATTTTTAGTCTTTCTTTTTTAATTATAACACCATGATTTACAAAATTGTTCATGATACAGTTGTTTCTGGCATTCAATGTTCCAACACCAATCCCAACACCAGCGTGACCTGCCCTCCACCAATGTCCCCAATTTCCCCACATACCCACAACAAAACTTCCCCTTAGCCAGCACAAACAAATTTACTTTATATTCCTTGTTTCAACAAAATGGCAAATGGAATGATCAAAAAATACATCAGTTGGGGCTGGAGAGATAGCACAGCGGGTAGGGCATTTGCCTTACACACGGCTGACCCGGATTTGATTCCCAGCATCCCATATGGTCCCCTGAGCACTGCCAGGAGTAATTCCTGAATTACTGAATTAGCCAGGAGTAAGCCCTATGCATCGCTGTGTGTGACCCAGAAAAGCCAAAACACACACACACACACACACACACACATCAATTAAAGTTAGTTTGGGATCATTATTCTGTCTCACAGTGTTGTTGCTAAAGGTTTTGTGTTGAGGACTTACTGAGTGGTTGGGTGCTAGTTGGGGGTGTTTTCTCTCATTGAGCTCTGCCGTCTTCTATGTGACATACCCATCAAATTTGCTGTGCTTCTACTGGACCATCAGTCCTATGAAATTTGGAGGTATTACTCAGCCACACATGCCGCTGTGCGGTCCACAAGCTGTATAGCTGCTACAGTTTGGCAGCTTGGTGGAGTGATGAGATTCACCTGTAGAACTGAAGATGTCAGATGTTGGTGGGAGTTGTAGAGAGGGGGATCTGTCACCCCTGTGCCTGCAACGTCCCAGTATTTTCAGTCCCAAGACCCATCCACCTGGGACAGATTAGCTGCTTGTTGTTCTTTCTGGGATTAGTCCTGGAGCTGGGACATTTCTATGCTGAAGGGTGTAGGTGGGACTTCGATGTCTTCTAGCTGGGAGGGGATTCTGCCTGCCCCCATTCCAGGAAGCTCTAGAGTTCTCAGCCTGAACCGGTCTACTTGGGATGAGGGTCCCACAAATTTTAGAAGTGAGTCTCCACCTTCCTGTTTCCACCTTTCCCTCCTCGATACCTCTCTTCCTCCACCCCCTCTCCCCCCACCTCTGATTCCAACATGTTCAGACTGAAGAGGAGGGAAGAAGAGATGAGGAAGTGGGGGGTGGGGCGCCTAGGGAGAAAAGGAGAAAAGAGAGGTAGAAGGACATGGGGGTGAGAGCCAGGATGGGGGAGAAGGGAAGAAGGGGCGGAGCTAAGACTCTAATGTCCCATTCCTACGGAGACAGCAGAGCAAAGTCTGTTCTGTCCCAAGGAGAGAGAGACTCAGGGTGAGCTATTTTGATTTTCCCTGTGTGTTGGGAGATAGCACAGCGGGTAGGGTGTTTGCCTTGCAGGCAGCCGACCCAGGTTAGATTCCTCCATCCCTCTCGGAGAGCCCAACAAGCTACCAAGAGTATCCCGCCCGCATGGCAGAGCCTGGCAAGCTCCCCGTGGCATATTCGATATGCCAAAAACAGTAACAAGTCTCACAATGGAGACATTACTGGTGCCCACTCGAGCAAGTCGATGAACAGTGGGAAGACAGTGCTACAGTGCTATTGGGAGAATAGGTCAGATCTACAGAGTTAAGAAAATGCACTTTGCAGGGTGAGGGGAGGCTGGGGGGGGGGGGGGGAGACTCAAGAGACCATTTGCACATCCCATTTTGTCTTTTGAAATTCGTGAATGAATGTAATGTTATGTTCCGTGCAGCACCCAAGAATAGACCAGAGAGGAAATGGGGGCGGGGGGGGGGGTAGTGGGGGGTTCCGTCTGCTGGTTCTTCTCTGAAAAACTGCGAACCCCATATGATGACTGAGGTTCCTTTTCTTCTTAGTCACTGTTTAATCCCTAATTTGGATCACTTCGTTACAGCCATAAAATAGTGACTCTGAAGCTTGCTTTTAGTTTCCTATTAAAATAGTCCCTTTAATTTGGGGTTAGAGTGAAAGTACAGCAGGGAGGGCACTCGCCTTGTTTGTCACCTACCCAGGTTTGATTCCCGGAACATGTTATGGTCCCCTGAGCCCACCAGGAGTGATTCCTGACACAGAGGCAGGCAGAAGTAAGACCCTGAGCACTGCTGGGTGTGACTCCACCCCCCCCCCCCAAATAAAATAGGATAGGTCCTGTTAGTTCTTGGCCCCAGACTGCCAGGAGGGGTCTGGATATCACACACGTAAAGCTAGGCCCTGAGACTGGCCAGAGCTCTTACTCAGCCAAGGGTTAAATTGCATCTCAATACCGACCTTTGTTTGGATATTTTCTCTTCCACCAGGCTCTTGTACGTTTTAGAAAGAATTAAAAATGATTTAGCTCTGGCTCAAAGAGGATTTTCCCCTGCAGCCAATTTTTACTATAATATATAGCTTAATATAAAACCTGGCATTCTGAATACAGTTAGTCTACAAAGTGGATTAGGGCTTGTGCTTTGGGCATTTCTGAGACATTAGTAATAGTATATTGCATTAGCCTTATCAGTCTCTTCTATAATGAAAGGAATAGAAAGATCACCCACTTGAATTCAAGATTCAAATGCCATATTTTACTTTTTGTTTTAGGTT
This sequence comes from Sorex fumeus, assembly GCF_029834395.1. Classification (NCBI taxonomy): domain Eukaryota; kingdom Metazoa; phylum Chordata; class Mammalia; order Eulipotyphla; family Soricidae; genus Sorex; species Sorex fumeus. The sequence continues at coordinate 16,319,006 of NW_026606085.1, read as the reverse complement.
ATTTGGGGAGGGGGGGGGCGCTGAAGCACACCCGGTAGTGCTCAGGGCTTACTCCCGGCTCTGTGCTCAAGGGTTACTCCTGTTGGAACTATCGGGACCATTTGGGATGCCAGGGATCGAACCTGGGTCAGCCTTGTGCAAGGCAAGTGACCTACCCACAGTACTATGGCTCTGGCCCCTGTCCTATTTTACTTCTGTTGAGTGTGATGGAGGTGATAATTGAGTGACGCAGCCCCTCCCACTGTAAGAAGGCATTCTCTGTTGTATACAGAGAAGGCCAGTGCTGAAGTATGCCACAGTGAAAGTCAGAAAATTTTGTTGAGACTCCAATCGCCATCACCACCACTGTCATCATTCTGCAGTTGTCATCCTTTCTGCACCCTCCCTTCTCCACATAGAATACATACATAAACCCCCCTACCTTTGTATGTGTGGAAGAGTCTCATACGTGGGAGCTCCTGGAAGGATACAGAAGTGCTAACATGCTGCATGCTGGCACTGTAGGAAAAGGGGGATTTTCTAGTGCTGTGTAGTTGGTTGTCCAGTGTCCCCATGTTGTCCAATGTGCGTGATGAGGATATGATGTTTATACACACGATTACAGACCCAAAAGTAATACAGTGGAGGACTTCCCTAGGATTTCCTTTGTGCTGGGGACTCAGTGCTTTGCGTACGTCAGCTTGTTTCTCTCTCCCCGCAAGCCCAGGGGACAGGCACTGTGATTATCAGTCCGGTTTTTTCACATGAGTTACTTAGACACTGGGAGATTAATTAATTTAGCAGTGCATGGAGTATCCAGAATTTGAGCCCAGACATTCTCATTCCAGAGCCCTTGCATGCAGTTGTTAAGTCCAAATGCCTACCATCACAGAGGAGCTAAATGAGGGTTCTACGCTGAAGGAGGTTGGAATGTGTGCCGGAAATGCAGGCCAGCACTGGGGACCCCAAGGTCCACAGTGTGTGTGTGTGTGTGTGTGTACGTGCACACCACGTTTATGTTGATCTCACACAGGCAGTGTGGTGAGTCTAAAGAATCTGTTTGGCATGCCTGCATGGCGCAGTCATCATCGCATACGGAACAGGTGCCTGAATGAGTTGTCCAGTCAGGCCCCAACTTAGGACCAAGAGGTTGGCATTAAAGACGGAGAACACACAAACCTGCCTGGCGTTAGCTCTGCTCTCAGTTGGTCTAGCTCAGACTCCAATCTGACTTTAGGTGAGATTATCGGGCTTGCTTTTTCTCACTTGAAAATGGGAATCACAATGAACACACTGGGTTGATTTAAGGGTTCCTTGAGAAGGTGCTGGATTCACAGCAGGCGCTAAATGATCGTGAGTCTCACTGTGATTGTACTTTTTTGTTGTTGCTGTTTTTGTGTCACACCTTTCATGGGGGTGCTCAGGGCTTACTCCTGGCCCTGCACTCAGGGGTCACTCCTGGCGGGCTTGGGGGGACCATATGGGGTGCCAGAGATCAAACCCCGTCGATTTGCGTTCAGTGCAAATCCTTGTGGTCCTGTTGCTCTCCGCCTTCACTGTGATTATCCCTGAATGCTGTCGGACTGAAAGAAAATTTCCTCCCCACCTTCAGCACAGAACCTGTGCACCTAAGTTACTCTGTAACATTCCTCTCAGAAAACAAGCAAACTGTTCCTGGAATCAGCAAGAGGTGACTTCCCCCTTACCTGTAAGAGGAGCTTGTACAGTCGACCTTCAGTCAAATGGAAAACAGGATTTCGACAGTTTGCTGGTGCCTTGAGGCGGGCTGGGAGGTGAGAGGGCACTCTCGGTAGACCCACCCCAGGAAGGATAAGTCATTTCACTTTTGGAAGTCCATGGTCCCAAGTTTCTGGACTCGGCTCTTTGTAATTAGTGGATTAACTTCTTGGTAGCACAGCAGAAATGGCTAATAAAGCATCGCTTCAGGAACCTCCTTCCTTCTTCGCAAGACGTGGGGGTTGGACTCCCCTCAGGTACTTTTCCACTTTGAAACTCCAAAGAAGAGGCATTTAGGGAGAATTAAGCGATGGTTTGATTCCGGCCTCCTGGTTGGCAGGCTTCTTTGGACTGGAAACTCAGGCAGCTATGGTTATATTTTCTTTTTGGGTCATACCCAGTGATACTCAGGGGTTACTCCTGGCTCTGTGCTCAGGAATCACCCCTGGCAGTGCTTGTCTGACCATATGGGATGCCGGATCGAACCTGGGTCAGCCGCATGCAAGGCAAACATCCTATCCGCTGTACTATCGCTTCGGCCCCCAGGCATGGTTATTTTATAGAATCTCGGGGTAGCACTCAAAGTCAGGCAGCCTGAGTGGACGTGAGAGGCTGGCCTATCTGGAGGTTTTTGCCAGAGAAGAGAAGAAAATCCCTTCTCTGAGGGCCGTCAGGCTCAGGCCTTCACTAGTCACCGAAAGGTGACTGGTTAAACTTCAATTCAGGGTGTTTTTCCTAAGAGTTGATAGATCAGCAGCTGTTTCCAGGCGCATTCTTCTTCCTTTCTTTAATTGCTCCCCAAAGATCCAGAGTCCAAACACCCTTACTTAAGCCTGAGCTTTTGGTTAATCAGGAATGAATGTTCTGGGCTTCACATTACAGTCCCCGCTGACTTCTCTGGAGACCAGGTCCTGTGTGATGGGGGCGGGGTGTGGCACCTCGACCTCAGAGCCGTTATGACCAGGTCAGGCAGCCCCTGGGGACACCACAGCGCGGAGGCACGCCACAGTCCTCTGTTCGCTCTCCAGGAGGGCTTTGCAGAGAGGAACAATCCCCAGAGAGCTCGAGGCTGGGAAACTAATTGCCCTGTACCCCAGCCGGAGTCTCTTCCATGTACCTTCCTTTCCCGAGCCTCTACTGTGTGGGGCCCGGCTGCTGGACAGGAGAGAGATGAATGGGACTTCATTCTTACCTGGATGGTAGTTACGAGTTTGGAGAGGGGGGCTGAAAATGAGCACCAATTTTATTTAGGACTCAAGATGGAAAATGATGTGTTGAAAGTGTGTGAGTGACTTGGCCCAAGGTAGTTGGGTCTTGTGTAACAGACGGAGTTGGGTGAATATGAAGGGTGTGCTCAAGGGAGGAAGGGGAGACAAGAGAAAATACACAGAGAAGAGCAGAATGTCGGGTCCAGAGTGATAGCTGGCCTTGCGCAAGGCTGACCCGGGTTCGATCGCCGGCATCCTGTATGGTCTCCTGAGCCCTGCTAGGAGTGATTCCTAAGCAAAGAACCAGGAGCAAGCCCTGAGCACTGCTGTGTGTGGCAGCCCCCTATCCAACTCTCCCTCCACTCTCCACCCCCTCAAAAAAAAAAAAGAGTAATGAGATCTGGAGCCTGTGGAATGTTGTGGAATGTTGTTCTGTCAGCTGATCTCAACCTCAGTGTGAGAATGGCCCCTCTATTGGGGGGTGAACAGAATCTGCCCACTGAAAGCAGGGGGGAGGGGGACGTTTAGTAACATCTGTGTATGCTTGGGAAAAGGGGAGAGAGACGGGTGGAGGAGGGGGCCACTAGCTAGAGGCAAGGTGGTGGCCTAGATTTTCAGTGCCCAGGGGAGGCTGTCTGGAAGGACAGTGGGTGAACCAGTGCTGACTGGTGGTGCTTTGAGTGAAGCTGGGGGTTGGGGAGATTTCATTACGTTCGGGACTCTTGGTGTCCTGTTCATGGTCCAGGATGCAGGGTCAACCTTGCCCTCAATGAGAGCATGTGACCCGCCTTCAAGAAGGGAAACTTTGCTCTGGCTTAGTAAGATTTCAGGCCAATCTGGAACCTGCAGACCACAGAGAAACGACTCTGAAAGTCCTTCTAGTGCTCTTGGCATATGGGCGGGTGGGCTAGCGAAGGCTCAAGCTCAGTATCAAGCAGTGGGGAGGTTGGCTGCTCCAAGAGCAGACAGCCGTGGTGTCCCGTCCATGCACGGAGCATGGTTCGAGCATCCTCCGTGAGACGTGCCCAGAGGCCACACTCTTGTCAGCCTTGTTGACTCACTCCAGAACACGGAACAGGTAAGAGTCTTGGACACATCTGGGGACAAATTAGGAAGCCGGACGACACCAATGCTAGTAGTTGCGAGGGAGAAACTGCTTGGGTGGCCTGAGCAGGCCGTTGAAAGGATTGCAAATATTTTTAACAAGTAAATTCTGCTCAGTATTGGAGAAAGTGTCGCTTTATAAAATAGAGATTCGGAAGGTGTGGTTCAAAGGGAAAGTGAATGACTACCCAACCTGAGCTGGACTTCCATGTCAGTCTTGGAATCAATAGGAATCTTCCAGGAAATTGGTTTTAAACTTATGATAAGTTATATTTAGGGGACAAACAGAAACAGAATTAGGCAGGGACCCAAATTCTATCAGTTACCAAATTACAATATCAATTAAACAAAATAGAAATGCAAGCTCTTTGCCAAAAATGACAGAGACAGTTTGAATGGCAGCTGAAAATATATTTTGCAGAAAATCAAAATAAGATCCAGAGGAGTGGTGAAAACACTAAATTTGAGATTGAGACCATCTGGACTTGAATCACATCTCGACCCTTTATGTTTTTCTCTTGACTCTTTCACCGGCTCTAAAATGGGGGCAGTAACACTGAGTGCATAGGGTTTTTATGAAACTTAAGAAAGCAAATATAGTGCTTTGCTCAGAAATTTTTAATGGAATCTCACCATTTTTAGGGCATTGTCACATTTCTAATCTATGCCTGATTAAAGCAGATTTCCCACTTGGTTTAAGACCTTATTATCACAAAATTGCTTCAAACAGACAGGGTGTAAGCATGTAAACTGATTATTTAAATATATCCTTTTTTATATTAGTGCTATGGTGTTGTTATAGTGTATACAATTAAAGCAGCATTTAAAATGCATTAGGAAAATGTCCCACATAATTTAGGTAGAGCAAAAATGTCTTTCCTGAAAGCTACTATGTCTTTTGTGCAAATCTATACGTTCACATGTTGAAGTTAGTTCTAGAAAGGTTTTGTGTTTGACTCCTTGCTCTGTGTGTGTATTAGAAGGAATTCCATGTATGCAGATGGCATGTTTGGAGTTCAGTGCAATTTGTTTTCTAAACATTATTCGCTGAGGCCAAAGAAATACTGAAAGTAATTTGGGTAGAGTTTGACCATAAGAGGTTTACTTTACGGGAATCAGTTTCAAGTCCAACCTTGCAAGCTTGGTCCAAGATTTCTCTTTCTGGTGCTTCAGCAGTTCATCTGGAAAGCTGGGTGGGACAGTGTGGGAAAAGGATGGTTTTGGACTCATACGTCATGTGAATTCCAGGTCTGTGAGTCTGTCACCCAAAGTTCCGCTGTGGTCCAGAAAGACCGTTCAACAGGACCATAAGCTTTGCATGTGGGAGACCCTGATTTGATCCCTGACACCACGTTAACCAAGGAACACAGCATAGCTCACGAGTCCTTCTGGGCGTGGCAAAACAAGAAAACAAACACATTCTGTTGCGCAGATAATGTTCCGCTTGTCAGGCAGAGTTACCAAATCTTACAAATGTACCAGTTCATATTGTGTGAGTAGGTGGGGAAATAGATTTTTTGTCCTTGTTTCCTAGAAATAAGATCTGTCTGTGTTCTCTGTTCAGCTTATTTGTTCTAGGTTCAGCTTCTTGTTTATGCCGTCTGTGTTATTTGATAGGTGACTTCCTCATACCAAGCATGTGCCTTCTTCTCCTTGCATAATTGAATCATACTTGTTCTCACAGGCAAAGAAACAACCTCGTTTAATGGATCCTTTTGCAAAACAACTGATTTGTATTACATGACTGATTGTGCTAACCCTTACATTTTAAAAAAATCTGATTTACATACATTAGGATTGCTACAAGCAGAGTAGGCCTTTCTAGCTCTGAGACTCAGCTGCAGTGGGGACTTAGGAGCTGGGGGTAGCATGGCCAGGCTCCAGATTCCAATTTCAATGACCCTAAAGCCATTAACTGAAGCCAAGAGGCAACATCTCAGCTCCTGGATGAGGTGGATGTTTAAGGTGGGCGTAAGCTCTGGTGCTTTGTCACCAGGACAGGGGCTAGAGCCATAGTACAACAGGTAGGGTGTTTCCCTTGTACCTGCCTGCCTGACCCAGGTTTGATCCCCAGCATCCCCTAGGGTCCCCGAGCATAGCCGGGAGTAATTCCTGAGTTCAGAGCCAGGAGTGACCCTGGAGTGTCACTAGGTGTGACCCCCTAAAGAAACGAAAAGCCAGGACAGGCCCAGGGTAGAGGCTAGGAGACCATCCCTGAAAATTGGGAACAACCACGTTTTCATTAAAGCAAGGGCTCATGCCAGATGCACAATTTTAACTGAGCCTATGCTAACAAATCACTTGGAATAATGTCTGGTGCATAATAAGTTCTCGGTGAATATTAATTGTATTGTGATAAAATGTAGAATTGTACCAGAATGAATTATTTACAATGAGTTCCTGCACACATATTCTTTCTAGAGAGAATAAAGGCTCAGGGTGTAATAGGAATTGTTGACCAGAGCCATAGGATAGGGTTGACTCTGAGAATCCTCCATCAAGGATTTTCTTTAGATCCTTCTAGAGTCATAATAAAACAATTCCAATTTTTGGATTGAAAGGTACAGAGAGGGTCCTATTCCCTTGGTCCTTGCAAACATGCTATTGTGTCCCGCCAGAACAAACATGGCAGTTTTTACAATTTTAGCACTAGATCTCAGGGTAATAACTCAACACAGCTCTGCTGACCCCTGGAGCAGCTGGGTCAGGTGCTCACTGCCTCTCCACTGCCCAGAAACCTAGTCTGACAGTCTGCAAATGCTAGTTACTCTTCTGATTTAAGGGTGGCGGAATAGGCTGTTTCTTTTAGAAATAAAAGCCTGAGGTAGTTGCTTTGGCCCTTGAAATTAATAATTTCCTAGAGCTTTAGGCAAGGTAGCTTTTAATTCTTTGCTGTCTTGGTCTGTACACACAAAGTCCTTTATGATGAGCTGTAAGGCATCTCCACCTGTGTGTGTGTGTGTGTGTGTGTGAGCGTGCACGTGCGTGGGTGTGGGTGTGAGTGTGTGTAGGTGGATGTGGTGCTGGGAAATTGAACCTAGATCCTCCTACATAAGAGGTATATATATGACCACAGAGCATATCTGAGGCCCAAAGCTTCATCTTTCAGATATGTGATTTTTAGTAAAAGTCAATAACCTCAGGGCCAGAGCAATAACATAATGAATAGGGTGTTTGCCTTTGACTCAGCCGATCTGAATTCAGTCTCCGGCACCCCAAATGGCCCTCTGAGCATCACCAGTTGCTCAGCGAAGCAGGTGTGGCCCCAGAATTGAAGATAAAATAAGAGGTGGTTAGACTAGCTCTCCAAAATCTCTGTTCTGCTATTTGGCATTTTACGACCGGGACATAAACTCCTTTTGTAACCTGGCTTTTGTACACTGCTGTCTTCTAGCACCTGAAATGAAGCTCAGCAAATTCATGCTGAATGGTAGAGTGGAGAGTTATAGTAGATACACTCTCTTGTTTCCTCTCATCCCCTCATCCAGCTGAATTTTGTGATCCCAGTTTGTTTCCTGTGCAAATCCAAGATTTTACTACACTGTTTTCTACCCCAATGTGTCCCTCTGCCTGGGCTCCCTCGAGACTCCTCCGTGACCTTGAGCTGTGGGCAGGTCTCTCTCTACTGTGAACTCCTCTCTAGATCACTGTTACTCTCTTCAGGGCTCACACTACACTTGCTACATGCTTCTGTGGAAGCAGCTTCTCATCGAACTGGTGTTCTTGGATTGGTTTTCTGCCCTCCACTGCGCTCAGATTTGAAGCAACTGAGACCAAAGTCATCCTTGATAGGCATTCAGACATTATTTTTAGAAATAAATAAATCTCCAAGAACTTCGGAAACCCTGTTACGGATATTAGAGTGAGCACAGAAGTGAGACAGGGCATGGGCCTGGCGCAACAGTACAGTGGGTAGGACGTTTGCTTTACCTATGGCCAACCCGCTTTGATTCCCGGCACCTCATATGGTCCCTTCCTAAGCACGGAGTCAGGAGCTAACCCTGAGCATTGCTCAGTGTGTGTGCCTCACTTCACTTAATCACTTAACTTCCCGCTAGTCGTCGATTTGCTCGAGCGGGCGCCAGTAACGTCTCCATTTGTCCCTGTCGTGTGCTAGTGTAGCCCAATGGCATCTTTTCGCTCCGGGAACATGAAGGGCCTCAAACCGATCGCTCATGATCTTGATGAAGAAGTCTGACCATCTGGCAGGTGGGCGGCCACGCGGTCTTTTGACATCCCGTGGAATCCAGTCGGTAACAGCTCTAGTCCAGCGGTCGTCTTTAAATCTCATTACGTGACCAGCCCATCTGATTTTTGACACCTTGGCAAATGAGACAGCGTCCCTGATTCTTGATCGTCCCTGATTCTTGATCGTCGACAGATGTCAGAACTCCGGATTCGTTCTCTCATTTGAGTGAAATGTGATATTCCAAGCATAGCTCTTTCTATTCTTCTTTGGGAGACCTGAATAGCGTTCTCATCTTGTTTGCGTAGGGCCCAGGTCTCTGAGGCATATGTTAATGCAGGAAGAACAGTGGAATCAAAGAGATGTGCCCGGAGCCGGAGGTTCTTCGTCCTCTTAGCTATTTCTTCGACGTTCTTGAAGGCGTTCCAAGCCGCTCTCTTCCTCCTGCGCAGCTCGGGTGCCAGGTCATTTGTCATGTTGACCTCTCGACCTAGGTACACATAGCTGTTGCATTCCCTAGGTACACATAGTTGTTATGTCCCTCACTCCCCAAAAAAGAGTGAGTCAGGGCATACTGAATACCTTTTGATTGATATGCTAGATTACTAGGTATGGCACCAGACTTCTGCTTTCTTCCCAGAACTTCATTTAAAAGGCATCATCACACAGTCACATTTTGTTCTCCTGAAACATATCTACCTATAATAACACCCACACATGCACACATGCGTGTATACACGCACACATATACACACACATACAAATACACACACACACACACACACACACACACACACCACCACCACCACCACCACCACCAGCACCACCACTTTTCATACTCTAACTCCAGGTCCTAGAAAAACCTTTGGTGCACAATATTCGCTCAATACTGATTTGAGAACAACGTGATGTTGTTCATTCTTTCTCCCGCCGATTTCTGGAAAGAGCACTGTAACATTGCAGCCTCTTTAATCATTTCCCTGTGCTCTCAAACCTGTGGCAATCCCACAAAACGGTTGCCCCTCCACCAAAATGATTCCGCTGGAGGTAATCAATAACCTCATTAGAAAATCGGATGGTATGACCTCAGCCTTCCTCCTTCCTGACTCCAGTGCAGCATTGATCGGACTGAATTGGGTATGATTGGGAAAGAATGGATTTTAAAGTTTTGAAGACTCTCATTTATATTGTTGCTAATCTTCCATTTTCTAGTTTGGTCGGCTGGGCCAGTCTTTCGTCATTCTAAGAGAGCACCTTCTTTTCTTGAGACACTGTGCTTTATAATATGGATAATGGCATAATTTCATGCGTAAAACATTCCAACAGCGCACCCTCCACTAGAGGATCTGCTTCCATCCACTGTTATTGTCCCCATGTGTCCCCAAGCACCTCTCTCCCCCCACCCGTGATTGCTTCCTACTAAACATCAGTTCTCAGTTTTTGTTGTTTGGGGGGCATCAGTTGTTCCTTCACATGTTCCTTATCTCCTCCCTCCAAGGGAGATCATTCTGTCTCTGTCCCTCTCCTGACAAACTACTCAGCGTAATCGGATTCATCCACATACCAACAAATCGCATGATTTGTCTTATAGCCGAGTAGTATTCCCATGTGTATATGTACCATAGTTTTTTTTTTTTTATCCAGTCATTTATTCTTAGGCACTTAGGTTATCTCCAGATTTTGGCTATTGTGAGTAATGCTGCAATGAACATAGGAGAACACGTGTTTTTATTTCTGAATAGAGCTTTTGGGCCCTTGGGGTGGATGCCAAGAAGTAGAATAGTGGTCCTTTGGAAGATGGTACTTTTGATGTCTGTTGCTCAGGGGCGTGGAGGGGAGTGGACTGGGATTCTCTCTGTCCCACCTGGGTTGCAGTAACTCTCCATGCAAGTTAACCCCTTCCCCCCTTGCCTTCTGTTCCTCACTCACTCTTAGTTTTCTTCTGACCTCTGAATCAGTCTTCAGTGGGTGCTGCTTTCCCTAGCTTACCCTTTCTCACTCCACATGTCTACTGTCCTCGTGCAGATTTTCTCTGCCCCTGACCTGAAGTGTCGGCTGTGCCCATTGCCCATAGCCCGGAAGCACAAACTCTCCCAGTGGCCTCTGCGTGTCCCACCTCTTGCCTCTCCAGCATGTACTCCACACCCTGGCCAGATATGTCACTCAGAATAGGTCCATAAGGCATCCCTCTCCAAATCTCCACCAGCCCCTTTGTTGAAGGCAGAAGCCCCCACACTCTGTAGCCTACCTTTGCATTTTCTGGAAAACACAAACTGTCAGCAGCCTCCCCTGGAAATATACCTCCTTTTACTGAACAAACAGAGAGTAAACCCACTTTGGGAAACTTTGGTCTTAAAAATGGAATTCTGAGGGCAGGAACCATAAGCCAGTGGGTAAAGCACTTGCCTTGCACACAGCCAACCCAGGTTCAATCCCCGGCATCTCATATGGTCCCCCCAAGTAGCGCCAAGAATGATCAGACTCTGAGATCAGAGTCAGGGGTGAGCCCTGAGCACTGATAGGTGCAAGCCAAAACCAAAACCAAACCCCTAAGAGAATGCAAACCCTCTGTTCACCCAGCCTGGCCTCCTGGTGTGTCCTCTGGTTAAACTTTCTCTGTCTTTCCCCTTACACCTTGCTGGCATTTAGGTTTTGCACTTAATGAATCCTGCCCTGCGAGACATGTGTTCCAGGCTCATATTTGTCTGGCTGAATTCCCAGGGCTTCCTCAGTGGGGAGCCGTTGAAACGGCTCTTTGTAGAGTTAAAGGGAATTGCACACCAACAGGCACGGTGCTGTTTGCTAACAAGGGTGTCGCAAAGAAGACGTGATTAGAAGACTCGCGTCTAAGGAGCACTTCTGTGTTCCAAGCACCATTCGAAGTGTTCATCTCTGTTCTGACACTCGCAACCACTCCAGGGGGAGACACTGCCTTCCTTTTAGCAGGAGGAAACCACCCAACCTGAATTTGCCTGTTCACCCAATCGCTGGCATCTGATGCCCAAGTGCAAGGGGAGGGCAGTAGGGATCCCAGAATCTGTCACCTGTCTTCCCTAGATGGGGGAGGGCAAAGGGGACAGCGGGGGTGACCTCACAGAGCCTTCTGCCACCCAGATTTGCACACAAATTGTCCTTGGGAGATTTCGAGGACGAGGGATGATGTCTGTCTGGGGTTCCTTGACACCCTGGTGTCAAGGATAGGGACAGCCAAATATGCAAACCCTCCTTTGACCTCCTGAGTGGTTGATGAGCAGTTAGACCCGAGAGGCTTGTCTGGACACTGTCCTTCTGCAGAGACGTCATGGAATGGGCAGGAGACTTCTGCCAACCTTGCACTCCTCCCACTCTTTTAAGCCTTTGCCGGCCTTCTGTCCCCTAGACTGAGACACCCCAGAAGGCTCACGGAGTTTCTTCCCCTCTTCTTCAGAGAGGCTGCGCCCCCACCCCCTGGTGCCCAGTCAGATGTGCTTTGCTTTAAATTGGGGTGAGCAGGGGCTGGAGAGATAGCACAGCGGGCAGGGCGTTTGCCTTGCACGTGGCCAACCTGAGTTCGATTCCCACCATCTCATATGGTGCCCTGAGCACTGCCAGAAGTAACTCCTGGGTGCAGAGCCAGGAGTAACCCGTGCACATCGCCGGGTGTGACCCAAAAAATAAAAAGTGGGGTGAGCAGACAGCCTCCACTCACTGATTGTGCAAATTCACTGTGGGGTCCTCTGACTTAGGGAGTGGTATGTGTGCCAGGGGGGTAAGGGGGCAGATTAGGGCTATGGAGAGCTCAAACATTTTTTGAGCGGGGGAGGCCCGAAGAAAGTTGTGTTCAGGAGGCCCTGGGTTCCCACTGGCCATTCTCAGCAACTGAGCTGACAATTTAGTGCCGGGGCCAAGGGCAAGGGCGGGGATGCTGCCTGGCCCCTCTGGTGCCAGTGATGCACATGAGAACAGGTGGTGCTGGGAATCCAGCAGGTGGTCACGTGCCCTAGTCACTGCACAGTCCCCCAGCCCGAGTGTCCTGTCCTTCTCTCTTCCATTCTGTTCCATCCCCTGCTCCCCAAGCTCAATGCCTTACCCTGTGTGTGCTCAGGATTTTGCTCCCTGGATTTCCCTAGCCCGGTGCAAGGTCTGAAAGCTGTCTGTGGGTCTTCAGGAGGTTTCCTGTCGGCAGTCAAAATGCCTGGGGCCAGAAGTAGGTTTGGATAGACTAGGCTTTGGGGCAGTGAATTGTTTCTTTGTTTTCAAGGGGTGAGAGAGGCTGCTTCTTGCAGACCCACAGTGGGAGGGTAAGGCTGCGCCTCTCTAAGAGCTTCCGGGAGGCGCCCACCCGCTCTGAGAAGGACAGAGGAAGCCACTCTCTAACCAAGCTCAGTCAGACATCCCAGGGGTCAGTGTTTACGCCTCACCCACCTGAATCTCTCACTTTCCGCCTCCTCCACTCATTTCCTCTGCTCGGCCACACAGGAAAGCTCCAGAACCCGCCTGGTGCCCTTGGTTTTATCCTTGAAGCTAGTTAACAACACTGCCATCCGCGCCTTGGCCGTGCGTGTGTGTGTGTGTGTGTGTGTGTGTGTGTGTGTGTGTGTATTTCCGATTTCCTTGATGCAGGGGTGCCACTTCGTGGATGCCCACCGCCTGCTGGCTTTGTTCCTTGTCCACAGGCCCCCCTGGGCTTGGCCATCCCGATTGTCCTGAGGCAGATTCTGCAACCCTGCCCTGCGCCGGGAGAGTGTCCTGCAGGAGCAGTGTCTGTGGGACTCTTGCTGGGGCCATCCCTGGGTCTGTCGGGGCTGGGCCTCTTCCCTGGTGGTGCCCCTGGGGATGTGCACTCAGAACCAACAGGGAGTTCTTCGCAGCTGCTGATTTCTCCTTCAGGCACCTCCTGGAAGTGTTGGCTGAATAATGAACTGTGTCCTTTGTGGGTCTCCAGAAGTAACAGACAGGTGTGGGGTGTCTTGTGTCTGTGGGAAAGGGGATCGTGAACAGCTGAGAGTAAACACCAGTTGCTTAGTAATTGGAGCTCCTTTCACTTAAAGCCCAGGCCTGGCTGCCCAGTCGGGGGAGGGGAGGCCCGGCTGTTCTGGCCACCTTTTATTGGGGGGTGGGGGTGCAGATAGAGGTCACTCCCCCACCCCAGAAAACCCAAGAGCCTCCTAAGAGACAAATGTGGGAACAGGAGGTAATGGGCAGGTTGGAAACAGATGGGACTTGGAGGGGGATTCAGGGGCTGTCACTGGAGAGAGTCTCTGGTCCTGCCCACCTCTTTCCCCCCACTTCCTGTCAGAAAACTCACTGATGGGGTTGGACAGATACCCCTAGGTATAGATACCACTAGATATCACTGGGCGATGCGCCTTCCTAAAATGCCCTGGTAAATCCTGGACTTTTCAGGGCTGTTACTACGTTTCATGAGATTCTGGGCCCTGTTCCCTAGCTACAGAAACGCCAAGTTCAAGTTCTGCTTGTCAAGGATGCAAGATTGTTATCTCTGATCTTGATAAACTGCTCGCTCTGTATTTATTATTGAAAATTAAAAACTCTTTTTTTTTTTCATTTTTGGGACATCCCTGATGCTCAGGGTTTACTCCAGGCTCTGTGCCCAGGAATTACTCCCGGCTAGCTCTGGGACCGCATGGAGTGCCAGGGATCGACCCCGGGTCAGCTGTATGAAAGACCAGTGCCCTACCCGCTGTACTCTCTCTCCAGTCCTACTTTTTGATTAATTATATATAAAGGTTCTATCATTTGCTCTACCAAACTTCTCAGCGGCCAGGAGAGAATGAGAATGTGTGAAAATCAGATGAGCGCCACTGGATGTGTCCAAAAAAAAAAAAATCCCCAAAACAATAAAATGGGGAAGGGTGGGGCTGGAGAGATAGTGCAGAGGGTAAGGCACTTGCCTTGCCCGCGGCCGACTTGGGTTCGATCCCTGGCACCCCGTATGGTCCCCAAGCACTGCCAGGAGTAATTCTTGAGTGCAGAGTCAGGAGTAATCTGAGCAGTGCTGGGTGTGACCCTAAAACAAAAAAGGAAGGTGAGCAGAGAGATAGCACAGTGGGGAGGGCACTTGCCTTGCATATGGCCAACCCGGATTCAATCCCCAGCACTTGAGATGGTCCCCTGAGCACCTTCAGGAGGGATCCCTGAGAGCAGAGCCAGGAGTAAGCCCTGAGCACTGCCAGATGTGGTCCAAAAACAAAACAAAAAAAGTCTTTTACCAAACGATTACAGGGACTGTGCAAACAGACACGGAGCAAACGGGAGAGAAGCAAAGCGAAAGGAAGGTGTCTGGTCCCTCCCCGAGCTTGTGGTCTTCAACAGCCACGGGCTCACATGCCCAGGGACAAAGCAGAGGCACATTTATGACCTTACTCAGTCGTGCTCTGCCGCAGTGAAAATAAACACAAACAGCTGGAGGGTGGGCAGGGGCTGTATCTGGGGGGTTTTCTCAGTGAAAGGCCACGGCTCAAAGGAGCATGAGGGCCAGGTGGGTGGCACCACAGACAGGCCCCTTTACTGCCGCTAACTCGGGTTCGGGCCCCTCCCCAACCCCCATCCATAGGGTTCCCTGATCACTGCCAGGAGTGATCCCTGAGCACAGCTGGTGCAGGCCGCAAACAGAAACAAGAGTGAGGTCTGTGGTCAGGCTCCTCCGGACCCCGGGAAGCCACTTCCTGTACGTCAGGCTGCCACCGCTGTGGGTCCGGTGGAGTACTAATGGCCTTCTTTCACGGAACAATAGGGCCTTTCAGTTTGGCCTGCCCGCCTTTGAGCTCAACCCAGAGTTCCTCTCCACCTGCATCCTCTTTCACACCAACACCCACAAAATCTGCTGGCCCTGGCCCGATGGGACTTCTTTATCTTTATTTAAAGCTGAGTTTGATTTTTTTGTTGGTTTGGTTTGAGTCACACCCTGCAGTGCTCAGGGGTTACTCCTGCCTCAGGGATCAAACCCAGGTGGGGTGTGTCTTGCCCAGAGAGCTATTTTTTTTTTTTTGCTTTTTTGGGTCACACCCGGATGATGCTCGGGTTACTCCTGGCTCTGCACTCAGACATCACTTCTGGCGGTGCTCATATGGGATGCCGGAGACGGAACCTAGGTTGGCCCGTGCAAGGCAAACGCCCTACCCATTGTGCTACACTGTGCTATCACTCCAGCAACCCCCAGGGGGTCTTCTTGTTTCCCTTTGCATTTGGTTGGCCTCCAAGTGAGGCCAGCCTCCCACCCGCAGCTTCCCTGCTGCCCTTTGACCCCTGAGCCCACAGTCTCCAGTGACGTGTTTAACGGGCCCCTCTGCTGCAGGCAGCTTCCTTGAACTGTGACGTTCTAGTTCCCTGCAAGGCCCTGTCCTTGGAAGGCACTCAAGGTCCAGAGGAGCCCTGATTTGGCTCCAGCTCCTGAGATTCTGAGCTGCCACCCAGCCCCCTCTGCATTCCCTGCCAGGCCTACCGCGGATGGGAAGGGGGTCTCTCCTTTCCCCATCAGGCCCAGGAGTTAAAATAGAATCACATAAGCCACCCTGGAGAGAGCCAGCGCCGGATGTGGAGTCAGGAACGAGAGAGGTGCCGATCTGCGGAAACTGGGCTTGGCATTGAGCAGCACTGCCCAGCCCCACCCCCATGTCCCCGGTGTCCTGGCTGCTTGGAGGCTGCACACCAGCCCTCTGGACCCCTCCACTTGCCCACCGGCTCTCACACTCCCCTCTCTTACTCCTGCTGACCATGGGCAATGGGATTCTCTCAAGCTGGGTGGCACTTAATATGGGTTGTTGTTTTTTTGGGGGGGCGGGAAGGAGCACACCCGCAGATAACCAGCACTCACTCCTGACTCTGTGCTCAGAGATCACTACTGATAGTTGTTCCGGGAACCATACGGGATGTGGGGGATCGAGCCTGGGTTGGCCACATGTGAGGCCAGCACCCTACCCACTGTGCTATCACTCTGGCCCACTGTATGACTCTTGCAAAATGCCCCCATGGTCTTCATCTGGATCCAGAAGCTCATCATGGGCTCCCAGCGAGGAAGTGGGTCGACCAGGGGTGCAGAGGAGAGGGGGTATAGAGAGGAGCTGAACTGTGCCCTCCTGGTCTGGAACCCCGCCCTGCTGTGCTGGAAGGGATGGAGGACAGGGGCCCTGTGGCCGCACTCACATGCTCATTCTCTAAAGACCCCTCTGGAGGGGGCACTTCTAGGGCACCTCTGGGGGAGTAGGGGACAGTGCTCTGTAGACCTGGCCCCGCGGCTGAGGGGTCCATGGAAGAGGGACGGGCCGGAGTTTGTGTGCCCAGCTAGAAGCAGAGCACTGCTAGCCCGGGAGTAGGGAGTGTGCCGGGCTGGGAGCACTGTCTCCCGGGGGCCCACTCGCCCACTGTCCTGACAGGCGTGACCAGCTTTTGGAGGGTCAGTTCCTTGTCCATGGAAGTCCCGTGTGTCCCGTGTGTCTCAGACGACTGTGTCCTGCGTCTGTCCCGTCTGCCGTCCCGCGCAACTGTCCGTTCTCTGCTGGTCATTTTGGAAGCAGCCCCTCTCTTGCCCCCAGACTGACCTTGATTTCCTCCCTTTGACTCTGCTGTGCCCCAAGAAATGCAGGGAAAGCGCCCCAAGAGAAGCGGCCCGGCCGGCCGCAGCGCTCCCTCGCCCCTCCCACGCGCCCCCCTCCCGCCCCCAGTCTCCCGGCTCCCCACCGGGTCCTCTGGGCCGGGTCCCCTGGTCCCTCCCTCCCCACAAAGCCGGGGGCTGCCTGGCCAATCTGGCGCCGAGAAAGTTTGCTCTGTGCTCCGATGTCTTCGGGCTGATTGGAGCAGCCCGCACGGAGGTGAAGTCCCTCCCCACGGGCTTGCGCCTAGCGTTGCCGCGGCCGCCGCTGCCCGCGGGTGGCCTTTCTGGAGCCCAGTGACCTCCCCCCTGCGCGCGCCTAGCCCCCCGCCCCGCCTCCCGGTTGCTTTTATCCTGTGTCTCGCTTCCTCTCTCCCTCCCTCCCTCCCTCCCTCTCCCTCTCTCTTCTCTCTCCTCTTCTCTCCTCTCCTCGGCCTCCTCCTCCCGCCCCGGTACCCACCTCCTCCCTGCAGCGCCAAGCCGGCTCCCCCACCTGCCCCGCCGAGCGCAAAGTGCTGAGAGTTCTCCGGGCCGCCCCCCTGGGGCCCGGGCAGCGACGCCGGGAGCGGGAGCAGCGGAAGAAAAACAAGCGGGCGCGCCGCGAGCCCCACGGGGGCGGCCAGTCGGGCGGCGGCCGCGGGCCGAGCCGGAGGAGCAGCTCCCGGCCAAGTTCGGACTCCGGCGGCGGCGGCGGCGGCGCCGGGCACCCCACCCCCCGCCCTCCGCCGAGCGCCCAGCGCGCCTAGCCAGGACCCGGGGTTGGGGGGAGCCGCCTGCAGGCGGGAGCGCGGCGCCGCCGCCGGGGAGCCCCCATGCCGGCGGCCAACATGATGGAGAACCTGCAGCTGCCCGCCCTGCAGGTGCCCGAGCCGCAGGGCGCGCCCGACGGCAGCCCGGTCTGGTCCAGCTCGTCCACCCCCACGCTGCGCCGCCGGCGCTTCAAGATGCGCCGCATGAAGAACGTGCAGGAGCAGAGCCTGGAGGCCGGGCTGGCCCGGGACCTGCCGGGCAAGGAGTTCCTGCAGCTGCCGTCCATCGAGATCACGCCGTCCAGCGACGAGGACACGCCGTGGTCCAACTGCTCCACGCCCAGCGCGTCCCCGCGCCGAAAGCGCTTCCTCCTCCGCAAGTGGCTGCGGGTGCGGGAGCGGAAGGAGTGCAGCGACAGCAGGTAGGTCCCGGAGGGCCCCGCTCCCCGCCCCGCAGCCGTCGGGGGTCCCAGGGGCATCCTGTCGGAAACTACGCCGGTGCAGGGGATGGTAGAAAGCACCCCCCACCCCCAACCGCCCCCAGCTCCCAGCCCGCGCGCCAGACCCCGCGCACCAGGCCCTGCGCTCCTGGAATCCGCCTGCTGAGCCCCGTCTCATTTGCTCCTCCCGTCCCGTAAATAATGAAAATCTGGACGACAGATGCTCATCCAGCCGCGGCCCGTGCGGGTCCCCCGCGCCAGCGCTTCCAAATCCCGCGGGAGCTCTCCGAGGTGGGGTAGCCTGCTCCCATTTTACAGATGGAGATGGCAAAGTGCGAGCGGTGAAACGGTTCCATTCACGTAGATTTTCTTTTACAATCTGTGTTCGACGCCTTTATGGATAAAGTACATTACTGTATATTTGTTTTTTTGGGGCTCACATTTGGCAGTACGCTGGGGTTCCTATGGCTCTGTGCTCAGGGCTTGCTCCTGGGGACCATGCAGTTCCTGGCACCAGCCCACTGAGCTCTCTTCCTGGCCCCTAAACATCTATTTCTATTTTTGTTTTATTGTTTTGTTTTTGGGCCCCGCCTGGCAGTGTTCAGAGCTTACTCCCAGCTCTGTGTTCAGGAATCACTTCTTGCAAGGCTGTGTTTGTGTGTGTGGTGGTGTTTGGGGGACCGGGGCGGCGGAGAACTGTATGGGATGCTGGGGGTCCAAGCTCTGGGGAGCCAGCCAAGCACCCTACTGTCTGTACTATGGCTCCAACCCCAGACTTCTATTTTCGACCCCATTTCCAGTTTTGTTACTTTATTTTGGACCCAGCAGGTCGCATTCTTGGCCCACGTGTGCAGAGGAGGTGATGGGTGCCTCGTGTGGAGTGAGTCACATTCCCTCACAGTCTTCAGACCTCACAGTCCCGTCCATGCTACCATGGCTGGTCGCTAGCAAGCTGCTCTTTTGCCTGGGTGAACGGGGCGGCTGAAAAGTTGGGACTTTTTCTTTTCCCTTTTGAGACTTCATCCCGCTGCCTTTTCCAGAGAGAAGGAAAGTGCAGCAAATGGGTGGGAGCAAATCTTGAATTCATAGAGCTTATCATGTTTGTTGTTTCCCCAAAACACCGTTTTTTTTCCCCCCTTGAAATTCTGTCACAGGGGCCGGGCACCAAACTGGGACTAAGAGTCTTGTATTGCTGGCCAGGGTAGAGGTGGGGGTGGATTTGGTTAAATTTCAAGATGTTTTCCTGGCATTGAAAACGGTCCAAGGATGCACTAGAGAATTCTCACCCCTTAGACAGCATGTAAGACAGTTCTTGCCAATAACTGTTTGCTGGACTCAGGATAGATTGTATAGTCGTTGGAAAAGGCAGACTGGATTTCAGAGCCCAAGTTGTTTGACTCAGCTCTCTACTCATACTATTATGATGCTGACTGTGAGAATCCCTCTGGCGTATAACTAAGCCAAAACGCCATCATGTTGAAGCCTTAGCACTGGAAGGCCCCTTGGAAGGAGAAGCAGCGGTGAAGTAGGTGCTCAGGAAGATCCCCAAGGAGTAGGCACTCAGGCACAAGAGATGACACGGATGGTTGAATGTCAGACCAGGAGACTAGAGCCACATTTGATTTCTGTCATATCTCAGCACCAGAGCCTTGGGCCTCTTGCTTTAGTCTCACCTTCTCCCTCTATGCAAGGGGACATTTGTGAGCGCGTGGGGGAGGGACGGGGGTTGAGGAGTGCTCCATGTGGCTGTGCTCCACAACATTCCCTGCAAGGATGAGGGATTCTGGTGTTGCTGTGTCTCACGCGGAGTGGACCTGGGCTTCCCAGGAGGTGCTTACATGCTCATATGTCCCAGGGCAGCACCTGGGGCTCTGGACTCCCTCATAGTCGGGAACTGATGGGTGGAAACGGACTGTCCCCTGGCCGGCTCGGGATGAGCATGCCAAGGCCAGAGCTTAGCATGCTAAGCCTTCCCATCTCCACCCTGAGCCCCTCTCTCCACAGCAGAGGAAAGTGTCTCCGGCTTGCTGTGCAGTTCCCTGTGATTTGGTAGCTGGCAAGGCACTAAGAGGGCCATCGTTCTGTGGGTTTTAACTGCTCGGTGTCGAAAATAGCGAGAGGGTCGAGAGATCTTTTTTTTTGTTTTCTGAAGTCCTCAGAAAATGGCAAAATTGGCTTGTCTGGGAATCTCCAAAATCCTGGGGGCTTTCCCCATGAAAACACTCCACATCCGGTCTTGTAGGGTTCATCATCCTGTCTCTGGATGTACAACATCCAGGGGACACCCTCCACTTTTCAGCTCAGTGGTGGAGTCACCGGAGGCCTCAATATGCTCGGGTTATGTTGGAGGCGACAGTGCTTGCTGGTCAGTGTGAACTGAACTGTCCGCAGCAAGGCTGGACTGTTCTTGCAGCAGCCGCCCGGCCTCGGTTGTTTAGCTCCACTAGGAAGAAGGCGGCAGGGCTGGAGAGTAAGCACAAGGATTAAGGTGCTTGGCTTGCTGGTGACCAACCCAGGTTCCATCCCTGGCCCAACATGTGGAACCCTGAGCACCACCAGGAGTCACCCCTACCTAAGCGTGCAGGAGTAGCCCCTAAGCACTGCCAGGTGTGGCCCAGGACGCCCCTCCCCCCACCCCCGCCAAAAAAGAAAAAACAGGAGATGATAAGGACAGGAGACAGTGTACAGGTAGGGTTGCCTGCCTGCCTTGTGTGTGTGGGACCTTGTTCAGCTCTGACGCAGTAGGCTGCTTCTCCCGGAAGCATCACTGGGAATAGCCCTGCTATCCCCAAGCACCACGGGGTGTATCCTCAGATGCAGAGCCTCCACTGCTTGGCATACAACCTCCTGGCTTACTCAGCTGAGTGTCACTGGGAGTGAGACTTCTGAAATCACTGTCCCACAACACACACACACACACACACACACACACACACACACACAGAGTGAAGACAGCGCCAGTTTTGTTTGTTTTTTTATTTGTTTTGGGTCACACCCAGCGATGCACAGAGATTACTCCTCGCTCTGCACTCAGGAATTACTCCTGGTGGTGCTCGGGGGACCACATGGGATGCTGGAAATCGAACCTGGGTCTGCCACATGCAAGGCAAACGCCCTACCCGCTGTGCTATCGCTCCAGCCCTAACAGAGCTAGTTTCTGTTCATGCCATGTTGCCTGATGTGAAGAAGGCATTCTGATGCTGGTGCCTTTAGGGCTCCCTGAACCTCCTGGCTGGTTGTAGTGATGTTCCCAATGCTCAGAGCCCCAGGGAGAGATAGTACAGTGGTTAGGGCAGTTGCCTTGCACGAGGCTGACCCAGCATCCCATATGGTTCCCCAGGCACCACCAGGAGTAATTCCTGAGTGCAGAGCCAGGGGTAACCACTGAGCATCAGTGGGTGTAGCCTAAAAACCAAAACCAAACCAACACACTGAGAGAGAGAGAGAGGAAGAGAGAGAGAGAGAGAGAGAGAGAGAGAGAGAGAGCAGAGCCAGGGGTAACCACTGAGCATCAGTGGGTGTAGCCTAAAAACCAAAACCAAACCAACACACTGAGAGAGAGAGAGAAAGAGAGAGAGAGAGAGAGAGCAGAGCCAGGGGTAACCACTGAGCATCAGTGGGTGTAGCCTAAAAACCAAAACCAAACCAACACACCCAGAAAAAGAGAGAGAGAGAGAGAGAGAGAGAGAGAGAGAGAGAGAGAGAGAGAGAGAGAGAGAGAGTGATTGAACACTCCTGGGCTCTGGAGAGAAGTCAGAGTGGACAGGGCCAGCAGAGTGGGGAGGGAAGTCTGATGGGGCAGGGAGGGTTAGGCAGTCCTTCTGCTGTCCACGGGGCAGCGGCCTGTCCTGCTTATGTCCTCTTGTTCCCTCGTGGGTAGCGTCCCTCCCCATCCCCACTGCTCCCGGTCTCCAGGCCTGACCCGGGGTCACTGTTCCCTGTGCATCTCCCCTAGCCCGATTCTGTGCATCCTGGTGGGCCGTTGCCCAGCTGGTGCCTCCTGTTGCCATGTGGCTTGGCGGCTCCCGAGCACACACACCGTGGGTCTGTTTACCTTGATCCTTCCTTCTCTTCCTCTGACCTTTGGAGGGAGCCTTGCTTCCGTTTCAGCTCAGTTTCCAGGGGAGCGGGATGGATCGTGCATCCAAAAGCTCTACCCAGTACCTCTCTGCATTGCCACCCGCCCCCATCTTGTATGTAAGCGGAAGTGGGGGAGAGAGAAAATGTATGATGGTGGGAAGGGGGAGGGTAAAATGTTTGTTTTTATTCATTAAAATAATATATCAGGTGCACATTAACGCAACGAAATATGTCTATGGGGAAAATACTTGTATTTTCCTCTTAGGTCTTTCATGAACACAAAACTGCAAACACATGCAAAGGAGGGCTGTGATTTGTCTGCCGGTTAAGTAACAAATCCCTGCAGGGTAAGATTAACCCTAGCGAGAAACCTCAGCACACCCAGAATTCTCTGAGGGGAGGGAATACACACGCACATACGCACCCACACACGCACATACCACACACTCATATGCACACACACTCATACTCACACATACACACACACACACACACTCACACATAGACACTTTATGGCTTCCTCTGCTATAGTTCAGAAACAAACTTGCTCCTGATCTGATGGAAGAAAAGCTGAGATTTGATCCCTATTCTATCTTTTCTTTTTTTTTAGTGGGGTTCAGGAGTTCAGGCCACACCCGGCAATACTCAGGGCTTTCTCCTGGCTCTGTGCTCAGGGATCATTCCTGGTGGGCTTGCGAGACCATATGGGATTCTGGGGATCGAACCTGGGCCGGCTGCGTGCAAGGCAAATGCCGTCGCTGCTGTCCTGTGACTCCTGCCCCAGATCTTGGCCCTTTTCTTTTTTCTTTTTTTTTTTCTTTTTTTTTGGGCCACACCTGACGATGCACAGGGGTTATACCTGCCTCATGCACTCAGGAATTACTCCTGGCGGTGCTGGGAATCGAACCTGAATCTGCCACATGCAAGGAAACACCCTACCGCTGTGCTATCGCTCCAGCCCCTTGGCCCTTTTCTGACTTCAACTCTTGATTCCTTAGGACACTGAATGAAAACCCTCAGATGCTGGGCTGGAGACAGTTGGGGAGCAGAGACATGGTGGGGGGCGTGTCGGGGCTGGGGAAGGCAGGCAGGCTGGAAGGAGAAGGCAGCTGAGGAGAAATGGTGCGCGCTGTGGGCCAGCTGGTTCTAGGCCCTGGGGGCTGCGTGAGCTGCTGTGAGAGGCTGCCAGCTTTGCGCAGGGGATGTGATTTCTAAGTTCACACACTCGGAGGCAACTGAGAAGGGAGATAGGAGCCCCGTGGGCTAATGCCCGAGGCAAGGATCGTCAGTGAGAGGTGTGTTCCAAGTCTCCGTGGGGGCACTGCACTCAGAATGTGCGGGTTCTGTCAGGCGAGAGAGGGGCTGGTTGAGAGCAGTGTAACAGGTGACAGTTCAGCCCTGTTGGTCCCCACTAGCCGCTCTGCTGGGTGTGATCACTGCTGTGTTAGCATCCAGGGGCTCCAACACTCTTCATTGGCTCCCCCCAGGGCCTTTGCTACTGACCCCCTTGGGCGAGCTCCTGGGTAGCTCACAGTTGTTTCAGTACAGACCCAAGAGCTCGAGGCGGTTGCAGGGCAGGGCCGTGTGCAGAGCACTGTAAGGACTGAAGCCTTTTCCGGGGACTGCTGCCCTTTGGTGTTTCATTCTTCTGGAACCTAAGTCAGTGTTGCTTTTCCAGGGCTCTTATCCTCTGAGAAGGAAGAACCAGCTTTGGGGTCGGAGCAGTAATACAGCAGGGAGGGCATTTGCCTTGCACGCGGCCTACACGAGTTTGATCCCTGGCATCCCATAGGATCCCCTGAGCACCGTCAGGAGTAAGTACTGAGTACAGAGCCAGGAGGAACCCCTGAGCATCACTGGGTGTGACCCAACCCCCCTCCCCATAAAAAGAACCAGCTTCTAACCATGGTGGAGGACCTTGTCTGCTGTTCTCAGATGGGGCGGGACGCTTCCACTCAGGTGGGCCTTCAGGAGCAAGGAGGCGGCAGGTGGAGATGCTTGGAGCTGGTGAAGAAGCAGCATCACAAAGGGCAGCCGCGTGCCGTCCTCTGAAACAAGTCCTGGCATCAGACGCTGAGCTGTTTTTCGATGGCGTCTCTCTATTTTCAGTTCAGATCCTCCTTCACATCCATCACTGGACAAGTGCAGCCCTGTTGAGGCTTCTGGTGAGAGACAATGGGAGGGAGACAGGCCAGACCGCAGCCTTTGCCCAGGCTTGGACAGGGTCAGAGCTGCTCTGGCTGTTCCACCCTGAGTTGGAGATGAGGTCAAGAGATCAGGGAGGTGGGGCCAGAGAGTGAGCGCAGAGGGTGGGGGTGTGGGCATTGCCTGTGGGAGCCCCAGCTCTTTTTTTGGTTTGTTTGTTTTTTTTGTTTTTTGAGTCACACCCGGCGATGCACAGGGGTTACTCCTGGCTCTTCACTCAGGAATTACTCCTGGCAGTGCTTGGGGGACCATATGGGATCCTGGGAATTGAACCCAGGTCTGCCACGTGCAAGGCAAACGCCCTCCCTGCTGTGGTATTGCTCCAGCCCCGAGCCCCAGCTTTTATTCCTGGTGCCTGGTCCTCTGATCCCCACCGAGAGTGACCAAGACAAAATGTTTAAAAGAAGGGATGGTGGTGGGCATGGGTGGCGGGAGGGAGGTCTGGGACTCTGGCCTTTGGGCTGTGGACAGCTGATTCTAACACTCTGCCCCTGGGCCTCCTCCTGTCTGTGGTGCCTCCATCCTAGCACATCCCCTTGGCACCTTCTCTGACTCACAGCTTCCGGCCACCAAGTTTGGTCAGGGGGTGTAGGGGCTGAGCGATGGACTGTGGAAAGCAGTGGCTGGTCCACCTGGTGTCTCCCTTCCAGTTGGAAGCCTGTCTCATGAGCTGAGGGAGAAGGCAGCTGGGATAGTGAAGGGACCACTAAGACGATGATGGTTAGAGGAATCGTTCGGGATGGGAGATGTGTGCTGAAAGTAGATAAAGGACCAAATGTGATAGCCTCTCAGTATCTGTATTGCAAACCATAATGCCCAAAAGTAGAGAGAGAGAATGGGGAAAATTGTCTGCCATGGAGGCAGGGAGAGGGTGGGAACGGGGGGTTATACTAGGAAGATTGGTGGTGAGGAATGTGCACTGGTGGAGGGATGTGTGTTTGATCATTGTATGATTGAAACTCATACATGAAAGCTTTGTGACTATCTCACAGTAATTCAATTAAAATTTTTTAAAAAATAAATATACAAAAAAAATAAACGACTCAGAGTGGCATATAGGTGATTAGCAGTAGGTGGGGGTACTGAGCCAGACCCCCAGAGCCGGCTACCCTGACTCAGCATGCATTTGTCCTCCAGTTGGGACTCTCAGAGGCTCTCTTGGACCTCTGTGTTGTGTCTCAAGGTTGGCTGGAGCGGCCTCACTAAGGAAGGTCACTCTACTCTGGAACCTGCCCTTAGCTAGCCTGATAGCCTATACTGGCAACCTGATTCAACGATGAACCACAATCTTCCTAAAGATTTTCCACTCTCTCCCTCTCTTTCTCTCTCTCTTCCTCTCTCTCTGTCTCTCCCTCCCCCCACTCCTCTCTCTCTCTCTCTCTCTCTCTCTCTCTCCCTCTCTTTTTCCCTCTCTCTCTAATGACTATTCCAGACCAGGGGTTGGTGAGTGGATGCGGGGGTGATGCAGGCTCAGCTTAAGTGGGGGGATTTTGGGCACTTTGGTGATGCTGAGGTCACTGTGTAAACCAAAACCGTAAATGTCAACACCCTTGTAAACACATGACCTTAACTATAGTAAGTTGTTTTTTCACTGAAGAACTGCATTGTAGCACTGTCCTCCCATTGTTGATCGATTTGCTCGAGCGGGCACCAGTAACATCTCACAACAAATTGTGAGACTTGTTGTTGCTGTTTTCTACCAGAAAAAAAAAATCCAGGAAAGAGGATTGCCTCACCTATTTCCTTCTGTATTTTCAAACCATGCTTTTGACACAGTTCTCCTAAGGTCTAACCAGAAACCCCCACAGGCTAACCCGAGCTCATTTCTCTTGTTTTGTCCTCCATGAAGAAGCAGCCCTCTCTGGCTATCATGCTTTGAGAATATTTATTTAGAGACTCTTTCTTAGCAACTTGGGCTGTTGCTTCAGATTCTGGCCTTTGAACAGCCAAGATTTGGAGCCTGCGGATTCTCCTTGGGGACCGTGAGCACTGTAGACCTTGGGGAGAGATCGGTAGGCGCGTGGACTTGGAGCTGAGAGAGAGTAGCTGCCCCTTCAGCAAGTGCTTCAGAACACGGAAAGCCTTGTCTCATCGACTCTGAAGTGTCTTTTCTGAGCTCAGATTGCTTCTAGACTTCCTCAGGCAAGCAGCTGACATGGCTTTTTGCTTAGTAGTTGGAGAGATAAGGCTGAACACTTAGATAACTCAGGAGGGTGTTTCTTCCATCTCCAGAGACTTTCAGAGGAGGCTGACAAAGAGTACAAGGGCTGGTGTCGGTGCTGGCATGCAAAACTGGATGCAAATGGAGCTCACAGCCTAGGGGGGAGGACTTTCTGGGATCTCTGGGATTTGGAGGATTTGGAATTGAGACTCGAGCATCAGGTTCTGTGGATGAGAGCTGCTGGGAGGGAGGGAAGCCGAGGGTCCCAACACCAGGATGATACCACCGTGTACCCTTGTTCCTCTTCCCTTCCCCTGCTACCGGGGAGTGCCAGCCAACTCTCGGCCTCACTGCACAATCTCCCCTGGCAGAGTAGACGGGCTCTTAAAACAGATACGGACGCCCAAGGCCATGATGATGGTCGGAGACAGAGATGATTCTAGAAGGCAGACAGGCAGACATGAGCTGGCTTCTTCTCCATCCCGGCCTCCTTTTCCCCCAGTTTGGAGCAATATTGTGGGTTGGGGCAGATCGCTCAAACTTTGGGCCTTGGGATTTTTCTCATTTTTATGTGTTTTTTAGTGGGAAGGGGCCATCCCTGTGGTGCTGGGGCTGCCCCTGGCTCCGTGATGGACTCGCTCCCATTCCTGCTGGGGGGTGGGGGGGTGGAGCAGGGCCATGTTTGGGGTGAGAACGAATGGGGTCAGCAGGATGGAAGCAAGAGCCTTCACTCTCGGACTGTCTGTCGGACCCCTCTTTGTCATTTTCACAGTGGGAGATACACTCTTCTTCGTGTAAGACAAAGTCAAGCGGAGGTGTCTGAAGAATCAGGGTCACGTTACGATTAACGCTCAAGGCAGGCTTGGGGGTGGTTTAGGAGGCCTCTGTGAGCTTCAGGTTCACGGTAAGCAGGAGCAGTGGTTTTTTTTCTTGCCTTTGGAGGAGTCACTCTTCTGAGCTCCAGGCGGATGTGGGAATGAGTCTTTCTCACCGACTCCTGTTCCGGCCTCTCTGGCCCTTCTATGCTGGCCTCCTTGAGTCTCTGCCTCCAGACTTCTACCCTCTCTCCCACCTCCCCTCCCCTCCCCTCTTCTGAACCGGCCCATGGCCCTGAGCTCGCCTGGCGTTACTGGCGGCTTTATGCCAGCGCCTCTCGCCATCATAGCTCATAAGCTGAAGACTCACACTTCCCACGGTCCCTGGTGCCCTCCTGGGGTCTGCTCCTGGGCCCGAGACTAGGGGGCTTCCTTGTATCCCACCACAGGTGAGGGTGCTCTCCACGCCTGCCTTCTCATCTTCGCCCCTGCGGCCCCTGCAGGTCCCCTCCCCCACCACCTCTCTGTCTCCGAGAGCCCCTCGCTCTGGCTGGCCGCAGTCCCCGGAGTCCTGTCCAGTGCTCTGGAGGGATGCCCGCTTCTGTTTCCTCGTCCCTGCAGACAGGATCCCTCTTGTGTTTGTTTTTGGGCCATCCCCAGCAATGCTTGGGGTTCCTCCTGGCTCTGCTCCCGGGAATCTCTCCTGGCCATGCTCCGGGGGCCATGGCAGGTACCGAACCCGGGTCAGCCGCGTGCAAGGCAAATGCTGTACCCGCTGCACTATGTCTCTGGTGTTGGAACGGTTCTTAGATCACCGCCCAGTCTGCCCCCACCACCACCACCTGCCCCGCCTCCCTTGGATCTCAGTTATCTTTTCCTCTGGGAAATAGTTCCTGACAAAGACTTTTTTGGGGGCGGGGAGCATTTTATTTCATTGATTTAATTTTTAATTGAAATCACCGTGAGATACACGGTTCCAAGGTTGTTCGTGATTGGGTTTCCGTTGTACAGTGTTCCGATACGCCTCACTTCACCGGTGTACATTTTCCACCCCCAATGTCTTCACTCTCCCTCTCACCATCCTCCCTAACTTGCTCCTCCGCCACCCCTTCCTCTGCCCAAATTAGACACTTTCATGCCTCTGTTCCTTACATGTGATTAATCATACTGTGTTCTCAACTAGCCCCTCAACCCTGTGGGCAGAGGAAAGGTTTATCACCGACGCCTGCTCTGGCCTTCTGGAATCTGTTCTTCCAGGCAGAAGAGAAGGTAGAAGTCTGGAGGAAGGGCTCATTCATTCATGGCCTGCTAAAGTCTTGGTGTGATAGATAAATAGTAGGCAGTAATAGGCACGAGCGAATCATCCAATGAATGAAGGACCGTGAAGAAATTTGATTCCCATGGAATTCTTCCATGTTTCATTTTGCCCGCAAGGAGCCCTCCTGAAGCCCAGAAACCGTCCCTTCTGGGACTTGCAGCTCGCTGGGATTTGGTGTTGGCTTTATCCTGTTTGAAGCTCTTTGAGCCCTTTGTTTTTTGTGTATTTTCCCCCTCTTCCTTTTGTGTCTTCCTGCCTGCGGTGGTGCTGAGAAGCCTACTGGTTCTAAGGATGATCTCTGTTGGACAGTCAGATTTGGCAAAGTTAGGCAAGCGTTGTTGGGACCCTGTACCTCCTGTCCCCAGTGGGAGCCATATTCAGGCTGCTCCGGACCCCTGGTACCGTCTGCTGACAGTGGCCAGCCTCCCCTAAGATGGATGGCAGCGGAAGGTGTTTTTAGTTTTGGAGCTGTGGTTGCCCTGGTAACACAATAACACTCCCCTCCAGCGCTCCCCCCCGCCCCCCCCCCCCCTGCAAGTCTTCTGATTCCAGGACAATAGTTTCTCACCCAGGTGGGAAAGGTTTTGGAATAGAGTTAACTTCCTTTGGACCCCTTTTACCCGCTGATAAATCTAACAAATTCATTCCGTGAACATCTGTTAGCTACAGGTCCTATTCCAGACACTGGGAATAAGAGAAGAAGAGGCGTAAAGGAGGAACCACTTTCTGCCTGAGGAGCGCTTCTATCCATCCTCCAGCAGGCAGGAAGACAGTAAACAAATTAGCCATGCAACACTGCTTCCTATTTGTTTGAAAAACAAATTATCAGCACATTCCACTGGGAGGGAATTTATTTTATAAAACGTGAAGCAGGAGTGACTTCCTCCCCTCCCTGAAGAGAGAGTCGAGGGGAGGCCAGGGCTGGCTGGACAACGGGAGCTGTGGCATTGGCCTTGGCCTTGGCCTTGGCCTTGGCCTTGGCCTTGGCCTTGGCCTTGCGGAGTGTAATTGGGTGTGGACGTTTGGGATGCATTTGTCACTCTGACATCTCTCAGGACCTTGGCATTAAGCTGGGTCTGCCCACTGCTGCCAGCTGGTCAGAGTAGCTGTTCCCAGGTACCCTGGTGTTTTCCTCCTCTTGACCCTGGCAGAATCCAGGAACGTGAGGGCCGCCCTTTGTGATGCAGTGGAGGGAACTGCCTTGAGAGCAGGCCACAGATGCCACTTATGGAGCCCCCATAGAGCCTGGAGTCTCAGACTTGGCTGGGACTTGGAGTACTGTGCAGAGGAAAGAGGGGACACTGGTCCTCTGCCTGTGGGCGCCTCCCACTGAGATAGGCAGAATGGTGCCAGGGCATGGGAAGGGGGAGACAGGTAGAATTCATTTCTGTGTCTGCAGCGGGTAGGACGTTTGCCTTGCACGCGGCCGACTGAGGTTCAGTTCCTTCGTCCCTCTCAGAGAGCCCGGCAAGCTACCAAGAGTATCCCGCTCGCATGGCAGAGCCTGGCAAGCTCCCCGTGGCATATTCAATATGCCAAACACAATAATAACAAGTCTCACAATGGAGACATTACTGGTGCCCACTTGAGCAAATCGATGAACAACAGTATGACAGTGCTACAGTCACAGTGCTACAGTCACGGTGCTACAGTCTGCCCTCTTAACCTCTCCTCCCCCCTGCCACCATGCCTGGCACACAGCAAGACCTCCTCCACATCATGGTAGAATGACCCTGTCTTTCATTTGTGCTTGCACCCGGAATGCAGGCAGAATCATTATCTGCCCCGCACACTGAAGGAGCTTGCTTTGAGACCTGCCTTCACCTGGTCAGTGATGAACAGGAGACATGGGGAGGCTTGTGGTCACTGTCCATTCAGGCCTTTGATGTGGTATACAACACACCTATCTGTCTGGCAGCATCCTGAGGTTTATAAGGATGTGAGGACATTGCAGGTAACTAAAAGCCACGGGAAGGGCCAGATAGGTTGTCCAGGGGGTGAGACCTTTGTGCCACATGAGGCTGACCCTGTTAGGTTCCCCGATACGACACATCCTCTTGAGCTCTGTTGGAAGTCCCCAGGCTTTGCTGGGGCAACCTTGCAGATTCCAGGATGACCAAGGCAGATTTCCCAACCCCCCCCCCACCCGGCTCCCCGAGCATGATTTTTTTTTCCAAATAAAATCCACAGAAGCTGGAACTTTGAGATTAAACACGGCGAGCAGCTGTTTTCGCATCCTTTCATCCTTTTAAAGCTCCCAGCTCCTATGAAAGTATCCCAACTGGATTCTGCCTAGTCCTGATCTCTTTTTTTTTTTTGGGGGGGGGTTTGAAAATGCTCAAAATTCAGGCTCTCACAGTATGGAGAACCCAAATTCTGCTGTCACTTAGAACTTGGCGGCAGCGTGCCAGCTGTTGTACTTCAAGCGGACCCTCAATGTCGGAGGAATGTGGTCTCGTTGATAAATCAGCTAGCCAATCATTTGTTTGATGAAAGATTTGTTTTTTCCTTGCCTTTGGGGTCACACCCAGCGATGCTTAGGGGTTCCTCCTGGCTCTGCACTCAGGAATTACTTCTGGTGGTGCTTGGGGGGGCCATGTGGGATGCCGGGGATTGAACTCGGGTAGGCTGTGTGCAAGGCACATGCTGGACTATCGCTTCAGCCCTGATAAAAGATTTTTACTGAGCATCTGTTTAGGAGTCAATGCAAGTCATACAGATAAAGTATAAAGTTTAAAACTGTGGCTTGTGCAAGTATAAAGTTTGAAACTGTGGCTTGTACCTTCAAGGAGAGCACAACAATGACTGTTAGCTGTCCGTGTTCTTGTGACCGGCCTGATCTTGGACCTGCTGATGGACACCTTTACCAGATGACCTCCCGCAGCAAGAGAAATCAGATAGGCATTTTGTCTCGGAAATCAGAATCCATTCACTCTCAACCTAATTCATCCGTTTCCTAGAAGAGGCAAAAATGTCCCATGCTTGGCTGGTGTGACCCGGCCCTGCATATGGGGCAGCCAGGGTCATCAACTCCCCGTTGGTTTACCTGGTAGAGGGAGCAAATATTCCATTGCTGCAAAAAGAGTTGCAAAGGATTCTGAAGTTAGGTGTTTGGGGCGGATTAACTGTGCATTTTCTCCATCTCATCCGTGATAACTGTGGAAAAATCTAGAGTCCTAAATCAGTGGTTTTCAATCTTTTTACATCTGGCGATTAGCAGCAGGTGTGGTTGAACACCACCATCCTCGTCTTTATACCCCCCCACTCCCCCCGACCCCCGACCCCCTACACACACACACCAGCTGGTTTCCTAAGATGAGGCCCCTTTTGAGTGGCAGGTGTTATCCGGGAATGTTTTGCTTTCACTCTCAGTATCCTTAGAGGGTGGCCAGAAGCAGTTGGTCCCAACACACTCCTGCAGGTTAAGTGGGCAGCAACTGCGAAATGGATGAAGATGTAGAGAAAGAAAGAGATTTTGGTTTTGAATGCATGGTTGGGCCAGAGAGATACAACTCAGTGAGCTAAGTGCAGGCTCTGCTAGCAGGATGCCCTGATTCAATCCCCGTAGGGCCCCCCACGTTTTGCTGCGGGCAGCCTTCAAGTCCAGAGGTGGAGGATCTCCCCAGCACTACAGGTGTGGCTCCCAAACAAAATAAGACACACACACACACACACACACACACACACACACACAGGATTTATTTAATATCAGGAGCTTGTCTCTATCCATAATATGTATGTATACATATCTGTATATTTTTCTTGGATCTCTCCGGGGTAGGTTAGCTGCTCTTTGACGGTGGATGGGGAGGGGATTTTCATTTGCCTACTGAACTCAGAGCGGGTGTGCATGCCAGCAATTCGGCTAGATCCATCTGTCTCAGGGAGACTCAGGGATGCTGTGAGACGGTCAGGCGTCAGCCCGAGTCGTAGGGAGTCACAGGTGGCTACTGATTAGGAGTTTGTGAGTGGCTAGGGACGGCTGAGAAATGAAGCTCCCAGAATACACTCCGTGGTGATGCAGGCCAGTGTTGATCATCTGTGTAGATGGCTGCCAGGGGCTTATATGTGGCCTGCATTCAGGGAGCAATTTCCAGCCTGTGTCCAGGGAGTGAAATATCAGCCAGGAGTAAGCTTTCTTCCTCAGACTGTTTGAGTTCACTTGCTTCCTCTGCTGGTCCCAGACCCTCTGTGTGCGACACTGCTCAGACCTTCGGAAGTCGGTCTGAAGATGCAGTGGTGGAGGGAACCACTCTCCAGCTGTCTGATCTGGATGCTCCAGGTCTGATTCTTAAATCAGTCCCTGTTAGAGCTCAGGGAAAGAGGTCGTTTGTGCCGAGTTTGTAGGACCTGAAGGGCTGGCCCTGGGGTTGTTCCTCGCTTCTTTTGCAGAGTTGTATAGGGTAGCAGCCTTGGAAAAAAGGAGTGGTCCAGAGGTGGTTAATTAGGACTGAGTATGTGATGAGCTAAGGAAGCCAGTGTGGGCTGTGTTTCCCGATGTCCTTCTCGAACCTGGTCTCTTTCTCCTGGGTCGGGGAGGGGGACTGGAAACCACTGACAGCCATGTGGGGCCTTTTTTGCCAGATGCTGAGATTCCTGGGATATGGCTTCCTGAGTGTTTGGTTTGTGTCTCTGCAGCGCTGCCCACGGCACTCTGTGGAGGACTCGCATGATTGGAGGGCGGGACGAGGCGGTGATATTCTTTGACAGGGACTGTCATTACGGGAGAAGATGTTCCGTGCTAGGGAGAAGATGCAGGGCAGGAATTATTCTAAAGACGAGAAGAACTTGTCAAAAGCGCCGAGGAAGGCTGTGAAACCATCGCAGAAACGATCTGAGGCATTTGTGAGAGTCGAGCTAGCTTTTGTGTGTTCGCTGCAATACTCATTTTGTCTTTTGTGAGCGTTGATTTATGGATAGAAGTACGCATAACTCATACTTCCAGAACTGTTTTAACTGGTTACATCTGAATATTTTATAAGCTTCCAGTCTTATTTTAGTGAGAGTATTGTGACCAGTTTTATCCCCACTGACATCAAAACAATAAATGTTGTTTGAATATGTTCTGTGTAGGACCACGGTTAATATTTGGGAGGTAAGAAAGCAAATGCTTCCGTCTTTTTTTTCTTTTTGGGTCACACCTGGCGATGCACAGGGGTTACTTCTTGCTCTGCACTCAGGAGTTACTCCTGGCGGTGCTCAGGGGACCATAAGGGATGCTGGGAATCGAATCTGGGTTGGCCTTGTGCAAGACAAACGCCCTACCCGCTGTGTTATCTCTCCAGCCCCTGCTTCCGTCTGTCTCAGTAGATAGAGATATAAAATTCAAAGAAAAAAAAGTCGATTACATCGTTACCTATGTTTCCCTTATGATTTGCTAGAGATTCATGAGGGTGAGCTAAAACAAAAGATGAATTCAAAGAATTCACTGGAATCTTCTCCTGAATTCCCTTCTAAATTAAAGACACACCAAAGGCCCTACCATAGCATGCATTTACATTCTATCTTGCTTCCTTCTGAAAGTGTTTCTTGAGCAAACAGCAGTGCCTATCACTTGGTAGAGCTGGTAGAGCCAAATGAGTGAAGTCACTGACACTGAATGCAAGTCCAGATTCTGCCAGTTGCCTCCCATTCGTGTGTATGGTTTGACCAAGTTGGAAATGCCCATCCCTGCGGTTTTATTCTTAATAACTTTTAGAGATCCTCTTCTTCCCTGATGCATCTCTTTGCTGTGGCTCTGTCTCCATCTCTGCATCCTAACTACCAAAATTTGAGGTCCCCCAAAGGAGGAGGGGCTTACTCCCGACTCTTCCGTTGTTCTGAGAGGAAGCACCCACACCTGCACCGGATACACACATTTTGTGGGATGGAAAGTGAACCGCTATCCCCAGGATACGCGTTACCATTCAGTGTCAAGAGCAGACATCAGGAGCTCAGTGTAGAGTCAGAGCCTGGCATTTCGGTCTGACACCAGACCCCCGGGTTTTCTTCTCTGTGGTATATCACATGCCTCTCTGGTTCCCAGGGTCTCCAACTTTGACCTCCAGCTTCCTGCCTTGAAAGGGTAAGAATGAGTCAAGATGATCCTATCTATAGGCCCCTGCGTGCTATAAGTGCTGGCCCATGGTTTTATTAAAAACCAGCAAAGAGAAAATGATAGGCTGGAAGGAGAATAGCAATCAAGGAACGCAGGGTTTGAACAACGGGGGCCACCAAGCGCCGATACCTCCCTGGATCTCTGCCCGACCATCTCTCCGGACCCCAGGCTTCTTTGCTCTTCTCATCTACACACACACACACATGCTCTCCCAGGGTCTGGCCGCTGCCGCCTCAGCCGTCTCAGCTGTGGTTCAGTGCACGTCGCTCCCTTGTCTGCCAACCACACCGTCTGAGCGCGTTTCCCCGACTCACTTCCTGTCTTGGTTAGGTTGCCCCAGAACGGCCCCCGTGGCCTCCTGGAACAAAGATAAGCCACCCCAGGTTTGAAGGGTCAGGACCTCCGCTCCGGCCTCGCCCCTCCCCCTACTGGGCCTCTGCATCCCTTGTAGTTCTTCTGCTTAGTTTTCCCTATCTTCCCCCTCGGATAGAAGACAAGTGTTCCTTGACAGAGGGGCTGCTGCCTCGAACCCAGCTGGGGTGGTGGTGGTGGGGGGGGGGGAGTCCCTGTAATCCATTTAGAGCTCACCTGGCAATTCTGGTCTAGGAAGAAGGCAGCTGTGTGGAGACTTGCCTCCCCTCAGACCAAGGTGATGGAGATGCTAACGAGGAAGACAAGCCCCAATCTGATGCAGAGAGAAGGCGGGAGATGGTACCTTCCTCCCAGGCAGGGGCTGTGGCTGTGGCTGGGGGGTGGGTGGGGGGAGGTGAGCCTTGCCCTACAGCAGTGCCCTCCCCTCTCCACCCTCAGCAGCCCCCCACTCCCACCCCAGCACCTTCTTTCTGATAGGCTTCCTCACTGTCTCCTCAGCACCAGCAAACATCCTCGGATTTCTGGGCCACACACAGCGCTTGGCATTGCTGACCTGGTTTTCTCGCCCACATCCGTCTCCTGCCAGCCCCGGCCTTGTTCTTTCCCACCAGCCCTGTGGAGCTCTGGGTCCTGGTGGAACACGCTCTGCATGCGTCTGCATCGGGGCATGTGCCAGTTTCTCTTCCAGAACGGGAGCTGCCTGGAGGACTGTGCTCATCCCTGCCTCGGGCGGCCTCCAACCCTCCTCCCCTCTGCCACCTGGTCTGTGTTCCTGTACCTTGGCCGTGTGTGCTTGGCTCCGGGTAATCTGCAGCCCCAGGACAGGGAGGAGGCGGTGGGTGGAGCGCTCCTTATGGGTTCGTAGTGGGTCAGTCACCGAGAGCATGAGGCAACCGAGACCAGAATTTGCCACACGCGCCCCTTGGAACCTCACGGTTGCTAGAGAGGCCTTTCCTGCCTGAGTCATGCACTGTCCAGGTGGCTCGACCGCACGATCTGTTTCTGGGCAGTCACCGGGCACAGGGAGGACGAGTGGCAGCACCTTCCCAGCAAGGGGAACCACCAGGCGACTCTGACCATCTGGGCCCAGCCCTGGGGCCGTGTTCTCTTTTCTCTCTTCCGTCACCTCTTTCCTGGGGAGGCAGAGGGGAGTCTCAGCCACGTCCGGTGGTGCCTGGCATTTACTCCTACCTCTTTGCTCAGGCATCCCTCCTGGAGGTGTGAGGGCTTGGGGGTTCAAACCAGGATGGACTGTCTGCAAGGCATGCACCCCATCCACTGTATGATTGCTTTGGTCCCCGATTTTTGCTTAAGGCATCTCAAATAGTGCTCAGTGTCTGGAAACGCTCCCAGCATCCTCAGACACATAGTTGGGGCGGTTTAGGGCTCCATTCCTGGGACTCAGTATTCCTTGGACCAAACCATGTTGGGGCCACCAGGTCTGTACCAAATGGTCTCAAGGGACCAGGTGACCCCAGGTATAGAATTTGAGGCCTCTTGCATTGCAGGCCTGTAAAATAACTCCAGCCTTCGGAGCTATTTCCCCAGCCTCTCCAAATCTTTTCTTGGTTTGTTTTGGGGGACCACATCCAGTGGTGCTCAGGGCTTGCTCCCGGCTCTGCACTCAGGAGTTACTCCTGGTGGTGCTCAGGGAACCAGATGGGATGCCGAGGATTGAACCCGGGTCAGCCTCATGTAGTGCACCCTCCCCACTGTCCTATTACTTTTTTTTTTTTAATCTATGTTCGCTTTTTTCCTGCACCAGGCTGTTTTCACTTGGGGCGCCCCAGAGTGGGGTGGGTGAGAGCCCTCCCCGCCCCAACGGACCCAGCCCTGGCAGCCGACCTCCACTACCCAAGCACCGCCACACTCCAGGCCGCTTTCTTGACATATTATAAGAAACTTCCTACCCATTTTCCATAATTGCTACACCATATTGGATGGGGTTCAGATAGGCAACAAATCATAGAGAGAAATAGATAAATATATGCCTCTCGGAGAGCCTGGCAAGCTACCAAGAGTATCCTGCTCACACGGGCAGAGCCTGGCAAGCTCCCTGTGGCGTATTCGATATGCCAAAACCAGTAACGACAACAGGTCTCATTCTGACCCTGAAGAGCCTCCAATCATTGGGAAAAGACGAGTAAGAAGAGGCTGCTAAAATCTCAGGGCTGAGGGGAATAGCCTCTCTCCCTATCCCTGGGCCCACAGGATTCCACCTCTCACCTCCCCAATCCCCTTTCAGGGCTCCTGCACTCTCTGCTCAGGCCTCTGACCCGTTCTTCTCCCTGGATGGGGAATATTGGAGAGCCAACACCGTGCACCACCACCTCCAAGCACCCTTAGTCCCGTCAGTCCATCATGCAGTCAGCTGTAAGGGAATCTCACAGGCCCTGACTGCGTGCCCGTGGAGGTATCCGGCCACGCCTGAGCCACTCCCGCCACCAGAGCTGCCAAGGGTGCCCTCGGCCAGGCCCTCAGGGCTCGCTGTCCTGCTCTGTGACCGCCCAGCTCCCCTTGACTCTGGGGCACCTGCACAGTGTGGGGGCCCAGGAGCTGCTGGCCAGCCCTTCCCGGGCCTCCTGTGGGTCCCTCCAGCCTGGCAAGGCTCTCGGGCTGGCCGCTGACCTTCTTCCGGCTGCTTGTGGAAGCGTCTCTGCTCTGTCTTCTTTCCTCAGATGTGCTCAGACACTTATTTCTAGACTCTGACTTTGCTGCAATAAGAACAGGTTCCGTTACTGGCCACCGACCCATCTAGCCAGGGTTACTGGTCAGCTGCCATCCATCCCTCCCTGCCCCATAAAGCTGGCCCATGGCCCGGGTTCTATTCTGCCCAGATCTGAAGCTGAGCTTGACTGGCCACAAGGTCACCCCCCCAAACACTCTAGCCCTGGCCACCGCGGACCCCCCCCCCCCGTGAAATGTCAGTGTCACCAAACTACAGCCCCCCACCTTGGCACCCAGGGCTGCACCTCTTGGCTCCAGCCCCATCCCTGGACAGTGTCATTCACCTCGGGAAGTTATGGTCACTAGCGTTGGTATAGCAGACCAACAGATGAGCTCTTGGTGACACTGGTAAGGGCGGTTGGCATCTGTGCGAAATCCCGAGCAACCTCTTGTCACCAGGGCAGGGACAGAATCATCTCTGTTGGCTCAGCAGCGGGAACTGTCCACACTTGGAAGTTCATCCCCCTGAGACCCAAAGGGAACAGTGCTCTGGGCCAGGAGGAAGGAAGGAAATCTATGAATGCTTCACCAGGGAACTTGGCCTGCATGTGATGTGGGGCCCAGGTGGCCAAGGTGAAAAGATGTGATTAAGGAGGTGTTGGGTTCCATGGGATCATGTCGACGAAACACTTAGAGCAGAGGGGCCAGGGAGAGCCAAAGTTTGGGGAACAAGCACAGGTGGGCTGGGAAGAACTTTCGACAAGGGAAATTGAGAAGCGGAAGTTGGTTTTGTGTTGTAAGATCTCGGGTGTGAGGCACAGAACTTGTGACATTAGAGGAAACCGTCAGAGGGTTTTAACCTGGGATGAGATATGCTCGGAGCTGTTTCAGAAGATGCCCGTGGTGGTCTTGTTCCGGAAACCTGACCCAGAAACAGATGATCACTGGGGAACATGATGGAAGGCCAGTCCTTTTGTTTCTTCATGCCCGACTGGACCTGGCCACAGTCCCAAAGGGTAAAGCCTCTGGCACGGTTCACAACAAGCTTTTATAGGCTGGTTACAGGCCTCACTGCTTGGGAGGAAGATTTTTCGTTTAGCATGCACAGTGGTTGCTCACCTGCTCGCTCACATATTCAATAATTGGTGCCATCAGTGATGAATCCAGTTCCCCTTCCGTTCCGTAGAGACAGTCACTAATGGTTTCTGTGGCCTCACTCCTGCTTGCGCAGCCTGATCTGACTCGTTCCCTCACTCGGTTCTGGTCATAACTCTGTGATTTATGGCCCATTCATCTCTGCCCAGCTCCCAGCATGAGTCACTCCGAGGGCTGCTTTCTCATTTTACGCTCTTCTGTCCAGGTGCGTCTCGGCCTGAGGGATGGTTGCTGTCCCCCAACTCTGCACCTCACTTCCAAAGGGGATCTTGGTGACAAATGCTGGTGGCTGCACTCTGCCACAGATCAGCGCAATGTGCCAATTAGTTCCTCTCCCACCTTTCCAAGCTGGCTGTTAGACGTTCCTCCTCTCTGAAGGGGGCATTTCAGAAGATTTGGAAAATTGGGCCAGAGTGATAGTCCAGTGGGGAGGGCATTTGTTTTGCGTGCGGCTAAGCTGGGTTCGATCCCCGGCATCCCATATCATCTCCAGAGCACCTCCAGGAGTAATTCCTGTGTGCAGATCCAGGACTAAGCCCTGAGCATCACTAGGCTAAGCAAAAAAACAGAAAAGATAAAAGAAAAAAGAAAGCAAGAAGAAGACTCGGAAAGTTTGGAATGTGTTGGAATGTGTGTGAAAAATCCTCTAGGTCCCAAGACCGAGGAGATGGCTCAATGGGCACGTGCATGGTGTCAAAGGAGGCCCAGGTTCAGTATGGTACTGACCTGCATGGTACTCTCCAAGCTCCAAGCTGGAAGTAGCTCCCAAGCACTGCCAGATTTGGGCCCAAAACCAACCAATCAACCAACCAACAACAACAACAACAACAAAATGTTTCCAGGCAATTTCTATACACAGTGGGTAGGGCGTTTGCCTTGCACGCAGCCAACATGGCCGACCCGAGTTTGATTCTTCCTCCCCTCTCGGAGAGCCCGGCAAGCTACCCAGAGTATCTTGCCTGCACGGCAAAGCCTGGCAAGCTCCCCGTGATGTATTCGATATGCCAAACACAGTAACAACAAGTCTCAAAATGGAGACGTTACTGGGCCCGCTCGAGCAAATCGATGAACAACGGGAGGACAGTGACAGTGACAGGCAATTCCTATGCATCTAAGCTGTGAAGAGATAGGAGGGATAGAGAATAAGGGGTGGGTATACCAGCTGTCTCCAAGGCAGGAGTTACAAAAACTCAGAAGAGACTGGAGGTAGGGCTGGAGGAAAGGGAGCTTCTAAGACCTCTGCTAAGTGCCATTGTCTGGATAACTAAGTGGATGAAGGCGGCTGAGCTCTGGAAGGCAGCAGAGGCAGCATCCAGTTACTGGGAAGAAGAGGTGAGGAGGGAGGACATACTTTAAGGAGAATCTTCGAGATTCAGGGAACTTGGGCTCAGAGAACAGTGGCAACTGGAGGTGTGGGTAGGGCGTGAGCCTGTGGCTTGTGGGAGCCACGCATTTGGATGAGATAGTTCCGGCAGAGTATGGAGAGGAGGAGGTGGCGGACAGAGCTCGGGGCTGGCAGGAGGGAGGCCAAGACAGGAGCATGCAGATGGCGTTCTGGGTACCAGTGGGGTAGCAAGTCCATTCCTTGGCGGAAAGGGTTTCATTGATGCCGCCAGCATTTCCCAAGGAAACCACCTACACCCACATGTCTCTGAAGCAAGACCACCTGCCACAGAAAGCCCCACCCGTGTGAAGGCGTAGCTGAAAGGTCTGACACCAGTGCTGGGATGTTGACTCAACAGACATTCACGAGTGACGTGGGAGAAAGCCTTGGAGCAGCTCCTCACCCTGGGCGGGGGTTGGGGGGGTGTTGAAGGGTTCGTGCCTGGTGGAGGCCTTTGAACGGTCATTGTAAGAGGAAATGGATGCAGAAGGAGCTGTTGGCACGGAGAAACTGGGACCAACACGGTTGTCCAAAATCCGGCTTGTCACACATGCTAGGGGAAAAGGCAGCTCAGTTAGAGAAGGGAGCACCAAATAAAGGGTGTTAGGAGGATCCTCCCAGGATGGGAGAAGCATGCTGAAAGTAGACTATAGACCAAACATGATTGCCACTCAATGCCTCTTTTGCAAACCACAGCACCCAAAAGGAGAGAGAGAACAAAGGGGAATGCCCTGCCACAGAGGCAGGGTGGGATGGGGGGATGGGGGGTGGGAGGGATACTGGGATCAGTGGTGGTGGAGAATGGGCACTGGTGGAGGGATGGGTATTTGATCATTGTATAATTGAAACCCAAGCACAAAATTTGTAAGTCTACAACTGTACCTCATGGTGTCTCACTAATAAATTTTTTTAAAAAAATTATAGGTAGATTAAAAAAAAATCCGGCTTAGGGTTATCTGGACAGAGCGGCTGGGGCTGGCTTGAAGGACCTTCTGCTTCCTGGGACTTCTCATTTAG
Organism: Sorex fumeus; assembly: GCF_029834395.1. NCBI lineage: Eukaryota > Metazoa > Chordata > Mammalia > Eulipotyphla > Soricidae > Sorex > Sorex fumeus. Next base: position 16,277,742 of record NW_026606085.1, on the reverse strand, counting down.
TATGTGGGCTCCGGAGTGGGATGTGAGGGGCATCTAGGAAGCAGGGGTGGAGGACAGGGCCGGGTGAGGGGGGAGGTCAGCTTCAAAGGCTTTCCTGGCTAGGGAGGGGACCCCACTTAGGTGGCGCATTCTGGGAAACTGGGGAGGTCAGGTTACCTCTGGAGTTCCTGCTAAGTGACCTGGTTACTTTGTATTTACTCTCCCAAGAGGGCTTAAGCTTCCGTGTGAAATCAGTGGTGGTTGGGGCCAAAAAAAGGCTGGGAGGATGTGGGAAGCCAGAAAAAAAAAAAGCCAAGTGCTCCTTTAGCCAAGAGTGATTGGGGAGAGTTGGTGCTCACCCAGCTTTGCCTGGTTCTGTTCATCAAAAGGCGTGTGAAAGTAGGGAAAGGAACAGATAGGAGAACACCTGTGTGACAAACCATAATGCCCAAAATGAGAGAGGGTAGGAGAGAGGAGAGGAGAGAGAGAGAGGGAGAGAGAGAGGGGAGAGTGAGAGAGGTGGGAGAGAGAGAGGGGAGAGAGAGAGAGAAGGGAGAGAGAGAGGGGAGAGTGAGAGAGGTGAGAGAGAGAGGTGAGAGGGAGAGAGAGAGAGAGTCTGTCCTGGGGGCGTGGAGATGGCATTGCAGGAGGGAAACTGGGGACATTGGTGGCAGGAAATGCACACTGGTGGAGGGACAGTGTTGGAACACTGTATGACTAAAGAGCAGAAACAGCTTTGTAACTGTATCTCACGGTGACTCAATTGAAAAGAAAGAGCCCTGGGAACAGAAAATAAAGGCCTGCGAGGAATATGGGCTAAGTGATTCTTCTGTGAGTGGTGCAGCTATGTCATAGGAGGGCCAGGAATGGCTTTACCGTGAGTGAAAAACGGCTCAGAATAGGACACCAGTGAGTAGATTTTTTTACCCCGCCCCCACCCCGCCGGTATTTATGAGAGCCCAGAACTGTGGTGACAATTTAACCCATTATGCAGTTCAAAGAGAAAGATAACAGCAACAGAACAGTAGCACTGGGCTTCTGAGACCTTTTTTTCTGCTCCTTTTTCCAGACATGTCCCATGGGAGACGTTTTCCCACCTTCCCACTTGACCCCCAATAGCTTTGTCACACTGGCTAGCAGCATGGGACCCCAGCCTCGGCACAGAAATGGGTTGGGTTTGAGGACATCCCCATCAGCTCGGGGGCTCCCTGGCATGGCCGCCTCGTGGACAAGGCGTGCGCTCGTCTCTGTCTAGCGCTCCAGGGCCTGCAAGTCCGTTGCACCGGGCTGATGACTCACCGGTCATTCGTTCTGAGCAGTGGACTCCATGAGATCACCGCTGTACTTTCCCCCATCCACAGAGGGGCCTCTCGGGCCATTTCAGCACAGGTGTGCAGAACACGTCAGCTGTTAGCAGGTAACATTCGGAAGCCCGAGTGACCCTTACAGATCTGCAGATCTGGGGGTCTTCCCAGGGAGAATCTGGGACAGATAGAGGACGAGGCTCAGCGTCTGCGTGCTCACGTATGCCTTGTACGTCTGCTGTGTGGTCGGCAAGTGCTGGGCACTGGGGACTGGAAGAAGCAATAGAGTAAAGAGGATCTTTGCCTCCAAAGAGCTGATGTTTTGCTCAAAGACGTAGGGAACAGAAGCGTGAATTATTGTCACCCCAGAAGCATGATCCTTGATGTGGGGATGGTAGATCATAGTGATCATAGTGTGACTGGTGGTCCCAAAGTGTGCCAGATGCCTAGCTTGGGAGTCTAAACTTCCTTTTTCTGGGGAGTTGGGGGGGGGGGAGGGCTGGGGGGGACCTCCTCCCCCCCCCCCCCGCCCCCAAGGAAGATGCTATCATTATCTCATTTCCTGGAGGTTAAGTGAGTAGGTGAAGCCTGACACAGGAGTCCTCCAGGCTTTATTCATGAACTCCTCCACAAGTGAGTGAAGCTACCTGTCGGGAGCCAGACCCAAGCAGGGTGGGGACCTCAGGTGTGAGATTCTGACGTGAGCCGGTCAGATCACAGTGGGGAGGACTTTATCACTAAATCAGGGCGTTTGAACTTTGTTCGGAATTTATGGGAAGCCTGAGGATTTTAAACCAGGAAGCCTTTAGATCAGCATTTCCGAGAGATCCTTGCATTTGAGTCCGTTCAGCTGGAGTGGCCAGGCGGGATGAGCCCTCGGGATGAGCCCTCGGAAGCCTCGGGAGGTAAAGTCCCTGCAAGGAGCTGGGACCCCCACGCAAGGGGGTGGCAGGAGTAGTGGTGGGTGGAGGACGGGATGGCACCGAGAGCCCAGGAAGAGAGGGTCTGTGGGAGTAGGTGCAAATCTGATGTGGAGAGGGTCTTTGTAGCAGGACTCACTCATCGTGGGCATTCTTGGGGAGGAGAGAGAGGTGGGCATGTATGGTGTGAGATTCATGTTGAATGCCCAGGAGAACGGTTTCACCACAATGGTGTGATAACAAAAGGAAGTACCAGTAGTTGGGGCGGGAGAGCTAGTATAACGGGGAGGGCACTTGCTTGGCACGTGGCCGACCCGGGTTCGGTCCCTGGCATCCCATACGATCCTCTGAGCCTGCCAGGAGCGATTCCCTGATCACAGAACCAGGAGTAAACCCTGATCACAGCCCACTGTGGCCCCAAACCAAAATACGATCATCCTGTTTTTCGTCGATTGCTTTGAGCAGGCACCAGTAATGTCTCCTTTGTCCTAGCCCTGAGATTCTAAAAAAGTGCCACATTCAAGGCTCTTTCAGGGTTAAGAGAATGAGACCCATCATTATTACTGGTATTTGGCATATTGGGTATGCCACGGGGAGTTTGCCAGACTCTGCCGTGTGGGCAGGTTACGTACGGTAGCCTGCCAGGTTGTCCAAAGCAAAAATGAAATAATAAGATGTCGCGTGGCCGTGAATGTAGCCGCGTGCTTCCAGGAGCTGGGTTTTATAGTCTCTGGATTTTATAGTCTCTAGCTTTTATAGTCTCTGAAGTCTCTGTGCTGGAGCAGCGATAGCACAGCGGGTAGGGCGTTTGCCTTGCACGCGGCTGACCTGGGTTCGATTCCCAGCATCCCATATGGTCCCCCGAGCACCACCAGGAGTAATTCCTGAGTGAAGAGCCAGGAGTAGCCTTTGTGCATCACCGGGTATGACCAAAAAAAAAAAAATTACAAACCAAAATAACAATAGCAAAAACAAGAACCTGTAGCATCTGTTAGTACCATTTGCTGAGTGCCCTGTTCTGTGTTCCCAGTGGTGCAGGACTGTAAGTTTGGACTGGACGGGGCTTAGTCGACTGAGCACTGGCTTTGCACGCAGGAGGCTGAGGTTTGTCCCCGGCACCATGAATTCCGGCAAGCACTGTCAGGAATGGCCCCTGAGTACAGAGCCAGGAGTCACACTTGAGTCACTTCGGGAAAAACAAAATAAATAGAAATGAAAAGTGAAAACCACTGGCCTGTGTTGTTGTTAACTCGTCCTGTGAAACTGCTTCCATTTGAGTGGGGGGCCGGGGCAAGGGAAGGCAGAGAGAGGGGAGTTGCTCTGAGTTGTGCAGGTAATTAGGGGATGAGTCAGAACTCAGCCCTGCAAAGTGTTCTCTGCCCTCTGGAGACACTTTCCTGCCCTGACAGATACGCTCTGTCTCGGCACCGGCTAATGTGGACACTCATAGTCACGTGGAGTCATTGATGGCTTGGGAAATTAAGTAATGAGCCTGTCTTTTTCTTTTTTTTTTCTTTTTTCTTTTTGGGTCACACCCAGCAATGCTCAGGGGTTGCTCCTGGCTCTGCACTCAGGAATTACTCCTGGTGGTGCTCGGGGGAACCATATGGGATGCTGGAGATCGAACCCAGGTTGGCCGTGTGCAAGGCAAATGCCCTACTCGCCGTACTATAGCTCCAGCCCCTGAATCTCAATTTCAATTCCTTGAAATTCAATTTAATTTTTTTTGTTTCGGAGCCACACCCAGCAGTGCTCGTGGCTTACTCCTGACTCTGTGCTCAGGGGTCACTGCTGACTGACGGTGCTAAGGGGATCATGTGCAGTTCTGGGGGTTCAGATGAGGTTGACCGTGTACCAGGCATGCTTTCCTTCTATGCTATCTCTCTGATCAATTTCTTTCTAAGCTTGAGACCTCGTATAACACTGTGGTTTACGAAGTGGTTCCTAATGCCGTTGTTTCAGGAATTTCATGTTCCAACAAAAATCCCACCACTAGTATGACCTTCCACCAGGGTCCCCAGTTTCCCACCCACGGGGCAGGCCCCAAATAATTGACTTTATATTGCTGGTTACAACAAAAGGGCAAATGGAATTATCCAAAAAATGGTGTGGTAAAAGAAAATTTGCGAAAAATTGTTCTATATTGCAAAGGTATTGCTGAAGCCATGGAGAGTTTGCTGAATGTTTGAGCCTCTTGTGATATTATTTTCGCTCGTGAGTGAGGTGGGCTTCTCTGGAACTTTCCCATGTAATTTTCTGTGCTCCTACTGGACTGTCAGTATGGGGAAACTTGGAGCGCCAGAGCGGTGGAGCTGGGAAGATTCAGGGGCGCGATTCCTCTCCTGAGATGAGACTGAAGCTCTGACGCAGGACCCTTTCTATGCGGGAGCCTGTGTGTGGGGTGTGTGTAGTGTGTGTTTGCGGGGGGTGGGGGTGCTGCAGGATCTTTAGCCCACCCTTCAGGTCAATTTCTTGAAATTTTAAGAATTCATTAATTTTTATTAAAGTACCAGTAATAATGGGGTTGGAGCAATAGAACAGTGGGAAGGGCATTTGTCTTGCACACAGCTGATCTGGGTTCAATCCCTTGGCATCCCATAGGCTTCCCCGAGCACCACCAGGAGTTATTCCTGAATGCAGAGCCAGGAGGAACCCCTGAGCATTGCTAAGTGTGACCCTCCCAAAATAAGAAATAATTACAAAACTAAAAGTAGCAATAATGGTGGCAGGACCTGGCACGGTGTTGAGTGAGGCATTGCGACACTGAGTTACACCAAGTGTGAGTTACTGAATTTGAAGCAGTCACCAGTGGCTGGGGCAGCCAGCAGGCCACTCTGCAGTATCCACCTGCCCCTCCCCTGAAGTGGAGGACAGGCCCCAGAGAGGTGTGGCTGAGGATCGCCACCTTGCCAGGTCACAGGCCTGTGTGTGAGAATACGATGAGAGCTGTACTGCATTCCGCATGAAATATGATGTCATTCCACCTTTCCCGGTATGCTATCGCACAGGTGCTGAGAGCGATTCTAGATGTCCACGGAGCTTATGCTATGAGGCCAGTAGAATGTGTGCTTGCTGAGGATGAGAGTTTGTCTCTAGACCCTGAGGCCTCGTAGGTGTCTGAGCTGTTCAGTGAGTGCCCCAGTAAATACTGGGAAACGTTTTAGGACAAGTAGAAGAATGCCTGAGGCTATTTTAACAGAGAAAAGAAAAAAGAATAGAATAGAATCCTTTTTTTTTTTTTAGCCTCTTTTTTTTTTCTTTTTGAGTCACACCTAGCGATGCTCAGGGGTTATTCCTGGCTCTGCACTCAGGAATTACACCTGGCAGTGCTCAGGGGACCATATGGGATGCCGGGGATTGAACCCGGATTGGCAGCATGCAAGGCAGACTTATAATACAGTACCTACTGTACTATCACTCCGGCCCCCCTTTTTTAAAACACTCTTCTGTTTTGGGTCCATACCCGCGGTGCTCAGGGGATACTCAGTCTTCAGGATGGCTCCTGGTGGTACTCAAGGTACCGTGTCATGCCAGCAGTAGAATCTGGGCCTCCTGCACGAAGGAAATGTGTTCCAGGTGACCCAGACAAGTCTGCACTGACACCTAACGTTGCTCTGAGATTATTCCCCAATCCTACCGGGTCTGGCCCCCAAACCAGGATCTAACAATAACAACGTGTGTGTTGTAGCCCTTTGAATTATCATCCCAACCCAACGAAATCCTTCTTTGTTGAATGCAAGAGGGATGCAGTTTAAAGACACGAAATAGTTTAATGTCAGACACACCGCCATGGTCAGATGATGTTCGGGATTTGGCAGTCATGCGAATGTGGTGGGTTCGGTCACTGAGGACAGGTCCACCGGTCAGGAGGAACAGAAGCTTGAGCGTGAGCACCAGCAGTTCTCAACCTTGGTCAACCGCCAAACGCATCGAGCACCTTCTAAAACGTAGGTGTTCCTGAACAGGTCCACTAAGTGAATTTAGGGAAGGAGCAAGGGATCCACATGGTCAAATTTATTCTAATATGGGATTGGGCGGGGGGAGGGGTCAGGAACGAGGCACACCTGGCAGTGCTCAGGGCTTACTCCTGGCTCTGTGCTCAGAAATCACTCCTGGCAGATTTGGAGGGTGCTGTGGGGTGTGTGGGATTGAACCCAGGTTGGCTGTGTGCATGGTAAGCCTCCTACCCACTATACTATCTCCCTTTGTACTACCTCTAAAATGATGGAAGTTGGGCATTTACCAAATTTGATGGAAGTTGGGCATTTACCAAATTATATATTTTTTTCAATAAAATATGTCTCTAAAGGGAAGGAGGGGGGATTAATGTGTCAAGGGAGACCAATTCTAGCTTCTTTTCGATGTAAAGACGTCGTCATGGGTATGTGGAAACGTGAAGAAACTATTTACTAGAGTGCTATCGGTGCACAATAAGTTAAAAGATTTAGCTTGATTCTAAATTCCTGCACCTTTAACCAGTTTCCCTACCTTTGCTGCCGGTTCCCATGAACCCAGCCGTGAACTTAAAGCCCTCCTGCTAACTCTGTAGACAGATCACCCACTTGTCCCTGGAGCGTGTTATTTTCTAGGTAGAATTTGAGAGAAGCTGGCATTTCTTGGCAGTTCCCCAGATCGCATCTGTTTGCTTCTTTTGTTATTAGACTTTCCCGGGCCTGCTTGCCAGGTGCCAAGCAGACTTGATGCCCTTTGATTCTCTGCTTCTTTGTGACCTGGACTTCTTCACCCCCGTACTTAAACTGAAGTGCTAAGTTTTTATTGGTGGGTAGAATTCTGCACGTTTGCTTGTTTTCATTTTCCTTTTTGGGCCACCCCAGGTGGTGCTCAGGGCTTCCTCCTGGTTTTGCTCTCAGGGATCACACCTGGTGGAACTCAGGAACCATATGGTGTGCCAGGGATTGGACCTGGGTTGGCCACATTCAAGGCGAGCACCCTACTCCTTGTACGATTGATCCAGCTCTGTAATTTCACGTGGGAACCCAGGTTTTCTGACCCGTGATTTCTCTGTGCTCCTACGTCTCTGGTTAGTGGTCACTTTCTCTTATTTCCACCCCTCTCCAAGCATTGTCACTGTCACTGTAGCACTGTCCTCCCGTTGTTCATCGATTTGCTCGAGAGGGCTCAGTAACGTCTCCATGTGAGACTTGTTGTTACTGTGTTTGGCATATCGAATACGTCACGGGGAGCTTGCCAGGCTTTGCCGTGTGGGCGAGATACTCTCGGTAGCTTGCCGGGCTCTCCGAGAGGGGCGGAGGAATTGAACCCGGGTCGGTCAGGTCGGCTGCGTGCATCGCAAATGCCCTACCACTGTGCTATCGCTCCAGCCCCCCCCCCCCCCGCCCAAGCATTGACTGCTTCAAAATCATTTGCCAACTTTACAGTAAGAGCAACTGAAGTTCCTCGCTTTACAGTAAAAGGGGAGTCAGAACTAGATCAAATCCTGAGCTCAGCTCTGGCGATTGAAATTCCCAAACCTTAATCCTCAACACAATTGTTATTTTTTGCTTTGGGAGCCATACCCGGCCTTGCTCAGGGGCTACTCCTAGCTCTGCCCTCGGGGATCACTCCTGGCAGTACTCAGGGGACCCTATATGGGATGCCAGGAATCGGACCCAGATCAACTGCGTGCAAGGCAGACCCCTCCTCACTGTACTATCTCTCCAGCATCCCCTTAGCACAAGTTAAAAGTGGTACTTGATGAAGATGAAGTTATGAAATTTACATACAAGTGGTACTACATGGAAAGTATCATGTTAAGCGAAATGAGTCAGAAAGAGCGGGATAGACACAGAAAGATTGCATTCATCTGGGGAACATAAAGCAACAAAACGGGAGACTAACACCCAGGAAGGGCTGAGATTAGTACCAGGAATTTTGCTCCATGACTTGAAGGCCAGCCACACGTGCTAGGTGAAAAGGAAGCTCAGATAGAGAAGAGAGCACCAAATAAAGGGTGTTGTGAGGACCCTCCCGGGGTGGGAGAGACATGCTAATAGTAGTCTATAGACCAAACATGATTGCCACTCAATGCCTCTCTGGCAAAACACAGTACCCAAAAGAAGAGAGAGAGAGAACAGTGGGGAATGCCCTGCCACAGCGGCAGGGTGGGACGGGGGTGGGTGGGTGGGGGGATGGGGGGGGAGGGATGCTAGGACCCGTGGTGGGGGAGGATGGGCACTGGTGGAGGGATGGGTACTTGATCATTGTATAACTGAAACCCAAGCACAAAAATTTATAAGTCTATAAGTGTACTTCATGGTGTTTCACTAATTAAAAAAATGATTAAAAAAAAAGTGGTACTTGATCCCTCAGTGTTCCAGGAAATGAGCTCAGAGGAAAAGCAACAAGTCCAGGTTATAGGGCCGGAAGGAAACGGAGCCAGGCCAAACTTAGGCCCGCCTGACCCTACGCTGTTTCCGCTATGTCCCCTGCCAGTTATTTCCCATTATTTCCTCCCCTGTCCTAATAAATCAAATATAAATCAATCAGAACCACTCTGTGCCTCTCACAACTTCCGATTAGTCTGAGATAATGAGTGCTAATACGCTTGATTGCGCCAGTGACAGCCCCTGTCCCACGCTGAGCATGCAATCGATTTACCCTGCCCGTGCTTGGTGTGGGCCCAAGCTAGGTTCTGGGAATAGTACTTTTCAGCCGAGAGTCCCCAGGGCGACCTAGAACCCCCTGAATCAAGATCACTTCTGGTATTGATCGCGCCGGCTGGTAGAAAGAGCCATTGCTACCTCACACCCATTCAGAGAAGGTGCTGGCTAATCTTAGTCACCCTCGCAATAAAACTGTCCTCTGCAGAGGACAAAAGGACACCTTCCAGACGCCCTGTGGGTTCAGCCTGTGCTTTCTGCACATGCTCCCTGGTGGGGGAGGGAGGGAGCTGGAGTTTACCCAGAAGGCTGTGCTCCCTGAATTTCTGTTCCCTGGAGTATGCTTTGGCTCAAGTTACAAAGGAGCTTCATGGGCACTTCCCTGGTGACTGCTTTAATGTGACCTTCTAGGATAAGCTTCCTGTGCTTACTCGCTGGTACTGCACCAAACTGGGATGCTGGCTGGGATGTGGCCTCTGGTACTGAACCAAACCGAGATGCTTGCTGGGATCTGCCTTCAATGTGTCATCCCTCAAGAACACTTGAGAATTTTTTTTTTAAGAGCGTCCTCCTCCCTTTATTATTAGTGATACAGCCTGTGCCTTGCCTTTTCACAGACACAGTGATTTTTTTTTTAAATCTGGAGCCTGAATTCACAGCAGGAGGCACTGCAGTAACAAGTTTCTTCTCCAGTGTCCGCTGGGGAATGGCCCGTTGCCGGGTAAAGCTGGATGTTCAGACACCCTGTGTCTAGGCGGTCATTCCAAATCCAGCTTTAGGGCGTTTTCTGTTTTGTTGTCGTTATGTTTTGCTTCCTCACACATTTTCCTTCTCTTCGGTTCTCCTGATGTGGGTAGGCCCCACGGATGGCTCCTGTGAAGCGGGGAGGAGACAGACGGTCACTTTCTCCCAATCTGCCTCTGCCACCCAGGACCCAGGGTTACTGGGTTCTTGTCTCATCTTGCAGAAAGGAATTTCAGGAATAGACCAGCAGTGAAGTGGAACATTTTATTTGGAGTTTTTGAAGGGAAGAGAAAGTGGGAGAGTGGAGAGTAAGGTGCTCAAGAGAGAACCTGGGCTTCTCCAAGTGCGGAGAGAGACCCTACACACATCCCAGCATTAAGCATGAAAGCATGAGAGTTCACATTTTAAGAGGAGAGATGTGGGAGACACATGTGCTCAGGTGACACATGTGCTGGCCTATGCAGCCACAAGGGCTCAGGCAGCATAAGCGCGCCCTTCCTTTGTTCAAGGGGGCCTTTATAGGGTTTCTCCAACCTGCCCCCTTGTGGGGCGGCTACCTAGGTCAAAGCCCGTTGCTAAGGAGGTTGTCAAGGGGATAGAGTTGGGAGTGATGATGGTCTTTGAAATTCCTTTCCTGGCCTTTTGTTCCTTGCTGGAGCTTCTGTCAGAGGTGCAAGTCCAGCCTCCTCAGGGTCTGTTACGGACTGGCATTGGTGCCAGTTCTCTGTGAGGTCAGGGCTGTCACTTCCCAGAAAATTTACTGCCATTGCCTTGGGAGGGGGCCCTTGCCTATCTGTCTGCCTGCCTACATCACTTCCTCAAGGTTTCTCCAAATTCTTCTCCTTTTCCATAAGCTGTGGGGCCCGGACTGGACAGCCTCAGGAGTCTAAGGACATACCCTGGACCTGTAGGCATTCCTTACTCCTCTGGAAACATCTAGTATGCTGGTGACACCATGTATCCTCATGACCCCAGAAGACGGGCAGATTCCCTTAGGAGCAGATGAGCTGTCGGTGTTCACACGAGATTTTTTTGTTTATTTGGAGGTCATAGCTAGTGATGCTCAGGGGCCAATCCTGTCTCAGTGTTGGGAGTCACTCCTGGTGGTGTGCAGGGGATTGTGTGATGCTGAGGATCCAACCCCGGGTTCCTGCATGCGATGCATATTCACCACCCCCCCCCCCCTTGAGTCATCTCTCTGGACACCCCGTTAGAGAATTTTTTTATGAGAAGTTTTATGAGTGAGTGAAGCAGTGTCTGAACGCTGGGGTGAGAAGTCTGTTACATTTTAACTTATTTCTTGGGGTTGGGCTGATTAGGGTTGGCTATGCGGGTGACCAGCAGGGACTAGCCACAGTCCCTTCTGTTCAGCACTCACCTCCCTGACACGTCCATCCACACATAGTGGTGCCACCCTCCCTGTTGAGAAGTTGCAACAGGGAGCCCTTGGGACTCCCGTGTCCCACGGGGCGCTGACAGTCCCTGGTACCGGCACCGTGTTTGGTGTAGGAAGCCGGACCGGGATGCATTTCTGCTCCTCCTGAATTGATCCAAAGCTCAAGCCCCATCGAATGTGGTGTGTTACTCTTGGTCTCCTAGTGGTGTCAAGTATGAGATGTTCTGCTTCCTCACACATGTTCTTTCACGGGCCTTAGAGGGAAATGATCGTTTTCTCTGCTGTATTTCAGTGACATTTCCTATGTGCTTCTCAGAGTGATATCTCAAATGCAGTTGATTAAACAGGCTCTTACTTTCCAGATTAGACTGGCCTGGAGGACAGACCTGTGTGTGGTTTGTGTCTTTAATTTTCTTGGCCCACGAAAACGGCTGGCCTTGGACCTGCTAATAAACTCTAGCATTTACACAGCACTTAAGCACCAGGGAGACGGTGTGGGAGGTATGGTGCTTACCTGGCATGTGGTTGAGCCCAGTTCCATCCCTGGCATTGCATACAAGTCCTCCAGCACCACAAATAAAATAAATAGTTGTAAATATGTTCCAGGCACCATTATATTTTTGTTGTTGTTGGGGGGGGCACACCTGCTCAGGGCTTTCTTCTGGCTCTGCACTCAGGGATCACTCCTGGCAGGGCTCAGGGGACTTATGGGGTGTCGGGGATGGAACCTCCATCAGACCCAGGCAAGGGAAATGCCCTCCCTGCTGTCCCATCGCTCTCCCCACTATTCTCTGTTCGTCACATTTCTTTATTCTTTAAATCTTAAAAAGCTCCACAAGGTAGAAGCTCTGGTTAGAGTCTATCTCCGCCTTATGGACACGGAAAGTGATGTTGAATCATTTGTTCGAGGCCAGCAGGAGGAGTTTGTGTGCAGTACCAGGCGTCCTTTCCAGGGCTGAGACAGACGTACCCATTGCCTTGGGCTTCTTTGGGGCTCATTTTCTGACTCTGCTGCGGGGTGGGACCATACCTGGAACCAGTGACGTCACCGGGAGATTTGCTTTCACCTGCGACCCTCTGAGGTCGTGTCTAAGCGATGGAAAGCCAGCAGGGGGCGCCAGAAGCTGGTTTTAGGTCTAGTTCCCCAAGAACCACCAGCCTTGAATTCTGGTTTAGTTAACAGTGCCATCTAGTGGGCGATGAGCTAATAGAGCAGCTCAATTTTCATTTTTTTTTATTTCATTTCATTCAGCTCAATTATTTCTCTGAAACTGGGTGCAGGACTCTTTCATTCTGGGAGCACCCCTACCCCCTGCCCCTCCTTCCACATTCCTTTTGTTTATTGCCAGGTCTCAACAGCCAGAAGAGGAAGGTGGTGGTGGGAGAGCCAGCCCCTCCTAGCTTAAGTGGCCTTGCTGGCTGAGCCACCCAGCAGAGTAGAACCACGCTTTTTTTTTCTTTCTTTTTTTTTTTTTTTTGCTTTTTTGGGTCACACCTTGCGATGTTCAGGGGTTACTCCTGGCTCTGCACTCAGGAATTGCGTCTGGTGGTGCTCAGGAGAACATATGGGATGCTGGGAATTGAACCCGGGTTGGCCGCGTGCAAGGCAAATGCCCTACCCTCTGTGCTATCGCTCCAGCCCCCTCCACCACGCTTTTTTCCACATCCCCTCCTGCACTTGCTTCCGACGTGGTATCCGCTTTGGGGCTTTAGCCCCCATTCCCCGTGGGTTGCCTGCTGCAATGTAAGGCTTGTCCCAGGTGTGGCACATCTGCCTTTACCTCCAGGGATGATGCCGGAGGCTGTGGACAAATCCCAGATAGACTTTCTCTGTATCTTCTTGTTACGGCAAAGTTCAGACCCAGTAGTTGAATAGTAACGAGTAATAGGACAGAACAACGTACTGTGGGAAAAAAAGCCAGTCTCAAAAATGTCATTGTGTGTGGTACCTTCGGAGTGTGGTTGACCTTGGGTAAGGGACACCGTGGAAAGTGAAAGCTCAGAGAAGGGGTTGGGAGCGTGGCTTCTGGGCAGAAGGTCCTGCCCACAGCGAACAAGAAACAAAAATGTGCTTTGCGGGATCGGAGCCATAGTACAGCAGGTATGGCATTTGCCTTGCATGCGGCCGACCTGGGTTCAATCTTCGGCATCCCATAGGGTCCCCCAAGCACTGCCAGGAGTGATTCCTGAGTGCAGAGCCAGGAGTAACCCCATGAGCATCACTGGGTGTGACCCAATACCCCCACAAGAAAATGTGCTTTGCATGGTGTGAATGAGAGAGGAGGGAATGGCGTGTCCCTTGGTTTATCAGGGAAGACTGGGTGGAGTGCTGTGCTGTTCTTGTGTGTGTGTGTGTGTGTGTGTGTGTGTGTGTGTGAGAGAGAGAGAGAGAGAGAGAGAGAGAGAGAGAGAGAGAGAGAGAGAGAGAGAGAGAGAGGAGAGGGGAGGCAGAGTGCATTCTCCAGTGATCATTACTTATTTACTTCTTGCAAGACTCGCATGTAAGAACACAAAAAGCCGTGTGCTTCTCAGGCGTCAGCCCTGACCCTAAAGACTGTTCAGGGCAGTTTTTTTTGACCTTCACACCAGCAAATCAGCCGCAGCCTGGCAGTAGACTCGGGTACTAGACTGATGGCTTCCAATCGTTTTCCACATGCGGGCCAGTGGTTGGAGTTGAGGGTTCGCAGCCTTCAAGGGTCCTGTCTCTGGAGGCCTGGTGTTGCTGTGGATGAGTCACCAAAGAAGAAAACCATTTTAATTAGCTGGAGTATGGGTAGCACTGTAGCACTGTCCTCCCGTTGTTCATCAGTTTGCTTGAGCAGGCACCAGTAATGTCTACATTGTAAGACTTGTTGTTACTGTTTTTGGCATATCGAATACGCCATGGGGAGCTTGCCAGGCTCTCCAAGAGGACAGGGCAATTGAAGCCGGGTTGGCCGCGTGCAAGGCAAACGCCCTACCCGCTGTGCTATCGCTCCAGCCCAGGAGTCTAGGTAATAGTGATTTTTATGGTAAAGGAATTTATGATTCATATAAGTAAACAGATAAAGGTAAAGGCCCTCCCGTTGTTCATCGATTTGCTCGAGCTGGCCCAGTAACGTCTCCATTGGAGACTTTGTTGTTACTGTGTCTGGCACATCGAATACGTCACGGGGAGCTTGCCAGGCTCTGCCATGCGGGCGAGATACTCTCGGTAGCTTGCCGGGCTCTCCGAGAGGGGCAGAGGAATCGAACTCGGGTCAGCCATGTTGGCTGCGTGCAAGGCAAATGCCCTACCGCTGTGGCAGGAGGTAACTTTTTCTTCTAAGGGACTAGATTACATTTTTTTTGTTTTGATTTTGGTTCCCACCCGGCAGTGCTCAGGGCTCACTCCTGGCTCTGCGCTCAGGGCTCACTTCTGAAGGTGCTCAGGGGACCATATGGGATGCCGGGGATCATACCTGGATCAGCCACATACAAGGCAAGCACCCTAGCATTGTACTGCCGCTCCAACCCCATAGTAATTTTTGTGTCTTGTTTTTTTTTTTTGTTTGTTTGTTTGTTTTTGGGCCATACTCAGTAGTACTCAGGGGATACTCCTGGCTCTGCATTTAGGAATCACTCCTGCTAGTGCTCAGGGGTCCATATGGGATGTGAGGAATCAAATCCGGATCAGCCACATGCAAGGAAAGCACCTTACCTGCTGGCTGTACTGTCGCTCAGGCCCCCTTAGTAAATATTTTCAACTCTGGCGTCTAATGGTCCTACTACTTAGCCCTTCAGCTCTGAACTGTTTAACTACTTAGCTCTGCTTTGGTAGCAGAATAGCTGCTGGGGTCAGTGGAAGCACTGGGTGTGGCCGTGGTCCAGTAAAAATTGATGACCTGGAAGCTGAATATTATAGAACTTGTACTTGTCATGAAATACTGTTTGCCCCAAACCATTTAAAAACAAACAAACAAAAACACTATTCTTAAGCCTCAGGTTATAAAAACAAACAAAAAACTTGACAGCCCAGATTGGCCTGGGAGGGTGGGGGCTGTCATTGGCACCTTCCTGATCAGTATTTGATCATGAGCAACTGCTGAAAATGATTTGTTGATCAGCTGCATGTTCGGTGAGTGTCTGGAGACTTGTAAGCAGAATTTCTTGTTGTTGTTGTTGTTGTTGTTGTTATTTTGGATCACGTACACCCGGTGATGCTCAGGGTCACTCCTGGCTCTGCACTCAGGAATTACTCCTGACGGTGCTGGGGAACCATATGGGGTGCCAGGGATTGAACCTGGGTCTGCTACGTGCAAAGCAATCGCCCTCCCCTCTGTACTATCACACAGTGACCTGAACAGGTGTTTCTTTCTCTGGAAGGAGACCCCTTTGAATTCCTCTTTTCCTTTTTTTTTTTTTTTTTTTTTTGCTTTTTGGGTCATACCTGGATTACTCCTGGCTCTGCACTCAGGAATCACTCCTGGTGGTGCTCAGGGGACCATATGGGATGTTGGGAATCAAATCCGGGTTGGCCGCGTGCAAGGCAAACGCCCTACCTGCTGTGCTATCACTCTAGCCCCGAATTCCTCTTTTCCTTAACGCACCATCCAGAACTCTCTGGGCCGCAGCCTCCGCCCTCCAGGGGGGAGGAAGCGGGAGTTGGATTTTATTCAGACTTTATTCTCCCTCCCCCCTCCTCCCCCTGGGCAGAGAAACTGGCCTTTGCCTCCAGGCTCTTCCTGCCTTCCCAGCCGGTGCTCCGGGGAGGTGGGTGAGGTAGGGGAGAATGAAGGCGGGATTAGGGGGTGTCTGCTGGTCCCTTCTCTCGGGCCACCATCCCTCCAGCACCCGCCCCGTCCGTTCACATGGGGGAAGTTGCGTGCTGGAGTTTTGTAACCCGCTTCTTGGGCTCACTGGGCTCTCCCTGCAGTTGGGCAAGAAGTGAACCGTTTCCCTCTTGTCTGTCCCTCTGTGTGTCCCCAGCAGCCAGCAGAGCAGCCAGCAGAGCAGCCACGACGATGACTCGGGCCGACTCCTGAGCCCTCAGGTGCGGGAAGAAAGGTGAGCTGGGTGTGTGTGGTGGGCGGTACGGCTGAGGTGGCCGGTGATGGGTGGGGGACCGGGTTTGAGGCCTCCTACGGGGAAAGGAGACTCAGGTCTGTGCCTAAGGGCCGAGGCCTCCTCGCTGGGTTGGGGGACGCCTCCTTGGCGGCTGGCCGAGGCCGGGCCATGGATCTGAGAGGTGCTGCGGCGTCTGCAGGCTGGGTACAGGGGGGATGTGCGGGCAAAGGGGTTTGTGTCGAGTTGGGAGGACGCTGAGCCCAGCTCGGAGGAGGGAGCGCAGGGCCACCAAGGTTGGTGTCCTGCTGGGTGGCACGTGTGAAGGTCTTGGGGGAACAGGGCATCTCCTGAGGCCCCTTTGCTGGTGTGGGGCCCAGCTGCGAGGATGGGCCGGCAGCTTCTGTGATGCTTGGGCAAGGGTCTGTGGGAACCGAGGACAGGGACTGCTCTGAGGCCACGCAGAGAAGGTCCAGCCATGTCCCCGGGGCCCTGTGCTGTGACCACATCAGAGCGAGAGCGAAGAGGCCTGAGTTAAGACCCGGTGTTCCTTCATATGGTCGGAAGCAGTGAAGGGAGATCTCTCTAGACGGAAACGTGTAGTTCGCTGTGTACATTTATCTCGGGGTTTGGATTCAGAGATCTGAAGGTTCTTACTCGGGGTCCTCCCTCTCTGTGCCTGGCGGCCAGACCGAGCAGGGGATCGAACCCTGGACTTCTGCCTCTAGGTGAGTGGCTTCAGCCCTCGCACCCGGCTGAGTCCCGGGTTTCCTAGATTCTGATCAGAGTGGTTCCTGAAGGGCAGGGCTCGCCCAGGGGGCCTCGCCTGACAGGATTGAGTGTTAAAGAGTAATAACAAGACGTGTGAAGGTCTTATCTGGCAGCTAACATGGTGCAAGTCCCAACCTTTGAAAGTTTGGTGAGTGGAGAGCTGGAATGTGGATTAGAAAGAAGAAACAAGGGTGGGGCCTTTCATTCTCAGTCTTCAGTTGTGCCCTAGTTTTGTGCGCATTGTTAGGCAAAACTGACAGTTTTGACCAAGGCTTTGACCAAGGCTTGTCCAAGGAGACATTGGAGCTGCAAATTCAAGGTCAGCTGCTACCTAGTGCCCTTCCCTACCAGCTCCGAGCAGCCGGTCTCTCCCTCCAAGGCTTCCTGGAGTTCAGAGGCACCTGGGGCTCAGACTCTCCCGCTGGGCAGCACCTGGTCCATTTGGGGATCGGGGATCGGTGTTTGCCTGGGCAGAGTCTCACCTGCTGCCCTTCTGTCCAGTTTCTTTGTTCTCTGCTGCTTGGGCGTTCCTGGTGCTGTTTGCTCAGGCCTTCATGCATCACGCTGTCCTCCAGAACGTGGCCCTGAGGCTCTCCAGAAAGGGCCTTTGGGTCCTCACCCGGCTCCCCTGTTGCTGCTGGGCCTCCCGCCCAAACTTCTGCCCAGAAACGCCTTCCCTGGGCTCCATCCCCAGCCCTGCCCTGGGACAGCCGCCTGCCACCCCTCCTGGGAAGGGGCACAGTGTTTTGCTCCCCCATGGGCTGTATAGAAACCCACGAGCGCTTATTTATTTATTTTTGCTTTTTGGGTCACACCCGCGATGCTCAGGGGTTACTCCTAGCTTTGCACTCAGGAATTACTCCTGGCGGTGCTCGGGGGACCATATGGGATGCTGGGATTCGAACCCCAGTCGGCCGCGTGCAAGGCAAACGCCCTACCCACTGTGCTATCACTCCAACCCCCAACCCAGGAGCCCTTTAATCAGAAGTTGTTTCCTGCTTTCTGCTCGGTGGAGACCTCCTAGGTACTCAGGGCCAGTATCTGCTCACTCTGAATTATGTCTGTCTGTCTGTCTGTCTCCCTCCCTCCCTCCCTCCCTTCCTTTCTTTCTTCCTTTCTCTCTCCCCTCCTTTCCTCCTTTTCTTTCTTCCTCTCTCCTTCCTTCCTTCCTTCCTTCCTTCCCTCCCTCCCTCCCTCCCTCCCTCCCTCCCTCCTTCCTTCCTTCCTTCCTTCCTTCCTTCCTTGCCTTCCTTCCCTCCCTCCCTTCCTTCCTTTCTTCCTTCCCTCCCTCCCTCCAGCCCTCCTTCCCCACAGCCCTCCCCCACTCCCTTCCTTCTTTTAAAATTCTTTTGTTTTTTGGGCCATACCCAGTGATTCTCAGAGTTTACTCCTGGCTCTGCACTCAGGAATTACTCCTAGTGGTGCTCAGGGTACCATGTGGGATGCTAAGGCTCAAACCCCAGGTCAGCTGTGTGCGAGGCAAACATCGTACCTCCTGTACTCTGACTCCAGCTTCTTTTTTTTTTTCCTCTCCTGAGCCAGCCAGGCTTCTCTTGGTGAGAACAAGTCCCCAGGGTGCTAATTAATCATTTCATCTCACTTCAGCAACACCCTTCCACTACACCTAATCCTTCCTCTAATATGTTTCCACCCAATTAAGAGTCTCTCTGGGGTGGGGACATTGGCTGTCCTGGGGCGAGGATGAGGTCAAACTCAGAGATGCTTTCAGCTGTGATGGGGTTCCCCAGTAGGGGTCTGCCTGCTGCCTTATGAGACCGACAGTGCCCCTGCCTGGTTAGACCCTTTTCCTACACTGGGTGTCCTGGTGTAATCAAATCACTGGCAGCTCTTCCGGGGCCATCATTCTTGAAAACGGTCAAGTATGAAGTAGACGAGATGGACCCTTTCCTGTGGCCGCTCCTGAATCTCCATAATACCTGTTCAGTGGTGGTGAAGGTGGTTTCATGGAGTAGGTCCCCTCCCCCCTCCCCCCAAATTAACATCGGCTTTATAATCCTTCCCTGTGAGCTTTTTTTTAAAATTATATAATTTATTTATTGAATCACTGTGGGAAAAGTTACAAAGCTTTCAGGTTTAAGTCTCGGTCATACAATCATCAAATACATTTCCCTTCACCAGTACTTATTTTTCATCACCAAGAACCCCAATATACCCCCCTCCCAATGCCTGTGAGGCAGATGAATTCTAGTTAACACTCTGTCTACTTTGATTAGATTCATTGTTTCGACAAAAGATGCACCATTATTATTTAGCGTTTACACCCCAAAATCAGACCTGTTGCCTGTGAGCTTGTTTGAACTGTTTAACTAAACACTGACTTTTTTTTTCTTGTATAAGGCTCAGAATGGACACAACATTTATTGGTTGTATTTTGTTTGTTTGTTTGGTGTTAGGTTTTGGGTGTCACACCTCGCAGGACTCAGGGCTCACTCTCGCTCTGTACTCAGGGATCACTCCTGGCATGCTCAGGGGATCATATTATGGGATGACGGGGATTAACCTGGGTTGGCCACATGCAAAACAAATGTCCTACCCACCACACGATCTCTCTGGGCCCTGGACACAGTATTTAGAGACACAACACTTACCATACTATTAGTATGTATGTAGTAAGCCCACCGCCCCCCCCCCCAAAAAAAAAGTCCAAATCATAATCTTGTCCAAATGCCTCTACATGGTATTCAAACCGAAGGGCAGTGGAGATTTTCTTCCTCACACATTCCTGTACTTGCGGGGAAGTCTCTGGAGGCAGGACTGGGCAAGGGGTTCGGACACAGAGGGGGTCATCCTAGCACCCAGGTGCAGCACGGAGCTGGTGCCTGAGGGGGCGTCGAATCTGTCTGAGGAAATGGGGATTTTCTGAAATAGGAATAATCTTCCCGGGTTTCCAGTAGAAAGTAAAATACTCGACTTACCTGATGTGTTACCTGTGAGGCCAGGGACACCAGCCCCTCTTTCTACTTGGTAAAGCCAGGCCCCACTTAGAAAGCGTTGGTTTCCAGTTTCTGCCCATGTGGGGGGACACTTGTTAGGACTTCTCAAGTCATGAGAACTGGGCTGGAGCGATAGCACAGCGAGTAGGGCGTTTGCCTTGCACGCAGCCAACATGGCCGACCTGAGTTCGATTCCTCCGTCCCTCTCGGAGATCCCGGCAAGCTACCGAGAGTGTCTCGCCCGCACGGCAGAGCCTGGCAAGCTCCCCGTGACGTATTCGATATGCCAAACACAGTAACAACAAGTCTCATGATGGAGATGTTACTGGGCCCGCTCGAGCAAATCGATGAACAACGGGAGGACTGTGCCTGTGAATTTAAAAAAATCATAAAATTGTGTGTTTGGGCTGGAGTGATAGCACAGCGGGTAGGGCGTTTGCCTTGCACACGGCTGACCCTGGTTCGGTTCCCAGCATCCCATATGGTCCCCCAATCTGCCAGAAGTAGATCCAGTGTGCAGAGCCAGGAGTAACCCCTATGCATCACCAGGTATGACTCAACAAACAAACAAACAAACCCCCCAAAAATAAAATAAAAATTTGGGCTACAGGAACCATATGGTGCAGGGAATTGAACCCTGGGCTCCTATATGCGAAGCATCTATCACTGGGGCCAGCTTGGTGGTGCTCATGTGGCACTGTTCATGCCAGTGGTGCCGGGGTTCAAACCTGGGTCGGTGCATGCAAGGCCTGGCCCTTGACCCTCAGACTGTCTCCCCTACCCCACAGATGTTTTGTTTGTTTTATGGCTAGGGGCCATACCTAGCAGTGCTCAGGGCTGACTCCTGGCTATGTGCTCAGGGATCACTCCTGAAGGGACTCAGGGGACCAGATAGGGTGCGAGGGATGGAACCCAGGTCGACTGTGTGCCAGCCAAGCGTCCCACCTGCTGTGCTGTTGCTCTGCCCTGTCTCCACAGTAGATTCTCAGAACCTGGGACGCACTGGAATTAAGGCTGCTGAAGATCAGCCAAGCTATTCTGAGGGGCCTGGGGCCTTCCAGAAAGCTCCACAGGGTCCTGGCCGATGCTAGGGGCCGAGGGTGTCGGGGACCCGTCATCTGGGCCCCACATTGCCTGGCCTTCCTTAGGCTGGACACGGGGGAGGATAGCCAGGCCTTTGCTCCTGCTGCCCAGTGTGTGCCATGAAACCGCCTCTGGAAATCGCCTGTGGGCATCTGGTCATTGTCACGTCCTGCCATGAGGACTGGACTGGACTTAGCGAGGTCGGGAAGTGGGGGGAGGAATCGTGATGAGGTGTTGCCTGGCGCTGCCCAGATGCTCTGGTGGGGAAAAAAAAATCACTCCCGATCCTGTGCGGGTGGGGAGGTCCAGGCAGAGACAGTTGGATGCGCTCACCTCACAGGGCTTGAGCCGTGTCCTCCAGCAGTGGCAGGCGCTGGGGGTGCCCCAGGGGCAAGAACCCCAAGTCTCTCCTGTCTCAGGGCTTCCTCGTGAGGGAGATGCAGAACGGAGGCGTGAGGAGGTAGCCAACAGCAGGAAGGGCTGATGGATGGGAGATAGAAGGACGCTGAGCCCCAAGGTTTGGGGGCTTCTGGGGGTGGCCTCAGGCCAGCGACAGGACGAACAAAGTTCCAGGAGTGAGGACCGACAAGCAGAACCGAACGGCAGGAGCCACCGAGGGCAGGACGTACCAGGCGGCAGGGCCTGGAGATGAAGGGCCTGGGTGGGCCGCACTGGACAAATGTCATGCCCACTGCACATGGCCTCTCTGACCCCTGCTCATGAGGGGGACAGGAAGACGCTGGCCTGTGTCTGGCGGTAGGATTCCTGCGCAGTCTGTGTGCCACCCCTGGAGGGCGGAAGTAATATCATGCCGGTTTTAGAGATGAGGTGGGTGGGTACTGTGGTGCTGCGGCACCTGGGGTCACATTACCTGGGTCCAGAGAGCCGAGTCCGCCCGTTCCAGAGATGCTACCTGGCAGGGAACAGGGTTTCCACGAGAACTGGGGCCCAGAGTGAAGGGGGACCCGGACCCTGGGGAGAGGGTGTCACAGCTGGGCTGAGGGGTGCGAGGGGCGCTCAGAGGGGCCAAAGGTTGGCTTGGCCTGGAGGAGGGCTTGAGTCATTGTTGGGGGGGGGGCGGGGGTCACTGCGGTAGCTCTGGGGAAGCGTGCAGGGCCGGGGATAGAACCAGGGTTGGCCACGTGCAAGGCAAGTGTTTGCCTCAAGTGCTCCGGGCTTTGGATCTGTATTCTGAGCTTTTAAAGTGACCACAAAGGTCTTCCGGAAGGGAGGGAGGTTGTGAGTCGGGCTCAGCAGAGGGATGGAGTCGGCCCTGGGGGCACCGGGCGCCCTGCCTGGCGGTGAGGCTGTTAGTGGAGTCGAGGCAAAGGGCACCTGTAGCTGGGACTTGGGTGGTGGTCGTGAAAATCGCTGCGTTCAGGCTCTGTTTCGGGGCTTGTAGGTCCAGGAGTAAGGGAGGGAGAGTCATTCCTGGGCTGGCGGCGGAAGGTCAGAGAACAGGGGCCCTGGGACCGAGCCATAGGACGCAGGGAGGGTGCTGGGCTTGCATGTGACCAACCAGGGTTCAATCCCCAGCATCCCTAAGGAACCCCTGCCAGGCATGGTCCTTGAGCACGGTGCCAGGAGTAAGCCTTGAGCACAGCCGGGGGGGGGGGGGGGAATGGGGGGGGGAGAGGGAGAGAGAGACAGGGAGGAAGGGAGGAAAGAAGGGAGGGAGGGAGGGAGGGAGGGAGGGGTGAGAGAGAACAAGACAGAGAGACAGACAAAAAGAGAGAGAGAGGGAGAAGGGGAGAAAGAATGAGAACGAGAGAGAGAGACAGAATGAGCAGATTGAGAGAGGAGAGAACGAGAATGAGAGAGAGAGAGAGAGAGAGAGAGAGAGAGAGAGAGAGAGAGAAAATGAACGAGCTCCTGAGCAGAGGCGAAGGGTTGGCCCAGGAGAAAGGTTCCCGGGGAGCTGGGGGGCCCAGGGTTTGGCCGGAAGTGAAGGGGCTAACTGCGGCAGAGACCCCTTTTCCTGTGGGCGGGTAGTAAGGTCTACCAGCATCAGGGCAGGGGGCTGGGCCTGGCGTGAGACTCGGCTGTGATTCTTCGTGGGTCTCTTGTGTCTCTGTCTCTCTGGAGGCCTCAGGGGGCTGCCGCATCCCCCTCCCTCCCACGGGGCAGTGAGGGCGGGTCCGTCTCCCCGTGCCAGTGGCGTAGCAGTGCCCGTGCTCAGCTCTGTCCAGCCCCAGTGCATGGCTTCCTCGGTGCATTTACCTGACTCCCTGCAGGCTTGCCAGGGCAGTGCGAGCCTGTCCCGGTGGGCGCACACGCCGTGGGGCGCGTGAGTGCGCAGGTGGCAAAGTCCAGGGGAAGACTTGGAGGCCACAGGCCGCAGCCCAGGGACTGGACAGCCAAGGATGCAGGTCCCCATTAGCGGGCGGATGTTTTCTCTGCGGCTGCTGCTGGCCCAGAAACTGCCTCCGAACATCCCGTTTCCCGAGTCCCCGAGCTCCCCGGCCCTCCCTGGCCACCGCGTCCCCTGGGGCCCCGTGGACGCTCAGGTGATCTCCTCGCCGGCGGGGAGGAGCATCCGGGCGCTGTGCCCACAGCCTCCCCTCCTCGCGGCCAGAGGCTGCCCTCCCGCTGAGTCGGGCGCGGAGCCTCACCCAGATGTTGGCGATGGAGCAGGACTCTGCTGGCAGTGGGCACCGCTGACCCCCGGCGCAGGCGCTGCCCACCGACCTCTCCCGCAACCTCCCGGGCGGCCCCCCCCCCCCCCCGCTCCCAGCCCAGCATGGTTCAGGGCCCCCACCCCGAGGCTGTGTCGTGCAGCTCGGCCGTCAGGCAGGCCTGTCACCACCACGTCTCGTCCCTGCGGAAGAAACTGTCCTTGCTGCGCGTCAAGTAGGTGACGGGGCCCTGGGGGCTCAGGTGAGGGGGGCCGGGCGCGCCTGGGTCTCTGCACAGCGGGGCAGGTGCTTTGGGGGGCTCGTTTCCGGCCCCCAAGATCGAGGCAGATCTGTTGCAGAGAGGTTCGGGGGGTGGCGAGGCTGCGGGGTGCTGTGTGGGCACCCCGCCAAAGTGGCGGCAGGGAGGGGTGTCTGCCCCGCTGTGGGATGCCCTGGCGGGTGCAGGGGTCTCCAGAGCTCGCATGAGGTGACTCCTCAGAGCTGCTGGGACTTTGCTCTGACCCAGAGCTGCCGGGACAGTGTGGAGCAGGTGAGCAGAAGCCGGGCACGGACGAGCCCCAGAACCCGCAGGACGCCTGTGTCTGGGCTTGGGGTCGGGAGTGAGTCGGAGGACGTGGTCCAGCCAGAGTTGGAGTGGCCTCCGCAGTGAGGAGAACGTGGATGTGGGGCCACGGTTTGTTTCTGCTTTGTTTTGTGAAGAGAATCACAGCAGGGAGAGAAAGGAGGAAGCAGGCGGGAGGCAGGGCCAGGGGAGGCAAAGGTGACGGGTCTTGATTCTCTCTCCTTCTCTCTCACACACACTCTTACACACTCACACATACACACAATCATACTCATACACACACTCACAATACCCTCCCGCACACACTCACACCTCTCACACTCACACTCATACACTCACACCATCACACTCTCACTCCTAAACACTCTTAGACTCCCTCACACACTGACACTCATCCACTCAACACATACACACACACTCTCAAACATACACTCCCTCCCACTCACACCCCTCTCCTCACTCACACTCATACACTCACACATGCACACGATCCCACTCAAACTCACACACACTCACATTCATAATTCTCTCACACTCACACATGTACACACACTCATACATACAATCCCTCACACACTCATACACTCTCACACATACACACACACTCTCACACATATACTTCTTCACACACTCACATTCACACACCTCTCTCAGACACACACACACTCTCTCATACACACACACAGGCACACACACACACACTCTCTCTCCCTGTCTCTCTTTGTCTCTCTCTCTGACACACACACACACACACACACACACACACACACACACACACACACACGCACAGTTGCCCAGAACTCTTCAGCCGCTCATTGGTAAGAGTTTTCCCCCAGGGAGTGCGTGGGGCAGGAGGGCTGTGTGGGCACCCCCTGCCGAATCTGGGCCTTGCTGTGTCAGCACCTACGGGTGCTGGCAGGAGAGGGGCTTCTGCCCCCTCTGTACGCAGCCACGGCACTGCACAGCCTGGGGTGATGTCCATGGGGGCCTTCCACGAGCGCCCTGCTTTGGGACTGGGGTTGTCCCTAGCCGTGGACAATGGTGCCTTTCCTGGGTGTCCCCCTGGGGAGAGTAGGGAGCACCCGGGGGCAGGGCGTGAGCTGGCCCTGGCAGCTGTTGTTCTGGCCAGCAGGAAGGGGGCCTGGGGCCAAGTGACCGCTGGAGACCAAGGTGAGGGCCACGCCGAGTGGGACACCCTGCTGGTGGCAGATCCAGTCCCCTGCGACAGCCCCCACGCTAAACACGCATCCGTCCGCTTATTTGCTGTCTGGCGGGGGGGAGTTCATCTCCCGGGGGGCCTCGTACTTGTCGACAGGGAGAGCAGCTTGGTTTTCCTCGCTACTTGGCATCAGCATTTAGTCAGCCCGTGTCAAGGCAACGCCTGCGTCACCAGCGCTGTGTCTGGTGGTCTGGGGCTGTCCGGGGGTTGATGCCGTGCGTTCTTGCTCGCAGGGCCTTGGCGCGGTCCTGTGAGGACAGCCTCCGGGTGGCGGGAGAAGGAGCCTGATTTAGGTCCCTGCCAGCCTCTTCCCTGGCCGTCAGCAGAACTTGCAGGTGGGGCCGTCACCTGCTCCAGCTCTCCTGCCCAGCACTGCTCCGTCTGCAGTTATTAATTATAGCTCCACCGACCGCTCCCATCTCTGCCGAGGCCCCCATTGAGGGGGGTGGCCTGGGGAGTGGTGTGGCCCCTCCTGCCGTGGGGAGAAAGACCCCCACACCCTCCTAAGCCAGGTGAGGAAGGAAAAGGTGAGCGGGAAGGAGGGCTAGGAGTCTAGGCCCCCTCCCCCCCCTCGGGCTAGCCCTGTTCTGCCCCTCTTCCTCCGGGGCTGACGTGCTGCCAGACGCTTGCCGCCCTGGGCCAGCCGTTGTGGCCATCGGAACCCGGCCTCTGCAAGGCCGCACGCCTCACGTACTGCATGTTGCCGTCATGAAGCAGAGCTGTCGGGGACAGCTGGATGGATGGACAGCGAGCCCTGAGGCTCCTACAGGAGGGCCAGAGCACGGGGCGGGCCTGCATCTCCAGAGACAGTGTAGTGTGTCTGCTTGCAGAGTGCCGGGCCCAGGCGCGGAATTTCAGTTAACGTGGCATTCACCTGTGTCCCTCCGGGGGTCTGGGAGTGTGGCTTGAGAAATGTCTGGTGCAGCTTCCCCACTGTGCCCGGTGGGGCTGGGCTGGGCAGGAAAGGCCCCTGGCTGACATTCCTGGCCTCTGCCAGGGCCTTTGGCCTCATCTATGGGGGACACAGAACTTGGCGCCTGGGTTGCCTGTTTGTCTACTGCCCGGGAATCAGCATTCTGCAGCCGGGAGGGACCTGGACGCTTGATGCCATCTTCCCCGGCTTCCTCAGGGCTGGATTCTCAGGCAGCTGCCGGGCTCCATCCCTTTTAGACAGCCCCTCTTGTTGGAGAACCCCATTGTCCCAAGTCTGGGGACTCCGGGGGGTGTGGGGTGCTGGGGACCCCCCAACTCTCTCGTGGCCACAAACACAAGTTCCTGTGTTGTCCTTTATGTGGACGTATGGGGTGAGGTAGTCGTCGTCCCCTTGCCCCCTACCTCTCCATCTTCCCCATCCCTTCCCCTCCCCGCCTCCCTCCGCCCAGAACAATCTAGCAGCAGCTTATAGGCAGCTCAACTATGGCGGCATCGTCATCGCGGGCAGAGAACTACATCTCCCATGATGCAGCAGGCGCCCCGGGCCCAGACAGCCCCGCCCAGCCGGAGGCAGGTGTAGAGCTTTGCTCCTGAATAGCCCCTGGGCTGGGAGTCTGTCTTTCCCGCCGCCTGGTCAGGCTCACCTGCCTCTTCCCCAGAGTCTGGGGTATTTTAACTTGGTGGAGTGGGAATGTGGTACTTAAGGGCCGTGGTCCTGGAGGAAGGATGATGCAGCGCTTTAAAGCGCTCTCTCTCTCTCTCTCTCTCTCTCTCTCTCTCTCTCTCTCTCTCTCCCTCCCTCCCTCCCTCTCTCTCTCATCTGTTAGACAAAATGGAATGAGTTATAGATGTGGGAGCTGCTTGTCGCGGGCCCAGAGGGTAAACACAGAGTCCAGCACGCCTGCTTTGCACCCTGCATGTGAGGCCAGAGATCAAACTCAGGACCCACATGCAGTTACCCGAGCACCACCAGGAGTGACCCTGGAGCACCAAGCTAGGAGTAGCCTTGCTGGGTGTGGTACAGAGCTAGAAACCAGCACAAACAGGAAGCAGACACGTGGAGCAGAGGTGTGGGTTACCCTGTGATTCAGAGGAGCACAGATGTACAGATCCAAGGCCTTTTTTTTTTTATTTATTAAAATTTTCTTTCTTGAGCCGCAAGTGATAGCACAGCACGTAGGACGTTTGCCTCGCACACGACATCCCCTTTGGCCCCTCGAGCACCACCAGGAGTAATTCCTGAGAGCAGAGTCAGGAGTCACCCCCTGAGCATTGCTGGGTGTGGCCCAAAAGGCAAAAATTAAAAAAATAATAATTTTTTTTCCTTGAACTTTTGCACATCAGGTAGGGCATTTGCCTTGCACATGGCCGACCCAGGTTTGATTCCTCCGCCTCTCTCGGAGAGCCCGGCAAGCTACCGAGAGCATCTCGCCCGCACGGCAAAGCCTGGCAAGCTCCCCGTGATGTATTTGATATGCCAAACACAGTAGCAAGTCTCACAGTAGAGACGTTACTGGGCCTGCTCGAGCAAATTGATGAACAACAGGAGGACGGTGCAGTGCAGTGCAGAACTTTTGTGGTACCAGTTCCATGGATGGAACCAAAGACTGGAATGGGCTAGAAAGAGCTCTCCTGAACCCGTCCCTGGCCTCAGCAACTTCCGAGCACATGCTCTGCCTTTATTTGCTTTGTTTTTTCTTTTCCCCTTTCAGAATCTTCTTTTTCTGTTTTCCTCCCCGAAGTTCTCTCTGACTCCGGGATCTCTTCTCCCCTGAATCAGGAAAGCCTGGTGTCCCCCACCGCTGACTGCCCGCCCACCTTCCGTGTCTGCCCCTTAGCTGGCAGGCACCACCCAGCTGCTACGGGCCCCCGGCTGGAGAATTGCCCACCCAACACTCACGCATGCTCCTGTCCTCAGCTCGGCTCCCTTTGGTACCTGGGTTAAACGGGCAAAGACGGGGAGAAGTAAGACGTTCTGTGTTTGTGGCGAAGAAGAAGTCTGACCCTCCTAGACTGAGCCGGGCACTGTGGCCATTCCAAGGACTGGGTGAAGTGGGCGCAGATCCCTTGGCTGGAACTCGGTGGAAACAGTACATCCCTCTGCCCGGGACTCGCCTTCTGTGTTCCATCTGTCTGCGCAGCCAGCCCGAAACAGGCCGCCAGGACCAGCATTTCAGACACACAAGCAGAGTCGGCTTGTGGAGCTGCCACAGACCCCACTCCCTTGGGCATGCTGGAGTCCCCGCTCTGCGTCCCCCGAAGCTGCGACCAGGCACTGCCGGGACCCAGGCACTGAGGGTTGGGAAACCAGCCAAGACCCAGGGCACAGCTCAGCCTTCTGCGTCCTTCCTGCGACACCCCCATTCCCAGCCTACCGACTGGCCCACCAGTCCCATGCTATTTGGCCCCTTCGGAATATCTGGGTGCCCCCCCACCCTAGGGCCCCTGCTTGAGGGATGTCCTCAAGGCTGGTCATCTCGTGCTCACCCTTGGTCTTGTTCAGATGCTCCTGTGGAGCGCGGCTCCCCTTGGCACACAGGTCAATGGGCAAAGACAGGGAGGTAAGATCTCTGTTGGTGCCCCTAGAAACCAGCTTTCCGGTCTGTCCCCAGCTCCTCATTTCAGTCTCTGCGTGTGGCAGATTTGGGCTGGTGTCTTGGGTGGTTTTTCCACCTAAATAAAGTCAAGGCAAGCCTGTGTATTTATTCGGTCACGGTCACGGTCCTCCCGTTGTTCATCGATTTTGCTTGAGCGGGCCCAGTAACACTGTGAGACTTGTTACTGTGTCTGGCATATCGAATACGTCACGGGGAGCTTATTTTTTATTTATTTATTTATTTTTGGCCATACCGGGGTTCAAACTCAGGACTTTGCTTGGGATACACACAGTCTACCACTAAGCCGGTCCCTAGTCCCATGTCTTCAAGTCTTACTAAAAGCAGTTTCTACTGGGCATAGCATATATGTCCTAACCGCTGGGTAGGCCCAAGGTTCCTTTTATTTCCTTAAATGACCGATAATGCTTTTTTTTTTTCTTTTTGAGTGATAGCACAGCGGTAGGGCGTTTGCCTTGCGCGCAGCCAGCCCAGCCAAGCCTGGTTCGATTCCTCCGCCCCTCTTGGAGAGCCTGGCAAGCTACCGAGAGTATCTTACCCTCACGGCAAAGCCTGGCAAGCTACCCGTGACGAATTCAATATGCCAAAACACAGTAACAAGTCTCGCAATGGAGACATTACTGGGCCCGCTGAGCAAATTGATGAACCACGGGAGAACAGTGTTTTGTTTGTTTTTGGGTCACACCCGGCATTGCACAGGGGTTACTCCTGGCTCTGCACTCAGGAATTACTCCTGGCAGTGCTTGGGGAACCCTATGGGATGCTGGGGATCGAACCTGGGCTGGCCACGTGCAAGGTAAATGCCCTACCTACCTGCTATACTATCGCTCTGGCCCCTGATAATGCAGTTTTTGAACTATGGAACTTCCCCAAAGGAAGAATCCCAAACTGAAATGTCAGATTCGTCAAGTTTTATAATCTACTGCTCTTGGGACAGGAATTGGGGAGAGACTGGGGGGGGGGGGGGGGCACAGAGGGAGATTAGTCTGTCAGCAGGTGGTGTGGGGGCAGAGCGCCCCCTAGCGGGCTGAACGCACCCCAGCAGGCTCTGCAGCCTCCACCTTGGCTCAGGCTCAGAGAGAACTCAAGGTCTCTGGGTCTCATTTCTCCCTATGGATCTCTTGAGCGTGTTCCTGAACGCATTTTATTTATTTTGGTTTGGGGGACACACCCGGCAATGCTCAGGAGTTCCTTCTGGCTCTGGACTCAAAACTTGCTACTGATAGTTATGGGGGGGGGGTTGCATATGGGGTGCCAGGGATCCAAGCCAGGTCGGCGGCTACGCCGTAGCCACTTCAGTCTTGCTCCAGCCTCCGGGAACATTTTAGCCCATGGGGATGGGCACTGCCAGTGCTGTCTAAACAGCTGGAGCACTGGTGGCATCAGAAATTCCACCTGGGTGGGGCTAGCTGTGTGCAGGTGGGGCCAGGGACCTTGGTCCCCTCTTCTCATCCTGTATCCACCTTTTTATGAGGCAGGGCTGGTGTGCCAGACATTGCGCTGACTCTCCATGCTTTGTTTCATTTTATCACTATATTTCGGGGGGAGCTGGGGTGTCTGTGCCCAACAACCGGGCCACTCCCAGACTCTGTTGCGCTGGGCGGGGGGGGGGGTACTGCTGAGCGTTCGCATGATGGAGGGCTGGAACTCCTTCAGGCATGCCCACGCTCGCCCGCCGAGCTGTCCGCCCAGCCCCCCTGTCCGGCCTCCGTCCCTCCCCAGTCCCCCTTCTCTGGCCGGGGATTCTCTGCGAGCAGCCGAGAGGGAGATGCTGGCACCTAACGTCCTCTCCCTTTTCTGTGCTCGGCGTCTCTGGAGCTGGGAAGCAAGTTTGTTTTTGTTGGTGCTTCGCTGCCACCCCTGTGAAATGAATTCTGAGCGGGGGGGGGGGGCGGGGGCGCGCCTGCCCACCAGGGCCTGGGTCTGAGGCCACAGCCAGACAACAGACATCGTGTCCCATCGGGAGAGGGGACCAGGGCGCTCCCGGAGGCACTGTGTCTCAGGAACTGGGAAAGATCTGCAGAGGCGTGACTGTGCTGGAGATCCAGAATTCTCACACACACACACACACACACACACACACACACCATCATTCCCTGTCCCTGCGGGTGCTGGGCGTGGGAGAATCTCAGACCCGTCGCATCTCCCTGTGCGAGCACCTTTTTTCTTTCTTCTCTGTAAAGGCTGGGGTCCCGATTCTCCCCACCCCCCTCACCCCACCCATCCTTGCTGGCTTACCACAGGACTGACCCGGCCCCCCCTTGCCTCCCCCCCCCCCCCCAGCTCGCCCAGAGCAAAGCTGGAGAGGAAATGCTGGGCCAGCGGCCACCGGCGGCGGCAGGCCTGTCTGCCGGGCAGGAACCTCGGTGATGAATGGGGCGGGATGAAGTCATCCTGCTCCACCAATCAGGCGGCGCCGCCGAGCCCGGGCCTCTGCAGAGGCAGCAGCCGGCCCTGCTCATGGACCTTTAGACAGAGGCTGGGAGTGTGTGGGAGGGAGTGGGTGCGAGCCGTCAGCCGAGGCTCCTGTAGGCCTCAGTCAGTCTGAATGTTATTGCAAGGTGAGTGCTCCACTGGGCCAGGTCCTCTCCTCTCCCTGCCCCTGCTCAGCTCCTCTGGCACCTTCCTCCTGACGTTCACACCCCACCCCCTGCCCGCCCCATCCCCTCCTGCTCCCCAGTTCCTGCTCAGCCCCGCCAGCTGGCCAGAGCCTGACCTGTGGGTGCCAGTCCCGGGTGAGGGGCGGGCAAGTCCCTCCCCGCCGTCTGGGCTCCGAGAAGGGGTGCCCTGGCCAGACCCCCTTGACCTCCCGGGGCCATGCGGAGGGAGAGACCCCCCTTCTCTCCCACCCCCCCTTACCCCTTTCCTCTCCACCCGCCTCTGTAGGGGGGTGGGCATGGGGGCTAGGCAGACCCCCCCCACCCCCAGCAGAGCAGTCGGGCTCTCACGGCGCCCCGGGGGTGGTGGCTGTCGCGGCTGACCTTGTGACGCTGCCTTTTCTCCCTGGTGGCGCCGCCGCCCGCAGGCCACGCAGGGGTGATGGAGCCAGCTGACGCGGCCACGGCAAAGGTAGGGTGGAAATGCTGCCGGCCGCACTGTGCGTAAGTGGCCTCGCTTGGCGAGTTCTGCCTTTGGTCCACGTTTCTCTCCCCTCCGGGCCCACAGCGCCCCCTCCCCCAGCGCCTGAGCCCCCCCCAGGGACTGTGTCAGGGCCGAAGAGGGACAGGTCCTCACCCAGGCGAGCGTGGAGGCACCTGGAGCAGGTCGGGGTGGGTGCAGACCCTCGCCGTAGCCTTGCCCACCCCCGTCTTTACTCTCTCCCCCTGGAGCCCCCCACACCGCCACCGCCGTCTCTGCCTGCCTCCTCTCTGCAGCCCCCCACACACCGCACCTGCCCTTGGCATCCCTCTGGCCTCCTGTTGTGTAAGGCGCGGGTGGGGTCACCGCAGGCTGGACGGCCCCGGGCAGAGCCTGCCCCGCATCCTGCAGTGGGCAGTGGCCTGGGGATTGGCCGCGGCTGGGTTCTGAGTGGCAGCCTCTGTCGCTGTCCCCTCCCACAGTGGACGAGCCTCCCCGCACCCCCAGGGATGGGGCAGGGCGCCGGGTAGCGGGGCCCTCCCGGCCCAGTAGAGGGCGCACCGGAGCCGGTTTGCTCGCCTCTCCTGAGTCCGGCTGCCAGTTTGAAATTGGCGTTTTCAATGCATTTTTCCCCCCAAATAAGTGAGTGGTGGCAAGGGATGGGAGGGGAGCCTGTCCCCCACCTTGGGTATCTCAGCCTCACGGGGCCGGGCCTCCTTTCTCTGAGACAAACTGTATGTGCGGGAGAGAGGGCGGTCCGCGTGACCCCAGCGGTCAGGGTGTGGTGGGCAGCAGTGGACTGCAGTGGGCGCCTTTCTCCCATTCCCCATGCTGTGTGATCTGCTCCAAGTTGCTTAACCCTCTCTGGGCTTTCCCCTGGGAAGCGCCACTGATGACTGGGATGCGTGCTGCACCAGTCGGAATTGCCAGTTCGGAATTGTCGACTCATTTGTCCTCTCCTTAGATCAGAGCTGGGGAGGGAGGGAGGACAGGGTGAGAGTCCAGGCCTTGGACCGCATCCCCCTCTGGCCCCACAGACTCGCTCCATCCCTCACTCTACAAACAGCTGAGCAGGGACTGTGGGTGCAGTTGCGCCTGCTGCCACCAGAGGGCGCAACACCTCCGCCGGGTTCGGCGCCAAACTCAGTTCACCATCGGTGCTTTGCTGCCGGCCTGGGTCTGATGTCCACAGACTGCCTCGAGCCAGGGTTGCTTCTTCAAGCCCGAGACTCTGCCGCTTCCGCAGCTCCGACTGGTCTGGAATCACCCAGCTGGTTCTCAGAGAACTTGGAGGGTTCGTGCTTGCATGGACACAGGGAGGTGGACACAGAGGGCGCCTCCTGCTACCTCCACCCCTAGGCAGCAGCGCCCTTCCCGATGCCGTGGGCTCCCTCACTATAGGAGTGGGACTCATCACCATGGACACAAGATGCAGCTGGACATCGACTCTGGGGTCTTTTTCTCTGGCCTTCGTTTCTTGAACTGCGGCTTGTGACCCATAACTGAATCTGGGAGAGGCAAAAATCTCTTGAAATGATTTGAAATACTTTTTTGGGGGCGGGTGACTCACATCTGGCAATGCTCAGGGATTACTCCAGGCTCTGAGCTCAGCAATTACTCCTGGCGATGCTCGGAGGACCCTATGGGATACTGGGGATCGAACTCGGGTTGGCCACATGCAAGGCAAGCACCCTCCCTGCCTTACTAGAGTTCCAACCCCATGTTTTAAATGTCTTTATGATTTATTATCAGTCAATGTTTGGTTGGGCTGGAGCGATAGCACAGCGATAGGGCGTTTGCCTTGCGAGCAGGCAGCCTGGCTGAGCCGGGTTAGATGCCTTCGCCCCTCTCAGAGAGCCCGGCAAGCTACTTAGAGTATCTCACCCGCACAGCAAAGCCTGGCAAGCTACCCATGACATATTCAATATGCCAAACACAGCAACAACAAAGTCTCACAATACTGGGCCAGGTCGAGCAAATCAATAACAGGAGGACCGTGCTACTGTGCAGTGCTACAATTTTTGGTTTATATACCTATTTCATGGTCTTGTATATGAAGGGTTATATAAAGATTTCTTGGGTATAAATGGTTGCAAGTTGAAAGTTTCCAAAATCCTCTGCTAGTGGGCCAGAGTGATGGAATAGCACGGAGGGGACTTACTTTGCACTAGTCGGCCTAGTTTCAATCCCCAGCATCCATATGGCTCCCCAAGCCCACCAGGAATAATCTCAGAGCACAGGACCTGGAGTAAGCCCTGAGCACTGCTTAAAATGAAAAAAAGAATAAAAGAAAATGAAAACAAAAGAAGTTTTTCTCTTCTAGCCCTGGCCTTTGGAGGGTGTTTAGTTTAAGTAGCTCTAGTCTGGGTCTGTGAACCTGGACCATGTTTGGGCAGAACTTTCCACCTCTGCATTTGTTTTTTTTTTTTTTTTTGAGAAGCATATCAAAGGTTTTCATCAGCCCTCCAGAGACTCAAAACTCACACAAGTTTATGAACTGTCCATCAAGAGCCTCCTTGCACTTTGCAGCCCAGGGTCAAACGGAATCATTGCGTCTTGCGTCGTGATGAATCACAGCTGAGCTGTTCTGTAAAAATTCATCTGTGAGGGGCTGGAGCGATAGCACAGTGGGTAGGGCATTTGCCTTGCATGCGGCCGACCCGGGTTCAATTCCCAGCATCCCATATGGTCCCCCGAGCACCACCAGGAGTAATTCCTGAGTGCAGAGCCAGGAGGAACCCCAGAGTATCGCCGGGTGTGACCCAAAAAGCAAAAAAAAAAAAAAAAAGAAAATTTGTCTGTGAGGACCGGAGAGATAGTACCGGGGTTAAGGTGCAGGCTTTGCACGTTACCTGGCAGCCTGTGGACCCCAGGCATCACTGGAGGCAGCACTCGGGGACCCCCAAGCACTGCTGGGTGCTCCCAGTAATTCCTGGCATGTGGGGTCCCAGCCATATTGCGTACTCCCCACCCTCACACTGAACCACCTGTCAGGGTGGCAGAGAATCGCCAGGAGGGGTCCCAGGCCACCTGAGCAGTGCTTGGGGACACGCCTACTACACCCCCACCCTCCACACAAACTTAATTTTGTGAATTTTGGGTCTCCCAGTGGTGGTGCTCAGGTGTTACTCCTGGCCCTGTGCTCAGGGGCCTCTCTCCTGGCAGTATGCAGGGGGATGTTCTGTGCGACGGGGGGTAACGAGCAGCTTGACCTCTGCCCCCTCTCTCCAGCCCACCTGGAGAAGTCCTTTAAGCTCGTGCGCTCAGACTGGGACCCTTGGCTGTTCCCGACGTGACCTTGACAGGGCGTGTAGGTGGTCGGTTGGGTCCCAGGAGTTTCTGTTCGGGTTTGAGGAAAGAGGCCGGAAAGCTTTTCATGTCATCCCTGCTGGCTGGGTGCCAGTTTTCTGCCACCGCTGCCAATGGGTTCCTTTGGAGGTATGAGGGGTGCAGGTGCCCCCAAGTTCCCAGGGAGGCCAAGGAACGCGTTAGCTAGGCTGGCAGGGAGGGTGCCAGTCACCAGGGGGCGCAGAAGAAATATCTGAAGGTTCCTGGGCAAGCGAGAATGTCCACTCAGGCACCGTTTCATCAAAGAGCTGGAGTTGGTCAGGAGTTGGCCAGGGCACCTAGCGCTGGGCTGGCTGGGTTCAGATGTTGTCAGTGCAGATCTGAGTGGTCGAGGCCGTTCCCAGCCATCAGGATTCTTCTTGTGCTCATGAAATGAGATAACTTGGGTCAAAGGCTCGGCACAGTGGCACTGCCCAGGGGGTCTGAGTGCCAGCCAAAGCACTGGATGCTGTGGGAGAGAGCCCAGCGGGGAGTGGCCCTCGCAGGAACTATAGGGACACGGTGTACATGGTGGACACAGGGGTAGTGGGAAGATTTGAAGTATCCTCAGGGATGTGTGTGTATGAGTGTGTGAGTGTGTGTGCGCGCGTGTGTGCGTGCATACACACATGCATGCATATGTATTATCAGGATCACACCCAGGGCTTCTCTCCTCCATGCAAGCCTGGTGCCTCATCACTGAGCCGCGCCCCCAGCCCCTTAAGATTTGCTTTTGGCAAAGGTGCCTCTGCCCACGAGGCAGGTCCCTGATGAGTCTCTCCTTTTGTCCCATCTCTGGCTCTTGGAGATTTTGACATGCCCTGGAACTTGCAGCTTCTGAAGGAGGGGGAGGGTTTCGCATGTTAAGCCCCAGAGCGCCTGGCATTTGGTGTGTCGTGTAGCTAATGCCCACTCAGTAAATGTTTGCTACGCGGGCCAATCAGAGAGTGAATCTGACTGTAAATCTAAAGATGAGAATTGAATGCAGGTTGGCACTGAGAGAGCAGGGAGCAGAAGTGGGTGGGGTTAGGAGAGAAGGAGGGGTACCAGGTTTTTGGCTCTGTTTCGTTCGAGGGGCCACAGTTGGTGGCGCTCAGGACTTCCTCTGGGCGAGACTCAGGACCATGTATCACACGCAGTACCAGGGTTGAAGCCAGGCCCTCACACACAGGCAAGCGCATTCTCCCCTGTACCATCTCTCCAGCCCCGAATGCCAGCTTTGGGACTGGGTGTTCCAGTCGCTGATGGAACTGAGACCGGAACTGGAGGCGATGGGGCTTGGGGGCATTTTCACCAACCCTGAGTGCAGGGTCATGAGCTGAACCTCCAGTATTCGGGAGGCAGGAGCGCAGCTCCGAGGCATTGCTGAAACACTCATCTGAATGAGGTCATCACAATTTTTTCTTAATCATAACAATAGACAGAGTGATCCAAGCTCAGGAGGAATTATGCTGTTTGCAATGTATACATATAACAAGTCCTTGTGTTTTTCTCCGAAGTAAAAATAAGGTTGGGTCAGTTTCATTTTCAAAGTGATTCCATCCGGAACCTCTAACCCAGATGGACAGCTGAGGCTGGGGGAGCTGTCTTTGCTGAACCCCACCCCCACCCCTTTTATAGACTCCTGCCCAGGCCTTGCAGAGACTGTCCCTGTGATGTGACTAAGGGTCCCAGTACTACGGGCCTGTTCCATGATAATACAGTGGGTAGAGTCCTCTGGGGGGGTGGGGGCAGGGGGAGAATCAACTGTTGATCTGCTAGCAGCCTCGCTTATATTTCAGTAACTTTTTTTTTGGTTTTTTTTGGCGGGGGCGCACATCCAATGATGCTCGATTCTTCCTCCTGGCTCTGTGCTCAGGAATCATTCCTGGTGGGCTCAGGGGACTATAAGGGATGTCGGGGATCGAACCCCGCCCCTTAAGCACTGTTTTTCAAAATTTTTTTTTATTAGTGAAACACCATGAGGTACAGTTGTAGACTTACAGATTTTTGTGCTTGGGTTTCCGTTGTACAATGATTGAGTACCCATCCCTCCACCAGTGCCCATTTTCCACCACCGCTGATCCCAGTACCCCTCCCACCCCCCTCATCCTCCCATCCCACCCTGCCTCTGTGGCATGGCACTCCCTTTTGTTCTCCTCTCCTTTTGGGTGCTATGGCCTGCAGAAGAGGCATTGAATGGCAACATGTTCTGTCTAGAGTCTCGTCTCAGCATACTTCTCCCATCCTGGGGGGATCCTTCCAATATCCCCCATTTGGTAAGCACTCTTTTTTTAACACAAAATTTAAGAGGACGTTCTCTCTGTTATCCCAGCTGCCAAATATTAGCTTTTTTGGAATGCGACATCTCTCCCTATTTTTTTTTCTTCAACCCTCCCGGAGTCCACAGCGTGCGTCCTGCTCTGGGTGCCCCGAGCCCCCAGAAGTGACTGTGGAAAGGAGGATGGAGCGTGAAGGACAGGGGCGTCCATCCCTCCCGCTGCCTCTGCTCACAGCTCAGCTAGCGCCCGAGCTCCCGGCTTCACTCACCATCACGTCGGTCTCCTGTCTGCTGTGAGGCCAAGAGTGTGTCCCGAAGCACCTTGGAGCGTTTTTTTTCTTTCACCCTTTAAGATACTGAGAGGAAGCTGCCCTGATGGCAGGAAATGAAGCCTCAGCCTCCAGCCTACTAGCTGCAGTCTGCTCCATGCAAATAAACCTGCGTTTCTTGGCAGGGGCCTCGGCCACGTGCTCAAAGGCACTATTTCTGGACACCTGTCATGCAAATAGGAAGTTCTTGTCTCCGCAGAAGAGGATGACAAATATTGGATTCTTTTCCTGGCGCGCTCTCTTTACATCAGACTAGTGAAGAGCTAATCCTCACAAGCAGATATGGGTAGGTTAGCTGAGAATATTCGCCATTACTTGGTGTTAGGTGATAGGAAAAAACAAATCTGGAGGCACTTGGAGCTTACTTTTCTGGCTCTGTACTCGGGGACCACTCTTGGCTGTGCTTGGGGATCAAATGCAGTGCTGGGGATTAATTAATGCTGGACAGCCTGTGCAAGGCAGGCGCGTTACCCGCTGCACTCTCTATCTCTTAGGTCCCAGAAAGAAAAATTGTTTTAAATTAATGATCAGGGGCTAGAGCGATAGGACAGTGCCTTGCACGCGACCGACCTGGGTTCGATTCCCGGCATCCCATATGTACCCCCGAGCACCGCCAGGAGTGATTCCTGAGTGCAGAGCCAGGAGTAACCCCTGAGCATCGCCGGGTATGACCCAAAAAGAAAAACAAATATTTGTTTTTGAATCACTCCTGGTGGTGCTCGGGGGACCATATGGGATGCTGGGAATCAAACCCGGGTTGGCCACATGCAAGGCAAACGCCCTACCCACTGTGCTATTGCTCCAGCCCTGCAAAAAAATTTTTTTTAATTAATTAAAAGCCTGGCAAGCTACCCGTGACATATTCGATATGCCAAACACAGTAACAAGTCTCACAATGGAGATGTTACTGGGCCCGCTGGAGCAAATCCATGCAACAGGGAGGACAGTGCTACAGTGCTACAATTAATGTACATTTTAGTATCTGTGCCTCTCTTATAGGGCTTGTGGCTTTAAACTTGGTTAAAATTATTTAATATAACTACTTAATGCCCATGTCTTATCGATCGTATTGCTTCTAGCCAGCAAGGAAAACTTTAGATTTATTATTCAATTAACATCATGATTTGCCTGTGTCATTCACATTTTAGGCACTTAATTATTAACTATAATTATTGGGGTTTATTTTCTTTTTAAAAAATCGAATCACGGGCCGGAGTGATAGTACAGTGGGTAGGGTACTTGCCTTGCACACAGCCAACCCGGGTTTAATCTCCAGCATCCCATATGGTCCCCTGAGTCCCCTGAGGACCACCAGAAGTAATTCTGAGTGCAGAGCCAGGAGTAACCCCTGAGCATCACCGGGTGTAGTCCAAAACAAAAGCAAAAAACAAAAGTGTTTTTTTGCTTTTTGGGTCTTATAGTCTACAGTCCTCTGCTCTACCAGCTGAGCTATCGAAGGGAGCACTGGAGCAATAGCAGAGCTGTAGGGCGTTTGCCTTGTGCACAGCCAGCCCGCTGAGCCGGGTTCGATTCTTCCGCCCCTCTCGGAGAGCCCGGCAAGCTACTGAGAGTCTCTCGCCCGCACGGCAAAGCCTGGCAAGCTCCCCGTGACGTATTCGATATGCCAAACACAGTAACAAGAAGTCTCAAAATGGAGACGTTACTGGGCCCGCTCGGGCAAAATCGACGAACAGCGGGAGGACAGTGTTGTTGTTGACAGTGCTTTTTGGGTCACGCCTGGTGATGCACAGGGGTTCCTTCTGGTTCTTACACTCCGGTATTACTCCTGGCGGTGCTCAGGGAACCATATGGGATGCTGGGAATCGAACCCCGGGTTGGCCGCATGCAAGGCAAACGCCCTACCCACTGTGCCACCACTCCAGCCCCAAAAGCGAAACAATTTAATGAATTAAATCACCATGAATTACAAAGGTTTTTTAAAAAATTTTTTTATTAAATCACTGTGAGATAGACCCTTACAAAGCTGTTCATGATTAGCTTTCAGTCATGCAGTGTTCCAACATCCATCCCTCCACCAGTGAACGTGTTCCCAGCACCAGTGTTCCCAGGTTCCCTCCCATCAACCCACCCAGCTCATCTCTTTGTTTGGTGTTTTTTGTTTTGTTTTGTGATAGCACAGCGGGTAGGGCGTTTGTCTTATAAGCGGCCAACATGGCCGACCCGAGTTCGATTCCTCCGCCCCTCTCGGAGAGCCCGGCAAGCTACCAAGAGTATTCGATATGCCAGACACAGTAACAACAGAGTCTCCAATGGAGACGTTACTGGGCCCGCTCGAGCAAATCGACGATCAACGGGAGGGCCTTTACCTTTACCTTTTGTTTTTTAATTGAATTTCAGGCACGCAGTGTTCCAACACTGGTCCCTTCCCCAGTGTCCGCTACACTCATGAACGTCCCCAGTTTCCCTCCCACCCCCCACTGTCTCAGTGGCAGCACATTTTCTAACTTACTGACCCCCTCCCCCAATTCTGCTACTCTGTTTCTGTTGCCTTTGGGCATCTGACATTCCCCAAGGAAGCTTCTGTATATCCCACATATGAGAGAGATTCTGAGTCCTGTTCCTCTCCCTCTGACTGACTTCACGCAACAGGATACTCTCCAGATCTACCCACATAGCTGCAAATTGCACAATCCCCGCTTTTCTTATGGCTGAGTAGTATTCCATTGTGTAGATGCCATGGTTTCTTTATCCAGTCACCTGTTCTTGGGCCCTCTTGGGCTATTTCCAGACTCGGGCGATTGTGAATAGTGCTGCAGTGAACACTTGAGTGCAGACATCTTTTCTGCATTGTGTTTTGGGGCCTCTGGGGTCTACTCCCAGGAGTGGATTTGCTGGGTTGCATGGAAACTCAATTCCTAGTTTTTTGAGGAATGGCCGGTCTCATTCCTGAGACCGGAGCCATAGTACAGCGGGAAGGACATTTGCCTTGTAAGCGGCTGACCCGGGTTCGATCCCTGGCATCCCATGTGGTCCCCCAAGCACTGCCAAGAGTAATTCCTGAGTGCAGAACCATGAGTAACTACCCCTGAGCATAAAAAAAAAAAAACACCCCAAATTGACATTCCCACTGGCGGTAAATGAGGTTCCTTTTTTCCCACATCTGCTGACTGTTGATCGTTTTGTCTAGTCCCAGTGTTTCCGATGATGATACCTCATTTTTTAAATTTGCATTTCCCTGATGCCTAGTGATGGTTATGAGTAAATAACTCAATGCACAACCCCATACAACCCCCACCCCCCCCCACACACACCCCCCATACAAAAACACCCTCAGCAAGACTGGGGAAAAGTTGAAACTTGGTTTAAGTCAGTGTTTCTCGAACTTCCTGATCATAGCCACCTTCTAGCCGCAGGCCCGCTACGACTCTCATGTCAGGGCACCCCACTTCCAAGATGGTTTTTTTTTTTAACCTATAGCCCTCAGGGTGTATCCTGAGGACCATGGGAGGGATGTGGCATTGGGTCCCCAGGGAAGAAACACTCATTTAGATTCAAGGTGCTGACGGACTGAGTGAGCACAGAGACGGAGTGGGTGATGGGGGGCGGCCCCCACTGGGAGCTGACCTTCTGCACCGTTAGGGATGGACCCGCATCTCCGGGAGACTTGCTCAAGGTCACTGGGAGACTTGCTCAAGGTCGCAGTTAGTGTGGACTTGAACCCCAGGCCAAGAGCCACAGCACACACTTCCCGTGTGTGAGGCCGCGCCAGTTATGAGTGTGGCCTTCTGTCCACCAGCAGGTGC
The DNA here is from genome assembly GCF_029834395.1 of Sorex fumeus. Lineage (NCBI taxonomy): Eukaryota > Metazoa > Chordata > Mammalia > Eulipotyphla > Soricidae > Sorex > Sorex fumeus. Next base: position 16,236,226 of record NW_026606085.1, on the reverse strand, counting down.
TCTGCCCACTGCAGATTTCTGGTCGAGCCCTTGTCGGGATGTCATGCTGGCTCAGAGCTGGCGGACAGTGGCGGTCAGGTTAGGCCGGAGAAAGAGCGGAGCTCTGGTTAGGCGGGAAAGAGCCCCTCCAGGCAGCTGGCTGTGGGGGCGTCGGTGCTCCCTCCCCGAAAGAACCCGGGTCCCCAACACCATCAGCCACCGAGAATCCTCCTGAGAATAAAGCAGGAGGTGAGGGGGCGGGGACGCGGCTGTCCTCCTTTCCTCCAGCTGGCCTTCTAGCAAGCGGCTCTGCAAGGGATCAGAATGCTGAGCAACACCCGGGCGAAGGTGGGGGTGGGGAGGCTCCTCTGGCCTGGGGCCCTGGTGGGCAGGTGGAGAGGCAGGACACATGGATGGCTGGAGAGACACACGGACCCGCAGGCGTTTTCCGCACCAGGCCCAGGGACACTTGTCTGATCTCAACTCAGGACGTGCCCAGGTGGCCGGCAAGAACTGCCTCCGCAGACACAGGGCACGAGGTGTCCTGGGTCCTTCCGGGAGGTGAGCCAGAGGGACTGGCCACCTGCTGGGCCCACAGGGCCGTTCTCACCAGCTCAGGGGCAGCCCCACCACCACCACCCTTGGTCCCTTGAATTAATTTGCTTTAGTGCCACCGACCCCAGTGGCTGGGAGAAGTCCAGGACCCATGCCTGGGAGGCCACATGGGTCTTTGGAGTGGACAGATACTGGAAACCCTGCCCCCCCCGCCCCCCAAACACACACACCTCCAACTGAGTACGGCTGTGGCCTTGCTCCTCCTGGGAGCAGGAGGAGGCTGGAGGAAGATTCTCCCCATCAGCTCTCAGTGATGGAGGGCGACATACCACCCTCCTGTTCTTCTCCCTCCAGCACCGAATCCTGGGGTCACGGGGGCCACAGAAAGCATTTTTGTTCGGGGTTAGCGCCCCCCCTGCCCCGTTGCTCTCCGACGCCCCCTCCCTGTAGTGGGGGAGGGGCGGACTGGGCTCCAAGCCTCCAGGCCCAAGCGGGGACCTGACACAGACAAACAGACCAGCAGGCGAGAGCAGCCCACCAGGACTGATAGAGGCCGAGGATGAGGAGAGGCGTGAGCGAAGGGGCAGGATGGGAAGGGCACAGCGAGGAGCCCCTGACTTCTGCCGGCCTCCCGCACTGGCCACTGGTGCTGTGGACTGCAGGTTTCCCACTGCAAAGGGGGGAGGGTCGGGTCGCACTGGCACCTCCGTCCCGGGGCGGCTCCCTCCCCCCTCCCCGCCACTGCTCCACCACTTCCTGACCTCCAAAACGCTCCTTAAATATAACACCCGGCGCCTGACACTCCCTGCCCGGGAGCTCTGAGTCCCCAGCGTGTGACTGCCGCGCGTGGCTCTGCCCCAGATTTGCCAGTTCCTAGCAGCCGGGTTCTGCGGCTCCATGGCTCCAGCCCGTGGGAGGTGGGGGGTGTGACTGGGAACCCAGGAACCCCCCTTCCCCCAGGACACAGGAGCACCTGGAGAGAGCACTTTACTGAGCTGCTGGGAGAGGCAGGAGCCCTGCTAGGAGGGGGGACCCCGGGCCAGGGGCCACGTGTTGGCTGCACCACGCCCTTTCTCCTCCCCCTCCTCCTCCCCCCCTCTCCCCGCCCTACCCTACTGGGGGGTCCTACCAGAGACACACCTGTTCTTTGGTGGCACAGAATCAGGGGCAGGAACTGGGATGGGGGGTGGGGGAGTTAGGGGGACCTCGGGAGACCCAGAGAGTCAGAGCAGCGAAAGTAAGAAGTCAGCGAACGCCCTCTTCACCAGGATCAAACGTGTAGGGAGCCAGTGGGCGGGGGCAGCAGACACAGAGGCAGACAGCAGCAGCGCTGGGAGCACAGCCTACCATGAGCAGGGAGCACCCCGGAGGCTGCTCCAGCAGAGAATCCCAGGGGTGTCCTGGGCTGCTCCCTCCTCTCCAGGAGGAATGACATCAGGCCTCTCTCCCGGATTTCTACTTTGTTGTTGTTGTTGTTGTATAGTTTGTAGATACCGAGGTGATAGGTTTTGGGGGGGTGCCCCAAGCTGTGCCCAGCAGGCCTGGGGGACCTTCCAGACCATCTCCTGCCAGGCGGGTCTATCGTTTCACGTGAGGTCCGAGAGTGCGGCTTCCTCAGGCCTTGGCGGCTGGGGGTGGGGGGTGCCCAGGACTCCTGGACGGCAGCAGGCCTTGCTCAGTGGGTCCCGATAAAGTTGTATTGATGCAAAATGATGCAGAAAGAAGAAAGGACCCAGCGTTCCTAACACCTGTCCTGCCCGTCCCTCAAACGTGACCAGTTTTCTCTCTTGCATTAGTGCCACACTTGGTCTTTGTCAGGGGCCGCTCCTGGCTCTGCTCAAAGGTCGCTCTAAGTGGTGCTTGGTTGATCCCGTGGTGCTGGGGCTCAAACCCAAGACAGCAGTTTGCAAAGTATGTGCTCAGCAGTCTGAGCTATCTCTCTGGTACTTACTAAGCAATACTCACTTTTTTGCAGTGCTGGGGATCGAACCCCGGGCCTCAACGTGTGCAAAGCAAATGCTCTATTGCTGAGCCCATGCCCTGACCCGCACCCCCCACCCCCAGCCCCCAATCTTTCTGAAAGCTGAATTAGTCACGTTTATGTTTTTTGCATTTTATGGATATAGGTTGTTCTCTCACTCTTCTCTCAGCTCTTACTGGCTCCTGCCATGAAATCACGGGGATACAGATTCACTTATCATGGGGATACAGATTCACTTACTTTGTTGCATGTGATGGTAACTTACAGACTTCATGCAGTTTCCTGATGGGACCTACTTAAGTACTTCTCTTCTGCGCTGTTGACCTTTGTTGTTTTCTTTCCCTGGTCTTTTTTTTCCTCACCAATCACAGCGTTACCGAATTACCGTTGGGGCAGTGGGAAGTCTGGCAGGCCCCTACCTAATGGGATGAAAAGATTCAACCCTGCCATAGAGGCAGGCTGGAGCGGGGTTGGGGAGTGGGGGTGGGGGTGGGTGGGAAATGTACACTGGTAAAGGGATGGGTATTGGAGCATCCTATGAATGAAATGCAGTCATGAACAACTTTGTGGCAGTATCTCACAGTGATTCAATAAAACGAAAAAAAAAAAAGATTTAATCCAGTGAACAGGCTCAATTACATATGTAGGTCGCTGGTAGCTTCTAGAAAAACCTGGTCTTTTCGTGATCAGATGTACTGACTGTTACTCAGGTTGAACTGATCCACCTTCTGCATTCAGGGCGTTGTTTTCTGAGAATTACTCTGGAAAGCCTCCGGCAGCCTTCCGTGGAAGGATCTGCATGGGATGGGGCTGTACCAGCCCACGTAGTTTCTGCTTTGCTCACTGCCCAGATTTGTGACAAGCTTCCCGGAAGACCCTGGCAAGCTCTTTCATGCCCTGTGGCACTATGGGCTTCATCAGACGTCAGTCAATCGCTGCTTGCTAAGGAGCTCACCCTCCTTTTTCGGGGCGACCTTGGGGTTGTCTCCTTCCACAGGGTCCTGCGCCCCTAACAGGCTGGGCTCTATGGCCTCCGCGTCTATGGTCTATAGTCCCTTCTCTTTTTGATAGCTTTCTGATAATGTTTTCTCTTTTTTGAAAACATTCCTTCCCGCCTTGTAAATCTTCTCCCTAGCAGTTCCAGTTGCAGGAAGACCCATTGGGATATCTAATCTAGCACGTTCCCAGAATTTTGTTTTTTGTTTAAATTAAAAAAAAAACATCTGTTTTAATTTAAATTTTATTTAATTTTTTTGAATTTTCTTTTAAATTCTTTTTTTTTTTTGCTTTTTGGGTCATACCTAGTGATGCACAGGGGTTACTCCTGGCTCATGCACTCAGGAATCACTCCTGGCGTTGCTTGGGGGACCATATGGGATGCTGGGGATCGACCTGGGTCGACCGTGTGCAAGGCAAACGCCCTACCTGCTCTGTACTATCACTCCAGCCCTCAAATTTCTATTTTAAAAAATTTCTTGCCCTTCCTGATACAGGACTATCAAGGAGGGGCCCGAGAATGAGGGTCACTAATCAACCCACCTTCAGGTTGATCTGGAACCTCCTTCTCAAACTGGGGGTGGGGGGGGCGGTTGCAACCCATACAGGTAACTGGATGTGGAGGTCATGAAAAATTTAGCAACAGCAAAAGGTTTCTGAATGCACCAGGACCGAAAGTTAATTCAAAAGCAGTCATGCATGTAGCAATGCAGCCAAAGTGTTTGTGACAGCAATTTTGTTGTTGTTGTTGTTGTTTGTTTTTTGGGTCATACCCAGCAGTACTCAGGGTCTCCTCCTGGCTCTGCATTCAGGAATTACTCCAGACAGTGCTCGGGGGACCTTATGGGATGCCAGGGATTGAATGTAGGTTTGCCTCATGCAAGGCAAGCATCCTCCCAACCTCACTATCGCCTGGGCCCCCTTGTGACAGGATTTACTTGGGTTAACTTCCTTGGGCAATTTTTGCACGGAGGGAAAAGTGAAAGTCCTCTTGGATCTGTCCTGATAACACGCAGGTCAGGGGCTCCTTCAAAGAAAAAGAAGAAACTGCCTTCTTGGACGGAAGTGGGGGAACACCCATTAAAGGAGAAATGTTTTATGCTGCTTGATCCAAGGTGATCACTTAATGTGGGAAAAGATAGCTATGTGAACTCATCATTTGGGATTCTCTCTCTCGCTTTTTTTTTTTTTTTTTTTGAGCCTAGAAGTGGAACTAGGCTCGAGAGCTCCACAAAATTCCGGGTTTCAGGGGGGGAAAACCAAGGGGGAATTCCAAATCGATCGCACATCACTGGTCTCTCCCTGCCCCCTTCCTGTTCCACGTTCCTCATTCGTGCATTGGCACACCAGCTAACAGCACTGCTGCAAGAGAGAGGCAGCTGCCATGGCGGAAACTCTTCATCACCTGTTGTCTGGATTCTCTCTGGCCTGGGTCTCTCAATGCTAAGTCAGGCCCCCGTAGAGAAGGTTTTTCTAGAGACGTTGAGAACTGAAGCAGCCTGCTTACAGACCCCCAAGCCTGCAGCTTGCTGTCCCTTTGACAGTTGGAAACCCCAGACTCCTCAGCGTTTGGCCACAGGACCTAGAAAAGAGAGGGCCCTGCCACCTTTATGGTGCTGCTCTGCCGAGTCCATGAGCTGATGCACGTGAGTGGTCAGCGCGATGCCCAACTGAAGCCCACGGCAGATTCTGCAGGTGGTCAGCGTGAGATGTCTGACATAATAAACTCATGGCAAATTCTGCCTAGTGACCACGCAGGCAAAACTGATGAAGAGGAAAAGTGGAAGGGTCGAGTTTGGTCTTGGGCTTAAGAGAACATCTGCCTGTCACTCTAAGCGACATCTGTCAGGGGACAGGACCCTAAGAACGGGGATACCCGGGAGGGAATTTTTTCTCTCGGGAAGAACGCAGTGTCCATTCTGTTGACCCCGTCTTGGAACCATGCTTAGGGGGGTGTGTATGGGCTGATGGACTTGTAGGCATGTCCTGAAGTCTGGACCCATTTCAGTGGTGGGCACGGAAGACCCTCTGCTATCCGAGATTGTTTTGGGAACCTGCGTCTGAATGTCCAGATGGCCCTTTAGGGGCTTTTGCGGGATCATCTGGGCATGGACAGAGACGGCAAGGCTGTGGGCAGACTGGACTGGGATCTGGCGGCCGCAGCCAGACACCTGCCCTCACACCAGCACCCAGCGACACGAGCCTCTGGGCAGGGCGACCAGGCCCTGCCTCAGGAACTGGCCCTTGAGGAAGAGGAAGGGGGAGATAAGCTGCCAGGTGCCCTGTGTGTTCATCCTGAGGCTTTCTCCTCCCTTTGCCCATTAGGAGTGTGTGTGGCCTTAGGGGGTCAGATGTGGACCCCAGTGCATCTGCAGACTGATGGCTTTGGGGCGCTTTTCAGTGGGGGAAGCTTCTGTGGGTTCAGTTGGAGGTTGCAGTCTCCTAATTAATCCCCTCTTTGTTCATTCTCATCCATCCGCATTACTGACCCAGATAGTCATCTGGGGAGGGTGAGAGGGCTAGGCAAGCGTCTGGAGAGGGGAGGTTTGGGGGGGAGCAGTGTACCCCCTTCCTGAGCGAGAACTATCTGGGAAAGCTGAAGTTGGCATCTTGTGGCCTCCTTGCTGAGCTGGTCTTGGGGCCTGGGATGGGTGAGAGACAAAGCTTGAGTCCTACCCCCAGGTCATGGGGCCACCTTAAAAGACCACCTTAAAAGGCCTCCCAACTCCTGCCTCTCCAGTAGCCCCCCCAAGTGGTGACAGCAGACAGAGCACTGTGCGGGGAGCTCCAGGCCGCCCCGCCTTGCTGCCTTGGTGGGTGGGGGTGAGGAGTCATTTAAAGTGGTCTCCCCGGCCAGCCAGGGGGCATCCAAATGCTCACGCCAGGCAACTCTGCCCACTTGATCCCCCAGATGGAGGAGGCTGAGGGGGGGGGCACAGTGCCGTCCCCCCCCCCTCCCCAGGAGAAGGGAAGATGCCTCTGGGGCCAGTCTCGACCCTCTCTGCTGGCTCCTCTTCCTTCTCCAGTCCCACATTCCTCACCCGCCCTCTCCCTGACTTTCTCTCCCGTCCTGGGCCAAAACATGTGCTGTGTCTTTAAATGGGCGGAAGTGGCTGGCAGTGCTGTGCTTGGGTACTGCATTGATTAGGAGATTATATGGAGCTGCGGAGCCAGGGCCTGGGGGAGGAGAGGTGCGGTTCCGCCGGGCTCCTGCTCGCTCCCTGGCTGCCCCACAGCCCCTGCCCACCCGGCCCGCTGCCACCCACCGGCTAGATGGGTGACCAGCCCTCCTGCCTGTTGACAGCAACTCCCAGGCTCGCCCTGCAGCTCTGCTAGTCTTGCCCATCCTCACGGGGAACTGACCTACCGACCGGGCGACCGTGGCGGCCACGGCGTGCGCGGGCAGCCCCTGGGCTGCAGAAGAAGCCGTCCTTCAGCTCTGGGCCGGGGAAGGGCAAGAAGGGGGAGCAGAGGCAGCTCCCCTGGCTGGCTCGCACTCCCTCCCCCACCCACTGCCCTCTCGCCACCGCCCGCCTCTCCGCTGCTCCGCTCTCTCCTTTCTCTTTCTGTGTTCAAGTCACATTACATGGGATTCTGCTCTGTGGGGACTTCGTCATCTTTTCCAATATGTCCTGGGACCTCGGGCGCTGTGCCGGGGATGCTAAGGCCACGGTGGTCCGTGGCTGCACATGACTGTACTGATGAAAGGATTCAAGCTCTCCTGGTAAGTGAGAAGCCGCCCCGGGAGGTACCTCCCCCCTCCTCCCTCCTCGTGGCTCTCCCCATGCCCCCCCTCCTCTCCGCATCCTTCCCGTCTCCTTCAGACTGGGCTGGTGCCATGGGGGCAAGGGGGGGGGAACCACCATGCACTCTGCAAAGTTGGGCTCCCCCACCTGGGCTCCTCTGAGGGCTCTATCCTGGAGGGTCCGTGGGAAGTGGGGGGCTGTGGAGAGACCCAGCCGCAGACCCGTCTTGTGCTTGGAGGGGGTTGCGGGGCTGTGCTGACCGAGGGAGCATGATGAAGATCCTTTTCAGGGCTGGCCTGGGTTCCGGGCAGGCTCCTGGTCGCGAATCTCTCTGCCAAGGCAGGCAGTCAGGCCCGGGGACTTTCTCATCCACCCTCGGGGCAGTCAGGACTGGCCCCAGTCCTTGTCCCTGGAGCCTCCTCGGCTCTGAGGTGGAGAATCAGCACAGTCTGACCACTGTGGACTGGACCTGTGGGGAGCTATACCGTGGCCACTCAAGATTCGAGTGTTTTTCACCTTGCGTTTAAAAATGAAAATCCTTCCCCCTCCTGCCCCTTTGAACATTATTTATTTATTTTTAAATCTGGCTCTGAGATGGGGGGGATTTCGCTTGGTAAACTTTGTCAGAGCAGTAATATATCCCCCCCTCAGCTGGAGGAAGACTTCTATGCTCTCTTCCAAGGGGGGTGTGGGCTGGAGAAGCCCCCCGCAGAGCTGAGTCCAGTGGCCCCAGGGGAGGGAGAGAGGGGAGGTCATCTCTCCCCGCTGAGGCTGATGTTTCAGGTCGGGTCTGGGATAGGTATGGGGTACTTTGATGCCTGGAGTCCTTCCTGGACTGGGCTGAGGCCACATCCAGCCCTCCAGGCCCCTGCTGGGGTCAGTCTGTTCACCTCCTTCCTTCAAGTGGGTCCTGAACAGACACGTGGAAGGGGCAAGGAGGAGTTTAGTGCTCACAAGCCCTAAATATCCGCAGGGGTCCAAGCAGCGGCCAGCAGCCTCTGCCAGCAGCCTGCAGTGTGTCGGGATCTGGGATCCGTGGCAGTGTGGAATTTGGGATCCATGGCAGTGTGGGATCTGGGATCTGTGGCAGAGTGGGATCCGGGATCCATGGCAGTGTGCCAAGATCTGGGATCCGTGGCTATGTGGCATCTGGGATCTGTGGCTCTGTGGGATCTGGGGGCCACGGCTGTGTGGGATCTGGGATCCGTGGCGTGGTGGAGCCCCCATGCTGGGGTGTGGTTCTCCAGGGCCAGCTTGCCGGGAGTCTACAGCCCAGGCCCTACCCACACCCCCAGGGACCCCTCCGTACCCAGTGCTCAGCTCCCTTGGCCTTTTGGGTGAGACTACTACATGGCCTACCCTCCCCCCTCCCACCCCGGGAGGGGGCTGTTCCTCGGGGGCCCAGAGAGACGTTTGCCTTTGGAAACCAGCTGCGGTCTCTCTGGCCGCGTCTCCCCCAAGGAGAGCCATGTCAGACCTGGAGCTGTCCCCGGAAGTCCCGTCCTCTAGGGCCATATGAGGTGTGTGAGGATGGGGACGTGTGTGGCCGGGCCATGAGGCTGGCAGCTCCCAGGCTGGCCAGGACGCACCTTCTGCTCAGACGCAGATGCCGCACACCGGGTTGCGCTGTGGGTGGGTATCTAGGCTCCCGACCAGCCTCCTTTGATCGGGGCCCTGCCAGGTGCCCCCCACGCTCGCACGGGGCGGCTGGGCACGGGCACCAGGACAAGCAACATGGGCCAGCTCGTCCAGCATGCCACGGCTGCCCATGGAAGGGGACGGATGATTAGTGACCTTTCTGTTTCATTTCTAGAAACATTTCTGGAATGCCTGATATGGGTCCGTGGTATAAACACGCGGCTGCTGAGAATGATGATGATAACAATGATGGGGGTGGGGGTGGCCACTGTTGGTGGGATCCTTCCATGGGACCCTGCCACAGTGGTCTCAACACATGCTAAGTTGCACAGGGCCTGAGGGTGCGTTGTCCTTGAGCAAGGAAGGGGACCAAGGTGGGCGCCTGCCTGGTGCTGGAGGGTTTTCCCTGCTCGTCTACTCTGGCCTGTCACCTCCCCTCGGAATTTAGGATATACTTGTATGTGTCTTTTTAAACCTAAAACTATTATGGGGGCCAGAGCAGTAATACAGCCGGGAAGGCATTTTGCCTTGCATGCTGCCGACCCAGGTTCAATTCCTGGCACCCTATAGGGTCCCTGGAGTACCGCCAGGAGTCAGCCCTCAGCATCGCCCGGTGTGGCCCCTCCCCATCCCCCAAAGCCCAGAGAAACCTCCTTGACAATGTATTTTCACAGATACATAGTCCCACGTGGGGGAAGTTTAGGAGAAAACCTCTTTCCAAAGAAAACTGTTTTACTGTCTCTGATAATGATTTGGCTAGCCCCTAAGACTTGTGAGTGGGTAGAAATGCGTGATCTCATCCCACCTTCCTCTGCTCTGTGAAGCAGTCTGTGTCCCCACTGGGGTACTGCACGGGAGGGAGCCTGGACTCAGGCACGCTGTTTCTTAGTGGAAAGGCCATGGTGCTAACCTTTGGACATGGCCAGTGCTTCCAGGTGGTCACCACCATGGCCACAGCTGCATGTATTAGACCCGTGCTCGGGGGGGCGTGAGTGAACTCAGTGAACTCCCCTATAGTGCTTGAACTGGCACAGAAGCTTCATGGGATAATTGGCACGGGGGTGATCTAAGGCTGGCCGGCAGCAGCTGCCGTGGGACCTCACCAGGCTTTTTCATAGGGAACATTTCGGGGTGTGGCTCCCCCGAGGTGGGCACATGACCAGTGCCGGCCGGATGCCTCTCCGCGCCTTCTCTGGGCTGCAGCCTCCTGGGAGTTGGGGAGGAAAGCTCAGGGCAGAGATGGAGGAGAGAGGAGGTGGCACTGACTGCCCTGTGCCAGAGCAGAGCTGGTTGCCACTGGAGGTGTGAAGCGAAGCTTTTTTTTTTTTTTTAATTATATTTAGTTTAGTTTTGTTTGAGTGGGGCGAGGCACACCGGCAATGCCAGGGGCCACTCCTGGTTCTGTGCTCAGGAATTACTCTTGGAGATGGTCAAGTGCATTTTTTCCAGAAAACAAGAGGAGAGAGAGAGAGAGAGAGAGAGAGAGAGAGAGAGAGAGAGAGAGAGAGAGACACGAAGAGAGGGAGAGAGAGAAGGAGGGAGAGAGGGAGAGGGAGGCAGAGAGGAAGAGAGAGGGAGAGACAGAGACAGAGACAGAGAGAGCACAGAACTTCAGACACCAAGAAGGCCCGAGTCCCATGACTTTGCTGCCCGTGCAGGTTTGTCTAGGTCCCCACAGGCCTTGGCTGACTGTCGTGACATCCGTCTTCTCTGTCCTTGTGTTCCTGGTCCTCACCTCTGTTGGGGTTGGTGGCACAGAGCCCTGAGGCAGGACGGGCCTGCAGGAGAGGCGCTGAGAGCTGATCCCCAGCACTGCTGCCTGCAGGGCGGGGGTGCTGGAGCCCCTCCCGGCTCACGCCTGCCCAGGCACCTGGCACCCGGCACCCAGCTCCTCGTGTCTCTGGATTCGAGTGCAGCCTTGTTAGGCTGCATTTGGGCCTTTTCGCAGCAGGGGAACATGAGATTGGCTAGGGTGGGGAGGTTGGGGGCTGGGGGGGGGGGGAGAGAAGTGTGGGATGTTTATCTCTGGAAGACCAAGATTTCCCAATCCTTTGAGCTTCCTCCTGAGGAAAGGATCCTCTCTCAGGCCACTGCTGCCTGCCTGCCTGCCTGCCTGCCTGCTTGCGGTGAGGGGATGGCCCCAAGCCTCTGCGGGGACCCACAGAGACCAGGGCTCTCGTGCCAGGAGGCTCCCCGGAGTCAGCCGGAGAATCGGGATGTGCCACCACCCTGTGAATGGGCCGTATGGCTGCCGGGAGATGATTCCAGAACTGGTCTGGCCCCGTCCTGCGAGAAGCCGGTCCTTTCTGTTACCAGCAGCAGACACTAAAAATAAGCCTTCGTTTGAAAAGCTTCAGTATACATCAGCACACTCCCCAGGGCAGGCGCACGCTCTGGCTTGCTTACTTGGTGGGGGGTGGGGTCGGAGCTCAGGGGTCTGGCAATTCAGGACACTCAGTGCTCCCCGACTGGAAGCCTTGGAGTCCCTGGAGAACCTGAGGGAGCGGAAGAGCACAGGGAAGTGAGGGTACGCGGGACTCTTCCAAAGCTCCAGATTTCTTAGAATAATAGGCCTCTCCCGCCTCTCCCTGATACCCCTCTGGGATCTTCTATCTCTCTTCAAAGAAGCTACAAGTAGCAGGATTTGCTTATCACTTTTTTTAAAATTTTTTTGAGCCACACACATGATGCACAGGGATGACCCCTGGCTCTGCACTCAGGAATTACTCCTGGCGGTGCTCAGGGGACTCTCTGGGATGCCGGGGTCGAACCCGGGTTGGCCTCGTTGCAAGGCAAATGCCCTCCCGCTGTCCTCATTGCCCTGGCCCCTATTATCATCTTGTACTGAGTCAAAGCGATTTGGTCTTCGAATGGAGGCTTCTGGAAGCCAGAGATTGTGTCAGATCAGATTATGAGTACTTGTGGTTCTTTCCTGCTGGCTAGGAATGTCCTCCCCTCCATTAGGAGACTTCCTGTCAGCAAATTGCATTGCTGGTAGAAAGGACTAAGGATTCCAGAGAGCGAACTCAAGCAGGAGATGAATGCTGCGGACCGGCTGGACGGTCCCGCGGGCCGGACACTTCCTCTCTGAGTTACTCAACAAAAGGTTATGATGAGCTGGAGATTACTGAGGTTTTTATATCTACTTATCCTTCAGCAGTTCTTTAGTTTATGTTTGCAGAAAGAGACTGATGCCTGATCCGAGGACAATTGAGATCCTGGCGGAACTTTTGCATCCTTGGGCTAGAGGTCAGCACATGGGGTGTTCTTGTACAGCTTATCAGCTGAGTGTTTCATACCTTCCAGAATGGGTGAAGAAAGCAAGACTGGTATTTTTTTCCGCTCTTGTTGGATTTTGTTTCGTTTTGTGTTTTTGAGCCACACCCGGCTGCGTTCAGGACTTAACAGGATTTATTCCTGGGGGTGCTCAGGGGACCATATGTGGATGCTGAGAATTAGACCCGGCAAGTGTCCTATCCGCTGTACTGTTCTCTCCTGCCCCAGGCTGATATTTAGAGATAAGTGAAAGATGACATGAAATTCGCATGTCAAACTGGCCATGACTAGACAGCCATGCTCTTTTGTTAGTGGAGAGTTGGTGCCTGCTCCCATGCTCTGGTGTCTGAGTTCAAAGAGCCTGGTGATCACAAGACCAAAATATCTACAATCTGGTGCCGATGCTAAATTTGCGCCCCCTCGCTTAAGTAAACAGAGGTGCTTCTCAAGTGCAACAAAGTGTTTTGTTTTTACTGGATACTTCCTCCCTTTTTCTGGGCACTGCCACAGTCATAGGGATGGTGATAAGAATGTAATAATAACGTTAACAGTGTTGTTAAGTCACGAAGCAAGTAATACTAGATAGTAGAACTCCGCAGCGTTACATCTCAGATAGTCTCGGTGCCATTTTTTTGGGAGCTATGTTTGATAGTACAGATTTTTCAGTGTAATCTCTCTGTGCTTCAGTAACTGTCAGGTACAGAGAGATTAAGTAATTGGCCCAAGGTCATGCAGCCAAAATACAGGCTGGCAGACCGATTTCTGAGTCTGCTCTGAACAGCCTCAGGGGCAGAGAAATCCGAAGACAGGCTTTGGCCTGTGGGAAGAAAAAGAAACTCACGTTCCTGAAACACCCTCGTAATATGGTTTTTCAGAAACAGCGGCAGTAAGGAACTGTGTGAAGAAGCGAGGTTACCTGGCCTTTGGAAGCGGGAGGGGAGGTCAGGGCGGGGCGCGGGCAGTGAGGTCTGATCTCAGGGCAGGGCAGAAGCAAGGAGGAGCTGCAGGGTCCAGGAGGAGGGCCTGGCAGAGCACGCCTTGGGCACTGTGGGACAGAACGACCGGCGCCCACCTGCGGCTCAGTGCCCAAGCCTGTGGGCAGCTGCCCTCAGCCGTGGGAAACAATTCGGCTCAGAACATCCAGCGGGGAAGGAGATGTACTGGACGTCTCGGCTCAGGGACCAGGCACTGGCCTGATGGGCAGCACGTGGGAGCAAGGGCAAGGAAGAGATTGAGAAAGAACAGTGGCAAATGTTTAAATGTCTAGAGATTATTGAAACCATGTTCTTACAAGGCTTTTTGTTTGGTTGGTGTTTTTTTTTTTTTTTTTTGATGTTTTGTTTGGGGACCGCACCAGCTGTACTCACGGCTGACTCCTGGCTCTGCACTCAGGGATCACTGCTGACAAGGGTTCCCTGTGGGATGCTGGGGATCCAACCCCAATCGGCCATAGGCAAGGCTAGCACCTTGCCCACTGGACTATCACCTGGATTCTATTTTTCAAAAATCTCGCGGGAGCGATAGTACAGTGGAGTACAGCGGCTAGGGCACTTGCCTTGCACATGGCCAACCTGGGTTGGATCCCCGGCATCCCCTTTGGGGAGCCCTACTGGAAGTGATTCATGCCTGTAACACTGTAGCACTGTCCTCCTGTTGTTCATGGATTTGCTTGAGCCAGCACCAGTAACATCTCCATTGTGAGACTTGTTACTGTTTCCTGTTTTTGGCATATCGCATACCCCGTAGGGAGCTTGCCAGACTCTGCTGTGCAGGCAGGATACTCTGGGTAGCTTGCCAGGCTCTCCGAGAGGGGTGGAAGCGGAGGAATCGAACCCGGGTTGGCCATACCTGCTGTGCTATCGCTCCAGCCCACCTTGTCTGTAGATCCAGGAATAACCCTTGAGCACCAATGGGTGTGGCTCAAAAGCCAAAGCAAAACCAAAACCAAAACCAAAAAACCAAAAAAAAAAAAAAAACCCAAAGCTCCCAAACTCATAGGTGGTATTTTTCTCATGTGACACATAAGGAAATGGGAACCATTTAAATGTGGTGACAAGACCACATGGTGAGGGACCACTGTGCAAAGTAGAGGATGCCCAGACCACGACAAGTCCTTGAGTTAGTGAGGAAGGGCCGTGGGGTAGAAACCGTCAGTGTCAGTCTCCTAACTCTGGCTGGGGACACTCGCCTGGCCAGTCCCTCGGAGTGAATGTGTAGACCCCGCTCTCTGCTGAACTCGGTGGCCATCACCTCAGTGCTGACCCGGCACTGCTGCTTCGGCTCATGGCATGCTCTCTGCACGCAAGAGATTGTACATAACGGATACCTAAGGGATACACGGCTTAAAGAATCGGCACTGGCTCCCACTGTCCTCTTAGACCATTGCTTCAGACCCCCCCCATGCCCTTTTGGTGGTGAGTATTGTCTTAAGACTTGTAAATATATGAATAGGTTGGACAAGTCCCTGAGACAACCAGTCTTGTGAATTAAACTTGGTCTGGGTTCAGGAATGTGGGTCCGGGGTTCCCGGTTCAAGGAGCGACTTGCCCCCTCCGTGTCCTCACGCTGGCTTGAGTCTCTGCCGATGCTCCCTCCCAGGCTTTGGAAGATGAGGCCGTTCCGCTCCTTTGTGGCCTTTTCTAGCTGGTGGCTGGCCTACCATCCCATTGCCTTCATTTCCTCATTCCCACCTGAGGCCAGCCCCACTTCCCTGCAGGGGGATTACGTGCAGTGCTTGCAGGGGTGAGGAGAAGCTCCTCAGTGGGTGAGAAGTACCCTGCAAATGTCAGCTGCTCTTCTGACCTCTCGTTTTCTCTTTGGCATTGAGTCATGGTCCTTGGCCTGCAGGCACTGAGAATCCATGATGATTTCTCCCACCCTAGCCATCAGCAAACACTATCAGTCAGCTTGACCCCATTTGTTTTCGTTGTTTATTTGTGTGTGTGGGGGGGGAGGGGTGGCAACACTCAGCAGTGCTCACTCCCGGTTCTGTGCTCAGGGATCACTCTTTGCAGTGCTCAAGAGACCATGTGTAGCACCAAAGATCAAACCGGGCTCAACTGTGGGCAGAACAAGTACCTTGATACCTGTCCTGTCTCTCAGACCCCCTGACCCTACTTTTCGGGCCAGCCCTGCCCAGTGTCACTGCTAGACTGTCTCCTGTCCCTCGTGGAGAAGCGGCAGGGGGTCACGTCACAGGAAGCTTTGCACCCGATTGTGTGGCTTTGGACAAGGTCCTGGCGTCCACCCAGAGTTGATGAGCCGGAGCTGTGCCTTTGACGGCCTTGTCTCCCCGGGAACTTCAGGCTCCAGAGCTCGGGACTCTGCGAGGCTCCCCCGAGGGCCCTTTCGTAGGCCTCTCCAGTTCCCAAGCTCTTTCCTTTTATTCCTTGTTGCTTGATTCATTTGTTACATTGCGCTTGCCTTGTGCTTGGAACAGGCAGATGAGTGAGAAGAGCTCCTTATCCCAGAGGGGCGCCTCCAGTGGCAGGTTAGGGTTGGGGGAGGGGGCAGAAGCCGCCCAGCTCCGCTGCTGTGCCGAGCAGCACCGTCCTGCATCTTATAGGAAAATTCCACGGAGGGACTCAGATGTCTCCCCTGCTGTAGTGCAAATAGATTTGTCTTTCAGTTAAGATCTTTTTTTGGACCCTTTCTTCTGAGGCTGGGAGCCTCTGTTTCATAATAGCCTCCCTGCAGCGACCTCAACTTTTTATCCCCACTGAATGATCGGAGTTTGTATCCGGTGGGGTTATGACATGAAATGCAAAGTGCCTTTTGTTTTCCAGTCATCTTAGCTTGATTTATTTATTTTGCTTTTTGGGCCACACCCGGTGATGCTCAGGGGATCCTCCTGGCTCTGCACTCGGGAAATTATTCCTGGTAGGGCTGGAACCATAGTGGGTGCCAGGGATCAAACCTGGGTTGGCTGCGTGCAGTGGCAAACACCCATGTATTATTGCTCCAGCCCCTGAAATGTATCTTTTAAATTTTGTGTATTAAGTTTACATCTGATAAGAGGCCTAGAGAAATGATTTCGTGTGTATATGTTTGTGTGTGTTTGGGGCCACACCCAGCAGTGCTCTGGGCTTACACCTGGCCCTGCGGTCAGGGATCACTCCTGGTGGGCTTAGGGGGACCATACGGGTGTCGGGGATCGAACCCAGGTCAATCACATGCAAGATAAATGCCCTTCCCTCTGTGTGTGTGTGTGTGTGTATGTGTATAAAATGATTTTTTTTTTTGTCAACCAGCAGTTCCTCCTTCATGCTCTTGCCTTCTTTAAGAGAAACAAAGAAAGTATCAAGTATCTTGCAGGTTCCATTCCTGCCACCACATAGGGTTCCCCTGTGCATCGCCAGAGCCACGCCTCAACACAGTGCCAGGAATAGTCCCTGAACATCATCAGTCAAATAAATAAATAAATAAATAAGCACGTCATATAAATTGGGCCTCTCAAAGGCCCTTCCATCCTAGGAGCTGACCCCTTTTCTTTTCTCCTAAGCAGTCTCTGTGTAGGACACATCTCTAGCTGTACTAAGAGTGTTCTTCTCTTGGGTGGGGGGGGGGGGGTCGCGTATGGCAGGGGTGGAACCATACCCAGCAGTGCCCAAGGGCTGTTTCTGGCTCTGTGCTCAGGATTCGAATTGGGGTTGACCGCTAGCCAGGCAAGCACCTTCACCCCGCCCTGTCTCTGCAGACCCCCAACTTTCTCCTTCCTTCTCACAAAAAATCAGCGCCTGCAGGGCCGGTTCGGTAGTGTGCAGATGCTTGCCTTGCTTGCACACGGCCAAACTGAGTTCGATCTCCAGCAACCCCGTATGGTCCCTTGAGCCCAGAGCACAGAGCAGAAGCAAGTGCCGAGCACCGCCAGGTGTGGCCCATAAAACCTAAACAAACGAACAAACAAACAGATGAGGACCTCGAGTGGCAAGTCCTCAGCCTTGTTAAAAGCTGGGCCTGTTTATCTGCATGACTCTGAGTGAGTTGGTTTTCTGACTCGCAGAAGTCAAATCTCTCCACATAAGTCAGACTGTTTTTTTTTTTCTTTTGGGGTCACACCGGCGATGCACAGGGCTTACTTCTGGCTCTGCACTCAGGAATCACTCTCGCGGTGCTCAGGGGACCATATGGGATGCTGGGAATCGAACCCGGGTTGGCCGTGTGCAAGGCAAATGCCCTACCCACTGTACTGTCGCTCCAGCCCCCAAGTCAGACTAGTTTTGAGCTGGTCATTTGTGCTGTAATTGCCAATTATCACTAAAGACCTTCGCCACCATGTCAGGGAGACTGCCAGTCCTAGACCCGCCTGGGTCTCAGATCGTCCTGGGTCCCAGATCCTCCCAGGCTGCACATCTGCATAAGAAGGTGCAGCGAAGGTCTCATCCTTCTCTTCAGGACTGGGCTGCCCTCCTCAGACCACATGCCCTTGACCGGCAGTTCCCCGGGGGCTTATGTGCCACTTTCCTGCTGGCTCTTTTCAGCCCC
This sequence comes from Sorex fumeus, assembly GCF_029834395.1. Classification (NCBI taxonomy): domain Eukaryota; kingdom Metazoa; phylum Chordata; class Mammalia; order Eulipotyphla; family Soricidae; genus Sorex; species Sorex fumeus. The sequence continues at coordinate 16,218,571 of NW_026606085.1, read as the reverse complement.
GCCTGTTCTGTTCTCTCTGCTGTCTCTGATGTATCCTCTGCTCTTTCCCACGACCGTCCACTGTTTTCCTTCATTGCCTTCTCCAGCCTTAGCGTGGCCTGTCATAGTACCCAGTTGACTAGTCCCCTTTTCTCGCTTCTGTTTTTTTGGGGGGGGTGTTGAGGACTTGGAATGCTCAGGAATTCCCCCCCCCCCCCCCCGATGGTGTTCAGGAGACCATATGCAGAGCCACGGATCAAATCTGGGCCTCCTGCTTACAAAAGCATGTGCTCTGGCTCATTTAGTTATCTCTCGGGCCCTATCAGGAGTTTTAACTTGTTTGAATTCATTTTTCTTGTGCAACACAAGTTGTGAGTGTTGTAAAAAGAATGATAACATAAAAAGGCAGGAGAAAACATTCAGTCCCAATGTCACCCTTCAATGTCATCACTGTTCACATTTTGGTTTCTGTTCTCTGAAGAATAAAATAAAATCTATATGCGTATGCAATGATGGAGTGAATATTCCTTTTGAGGATAGCAAGCAGAGACGCAAAGGTATTTGTCCAGTCTCCTCATTTGGCGATTTCTAATTTCTCCAATAATAAAAATAACACCATGCTAACAGTTTATAGATAAAAACTGCGAAACCTGATTTCTAGGTCAAAGCCTTTTGTTTGGTAGCGCCAACTTGCCCTTGGGAAAGATTGTTCCAGCTTACACACCCACCAGCAAGTTCACAGGGGAGCATTCATTTCCTCCCCTGTCCGTGCCCACTGGATCCCCCCTCCCCAAAACCAGTCTGCTTGGTGTTTTCGAATCTGATATTCTATAAGTGATGTTGCAGAGGGCTGGAACAATAGCACAGTGGTAGGGCACTTGCCTTGTGCGCAGCCAGCCCAGTTGGAGCTGGGTTGGATTCCTCCACACCTCTTGGAGAGCCCGGCAAGCTACCAAGAATATCTCGTCCACACGAGAAAGCCTGGCAAGCTACCCGTGTCATATTCAATATACTAAACACAGTAACAGCAAGTCTCAAAATGGAGACGTTACTGGCCCGCTCGAGCAAATCGATGAACAATGGGAGGACAGTGTGTGTGTGTGTGTGTGTGTGTGTGTGTGTGTGTGAGAGAGAGAGAGATATTGCAGAGCTGTGTTCCTTTCCATGTGTTTGATTGCGGCTGACATGCTTTCAATTTCCTTATTACCCATTTGTGTTTCTTCTTGGAATTGCTGGTTTTGGTTTTGCCCCACTTCCTGTTGAGGTTTGTAATTCTCATTGTTCATGACTCTTAATCGAATAAGGATATGAACCTTTCGTCATACATCCAGATACTTTACCCTGGAGTTTTTTGCTTGTCACTTCGGTCTGTTGGAGTGTGTTTAAGTCACTTTTTGCCCTTGGTACTATCAGTGATATTATCCGCGGACAGTTTCTCCCACCTTGAAGAATGTACTTGCTCCACCTTTCACTTTCTTCACATCCTTCTTTGATTATCTTTTCAATTTGTCCATTGGCCCCACCTTGATATAAATTTGAATATGCTTCGTAAAGTCCAGGTGACTAAAAATCTAGTCATGGCAGGAGAGCGGAATGATGGGCCATGTGCACTGCCCTCGCTCAGACCAGAACAGCGGCCTATCTCTTTGCCACAGAATTATGGTCTGCACTATGGCATCAGCGGTACACATTCTGGAAGCATCTCTGTCGCGTCTGTTGCAGTGGGCTGCTTTGGCGAAGAGAAGGGTTTGCCAGTGAGATGATGACGGTGGGCCGTGATATGCTGCTTTGCACAAACTCATCCCACCTCAGCTGGTTAGTCTTCGAGTGAGTGAATGGACAGGGGTGTGGATGGGAGGGCCACGAGGACGGAGCACGCTGGCCCTGCAGTGTCCACATGTGCAAGGCAGGAGAAAGAAAAGCAGGAGAGGGATCTCGAGGAGGCGAGGGAGAGGTCAGAGCCCACAGACCCTCCCGGGCTCACGGGAGGGCAGAGACAAGAGTGAGTCCAGCGGGAGATTTCCTGGGTACCCGGGGGTCTCTGGGGACCTCTTGGAGGCAGCAGGAGCAGGCCGGGCCATCAAGGGGACACCTGTGGAATGAGGCTCTTTTACGCAGTGATGTCACTAACAAGATTTCTTGGCTTTGCTTCTGGCTCCTTCTGTTTCAATCTCAGTGTTTCCTCATTCTCTTTCTCTCTCTCTCTCTCTCTCTCTCTCTCTCGCTCGTTCGCTCTCTCTTACTCTTGCTCTCTCATTCTCTTGTCTCGCTCTTACTCTCCCTCTCTCTGTCTCTGTCTCTCTCCCCCCCCCCCCTCTCTCTCTCTCGCTCTCGCTCTTAGTGCCATTTAGAAATTGCCAAGATCAGAGTTGTTAGTGCAGTTGAGAAAGTTATTTTAAACGTGCTCGCTTGTGGGTGGAAAAGGCACCGGGGCGCAGAGCAGGGAGCAAGCGGGACTCCTCGCAGTGGCCAGAGGAGAAGCCAGCCGGGCATCCTGCTTCCCACGCGGTCCTGGCTCCTGGCACACTGTCCCCGTTCCCCTCCCCCGCGGCCACTGGTGTTAGCACGCAGTTTCCTGGAGCCGTGGAACTGCTTGGGAAGCCGGCCACCAGCTGGAGAAAGGACCCAGTGCCAGGTGTCCACCCTGCCATCGCTCTCTCCCCATCCCGGGCATCAGGTCTCAGGAGAGCTGACAAGGACCACACCCCCACCCCACCCCCACCCCCACCGCCCGTCTCGTGGCCAACCACGCCAGAACCAGCCCGCCTCTGCTCCCGCCAGTCTGGCTTGGTTCGAGGGCCCTGATTTCTCTGCGGGCTCCCGCTCCTGCAGTTCTCTGGGCGAGCGCGTCTCCTGATCCACACACTGCATTTTTTTTTTTTGCCAGGGGGTTTGCTGGAACTGGCCTCTGGGGGACACTGGCCATGCAAGCTTCCTGCGCGCTCAGGCAGCCAGCGGCCGAATTAACTGGCCCCCTAGAAACAAGACTGTCCATCACTGATACCTCCCCTCCCCCATGACTCAGAGTGGAGGAGTAGGAGCAGAGAGGCGGAGGCCCCCAGAAGTCCGGAATGAAGACCAGGGTCACTCACGGTGGTGGGGTCTGAGCCCCTCACTCACCCTGCTGCCCTGTCTCTCTCATCTGCCCCCTCACCCTTCCCCTGGGGCTTCCTGGATCCAGCTTAGCTGGAGGAAATAGCCCGGAGCACACCCCTCCTTTGGCCCTGCCCCTCCCCTGCAGCCTCGCCCCCAGCCCCAGGCCCGCTGGCTGGCCAGTAGGTATTTGAAGTGGACAAGAGACAAGATCTTGGGGTTCCCCTCCTGATCCTGGTGACAGTTGCTCCCCTAGTGCTGAGCCTTCATGAGGGTCAGCTGTAAAGGGAGGAGCAGAGCCCAGGACCCTGGGGGGTGAGGGGGGGCACTAGAGTGGCAAGAAGGCGGCTGCTGGCAAGGGTGGCCTGAGCTGGCAGGGCTGACCTTTGCGGAGAGAGGCCGTCCTTAAAGGGACAGGGGCCCTTTTCTTCCCTGGTGGCCAGCTGCCAGCAGAGATGCCAGTGTTTGAAGAGGCCATTGTTCCAGCCGCAGGACGGGTGCCCGGGCTGCCCCGTCCTTTCTTCTTTTCCCGTTTATGGACCGCGTGTCCCCTCTGGGCCGCCTGTCAGGCGTGGAGGGGACTGGGATCGCGCTCCCGTCACTCACTCACTCCTCCACATCTGAGGGCGGGGGCAGGAGCGGGGGCGGGGGCGGGGGAGAGGGCACCTTCCAGGGAGTCCCCTGCTCTCCCAGGTGGACACCAGAGGCCGTGTCGCTGGGTGGGGACGGGGGCCTTTGTGCGCTCTTGGTTCCAATTCTGGAACTCCCGAGGCCCAGGAATCTGAGCACTTTCCTGGGAGAACCACGGACTTGGTGGATGGTCCCCCAAACGTCCCAAGGATGATGAGGGGTCACGCTGAGTCTGTGTTCCTGCCCCTAGCCCCTGAAGCCGGCTCCCAGGGGCCCAGCCCTGACCACACCAGCAACTCTGTCTCTGACTTCCAGTAAGTTTCGCAGCCTTTCTCGGGCATAGGTTTGGGTTTGGGTGAGTTTTTGCGGGAGAGGGGGCGGAGGAGGGCTTGTTGTTTCATTGAGTTTTGAGGTCTTTTTTTTTGTGTTCAGGGGGCCCAGGGTCCACTCTGTGTGAGGTGTCGGATGTTGCGGTGCTGGAGATCAAACTCCAGGCCACGCTGACCCAAGAAAGGGAGATGTCCTGTCTTCAGAGTGTCTGGGCGCCATGCCAGCTGCCCTCCATGGTGTCCGGCCTCCAGCATCCAGGAGGGGAACCCCTGCCTGGTGTCCGCCCAGGGCGAGGGCCTGTTGGTGGACACTGGCCACTGTGGCAGGGAGGCCCAAAGCCACATCTGTCAGGCCGAGGGGATGGAAGGGAGGGGGAAGAAGCTGGGGGCCAGAAATAGCCAGACGTAAATACCAGGTCTCGTAATGACTGTCCCTGCGCAGCCTTCCTGACCGGGACCCCGAGGGGTGTGGCCGGACTGGGCTGGGGGGACGCCTCGCCCTCTCCCAAGGCCAAGCGGAGCCCAGCGGAGCACGCGTCCAAGTTTGATTATAACTTTCAGCGTTTTGCTCAACCGTTACTTTGCTGAAAATGATCCTGTCGGACGAGGTTTTTCCTTGTTTTGTGTCCAGCGCGCGGCTTCTTTCATTACTCTTCACAGTCATTACTGGGAGTCGTGCTGGCTTCGGGAGACGCGGGGGAGGTGGCAGGAGGTGGGGGAGACCCCCTCCGCTTTTTTCTTTCCACCTGCCCCCCACTCCGGTGCCTCAGGAATAATCAAGGCTGGGAGAACAGAGTCCCCTCACCACACCCAGGCACACACCCTGGGACAAGAGTTCTGGGGCATCAGATGCCCGGTTGTATAGGAGCCAGTCTTCCAGGGCACGGCCCGGGCAAACTACAACTCAGTTACTGGTGTTGGCATGAAGAAAAGCCAGCTGAGAGTTTTCTCGGCATCTGTCACTCCCGCCCGAGGACGTTCTGCAGGATCTCTGGGAAGCTTCCACGGCCTCTTTTCTGTTGGTGGCCAGGGTTGATGGACACCTTGGGTGGCCCTGGACCTGGGGGGAGGGGCTTAATCAGGACATCAGGGGACAAAGAACAGATTTTGTCAATCTCTTGTGAGGAGGATTTGGCTTCCTGCCCGAATTTACCTTGTGGCCTGCTGACCCCAGCACCATGTCTGTTCCCCCGCAGCCACCTCCAGGGGTCACTCCTGAGCACAGAGCCAGGGCTAGTCCCTGAGCCGTGCCAAGTGTGGCCCCAAATCAAAAAGAGGCGGAATTGATTTATGGGTGCAGGTAGGAAAATCTAGCGTCAACACATGCCCGGCGGTGTGCCAGGCCCCATGTCTGATCTCAGCATCAAACCCTCAGCCCCCCACCAGGCCGAACACCCGGGCGGGGGGGCATATCTTTAAAAATAAATATTGATTTGTTATTTAAGAGTTTCCTGGGAAAGATCTGTTGATGCGTTTTCTTTGGGTGATGCCACAGAAGCCAGGGCTGCAGTGGGTGGGAAGCTGGGGTGGGTGAGAGGGAAAGGCATCTGGTCGAGATCCTGGGGAGTGTGGTGCACTCTTTCCTTCTTTCCTTCTTTCCTTCTTTCTTTCTTTCCCTCTTTCTTTCCTTCTTACCTTCTTTCTTTCCTTCTTTCCTTCTTTCTTCTTCCTTATATATACATGAAACTGTCAGAAGTGGGATGGAGCAATAGCACAGCGGGTAGGGCATTTACCTTGCACGTGGCCGACCTGGCTGACCCAGGTTCGATTCCTTCGCCCCCCCCTTGGAGAGCCCGGCAAGATACCGAGAGTATCTCGCCCACACGACAAAGCCTGGCAAGCTACCCGTGACGTATTCGATATGCCAAACACAGTAACAAGTCTCACAATGGAGACGTTACTGGGCCCACTCGAGCAAATAGATAAACAACAGGACAGTGACAGTGATATGTACATGAAAGGAATCTCTCTCCCGTTCTCTCTCTTCCTCTCTCTCTCTCTCTCTCTCTCTCTCTCTCTCTCTCTCTCTCTCTCTCGCTTGTTTTTGGACTGCACCTGGTGGTGCTCAGGGCTTACTCCTAGCTCTACACTCAGGGATCACTCCTGGTTGTGCTCAAGGAACTCTGGGGGGGTGTCAGGGGTTGAAGTCATATCAGCCACGTGTGAGGTGAGTACTGTCCTCTCTGTACTATCTCTTCAGCCCCAGGACTGTGGATCTCTCTGACCCCAACAGCAGAAGCTGGGGGTGTTCCCTAGTAGTGGCCAGTACCACCGTGGGGAGGTCCGTGCCTCAGCAAGCCTCGGCTGGAACCATCCCCACACGCACAGCTGGGCAGGGCGATGTCTCGGCTGGCCACAGGGCATCTTTGGGGGTGGGGGAAGGGTGAATGCAGGAGCGCCCTCTCCAGGCTGCTCCCCCGACAGGCTGGCTGCTCCGTCTCTCAGTATGCTCCCCTCCCTTCGAGCCTGTTCTTGCATCCGATAACTTCTCCCTGCAGAAACAGACACGACCCTTTCCTTCTGAGCTTGACCTCCTCCTTCCCCTTCACCATTGGCTGTGGTGCTCATTCTTCAGCTCTTTCCTTCCTGGGTGTCTGCCGTTCCTCGGGGGCAGCTGGCTGTGTCTCCAGAGAGACGGGCCGGGCGGGATCTGTCCAGCTGGGCCACATTCTGGCACCGGCTTCCCTGTTGCTCTCTAGCCGTGCTGGAGTTTGGGGTCATGCAGAGCTTTGGGGGGCTCGCCCTCAGGACCAGACTCTTGTTCTGTAGGAGGAAGGTCCTTGCCCCCCTCTCAGGGCGACTTGTGTTTCATTCATCCAACAGCTCTGACCCCCGGGGTGTAGAGGAAAGAAGGGAATGTGACCCCGGAGACTGGTGGGGGGGGGGGTCTACCAGGATGTCCCAGCATAGGTGCATCGTGTGGGTGTGGCCCTGCCCGCAGCCGCCTCTCACCAGCTTGGCTCCTTGGCGCTCCTTGATCCTCACCCGTTCCCGTCCAGTGCCCCTTGGGCTTCTCCTGGAAGGGTGAGCCTGTGCACAGACTCTGAGCTGCCCCAACCCAGGAGCGCCGGATTCTAATGTCGTGGCCACTCTGCTCCGGGGGCAGGAGATGCAGAGCTGTCACGGAGAGTGTGCCGAGAGGTAGCTGTCCAAGAGACAGGGATCACGACCTGTCTCAGCCGCCGGCTGTGGTCAGCTCTGCTGTCCCCCGTGGCTAGAGTGCACGGTCCCTTTGCTTCTTACTAGCACTGAGAGACATGTGGGGGTTTCTCAGGGCTGACCCCTTCTTGGGAGCCCCAGGAAACGTGGGGCATATTCCGGTTCCCGGCTCAAGGCGGTGGGGATGGTCTCAGCTTTGCTCTCTCCTGTTCTCTGCACCCGTGACCAAATTCCTGCACCCGTGGGTGTGTGACACAGGACCTGGAGACAGAAGTAACCCAGCTGGCCAGTATCAGTGACCCCCCAGCTGAGGACAGGGCACAGATTTTTTTTTAACATTTTTTTCTTCTTTCTTCTTTTTTTTCTTTTTTTTTTTTGACATAGGTTTTATTGAGAGAACCCTGGTTTTCTATTTTTTGGGGTTTATTTTTGTTTTTTGGGGGGGAGTTCTTTTGCTTTTTTTTTTTTAAGTAAAACAGATTTTATCTGGAGGTTTCTAGGAAGGGAAAGGAGGGAGAGAAAGTGAGAGACTAATGCGCTCAAGAGAGAGCAGGGGTTTCTCCAGAGGCAGAGAGAGCCCCGACACACACCCCAGCATTTGATATGAAAGTCCATATCTCAAGAGGGGAGATGCGGGCGACGTGTGTGCTCGGGCGCCACATATGCTCGGCCATGTGGGCACAAGCGGCACATGGGATCGGGCAGCATTTGAGCTGAGGTTGTGACAGTCTCTTTGTTTCTGATGTGCCGTGTCGTCACTTGCCGGGTCGTTGCTGCCTACTGTCCGCGTCTATCACTGCTGGCTTCTGTCCAGGACTGCAAGGCAGGGCCACTGCCCGCTGGCTCCCGCTCACTCCCCTCTTGCTGCGGCGGGGGTGGGGGTGGCTCGAAGGTGCTGCAGGGGTGAGGGGAGCAGGCTCAAGATCTGCTCCTCAGGACAAGTGGACGTCTTAACTGGGCCACCAGCAAGCGGGCCTCCCAGCCAAAGACCTCAATCCGGGATTAAGGAGAGGCCAGTCACGTCTGTGGAAGGTGATTGGACAGGAGCTTAGCCTCTCCTGAGACCCTGAGGTGGCCAGAGGGCCGGGACCCAGAGCATGGCCATCTGCCAATCCCATGGGGATTGTAGCACTGTCTTCCTGTTGTTCATCGATTTGCTCGAGCGGGCCCAGTAACGTCTCCATTGTGAGACTTGTTGTTACTGTGTTTGGCATTTCGAATACGTCACGAGTAGCTTGCCAGGTTTTGCCGTGCGGGCGAGATACTCTTGGTATCTTGCTGGGCTCTCCAAGAGGGGCGGAGGAATCGAACCCAGCTCCTCCAGACTGGCCGCGCACAAGGCAAACGCCCTACCTGCTGTGCTATCTCTCCAGCCCAGACTGAGGCACACCTGGGCGAGCTCCTGCGCTGGTGACTCAGCCTGCTCCTTATTGCGTTCCTGGGGGCCACACCCAGTGGTATCTAGGGTTTCCTCCTGGCTCTGTGCTCAGGGACCACGCCTGAAAGTATGGGTGGGGGGTAGGGGGCTCTGCAGTGCTGAGGGTGGAACCCAGGTTGGCCACCTTCAAGGCAAGTCCCCTCCCTGCTGGACCCTCTCTCTGGCCCTGACAAGCCCTCAGTGTGTCCCATCAGGACGCCCCTCCCAATCTTCCCACTCATGCACATTCCCTCCTAGTAATTCACAGTTGTTGTAAGCTGGAAAAAGACTAGTTTAAGAGTCTTGGGGTTGGGACTGGAGCAATAGCACAGCGGGTAGGGCGTTTGCCTTGCACACGGCTGACCCGGGTTCAATTTCCAGCATCCCATATGGTTCCCCGAGCACCGCCAGGATTAATTCCTGAGTGCAGAGACAGGAATAACCCCTGTGCATCGCTGGGTTTTATTAAAAAAAAAAAAGAGTCTCAGGGTTGGCGGCAGGCTTCTGGGGAAATGCTGCTGGGAGCCATGCTTTAGGTAGAAGGGAGCTGGCCTGGCTAGCACCCTAGGGAGCTCTGGGTCTGGGAAGGCCCTGTGAGTTCTCGGCAAAAGCACCTGTCTTGATTGTATCCTCTTCAGGACTAGCCGGGGCGTGTGGCAGCTAGGAGAGAGGAGATAAGGTGGCCTGTCTGCAAGTTCGGCTGGAGGGACTTGGCCGGGTCCCTGGCTCTGTGCTCTGGCTTGTGCTGGCTGGGGAGGCGGCTCTGCTCCTGAAGGATGCAGTTCCCTGGAGTTTGTGCTCTTTGCTTCCAGTGTCTGTTTGAGCCCCGAGGAGTTCCCACTTGCCCTTCCCTCTGTCTCAGACCCTCAGTGTCTGAGCTCCAGGGAAGGAAGGAATACCCGTCCTCCCGTTCTGCAGTCGATAGATTCTGCCCATCTGAGATTATCTTCTCAAATTCCAAGGTAGCAAATGAAATTGGCGAATTAAAACCCAAAGTTGAAGGGAGCTGGGCGCAGGAAGGTGTCGGGGGAGGGGTGTGTTGGGGGTGACACTACCCAGGAGGGTTTTTCTCACACAAATGACCAGAATCTCGGGTGCACGGAATAAATTTGTAGTTGTGCCTACCCTCTCTCATGCTCCGTTTCCCTGCTCTGCAGCTGGAATAACGGGATTGAATAGGATATGACCCACGAGGCTCTCCATAATCTACCCGGTTCTTTGAGTGCCCGGAGCAAGAGCTCCAGGTAAACACGGAGGGGTTCCTGGGGAATCGTAAAAAAGCAAGGATAAAAGTCTCGGATTTAAGAGAAATGATTTCTGGAAAATGCAGTTCCCTTGAATATACTTTGAGAAGTGATTTTTCAGATGGAGAATTGTGGTGAAAATTGTGTGGCCTGGTCATTGTTCCAGTGCTTCTACTGCTGTGCATTGCGGTCACTGTGGGTCCTTGCTACGTGCTGGCGTCCTCCTGTTCCCCCTGCACTCTACCAAGACTGGGGAGGTCTGTGACCTGCGTGCTGGGGGTCCCCAGTAGACTCCTTGAGACTCTGAAGTGCAGTAGAGATTAGGAACCACCAGATATAGACCATTCAGCCATGGGGTGGGGGTGGAGGGGTGGGCATATGGTTGACTGAAAATTCAGGATTGACGGCTGGAATATTTAGGGGTGAACAAAGTTGACACTCAACAGTCCATGGCCCTGTTCAGATGGGGTTACAAGGAGATTGGGAAAATTAGTGGACACGGTGAAATGGATTTTGGCTCACGTGATGAAAAAGTTCTACTAACTCAGCAGATTTGGTTCCCCCGGAAGCTGCCAGGATATAGGTTTCCTTTATGGCTCCCCTACCCCCACCCCAGCTGCTTTTGTCTCTCTCGGGAAGGCATTTAAACCAGTTCAAACTGGACCGCATGGAGGGTAGGCACTGGTTCAGAGGTGCTATTGGCAGGGCATGCAGGAAGCCATGGAGGCGTCGTCCAGATCCTTAGCTCTGCCTCACCCCAGGCCATGTCCTACTCAGGTTTTAATTACACAGACATCACCCCTGCTCGTCATGTGAGAGATGCAGTATTCATGAGCAGTCTTGGGTTGCAGCTGGGTCAAAGGCAATCAATATGCCCATCCGGGCACCCTGGCCCCAGCATCCATCCAGTTAAAGCCTGGCTTGAGGATCTCAGAGAGCATGGAAATCTGAGGGCCATCAGCTCTTTTGTGTTATCGATTCTCGGATGAAAATGTATGTGCAGGGTCCTGCGTGTGATTGTGGGAAGGACTGTTAACCCAGGTCTCCTATCCTTGCCGCCAGCACACGCCCCAAGGCCCCGCCTGAGACCTCAGCTGGCCCTTTCCTGGTTTTCCTGTGACTTTTACTCTTCTTCCCAAATTTTGGGAAAGGGAGTTACGTTTCTGTGTGTGTCTCACTTCGACTTCCTTCCGTCCTGCGGCCCTGTGGCCACCGCATAGCCGGAAAGTGTCTCTGGGGCGGAAGGGCAGGAAGACCCATCCGGGCTTCAGAGATGATGGGATCTCTGAGCTGTCGCCATCTCCTCCTCAGCAGAGTCGTACTGAGACAAGGATGAGAGGCAGGGAGACACATCTCCGATATGAGAGTGGCTGCGGCCCTGGAATGCTCTGTCCGATCTGCTGCCGGATGTTTACGCATCTGGTTATTACCGAATAACCTGAGCACGGGGTGATGTCTGACTCATCCGAGCTCCTTTTCGTTCATCCTTGGAGTAGTACATCAGTCAAGAAGACAGCCCACGCCAACTAAATAGATGGGGATGGAATATTAAAAACCGGCAATAGAGAGGCGTGGCAGGATGCAAAAAAGGCAGGAATAACATGTAGGATGCAGACACTACCTCTGGGACCAAAGCAGATCACCCCCTCAAAGAGGAGAGTGTTACAGGTGGCCCCAGTGTGTGGCGCAGAAAGTTCCAGAAGGGCTGCAGATCAATCATGCATTGAGGTGCCAGCCAGTCTCAGGGAGAGACTGGAGAGATGTTTGCAGGGCCCAGCTAGCTCTAATTTCCTGGCACAGGACAACAAGGATAGGCTCAAAGCTGAAGCATGATGGGTGGAGAATGGGTCAAAGCAGGGAAATGCAGCGTACCCCTGCAGGCAGGTCTGAGCTGAGTGTAATAGGGTGACTGTCATCAGTTAGCACCAAGTACCTTACCCAGCAGAGGCCTTTGACTTAGCAGCACAGAGTGATGAAGGCAGGATAAGTGCTCTTGAGGAAGGACCGTCCTCCAGACTCAGGTCTTACTCATCTGTATGATTCAGTACAAATTTCCTAAGAAAAGTCAATAAAAAAAATGTGCCTGGCACACAGTAAGTGTTAAAGTGCCGTTCCTTTGCCTTCTTTGACTTACCCCACACAGAGACATCAGGACCCTTCTCTGTAGTTAAGCCTGGGAGAAGCTCCTGTGATTTGGGTGATGCCGGTGAGGAATCAGGTCTACTGCCTACCGTTTGCCAGTGACTCTACAAATCCCAGCACGGTAGAGAAGACACGGGGTGTGGTGGGAGTCAGAAGTCCCCTTCACGTCATCACTCCCTTCGGGTTCCCTGCTTTCTTTCTAGTGATCAGGGTCAGCACTGCACTGGGGATAGTTTGGTTTGATTAGATGTGCAGGTGTTGTTCTGTGTGTGCACTCGCACAGAACACACGCGCGCGCACACACACACACACACACACACACACACACACATTCCTCCACGGTGCTCTGGAAAATGCTTTAGCCCTTGCACTGAATAGAATCTTCTTTTCCTTTCCAAAACAGAAAACTGTCTTTTTTCGGTGTTTCTGAGGCAAAAGTTTGCTTTTTTTTTTTTTTGCTTTTTTTTTGGGTCACATCCGGTGATGCTCAGGGTTTATTCCTGGCTCTGCACTCAGGAATTACTCCTGGCGGTGCTCGGGGGACCCTATAAGATGCCAGGGATCGAACCCGGTCAGCCGCGTTCAAGGCAAACGCCCTGCCTGCTGTGCTATTGCTCTGGCCCCGCAAAGGTTTGATTCTTGAAGAGGTGCCAACTTTCCCCCTTGACTTCCTAAGTTCATGTGAAGATCATATCCACCCAAGCAGCAGGGGGGCATGACTCCGAGAAGAAGTGAGCTGTCCACAAGCACACGTTGGCTCTGGGCCAGAAGCGTCCCTGCGGGGATCTGACTCTGCACTCTGCTTCACCTCTGGGCTGGCCGTCTTTGCTGGAACTAAAAGAGGAATGGAGTGGGCAGGTGAAGGCAGAGCCCAGGTGGAGGACAGACGTCTCCTGGCTTGTGCACATACATGCTGGTGAAGAGCAGGTTGGTCACCTGCAAGTGCCCATGCTTCTGTGTGTGAATCTTATGGCGCAGTAGGGACATTATGAAGCCCTCTGCCTCTCGGTTCCTCCTTAGGAAAAGGGGGTGGTAAGCACCGGTTTCCTGGACTGTTGGTGGGACTACGAGCCATTGTCCCAGTCTGGAGTAGGTAAAGGGCATTGCGCAAAGAAAGCCACCCCCCCTCTCTTTTTTTTTTGGTCAAGATAATGTTCGGTTTTTTGGGTTTTTTTTTTTTTGCCTTTTGGGTCACACCCGGCGATGCTCAGGGGTTACTCAGGAATTACTCCCGGCAGTGCTTGGGGGACCATATGGGATGCTGGGAATCGAACCTGGGTCAGCTGCGTGCAAGGCAAACGCCCTACCCGCTGTGCTATGGCTCCACCCCCAAACATTGGTTTTCTGTAGCAAACAGCTCCTGATCATGAAAAAATAGGCTTACGTTTGACATCAGAGAGACTCAGTTCAGAGTCTCTTCTTGTTTCACGAGACTCAGTTTGGGAGAACCCGCAGAGCCGAGGAAGAGCCACACATGCGCCTTCTCTCCCCAGAGGACCCAGTCTGTCTTGCATCCGGACTCGGCTGCAGGTTTCAACTGCCTCAGCACTCAAGAGATGGTTGTTTTTGGAACAAACGCCGGTGGTGCCCGTCTCCATAGTACTGACAGTTTCCTTCATTGCACAGCCAGGATTCATGTTACAGCGTCGGGCTCGTTCTGCGCAGTTTCCTCCTTGAGTTCTCTCACAGCCAGGAAAAGTCTGTCCGTAATCTCTCAACTCCTAGGGTCTGGGGCCAGAGCATAATACTGTGGTTAGGGCCTCTGCCTGCCATGTATCCAACCTAGGCTTGATTCCTGGCACCCCATGGTTCTCCCCGAGCATCACCTAGAGATCCCCAAGTATTGCTGATGGTGGTCCTGCCCTCCCCTCCCCGGCACTGCCCTGACTGGCCTGATTATCTCATCACCCAGGGCCTGGGGGAACAGAAGATGAAGGAGTCTGAGAGGGAGAGGGCTCAATTTGTTGGAGGGCACGCCTGCCACGTGTGAGGCTTGAGTTTGACTCCTGGCACTGCCTTCTCCACCATCTTGTGTGTTCCTGGTGGCTCCAGAGCCCCATTGGAGTCTTGGTGGTGGGGTGGCCCCTACAAATCTGAAGTTCAGTGAAGTTAACTTAGTAAAAGTCACCAGAGCTGGAGCCAGAGTGATGGGACAGTGGTCACGGCGTTTGCCTTACAATGCGGCTCATCTGGGTTTGGTCCCTGACACCCCATATGGCCCCAGAGCCCAAACGGTCGTGATCTCTGATACTAGCATGATGGGGTTGAGGTTGGGAAAACTGTACACATGGAATTTGAACATGACTGGTTGTAAAGTTGGGTGCTTTGAATAACTTTGAAATTACAGAACCTCAACACATTTTTCCTTTTTTTGGAAAAGGTCGGGGCTGAAGTGATAGCACAGCAGTTAGGGCATTTGCCTTGCAAGCAGCCAACCCAGGTTCGATTCCCAGCATCCCATATGGTCCTCTGAGCACTGCCAGGAGTAATTCCTGAGTACAGAGCTGGGAGTAATCCCTGGGCATAGTCAGGTGTGACCCCCCAAAAAAAAGTCACCAAAGGTATTGGGAGAAACAGCATCCAGGGTCACACCCGGCGTTGCACAGGGGTTACTCCTGGCTCTGCACTCAGGAATTACTCCTGGTGGTGCTCGGGAGACCATATGGGATGCTGGGAATTGAAACTCGGGATGGCCACATGCAAGACAAACGCCCTGCCTGCTGTACTATTGTTCCAGCCCCGCAAAGTGACTTTGAAAGAGCAACTTTCCCGTGTAATGGCAGAAGGAGTGAAGCCCTGGACAGACAGCTTACCCCAAGCTCCTGGTAAATGAGCCGGAAAGCAGAAGGGGGCTGCCCGCTTGGCTGACTCCACCAACGTTGTTTATGTTCTTCACAGGGGACAGAACGGTCAGTGCTGCTACCTGCGTGTTCCTCCCCAACCACCCCCCCCCGCCCCGCGCCTGAGGCAGTGGCCCCCTCCCACGCCTTCCTGGGTAGCTGAACCCCAGAGAAGCTTATCTACCACTGGGGTCGGCATTGGGTGCTGTGATTTATAAGGGTGGGGGAGCCAACTTCTTTGGGGTGATCTTTCTGTGCCTTTATTCCATTCTGTCCATCTTCTAAGGGAGAGTTCCCACATTATTGGCTTTTTCAGATGAATAACTGAATCTCAGACATGGAGGGGGAATCACAGAGCCAGAAATCAGCAAAACACTGTTTTCTTTTTATTGCGCACGTGGCGGTGGGGGGGAGGGGGTGTCAGACACACTCCATGGTGCTCAGGGCTTATTCCTGACTCTGCTTAGGGATCTCTATTGGTGGACCTCAGAGAACTGTGTCAGGTGTTGGGCTCGAACCCAGGTTGACCGCATACAAGGCCAGGGCTGTGCCCGCTGTCCTATTGCTCTAGCCCCAGAAAGTCACCTGACTTTACCTGCATAAAACCTACAATGGAGTGACAGAAGAGGACCAGAGAGGCATTGCAGCAGTGTGTGTGTGTGTGTGTGTGTGTGTGTGTGTGTGTGTGTGTGTGTGTAGGGGTGTGTGGCGAGGGACCTGGGCCAGCAGGAAGGGGGAAGAGAACTAGGGCAGCGGGGCCCTTCCAGGGCATGCCTGCACCCCTCTCTCAGGAGCCAGAATTCTTCCAGGTGACTGAGGGGGCGCCCAGCAGCCCACACATCTGAGCTTCCAGGACTCCAGGACCTGCTGTGCCAGCCCCGGGCTGAGTTGGAAACAGTCTCTCATGGGCCTTCAGGGTGTGGTGCCATCAGAGAGAACACACCCCCTCAGATGCCCCAGAAGTACAAGGGGCCACGGGTGGTATGTCACGTCATTCCCTTGCAGTGTCAGACAAGGGTCTGTCTTTGGTGACCCATGGGGTGGCAGCGCAGGTCACCTGCAGGCTGGCTAGCAAGGCAGAGTCTTGGGCCCAGTTGGGCCCTCGAAGCCACCTCAGAATCCGACTGAGTCAGCCCCCGAGTGATGGAAGCTCCAGTGGCACTGGGCCTAGCGGTTGTGGGGGTTCCCCTTGCCCTCGTCCCCAGTGCTGGTTGTGACCTTCCAGCCAGCTGCACGGGGGGGAGACTTTAGTGATGGGTTTGCCAGTCGGGTGGCCTCGGGCCCTTCAGTGAGGCGCCTCTCCTCAGAGCAGCGAGGCTCAGTGAAGGTGCTCTGTGAGCCATAGAGGACCCCACAACGGTCAGACCCGGTGTTTGAACAGAACGTGTATCTGGGGGTGCCGTTTCAGCACCAGCTCTGCAGTTCAGGATCCCCGGGGAGCAGGAGAAAAGGGGGTTCGAGGCCAGCTCCTGGTCCCCAGGCTCCCATGAGGCCACCTTCTTGGCCTGATGGCATGGTTTCTCTCTCTGGAGGTGGCCAGCCTGTTCAGAAGCCCAGCTTGCCCCCTGATGCCTTGGGCCAGGGGGCAGAGGAGCCCCCCCAACGACCCCTCAGCCTTTCCCCTCCTTTCCTCCATTCTCCAGGCCCTCCTGCTGCTGCCCTGCCTTGAAATCCTGTTTCCAGGCAGGTGTCTGCGCTCTGATTGGCATCTCTGCCTGGACACAGGTTGACCCACTGGGCAACACCTGGGGAATAGCTGTGGGCAGCCCAGGGCGGTGGGTCTCTGGGGAACATCATCTGGTGTTTTGTGGGATGGGGGGGGGGGGGATGACAGGGAGGCGCCCGCAGCACCCGTGGCTCTGGCCTCCAAGCTGGCATGAATAATTGAGAGCTGGCAAGCCGGCTGCACGGGAGAGTTGCATTATGTAAAGCGGCGGGCGGCCGCGTGCGCGCATGCATGCGTGTGCCTGCGTGCCTGCGTGCGTGCGCGCGTGCGTGTGTGTGTGTGCGCGCGTGTCTGGGCTGCGCGCGGGGTGCGTGTGTGAGAGTGTGTGCGCGCGTGCGTGCAGGAGCTGGAGAGCAGCTGTGTGAGGGAGTCAGAGGAAGAGAGAGAAAGGCAGCGAGGCAGGCGAGGGAGAGAAGCGCGGGGCCGCGGCTGGGGCTGGTCTGCGGGTCTCAGGACCACCCCAACAGCAGCGGAGGCGCAGAGGGAGGTGGGGGCAAGGAACATAAAGGGGAGTCATGCTTAAGATTCCAGAGCCCTTTGGAAAAGCAGAGGAAGGAAGCGCCCCCTGCTCCTGAGAACCCCGCCCCCACTCCCTTCCCCTTAGAGGCATGGAGGGGGGGTCCCTGCTCCCCGCCCCCCACCCCCACTGCCCCGTGCATGAATGAATGAATGGGTTCCTCTCGGCACTCTGCACAGCACTCCACTACCGTTCCCATGGCGTCCAGGTCAGTGCTCGCTCGTGCTGGGGTGTGTGTGTGTATGTGTGTGTGTGTGTGTGTGTGTGTGTGTGAGCATGACAGAGATGGAGGGAGAGAGGCAGCGTGTCAGTCTATCTTTGTCTCCTGGGAGGGGGGGACGGGGGCACCCTGGGGGGGTCTAGTGAGCAGCGGAGGGTCTGGCTGGTCGCCCAGGAGAGGCAGAAGTGCATCCGCAGCCCGTGTTGTTTGCTCCTGTTCTGTGCTCAGGGCTGACATCATACTCCTGATGCCTCAGTCTCTCTCTTCCGGTTTCATTTCCCCCCCCCCCCCCCATTCCTCCCTCTCTCCCTCACAAGGAGCACCGTGATGCCACACTTGGGGGCCTAGGGATGTGATTGTGTGTGTGTTGGTGGGGGGTGGGGGGTCCCCTCAGCCTGGGAGACTTGTGGAGTGGCCTCTTGGAGCAGACGGCGAGGGCTGAATTAGCAGTGCGTCATGGAGCGCTGGCTGAGGGGGGGGGGGGGGGGAGGAGGTATACACATCAGACCATGTGCGGCTCTTCCCCGCCCACTCTGAGCTCTGGGGTCTCCCTCCCAGGAGGTGGCCACAGAGGGCTTTTCCAGAGGGGACACCCCCGGGAGCAGTGGGGATGGAGGGACGATGAGGAATCCGGCCCCCTGGAAGCAGGTGAGAGGGGAGGCAGCGGCTCCCGGCTCGGGGAGAGAAAGGATTTTATTCCGTGGCATTCGGCTCTGAGATTTGCCATGTGTCTTCAGAAAATAGATACCCAGCGACCGGCCCTTCCTCCCACACTCCTCCTCACATTGTTGGTTCTGCGCCTGACTGGGACGAGGGAAGGGAGCGAGGCGGGGGGCGTGGATCTTTGCTAGAAATCTGCTTCTGGGGGGTGCCCCCCTCACGCCATTGCTCTGTATCCTTCCCCACCTAGCCTGGAGTGACAGGCATGATGCCCACCTTTGCCTTGGGGAACATTCCACAAGTCCTGGGGAACGTGCTGGTCCTGGAGAAATGGAAGTTTGTGGGGGGCTGCCGGTTGTCGGGGGGGCAGGCGAGTGTTGTCAGCAAAGCCTCGGAGCACCAGCCTCTCTGGGCCTCTGCTGACCCTCCTGAGTGCCCTGGCATGTGGGATAGCTGTCGCCCTGGGAACTCTGGGAAGTACGAGCACCTTCCTCAGCGCTGTGTGGTAGGGGGATGTCAGCTCGTCAAAAGGGTCTTTTCAAGGTCATGTCCTGCAGACCAGGGCTTGGCCTCCCGTGTCTGGCCAGGACTAGAGAGGAGACGCTTCAGGCTGCATGGGCCTCACACTGTCCCAGCGCCTTGCCTCTGCCCTGGTCATGCAGAGAGCCCAGGAACCATCTGGGGTCACACTCACCTCACAAGGTTCCCAGGGAAACTGGGCCTGTGGGCTCTGAAATGCTCACTTCACAGAATTTTCACGTCCTAAGATATTCTTTTTGGGTGTTTGGTTGGTTGGTTGGTTGGTTTGCAGCCACCTAAGAAATGCAGAACCATTCTTGGCTTGGGCCTGTGGGTTGTTGTTTATTGGCTCACCCCAAATTCCCCCGCCCCCCATCGCCTGATGGGGAAATTCTGATTGTGAGCAGTCTGAGGTCTCCCTGGGAAGGTGTGAGGGCACGGGCAACCTTTGCTGGACACGTGGTTACACACGGACCTGCTCTCTACTTCCGCTGTTGGACAGATCAGGCCAATATCAGTGCTCTTAATGGTCTTACATGTGTGAGTCAAAAGGGAGGGTCCAGGGAGCAAGAGTTTGGACTCGGGAAAGACATTGGCTAAGGACTTAATTTCTCTAAGTCAGAGACGTTCTTGGGGTGTGGGTGTCCCATGGCTGTGAGCTCCTGTCCTGGAAAGTGTGCGTGAGGGCCGAGAGACGGGAGCTGGCCGCCTCCCCCTGGAACTGGCGTTTGGGTGGGACAGAGGCCGGGGCCGTGGGGGGGGGGGGGGGCTTCCCTGCAGAGACGCCTGCCTGTGCCACGTGCTCTCCCCTTCCTCCAGGCAGTAGCCGGAGATCGTCAGAGCCATGACTAATCCCACACTCCCCTGATTCAGAAGATGACTCCAAAAATATATGTTTGCACCGATTTCCGAAGCACACAGTGATGGTTCTGCTCTATTCTGGGCTCGTCAGACCCCTTCTGTGCTGTACCACAACTATTTCTGGGAATCGCGGTGGAAGGGGGATCAGGATGCCTGGAATCCTGTCAGAGGCCAGAGAAGCCCCCCGCTCCCCTAGGGTTCTGCCCCTGCACCCTGAGGGACTAGAGCCTTGCAGAACCAGTCTGCTGAAAAGGACTCAGTTTCTCCTTTGCCAAGGAGGTAGAAATATAACCTGTGTTAGGAAGCCACAGGAAGCAGTTTTATCTCAAAGAAGTTGCTTAAGGAGAAGCACCCTTCATTAACATCACTCGGTGCGTGGCCCCAGCAAACACTTGGGAGAGAGGTAGAGGCAGTGATGTTGACCTACTGAAGCAAGTGAGAGAAAGCAGGATTATTCAAAGACAAGAGGATCGAGTGCTGGCCAAGTTACAGCGGAGAAACCCTCAAGTGCGAGGAAGCTAGATTTATTTCTGAAAGTGGGGTATAAAGGAATCGGGGCAGTAGCTCAAACGTGGAGCACTCTCCTTGCACGTTTGAGGCCCTCACTCTGATTCCCCGCACCACCAACAAAAAGGCCCTGAGCATCCTTAAGAAATCTGTTCCTGGGGCTGGAGCGATAGTACGGCAGTAGGGCATTTGCCTTGCATGCAGCCAACCCGGGTTTGATTCCCAGCATCCCATATGGTCCCCCGAGCACTGTCAGGAGTCATTCTGAGTGCAGAGCCAGCAGTAAGCCCTGAGCACAGCCGAGTGTGACCCAATAAGAAAAAGAAAAGAAATCTGTTTCTTTTCATCGTGCAGAATGGTCCCGTGGGGGCAGGGAGCAGTGACTTGAGTTTGGATCAAGGAGCTCAGGGTTTGTCCAGCAGAGCCCAGCTGGGCAGAGGGGGCTGCCTGCACATCCCCTTCGCCCTGGCTCTCCCCCTGTGCCTGTGTGATGTCCAGCTGTTAAGTCAGACAGGGCTGGGCTTGGCTCCCCGCGGGCCTGGGAGGGCTTGCTGAGCGCCTGGCTCTGCGGAGAGTCGGGGAATACCTCTCTGAGCAGGGAGCACTGAGGCCATCCTCCCGCTGCGTGCTCCCACCTCCTCCCCGAGCACCCCCAAGCCGGCCGTGCTGGTCCCCTCTAACCCGCAGGCCACCCAAGCAGAGGGGAGGTTAGGGCTCTGAATTGGTCCCATGGCCCAGATGGCTCTTGTGTCTGGCCGGGTCCTTTGCCCAGTGCATGCCCAGGGACACTGTACCCTGGAGTCCCCAGCCGCACCCCTATATGCTCCCTGCTCTCTGCGGATGCGGCATGCAGGCCACATGCAGCCTGGCCACATGGAGCTGCCGCAGGTCCCCCACCTCCCTGCTGCCCCCCTTGCTGATGGGGAGCCCAGGGATGGGGACAGAATCTTGGCAGGAGTTTGTCACTCATCAGTCTCCCTCCAGAGGGGGTATCCTTCGCAGCAGGTGCCCGAGTGTCACCGGGCACGGCACACGGACCGTGGGTGACAGCTCAGGTCCACTGGCCTACCCGGTGGCTGTCTTTCTCCCGGAAGAGAGGGTGGGGGTGTGAATGACGCCCTGAGCTCCCCGCGGGCCCCTCCGGGCTCTCGAGTCTCCCACTATCTCCCATGATTTATTGAATGGAATGAATCATCGTGAATGACAAGGCTGTGGTGGTTCATGATTGAGTTTCAGGGTCACAGTGTTTGAGTGTCCGTCCCTTCATCAGTGCCCGCTTCTCCCTAACCATGTCCCCAGTTTCCCTCCTGACCCCCAGCCTGCCTCTCTGGCAGACACTTTTTCCTTTTTTCCCCTCATAGTCACGACCTTTTGCAATACTGTTACTAAGAGGGTAGCAGGCATCTCACTTCACCCCCACTCAGCACCCAGGTCTGGTCCAGAGTGACCACTTTCCTCCATCCTTCTAGTGGTCCCTTCCCAGACCTCCCGTCCTCCCCGACTGGGGCATCTTCCCACCAGGACCCGCTCTCCTGCCCTTCATGTCTATTGTCTTTTCATCACCTCAGTAGCTCTTTTCTTGTTATTTGTTCTTGTTTTTTGGGGGGTTACACCTAACAGTGCTCAGGGCTTACTCCTGGCTCTGCATTCAGGGATCACTCCTGGCAGGGCCCGGAGGACCCTATGGGATGCCGGAGATCAAATCCAGGTCAGCCACATACAAGACAAGCGCCCTTCCCTGCTGATTTGGTCCTTTTAACTCCTCACCCTAGCAAAGTTCGGTTAGAATCACCGGACAGACCCAAGCACTCCAGTATACAGAATGATAAAGTGCTTTTTCCCAAGGGCAGATGGCAGACAGCTCAGGGATTGAAATTCATGTGCTTGGTGTCTCGACTCGTGAGTGACCAACCCACAGAAGAATCTGGGTGTGATGTCATATCTCAGTTTTCCCGGATCAAGAAGTCAGAAAAAGAATGAATGAGCAAGTCTTCCAGGAACGCAGACTGGGGTCAGCTTAAGGAAGAACTGGGTGACAGAGCATCCGAACCAGGGTGAATGGTTTGCAGAGTCATTCCATTGTTCTGGAAGCAGGATGTGTGAGTCCAGTATGTGCCAATCATGGACCTCCTGGAGGCCCTGTGGAGTGTTCAGCTCAGTGAGAAATTATGGCACCAAACCCCAGAGTATTTCAACTCCTCATTGGTGCCGGGAAGAAGAAAAGCAGTGTGATGTGCCCGTGATGAGCCCAGGTCAGGGGGCCTCTGCCACAGTCCTTCTAGGTAACCTGCTTCAGCAACCTGGAGCTTTGACCTGAAGTTTGAAAAGGAAGCAGGATTGAAAACGCCAAGCATTCCATTTCAGAACAAAGGACCAGAATGGAACAACTCCAAGATGAATCCTGGTCAAGGCTGAGCTTGGTGTGGTCAAGGAGCAGAAAGAGTCAGATCTGTGGGGCTGGAGCGATAGCACAGCGGGAAGGGCTTTTGCCTTGCACGCGACCGACCCGGGTTCAATTCCCAGCATCCCATATGGTCCCTGAGCACCACCAGGAGTAAGTCCTGAGTGCAGAGCCACAAGTAACCCCTGTGCATCACTGAGTGTGATCCAAAAAGGAAAAAAAAGTCAAATCTGCAAGAGGGAGGAAGGGGGTGAGAGGAAGTGGAGGGGCAGGTATCTGGGCCTGGGTTCCGGAAGCAGCAGCAGACAGGAAGCAGAATGGAGTTGGTGTGGTCAGGGGCTCTGTGTGTGTGTGTGTGTGTGTGTGTGTGTGTGTGTGTGTGTGTGTGTGTGTGTGATTCTCATACAGGTTCGTGGATTTCTTTAGCCCTTTCGAAGGCTGTCACAGTTTGTTCCTCTTCAAAGAGTCCATAGAGATAACAGGAGCCTGGTAGAACCCAAATAAACTGATTTTGTTTTTGAAGGCAGGGGGAAAAGTGGGTCAGGCTGTTTTGGCATTTCAAGCATGGAGTTCTGGTTCTGTTGCAGGCCCTGGTCTCCATGGAAATGAAAAATAGTGTTTGTCATGCCTGCTCCTGTATTGAATTCCAAACTCTGGGCCCAGCAGAAGCTGCAGGGAGCGGGGAAGTAGATGCACGGAGGCTGGGCCTCGGTGGCGAGAGCCTTGCCCTGCCCTTCAGCTCTGACAGAGGGGCCAGCCATTTCTGCCCGTCTCCCATCGTGCACCCTGCCACTCTCTGGACCAGCCCACATCTGATGGGAAACCCAGTTCTACTGTCTTTGGCCCAAGATGGTCCCTGGACCTCAATCTCATTAACTGCTGCTTAACGAACAAAGTCTCGGTTAGAATGTTCCCCCGTGCCCCGGGGTTGCGCCCAGTCTGCAGTCAGCCCTCAGGCGATGGTCCTGAGACTAAATTCGCTGGCTGGCTCCAGCGGTTTGGATGGGTGCTGCCACCGTATCCCCCTCCCCTCATAAGAATTTCTTTTAAAACTTCCCAGAGGGGGGCTGGAGTGATAGCACAGCGGGTAGGGCGTTTGCCTTGCACGCGGCCTACCCGGGTTTGATTCCCAGCATCCCATATGGTCCCCTGAGCACTGTCAGGAGTGATTCCTGAGTGCAAAGCCAGGAGTAACCCCTGAGCATCGCCAGGTGTGACCCAAAAAGCAAAAAAAAAAAAAAAAACCCTTCCCAGAGTTCCTTGAAGCTGATGTGGAAGGAGAAGAAGGGGTCAGTTACGGCTTGTTGGCCTTGGGGCACGCTCGGAGAATCTACGGTCATGTGGGCTGTTGAATATGGGGACCAGTGAAGGACAGAGTGCAGAGAGGGTGGGGTTCTGGGCCATCGGGGACACTGTGAGCCCCTCTGGGTGACCGGGGATCCCTGGGTCCCTGGAGGCTTCTCTTTGTGTGTGCCAGTTCCGGGCAGTCCTCTGATTACACCTTTTTGGTTCCAACTTTCGGACCACCTGTGTCCCAAGATAACCTGTGTACTTCACCCCGCAGTTTGGCATGGAAGGTCCCCATGGGATTTCAGCAAGGATCCCTACCCCCTGGGCCGGGGCTCGGAGTAATATGTGACGCTTAAGCTCTGGCCCTGGTGGCAAGTGGCTGTTCTCCACGGGACTCTGCACTTGGCGCAGAGTAAACTTTTTTTGGGGGGGGTAAAGGCCCTCCCGTTGATCATCGATTTGCTCGAGCGGGCCCAGTAACGTCTCCATTGGAGACTTTTGTTGTTACTGTGTTTGGCATGTCGAATATGTCACGGGGAGCTTGCCAGGCCCTGCCGTGCGGGCGAGATACTCTCGGTAGCTTGCCGTGCTCTCCGAGAGGGGCGGAGGAATCGAACTCGGGTCGGCCATGTTGGCTGCGTGCAAGGCAAACGCCCTACCACTGTGCTATCACTCCAGCCAGAGTAAACTTGAAGAGGAGGGAAATGCCGTCCAGGGTGCTGCTCCGAGCATTCTCAGGCGTGCCCACCTGCAGACTGAGCAGCGGAGCAAGTCAGTGAGGCCGAGTGTCTCTCCTAGACGCCACCTGGGAACCACAGTGAGACAGGAGGGCCCCGGTCCCTGCCCGCAGAGAAGGAGAGGGTAGGGTCCGGCCCTGCGCACCCTCAGGCCTTGCCCGTCCAGGTCCAGTGTCCTGGAGGATGTGCAGACAGACGGGTGGGGAGGGGAAGTCACCGAGTGAGTTTCCTGCTTTGCTCTAAGGAGGCGGGCCCAGGGGAGCTGGGGGCATGGCTGGGGATTACTATTTACCCACTCCTACCCCACCCTCCAGAGCTTTAGCTGGAGTGTCCTGCCCATCTTCCTGGCTTTAGGTTTGTTTTATGAGGGTGCAGAGAAAATGCTAAGTGACCAGCAGGAATTCAGAGCTGACAAATCATTGGTGGACAGACCAACCCAGGGATGCTGTATGTAAATGTCATGCAAATGTTATGCAAATTCACCTGCCATCTTCCTGTCTCCGGTACTTGACAGGGGTGCGGTGGGGTGGGGAGAAACAGAGGTAGAGTCCCATGGCCGTTTGCAGGGCACATACAGAGCCTGTCTACAGGACTCTCGAGATGATTGGGTGGGGGTTTTGATCCTGCATTCCGGAGAAGGGAACTAAAGCCTTCTTTATGATAATTTGCAGCTCATTCGTGCCTATGGAACATCTATTCTGTATCAGGCCGTGGGCTCAGTTTTACTTATTTGATTGCACACAATAGATCTTTTCTGGAAAATGAGCTCCGAGGCCAGGACCACACAGCCTGTGGTCGGCCTGGGCACCCCCCCAACCCTCTGCCCACTGCCATGGCACAGACAGGCAGAGGGTAGTGTCCCGGAAGACTCCACTCACCAGGAAGTGCTGCGTTCAGAGCTGGCTCCCCGCAGGTCCAGCCCGGGGCCTTCCCTGTGGGCCTGGCCCTGGAATATCAAGGCAGGAGGCAGCGTGCAGGTGTAGGGAGGCGGGGCGCCCATCTGACGGGGTTCACCACCCTCTGCCCTGCAGGACAGGTGGAGGAGCAGAGGAGGGCCCAGGGCAGTCTCTGAAGCAGAAACGATCGATTCCCCCGAGGACAAACAAGTGCCCCAAATGAGGAACGAGGGGGACAGCAGATGACCATTGTTCTGGGCATAGGGTTCTCAGAAATGAACGGCTGACTGGGCACGGCGCTGACTTGCTGCCAGGTCCGCCTGCGCTCAGCACAGGCGGCTTCCTGGGGCGAGCTGGCAGACGGGTGCCCCAGGCAGCCTGTGTGCCACCAGCCACCCCAGTCGTGGCAGAAGGATTCTGGGGTCATCTGGGGGCAGAGACCTCAGACAGGAGCGGGGAAGGGCACGGCTGCCCCCTGCCTTCCCCAGAGTGGGCTACAGGGAGTGTGGTACCTTTCTCCTGGGGAGAGGTGAGAGGTGAGGATGGCGGTGAGGATGGCAGGGTGTGTCCTGGGCTCTGGCAGATTCCTTGGTATCACGCGGCTTCATTTTAGTTTTGGTCCAGTCCTCCAGGGATAGACTCAAAGGTCCTGGGCCCGCCAGGCATGCGCCCAGCCCTGACCCCTGATTTCTCTCTCTCTCTCTCTCTCTCTCTCTCTCTCTCTCTCTCTCTCTCTCTCTCTCTTAAACCATATGGGATACCGGGGATTGAACGCAGGTTTACCGTTTGCAAGGTAAACACTCTACCCGCTGTACTATCACTCCGGCCACTCCTGATTTCTCTTGATTTCTTTATTGTTACCTTTCGGTTTGGGGACCACCCCCGGCGGTGGTCAGGCGTTCCTCCTGGCTCTGCACTCAGGAGTAACTCCTGGCAGGGCTCGAGACGACGAGGTGCTGGGGATTGAACCCAGGTCGGCTGGGTGTGAGGCAAGCGCCCTCCCTGCTGTGCTGTATCTCCCGCCCGCCCCCCCAACCCTGGCTCTCTTTCTTTAAACCTGGTGTCTGCCATGCTTTTTCAGACCTTTGTCCACGCTTGTGTTTGTCTTTTAGGGAGGACATATTCTCACTTTTCCTTCTGTCGTGGCCACTTCTTTTTTTTTTTTTAATCTTTATTAGTGAAACACCATGAGGTACAGTTGTAGACTTACAAATTTCTGTGCTTGGGTTTCAGTTATACAATGATCGGGTACCCATCCCTCCACCAGTGCCCATTTTCCACCACCACTGATCTTAGTATCCCTCCCACCCCCCATCCCCCCTATTCCACCCTGCCTCTGTGGCAGGGCGTTCCCCTTTGTTCTCTCTCCCTTTTGGGTGAGTGGCAATCATGTTCGGTCTATAGTTGCCGTGGCCACTTCTAACTGCACAGTGGCTTTGCCTACTGACTGACCTCCCCTGCTCCCAGCCCAGGTTCAGGGGCCTTGAGCACGCCTTTCCTGATGTCTTCCTCCTGCCTTGTTCCCTCTGCTTGCTCTGTGTCCCTTCCCCCTCCCCGCCCCCACTTCAGTGCTTCTGTGAAGATGGGGGGAGGGGAGCGAACCTTCCTGGCTCTTCCCAACCCACACGCCCCAGCCCAAGAAGCTGCCCTTTCCAGCCAGTAGGAACACGAGGCCTGCTTGCCTCCGGGTCTCTGGAGATGGGGAGAAACAGAGACCCACAGACAACATCGCCGCCCTGCCCGGGGAAGTGGCCTCTTATTAGGCTTCTTGGTGTCAGGTTGATTGTTGAACCCATCGATCCTAAACTCTGGAACTTCCAGGTGCCCACTCCTTCAGTAACCATCTTCCTTTCCTTTCTACAGTAAATCCAAGGTTGCTCGCAGCTTTATAAATCTTAGGATTCTAGGGTTGGAGTGATCATCCAGTGGGGAGGGAGTTTGCCTTGCATGCAGCCGACCCAGATTCAATCCCCGACATCCCATAGGGTCCCCCAAGCATCGCCAGGAGTGATTCCTGAGTGCAAAGCCAGGAGTAAGCCCTGAGCATTGCTGGAGTTTGTGGCCCAAAACTCCAACCCTGTACCTCGTAAAAAAGAGCACTTAAGATCTGACGTTGTTCCGTCCGTTGATGGTGGCAGGGCCTGAGTCAGGGTGTCTTCTAGTCTATTTGAAAGACCGTGCTATGTGTTAGGAGATGCAGAGAGAAGGGTTTGTTTGCTCGGGAAGACATTCGTATCCGGGACAGTGAGGTGCTGGCAGCATCGCCATCAGTTCAGGAGTGCTTTCGCTGACTTTGAACTACAAGCATTTCTTCCTGTAAAGCTGAGTTCAAGTGAAAGGGAGAAGCTTGGAGCCAGATCAAGGCTGGTGGGTACTCGGACCAACTGAGTTTTCAATATCGGTGTCATTGTTGGTTGGTGTCCCCAGAGGGGGGAAATGACGTTTCAGAGAATGAGGTGGACACGCCGTGTGAAGAGAGAGCCTGGCACCAGGGCCTGGAGCAGTGCCCGTGACTAGGGCCAGGTTCCTGGGGACAGGCTGGAGTCGGGACATTGGGGAACTGCTCCACCGTAGTTGGGAGTTCAGAGTTGACCCAATGGGAATAGGAAGTCGGAAGAGGGCAGGATGGTCATCATGCAAATTATGGGCCAAAGCCATTGGACAGTAGGAAGGGCGCTTGCTTTGCACGTGGCCGACCTGGGTTTGATCCCCAGCACCCTATATGGTCCCCTGAGCACCACCAGGAACAATTATTTTCCTGATAAACAGCTACTGAATGCTTGGATTTGAGAACAGACTCATCATCTGGGCCTGTGTCATAGCACACAGCCCATCTGTACAGCTTGAACTTGTCCCTTGATTTGTCAGTAACACAACTTGATTGATCATAATTTTGTTGTTTTTGGGGGTTTTGTTATTTTTAAAGGACTGGAGTGATAGCACAACGGGTAGGGCGTTTGCCTTGCACGCGGTCGACCCGGGTTTGATTCCCAGCATCCCATATGGTCCCCTGAGCACCAACAGGAGTAATTCCTGAGTGCCTGAGTGTATGAGCCAGGGGTAAACCCTGTGCATCACCAGGTGTGACCCAGAAAGGAAAAAAAAAGCCAGTAATATCCATTAATATCTCCTAGTTTCCTCAGGAGGTTCGATTCGATGAATTAACACTTTATAAACACTTGGCACTACTCTGGAACACCCCACAAACAAACAAACAAACCTTTCTAAGCCTTTGGCTATTTTTGTTCATATTCATAGTTTGGAGCTTCGTGGAATTGGGGTCTGTCTGAGCCGTGGGCACGAGTGGGTCATGCTCGTGCTGGAGGTTTGTTTTAGGGGCCTCAACCCAGAGCCTCATTGCATGAGGCAGATCTCTCCCGGCCCCTTTTGGGGAGGTTTGGTTCTGCCATCCTTCGGGCCAGTGCACTGGGCCCGGGGTGCACCCCCACAGTCCTTAGGCCCACGCCTTAACTCCCGACAGGACAGTCTCGAAGCTTTCATCCACAGAGACTTTAAAAAAACTTTCAGAAAAAAAGGTAGGAATTGGGACGGTCCCAGAGGCACGAGCAGACATCCCTCAGGAAAACCCAGAGGGAAAGGATGCTCCCCATCAGGGCACGAGTGGTAGAAGTCCGGAGACCGGCATAGCAGAGAGGGACGGGTGTGTAGGGCCAGGACCCTGGACCCCTTGGGGAGTAGAAGGAGACATAAGACACTGAAAGTCGCTGGGTGTCCCTGTTCTCCGTCTCGCAGAGAACTTTGGATCTCATTCTGAGGATCTCATGGCAGAAGTGTGTGCAAATAAGCAAGAAGAAGAGGGGGTGAAGAGCCCCACTTGGGAGAGAGCGTCTTAGGCAAGCATGCCGCGGCCCTGGGGCAGGGAGCAGGGGATGCTCAAGCGTGGTGGCTGTTTGCTCTTCAGGCCATGCTCTGCCTGGAACACACGTCTCGCTTCCTTATCTCTCTCTCTGCTTGCTTTCACCACTCCAGAGAAGCCCGTGTTCTCTCCTAAACATGTGCTCCCTCTCTGTTCTCTCTCCTCGCATTTTTTCCAAAGAAGTTTTGTGTAATAAAAACTCTCTTGCTTTACCTTTTTTCTTTCTTTTTTCTTTTTTTTGTCACACCCAGCGATGCTCAGGGCTTCCTCCTGACTCTGCACTCAGGAATCACTCCTGGCGATGCTCAGAGGACCGTATAGGATACCAGGGATCGAAACCGGGTTGGCCGCATGCAAGGCAAAAGCCCTCCCCGCTGGACTATCACTCCAGCCCCTCTCTTGCTTTTCTTGAAAAGCACATGAAACAAATCAAAAGGGAGCTTGGTAGAAAGCGTTGATTGGGATGTAGCAGCTCAGGGTCGATGGGATGAGGTGGGATACACAGTTCCCGGCTGAGACCCTGGGATGCTCTGGGCGCCAACCTCAGAGCCGGAGGCGAGGAGGAAAGATGACACGCTCGTTTTTGAGCCTCGGAGGGGTTGGGGAGAATTTGTTGGGAAGAAATTTCCACTCGGCAGTTAATCTGGGGCTGACACCGACAGGTGTCACCGGCAGAGGCATGCTTCACTTCCCATCGAGTTAAAGACCTAGAAAGTGGACAGTGCAGGACCCCCTCTCCGTGGGGGAGGGTCTGCGTGCTTAAGGAGCCCGAGAAGAGAGTGGCCGGGTGGGAGGAAGGCGAGGACGGGGACGCTCGGGAACAGCATGGCCGATGGCCTCCTGCGCAGGGCTGAGGGGGACAGTGCCCTGGAAACTTTATGGCTGATGTTGAAAGCAGAAGTTCTGCCTCCTGGGGCAGTCCGGAGAGGGCCCTCGACCGTGAGGGACCCTCGTGGACATCCAGGGTGAGATTCCCGCAGCCAGGGGTAGTCAGGGTGAATTGGAATTTCCGCCTACCCTTGGAGAAGACACCCTCAGTGACCAGTGCAGATCCAGGGCTGGGCAAGCGATGGACTTCCTCTCGGCCCCCACACCCGCAGATGGCCATTCCGGAAGGACAGGACCAGAGCTGAGCTGCCAGCTCAATGGGTCCGAGATGCCCGGTGTTTGGGGTCATCCATGAGCATCCGAGAAAGGCACCTGTGTGTGCTTGCAGGGGCTGCTCCCCCCCTCCTGGGCTCCCCATGATGTGACGTCACAGCCAGGAGTCTCAGGGCAACTGAGTGTGAGTCCAGGTCAGTGGGTGGAGCCATGGTGGGAAACAACAGCATTTTTTTGTTTTGTTTTGTTTTTTCGCTTTTGCTTTTTGGGTCACACCCGGCAATGCTTAGGGGTTACTCCTGGTTCTGCACTCAGGAATCATTCCTGGCGGTGCTCGGGGGATCCTGTGGGATGCCGGGCATCGAACCTGGGTCAGCCGCATACAAGGCAAACTCCCTCCCTGCTATACTATCACTCCAGGCCTCAAGAGCATTTCTGAGTAAGTTGCTCTGTGAATCCTCCCGAAGCCAGTGGCCAGTGTTCCGTGGTGGTCCATGCGGCCCTTCCTCCCCTGCCTGACTAGTCTCGGGGCTCCTTCCTGTTCTCTGGATCCAGAACCCCAGATTGATAGTTATGCTGATGCAAATAGTTCCAACGGACAGCTGAGGTCACAGCTGATCTCCATGCAAATGACGGCGTCCCTGTTCCCTACGGCAGCCTGGGACAGAGCATCCCGGCTGGACAGCCCTGGGTCCTAGGTGCTGCCTACTGGGGGTGAGGGGGTGGTGGGACCCTGGTACTCTCCACCCCTCCCCTGTCCTTCTGCAGCTTTCTGGTTAATCTTGCTTTCATTCCCATTCGCTCGCGCTCTGTCTCTATCTCTGTGTGTGTGTCTCTTTTCTCTCTCTTTCCCCCCCCCCTCATTATTGGGGGTCATATCTGGTGGTGCTCGGTGACCATATGGGTGGGAGTGGAGTCATGTGACTCCACAATCCAGCCCACGGCCTCACATGCCTGTGTGTATGTGTCTCTGTGTGTGAGTGTCTGTCTGTCTGTCTCTCTGTGTGCGCGCTGCCGCCCAGCCCCATTCCCGGCCCACCATGACTTTTTTCCCATTTCCTGTTTCCGTGCTCTCCACACCCAGCGCGCACCTGTCCGAGCAGCGTTCTTCAGCCTTTCACACCTGCGGACCAGCTGGGTCCTGTGTCCCGCAGCCCTGCAGTGAGAACCAAGGCCGGGGACAGTGGGCCTTCCTGCACGTGGTCTGGACCAGTGGCTGAAGACCACTGTGTCTGATGTCTGAGCCCCGTCTCTCTCCTCCTCTCCATCTCTCTGCATTGACACACTCTCTCTCTCTCTCTCTCTCTCTCTCTCTCTCTCTCTCTCTCTCTCTCTCTCTCTCTCTCTCTCCCCTGCATCCCTTCTCTTCCAGTTGTGTTCAGTGCACAGGCAAAATGGCAGAGAAATACCCAGAGATCCCGTAGTCTTGATGTGTGTGCGTGGTTTGGGTGTGGTGGGTGGTGCGAGGTTGGACAGGCACCTGAAGGGAAGAGGCACAGACTAGGAACCACACGTGGCCACCCCGGCGGGCACCAGCAGGGCTTCGGAGGGAAACAGCAATCAGCTCATAGGGCTGGCAGCATGCGTATGAGATGTTTTTGAAAGTGGGGCGATTCCTGGTTTTGTGTGCTTTTGTTTGGGGGACACACTGAATGATGCTCGGGAATCACTCCTGGTGGTGCTGGGGGACCCTATGGGATGCTGGGGATCGAACCCGGGTCGGCCACATTCGTGCAAGGCAAACGCCCTCCCTGCTGGACTATCTCTCTAGCCCCTGTTTGTATCATCTTACTATCCAGTACCTCCCAAACAAAATGTAGACACTGAACTTGCGTGTGACATGTGCTGATGATCTCCAAGGGGAGGTTTCCAGCCCTTCTGGTTTGCATCTGGGCCTGCCTGAGGCTCACGGCTCCTTCCCCTTCTGCCCATGGCGCTGGGCGCCCTCTCCTGGCCAGCGGCGGTATGACAGCGCAGTCAGCCTGCAGGGTCTCCCAGTTTCTCCCTGGCCCCCCACCCCCACCCCCAGCTGAGTCTGGGACCTGGCTTAGGCCTTCAGTGACTGACCACCTGTCTCTCCTCCTCCCTCCCTCCCTCCCCCCGCCCACTCCCGCTCCCCTTTGGCCCCTGCAGCACTGCCAGTAACTCCAACCGAAGCACGCCCGCCTGCTCCCCCATCCTCCGGAAACGGTCGCGCTCGCCCACCCCCCAGAACCCGGACGGCGAAACCATGGTGGAGAAGGGCTCGGACCACTCTTCGGACAAGTCTCCGTCCACGCCGGAGCAGGGCGTGCAGCGCAGCTGCTCCTCGCAGTCCGGCCGCAGCGGGGGCAAGAACTCCAAGGTGAGCTGCGCCCTGACTCAGGGTGGGGTGAGGTCTCCCCCCATACGCAGGCTGTGCTCCCGGGGTGCTGGGGAGGGGGTCCCTGCAGGGCTGTGCCCCACTGTAGCTGGGCACAAACCCACGTGTGGCCCAGGTGACCAGAGGACAGTGCCCAGGTCTGTACATCTCGGACACCCCTGGCCAGCCCCTGAAGACAGGACGAGGGGCACTGGGTGGTCTCTCTCCCCCACCCCCAACTGCCAGCCC
Organism: Sorex fumeus; assembly: GCF_029834395.1. Taxonomy (NCBI): domain Eukaryota; kingdom Metazoa; phylum Chordata; class Mammalia; order Eulipotyphla; family Soricidae; genus Sorex; species Sorex fumeus. Next base: position 16,185,836 of record NW_026606085.1, on the reverse strand, counting down.
CCTGGAGCCCTGCTCTGGACTCACAGCCTGGGAGGGGAAGGGGCCCAGGGGCCTCCGGAAGGGGAGGGGTGGGCGCCCGCCTGGATCTGCCTTTTGATTTCTTGTTCTTCCTCTTCTTCCCACCGTCTCCCCAAACTTCTTTGCATGCATGGTCTTAGTCTCACAAGCGCCTCTCAAAAGTAAGCCACCTCTGTCTGTCCAGCTGCCCGCTGTCTGGTCGTCTGTAGTGCTCCCTGCCCCGCCCCTTCTGGCCGGTGTCCTGCTTTGGTCCCTGTCCCCAAGGCTGGCCTTGTTGCCCCCAGCAGGCAGGCTTGACGCCACTGAGGGCTCTGCCCGGTGCCCCCAAAGTCTGAGAGTAGCCCTGTCCTCCCTGCCCCGTGTGCTGCCTGCTTCCCACAGCTGCCTTGGCCTGGGAACTCCCCCCCGCCCCAGTTCCTTTGGGGACGACACCCCACCCCGCCCTGCGAAGCCACAGGTCCTGACCCTCAGTACCTGCTGCACTGGGCGGCCCCTGCTTCCTGGCAGGTGGATGGGGTCCCTGAAGTGACTGACACTCAGGAGCTTCCCCACGTCTCGCTCCTCCCTCCCCTGCCTGGACCCCGCGATCAGCCCCATACAGCAGCTGTCCATAAAACAGCCCTGGCCACTCCCTGCCTGGGCTCTCGGTGAGAGAGCAAAGGCCAGCACACACAAAGGGCCCTTGTGGGTGAGAGGACAAGAGGACCAACAGGGAAAGATGCCCCAAGGAAGGGGGTGGCGGCTGTGCTGTCAGGGAAACGTACGTGTAGGACCACCAGACTTCAGAAGGCACATGGGAGAAGGGTATGCAGTGGAGAGAGGCAAGGTCCCGGGGTGTGAAGAGGGGAGGAGGCGAGAAGGTGGCAAGGGTGAGGAGGACATGCTGCAGGGGTGAGGAGAGGAGAGAAGATTGCAGGGGTGAGGGGAGGAGGGAAGATTGCAGGGGTGAGGGGAGGAGGAGAGGCAGCAGAGGTCAGGAGAGGAGCAGAGACTGCAGGGGTGAGGAGAGGAGGGAAAACTGCAGGGGTGAGGGGAGGAGGGGAGGCTGGGGGGAGAGGAGAGACAGCTACAGGGATGAGGAGAGGAGGGGAGGTTGGGGGTGAGGAGAGGAGAGAAGGTTACAGGGGTGAGGAGAGGAGGGAAGACTGCAGAGGTATGAAGAGGTGAGAGTAGATGTCTGTAGGGGTGAGGAGAGAAGGGAAAGCTGGAGGGCAGAGGGGAATGACAGGTTGCAGGGGTGAGAAGGGAGGCGGATGGGAAGGCTGCAGGGGTGAAGGGATGGCGTCTGCATCTAGGCCACCCCACTCCCTGTCTCCAGTCCCCCTGGTGGCAGGTAACCTCCTAGATCCTGCAACTGGAGTGCTCAGGGCTTAGCTCCACCTCCCGGGATCCGAGTCTCCGACCCGCAGTGGTGCCAACAGCCAGCAGAGGGCGCCAGCAGCTGCCTTCTGGGCTGCATGTCCCCAGCTGGTGGGTGACCAGGCCCGTCCTTCCTGTGCTGGTCAGGGCTGCTGGCCTCTCGGCAGCTTCATGCCCAGATTCTCGCAGAGCATCAGTCCTAATGTGTATGGTTTTCTTTCCAGTACGACAGACTTAAGCTGATCAAAGTAAGAAGTTTCTGTCCCCCCCATCCCCCCCGCTAGGTGTAGAGCTCGCCTGCCCCTCCCCTGCCCCCTGCCCTGTCCCCAGTCTTTGCAAGGGTGGGGGCTGCCCCAGGGGCTCCTTGCTACACTCCCGGAGACAGTAGAAGCCGCTGGGTCGTCAACCCCCCCCTCCCGCCCCCACCTGTCTGGGACCCTTCCCCCTACTCCCTTCCCCCGGCCAATCCCATGAGAACCTGGCTGCAGGCCCCCTGCCCTGTGCCCGAAGGGACTCACCCTTGGGCTCAGTCCCCAGAAAGCAGAGCCCCGGGGCTGGAGCAATAGCACAGCGGGTAGCGCGTTTGCCTTGCACACGGCCAACCCGGGTTCGATTCCCAGCATCCCATATGGTCCCCCAAGCACGGCCAGGAATGATTCCTGAGTGCAGAGCCAGGAGGAACCCCTGAGCATCATCGGCTGACTGTGACCCAAAAAGCAAAAAAATAAAAGAAGAAAGCAGAGCCCCAGGGTGGTGGGGGGGGGGGCACAGAGTGGTCCTTGGAGCTAGTGGCAACTCATACCTCTGAGCTGCCCCTCTTGGAACAGAAAGGGTCCGTGTTGCGGCCAGGGTGCAGGACACAGCTTCCCGCCAGGCATCTCTGGCGGCCACTTGGGGTGCTGAGGGACAGGGTACAGGGAGGGTCCCCCACAGCTTCCCTGGGCCCCCGTTCTTTGCCCTCCCCCCGGGGGTGGCAGGAGCGGGAGGCGCTGTGCCGGTGTCCGGCTGTGGGGTGGGGCCAAGAAAGGGCTCTTCTGAGCCACTGGCCGCCACCTCCTGCCCGTGGCCACTCACCCTCACTCTCAGCCCTCCTTGGGCCGGGTGGGCGGCCCCCTGCAGAGTCTGGCCCGGGTATGGCCATGCAGGCAGCCCAGGCCCTCCACGCCCCACCCTGGACAGGGAGACCCCAGGGCTCCCTAGTGAAGGGATGAGGGGTGACCCGCAGTCATGCTCTCCACTTGCCCCCACCCTCCCCTACTCAAACTCATTGACAGCCCAGGCCTGAGGCAGGGGCCCCTACACCCCACCCGGCCCGGGAGGACCCCAGCCTGCCCCTAGGGAGGGGAGGGTCTGCCCTGTCTGCCCCCCCCCCACCCGCTTCCCTAGCGGGGGTGTAGGATGCTGTCCTCACCGCCTTCTTCCCTGAAGCATCACAGTCACCCCCCAGAGTGGGGTGGGGGGGGCCTGGCGCTGGACTGGCCCCCAGTTGCGATGGGGCACAGGAAGCTGAGGAGGGCCTTCGCATGTGTGCCCACCTTCCTGCCCTCGGCTTGGCCAAGCCCCGTGGAACCCCTCTGCCCTCACACCCCAGAACACCCCCCCCCCCCCGCCTTCTACACGGACTTCCGGCCAGGGCCCCCTGGGGACATGTCTGAGACGCCCGGAACACATCTCCCCCCCCCACACCCCCCACCCCAGGCCCGAAGAACCTGCCCCCCACGCCCCCAGGTTCTGGGCACTGCTGCTGCCGCCCTGGGCGGCTTCCGGCATGCGCTACCCCCCCGTGCTCCTTTCGGGGATGCCTGGAGAAAGGAGTGGCCGAGTGGCCAGGGGGGCCCCGCGCTACCCCCTCTGCTGTGTGTGTGCCCGCACCCGCGGCCGGCTCCACTGACCCTGCCTTCCTCTCTTTGTCCTTGCAGAAAAGCCAGAGCTGGTATAACGTGAGTACCCCCATCTCTCTACTTGGGGATGTGGGCGGGTGGGCAGTGGGGGGGGGGCGGGGGGAGAAGCGGGGAGCAGCCCCCAGCCACTGTGGGCATGGTGGGGGCAGGGGCGTGGGCAGCTGCTGAGCTGGGGGTCCTGCCGGGGAGTTGGGACCAGGCCCCGGGTCACAGGGTCCTGAGGCAGCGACTTCAAGCCCGAGATTCTGGCTCTCGGCATCCCGGGGACGTGTGACAGTGTCGTGCCCTGCCCGAGGCCCAGGGTGGACGGCTGCTGTACCCCGTGGATTCAGCACAAGCCACAAAGATGGGTGTCCACCACCTACTGAGGGCAGCTCCTGGCCTACGTGCTGACCAGCTCTGCCCACTTCCTCCTTTGCAGCCTCTGTCTCTGATGGACTCGGGGTCACCCAGCTCTCCATCCCACTCCTCCTCCTCGGCCTCTCTGTGTCCCACCCCAGTCCTCTTCCTGTTCCCTCAGGCCCCCACCTGGCCCCTGTCCACTTGTCCTCCGTCCACTGTCCTGCCCACTGGTTCCTGTCCACTGTCCACTGGCCCCTATCCCCTGTTCACTGTCCTCTGGCCCCTGTCCAGTTTTGCCTGCCTACTGTCCTCCGTCCACAGCCCCTGCCTCTGTCCCCCGCCCTCCATGAGGCCGCAGGCTTCCCGGCAGGCAGTCCTGAGAAGTCCATGTACCACTTTTGCCCACCTGCTTCCTGCTGGCTGCTGCCCTCGGGGTACCACTTGGTCCCAGCACCCAGTGTTTGCCCTGTTGTTAATGTTTAGCCCAGGACCAACTCCCCGGGCACAGCCGCCCTGCCCCGCCCTGCCCTGCTGTGGGAGGAAGCGCAGGGTCGGGCTCTGCCCCCCTCAGGTTATCTTCCCCGCAGCCCCTCCCACCCGGTTGGCCTCATTGTGGCTCCAGGAAGAGCCACCAACGGTCGCCCAGAGAGGATGGCCCTGGGGCAGGCTGGCGGGGCACGTGTGCACGCGCTGATGGTTCCAAATGGCCTGGGTGCCCACTGGCCGCAGAGCCCAGGACCTGGGGAGGACCTTGGCGCCCCCTTGCCCTGTTGCCTTTCTGAGTTGTTGAAAGTCCGTGTGGGGTCACGTCAGGTCAGCTAGACCCCCAGGACGAAAGAGTCCCTTGTGCCCAGGTGGGGGGGGGTGCTGCCCTCCCTGGATGGGGACACCACATGTGGCAGGCTCTCCTCATCCCAGCTGCCCTGGTGCCCGTCCCTCCTGGGTCCCCGGGCCCCCGACGCCCATCCTTGCCTTTTCTTGGGCTCCGTGTCTGGTGCGATGTGGTGCCAGGTCCGAGGGACTCCTTGGCAGTCCTCGGGGGAAGGGGCACCCCCTGGCTCTGTGGGCCCCCACTTCCGCCCACGTCCAGGGAGCCTGGACTGACTGGTGGATGAGCGGTCGGGGCGGGGGGGGGGGGGGGGTAGCGTGTGTGTCCCAGGCTGCCTGGCATCACGTTTCAGATGTCCTCATCCCAGCTATGCCCTGGCGTGGCCTAACTCCCCGCCCCCAGTGGTGCCCGGCCTCTTGCTGAGGGTTACTGCAGGCCGTTGGCCGGGGCATCTCCCAGACCCTGTAACTTGAAGCATGTGCGGGGCCAGGCCCTGCCCACCCGCCCTTCTCCCTCCCTCCCTCCCCCCCCTCCCATCACAGGGCCTCGAACAAAGAAGCCGTTTGCTGGTCAGCCAGGAGGAGCAAGGGTTGGGGAGAAGGATGTGTGGGGGGGGCCAGGCCCCTGGGAGGGACGTGACTCATCACCCAACGCCCGCCCTGTGCCCGCTGTACATTGGCCGAGGCCGCGTCAGGGAACGGGCCTGGGGGAACCCCGGATGCAGCTGCAGAGTGAGAAGGAGCCCGGGGCCACCACGTGGGGGTGACCAGTGAGCGGACCCGCGCCCTGGCTGGCCACAGCCGCTGTCCTGTGCACCGGGACCAGAGTCGCCCTGGGCGGAAGGACCGGCCACCCTTGGCCCACCCGGGAGCCAAGCGGGACAGAGCCGCTGTCGCTGGCCGGCCGGCCGCCGACCACACCCTCCCCGGGGGACAGCTGCAGGACGACAGGGAACCGCCGGCCACGGCCCCTCCGCTTCCCGGCCCCTGGCCCTGCCCGCATGCCCGGGCCAGTGGACAGGCAGCCATGGAGCCCCTGGCGGAGTCCGACGTTCCTTGGCACTTCCCTCCCCCAGAGCAGGACGGCCCGGCCCGCGGCTGGTACCTCAGCCAGCTCGCAGGCGCTTGCTCCGAGCCCATCTGGGACTGGCCCGGGTCCGAGCACATCCCAGCCGTGAGTGTGCGCTACTGCCCCCTGCCCACTGCCCCAACCCTGGCCTGCCCTGACCCGAAGCCCTTTGGGCACTTTGAGTCCGGGAGCCTCGCTCAGCTCGGGGTGGGGAGAGGTGGAGCGGGGAGGGGGGAGCAGCAGAGGTGAGGCGCAGTCTCTGGGGGTCCATGGGCGAGCTCAGTGTCTGCTGGCATCTAGTGCAGCTGGGGCCCCTGTCCCGGGGGAGGGGGCGAGCTTTGCCTGCAAGCCTTGTGGCCCAGGGCTGAATCGTGTCCCGATCCCCCGGTCACAGCTTGTTCCTCCAGTGGGAAAGACGCGGTGTGTCTCCCTCCGGTGTGGGGACAGCAGCCAAACCCCTGCCCCCTCTCTCTGGGGGCCCTCATTCTTGGTTACCATCAAATCTACAGAAGTTCAGGGAGGGGGCAGGGAGGGGCCATGAGGAATTAATAGCATCTCAGCTTCGGGACTTTGCTGTCAGCCAATAGAGACCCAGCAGACCCGTGGAGTCCTGGGGTTCCCTGTCGCAGCGTGTTCCCTGCCGGGGTCCCCCGCGGCTTCCATCTGGCCCTGAGTGGTTGCCTGGCACCATTCACGCACCGCGACCCCCAGCCCTGTGTAGGCTGCCCGGCTCCGAGCTGGGCTTCTCATGTGCGACCACCTTGGGGAGTGAAGCCAACAGGGGACAGGGCCCTGGGGGTCAGGTGGATTCTGGGAGGCCAGAGGCATCGTGTTCAAGGCGCTGTCCTCCCCGGGAGCCCCCCGATGCCCTTTGCTTCTTGCCGGGCCCAGGGGTTGCTGCCATCGGCACGTCTGCAGTGGAGCCTGGCCCCGGGGACGGTGGCGGGCCGCAGTGCCAGAACAGCTCAGAATACACTGAAGCAGACGTTGGAGATTCAGCTCAGGGCTGGGGGATCCGGTGGCATGGCAGCCTCTGGCCAGCGTGCGTGAGACCCGGGGTCTGGGCGCCGCAGTCTCTGAGCGCAAAAAGACCAAGTAAAATTCAAGTAAAGTCTAAAATAATTCTAAGCGCTCTTGCTCACACTCCCTGCCTCCCTCTGCGCCCCCCACTCCTCCCTCCCCGTTTCTCCCTCTCCGGAAAGCCTCGAGGGAGACCTGTGTCAGCCTCCCCCACACCTCCTCCCCACGCCCCCCAGAACTCCTGAGGCTCCTGCCTGCTCTTGCCAGAAGCTGTTGGGCCACTTCACTTGAGGGGGGGTGGTCATCAGCCTCACTGTCCTCTTGGCCCTTTTGACCAAGAATGTCAGAAAGCCAAGAGCGACCGTCCCGAGCTCATTTGCTGGTGGATGCCCACGGCCGGGGGCGGGGAAGGGCCATCCTGTTTGTCCTCATGGCCAAGGCCACCAGCCACTACATGGGCTCGGACAGGGCAAGCAGACACGCTTGGCCGTGCCGGGGACAAGCTGGCTGGGCATGGGGCAGGGCGAGGGGAGGGGCCCTTCCATCACGGAGCCCTTGCCTTTGCTTTTGTTCTTGTATTCTGCATCGTGGAGCTCAGAAAAGGCAACTGGGGGATCAGGGAGCAGGGGTGCAGCTCGGCGTCGGGCATGTGCCTCACCCGGCCGCCGTTTTGGGCCAGAGCCCCCCGAAACGACATGAGAGCAGGAGCTGGGTCTATTCAGTGGCTCCCGGCATGCCCAGGGAGGATTTGCGAGATCATTTGGAGGTTCCTTATCCCCTGGGCTACTCTGAAGGGGACCCGAGTACAAGGAACCGGGATGTTATTTTTTCCGGAACGAGGGTGGTGACCAAGTGAGCCAGGCAGCTCTGGGTGAAGGGAGCGGGGAGGGATGGTCTGAGCCCATCTGGTTGGGTTTGGGGGCCGGGGAGCCCCCCCCCCCCGCAGAGTGTGATGCGGCCTAACGAGTCTGATGCCACCTCCGTGGGGGGCACCAGGGCAAAGTTCCTGTACCCCGAATCCCCCCGCCCCCGATCCTGGCACCTAACCCAGCCCCTGGTGTCCTTGTGACTCTGGGCCTCTCAGTGCCAGAGCCCGGAGGAACTGCATTGAGCTTGCCCCCCCCTCCCCTCCCCGGTCCCGCAGGTGCTGAGCCCCACGTACAAGCAGAGAAATGAAGACTTCAGGAAACTCTTCAAGCAGCTTCCGGACACGGAGCGTCTCATCGTGGGTGAGCAGGGCAGCGTGTGCGTGGCCGGGCACCCGGTGGTGGTGGGTAGAGAGTGTTCAGGTGGCCCTGGGTGGGGCGGGCTCCCCCCCAACCCACCCACCCATGGACCTCTGCAGGTGGCAGGAACGCTGATTGAGTCTGGGCCCACCTCTGCCTCCAGCGTTCATCACCTTCCGCTCCCTTCTCCTTCCACGGGGCACTCCTTTAAGGACCTCTCAGGCCCTGCATCCTGGAGGGCAGCCAGGGGGAGGCAGTCAGTCAGAGGGGCTGCCCTGCCGACAGTGCTCCCAGCTCCTGAGCACCCGTCCCCCGTGTCCCATCACAGATTACTCCTGTGCGCTCCAAAGAGACATTCTCCTTCAAGGCCGACTCTACCTCTCTGAAAACTGGATCTGTTTCTACAGCAACATCTTCCGCTGGGAAACCCTGGTAAAGATCGGAGGCCGGGGAGTGCACCCCCTTCTCTCTGGTTGACGCACACTGCTCAGCTCTGGGGCAGGTCACTGACGCACACGCCCGGCCCAGGGCTGAGTGTGGGCCTGCCCTGCCCCCCTCTGCCGCCTCTTGGACGTGGAAGTGTCCCAAGAATTTGCTATTGGCGGGTGTAGGTAAATCCGTGGCCAGAATCGCTTCGAAGGCAGCAGGAGAGACCAGGGAGCGTTGACCCAAGGCTCAGGACCGGCTTCTAATTTATGGGTTCTGGGTTCTGGGCCAGCGAGCCGTGTAGTGGGGACCCATCCTGCCTTCTTATGCCATCTTCCCTTGCCTCAGAATGCAGTGAGGGAGGGTCCACTGGTCCTTTGAGTTCCTGTCCAGCACCTCTGTGGGCCGCCACTAGCCGCACAGACAGACCCTGTGCAGGATCAGAACCGTAGAAGCATGACACGAGGCTGCCTGGACAGACTCGGGGTCCTCTGGGGCCCTTGGGGAGACCCGCAGGCCCTCCTGTGCGCGCTCTGTAGTGAGGATCCAGCCTGAGTTAGGAAGCGTTGCCATGGCCCGCCCGAGCGGTGTCTCCATCTTCACACCTCCCTTCCCGCCCCCCCCCCCCACACTCTCTGTCCCAGCTGACCGTCCGATTGAAAGACATCTGTTCCATGACGAAAGAGAAGACAGCTCGCCTCATCCCCAATGCCATCCAAGTCTGCACTGACTCCGAAAAGGTAGGCACCACCCCATCCATCTGGCCAATGACGTCATGGAATCTTGGAGCACTGTACAGAAAGGGCTCTGCTCGCACAGCCACCAGAACATTCGGACTTCCCAAGAGATGAGTCTCGGGCCGGAGGGAGGGAGCCCAGCAGGGAGGACTCGGCCAGCCAGGGTTAGATCCCTGGCATCTCATAGGGTCCCCCGAGCCCACCGGGAGTGGTCCCCTAGCACAGAGTCAGGAGAAAGCCCTGAGCAGCACTGGGAGGAGCCCCCCCCAAACCCAAACAGCAGCAGCGAAGCAGAGAGCTGGGAAATGGACCATGTGCCAGAGGGAGGGGTGTTCGCCGATAAAATAGAGGATGAAGCATGTTTGTGGTCATCAGACCAAGTCAGTCTAGGGTCAGAACCGGGCCGTGTTTGTGCAGAACACAACGGATACGGCATGAACCAAGCCCTGTTGGGGACTTGGCATGGTCTGAATCTGTCTCTGGCGGGAGTCTTCTTGGGGGTCCGGACTACACCTTGCCCCACCAGGGAACCGCCCCCGTCGAAGAGAGGGATGTACCTTCCCTTCTGCGGGCAAACATTGGCGAGCCGTGCCAGGCACATGCTGGCGTCCAGTCCCCGGACTAGTGGGCGGCAGGTCCCCGAACCTTCCTCTGCTCCTCAGTGCCAGGCACCCTGTGGGTAGGAGCAGATGCACCCCACGCTGGGAAAGGAGCCTCAGGTGGGGCAGGTGGAGATGGAAGGACTTGGGGACAGTGGCCCCCGCGTGCTGACCCCACGGCCAGGGTCCTCAGTGATGGGTCGGGACTTGAGGGGGGAATCGGTCACTTTTGGTGAAAGGAAGGAGCTCCGTGCCTCTGTGGGGGGAGGGGGGGAGGAAGGTTTCACAAGTGGCGTCTCTGCATTTCTCTTCCCACCCAGCACTTTTTCACTTCCTTCGGGGCCCGGGATCGGACGTATATGATGATGTTCCGGCTCTGGCAGAACGCGCTCCTTGAGAAGGTCAGTGCCGTCCCTCTGCCCTGGGCCCGTGGGCGCCCAGAACTGTCCTTCCTCCGGGCATCAGCCCAGGGAGAGTGTGGCCGCCTCCAGAGAGGCCCTTTTCCTCGTGGCTCTGGAGTCCAGTGGGAAGGGGGAGACAGGCGCCATGCAGATGAGAACAGTCGCGTTTCTGCCCCACCCTCACGACGCCCGGTGGGGCCAGCAGCAATCCCCCTCGGCTTAGATTTGTGCCACTTTGGTCCCGCCGTGTGCAGCCAGTAGGGTGCACGGAGCTGGGAGGGAGAGAGGAGGACCCTGCTCCTCCCCACGCACCCCCTGCTTGCCCCAGACTCACTTCCCCTGGGCCTCCCCTGTGTCCCCACACTTAAGTGGGAGCTCTGGGCACTGCAGGAACTTCCGGCCACCCCGGTAGGGAGCTGAGCACATGTGGGGGGCTTTCAGCCCACTGCCCACTGCCCCACTGCCCCAGCCCAGCCTCTGCCCTAAAGCACAGGCTTGTCCCTGAGCGTGGACGTGGGACAGCTGCGCCCACGGGGGCATATGCCTGGTCAGTTCAGTGAGAGAGGGTGGGAGTGAAGTCTGTCACCTGGAGGGTATCTGGCCCCCCCTGAGGGCCCCTGTCCCCCGCAGCCCCTGTGCCCCAAGGAGCTGTGGCACTTCGTGCACCAGTGCTACGGCAACGAGCTGGGCCTGACGAGCGACGACGAGGACTACGTGCCCCCTGACGACGACTTCAACACGATGGGGTGAGCCAGGGAGGGGCGGCGAGGGGTGCAGGGAGGGCTGAGGGGGCAGGTGTCAGGATGAGGGGCTATGCATGTGTGTGTGTGTGTGTGTGTGTGTGTGTGTGTGTGCACGCGTGTAGGATAACACTGTTTTGTCCTTCCTCAGGTAGCTTAGGTTTATCGGGTCACACCCATCTAAGGACGCTGAACTTGTATTGTAAGCAATGTCCTTTCTGTATGGACACAGGAAGACAGTTAATATTATGCTTTGTAACTTGGGAGTTGATTGACTCGAATAATATTTACTCCTGGGCATCTGCTTTCTTGACTCAGTTGCCCTTAGTTCCTAGCACCCCAAAAGCAGGGTCCCGACGAGGGACTGAATGGACCCAGGGCAAGCTGTGAGCTACCCTGGCATCGAAATGGGCCAGGCCAAAGTGCCACGATACTCAACTATAAGTTGAGGGCACGATCATGGACAAATGCTGTCATGATCCAAAAGTAAGTAACGACGAGACTCGGACCCTGCTGGAGCTAGGAAAATTAACCTGGCCTGAGGACTGCGGAATGTATAGTGAGATGTTCTCAGGAAGAACCAAACTAAGTTTATATCTCATACAGAATGCTCATACAGAATGGCATTGCTAGAAATATTAGAAGTAGATTTATTGAAACTATTTAAGTAGATTACTAACTGAGGGAAGAACACACCCTTGTTGGGATCCCACCCTTGAGCGGATCTCCTAGTAATTTGGAGTAATCTCTTTAGATGAGATTTATATCCTTGAGTTAATCTCCTGGAGGAATCTCTTTGTTGATTTGTCAATATTCAACCCACCTTTATGTCACGCCTTACGTGATTGCTATATAAACTAAGACTGTAAGCTCGGGGAATAGAGTCAGAGCGAGAGGGGCTCAAGCTTGAGAGAAAGAACAGCCGTCCTGATCCAGGCCACACACAGGGCTCAAGAGCACCGAACGCAGGTGGTGAGAAAGAGCCATTCAGTGAGCCCGTGAACACACAACCTTTGTGAACACACAACCTTCGGCATGATAAGATTTTACATGTGTGTGCATGTGTGTGTGTCTGTGTGCATTGCATGTGCGTATATGTGTCTGTGTGCTTGTACGTATATGTGTGTACGAGCATGTGTGGTGTGTGTGTCTATGTGCATGTGTGTATACGTGTCTGTGCATATATGTGTGTGTGCATGTGTGCGAGCGTGTGTGGTATGTGTGTCTTTGTGACTCTGTGTGCATGTATGTCTACGCGTGTGTGTGTGCGAGTGTATGTCTGTGTATATGTGTCTGCATGTGTGTGTGTGTCTGTGCATGCATGTGTGTCTATGTGCGTGTGTGTATATGTGTCTGCATGTGTGTGTGCGAGTGTGTTTGTGTCTGAGTATCTGTGTGTGAATGTGTGTCTATGTGCATGTGTGTGTATGTGTCCGCGTGTGCGTGTGTGTGTATGTGTCTGCGTGTCTTTGCAAGCGTGTATGTGTCTATGTGTGTGTTCATGTGTGCGTGTGTGTGTACGAGTGTGTGTCTGCGTGCATGTGTGTATCTTTGGGTGTGTGGGTGTGTGTGTCTATGTGTGCATGTGTGTACATGTGTGTGTCTATTTGTGTCTGCATGTACATGTGTGTGAGCGTGTGTATGTGCGTGACTGTGTGGTGTATGTGTGTGCGCGCGCGCGCGCGTGCACAGCCAATGCTTCCCCAGGGAGGCCTCTAAAAAGGCCCTGAAGGAAGTGGAAGGGCAAGACCAGCCCAGGCAGAGGGCACAGGGCATGGGCTGAGGCGGGGTGGGGAGAGGAAATCTGGGGCGGCAGGCTCAGTTGGCACTGAGACCCTTGGCCCGACTGGTGTTGGGTGTTGGCGGAGAGATGGAAGAGACGCCCGCCGCCCACCCCCCCCCCCCCAGGCTGCCTCCCTCTGGGCCAGGGCCCTGGGCTGAGTTGCACATAGACGGGGGAGGAAGGGCAGATAGTCAGGGGCTCTTGAGTGATTCAGCGCCTGTGGAGAGAGGGGCTGCGGGTGGGCCAGGAGGGAGCAGCAGGGCTGCCGTCGGGCCGGGAGGGGGGCGCCGGCTCTGTACGAGGATCAGCCGCTGATGAGAGGAGCCCCTGGTGTCTTCAGGGCTGTCCTGGCCTTCCTGGCTCATGTAGAGAATTGTCAGCTGATGAGCAAAGCCTTATGCAGGCTGAGGGGGGATGCTGTGAGCTCAGGGGACTCGACACAAATGTGGGGCCAAGAGTGGACAGCCACGAGACGGGCAGAATCACCCCACATCTGAGCCCATGAGCCCTGGGCTGGAGCCCGGGCACCACGCGAGCGAGGCAGCAGAGCTGCATGTGCCGAGCGGATGGCGGGCAGGGAGGTGGACACAGGCTGCCCGCGGGCTGCAGTCAGGGAGAAAGCCAGGAAAACCTCAGCCCAGTGTTGCAGCAGCACCTAAAGTGTGTGCCCGACACACCCATCCAGTGTGTGTGTGCCCGCTCATGCCCGGCCAGTTGGCCTCTGTGTTGCTGAAGACGATTTCGCATGGGGCAGCATCATGCATGTCCACCACGAAACCGAGGCGCACTCACCAGACCCGAGTCACTCTGGCTGCAGGGGCACCCGGGTCCGCCCTGGCCGGGGGTCCCCAAGGCAGTGCTGGGAATGACCTGAGTGAAGAGTAGCTTCTGGGCACCGCCAGGGGTGGCCCAAGCCCAAAGAAAAGGGAAAGAAAAATTCCCCCCACCCTCCGTTCTCACCGGGGAGCACTGCAGAGGGAGGACCTCACAGCTGGGGGCAAAGCCCCAGGCAGCCATCCGGGCAAGGTCTTGTCCCATGTCTGGGGGCTTGTGCCGCGGTTCTGAGATGGGTGCTGACCGCGGCCCCTCCGGCCACCCCTGCTGTCCCGCAGCTACTGTGAGGAGATCCCCGTGGAGGAGAATGAGGTGAACGACAGCTCGTCCAAGAGCAGCGTCGAGACCAAGCCAGACGCCAGTCCGCAGCTGCCCAAGAAGTCCATCACCAACAGCACCCTGACGTCCACCGGGAGCAGCGAGGCCCCCGTCTCGGTGCGTGGCCGGCCCCGGCCACCCCGCCTGCCTGCACGCCTGCGGCCCGTGTCCCCAGCTCAGGTGGCCCCAGCCCTGGGGCGGGGGCGGGGGACGCACGGAGGGGCACTGCCTGTGTGGGCAGGTGAAAACCAGCCCGCCCCGTGTCCAGCTGGCCAGGGAGGGTCTGCCAGGGCCATCGGTGCCCGAGGCCTGGAGAAGGGCAGGCACAGTTCCCAGCACGTGGTTCCGTGTTCCCGAGGGGTGGCGCTTCCTGTTCCCTGGGCCTGGGTTAGGCAGACAAACGGAAGGGGAAGAGGTGGCAGAGTCCTCACGGTCAGGCCCACCTGCTCCGCGGCTTCCGGGGAAACTCCCCGAGGGGCTCGCTCCAGAGAGTCATGTTGACGCCCAGCCCAGGACGCTGAGTGTCCCCGGCAGACGCCACGGGCCCCTGACACAGAGCCAGAGAAGCCGCGCCAAGCACGCGCCCGAGCCCACCCCCAACCCCCTCCCGACGGAGCAGAGAGGTGACCCCTGTCCCCACTGCAGTTTGACGGGCTGCCCCTGGAGGAGGAGGTGCTGGACAGGGACGCGGCCCTAGAGAAGGAGCTGGCCATGGACAGCATCATCGGGGAGAAGCTGGACATCACGGCGCCCGTCACCTCCCCGTCGCTGGACTTCAACGACAACGAGGATATCCCCACCGAGCTCAGCGACTCCTCGGACACCCACGACGAAGGTGGGCTGTGTGAGGGGGGCTCTCACCTAGGGGACCGAGCACTGGCCCAGGGCAGACTCCGCTTTCTCTGCAGAAGGGAGTCGGAGTGCGAAGCCCAGGGACAGCCGGCACTTTGGCTCAGGCTGTGGGGCCGCGGCGCTTCCTGTCTTCCATGATTCTGCTTTCTCGGACCACCTGCCCTTGTTCCTGAAGCTCCGCCCTGGTGACATGGTCGCCCACGTCTGGGCCTGGTTCTCGTGGCCCAGGAGAGTGGCAGCTCCGTTCCCTGGCTGCATGTCTGGTCTGGTCTGAGCAGCCCTTGTCACCTGCCTGCTGGGCCTGTGGGACCTCCCCAGAACAGTCTCCAGGGCAAGAGCCAAACTCGGGGTCCACCACGTGGCAGTGGATTTGTCCAGCATTGGTTTGTCATGGGCCACATACACACATACGTGTCCCGGCATATCCAGAAGCATGTATGGTATGTACACACGTACACACATACATGTCCCCGCACTGCCGGGTGTGGCCCAAGTACACACATACGTGTCCCAGGACTGCCAGATGTGCCCCACATACATACCTGTCCCAGCACTGCTGGGTATGGCCCACGTACACACATACGTGTCTGAGCACTGCCGGGTGTGCCCCATGTATGCACATACCCACTGCCCCATGAGCTCCAGGAAGCTCAGGAAGGAATAACCGTCACCGCCTAAGCCCATGATCACTCGGGTGTGGCAGCACACCATGGCATCCCTCCGAGGCCTGACCCTGTCTCCTTTCTCGCCTGTGTGCAGGGGAGGTCCAGGCCTTCTATGAGGACCTGAGTGGCCGGCAGTATGTGAACGAAGTCTTCAACTTCAGCGTGGACAAGCTCTATGACCTCCTCTTCACTGACTCCCCATTCCAGCGTGACTTCATGGAGCAGCGCCGCTTCTCAGGTCCGTGCTCCCTCCGTCCCCAGACTGGGCCCCGCTCCTTCCCCTCCGGGGCCCCTGTACTTGCCCACGATGCCCAGAGTGCCCCACATCTCATGCCCACTGCTTCTGGCAGTGCTGGCCTGGGTCACGATTCACGGCTGACTCGGGCTCACGAGTGGGTCCATCAGGCCCCTGCCACCTGCCGGGCCTCCCCTCCTGCCCTCCACAGGGACACTGGCAGGTGACCGTGCTCATCTTCCCCAGGCTGTGGGAACGCAGGCGGGCACCCCTCCCCCCACAACCCCCAGGTCTGGGAGCAGAGGCCACGTTGGGGCCACGGGCGGGCGGTTCCTGGGGCGAGGCCCGTCCCCCAGCTCCCAGGCCCTCACCACAGTCGTGCCAGTGTTCCTGCAGCCCCGTAGGTGGCCCCCGACCCCGGGAACAATGGGCCTGTGCAGAATTCAGGCAGACCCACAATGAGCCTTTCTCAGGGGCTCCCTCTGCCCCCCAGGCTGCCCGCCCTGGCCCGGGGGCCGCCTGAGACCGGCTCACGGTGGCTCTGCCCCTTCCCCCCACCAGATATCATCTTCCACCCCTGGAAGAAGGAGGACAGCGGGGACCAGAGCCGAGTGATCCTCTACACCATCACCCTCACCAACCCCCTGGCCCCCAAAAGTGCCACCGTCAGGGAGACGCAGGTGAGCCTGGGAGCAGAGTGGCTGGCGGGGGGGGGGGGGTGGTCCACCGCCGCCTGGCCTCTCCCAGGGGGGTCTGGAGGCAGCGGGGGAGGGGCACACTGCCCACGGCGTCCCTCCCTCCCTCCCTCCCTTCCTCCCGCAGACCATGTACAAGGCCAGCCAGGAGAGCGAGTGCTACGTGGTGGACGCCGAGGTCCTCACTCACGACGTGCCGTACCACGACTACTTCTATACCATCAACCGCTACACCCTCACCCGCGTGGCTCGGAACAAGAGTCGGCTCAGGTGCTCGCGGGCTGGGGGCCGCTTCCTGCGCGTGTTGGGGTGGGGGGCCCTGTCGGGGGTGGGGTGGTGGGGAGCAGGCCAAGAAAGGCAGCGGGAGGAGGAGGTGGCTTCCCCGCCTCTGAGAGCCTCTTCCCGGACTCTGGAGGCCCTCCAAAAGTCCTTCAGCACCTTGCTGGTTCCTGGGGGTGTAGAGAAAGCCTGGAGTGTGGACTGGGGTCTTTCCAGCAACCCAAAGCGAAAACGGGGGTGGGGGTGCTCTTGGTTTAGCTGAGAAAACAGAGGTTCCTGTCATTTCCATAACTTTGCCAGGATCTGAGGTCCCGGGAACGTGGGGTGTCAGGTGGGTTCCTGGTGCCCCTTGCCCTGGGCACAGCCTGGCCTGTGTGTGCCCAGGTGCTAGGGAGGCCCCCAGGACCCCACCTGCGTTCTGGTTGCTGGCTCCCACTTTTTCTTTTTCTTTTTCTTTTTCTTTTTTTTTTTTGCGTCACACCCAGCGATGCACAGGGGTTCCTCCTGGTTCATGCACTCAGGAATTAACTCCTGGCGGTGCTCAGGGGACCATATGGGATGCTGGGGATTGAACCCAGGTCAGGCTGCGTGCAAGGCAAATGCCCTACCCGCTGTGCTATCACTCCAGCCCCCGGCTCCCGCTTTTTCTGCCCCTTCTGGCCTTTTCCTTCTCCTCCTGCTCTCAGCTCCCTGCCTTCCTGCTGGGGGCACCACCAAGGGACCTGGACTTCTTGGTTTTCATGGGTGTGTGTGTGTGTGTGTGTGTGTGTGTGTGTGTGTGTGTGTGTATCTTTTTTGTTGTGGGTCTGGTTGGGGGTGGGATTTGGGCTGCCCCTGCGGCTGGAGTCAGGCATTCAGAGGAAGGAACCCAGATTCTGACCGGGTCGCTCAGAAGCTCAGTGAGAGGCAGGGTGCCCGCCTGCAAACACCCCCAGCAGTGTTGGTGGCACGCAGCCGCGGCATCCTTGCGGTGTCCAGAAGATGTTCTCCCCTCTCTCTCTCTCTCTCTCTCTCTCGCTCTCGCTCTCGCTCTCTCTTTTCTCCTTCCCTTGAGCTGCTGTGCCGCCCTCTAAGCATTACCTCACTTAGCTTCCTCCCTCCTCCACGTTCCTCTCCTCCTCCTCCGCCAGAACATTCCCCGCAGAGCCCCCACATCTCAGCTCCTGGAGGGGCTTTTTTTTTTGCTGTTACTTTTTGGTTTGGTTTGTTTGTTTTTGTTGGGGGGGGGCAAACCCAGTGAAGCTCAGAGGTTACTCCTGGCTCTGCACTCAGGAATCTCTCCCAGCTCTGCTTGGGGGTCCCTGTGGGATGCTGGGGATCGAACTTGAGTCTGCCACTTGCAAGGCAAACGCCTTACCCACTGTCCTATTGCTCCGGACCACCCACAGGGGCTTCTGAACTAGCATCCTTGCTATTTGGTCCCTGTGGGTGGAGCTTTTACCTCTACAGACAGGTGCCCATCTCGTCCCAGGAACAAATGTGAGCAGGGAAGAGAGTTTGCACCTGGTGGAGGCACATGCCCTCAGCTATGGCGGAGGCTGCCCAGCTATGGGTGGGCAGCCTAATCATGAGAGCTTGAGCTGGCGGGATCTCTTCCGGGGCACCAGGGGGCTTGAGGCTGTGAGGATGAGGAGACATGTGGAGGACATACAGGGGAACAAGCCCTGGACAGGCCTGGGGGCCACTGCAGAGGCAGGAGCCAGGCTGGCCGGCTGGAGGGCTGGCAGGCTCGTGGCACCTTCGGGTGTGTGCCCAGGAGGAGAAACTCCGGAGAACCTGGGTGGGCTCCACGCTGGGCCCCGGGACGGCTCTTGGCGCTTAAGTGAGATCCCTGGCACCGGCCCATGTGACACCCCCCACTGACACCGTCTGGGATCCCTGGTGCCATAACCACGTGTGCGCCCATCACAACAGCCGGAAGGGAGGGGAATGAACGCCAAGTACCAGCTTTCCGTTTCTCACCCGAAGTGAGGGTGAATCACCCCGAGGGTGCTGGGGGTGGAGGAGCAGTGAAGGGTGTCAGAGTGATAGCACAGCAGGGAGGGTGCTTGCTCTTGCACACAGCTGACCGGGTTCGACCCCTGGTCGCCCCAGAGGTTCCCCCAAGCCCACCAGGAGTGACCCCTGAACGCCAAGCCAGGAATAAGCCCCCTGACCACTGCTGGGTATGGCCTTAAAAACAAAAACACTTAGAAAGATAAAGAGGAAGCACTGATACTGCCCAAGTGGGAGTCCCTTCCAGTCCCGGCCCCTGCCCAGGAAGTGCTGACCTTGTCGTCCGGGTCTCCAGGATCTCCACGGAACTGCGCTACCGGAAACAGCCTTGGGGCTTGGTGAAATCCTTCATCGAGAAGAACTTCTGGAGTGGGCTGGAGGATTACTTCCGCCATTTAGGTGAGCACCCCACACCCCAGGGACCCTGCACCCTGGGACCGCTCACCCAGGGAGCCCGCACCCAGGAGTCCTGCACACCTACAGCTGGGACTGAGTGAAGCAAGTCACAGCCTGGAACCACCTCCCTGACCCCCTAGTGAGGCTCCATGAGTCACCCTGACCCGGGGGAGCAGGACAGAGTCCAGGGACACTTCCTTAGTCGGGGGGGAATATGACCCCGGCATCTGGGCCCAGCTGCAGACTGAGGAACCACCTACAGGAGGGTTTCGCTCCAGCTCAGCGGCAGGATGAGGTGGGGTCAGACAGAGCCCTGCATTTGGGGCAGCTTCTCAGAGCAGAGGTGGGGGATGTGGCTCCCTTCAAGAAAACCTGATCCGGGGCTGGAGTGATAGCACAGCGGGTAGGGCGTTTGCCTTGCACACGGTCACCCGGGTTTGATCCTCAGCAACCCATATTGTCCCCTCAGCACCACCAGGAGTGATTTCTGAGCGCAGAGCCAGGAGTAACCCCTGAGCATTGCTGAGTGTGACCCAAAAAGCAAAACAGAAAAAAAAAAAAGGAAAAAAGAAAACATGGTCACACGTGAGCAGCAGCGTGGCCTCTGGAGGTCTGCGGGTTGGTCCAGACGTGCAGAAAGTCCAGTCCCCAACGTCGCCCTGTGCACAACAGTACAGGAAGTCCATGGCCCCCAGCAGGATGGCACAGAAAATTCAGGTCCCCGACATGGCCCTGCAAGACGGTATAGGAAGGCCCGGTTCCCAACTTGGCCCTTTGTCTCGTCAGAGACCGAGCTGACCAAAACAGAGAGCGCATACCTGGCCGAGATGCACCGGCAGTCTCCCAAGGAGAAGGCCAGCAAGCCTGCGGCTGTGAGGAGGAGGAAGCGGCCCCACGCACACCTGCGGGTCCCACACTTGGAGGAGGTGATGAGCCCGGTCACCACCCCCACGGACGAGGATGTGGGCCGCCGGATCAAGCATGTGGCAGGTGTGTGCTCGGACCACTGGGACCAAGAGCATGGCAAGCCCAAGAGCCCAGACGCTTGGTCTAATTCCCTTTTACTGTGTCCGTTCCTCGGCCCCTTGTCACTTGCACACGGGCTGCTCCACAGGACACGGTGACTCCCATCACCGAGATCTTGGCCAGAGTGGCCGAGTGCAGAGCTGAAGCTTCCCTGTCCTGCCTCGTCTGTCCCTGCCCCGTCCCGTCCAGCCACCTTCACACTCCCCTCCTCCCCGCCCCCCCACCCCTGGGTTTGCTCCTGTGCCCTGCCAGCACCGTGGACAGCTCCCTCCCAGGCTGGGCCCAGGGCCCGGAACCCAGCATCCCCTCTTCCCACAGGCTCCACTCAGACCCGGCACATCCCTGAGGACGCCCCTGCTGGCTTCCACCTGCACAGTGTCTCCAAGCTGCTGCTGGTGATCAGCTGTGTGTAAGGACCCCCATGCCCCCCACCCTGGCTGTCCAGTGTCCAGGCCTGAGAGCACCCCCCACGGGATCCTGGGCATCTGCGCTGCACTCTGGCCTCTCTCTGTCTCTCTCTGTCTCTGTCTCTGTCTCTCTCTCTCTCTCTCTCTCTCTCTCTCTCTCTTTCTCTCTGTCTCTCCCCCCCCCCCCCCCCCCCGCCCCCTGCTCCTTTGTCAGGCTTTGCCTCTTGGCTTCCTTTCCCGGGTTCACCAGCCTCCAGTGCATTCCTAGTGGGAAAACTAGGAAGGGCATTCATTCCAGCTTCACCAGGGGCCAGAGAGATAGCACAGTGGTTAGGGCATGGGCCTTGCACACAGCCAACCCGGGTTCCATCTCCAGCACCCCAGAGGGTCCCCTGCGTCCTGCCAGGAGTCTCAGTCCTTTGTCTCAGAGTCAGGAGTAAACCCCGAGCACAGAGCCCAGGAGTAAGCCCCAAACACCACCAGCCGTGGCCCCAAAGCAGCCCCAAACCAGCCTCACCGCTGGAGAAATCTCACCCAGAGATGCCATTTGACGGGCCTTTGGGGAGTCCTTACATTCTTTGGGGGAGGGGGTGGGGATCCAGCAGGGGAGTCTATGCCTCTCGGACCCCCGCACTGTGCAGTCTGGGACCCCTGTGGCAGGAAAGTTGGATAAAATGTTTGCTGTGTTCGGGCCCGCCCTGATCCTGGCCCCCAGCTGAAACAGGACAGGAATGAGGTTTCCTCCTTCCCTTGCCCCCCAACCCCTGTGTCTTCCTCTCTGTAAGCCTCTGAATAGCCATGTCCTGTGCTCCCCCCAGCACCCTGTTCATTCTCCTGACCCTGCCGGGTCCCCTTGGGGGATCTATCTCCCACCCCAAGAGGCAGGTACCAGGCAGAGAAGGCAACAGGCAGGCAGCTCAGGAGAAGAATTTGCACGCCCCCATCACCCCCAGAATAGGGCGGGCTGCTTCGGGCCTTCCTTCCTGGGCGCTCTTGGCTCTCTCCCCGTCGGTTCTAACCTCCGTCTCCTCCCGTTTTCCTCCTTGCTCCGGTAGGATCTGTTTCAGGTACTGGCGCTGACTGCTCCTCCTTCCTCCTGTCTCGCTCCTGGCGCACCCAGGTTCAGGTTCTGGGGACTCGCGGGTGTCTCCTTTCCAGGGGGCTCCCCGCCACACGTGCGCAGGCTTCGGGGGGCCGCGCGGTGCCTTCTGCCCTCGCTGCCACCCCCTGGCCCCCCGCTCAAGTCCCTCTTTCCAGGGGGGTGGGGACCCAGGATGCCAGAGAGCTGCCTCGGGGGTGGGGCTGGCAGGGAGGCAACGCCACTGGCCCGGGGCAGCTCTCATGGCCTCTGCTCTCTCTCTCTCTCTCTCTCTCTCTCTCTCTCTCTCACCCCTTCCCAGCCTGGTCCTGCTGGTCATCCTGAACATGATGCTCTTCTACAAGCTCTGGATGCTGGAATACACGACACAGACGCTCACCGCCTGGCAGGGGCTGCGGCTCCAGGAAAGGTAACCCCTGGCCCCTTGCCCCGACCCCTCTGTCCGCCTGGCCTGCCCTGTGCCTCCTCCCAGGGGCGCTGCTGCCGGCCCTCAGTGGGGGGGCGGTGGGGGGGGGGAGACTCTTTCAGCCGCGTGCAGAGCCCAGTACTACCAGCCGCCCCCGCCGTATCCCGCCTGCTTCTGATTTGGGGCCCTGGGGCGTAGGGGCGCGCGGTCAGAGGACAAAGCACTCTGATGTCCGTCTCTGTTCTCTAGGGGTCTGGGAGCACAGGACGGTCTGCTGAGCGTAACTCCAGCTGCCGGGGCGCCCCTTCTTCTAACCCACAGGTTACCCCAGTCCCAGACAGAATGGGCCCAGCTCCTAGAGTCCCAACAGAAGTACCACGACACGGAGCTCCAGAAATGGAGAGAAATCATCCGCTCCTCTGTGATGCTCCTCGATCAGGTAGAGCTGCCCCCTCCCCGCCCCTGATCTTTCACAGACAATGGGCAAGCCAGGAGAGAGTTCCCCAGCTCCCCAGGAAGCCCTCCCCCCAAACTCCAGGGGCCCGATCTGCTGCCCCCTACTTCTCAACCCTCCATTTGTGACTCCAGCTGGAAACTGACAGCACCCATCCCAATCGGTGGCCATGCAGAAGTGCCCTGATGTGTTCCTGGATCCCAGCACCTCGTAGAGCTTTTGGAGTTTCTTTTCTTGGCTTTTCTTTTGGGTCACACCCGATGAGCCACAGGGGTTACCCCTGGCTCTGCATTCAGGACTCACTCCCGGAGGTGCTCGGGGTACCCTAGGGGATGCGGGGGATCAAACCCGGGTCGGCCGCGTGCAAGACAAACACCCTCCCCTCTGTACTGTCGCTCCAGCGCCCCCTTCTGGAGTTTCTTGCAACGCCAGAAATCTATCTCAGGGTTAGGTTTCTCGAGACTGTAACTGTCTATACAAAAATTAAGCCAAAACCCATCTGCCAGCACCAGGATGTAGGGGGCAGGGGCAATCCTGAATCAGTGCCCAGTGCTCAGAAGAGCCAGAGCGAAGGCGGTGGATCAGGCAGAGAGCAGGGACATTCAGCATTCGAGACCTTGGACCAGGTGGTGGTCCCACAGCATATTAGGCTCCACCCCTGGACCGAGCAGCGTTCATGTCCCTTATCTTGAAGGTAAGAAAACCAGGGCAGGGGCCCAGAGGATAGGACTGCAGGGAGGGCACTTGCCTGGCAAGTTGGCAGATGCGACCAACCTGGGTTCCATCCCTGGCATCCCTTTATGGGAGTGAGTCCTGCGGGGAGTCAGCTCCGAGCACCGCCAGGTGTGGCCCATCAAACAAAAGACAGAAAAGAAAAGAAAAGAAAAGAAAAGAAAAGAAAAGAAAAATGCTGGGGCTGTAGCAGGGAGGGCGTCTGCCTAGTACGCGGCCAATCTGGGTTCGATCCCCAGCATCCCATAGGGTCCCTGAGTACCACCAGGAGTAATTCCTGAGTGCAGAGAGAGGAGTAACCCCTGTGCATCACCGGATGTCACCCAAAAAGAAAAAAGAAAAGAAACGCAGGCAGCTGAGCAAGTGCAGTGATGGGGGTGCAGGGCACCCCACGGTCTCGGTGTGGCATGCAGGGTGCGTGGCAGAAGGGCAGACCCCAGCACACCCACAGCCACGCAGCTAAGGGCAGCCCAGTTTCTGAGCACCCACAGGGGTGTGGCCATCCTCTCCAGCCTGAGGCTGCACATGGCGGGGTGGGAGGCAGGTGCTGCTGGATGAAGAAGCACCCCACCCCCACCCCCGAGGACGCCCACCCAGGTGCAGGGCTTCCTGTCTTGCAGATGAAGGACTCCCTTATCAACCTCCAGAACGGCATCCGGTCCCGGGACTCCACGGCCGAGAGCAACGAGAAGAGGAACAGCTACCACTGAGCAGGCAGGAGCGGGGAGGCTGCGGAGACCGTGCAATGCGTGTACATAGACCCTATAAATATATATATATATATATATACAGAATATAAATATATATATTATATACAGATTTTAAACAGAGAACGCCTATGTACCAGGGAGAAGGCGCGGCCGGGCCGCGGAGGGCAGGGCCCATCTCAGCACCACCCTCCCGCCCCGCCCTGCCCTGCCCTTCCCCTCCTGGGAACCGCAGTTGAGCCAAAGTCACGCCTGTGAAGACCCTGGGTCTTGAAAAGACGCCCCTCGGGGCATTGTTTCAGGTGCTTCGTCCCCTCATCCCCTGCCGAACGAAAGAGAATTCTCCCGAACCCTCACCACCCCACCCCCTGTCTCTCCCCTGGGGGTTCTCTTGGGACCCAGGAAGCCCAAGATGGGACCCCCGTCTCCCCTCCCCATACCTCTTCCTACAGAGTGCGTCCCAAGGGCTGGGGGCAGCTGCAGGGCAGCCAGGAAGGCGTCAGGTTCGTGCTTCGCAGCTGCCAGTGCCCGAGGTGTCGTGGCCTGCTGTCTGTCTTGTCATCTGTCTTGTCTGGGTCGCCCACACCTCCCTCGGGCCGGGTCGGGTCTGGACCCAGTAAGGGCTGGGGGTGTTCCGCGTCCCTCCCCTTTTCTCACGCTCCTCCCAGGCTGGATCTGGGCAAAGCCCCCCCTTCGTAGTGCCTAACCCCCATTTTTCCTAGTGCTCTCTGAGCACAGGTTCGGTGTCAGCCAGGGTGGAACGTTTCCGGACTTGTTAAACCTCCTTTCACAGTTGGGAGTCAACTCTGGGGCGGGTGGGTGGGGGGACTCCGAGTGCTTCCTTGGAACCTGCAGTTTGATTTCTGGGATGAATCAGGGTCCTGACCCCCCCACCCCCTCCTCTAGCCCCTTCCCCCTTGGATAGAGAGGGTAACACCTCCAGCAACATCCTACCTGCGGGGGTCTCACCCCAGAGGACTGTGTGGCCACCCCTGGCCAGCCGCGGCGCCCCTCTTGGTGGAGAAACAGCGCCGTCCCCCATGGGTGCACGTGCAGAAAGACACTCGCGCGCCCCCCCCCCCCCGAAAGGACACATGCATCGACAAAGGTGCACATATGGCCGCGAGAAAGCCGGACCCGAGTCCCTGCCTCCCACAATCTTTCTGCCAGCTCCGCATTGCTGGTGTGGGAGTGGTATCCAGCAGAGGGGCCGTGATGTGCCTGCTGGCCCCAGAGAGAGTTCAGGTGACTCTGGAGCGTGAAACAGATGGGACCTGTCCAAGGCAGCTCACCAGTGCAGCTCTCCACACTTCTGGGGTGCTTCGTCCTGCTTCACACACCCACAGACTCCAGCCCATCACCGGAGGGTTCCTGCCCAGCCGTGGAGCTGCTACAGAAACCCGCCGTCAGGAAGGCCCTGGCGACCAAGAGACCACAGTCAGAGTGCCCGTCTTCACGCCCTCCTTTGCCAGGCGGAGGAAAGGAAGCTCATCACTCACTCACCTCCCCTGAAGAAGAGCAACGGCTCTCGCAGACCAGCCCTTGCCTCCTCCCCTCGTCTGCCCGAACCGCTCATTCTGCTGCAAGGCCAAGAGACCACTGGCATGTGCCGGGGAGACCCCGTGGATCTGCCCGAGTGGATGTGAGGAAACAGGGCGAATGCAGTGACCATTCCCATCCAGGACTCGGCTGGGGGCTGCAGTGACCATTCCCATCCAAGACTCGGCCAGGGGCTGCAGAAGGGCGAGTGGGGGCCTGGTGTGGACCTGCGCCCCACTGGGCAGAGCCAAGGAAGCATGGTGCAAAGTGTAGAAGCATCCCCATCAATAGCCCAGGGCCAAAATCACTCCCAAACCTTTCAGAAAGCAAAACTCCTTTTTTTTTTTTTTTTTTTTGCTAACTCTAATTTATTTCAGAGACTTTTATTTATTTAAATTATTCCTTTTGTAACTGTCCCCTGGCAGGCCCTTTGGAATGGTTTCAGAGGGTCTTTGTGGGGTAGGGGAGGGTTGCGGAGGGGACACAGGTCTGACAGCCCAGCCAGGTTTTGCTTCTTGGGACCACGCAGGGGATGAGCCGGTGCCACAAAGGGTCTTGAGTGTGTCCAAGGAACCCTCATGGTTTGGGGCACACGGTGATAATGGGACTCAGAGAGAAGGTGCCCTGGGGCTTGGCACCTCAGCATTGGAGAATGCTCGTGGACACTCCCGTTCTAAGCGCTGTTTGATGTTTAAACCGGGAGGAAACCCACAAGTCTCCAGAAGCTTAGCTCGAATATTCAGCCAGCCGTGGGGTCCCTTGATCTGGAGAGGAACCTGGACCAGGAATCCACATGGACAGGCGCTATCTGCAGGGCCAGCCAAACTTTTACAGGGCGAACTCTCCTGAGCGTTTTCCCATAAACGTAAGAATGCGGGGAACGGGGCTGTCTCTGGAGACGTTTCTCTCTGTGTCAGAGAATTTGCAGTGTCTAACCAGGACAGCCCCCTCGAGGATGCGAGGCCCAACCTGCTGTGAAGGAACGGCCCAGTGGGCCTTGGAGAGGCCAGGCCTACTTCCCCCACCGCCTCCCTCGGACAAGGGACACTCTCTCCTGGTACTGCAGCGGGCCAGGGGGCCAGGCTCAGTCCCGGTTCTGTTACTGCAAAGCTGTTCCCTCCCTGCATTTCTGATGGGAGGCATGGGCAGCTGGAGCATTGCAGGATGGTTCCAGCATTTGCCTAGACTTAGGGGCAGGGCATGAAATGGTCCGGGCTCGCACCTAGACGGTGCCCAGGGCAGCGGGGGGTGGAGGGAGTGGGCAGTGGAGCCAAGTCTGAGCTCGAGCTTCCCGTGTTTAGTGGGTTCCCAGGCGTCCAGGAGAGTTCAGTTCTTCATGGGCTCCTGGGCAGCTCTGGAGGCCCAGCGAGAGACAGAGAGAGAAAAGGCTAGGGGGAGATTGGGCATGTTGTTGGGTCAGTATTGACCTTGAAGGGTCTTTCTCCTTCCTGTGCCTCATTTCTGCCTGGCAGGGACCTTTCCTGGGAGTTTCTCTCAGGAGGAGGAGGAGAGTGATGAGAGGGCCCAACAGGGTGGGGGTGGGGGGTCATCTTCCATCCTGGCCATGTGCCCTTGTGCCAATCTTCCTCGCCCGAAGAAGATTGCAGAGAAGCCATTGCTGGTTCTGGCACTTCTCTTAAGGGCCAGTTGTATTTGATGAACTGTGAAACTCCGAGCTTACAGCGTTGGGCGGTCTTAGAGCACTCCCTGGGGGCAGGGGGGGGAATCGAGCTCTTGGGGCGGCGAGGATAGGAGTGGTCTGCAGGTCCCCACCGGCCACCCGCATGTGAACCACTTTGATGCTCCACAGGCAGCGGTGGGGGGAACCCTAGACAGTGGGGGGGGGGCTTTCTGGCGGGTCATGGTCTCAGGAGACCCCACCTGCCCTTCCTCCCGAGGACCCCAGGAGAAAATTCACTTTTCTCCTCTCTCCCAGGTGGTGTATGTGCCCCGTCTCTCCCGCCATCGCCCCGGCCCCTGGCCTCTAGGCCGTGGAACAGTCGTCCCCGACATCCCCCGGCTTCCTTGGGCCCTCATCCCCAAGTCCTAGCAGGCTGGCCCTCCGCCCCTCCACCTCTCGGTTTTCTTCCAGAAGATGCATTTTGGATCCGGGCAGAGCACTGCCGCTGTTCTCGCTGTCTTTTCTGGAAGCTGTCTCTGCGTTGCCCCCCCCCCCCCCCCGCCCCACTTCCCCGCCACGGAGCAGACCTTTGCACACGGTGTAGAGAGTGCCCCTCCCCCCTCTCTGCCCGCCCTTGTTACCTCACTCCTGCTCCGGCTGTCGTGTCCTCGCTGCTCTGGGCCCAGCCAGCTCGGGGGGGTCCTGGACATGGTTTTTGTGACCTGAGGCCCTCGGCCGGCCGGGGAGCCTGGACTGAAGGCCGGGCTCCTGGCCAGAAGCACCTTTGCCTACCAAGAGGAACAGATGCCAGACAATCTCCCCCAACATGTGAAGGCGGAAAGGACACTCCTGCCACACAGCGCTGCCCAGGCCAGCGGCGGCCGCGGCGGCCCGTCAGGAACGTAAGCCCTGGACTGGGGGGGCCCGTGCCGAGGTCTCATCACCGACGCAGTCATTTTGCCAACAGTAGTTGTGTGGCCTGCATCTCCCCCGCCAGATCACTCTCTGCATGGACCAGACCATCTTCCCAAACCCATGGTGCTTACCCCCGCCCCACCCCCCACCACACACACACACTCAGTGGAGACTCGTGGGGAAGAACAGGCCCAAGGCCAGAGTGGCCTCTGGATCTTCCTGACGGGGGGTGGGGTGGGGCGAGGCCAAGGGAGCGGGCCCCCCCCTGCCCGCACGGCACCAGCTCTGGGCGGGAATCTGGCCTGGTGCATCGCAGGGGGCCCGGCCGCCTGTGTTTGGATCTCTAACTGTATCTGCCTGGCGCTGGGCGCAAGGTCCGGAAACTTAACTGCTAGTTCCTAGAAACATACACGGCTTCCCAGCCAAATCTTACTGTAAAGTAGCTAGAATCATGGAAGAACAGTATGAATTAAAAGACAAAAGTATTGAATTACACGTCATCGGTGGTGTGTGTGTTTATTATCGGAGTCCTGGGTGCTTGTCTACCCTTCCCTCAAGGTGTCTGGGCTCCTCGGGCTTAATCGGGGCAAGTTCTGTGGTCGTGAGGACCCTCGTCTTCCTCCCACAGGCAGGCCGGGGCAGGGAGCTGACCTCGCGGTCACCTTGGTGACCAGACCAACTCTGTCCCTGTGCATGTGTGGCAGAATAGGATGATGGACTAAGGGAACCATTAGCTTCCCTCTTTTTTTTTTTTTTTGGCTTTTTGGGTCACACCCAGTGATGCTCAGGGATTTCTTGGCTCTGCACTCAGCAATCACTCCACTCCTGGTGGTGCTCGGGGGGACCCTATGGGATGTTAGGGATCAAACCCAGGTCAGCTATGTGCAAGGCAAATGCCCTCCCCGCTGTACTCTTGCTCCGGCCCACCGCTGTCTTCCTTATCAGCATCTCTGAGGCCGTGGAGATGGTGAGGGGGTCTGGGGACTTGCAGGGCCAGTGACTTGAACTTTTACCTTCGGGAGCCCAAGCCAAAAGAGGTGGCAGTGGGAGACAGCTTCAGTCTGGGGGTCTTCCGAGCCCTCAAATATTGGCCCCAAGAACACAGGCCGCCCCTCTCTAACGCACCCCGGCCACTTGGGGTGACGGGGTGTACACCTTTGTATGGGCAACGGGAGGTGGAGCATGCACTCAGTAGTAATACACAGTGGACTGAACCTTCCCTGGCCCAGCGACTGGCTGGCTGAGGTCAGGTGACACAGGCAGGCGGGGCGGGGGGGGGCGGCAGGGGGCAGCGGTCACACTGCCGCGGAGAGAGAACGGAGCGCACGGGTTGGAGACACTTTATTGACATCACAGGCATCTGCTGGAAATCACGCTCCAGTCAGGCATCAGGGGGTGGGGGGGTGGGGGGTGGGAGCCACTTCCCTAGTTCAGAGAGAGACCGGCTGTGGAGAATGGAGGAAGGGCCGCACGCAGGGCCCGTGGTGGCAGGCGGTGACAGTGGCTCAGCCCTCCCCGGCCCAGGCCACAGCACAGCACGGGGCTGCAGCTCTGATGCGGTTTGTGGGCCCCATGAGCACGGTGGGGTCTGAGCTACAACTCAGACTTGCTTAATGTCCTACAAACTCCCACTGGGGGCCGAGCGGGGAGCCCCCATGGCCGGGGCTCGGGAGCGGGGGAGGCTTGTCTGCTATTATTCAGACCTGTGAAGGACAGTGCGACAGGTGGATTGGTGTCCCAACGGGGAATGACATGAAGACTGGACGGTGGGACCCGTGGACACCCCAGTACTGCAGCAGAGGCTCCATTGCGGGAAGGGGAGAGGATAGATCTTGGGATTTTCCTGTTGGGTCTGTCCGTGCTCTGGAACCGCGGTCCAGCTCCTCTTGCCTGCCACGTGCAGCTCACGGCCGTTCCCCAGGCCCACAGCTCTGCGATGGGGTGTCGGCCTTTGTGATCTGGTGGCTCGGGTTGGTAGGTGAGGGAGAGCCCCCGTCTTTAAGGGTGACCCACGGCACACCTATTTCCAGCATATTCCTCCTCTGATTCCTTTCCTGTTATCATTTCTAGTTTGTTCATCTCCGAGAAGCAGGAAATCTTGAGCACGTGGATGTTTGGGGTTGGGCACAAACAAAAGGATATGGGCGGGGTGGGATAAAACTAAGGCTTGGGATAAGAAGGAGTACGGAGGAGAGGGTATCCACCAGTCGGGGGGGGTGGGTGTGCCCCGTGTGGCTGCCGCGGTGTAGACAAGGGGAAGGACAGCCCAGCGGGCCCACTAGTGAACTGTGTTGCTTAGGCCCAGTCGGAGGGACTAGCCAGCACCGAGACAACAGATGGGTCCCCTAAGTGAATAGCCCTTGAGAACATGTCGAAGCCCTTTCAGGAGAACCAGGTGCCAGATCAAAGTTTCCAGAGCACTGCCCGGCGGGGGGGGGGGGGGGGGGCAGGAGGGGGCCTTTGGAGAGATGGGAGAAAGCGGGGAGGCATGGACATCAGCTGGTGGTCACAGGACCTTGTAGATTCACGATCAAGTTTCCCAGGAAGGAATTCCGTCACAGTTGAGAGATAACCACAGACAGGTCAAGCAGAAAGGGAAAGTCGCCACGGGATGGGTTCTCAGGGCAAGGTTCTTGGCATCTGCCGAGAAGCCTGGTGGAGGATTAGCCAGGGGGGCTGAACCGGAGAGGAGAGGCTGGCCACGCCAAGACAAGCAAGAGGCAAAGACCGGATGGACGCCGAGGACGAGGAGAGGGCGCTGCTGTGTTGAATGGGCAGAGAACCTGCTGGGAGCCAGGAGGGCTGGCTCTCGCCCTTCCCCACGCGCAGCTGTGTGAGCTCAGGATTAGGTGTAGAGCCCCCAAGAGCCTCCGCTCACCACAAGATCCACCACTCTGCTCTGAGTGGGAAGGATGGCAGAGTTGCAAAGTTCAAAACATAAAAATAAAAAGGTGTTGGGTAGGAGGGTGGGAAGTGGCAAATCTCACTTGGAAAGAGTAAGAAAAAAAGTGATGGGGATTCAAGAGAAGGTACAGAGAGTAGGGCATTTCTCTCACATGCTGCTGACCCCAGCATCCCCTCTGGTCCCCAGCCTCCCCCCTCCCCCACCGCCAGGAGTGATTCCTGAACACAGAGTCAGGAGTAACCCCTGAGCATCAACAGGTGTATACCCCTCCCCCAAAAAAGTGATAGGTACCATTATTACTTGAAAGGAAGCATCTGGCTCAGGCTTTTTTAAAAAATGGGGGCAGGCATGTCCCTGGACGATGCATTCAATACATGGCCACAGGGAGGAAGAGGAAGGCAGAAAGGGGTGGGGTAGGGGTGGGGTGGCGAGTGGCTTCATTACAAGCTGTGCCATGGTCCTAGCGTCTCTGGCAGAGGGACGGAGTGGCCAGTGAGAGGAGAGCATTTTCACCAAGAACTCCAATGTACTCTTTCTTGGATTGACAGTGTGTGTGTGTGTGTGTGTGTGTGTGTGTGTGTGTGTGTATGGACTCTTGGATTGTGTGTGTGTGTGTGAGTGTATGTGTGTGTGGACTCTTTCTTGGATTGACTCTGTGTGTGTGTGTGTGTGTGTGTGTGTGTGTGTGTGTGTGTGTGCAGGGACCTAACCTGAAGGCATGTGCTGTCCACTGAGCTGCCCTCAGACTTGTTTCCGATTCCTCCCCAGAGGTGGGGAGAGTGTTGGGTGAGTCCCAGAGCCAGGGCAAGGTGGGGAGGAGGTGGTATTGCTCCGTAAATCCCACCATCCCACCACCCTTCGCCCTGCCCCTGCCCCACCCTCGAGACCCAGTAAGGAACAGAATAAGCGTTTGCAGCTCGAGAAGGAAACACCCAGGCACAGAGGATGTGCACAGTGAAGGTTGGCTCTGCCTCCTCCCAAACTTGCGGCTTCAGAGGGCTTCGGGCCCGCCTGCCCTCCCGGCTAAGGAGTGTGTGTGAGCCGATCTTGCTCCTTCCTTTCCTGTCCGACAGCGCCTCGTCTCCTCATTCAGTTATTAACCTCATGCCCTGTTCATGCTTGGGACCGAGGCCTGTTTGCTACTAGTTCTGTGCCCAAATCTCTGGGAGAGGTCGAGATCCCCCACCTAGGGAGACAGCACTAGTGGCCCTCAAGCCCACCGCCTGTCCCCGAGTGACCCGCAATTCACCCCTGTCTCAGTCTCGTCTCCTGGAACTTGAGGAATAACACTGATCCGCAGAAATGCTGAGGGGAAGAACTCAAGACTTCTTTGTCCCAATTCCCAGAGGAAGAAAGTGCCTCCCAGCTACCCAGGGTGGTCTCCACCCCTGCCAGGGCACGGCCCTATTTGCCCACAGAGGGCCAGGGGGACTGTAGGACGTGTCTCCTTGAGTTCTTGACCAAGGCCAAGCCAGGTCTCCGCAGACACCACTGGGGATCTCCCGAGGGGGTCCCCTGCTCTCGTGTCAGTCTGTCGAAAGACACCTTCCATCCATGGGGACCCCGAGAGGCCAGCCTGGCTCCGATGCCCTCATCACGTGGGTGAGGGACTTGTAAGAAACCAACTGTGCAGAATCCCCTGCCGTGAGGTTCCTCTACTCCTCCCAAACCAGTCCCATCTGCGACCTTCACAAAGACGTCCCTGGGTGTGCAGCACTAGCCAGGGGGCCGGCTCTGGCCAAGCAGGCCCAGGGGTGTGTGGGCCAGTCACTGGGAGTACAGGGGAGATGTCCAGCTGCTGTGGGCATGGCCGAGTCCATGTGGAGGTGGCAGCTCCTCAGGTGGGCAGAGCAGGGTGGGCTGATGGCATCAGGGGGCAGTCGGAGGGGAAAGTGAGACTAGAGGAGGGTCCATGAGGGGAAGCCGGGGGGGGGGGTCCAGACACCCTCCTGGAGCTGCTGACTTCACTGACCCTGGGATATGGAACCGCTCAGTGCTCAGGACACCTAACAACGAGAAGACAAGCTCGCTCAGCATCCAGCCCTGCCGCCCAGCCCAGCCCAGTGCAAGACCTTGGCAGCTGCACCTCAGGGTCCAAGGGTAAGTGAAGGCCGGAGCGATTCATTGTCCAACGGGCCTGACATCATCACACTCGAGCATCCGTGCTCTTCAGGGGGGTGGGGACTCCGAGAAGGACGGACGGGGACCCAAATTGAAAGTTGCCTATCCCGACTGCCACTTCCTCCACCCCCTTCCCTGGACATCACCTGCACGCCACACCCTTTTCTATTCCTCCACGGGCACCACCGAGTTCTCTTTGTTCTCCGAAGGGATGGCAAGGTAGTCAGACCTGGAGCGGGCAGAGGGCAGGAGAGAATCAGGGCTGCGGTACCCACGAGTGGGAAAACGAGGAAGGGGAGAGCGAGGTCATAGTGGCGAGGCCGTCTGAGGCCATCTACAGCACGACTGCCATGGCTCCTGGCCCTGTTGCCGAGGCGGGAATGACAGTGCCCCTTTCCATGGGAAGAATAGCGGGGCTCCTTTCTCCTATGCACACTGGACCCTCACGGTCCCCAGTGGTGCAAGGGGTGTCCTGGGCCCAGCACTGACCCTTCTGTTTCTCCCTGCACCCCATCGTTTCCCAGTTCTGTGCAACTTCCCGACAGTCACCCCCAAGTCAGCAGCATCTAATCTGATGGATCGATCCAGTGAGTTTGCAATTTCGCTGACTAGATTTTTCACTTCTAGAATTTTTTTTAAAAATTTCTACTCAAATCTGCCTGTATTTTTTTTTCCTTAGACATTTAGGTGGATGCTTTCGTTTCTTCTTTGGTTGCTCAATCCCTCTGAAGCAAATGTACCCACTTTTCCCCTTCAGCTCCTTTTGATTCAGAAGTTCCTGAATTTAATTAATCCCACCCCGTGTCTCGTTTCTGGCCTGTGCGGGGATTGTTTCCTGCCGTGTCTCCTAGTTTGGGCTCGGGCTGCCCAGTAAGATGCAGCAGTGCATTGTGTAGGGAAACCGATTCAGCCTCCACGAAGGTGGGTCCCTACAGAATGGTCTTTCATTTCCTTCACTGACTGAGGCATCATTTTGTTTTAAAGAATTTCTAAGCTTAGAGATTCCTGGATTCTGGACAGGGCATGCAAAGCAAGTGCCCACCCCACTGTACTATTGCTCCAGCCCCTCAAATTGTGTTTTGGGACAAACAGGCTCCTGTCCCTCGTGTCTGCCACACGTGTTCTCATGTTGCCCACCTCAGAGGCGGCTGTGGGTTACAGGGGCTCATGATCCTCAGCTGTACCTCGCCTGAAGCAGTAACCGGCATCTTTAGACTTTCGCGATTTCTTTTTGTTTTGGTTTGTTTGAGATTTTTGTTTGTTGCTTGGCTTTTGGGTCACACCCTGTGATGCTTAGGGGTTCAACCTGGCTCTTCATTCAGGAATCACTCCTGGTGGTGCTCACGGGACCCTACGTGATGCTTGGAGATCGAACCCGGGTCAGCCACACGCCAGGCCAATGCCCTCCCTGCCGGACTATGGCTCCAGGCCTGGAGACTTACGCGTTTTCCTGGGCTGCTTCCTCAGCCTTGGAGACCTTCCTGTAGCAATAAACCATCTCAATGAGCAGCCAGAGAGTGAGGAAGACCAGGAGGATGTACATCATGATCTCGGAGACCACCGAGGTGAAGTCCTCGCCCGCTGCAAGGGAAAGAGGTAGCTTAAGACTCTGGGCCACCCACCAGAGGGTCGCAGGTCAGAGGCCCTCCGGATCTGTGTGTGGCTAAGCGCTGGCTAAGTGGTGCGTCCCCATGCTTTTCCACCCTGGCCCCTTCCAGCCTGCTTGCCTTCCCACGGGCTGTGGGCCATCATTGATGAACTTTTCAGCATGGAGTCTAGAGGGAGTGCAGGGCCCAGGGACTCTCCAACCCCCTTCCCAAGGCTTCCTCGCTGACTTTTCAGGAGCTCTGGAGAGAGGTGAAAGACTGTCAGAGCGAGAAGCAGCAGCGGGCAGGGAGGAAGGTGAGACTGGACAGTAGGCTGTAGGTAGGTGGGCAGTAAGGTGGGTAGTAGACAGACAGACAAACAGATGGAGATAAGTCACAGTGTTTGAACTGCTTGCTCGTGTCCCTTGAGGCTCTCTGATCTCTAAGGTGAAGTTGTACCACACTCCTGACTGCCCCCCCCAGAGGGGAGGGGTCTCTCCCCCCTCCCCTGGGCCTGAGAGCTTCGTCTCAGGGTGGCAGCCCATGTCCTCGGAGCCTAGATGATGGTGCTACCCCAGGCCAAGGAAATGAACGTGACCCTCCATGGGTCTCTCCCGGCTGCAGCCTCAGGGAAGTGTCTCATCTGGATCTATATCACTTGCCTCTTATAGCTGAATTCCTCAACTAATACCTGTTAAATGGATGAATATAAATATAGATTGTCTCTGTCCCCTGGCCTAGAGCGACAGTTGAAACCTGGCATGTGGGGCTGGAGTGATAGCATAACGGGTAGGGCGTTTGCCTTGCATGCGGCCAACCTGGGTTCGATTCCCAACATCCCATATGGTCCCCTAAGCACTGCCAGGAGTAATTCCTGAATGCAGAGCCAGGAGTAACCCCTGTGCATTGCCGGGTATGACCCAAAAAGCAAAACAAAAAGCAAAAACAAAACAAAAAATAAAACCAAAAAAACTCTGGCATGTGACAAATGTCCCAGCCTCCTTGGGCTGGTCAGATCTGGTCCTGGGTCACCCCTAGGATGCAGCCACCTGCAGGATTCACCGCTCAAGCCCAGCATGGCACCCACAGTCATCCTATGGCCCAGAGAAGCCCGAGGGCTCCAGGCTTCCTGCCTGAGCTGGGGACACCACCAAAGCCACATGGCTCTCTCGTGTCCACTCCTGCTCGGCCGCTGTCTAAATGAGGGCTCCTGGGGCTGAAGCGATAGTACAACAGGGACAGCATTCGCCTTACATGAGGCCAACCCAGGTTCGATCCCCAGCATCCCATGTGGTCCCCGGAGCACTGCCAGGAATGATTCCTGAATGCAGAGTCAGGAGTAAGCCCTGTGCATCACCGGACGTGACCCAAAAAGGAAAAAAAGAAAAGAGGGGCTTTGCTCCAATCCCCTTGAGGTGAGCGAGCTCGGATTT
Source organism: Sorex fumeus (assembly GCF_029834395.1). Lineage (NCBI taxonomy): Eukaryota > Metazoa > Chordata > Mammalia > Eulipotyphla > Soricidae > Sorex > Sorex fumeus. Next base: position 16,150,167 of record NW_026606085.1, on the reverse strand, counting down.
TTGGGAGGTAGAAGGAGATAAGAACTTGCATCAGGATGAGCCCCACTTAAAACACAGAACCAAGGAGATTCCCTGGGCACCTCCTCTCCACGCCCAGGCCAGCCCTTCGTTTATCCAGAGCTATCTCCTCTCCTAGCGCCCCAGGAGCCCTGCTCACCCTCCCCCGCCCCCCCCCCCCCACATACACCACCCCTGCCTGACCTCCTGTGCACCTGGGGAGAAGGCCCCGGGCGCGGGGTGGAGGACGCCAGCTAATGAGCGCACCTCTTCCTTCCAGTTGGTGCTCCTGGGAGACCCGTGGCTCTAGCAACAACCCTGTTTTCCTGCTGCTCTCATCCGAGGCCGGCCCTGGGTGCCGCAGGTGGGTTGGCTGAGGGTGGCACTTCCTGGCGGTGACCAGGAGAGGGCGCCAGCACCCGTCCCCAGGGAGGGCAGGTGTGTAAACAAGAGAATCCCTGGAGAGCCGCCAAGCGTGGGGTGGACCCAGAAAGCGAGCCCAGCAGGGGACGAGGCCCAGCAGGCCCAGCAGGGTACATGGCTCAGGACTCCGGATTCTCACAGCCCAAGCTCTGTGTCCACTCTGAGAACTGACCTGTCTTCCCTTTCAGTCATGTGACGTCACGCCGAGACCCTCCTCCCCTTTGTCAGCTGCCCTGAAGTCCGCTTCGTGAATTTATTCACGGTTACGGGGTAAAAACAGTAACAGAACATGTATGTAACTGGGGATCAGGCCTCTGTGGATGGTTTTGGTGTGAGCTTTTGTGCACCCCACCCCCTTCTCTGCCCTCGCCCTGCATGGGGCAGCACCAAGAGCATCAGAACCTACTAGAAATGGGCTGAGAAAGCAGGTGGTTTCCCTGACGGATCCCCCCCAAGCTGGGATGCTGGATGGGAAGAGAGAGAAGTAAAGGGACCTTTGCGGGGCGCAGCAGCCCGTGGCATGCCAACCCCCCAAGAGTCACCCCAAAGTCCAAACTGCAGGAAGCACAGACTCAGGCAAATGGGGGGCCCTCCCCTGTCCAGCAGGGAACCAGGTATCTGGACACCTTGGAGACCACTGGCCCCTGCTGGGACACAGTGAGAAAGTGTGTGAGACAAATGCTGCTGGCAGCCAGGGTCTGGGTTTGGGCATGGCCAGCAGGTTCTGCAGACTTGCCGAGGCTCTAGCCCCATTGAGGGGTACATGCAGCTTACAGAGGGAATAACCAGCAGACGGCTCCTGGCTCTGGGCAGCTGGGCTCCCCCTGACCTAGGGAGACCCACACAGCCATGTCATCCCCAACCCCTGCCAAGCTCCTGCGCTTGGAGAAACAGGGGCAGGTTCTGGGGGTGGAGTTAGGGACAGGTCAGCGATGTCACCACCACAAGGCCCTGCACCCCACAAGGCCCACGTGTCTGGGAAACTCACTGTCCTCTCTGCCTCCTTCCTCTCCCCCTCCCTGGAGACCAGGGCTCTGGTGACCCCAGGTCCCCACTCACCCTCCTCGGTGACCCGGAGGGGGATCAACCGCGTGGTCTTCACGAAGGGCCGGTGAGCCTCGAACTCGAATTCACGGGACACGTTGCAGGTGTAGAGGCCCGAGTCGTTGAGGCTGACGTTGAGTACCGTGATGGACACGTCCTGCAAGTCTTTGCTCCCGTTCCACTGCAGGCGGCCCTGGAAGGGGCTCTCCACCTCCTGGTGGCCGTTCCGGTACTCATAGATCTGCGGGAGAGAAGCCCAGGTGGGCAGGCCAAGGAGTCGGGGAGAAAAGACAGAAACCACACACAGACGGGGTTGCGAGGGGACAGCAGATGGGGAGCTCCAGAGTGTGGCCCCAGTGGCATCTGAAGACTCAGGGCTTGGAGGAGGCGGTGGCATCTGAAGATTCAGGCGGGCCCAGAAAGGGGAGAAGAAAAGAGGTGGGGGGCCGGGAAGGTGGCTCAATGGTCAGGGTGCTCTGATGCAAGTCTGGACCCAGCACCACTCCCAGCACCACCTGTATGGCTTTGGAGGCCTCTGAGCACTAAAGAGCCACACATTGCCCTGAGCACCACCTGGGGGACCCCATTCCCCCCTCCAAAAACAAGAAGGATGGTGGGAAGAGGAATAAAGGGTCTGCCAGGGCCCAGAGGGGGAAGTCAAGAAGGAAGGACTGAAAGGAGAGGCCAGAGCGTGGGTGAGGGGGGCCAGGGAGATGGGCGGAGAGCATGCTGGCCACCTGTGTCTGGACTGGGAGGCCACGTGGAAGACCACAGGGCACGTGTCCACTATGGAAATAGAGACATTTTGTTGCTGTTCATCGTGGTGCCAGGGATCAAACCCAGAGCCTCCTGCTCTATTCACGGGTGGGCCTGCTGAGTGCCCACTGGATGCTGTCCATGGTCAGCACTGGCTTTTCCCATTCCCCTGGGATCATGCGAGTGGAATGAACTAAATCCCAAGTGGCGCTACTGACTTTTAGCCTCGATTCCTGTTCCTTCCTCAGGGACACAGGACCCTGGCGCCCCTGCCAAGTGCCTGCCCAGAGCACCCACCCCATAGTGCCTCATCAGGCCCCCGTGGCCCAGACACAGGAGGCAGGCATGCCCTGCAGAACCCAGCAAGGCCCCGGGATTGAGAAACATACGAGGAAGTCCTTGCCGCCCTCCGGCCGGTAGAACCATTCCACCACTGTGGTGGCCTCCACTTCCTCCCTCTTCATGCACGAGATGCAGCGCAGCTTCATGGGGGTGCCCTGCACGGCCTCGGTCTCCGACGGCACCTCCACACACACAGGCACGCAGACGCTCGCTGGACGGCAGAGAGAGGGGGAGAAGCATGAGGCCTTGCCCAGAGCCCTTGCCTGGCCCCTCCATGTGCACCCTTGAAGCAGGCCAGGGGTGGGTTACCAACCGGTGACACAGTGGGGATGTGGTGGACATGGTGCTTAGAGCATCTGCCCCCACCTTTGACCCTCCACGTCCCACTCCATTCACCAACAGACCCCAAACTTGACTCTGCTCTGTCTGAGATGGGACCACAAAGCCAAAGTCAAGATACAAGACAGCCATAAAGGCACTTCTGTCTGAGCAACACACACACATGTACACATGTGCACGTGCACACACAAGCACACACATACGCACATGCATATATATTCACACACACATGCATCTGTGTGCACATGCACGAATACGCACGTGTGCACATATACACATACACACAAACGTACACATGCACACATGTGAACATGCACACACATGCACATGTACACATGTGCACATATGGACAAACACATGTGCACATACACGCATGTACACACATACATGCACACACATGCACAAACACACACGTGTACACACACACACACACCCCGCCTTGTGCTCTTCTCCAGAGAAGCAAAGACTCTTGGGGACTGGGGAGAGGAAGGGGCAGTTGGAGAGGCACCAGGCCGGGAAGGCTGGCAGGACCCACATCATACCCACCTCTGCCAACATTCCCCCCGCCCAGCTCAGGTCAGTTGCTGAGAGCAAGGGGACTGGCCATCTCCAGCTGGTGGACAGTACAGGGCATCCGACGCAGGGGGAAGGCTGAGCGGTCATGCACTCCTGGCGAGCGATCCGGGGCTAAGCCCCGCAGTAGCAAACTGAACAAAACCCTGAAACGCAAGAGAGTGGGACAGGACGCCTGTCCACGGAAGCCGGAACCATGGGCACTGCCTTTACAAACTCCCAGGCCAGAGTAATAGGCACGTACTCCTAACTGCAAATGCAGAGTGGACCCAGAGTGGGGCGTAGCTGCCAACACGGCAACAGCAAATGTGGGGAGCGCGACAGACGGGTGCTATGCAGAGTGAAGGAGAAGCGTGCCTCCATGCTGCTCAGAACAAATCTGGAGCGTCCCCAACTGTTCCCAGGTCTCATTTGACAAAGGGAAGCTGTGAGCCGCGTGTGTGCCAGGGCTGGGGCCAGCACAGGAGGAGCAGACGGGAGCACTTGGGATCTCGGCTCCAACACAGAACACGTCCTGCTACTACAAGGGAGGGTTGACGGGTACCCTCTAAAGTTACAAGGAAGGACGTTTTCCTCAGTTGTCACTGTCACTGTCACTGTCCTGCCATTGTTCATCGATTTGCTCGAGCGGGCCCAGTAACATCTCCATTGTGAGACTTGTTGTTACTGTGTTTGGCATATCGAATACATCATGGGTAGCTTGCCAGGCTTTGCTGTGTGGGCGAGATACTCTCAGTAGCTTGCCAGGCTATCCGAGAGGGGCAGAGGAATTGAACCTGGGTCAGGCGGGTTGGCCGCGTGCAAGGCAAATGCCCAACCATTGTGCTATCGCTCTAGCCCTCAGTTGAAAGGAAAAAAAATAATAATAATGTTCTGATGCTGAAATTTCACAAAGTCAAAAATTATTCCTACTTGGTGAGAGTTTCCACTTCACTGTAAGAAAGAGCCAAGGGAGATGTGTCCCGAGGGTTCCCACATCAGGGCCCTCATGAAGCAGCATTGCAAACACACACAAACACACAAAGTGAAAACAAAGTGAGTGTGTGTGTATGTGTGTGTGTGTGCATGCACCAGGCTGAGAGCAAAGCCACATCCTCCGTATAAATTGCGAAAACCTTTAAAAAAGAAAAAGACTAGAGGAACTTGGCATGAAACACCCTCAAAAGACAGTAATAATCGTTTTTATTAAAACAACAATTGCGTGTTGTTGTTTAACTATTGGACAGGGGGCCCGTCTCCATGGTAGCGGACAATACCCCTAATGTCGGAGGCAAAGTTCAAGGATCCCCCCCCTCCAATATGAACTCCAATAAGACAATCACCCCCGCCTACCCCATCACAATGGAGAGGGGAGAAAACTTCATCACTCTGAAAATAAAAATGAGTCCAGCATAAAGTCATCAATTGGCATGTCTGCTGGGGACAGTTCTTCCTAAAATGCAATAAAAGGTGGGTACTAGTTAGAGCTCAGGGCAAAATACCAATGGAGTAAAAAAAAAATTAAATACTGGGGGGTGAGGGATGTGGGCCAGTAGTAGATGACTTATCTTACGGATGTGAGGCCCTGGGTTCAATCGTCAACAGCAAAGGGGAAAGACTATAGAAGGAACACACACTTTATGTGAAGAAAGGGGCCGTATGCAGCATTGGGGGGTTGCTGGTGAGTTCCTGCAAGTCCCATCCCAGGCTCCTAGGTCCAGCAGTGATCAGGGGTCATTAGGCTATACCTGATGAGGTCTATACCATGCATTGGTGGGGATCAAACTCGGGGCCTCACACACATGAAGCCTGTTAAACAATATCATGGGCTTGAGTCTTTCATTTCCTGTTCTTTTTTTTTAACGGAATCACCATGAGATACACAGTTACAAAGCTGTTTCCAATCGGCACTCTTTTATTTTCAAACCTGAGTTTAAGAAAGAGGGCCGGGGGTATGGTGCTGCCAGCAGATCAATCTGTACCTATGAGGCAAGTGCATCAGCAGCCTCATGGCGCCTTCAGACTTCAGATACCCCAAAATTGCTGCTGTGCCTTTGGCCAGACCTCAAAAACTTGGGGCAAAGTTTACCAAGAAAGTAAACGGCCAAAAGTTAGGTATGTGGGAAACACACCCACAAACCACCTCTGGCTCAGCTATATAATTGGTGGCAAAGCCTCTCTGGTTCCTGATTGAACTGCTTAATGGACATGATCCCAGAGACTCAGAAACGAACCTCAGAACCCAGTGGCTTTAGGTAGAAATGCGTCTGGTCTCTGCAGTAGGCTACCGGCGCTGGGCCAACCCAGGTGGGAATAGGTTTCGTGCCTTGGCCTGTTCCCCCTGGCGACCCAGTGGCCACCATCCATCTGAGACCACTGGATAGTCACATTTGGGCCCCCAGTGACAAGACACACAGGGCCTCACGGGATGGGGGTGGAGCCGGGCTTGTTCTCCCCACCCCAACGAGACCCCAAGTCATCGCCCACGAATGGCCTCTCTGGCTCCTGATCAAGCTGCTTAATGGCCATGATCCCAAAGACTCAGAAACAAATCTCAAAACCCAGTGGCTTTTGGCAGAAATGCATCCGGACTCCACAGTACATTACTGTCGCCGGGCCACCCCAGGGAGGAAAGGGTGTTGTCCCTCCGCCTGATCCCTCTTGGCGACTTGGTGGCTGTCATCCTCCAGAGGCCATTGGACAATCAGGCTTGGGCCCGCAGTGACGAAACTTGTTGGGCCTCACGGGATGGGGGGAGGGTGGAGCCGGGCCTGTCCTTCCCACCCCAACAAGACCCCAAGTCATCGCCCACAAACAGCCTCTCTGGCTCCTCATCAAGCTGCTCAATGGCCTTGATCCCAGAGACTCAGAAACAAATCTCGAAACCCAGCGGCTTTTGGCAGAAATGTGTCCGGACCCCACAGTAGGTTACTGTCGCCAGGCCACCCCAGGGGGGAATGGGTGCTGTCCCTCCGCCTGCTCCCTCTTGGCAACTTGGTGGCTGTCATCCTCCAGAGGCCATTGGACAATCAGGCTTGGGCCCACAGTGACGAAACTTGTTGGGCCTCACGGGATGGGGTGGGGGTGGGGGAGCCGGGCCTGTCCTCCCCACCCCAACGAGACCTCAAGTCATCGCCCATGAACGGCCTCTCTGACTCCTCATCAAGCTGCTCAACGGCCATGATCCCAGAGACTCAGGAGCAGATCTCTAAACCCAGTGGCTTTTGGTAGAAATCCCTCCAGATTTAAGTGTTAAAATTTCGGAATTTCAAAACCACATGGCCCTACTGCAGCCACATGACATCATATGTTATTCATAACCAGCAATAGAACACAAATTGTCTATTGTTGCCTTTTCAGCAGATCTGAGTGTTGGGGTAAAATCTCAAATAATGGTGGGTCTGTGTCGAAATAGTGAATGTGATCAAAGTAGAGAGAGAGTAATGTGGAAATCATCTGCCCCACAGGCAGGGGAAGGGTGTGGGATGGGGGTATACTGGGATTTTTGGTGGTGGAGAATGGGCACTGGTGAAGGTATGGGTGTTTCATTGTATGACTGAGACTTAGACCCAAAAGCTTTGTAACTGCTCTCACGGTGATTCAATAAATAAAATTATAAAAAATGGGAAAAAAAAGTAAGGTGGAGTTCATGCACAATTCAATCAGCTAATCAGTGGCTGAATAAATAGCAGTACTCCTACAAAAAAAAAAAAGAATGAGGGCCATGTTAAGACTTAGAGTGTCAAGTGAACGGATGGTGATCGGTTTGAAAACTGTTCTTGAGCTGGGGGTTCTGCAGTGGCCTCCCTGGGGGCAGAGAGAAACATGGCCAGCAGGTGACAAGAGGAACTTGGATAAGAAATCTGGGTGGATCATCTGGGGAACATAAAGTAACAAAATAGGAGACTAACACCCAAGAATAGCCGAGATAAGTACCAGGAGGTTTACTCCATGGTTTGGAGGCCAGCTGCACATGCTAGGGAAAAAGGCAGCTCAGATAGAGAAGGGAGCACCAAATAAAGGGCATTGGGAGGTTCCTCCCAAGATGGAAAACATGCTGAAAGTAGACTATAGACCGAACATGATTGCCACTCAATGCCTCTTTTGCAAACCACAACACCCAGAAGGAGAGAGAGAACAAAAGAGAATGCCCTGCCACAGAGGCAGGGTGAGATGGGGTGTGTGGGGGGGGAGGGATACTGGGATCCGTGGTGGTGGAAAATGGGCACTGGTGGAGGGATGGGTACTTAATCATTGTATAATTGAAACCCAAGCACAAAAATTTGTAAGTCTACAACTGTACCTCTTGGTTTGTCACTAATAAAAATTAAAAAAAAAATCTGGGTGGAAACACAACAGAAGTATGAGTGCAGACTGTGGAACCCCGGGAAAGGCAGAGGGAGAGTGATGGACAAGGGCAAAGCCAGGACAACAGGGAGCCATTGAGGGCCTGGGTTTGCATCACTATTGAACCCTGACTCAGTTACTCAGTTTGTTCACCCCAAAAACAGTCCCTAATAGACTTGTCATGGAATCCCTAGGGGCTAATTAATAGGAATGCTTTGTATAAATATCACTTGTTTTATTTTTGTTGTTGTGAATGTTGCTTTTACTCACGATTTATTTGTAGATTTTTTTTTCAAGAAATATACTGAGGGCCAGGCACCAATCTGGGCTGCAAGAGATGGTCCCTGCCCTCGGTGTAGGAGAGGAGCAATGAGTGACTGAGGAGTGAGGAGAGGGGCCAGGAAGACTCAGCCAGGCTAAGGGCGCAGACTCTGAAAAAGGAAATGAGGGAGCAAGCCGGGTGGCACCCCAAAGCCAGGAGGAGGCAAGGGAGAACGGGAGTGTGGGGTGTCAAGGGACAGCAATGACCATGGTAGAGGGGCCGGGCCCTAGCTCAGTGGGGGAGCAGGTGGGACGCTGTCTTAGCTCTCCAGTTTTGCTGGTTTTGGCCCTGATGGCCCTCCTTGATGGCCCTCATGAAAACAAGAGACGCCCCGGAGAAAAACCAGAACTAGATCCTCGCTGGTCTTGTAGGGCATGATTAGAACTTTGGCTTTTATAATACAGGGCTGGCCAGGGAGGTGGGAGTGAAGAATGGCCTGGCCTGGTCTCGTATTATCTCATGGACTCTACAGGACACGGCTGACACGGTGTAGGATGACCATGGGTGACAAAGCCCAGGAAAGAGAGCCAGAAGGGCTTCACTTGGGCCAAGTGGTAGCAGGGCACTTCAGGGTTGAAAGGGAACGCTTGCTGCTAATGATCCCTTTCAACAGGTGAGCTGGGACATGCTTGTGACCAATTAATGGCTTGGTTTAAAATGGAAATCCTGAGCTCAGCTGTGGCTAAGGCAGGCGAGGGGACGAGCGATCAGGATGACAGCAAGGGGACAAGTGGTCAGAATGACGTCGAGAGCGTAGGGGCCTTGGCTAGGCTGCCCCGGAAATGACCTCAACCCAAGCTCTCTCTGGGGCAAACCCCACAGCACCTGCTCTCTTGCCTGCCAAAGTCCAGTGGCAAGGCATGAACCCTTGGGATCCCAGAGAGCACACTGCAAAGTGGCCACAAAGTCCCTTCTTCCCTGCAGACTCCCTAACTTTCTGCCATGGGGGACAGTATCTCTCCACCCCAGGTACCTGCAGTTCACTGCATTTCTATAAACCTTCTAGATAAAGAAAAGTCATAGATACAGGAAGCGCTCAGTCCACTGCTGACTGCAAAGGCTAAACTGGAATAAACTTCAGCCAAATTATTTGACCTTTTTTTCTCATATCTTTAACTTCCATAGTAATAATGAAGAGGCTCACAAGAATTGATACAGACCATGTTCATGATGATTATATTTAAATAAGGAATAACATCAAGCTATTATCAAGTGGGTAGAAATGTATACTGAACCAATTTTTTGTTTCCAAAACAGTTCTCATTTTTATTTTTTATAGTTCAGACTTTATTTTTTTTCTAGCGCATCATTCCTGAAAAAAAGAACTTTTTAAAAGCTTTTTATTGAAATACCAGGATTTACAGCACTGTTCATTATATTTTTAATTCATACATCATTCCTAAGGTGTTCTCTTTAGTCATTGCTTTATTGTCTGCCCTCAGCTTGTCTGGAATGTTCACTTGTACTAATAGAGGCTTTGATTTGAATGTAAATATTTTCCACGTGGGAAATTAGGCCTGAGAAGCCTGCAGTGGAATGGTCTATTGGGTTAGCCAGTCACTCCGACTCTTTAAAGAAAGGGATGCAAGAAGAGCTTGTACCCTGGAGGGAGAAGACAAACTTTCCCCACGTAGGAGACATGTGGGAGAAGAATCTGACAAAGAAGCTCAGAATGGGTCCAAGAAAGCCAAAAGCTGAAGCCTATGAGAGGCAAAAGGTGGTGGGAGGCTCAGAAAAGGGACATCCAGAAGGTTTTCTGAGGTTTCCATGGAGGGGAGGGGTTAGCAGGAGCTCTGGAAGACCAAAATCAAGAAACCAGCTCCTACCAAGTCCTCCTCTCACCCCGAGCCCATTTTTTTTTATCGCTGAATGAGAAATCATGCCACATCTCCTGACTGCCTGAAGGGTTGGCAGAGGGACCACAGGAAGGAAACAGGTGAAGGCTGCTTTGCAGTCCATGAGGCACCAGCCATATTATTACTACTATTCTCATTCCTATTAGTGATGTTTATTAAAGGAAAGAAGCATTTCAAAACCCGCAGAAAACAAAACAATGGGGGAGACTTTTCCATTCATATGGGCATCAACTGAACAAATCAGCTTGGGGAGGGCGCTTGTTTCCCCCAAGTGCTTTTCAGTGCTGGGATGACACGCCCACGAGAGGACACTGCTTCTTGGAGCAGCGCCCTTTTGCCTGTCTTTAGCGACCAGATTTCCCAAGCTCCCTTTGGCAGCTTTTCATCTTGGCATCATGCAGGTTGGAAAGATATGAGAATGAGCAAGTACACAACTCTTCCATGGGGTTATTTTTTTTGGGGGGGAGGGGACACTGTGCCAATCTTAGCTATGTTTTGTAAATATTTCCCTGCCATTCTGTGGTAGAGCCGAAAGGATGCTAGATTTTTTTTTTTTAAATCAACTTCCAAATCTCAGGAATACAATTCTCTAAGGTTGTTACACAGCAACTCAGCAGCGGAACTAAGAATCCGATTCAGGCTTTGTAGGGGGGCTGGGGCCTGCGAATCCTCTTCCTCACCCCCACCATGAATTTTAAGGCTGAGATCCTAAAATGTATTTATTTATTTATTTATTTATTTTTGCTTTTTGGGTCACACCCGGTGATGCACAGGGGTCATTCCTGGCTCATGCACTCAGGAATTACTCCTAGCGGTGCTCAGAGGACCTTATGGGATGCTGGGAATCGAACCTGGGTCGGCCACATGCAAGGCAAATGTCCTACCCGCTACACCATCACTACAGCCCCAGGGATCCTAAAAATTTAAGATGAGGGTTTGACTCCAATCTTTCTCTACAACTTTATCTCTTGTTGCCTTCCTCAGACCCTTCCTTCTGCAGCCTTGAAGACACTTCCTCCTAAGCCTTGTCTTAACCTCCCATGAGGTGATCCCAGCCCAGCCTCAGACCAGCAAAGCAGGTGAGATCACCGGCAACCTATCATGGTCTGCTCCCCTGGGGCTGGATAGCAAAGAAATTGCCCTTAGGACAGTCATTACTCTCCCGATTGGTCCTTTCATTGGGTATTTTGTTCAGCAGGAAGCTTGGCTGTACCGCTGGGTCAGATAAGGCTGACATCAGAGTTAGTTAATTCTGCAGACAGACTTAACCTGGTGACCAGGGCAAAGAGACACTTATTATTCTCATATCTGCCACTGAGTAGACAGAATGAGTTTCATGTCAACAATGGTGCAATGTCCTGCACACCAGTTTCAATCAGAAAGGTGGGCACAATCGCTTCTAATCATCCTAATTTTTAACATGGAGAAAGGTAGCTAAGATCACTAAGGCAAGTGATGGGTTGAAGAGAACCTATATTCAACCTAAGGGTCCTCAAGACAGAGGTGCTCTAACTACACACACACACACACACACACACACACACACACACACCCTGTCCTCACCATTCAGATGCCTACACCACCAGGGTATGCCACATCAGTGCATCCATTCAGACACTGAGGCAGACACTGAAACCTTTTCTCAGCCATAATTTACTCATTAACTCCCTTTACACACATGCATAAACCTCCTCCCTCCATCTTCAATCTCAGTTATCACATGTGGGACCCCGTTATTTGGAGAGATAAGACCACCTCACTTCCCAGAAAATAAGCAGGAACCTGCTAATCATTGCAGGCAAAAATCCCAGCTCCCCAAGCACAAAAGCGCCTTCGTCCCACATGTTCATAGAAAAGAAGAAATGTGGCATTCCATGGTGCCTATGTAGCTGGTGCAAGGCAGCAAATGGCTGAAGCCTGTTTTCTTCCCATTTCTTGTGTAAATGCAATGGGTGCATCAATGCCTGGAGTATTTTCACTAAAACATGCAAGCATCCAGCTTCATTCCTGCCCCCTCACCCCAAGAAAAAGGAGTGATGTTGGTATTAATTTGAAGAGACAGGAAGGTTTGCAAATGACTCCTCCTTGCCCAAGAAAATAAAACTGCTGCTGAGATTTTAAAAGGAACGTGACAGTGAGTCCCCTTTCAGCACAGGCCAAGGGGTGTGTGTGGCGGGGAGCGGGGGGGAAGGGGGATATTTTGGATTTACTGGGAAGGGAGAAGGGGAGGGAGAACCAGCGCGGCTTTCCCCGCTCCCAGACCCTGTTTTCATGGAAGCCTTTGGATCTCGGCGCCGGCGGCCATGCACGGACAGCTCCGGGTGTCGCGGCTGGCGCCCTTCCTGTCGCCTGCACCTGGCACGTTAGGGTGCTGCCACTTACCCCAGCAGAGGAGCACGAGGGAGGCCGGGGGGAGCCATCTGTTGAAGGAGGGCATCTTCGCCCAGGTGGCCGGTTTCCGGGGCGCGGCAGCGATATCCCCGGGTCGAGAGCTGTGCCCTCTCGAACGCTTTCGAGGAAAGCCTTGGAGACTTGGTGCCCCTCGGGGGGTGACCTCGAGCGGGGGGCCGTAGGGGGGGTGTTTCACGCGGGGAGGCTCGGCTGGTTTTGCAGCCGGGCGGGGGCTCCGTGCCAAGCTCCGCGCGCGCGCCGCCCCCAGCCCGGTCGCTTCAGCACCGCGGACAGCGGCCCCGTTTGCGCGCCTCGCTGGGGGCTGCGGCTTCGGGTCCGGGGGGCGCCGGGGGCCCCTTCTCAGCGCCGCGTCCCCGAGCAGTAGCGCCGCGCCGGCCCGGATGCACCGAGACGCCCGAGCCGCGGCTTCATCCGCCCCGAGCGGCGCCTCCCGCTGGGCGTGCCCGCGCGCACGCGGCCCGTCGGGGCCTCCGCAGCCCGCCCGTCGGGGCCGGGCCGGGAAGGGAAGGAGGCGGGAGCGGGTGTCCAGACGACGGGCGGGCGGGAGGGCGCGCTAGGGGCCCCCGGATCCAGGAGGGTCTCGACCCCGGGAGACCAGCCGCAGCCCCGCTCCGGGCGCCCCCGGCTCCGTGCGCGCTCGCTTGCTCGTGATGTGCGCAGGCGGCCACCGCGGACCCACCCCCAAGTGCACACGCTCCTACCCACGAACGGGCGGGGGCGGAGCCCGAGCGGCGCAAACACCTCCCGCCCCCGCGAGGATGCACCTGCGCCCCGCCCCGGCCACCCTCAGTCACGCCCTCCCAGCACCCCGGATGCGGCCCCGGCTCGGGGCAGTGATGTCATCTGCAGCTTGCCCAGCGCGTGGGTCCTGGCCTCTCCCCCTCGGACCCCAGCCCCTTTGTGTGGCTTTGATGAAAGCTTGGCCAGCCTGGATGCCTGCCCAGAAGCCGATGGGGTGCAGCGTACCTGCGCCCTCCTTCACGCCTCATCCACGTGTCAGTCCGTTGCATAGGGGTGTAAGGGAGAGGGGCTGAGTCTCACTTCTGGGTTGGGTTGGTTTGTTTATTACCCCCCCGCCCCCAGCCCGCTGATTGTGGTTTAATTTCGCCTGACTCTAAGCCACTCCCCGGTCTAGCAGCTGCTCGGGCGCCGCCAGTCCCCCCTCTCCCCCCCATCTGTGAAAGGGAAACTTGAACCTGTAAGTTCAGTTATAAACTGGCATTGACCTAACAGATCAGGAATGCCCGGCGCTGGAGGAAAAGGTTAATACAGAACTTTCTCCCCTGCCTTTCCCTCCTCTCTTTCCAAACGGGGAGGTTGGGGGCGGGGCGGGGGGGAAGCTTGGCACTGATGTTTCAGGAAGGAACAGCAAAGTGACAGCTGGTTTAAGTGACGCCCCCCCCCCACCCCCCGCCCGGAAGCGCTGGCTCCCAGATCCCAGAGCACTAGAATGTACCGGGGCGGGCAGGGAGCCACCAGGTCTTAAACTCTCTGGAAGTGTCTTGTGTTGTTAGACTTGTGAGAAGTTAACACTGACGTCTGCTCTCCAGTCTCGGAATTTCTCCAAGGAAATGCCCCATGCGCAGGCTTGCTGTTGCAGGAGAGATTCCTACTTTTCTTGCTTTATTTTGTCTCTTCTATTCTTTATTTTTTTTTAGACTTTCTTTTTTTTTTCTTTTTGGATCACAACCAGTGATGCACAGGGGTTATTCCTGGCTCTTCACTCAGGAATTAATTACTCCTGGCGGTGGTTGGGGGACCATATGGGATGCTGGGAATCGAACCCAGGTTGGCCGCGTGCAAGGCAAACGCCCTACCTGCTGTGCTATCGCTCCAGCCCTGTCTCTTCTATTCTTAAGGGGGCTCTTCTATTTATTTGAATTCTGTATATGCCACCTCCACCTCTTCCTCCTCAACTCCACGAAGCCAGTCTAAGACTGTATCCACGGGCAGGGCTATGCTATTCTATCCCACCCCCACCAGATCAAGAGCTTTCTGCTTAGGGCTGAGCTCCCAAAGTTTCTTCCAATGCATCTCCTAGTGATTTCCAATCCTTAGTCACTCCGTTGGTTGCTTTCTCGGGATGATTTTGTGTGTTTGCATGATTCTCAGAGTGACACCCAGAATCGCCTGATCTGTGTTGTCTATGTGTGGTCCGGGCGCCATAAACCCAGGGTCCTTACGGCCACACTTGCTGTAGAGAACATGTTATTCCAACCCATTCATAGTCTATCTTGCTTATAATGAGGTCATTAAAATTGATTATCAGGTATTTCACAGATCTCTTATGAAATTATTCTGTACTTATTCAGGTTGTTTGGGGCAATGATGATGAAATTCTGTATTTCTTGATGCTAACATGTGTTAGTGTCAACCAGTTACCACATCCTATGGATACTGGGCCCAGATTCAGTCACCCAGCACGTCTCCTCACTTTTTAGTTTTATTTCATCTCTAGACTTAACAATCACTTGTTCCAAGCATATTTTTTAATGAATAGAAAAACAACAAAATGTCTTTTGGTATGCTCTTAAAGACCTCACTTTAGTTCAACCATGAGCAACTAATTAATTTCTTTAGTAAGGTTGCTGGATCACAGACAGACACCTAATCATCTGTTCCTATTTTCCAAATATCTATGACAAGCTTCTTTCTGAACATTTTAAAATAAGGGGCATACATGAAAGGAATTAGATTCAGATAAAAATGAATAGGGGCTGTGATTTACATTTACATAGAAATAGATTTTCAGCAATACCAATTTTAAACCATTCCAAAGTGGAATGACTTGCTTTGTGTTACTGTGTTCAAGGCATTGTTATCCAAACAATTACCAAGATGTTGTAGGAGGGGGGAAAATAACCTTCTGTCGGTTGGACATTGAGAACAAATGGCTCAAAAAGCTCCAACCGTCTTTCAAATCTATGTGGGGAGAAGGGGAGGATGAGAAAATTGAAGAGAGCAGTGGTCGCGGGGATGCTGAGCCTACAGACAAAGTCTGAGTCTTTAAGATACACGTATTGATCTTGGCAAAGGGGGAAGCAAAATGATCAGAGTAAGGGGCAGGGAAGAACAAGGGAGACAGTCTGGAGCCTCTACAGGACCCTTCCTGATGCCTAGAAGATGCTAAAGAAGCATTTCAAGATCAACACAAACCTGAAATGAAAAGTCAGGATGTAGGGCTGGGGAGATGGTTTCAAAGCTCTGGAGCAGCTGAGCTTTGCATGCAGGAACCTGGGCTCAATCCTGAGTACTCTGTGGTCCATGAAGCACCACTGGGGTTGGAAGGAATCTCCCAGCAACACTGGGTGTGACCCCCAAACAAACAAACAAAAAAGCATATTTCTTTATCACCCCCAGCGATGCTCAGGGGTTACTCCTGGCTCTGCACTCAGAAATTTACTCCTAGCAATACTCAGGGGACCATATGGGATTCTGGGCATCGAACCCAGGTCAGCTATGTACAAGACAAGTGCTCTCCCTGCTGTACTATCATTCTGGCCTCTAAAGGTTCTACTATTTCAAGTCTCGTTACCAGGACAGCATGACATCCTTCATGCCGTGTACCTCTCTGATCTGACCTCTGTCTATGCACAAAGATAAAATGTCTCTTGGGGAAAAATTCCTTCATAAGATATAATTCCTGTTGTTCTCATCTTTAGGTGCAGGTACAGCAATTCTAATGAGCTCATGCTCATGAGAAGTCTGGAAAAAGGACACACAAAACGAGGCCCAGTGCGGAGGATGGGACAGGAGGCCTGTGTGCTAGTAGGGCCACCAGCCTAGTGTCAGTTCATGAGAGTCAAATGAGTCAAATGCGTACATCACCAGGTCCCAGCGAAATCCACCAATGGGATTCCCGCCCCCACCCCTCTTCCATAAACAAGGAGAAGGTACTATTACCACCTTGCTTTTGTCCTTTTGGGAAACTCAATTCAGGAGATGTGAAATGAGCCGGTTACTCACTCTGTAGGGGCAGAACCCTCCATGGTTAGGTTGGCTATTCCCCCAAGCTTTCCCAGCAGCAGGACTCATAGGTGGAAGTTGATGCCTGTGTGTGTGGTGTCTGTGAGTGAGATGGCTGCCCAGTATCTGGGGAGGGCTCAGAGCAGGCCCAGGCCTGAGCGGCTGACAGGGATTAATGATGCAGACTCAGGAGCCTCTAGCCCTTCTCCTGCCTCCAGGCTCTTCCCTCCACTTCTTCAGGCAGCAGTGGCTCCCTCGGCCCAGAGAACAGTCCCAGAGCTCTTCCCAACACCCCCTGGGCCTACCTCTTTCATTAATTGTTCATGCAAAGGTCATTCTGGATTCTAGCTTGCCAGAGAGGGAGAGACAGACCCGCTTTCCCATGCTGTGCATCCGTTCCTGAGTGGCATGAACAGCTGCTCTTTAACAGGGCCTGGGGTTGAGAAGCATAAGGACCAGCTTCCTGGGAGTAAAGGGGTTTTAAATTTCCCAGGCAAACTTAAGCATTGGTATCTGTGTTTGACAGAAACAAGTTAAGTACTTGGATATGGTACTCAAGTTAAGCAACAGCAGACCAGACATCTGTGATGAGACACCAGTGATGAGAAGGTGACGTAGTCGCACGTGGTCCTGATATAAGAGGCACCTGAGAGATGTAAGAGAGCGATCTAAGTGGTAGGAAGTTCTCAAAATATTTGTTCAAGAGAGGCAACACGGCCGCAGTACCAGAAAGGGCTGTCAAGGAGAGGTTGTTGTGAGGATATGCCTAGAACTGGCTGGGGAGCTTGGTGGTTGGGGAAATTACTGATGAGTCCAGAGCAAGGCATAGTGCAAAAGGTTGAGCAAGTAGTGTTTGTGCAAAGTTAGTAAGTATGGTGGGTTTCATCCACTTAAAAATATTTAATGGTGGGAAAGGGATACCACAGTGATGGCAGGGATTAGAGTTTTGGTTGTTTGGTGGCTGATGGGGATTTGTGGCCACACCTCCAAGTAGCACTGTAGCACTGTCCTTCCATTGTTCATCAATTTGCTTGAGCAGGCACCAGTAACATCTTCATTGTGAGTCTTGTTGTTACTGCTTTTGGCATATCAAATATGCCACGGGAAGCTTGCCAGGCTCTGCCATGTGGGCAGGATATTCTCGGTAGCTTGCCAGGCGCTCGGAGAGGGATGGAGGAATCGAACCCTGGTCGGTCACATACAAGGCAAACGCCTTACCCGCTGTGCTATCTCGCCAGCCCAGCTAAGCAGACTAGGAATTTAGCACGTCCTTTAACCTGTTAGTGGATCAAAAATTATTGAGAAGATTAAAGGGGCCTGAGCATACAGGATAGCTCCACATCAGATAATAAGTCAAAACCACTTGCTTACACCTCCAAGTGCTAGAGGCTATTCCTGGCTGTGTGGTCAGGAGTGACCCTGGACAATGCTTGGGACCATAAGTGGTGCCTGGGATTCAGACCAGGGTTGGCCATGTGGAAGGCGATGTGTCTTGCTCGTGTACTAGTTCTCCGGAGGAGATGCAGAAGAGGACTGGCTTCAGCAAAGGGTGGGGGAACACTGGCCAAGGAGAAAGGAGGGGCTGAGACCCAGAAGATTCTGTTTGAGATTTAGGGGAGGAGGATGAGGAGAAAGTAGAAGGATACAGAGGTGTTTCGGTAGGAATGAGAGACTTTGAAATTGCTTTGATCAGGGATACTTTTATTGTTTGGCTTGGACTGGGGGTCACACCAGGCTTTGTACTAGGGGCCATGCTGGTGAGCCAAGGACTGGGATGCTCTTGTGTGCAAAGCATCTGCTTAGCTTAGTGAGAAAATTGCTGAGCCTGTTCAGTTCCAACCCAGTCAGGCAGATTTCATGTAACTGGGAAGGGCAATAAAAGCATCTGCTATGAACGGGAAGCTGGACGGAACTGAGTCTTGAGAATGAGCATGAGCTGGATGATATCTAGGAAGCAGGATGACAAGTTAGTAATAATGGCAGCGGGAGTAGATGTGAGGGGCAGCTCAGCCACCAAAGCAGATGTGAGGAGGAACCAGTCCCAAATACACATGGCCACATGGGGTGGAAGTGTGTCTAGGCAGCCTGGCACAGTCCGGCCATTGGGGTCTGGTCCTACTTCTTTGATGGTTCAGACATGTGCACTTCTCATCAGCTTCCCATGGTCCATCTGCCTGTAACATATGGCTGAGAATGATGTTCTAAATGCCCAAATGACCCTGGGCAGTCATAAGCCTTCCCCCTCCGCTGATGGGAAGAGCTAGCGAGTTTGGGAAGTGAGGATGACGCTGGTGACTCCTGTGGGATGGACAGCTGTAAACTGCCCATCCAGCCTGTACAGGTCAGGAAAGAGGCCGAGACGCAGCATGGAGGTCTGGAGGACAGGGCTTGAAAGAAAGGTGGCTAGAAGCACAAGACCTCCAAATCCAAACTGGGGAAGGTGCATTTATTTACCCAGGAGCAAGTCGTAAGATAACATCCTGTCCCTGTGCAACTGGAACTTACCTGTAGAACTAGACCCCAAATACATAAGCAGCTGTGGGGTGTAGACAGTCCCCAGGGGGTCCCCAGGCCTGCAGGGTGGAGCCAAGCCCCAGAGGAGGAAAGAGCCTCTTGTTTTGCACCAGAGGGGGATTCCTGGTGTTCTATTCTGGGAGCATCCAGGAGTTAGGGGACTGCCACCATCCTGAATTCCCTGCCACTGCTCACAGCTTCCGCCGCAAGGTCAAGCCCAGAGTGAAGATGTGGGCACTATCCTAAGATTGATCAAGTAGACCATCTTTCTTTCGTGGGTTTGTTTTAAAATAAAGTAGCAAGAAAAATCTGCACTTCTTTCAAGTGCTACATTGAGTAATCGGCTAGTGGTTATACATTAAGACCCAGATCTTAGAAATAATATCTAAAATGAAAGAAAGAAAAGAGGAAGGAGAAAGGAGTTCCATTTCGGACTGGGACACATGTTTTGCTCCTGGTGCAAGCACCAGGATGTGATTGATCCGGGAGGGGGGCTGCTAGCAGATGTGGCCCCAAACATGGAGTTATTGAACGTGCACTCGCTTTAAACTTTCCACAACACCGAGGCACTCTGCAAACACCCTGATCGTGCTCACGGCCCGGGACACCCCCACCCTTGCGTATGGCTTGCACAGGGGCTGTCTTTGTTGCACAGGGAACTGAGGAGGAAGCAGGACTGCAGCTGTTTGAAGCCTCGAGCACTGTACAGTGAGTCCTGCACACCTGCGGCTCTGTCCCAGGAGGAAGTAGCTGTGACCTGAGGCTAAGTGACCAGGACAGTCGGTCTGCTCCCGCCTAATGTCATGTGCACTGCAGCCCCAGTGCCCTCGACTGGGCTGTCCCAGCCACTCAGCCCCAGGCCTCATGGGGCTGCTCAGGCAGAAGCGTGAGTGGTGGAGGCACTGGAAGTATGGCTCTGACCAGAGGCTGTGGCCTCGACCGGAAGCGCAGCTCCCACTGGGCCTTCCTACCAGCTCCGGGCCCAGGTGCGCCGCTTTACGAGCAATGAGCACAAGGGCTTGGTACGGGCCTGGCAGGCCTGCACCGTCTGACTCAGCCACTCCGGGAGACACCCAGGGACCCCGGGGCTGCTGTCACTGAATATACCCCGGCCCCTTCTTTTGACTGAGCGGCCAGGACTAGAAAATTCTGGGGCGGTGGTGGGGAGAGAGAGAACGCGTCTGAGAGGGAGCACAGTCTGAGTGGGTAAGTAGAGCAGGAAGCCTCCAACATGGGGCCTGTGGAAACAGCCCTTGACATTGAGGTCCCTCCTGGTGTTGTCCTTCCCGGGGACCTGAGCTGGGCTCCTCACACGCATCATTCAGCCTCCCCCAGACCCGGCTTCACCTCCAGCCCATAGAGGGAAGCGGCATCTGTGACTTGTGTCCCTCCCCCCCCCCCCCCCCACACACACACATAAGCAAATACAAACACAAGTGAACAAACGCAGATGCGCCCAGAGGCAACACTCCTGTTACTGCCCAGAAACCCAGGCTGGAGGAGGGAGAGAGAGAGAGTGAGAGAGAGAGAGAGAGAGAGAGAGAGAGAGAGAGTTGCTGAAGAATCTTGGCACAGTCGGAATGCATTTCTAGAGATTTCTAAAAGAAGGGAGCATAGCAGGGCCGGGCTGAAAGGCGAGCAAAACACAAATGGCAAATACAAAGATGGCATCCAGAACACACCCAGCTGGTGAGGCTTTGCGTGAACATGCTTGAGGGTTCCCACACCTGCCTCTAATTCTCGGGGTGTGGGGATGGTGTGTGGAGGCGGTTGGGAGGCCAGGGGATGGTCAATGCCATGCAGTGCTATCCCACCAGTGTCTGTTCACTCCAAGATACCTGTTTCTGGGGGGGATTGGAAATGTGGATTATGGGGGCTAGAGAGAGAGCACAGATCTACAGGTGCTTGCCTGGTGTAGGGGTGGCAGATTCAATCCCTGGCATCACCCATGGCCCCCCAAGCTTTCCCAGGGCCACTTCTCAGCGTCTTCAGGTGTGGCCCAATCCTCTGCCCAACCAAGAAAAGAATGAGGATTTTCACCTTCTCATTATATGAATAAGTAGCGATGGAGCCATCCATCATCATCCCATGGGGAAATGTCTTTTTGATCCATCAGCCATGAGAAGTTACCTAACTTCTGTTACATCATGCATGAGCTGGAAGAGCTCTGGAAAGAATAAGTGGTTGAGATGTCCAGACACGAAGTAGCCCTGTCTGTGGACACTGAGATAGATCATCTGATTGGCTCATTTCGTGAATTATTTGGAGACTCCCATATAAAAAAATGAAGTGCTCTGTAAATTTCAAAATTCTTTAGAGACTCCAATTTTTACGACCATGTTACCTTTCTATTTTTTATGCATTTAAAAAAATTATAAAGTAGTTCATAGTAGTTATTATATGTAATATTTGAACACCAATCCCACCACCATGACACCTTCCCACTACCATATTTGGGATATTTCCATCCTGAGCCCCAACCCCTGCCCCAAAGTGAAACCAAAATAATTCATTTTGTATTGCTGGACTGGAGCAATAGCACAGCGGGTATGGCGTTTGCCTTGCACTCGGCCGACCTGTCCGATCCAGGTTCGATTCTTCCGCCCCTCTTGGAGAGCCCGGCAAGCTACCAAGAGTATCTCTCCCGCACGGCAAAGCCTGGCAAGCTACCCGTGACGCATTTGATATGCCAAACACAGTAACAAGTCTCACAGTGGAGACGTTACTGGGCCCGCTCGAGCAAATTGATGAATAGGAGGACAGTACTACAGTGCAGTGCCATTGTTTGTTATGTATAAACTGCTGAAAGTGATCCAAAAAAGTTTTCTTAGACGAAAGTACATGAAGATTGTTGTATTTCACCCAGGGCCCATCAAGCCCTTCTATAAGAGATTACTGACATGTTGTTGAAGGTGAGCCTTGTGTGCTTACATATATTATAGAGATCTTACTCAAAATCACCCTTCAGGCACTTATCCTTAAAAATGGCCACAAAAGAGTTTTCTGCCTTTTGTAAAATTCCAGAACCCGGGGTAGGAAAGACACTGACAGAACTCTTCTGTTTGTCCACTAGTTCCAAATTTACTGAAATCAACCCAGAAAGAGAGCTCTGGAACAACACTTTAATAAATGATGTGAGGGAAACTCATTGTAATACTCAAAAGTCCTTTACAGTAAGAAAGAGACATGGGCCTTCATATACGAATGTTAGAGTAGCTGACGGCCATGTCCCCTGGGAGAAGAGTCTCTAGAGGATTCAGTAAGCTGTAACTTTCCACTGGCCTCACTTTTTGAGAAGCCATTATTTAAATTCTGGAAACATGTCAAGCATATTAAAAGTGTACTAGGTGAGGGGATCCACCCAACCTGGGTCGTCTGTTAAGGTGAAGGGGGGCACCAGGGACAGTTGCCGGTCAGCAGCTCTGAGGTCTCTTGGTGCAGGCGGCAGTGAATGGTCAGCACCGGCTTTTGTCATAGCTGGATGGAGGGGTCCATGTAAAGATCCACATCTTCCCCAGGCTGCACCTCATGTCACTATCCACCTATCCCCCTAAAAGACTGTCAGATTCTGCTGTGCCAACCTGGTAGGCCCGGGCACTGTATTAGCCATCATTTGCTTCCTGCATAGTTCCCGGTCAGAGCTGAGCCAAAGCAGGACATGAAGCATGAGGTGGGGATGGTCGCTTAGGGGTGTCATGGCCAGGTGGATTCAAGGTATGAACTTCAGCCTATGTTTACTCTTCTGGGCTGTGTCCAGCACGTCCCCAGGCTGCTGACTGTAATGTCCAACAGTATCGTAGGTCTGCCACGAGGAGAGCCACATGGGTCCTCATGCCCAGTCTCCCCTTGTGGCCACCTGAGGGCTTGCAGATGGCCTTCCAGAATCCTTTGCTTCATCCACATGCCCGCAGGGATGCGTTCAGGAAGGTTGTTTGGTGAGTTTTGGTGTTTTTTTCTTTTTTGCTTTTTTGCTTTTTGGGTCACACCCAGCAATGCTTAGAGGCTACTCCTGGCTCTGCACTCAGGAATCACTCATGGCGGTGCTTGGGGGACCATATGGGATGCTAGACATCGGATCCAGGTCAGCCACGTGCAAGGCAAATGCCCTACCTGCTGAGCTATTGCTCTGGCCCCAGTTTGGTGAGTTTTCTCACTCTCCACATCCCTCTGCCACAACCTCATTTCTGTAACTCCTGACACATTTGTTTATAATTCCTGGACTAAGGTTGAAGGTCTAAAGAAAGGTCTGTTTGGGGTGGGGGTAAGGGAATGGTGCTTGGAAGGCCATAGGGCCTCACCCGCGATTCTTGGCTAGCTGGGTGGACAGTTCAATGTGAAGGCCTGAGACCATGGTGCTGGACATTACCTGGCAGTGCCAGGGGACCCCAGGATCATCTTAACTCCTCATTACTTCTAGAGTCTGACTCTTCAAGATCGAAATCCAAGTTCTGGGTACTTGAGGTCTAAGATTCTAAGAGTAACCCATGAAAAGCTACCATGCATATTCAGCATTTCAAGATTTTGATTTTGGGGGGGGGTTGAAAACTGAACTGGAGGCATGTGAAGGAAGGTTTGAGAACGAGAGTGAAGTTACCAATATGCTTGCCATAAGCTCTGTGTTCAGTGTTTGAGCTTGGTTGATTTGAAGCGGCTCTAGTGACTCATGGTTTATTCATTTACTGGTTCAGAATACAGGTGTGATTCAAAGACTCATAGTCAATGCTAGGAATTGGAGGCAGTGAATTCAGTTGTAACTTCTGTCCTGGGCCTGGTTTCTTTCCAGAAACAAATTGTTGAAGACCAGACCTTGATGTGGTTATTGCTCTGGCAAATACTTTGTCTTTTGTTTGGAGGCCATACCTGGTGATGGAGATTGGGTGGTTTACTACCCCGGTTCTGTACAGAAGGATCCATTCCTCTTGGTGCTTAGAGGACCGAGCAGTGATGTAACCAAAGAGACAACTTAGCGGAATACAACTTCTGTTTGTGGGAAACCCAAGTTTGAGCCCCCGCACTAATGATCCTCCAAGTACTGCCAGGAGCAACTCCAATCACAGAACTTAGAGTGGTCCCTGAGCACCGCTGAATGTGGCCTTGAGACAAAACCAGAAACGCCCCCAAAGATAGCAGTTTGATAAAACACTATTCTACTGAGCACTCAACATATCCTCCTACACTTTTAACTGTATGTTGTGAAGAAGGAGGAGATAAAGGAGGAAGAGAGAAGAGGAACTTTGGGCCGAGGTCACACGGATGGATGCGACAGAGAGAAGACAGCCCTAGGAAATGCAGCGTGCAGAATGAGGGCATCTGCCATGGTAAGTCTCAGGAGGGGACCCCCAGAAATGCGGGGTGCGGAACGGGGGCATCTGCCATGACAAGTCTCAGGAGGGGACTTTCCTTTCACCCTCCCTCAGTCCAGAGTGCTGAGGGGATTTGGAATGTCACGAAGAGATTAGAGAGGAGGGGACTTGAGAAATGATTCAGAGGTGGTCACTGATCCTTGCATGAAGCAGCCTTTGCAGATGAGGGCCTGAGAGGTAAAGAGGGGGGCATGGCCTGCTGTCCTGGACACCTGCTTGGGAAAAATCCTCCTGCGGGACTAAGGGAGAGGAAAATTCCAGTGCAGAGGAGCTGCTCACTAACAGAGAGCAGTGGGGCAGCGAGTTCAGTGCCACAGGGAAGGCTGAGGCGTTCGTCCTAGGACTGAGGTGCTGTGATCTACAATATTGAGAATGATGGTTAATTGAGAATGGTAATTCCCACACTACCCTCACCCCAGCCCCAACTCAGCTGTGTGGATCCGTTTTCCCCACATGTTGGCTTTCGCTCTTGGGTGCTCCGTTGTTGTGCTCAGTCTCACATCTGAGCGAGATCATTCTGCATCTATCCTTTCCCTCCGGAATGACTTCACTTAGCATACTATCCTCCCATTCCCTCTGTGTCGCAGCAAGTAGAACTGCATAGTACTCCGTTGTGTGTATGCCACAGTTTCTGGATGCAATTGCCGGTAGCTGGGCATTTGGGTTGTTGCCATCTCTTCTTGGCTGTTCTAGTAAGTGCGGCAGTGGACATAGGTGTGTATCTCTCCTTTCGAATGAATGATTTTGTGTTTGGGGGAACAGATGGAACGTAGTATGATTTTAACAGGTAGCAGCTACATTCTGTTCTGCTCCAGGTCTGATTGTGTCACTGGGCCAGTTCCCCTTTGAGGAGGCCTCCTCCCACCAGAGTGTCGATGATGTGGGTTCTCTTTCAGATCTTTGAACTCTGGCCTTCATTTGTTCACTCCATGTTGTCTGCAGAGATGATCCCAGGTGCTCTGTGTGACCCTGGGCGGATGGGGGAAGCCTGCGGCTCTTGGCAAATGAAGCCCAGCTTCTGATCTTGAGTGGGAATATGAGTTGCACTATTTTATTCACCCAGGGAATCCTGTCAGCCAGCGTTGGAGATGCTCTATTAAAAAGTGCACAGTAAAGCTCCTGAGGATGAGAGAGAGAGAGGAGAAAGAGAGGAGAGTGGAGAGTAGAGAGAGGAGAAAGGAGAGAAGAGAGAGGAGAGAGGAGAGAGGAGAGAGGAGAGAGAATCACTGTAGCAAAACTAAACAACAGAAGAACTCTCACCTCTCACAAACTCTCCCTCTCCCTGTACTTTGTTCCTCCCACAGGGCTCCATTCCCAAGGGGTGGGGGATAGGCCTGTCCTTCATATTGGAAATGGTGACCATAACCTGCCAGCCCCTGTGGGCAGCACTGCTGATGCCCAATTCTAACTTGGGTCAGGCTAAAACCCCTGCACAGCACAGGGGCTGGTCAAGACTTCGGTGTGTTTGGAACCCATTGAGGGACAGGTCATATTCAGGGACCCCGGAAGTGCTGGGGTTTTGGGTCCCACCATAGGGATTCTTGTCTGGGAGTGGCCGCTTGGCTGCGGTTTCCACCTGCAGTCATGGCTTATAAAGAGAGACGCTGCTTCTTGCTGAGGCGTTGCTATGGCAACCTCGCCCGCGGCCCGAGCAGCACTCTCTGCCTCAGCAGACGGGTGGGAGATAAAAATAAATTCTGATTAATCAGAGCCTGTGTCTGAGACTCGGGAACTACTGGAGAACCTGGGAGCAGTCGGGGAAATTTGCATTTTCCCCCTTCCTTCCGGAAGGAAGCAAGACCCAGCCCTTGGATGCTACAGCTTGGTACACGGCCTGGAGCTTCCCTGCAGCTTTCCCCTCTGAATTTCTTACGTCAACGTGCAGAAGAGTGAGACATAGTCTCAGTTTCAGAGTGAGCCACTTGGCACTCCTCACCCTTAGGTGTGGATTGTCCCACCCAGAGACCAGCCCTGTATCCACCTCCCCCCACCACACACACAAACACATGCGCACACCCTGCATTTCTTCCTTCTCTCCACTATGGCCTTCTCTGACTGTGAGGAAACTGTGGGGCTCCATAGTCAGCACCAAGAGGGAATGCTTGGGAAGATGTGGAAAGGGTCTCTGTGAGGGCCTGGGTGCTAATGGTGAGGGGCACTGAGATTTGCATGCCTGGGTGTCAGGGAGAATGAGGGGCATCGCCCTGCTCCCACTGCTCTCTGAGACAGAGGCTGGGTTTCCCACAAAGAGGTGGTTCCTTTTCAGCCAGAACACCCTGACTCCCTCTCAGTCAGAATGCCCTGGTTCCCTCTAAGTCAGAACGTCCTGATTGCCTCTCAGTCAGAACACCCTGATTGCCTCTCAGTCAGAATACCCTGATTCCCTCTCAGTCCAAATGCCCTGATTCCTTCTGAGAACCCCTTGATTCCCTCTCAGAATGCCCTGATTCCTTCTTAGTCAGAATGCCCTGGTTCCCTCTCAGTCAGAACACCCTGATTGCCTCTTATCAGAACACCCTGATTCCTTTCATTAGAACACCCCAGTTTCTTCTCAGTCAGAACACCCTGATTCCCTTAGTCAGCATACCTCAGTTCCCTCTGAGAACACTCCGATTCTGTCTCAGTCGGGTCACCCAAGTTCCCTCTCAGTCAGAACACCCTAAGTCCTTCAGTCAGCACACTCAGTTCCTTCTCAGTCAGAACACCTCAGTTATTTTTCAGTCAGAACAGCCCAGCTTGCTCTCAGAGCACCTTGGCCAAATTGCACCCCTGTTGCTTCTCCAGTTTTGACTCTCCTCACTTTCAAATCATTTTCTTAGACTTGTTGTCCACCTTCTCACTTCCGACACACCCTCCCCCCTCCCCCTCTCTCCCCTTCTCCCCTTTACCCCCCCCCCCCTCACCCTATCGTCCTCCTCCCAGTCTCCCTCCTGGCGTCTGCTCTTGCCCATCTGCCCAGCTTTTCCTGTTTGGGCAGGGAAGCACAGATCCCCGTGCCCTGTCTGCCTGAAGCATCTTCCTTGGCCCTGTGGGTCTTCTCTCTGTGATTCCTGTCTGCCTTCAGCCCGGGGGAATCTCCAAGCAGCCACTTTGTCCCCAGCTGCTTAACTTGGTTCACGACCCCACATGGGTTCGTGTGACTAGTATCAGGGTAGAGAAAATTTGCTTTAAAATGTATGATTTGTTGCCAGCAAATGTTTGGTTTGTGTACTTCCTTTCTCTACCTGGGTTTGCGTGAAAAGGAGGGAAGCACTAATGTGATGTCTTTATCCCAGCCTTATGTTTGGTGGCCAAACACTGTGAGGGGAGATGGGGGGTGTCACTTTTCTGCTGGACTCACCATCATCACCCCGTGGGCGCGGACCCCCACTTGCCTGAGCTGGCCTGTCTCTGAGAGAGGTTTTCTCTGACAGACTGACCACTGCTGCCCCGTGGGCACAGATCCCCCTCTCTCCTGAGCTGGCCTGTCTGAGGGAGGCTTCCTCTGCTGCCACCATGCAGAGGACGCTCAGATATTTCCAGACCAGCTGCTGTACTCTGACAGGCTTCCTCTGTGATTTTGAAATGTCCACCTGGGCCATTCCCTGAGACAAAATATTGTGATTTTAATGTCCTAGTAGGTCATTTTAAAGATGCTTGTGGGGGCCAGCATCATGTGGGCTCTGTGGGAGAGCACTCACCTCATACATGAAGCCCTGGGTTCATCTTTGGCAAAACACACACACACACACACACACACACACACACAATGTTATCTCTGTTCTAGCAGGACAAACCTCAGTGATCCTAGACCTATAAGAGCTGATTGACTTGGGTTGGTTTTTTTGTTATTGTTGTTTTGTTTTTGCTTTTTGGGTCACACCCAGTGATGCTCAGGGGTTACTCCTGGCTCTGCACTCAGGAATTACTCCTGTGGTGCTTGGGGGACCATATGGGATGCTGGGAATCGAACCTGGGTTGGTTGCATGCAAGGTAAACGCCCTATATGCTGTACTGTCGCTCCATCCCCAATTGATTTGTTTTAAATGAAATTTTTCTCTCAATTTCTGTTGGGGGGAACTCATAGGGGTTCTGGGCCCTGGAGTCACTCCATTGGCACTGGGGGCTGAGCAACTAACTGCCTGAATTACTCCCTCAACTTCTAGTTACATTGTTTTTTTTTTTTTCTTTTTGGGTCACACCCAGCGATGCACAAGGGTTACTCCTGGCTCTGCATTCAGGAGTTACTCCTGGAGGTGCTCAAGGGACCATATGGGATGCTGGGAATTGAACCCGGGTCGGCCGCATGCAAGGCAAACGCCCTACCCGCTGTGCTATTGCTCCAGCCCCTAGTTACATTATTTTGATCAAAATAATAAGTGTACATAATCCATAAGGCCAGACAGTGCTACAAGCTCTCCTGGAGGCCCAAGTGACAGTATAGCAGGGAGGGCGCTTGCCTTGCACTGGGTTGACCTTGGTTCGATCTCCACCACCCGGAGGCCCACCAGGAGTGATCCCTGAGCTCAGAGCCAGCAGAAAGTCCTGAGCATGGCCGGGATGGCCTCAAAACACATAAAAATAAAAGCTCTCCTCTGCTTTGTCCCTCTCTCCTCCCTAGCCCCAGGCCACCCTGGGGTCTGTACAGCTGTTTCTGCAGGTTATTTCCCACCGTCTTTCAGAACCCACTTGCTCTGCTGTCTCTTTGGCTCTCAAACAGGCATCTGTGTGGGCTGGAGAGATAGCACAGTAGGTAGGGCATTTGCCTTGCACGCGGCCAACCCGGGTTCGATTCCCAGCATCCCATATGGTCCCCTGAGCCCCGCCAGGAGTAATTCCTGAGTGCAGAGCCAGGAGTAACCCCTATGCATCGCCGGGTGTGACCCCAAAAGAAAAAAAAACAACAGCAACAAAAAACAGACATCTGTGTAATAGGCTCTATACATATTTCACCACTTGCCTCGCCCCATTCCCCCCTGCTCCCCACCCCCCGCCCTCGCCCTGGCTCCAGGATGGATTGTCCAGACTTTTGGTAACTTCCAGGACTTGCTGCAGAGTCGTTGACTGCCTGCACCTGTCAGCTGAATGTCACTTTGTGGGGAGGGGGAGGGGAGCTGAGGACATCACTCACCTCTGGAGCCAGGCTTCCTGGCTCTGAGTATCTCTGCCCTTCCCAGGTGCTCAGTTTCAGGGAGTTTGAAAGCCCTGGCCTGAGTCTCTGCTAGCAGCTCATGACATCTTGGTTGGGGTGGATAAACAAACATAGATAAAGAACTGACAACAGCGGGACAAGGATCTCTGAAGAAATTTGTTGATATCATTTAGGGCTGGAACATTACAACTCTCCAGGACCCTTTAACTGAAATCATATTTCCTCTTGTACAATTTTATTGCTTCTGGCTTGTCGTGGGCTCAAACACGGCGGTGCCCAGGGCGTACTCCTGGTTCTGCAGTCAGGGCCACGTGGGAGGCTGGAGATCAAACCCGGATCAGCCCCGTGCAAGGCAAAGAGCCCTCCCCACTGCACTGTCTCTCCAGCTTCTTCTTCTTCTGAAGTTCATTGTCGCCCTATTTTGAAATGCATTTACTTTTCCAGGGCTGGAGAGAGCCCAATGGGCTGAGTGTATGCTCTGCGTGAAGAAAGCCTTCCCTTGGTCCCCTGAGCACAGAGGCAGGAGCAACTGCCAAACACAAACTGAAATGCCCCCCCAAAACAAAAAGAGGGGAAAAGTGCAAAAAACAAAAACCCAGACAATCAAGTGTGTTTATGTGTTCATGATCTTATCACTAAATCCCTCCACTTTTCAAAAAAGCCATACATTCCTCATCCAGTACCATTTCCGGATAGTTAATCGGGTTACTGTTAGCTTATCTTTTACCAAATAGTCTGGCTATTTTGCTACTGAATCCCTCACAATCCTTTCTCAGTTCGGAACAGCTTCTCTCTGCTGCTGAAATCCAGTGGGATCCTGGGCTCCCCTGAGCTAATATACGTGATGGAAATCTTAAGAGTTCCATGGCTGCTTCTCCCGGAAGGGAGCATAAAATGAGGCTCTAGTAGCCATGTCACCAGGCTCCGTACCAGGCTGTTTTCACTCAGGGAACCCCAGAGGGGGGCGGGTGAGAGCCCTCCCTGCCCCAAGGGACCCAGCCTCAGCAGCCGACCTCCACAACCCAACCACCGCCATGCTCCAGGTCGCTTTCCACACACTCAGGCCGAGCCTCACTCATGAGTGAACATATTCCTGGACTGACACATCGTAAGACACTCCCTACCCATTCTCCATAATTACTACACCATATTTGGTGGGGTTCAGACTGCAGGCAACAAATCATAGAGGGAAATATATATATATATGCATATATAGTTTTTCAGACATATATACCAAAACACACCTCACCCAAACTTTAACAACATGTTACTGGTATCCTATAGAATGTCTTAATGGCTCCTGCCAAAATAGAACGATCTTCACACTGTTTCCTATACGAACACTTTTTTGTAAGCATGTTCAGCAGTTCTTCATAACAGACAATACAAAATATATTCTTTCGTTTATGTTTTGGGACAGGAATTGGGGCTTGGGATGGAAACATCCCAAATTTCATGGTGGGAAGGTGTAACAGTGGTGGGATTGGTGTTTGAATATTAAATGTAATCAAATATTGTGAAGTAACTTATAAAATAAAAAAATTAAAAAAAAAAGAGTTCTCTTTCCTGGTGTCAACCAGGGTTTTGCAGCTTCTTACTGAGGGCGTTCAGAGCCAGAGACTTCTTCAGGGAGGACAGTCCTGTGTATTTTCTTTAGCAACACCTGGACCACTCTCTGCTAGAGGCTAATAGCACACCCCACCTCATGTGACAGGCAAGTTTGTCCCGGAGTTGTTCCCAACCCCACCCTAGTCTGCAGTGTAGAACTTCTGGGCTAATCCGTCATCTTGTTGAATCACGGTTGCCAACAGCTTCCTGAGAAGGATTTCCTAAGATGCATGATTTTTGAGCTCCTGCATGTCAATTCTTTCAAAAACTTGCATGAAATCTTTATTCCAACCGTATGTTTGATTGCTATATATAAAATTGTGGGTTGAAATCATTCACCACCATTCCCACTTCCGACTGGGACTCAGCTGTCTTTTAGCCTTCAGGTTGGTTTTAAGAAGCTGGATGCCATTCCAATTCTTTCTCCAATCCTGACAGTCATTTCAGCTACCAGTTGCTGCATGTTACACTGCCCATAATCAATGATTTAAAACCAGGCCACTTGAGGATGTTTCATGATTCGGTGGGTTGATTTGGATTCACCCCTCTCACATGGGGTTCTGTTGGGCAGGCCACGGGGTCTGGAGTATCTGCACGTGTGTGTGTGTGTGTGTGTGTGTGTGTGTGTTAACCACCTGTCTGCCGCACAGCGACCTCCAGCCCCAAAGCTGGGACAGGCAGGCAGGTCTGGGCATGGTTTCTTCTCTCCTCTCCTGAGCTTGGTGTCCTTTTTCTAAGTGAACTTGGGTTTTTTTTCCCCCCTTGATAAAACATCAGTGCAACGGGGCAGTAAGTATATCTCAGCCCACAAATGGATTTTCCTGGCTTACCCTTTCCTGAGTAGCAGCTGGGGAATGAATCACACAGAAGCTGCCTCTTGCCTGTTTTCTAACTAGCAAATTATTCATGAGCCCAGGTTACTGTTTACAAACCGGTGCCCAGTGACTGGAGCCCCCAGCTTCCTCCCCCACCCACCCCCCCCCCCCACACACACACCAGGTCTTTTGCTTCTGCCAGAGCAGAATCCCTCAGCACCTTGCTCTTTCCTTATCTCTTGAGACTCATCTGATCCGTCTGCCCTAGGGAAAGGTCCTGCTGCTCATTAGTCTCAGCACTGCTGAACTGCAGAGGAAGGACTATTAGCAACGATAACCCGCTGGCGGAGCGTAGGAGCGATGCAGCACGGAACAGGAAGGCGCCACCTTCACCCTCTGCAGATGCAGTTCTTTATTTTGTTTTTTGTTTGTTTGTTTGTTTTTTGCTTTTTGGGTCACACCCAGCAATGCACAGGGGTTACTCCTGGCTCTGCGCTCAGGAATTAGCCCTGGCAGTGCTCAGGGGACCATATGGGATGCTGGGAATCGAACACGGGTCGGCCGCGTGCAAGACAAATGCCCTACCTGCTGTGCCATTGCTCCAGCCCCAGATGCAGTTCTTTAGATGGAGGCTCAGGAACATGGGGGCCGAGGACGGTAGCGGCC
The DNA here is from genome assembly GCF_029834395.1 of Sorex fumeus. Classification (NCBI taxonomy): domain Eukaryota; kingdom Metazoa; phylum Chordata; class Mammalia; order Eulipotyphla; family Soricidae; genus Sorex; species Sorex fumeus. The sequence continues at coordinate 16,117,714 of NW_026606085.1, read as the reverse complement.
ACCGCGGTGGATCCTGGTGGGGCTCTGTTTGACTTAGATGCTCCATTATTTTGCCATCTCCACCCCGAGTACCATACGGGACACTTGCCCCCACCTCCACCCCCCTTTATCCCAGAGCCAATTCTGGAATAGCAGTTCAGGTCGGAAGGAGATAAGTGCATGGGCTTCCATTAGACTTTCAAATCCTTGAATCTGAATCTTTGGAAGTTTCGCTCAGGCACATGTTACCAGTGCACTGCGTTTGGGGGTTTGCTGTGCTTGGGGGGGGGGGAGGCACGGGTCGGCATGTGTGGGAGAGAGAAAAGCCAGAGCTGTATGGGCTCCCCTTACAGATGGGCCATGCGGGAAGGAAACCATCTCTTCTCAGCTGGCTGCTATTGATTTCCTGGCCGGGGCGATACCTGCCTGCAGACAGACTGAGCGGCTGCAGATAAGTGAGGCTCTTCAGCCTCTGGAGGGGAATGGTGGGGGGAGGACGACAGTGCTTGAAAATGTACTGTTTGCATGAGTTCAAATCAGCAAAAAAAGAAAAGGCAAAAAGGGCTGTGACCGACTATCCTGGCCGAAGCCAACACTGGGAGAGTTGAACTTAGAATGCACAGGTAGAAACTTGTGGTCCTGGGATTGAGGAAGGCTTCGAGAATGGGCTCAGCCACTGCCCGGAGTGGCCTGCTGGGGCCGCTGCCCCTCCTGACTATTCCAGGGAGTCCATTTGAACCCCTCTTGGATGCCTTTGAATTCTAGGCCTCTGAGTTGGTGCAGATGCAGATATCAAACAGCAGGAATTGGTCGGTCCCTGTGTCTCTCTTTCTCTCTCCTTTCTCCTCTCTCCTCTTTCCTCTCTCTTTCCCTCCCTCTCTATCTCCTCCTCCTCCTCCTCCTTCCCTCCCTCCCTCCCTCCCTCCCTCCTTCCCTCCCTCTCGCTTCTCTCTCTCTCTCTCTCTCTCTCTCTCTCTCGCTCTCGCTCTCTCCCCCTCTCCTCCCCTATGCCAGGCCACCTTCACAGTAGAAATGTGGGCTCCTTTCTCTGGCGTTTCTTTTCCTACTCCTTTGATCTGCCAGACAGCGTGCCGCCTTGGGATAGGGTCATGGCTTCATGAGCAGAGGTCTAGGTTTGACCCCATCCCTCCTGGTTCCCCGGCATGGTCCTTGTGCCCCTCTGGGTAGGGCCCAGCCCAGACCTTCAGGTTCCTCCACGTGGGGGCACAGACCCCGCCTCAGATCAGGAAGGGTCTGTAGGGACAGACTTAACAGGGGGTGAGGCCAGAGTACTGACTGGCATGCAGCCCCGGGCAAGCAGGGAACAGGCTGCTTCTGGCCTTGTAGTACCCGGTTATGAGCACTCTTGCCTTTGCAGTGGGACCTCTGTTCTTCATTCGGTTCCTTGGGGCTGCTGTGGCTCCGTGCCTGTAGGTGGAAGACTGGTACCTGCATGAAGCCGTGAAGGGAACACCTGCAGTTTGCCGGATACTCTCGCCTATACACAAGGACACCTCTCATTACATGCCTGACCCTAGCAGAAGTTGCAGCAGGTGCCAAGAGTGGAGGGCGGCAGGGGGCTGGCCCAGGGGTGCCTCCAGCCCAGGAGGTGGGGAGTTTTGCTCTTTTCCCATATGTTTAATCTTGTGGCTGCTTGTTTGGGGGGGGGGGTGGGTGCCCACCCAGACATGCCTGGTTGAGGGATGCAGTGCGAGGGATAGAAGCCAGGGCCTCCTATGGGCAACCGGGTACCCTCGAGCCATATCTTGCCTGGTTTTGTGCTGTGAGGCCCAGCCAGCGCGGCAGCTCATGGGGAGATGGGGTGAGATGGGCTTGCTGTGAGATGCAGGTGAAGTGGCTGCCTCTGCAGGCCTGGTCCCCACTATCGGTGGCCGCCTCTGCAGGCCTGTCCTGTCTCTCTGTGGGTGGGAGGTGGGGGTGGTGCCTTGTGTCTGTGATCTCCAAAGCCTTTGATGGTTCCACCATCTCTGGTTCTGTGGCTTTCCCGGAGCAGGCTTGGTCCCATGCTGGCCTGTTTTCGTCCCGTCCCTTTCTCTGTCAAGGCCGCGGGTGGGCGGTGCAGGAGCTGCTCTGGGTGCCGCTGTGCTGGCCTGGCCTCACCCCAGCCCAGAGATAGTGGCAGCGCTTAGGTTTTAGGACAAGGAAACGGGGACCCAGAGAGGGACTTTTCTAAGAAACATCGTGGAGGCAGTGTTGGGAATTCAGACTGAGACTGGCCTCTGAAACCCTCACTCTTCTGCTTCTGTGGGGGCTGCTGATTGCTTTCTGAAGGACACTGGACACACAAAGGGGAGAGGGGACCGCAGTGGAACGAAGGGGCAGCAGAAGAAGCTTTTCTTGCTGAGGACTTACAGCCGAGGAACTGGGGGTGTGTCTCAGCAGCAGAGCAGAGACCTCACACGCGGGAGGCCCTGAGTTCGATCTCTGGTACTACAAACAAGCAGAAACATCCATATGGCCAATCCCAAAAGGAAACTTAAAAACAAAACAAAACAAAACAAAAACAGCTGCCTGTTTTGTTCTGTTTGGTTTTGAATCCATACCCAGCAGTGCTCAGGGCTTTATTCCTGCCTGTGTGTGCAGGGATCACTTCTGCCAGGGCTCAGGGTGACTGGGATTCAACCTGGGTCTACCACATGCCAGGCGAATGTCCTGCCCCACTGTTTCAGCTCTCGAGCTTAAGCGGCGTAGCTCTCACATGCCACAGCATCGCCGGAACAGCCCATTATTAGCTCTGCCCTCTTTGGTAACACCTGCTGGCCTCTGTACCCATAGCCCCTGGGTGGGAGTGGGGGGTCTGGTCCAAGCACTAAGATGGCGAGGAGGGAGGAGGGAACGGCTGGGTCTCCACAGCCACTTGCCAGCCTGTGTGAGTGGACACATGGGCATGAGTGGCAGCTACAGAGATGGGAGCTTGGGCACTGGGAGGGGAGATGCTTCCTTCTCAGTGCTGACTTCCTTTCAGATCTCTGCCGCCCAGTTGCCTAGTCCGTCACGCATTCGTCCAGAAAGGTGCAATGGCCAGGGCCCATGTGGGCACTTGACCCGGGCAAGGTCTCTGGTATTCTGTGTCCTCCCAGATTGCTTCACAGTGTGGTCTGAGTCCCCCTTGTCTGCCATGGGACCCAAGTCATTCCCAGCCCAGGAGGGCCCGGGCAGCCACATCCTTGGCCTGAGCACCAAACCACTGCCCGATTGGCCAGTTACTGGGAGTGACCCTTAGGCCCCCCAGCACTGCCTGAGCGCTCCACACCCACCCCCCAAAGTCTAGAATGTTCCTCTTCTCTGTCAGGTACTGGACTAGGCACTGGAAATCGGGTGATGCACAAAAGTAAGTATTTGGTCGTTCTCAAAAAACAAAAAAAAAGAAAAAGCAGTATTCCCACAGCAGACATGTAAATGAGTCCTTGGTATATAATAGCAGAGCACTGTAGCACTGTCTTCCGTTCATCCATTTGCTCGAACGGGCAACAGTAACATCTCCATTGTGAGACTTGTTGTTATTGTTTTTGGCATATCAAAAACGCCACAGGGAGCTTGCCAGGCTCTGCCATGTGGGCGGGATACTCTCGGTAGCTTGCTGGGCTCTCTGAGAGGGGCAAAGGAATCGAACCCTGGTCGGCCACGTGCAAGGCAAATGGCCTATCCGCTGTGCTATCGCTCCAGCCCCTACAAGTGATTTTGATTCTACAAGTGAGCACTGCCCCTGAAAGACACGTGGGCACCATGCCAGGGAGGGCGAGCCTGGCCCGCATGCATCTTGACTCAGGGCTCACCCGCTGGGCCCGTGTGAGGCACTGCACTCTTGGGGAGCCCTGCAGCCCGGGCGTGAGCACCCCATGCTCGTGAACCCCACTGTGTCAACCCTGGTCTCAGTGCCACCAAGGCGGGGAGTAAGAGGACGGCAGCAGTGGGGAGGGGCTCAAGAGTGAGCAGAGGCGGCCCCAGGAGCAGAGTGAGGTCACGGCCCTAGAGAGCAGCAGTCAAAGGCCAGAAACGCAGAGACAGTGAGCGGGGCAGGAGGACACAGCAGGCTGGACAGAGCCCCAGAGCCCAGCCCCGCTGCAGAGGCCTCCCGGACTGTGGGGTGGCCTCTGGGGCGCATTTTAAATATGAGGGGCAGGCTGGGAGGCCTTTGAGGAGGGAAATAGAGGAGGAGGTGGTGTTTGGAGCGATTGAGTCTCAAGGGAATGAATGGAGTGGGACGGAGGCAAGAAAGGACGCAGGGAAGCCAGTTAGGAGCCGGGCAGAAAGCGAGTGCGACACCCAGGCCAAGTAGGAGTGGTCCACAGGACCACTAAGGTCAAGGGACCGAGGTCAGGGTCAAGGGACAGAGGTCAAAGTCAAGGCAGAGAGATGAAGGTCTCACAAGCAGTGGGGGTCAGAACTTGCACCCCAGCTGTGGGCTGATTGGCTGTGAAGGCAGAGTGTGCCGGGGCCTCGCTGGCAGTGCTCAGTGTGGCAAAGGGAACCGCCCAGACTCGGCAGGGGAGACTCGGGGTTTTGCACTCGGCCTGGTCCCGGCAGCCCCAGGAAGGGGGTGCGGCATCTGGGCTGGGAGCTGGATTGGGACCCTCCCGCCCCACTCCCAGTTCTGGTTTTGCCAGTGCCACGAGAGCGCAGATGGTATCATTCCACTCCCTTTGTGGGTGTGCATTGCAGCTGCCTGAGTGGAGAGTGTGGCAGGACTCAGGAGGACAGCAGGGGCCAGTGAGGTGTGGCCTGGGGTGCAGGAAGGATGGCCACGGTCATCAGGAGTGACAGGCCGGGGGCGGGGAGCAGGCCGGGTGAGCTGTGGTCTCCAGTCGCGGCGCCCAGGGCCAGATAAGCATCTCTTCCAGTGCCGAGAAGGGCGACCTGTTCAATCCAAATTAGATTTTTTAGGCCGTTATTAGATGTGGCTGCCACTGGATTTTCTTCCATGTCTGACTTTGAGCCTCGCATTTGTCCCTTGGTTCCCGTTCGGTGGCTCCCCAAGGCTGCTTTACTTTCTGAGCAGACAGAGTCGACTTTGATTCCCCGGCAGGACCCAATTATTGGTCTGGTTTGTTTGTGTCAGGGTTTGGCCTGGTCTGACGCAGCAAATCTGTCCGTCTCTGTGTAAGGCCCCTCTTGGTCCCTCCAAATGGATGGACGTCCTGGTGTCCTTCAGGACACAAGCTGGACAGAACTGGGAGCAAGCTAGGGGGTCAGACCCCATAGAGCACCAGAGTCTGAAGGCCAGGGAGCTAGAATGGGGGGAAGGTCCTTGCCTTGCATGTGGCAAACCCTGGTTTGATCTCTGGCACATTCTATGATTTCCTGAAAACTGCCAAGAGTGATTCCTGAACACGGAGCCAGGAGTAAACCCTGAGCACAGAGCCAGGGGTGAGCCCTTAGCACAGAGTCAGGAGTGATCCCTGAGCACAGAGCCAGGAGTGAGCCCTGAGCACAGAGCCAGGAGTAAGCCCTGAGCACAGAGCCAGTAGTGAGCCCTGAGCAGAGCCAGGAGTGAGCCTTGAGCAGAGCCAGGAGTGAGCCCTGAGCACAGAGCCAGGTGTGGTCCAAGTCCCAATCCCGTCTCCCCCACCAAAAAACAACTCAGATCTGCCATCCCGCTGCCTGGATTCAGCTCCTGGCTTCCCCGTCTCCTGCAGAGGACCTGAGCAGTTCCTGAAGCTCCCTGGGTGGCTGTTTTCCCATTGGCCCTGGCTCCCTTCTTGCTTTAACCTCATCATGCTGAGCTTCATGACCTGCCCAACTACAGTAAGGGCTAGACCAGGCCTGTGACCTTGAAACCTTTCAAATCCAGCCTCTTGTGGTTCCAGGAGAAAGCAAGGCAGCAGATAACATGACTGGCTCACTTGTTTCATCTACAACATTTTGGAAGTTTTTGCTACTTCTGGGTGAGTTAGAATTCCCATTCTTACTGGGCCCTGTGTAAAGGAGGGGAAGACTGTTTAATAGTCGGGAGCGCTGAACCAGCGGGACCTCAGCACACAACCTGGGCCCGTGAACCTGACCAGACCTCGGCGCTGGATCTGGATCGGGCTACGACCAGAGAGGCACTTTGGTCTCTGCAGTGATTCCAATAGTCAGGGAAATGAAGATCAAAGCCCCGAGGGGGCATGGTATCCCCCTCCCACAGCTTTCCTCAGGAGCTTGACTTTTATTGAGAAAGGAGCGGGGTAAATATTTGGTGAGGTTGTGGAGCAAAGGGTTGGCGGTGTCTCGTTCTGGGAATGTCAGTGGTAGGCTCACTGTGGGAGCGAGCACAGAGCAGAAACCACCAGTGGGAATGACGGTCACGTCAGAAGCTTCTGCACCATGAAAGAAGCACGCCCCGAATAAAAAGAAGGGGAGAAAACATTCACACACGTCTGACAAAGCACTGATCTCCAAGACGTAGAACACAGTCACGGAGCTCAAAGACAAAGAAGCAGAACGATGCAAAAACAAGCCATTAGCCGAACCATAAAAGTCGACCCCACCCCCAAATGGGAGAGACGCCGAACAGACACTTCCTCGAAGAAGACGAACAGATGGTCAGATGGGCGCATGGAAAAATGCCCAGCTTCGCTGACTGTCCGGGAAATGCAACTAAAAACGGCAGTGAGGTCACCTCCCCCTGGGAGATGGACTTGGACCAGAAAGAAGAAAGACAGGTGGGACGGGTCCCTGCTCTGTTGGTGGAACTGTCCGCCTCAGCCCTCACGGGAAACCGCGTGGAGGCCTCTCCAACGTGTCAGACACATGAGGGCTTCCTCTCGCCCTCCTGAGTGCGTCAGCCTGCGTAGACCTCTGCATACCTGTGTTCCCTTAGCACTGCCGTGGCAGCCAGTCGCTGGAAAAAAGGAGACACCCCAACAGGCGAGGGCTGGGTGTACCCCCAGAAGCACCACCTGGCCTAGAGGAAAGGGGGCTCTTCTGCAGCCTGGAGGGGACCGGAGGGCATGGTGCTGTGAAATGAGTCAAGGGGGGGGGCTGGAACAATAGCACAGCGGGTAGGGCGTTTGCCTTGCACACCGACCTGTGTTCAATTCCCAGCATCCCACATGGTCCCCCGAGCACCGCCAGGGGTAATTCCTGAGTGCAGATCCAGGAGTAACCCCTGTGCGTCCCAGCATGACCTGCTGGAGTACCTGCTTCCTTCTGCTCTGGGAGAGAAATGAGACCGTGTCTGGTCACGGCAGCTCGGATGTGGCCACAGCCTCCGTGTCTGTCGGTGGCCACTTGGATGGCCTGAGGGCACCGGCCATCCACAACTCGACCCTCCCATCTGTGTGTACTGGCAGCAAACCCCTCTTGGCCAGGTACTGCCCATGTCTAGGACAGTGCCAGCCTGACTTCCGCTTCTGTGCCCTCCTCCTGCATGTCTGTGCCCCTCGCCTGGGGTCCGGCAGCATTTCCTGTTTTCTGCACTCCTCCATCAGACTGTACCATCTCAGCCATTTCTCATTTCCTTCACTCCTCCTCAGACACCTCTTCCTGTTTCCTGTATGCCTCCATCAGACATTGTTTTCCGTTTCCTGCACTCCTCCATCAAATGGTGCTTCTCAACTCAGTGGGGCCCGTCCGTGCTGCTATGAGTGTTTGGTTCTCTGCTGCTGTGATTCACGTGGTGACCGTCCGATGCTGTCACGTGTACACGCTGCCTCTGGGCCTGGGAGCTGGGCCTGCTCTGTGGACACAGCCCTGCGTGTACCTCTGGTCTGTGTAAATCTGGGCCATGAGGCTGACCAGGGTGCTGGAGCAGCTTCACCAAGCAGTGCTCCGAGGGCGCGTTGGCTGCCCTCCCTGCGGGGCCCTGCGGTGTTCCTGGTGACTTCGTGAGCCCTTGCTGCTTCTGTCACCCTAAGTCGGGGAGCCGCAGCATCTCGCTGAGCTTCCAGTGTGGAGTCTGCGAATGCCAAGCACTTGGTCTGGTCAGTTTGGAGTCTTGTGTCTCTCCAGGATTTTTTGCCCCTTTGCAAATGTTAGCTACTAAGTGCGAGCACGATACTGTGCTTTTGAGCGAGGCGTGTAGCTTTCTACTCTGGCAGTGCATCACAGACACTTTGATCCTGCGTCCTGGGCGCTGGTTCACTGTGCATGGATTTTTAGGGCCTGGAGGGAGCCTCCCGGACACGTGTGCAGGAGAGATCAATGGCCCAGACTCAGTGGATCTTTAATAAATGTCGCCCCCTGGTGCCAAAAAAAGTGAATGAGCCGTGGGGGTGGGGGGTGGGGGGGTGCAAAGCCCGCTTCAGGAACCTTTTTTGGTGTTTACACATTTGAGTCTGACAACTAGTTCTTTTTTGGTTTGTTTGTTTTGGGGCCACACACAGCAGTGCTCAGGGGTCACTCCTGGTGGGCTCGGGGAACCATTATGGGATGCAGAGAATAGACCCTAAGTCAGCCACGTGCAAGGCAGGCGCCCGCCGCCCTGTGCTACAGCTCCGAGCCCAGATATCTGGTCCTTAAATATTATTTACGCTGTCTCTGAATTCTTGATTTTCAACACTCTCCTTTGCGATTCCTCTTCATCGCACCTCTTTCTCGGCCTTAGATTTGGGGAATCTTTCACCCCTTCTGTGATTGTTCTTGCTCTCTTCTGGTCCTGAAGCATAAACACTACACTAAATCTAAATCGAGTATAAAATTTATGCGAAATCTCCACTTTTTATTTTTTTCCTGGGATGGAACCCAGAGCCTGATCCAGGCAAGGCATCACCTCTGAATTACACGCCCCTCACCTTTCCATCTTTTGTCCCCCCGACATTTTATTTGTTGTGGGGCCACTCATGGCACTGCTGGGGCTGCCAAGGCCATGCCTGGCTGTCCGTGGGCGCAGGGGACCTCAGCCTCACACCTGCAAGGCCTCCCCTTTCTCTCTTCCTCTGTGCCTGGGCCGTGCTGCACACCGGAAGCAACCGTCCACCTCTGCCATGTGCCAGGTGTCCAGCAAACGTGACCAAAGAGCATCCTGGGGGGTCGGTAGAGCAGAGTTGAAAAAGAAGTAGATGGTGGGCCGAGTACAGGTTGCGTGGAGGGTGACTCAGGTCGGAGCTTTTCAAAGTAAATCGAACTGAAACGGGTGAGGAGGGATGGACAGAAGGGGCCGAGGAGCCGACAGTGCAGGCCAGGCAGTGAGAAGGGGACACTGAGTGTGCGAGGGGGCTGGGGGTTTCAGATCCCGATCAGCAGGTCTTGGAACCCAGGCAGGTGGGGAGGTGTGGAGGGAAACACGGCCTGGGGTCGCGATGGGGTCATCAGGAATAGTTGAAGGGATGTGGATGGGAGGAATCAGGAACAAGTCCCAGGCTCCTGACTTAGGAGGTTTTTTTTTTTTTCTGATTTTGGGGCCATTTGGGGCAGTGCTTGGGGGCCACTCCTGGTGGTATTCAGGGGATCCAGCCAGGTCTCCTGTGTGAGAAGCCCACTGAGCCCACCAGTACCTCACATGATGATAGCAGGTAACTTTCAGGAAGAGTAAATTGGGGTACTGATTTTAATAAGGATCCACTTCTCTGCTTTGTCTTTTTCTTTTTTTCCTCCTTTTTTTTTTTTTTTTGGCTTTTTGGGTCACACCTGACAATGTTCAGGGGTTATTCCTGGCTCTGCACTGAGGAATTACTCCTAGTGGTGCATATGGGATGCTGGGAATCGAACTCAGGTCGGCTGCATGCAAGGTAAACGCCCTACCGCCGTGCTGTTGCTCCAGCCCCCTCGTCCTCCTCTTTCATCTTCTTCTTCCTTATTCTTTCTCCTCCTCTTCTCCTCTTCCTTCTTCTTTCTTCTCCTTTTTCCTTCTCCGTTCTTCTTCCTCCTCCTCCTTCCTGTTTGGGCCATTCTTGGCGATGCACAGGACTTACTCCTGGCTCTGCACTCAGGAATTACTCCTGGTGGTGCTAGGGGATCATATGGGATGCTGGGGATCAAACTTGGGTCGGCCACGTGCAAGGCTGTACTATCTATCGGTCTGGCTCTTTTTATCTGAGCGCTTCTGAGCTGCTCACATTATAAGGAAATGGGTCCCAGTTCCACATGCCAGGTCACGCATCATGGCACCTAGGGCTGTTCTGAGGGTCTCTAAGGACTGGTTCATCTATTTCGATCGCCCAGGGTGGAACTGGATGGTGAATGTTGGCCTCTGGGTGTCCTTCCATGCGTGAAGTCTGGGTGGTCTGGAAAAACCCAGTTGGTCATGAGCTGCTATGTTTCTGCACTAAATTTGAGCTAGTGATGGGAAACTTTTTAAGAATGTGAATTCCGGGCCTGGGGAGATAGTGCAGGGGGTAGGGCACTGGCCTTGCATGCAGCTGAGCTGAATTTGATCCCTGGTGCCTCATAAGATTCTCTTAGCCCCGACAGGAGTAATCCCTGAGCACAGGGCTAGGATTAAGCCCTGAGTATACCCAGGTGACCCTGCACCTGACTCCCGGTCCCCCTCCCCCCCTCCACACACAGACATAAAGTAGCTTCCTGGACTTTTCCCTATTTTGTTCTACTCCAGGGCTGAAGCGATAGCACAGCGGTAGGGCGTTTGCCTTGCACGCAGCCAACATGGCCGACCCGAGTTCGATTCCTCCGCCCCTCTCAGAGAGCCCTGCAAGCTACCAAGAGTATCTCACCCGCACGGCAGAGCCTGGCAAGCTACCCGTGACGCATTCGATATGCCAAACACAGTAACAACAAAGTCTCCAATGGAAATGTTACTGGGCCTGCTCGAGCAAATTGATGAACAATGGGAGGACAGTGACAGTGACAGTGACAGTTCTACTCGAGTCAGGTCTGCAGGCTGGGGTGGGTCCCTGCAGAAACGTGGAGCCTCCAGTATTGGGAGGCGACCTCTAGTGGCTATTCCGTAAACTACATGTTCTGCCAGCCAGCAGAGCACGGCCTTGCTGATTTGAATCCTTGCAGCGCGGTCCAGCTGGCACTGTGGGGCACTGTAGGGTCTGGCTCAGCACTTGCTCCCATCGCTGCTCAGAGAATGTTTATCATGGCGGTCAGGTGCCAGCACGGGGCTCACACTGAGAGCCTGGCTTCCAGGGCTGTCTCTTCGGTCAGCTCTAGCCGTGACCCGATGCATTATGTCACTCTTGGTAACTCCGTTTCTGTATTTGTGGGTTAGATGATGTTGCTCTTAGTTGTGGTGGGCTGGATTATTCTCGACTCTGGAAGGTTTTATGATGCCTTGTCCTCTGCCCCACTGCCCAAGGGCCTGTTGATTTTGAAGGGTGTTTCATGCTCAGCCTACCCATGTTTTCTCAGCGTTTCTCCATGGTGACCCCCAAGAGATCCCAAGAGGGAGACACAGGTGAAACTCGCATCAACTGGGGTGAAGGGCAGCGGCCAATGGTCAGAAGTGAGGAGGAGCCACAGGAAGAAACAATGAGGACAAAAAACTGTTCTAAGTCCATGTACACGCAACACATCTGGGCGTTACTCTATTGACATACATTGCAGTTATGAGAGTATCTCGCATGCATGGCAGAGCCTGGCAAGCTACCCGTCACGTATTCATATGCCAAACACAGTAACAAGTCTCAAAATGGAGACGTTACTGGGCCCGCTTGAGCAAAATTGATGAACAATGGGAGGACCGTGACCGTGACCATTTTACTAATTTACTACCTACTATGTGCCTTTCCCCTTTTCACTTCTATTTACATTACTTTTTTTTTGCGGGGGGAGGGGGTCACACCCTGCAGTCAGGGCTTATTCCTGTCTCTGTGCTCAGGGATCACTCTTGGCAGGCTCAGCAGACCATATGGGGTGCTGGGGATTGAACCTGCGTCAGCCACATGTGAGGCATATGCAGTAATACCATACTGTACTTGGCTCTGTACAAACTCATTAGCAGCTGTTTAGATTATTTTAGTTTCTATTATATGGTGGTGGAGGTATGCCTGGTGGTGCTCAGGCATCACTCCTGGAGGGGCACAGAATATTGTACATGGCGCTAAGGAATGAACCCAGGTTGGCGCGTGTGAAAATGTCCTGTCCTAGATAAGACTATACTATCTCTCTGCATATATATATATATATCTGCATATATATATATATATTTGGGTCACACCCAGCAATGCTCAGGGGTTACTCCTGACTCTGCACTGGGAATTTCTCCTGGCGGTGCTCAGGGGACCATATGGGATGCTGGGAATCAAACCTGGGTCAGCTGTGTGCAAGGCAAATGCCCTACCCGCTGTGCTATTGCTCCAGCTCGACCCCATATATTTTTATTTTTATTTTTTTGCTTTTTGGGTCACACCCAGCAATGCTCAGGGGTTACTCCTGGCTTTGCACTCAGGAATTACTCCTGGCGGTGCTTGGGGGACCATATGGGATGCCAGGGATTGAACCTGGGTCAGCCGCATGCAAGGCAAACGCCCTACCCGCTGTGCCTTTGCTCCAGCCTGCCCCCATATATTTTTAATAAGTGAGGATATTTAACATATATCAAATCACTAGTTCTGCTTTTTGTTTTTGCCTTCAGGGGTCCCCGCCCAGCTGTGCTCAGGGATCCCTGCTGGTGGGGCTTGGGAACGAATGTGCAGTGTCAGGGATCACACTGCGGTGGGCTGTGTTCCAGGCAAGTGCCTTTACTTTTGGAGAGGGAGGTCTCCTGCCTCCCTACAATTCTACAGCTGTCCTTTAGCCTCGTCTCCTTGGAGGGATCCGTCCTACAGATTTCTACGTCGTCTTGTTTGGGCTGATTCCTCTACATGGATTTGAATTGCGTTCCGCCTTCTTTCTCCCACAGAATCACACTGTGAGCTGGACTGGGGTGGACAGTCTCTGCCCACCATGCAGGGGTGCGGGCAGGTTCTGCTGTGCAAGGGACAGTGAAATGTTCAGTGAAATGTCCCTTGCAGTGGGCGCTGGAGAGCCACTGGCAAGGCAGTTCATGCTCCTCTGAGAGCATACCTTTTGAAGAGGAGGAACTGCACAGTGATGGGGTAGCTTAATTTTTGTTAGCTTGGTAACCACCGATAAGGATGAAAGGTCAGCCAGTTCAAAGATCTTGGGCATTTTCCTGGCCCACCCCAGGATTTCTCCAAGGAAGAACCAGCCATTCTTTGAGGGAGGTGGGTTGAAGTCTAAGGACATGAATTCTGACAAGGGTGAAAAGTGCATATGGGGGCTCTCATTTTGGGTCACACGCGACATTGTTCAGGGGCTGCTCCTGGCTCTGCACTCAGTGATCACTCCTGGCAGTGCTTGAGGGACCCTATGGGATGCGGGGGATTGAACCTGAGTCAGCCCCAAGCAAGGCAAGCACCCTCCCTGCTGTCCTTTCCTCCCCCGATGGAACCATCCAACACCATGGAGAATGTAAATGAAGAAGACAGGATTTCTCTGCTGAGGGTGGAAGCCATGGCGTGGCAGCCGAGCAGACGGCAAAGGCCCCATGGTGGGAGGGCAGCAGGTCCTCTGCTAGCCCTCCCCACTGGTGTCCAGTTCTCAGACTGAACTCCTGGGGCAGCTGCTGCTGGATGGATCAGTGATTCTGGAGGGGGGTGGGGAGCCCTCATGCTCCTCTTGCGAAGGTCACCAGGCTGCTGCTGTGAGCTGGACTGGGGTGGACAGTCTCTGCCCACCATGCAGGGGTGCGGGCAGGTTCTGCTGTGCAAGGGACAGTGAAATGTTCAGTGAAATGTCCCTTGCAGTGGGCGCTGGAGAGCCACTGGCAAGGCAGTTCATGCTCCTCTGAGAGCATAGCCGTCTCTGAGGCCAGGGAGCTCATGCCAGCATGGGGAGCCCAGCCAGTGGCGTTCCCAAAGGCAGAGTTGGGTCAGCAGACTCACTGCAGTGCCAGTCACCAAATAAATGTTTAAAAAAATTTCCTGCCACCCGATGACCTTCCACTAATGGACACCCTCACTGTCCACCATCAGGGGACCCGGGGCATTATGCGCCTCAACCCCAGCCCACAGCCAGGACCTGCCTGCTGGAGTGTGAGGACGGGCTCTGAGCGGGCATCTGGGGAAACCGCTCTGGCCCACTCGGGGCTCGGGTCTGACCCTGGCGGGTGTGAACGGGAAGACAGAGTCCCAGCAGCCAGAGAGCTTCTCTTTATTTCCATTGTGTTTATTCCCTCCCCGTGGCCGACTGGCCTTCACCACAGGTTGGGCGGGACACCCTCACTGGCCAGAGCGAGGGGTTCCTGGCGGGGCGGTTGGGGTGGAAGCCACTTGGCCCTGCTGCCCACAGGCTCACAGAGCAGCAGGCAGGCTCCTTCTCTAGCTCTAATCCCACATCCCATGCTCCATCTGTGGGGAGTCTCCCTGGCCCAGGGGTCTCCCCAGCCCGGTCACAGTTCCACAGCCTCGTCTCGATGCAGCCAGCGTCAGGCATCAAGCGTCTGAGGCTGGGAGACACACTCTTGAGTCCTTCACTACAGGAAAATGGGCTCGCCTACGACGGAGCAAACGGAGCAGATACGCAAGAGCCGCTTTCTCCCGGCAGGCTCTTCAGTGTCCCGGAAGCGGGTGTCAGCTTCGTCCCTTGTGCTAGAGCACAGGCGTGGTGGCCACTGGGCGTCAGGGGAGCCTCGCCCGCCGGGCGCTCTGCCTTTTGCTTACTTTCTCCCTCCCACACGGATCTCAGCTCTTCTCCAGTTCTCTTCGTGTCAGTCAGGTGACCCAGTCGGTCCCAACCAAAACTCTGGGGTTAGTGTCGTGCCTCCCGGTCGGGGGACGTTCTTGGGAAATCCCTCCCCAGGCCGGTGCGAAGACGGCGGGCGGGATGTCGGGCACCACGTGGTGGATGGCACAGCAGCACGAGCACGGCGGGCAGAAGCAAGACGGTTGGCAGAGGTGGGGAGGCAGAAGGCGCGAGTGTTCCAGTGGGAGCCCCCACGGGGAAGGGGCACCGGCCGGCCTCCCTGTGCACCCCCACGCTGTTACCAGGGGGCAGGTGCCACCGGCCACGTCCCGGAGCAGCAGCCTCAGACACTACACCCTTCAGACACGCCCGTGGCCCAGTGCAGGGTACAGTGCAGGAAGCTCCGTGGCTCTCCCGGCCGCTCAGGGCCATGTACTTGGACATGGGGGCCAGGCGGGACGGCCCTGGGCCGCGGGAAACACGAGGCTGTTCAAGTCTTCGAGGAAAAGTGGGGGAGACCGTCCCCAGCACCGCCTCAGCTCCGCACCCCCGGTGGGAAGCCCCGGCAGGTCCGCCCCGGAGTTCCGAGCAGCGCGGGAGCAGCTGTGGCCAGGCCCTCGGCCGGGGGTGGGGGAAAGCCTGCGGCCCTGCTAGGTCTTCTCGGAGTGGGTCCGCTGGTGCCGGATGAGGTGGTAGCCCCGGCTGAAGCTCTTCCCGCAGGTGGGGCAGGTGAAGGGCTTCTCGCCCGTGTGCGTGCGCTGGTGGCGCACCAGGTGGTCGCGGCGGCTGAAGCACTTGCCGCACTCGGAGCAGCGGCAGGGCCGCCCGGTGGCGTGGCTGCGCACGTGCTTGGAGTAGGCGGCGCTGTGGGTGAAGCAGCGGCCGCACTCGCGGCACACGTACAGGTCGTCGGGGGCGTGCGTCCTGCGGTGCGCCAGGTAGCGCCGGTGCTCGCTGAAGTCGGCGCCGCACTCGCCGCACAGGTAGGGCCGGCCGCCCAGGTGGATGCGCAGGTGCGTGGTCAGCACCGACTTCTGGCTGAAGTTCTTGCCGCAGATGGTGCAGAAGAAGGGCTTCTCGCCCGTGTGCGTCCGCCGGTGCCGGACCAGGTCCGAGGTCCAGCGGAAGTGCTTGCCGCAGGCCTCGCAGCGGTACGGCTTGTCCACGGTGGGCGTCTTCTCGGGGCGGGCGAGGGACGCCGCGTCCTCGAGCTCCTTCTGGTCCGGGGGGTCCCTGGCGGCCGCGGCGAGCCTGTGCACCTTCTGGTGGCGGGACAGGTGCGAGCTGCGGGTGTAGCTCTTGCCGCACTCCGGACACTGGTAGGGCTTCTCGCCCGTGTGCGTCCGCAGGTGCCGCACCAGGTGCGAGTTGCAGGTGAAGCTCTTGCCGCACACGGGGCAGTCGTGGTGGCGCGCCAGCAGCGGCAGGGGTGTCGGCTCGCACAGGCCCAGCAGGCTGTTGGCCGGGGGCAGGCTGTTGGCTGGGGGCAGGCTGGCCGCCACCCTCCTCTCGCCAGGTCTCTCGGAGTCATCCTCAAAGACGATCTCCCAGTCCGGAGTCTGGTGTACCTCGGGGCTGCCCAGCGCGGGCCGGCAGAGACGCTCACCGCCTACGGCCACTGCCTCGGCGCACTCTTCCTCCTCGCTCCTGTCTCCTGGGGAGAGAGCACAGAGGCAGGGCCCGGGGTTGGCGTTCTCCAGAACCGACCCAGGCGTCTGTGCTTCATGATGCCGTCAGTAACGGTTTCTCCGACGCAGAAGCCCAATACCACCGATGCTCTCACCTCCCTCCCCCAAAGGCCCCACCCCCTGCCCCCAACCCAGCTGTGTGGGGTAGTTCTCCAGTGAGGCTGCCTCTGGACCTCTGTGGCCAACAGGTGGTCTGAGGGGCCCCGGGAGAGCGAGAGCTGAGGTGTCCAGCCCCATCATACTCAACCCTCTCCCGATCGTGGTCCCCCAGCCCACCAGCCTGCCCCCTGGTCTCACACCATAGCTCCCCACTGATGTGACTTTCACTGGGGCTTCCTTCGGGGTATCCTGGGGGTCCGAGCGGGGAAAACATGGCTTCCTACGGCTCTCAAGAGATTCCTTGACTTCCTAATCGCTGGGGATGGGAAGGAGAAAACCCATCGACGGGGACACCCTTCCTGGCCATCATCTAATGCTGATGCCACACCCTCGTGTGGACACATGCTGTCATCACTTCACATGGGGAGATTTTGGCGAGCCGCTTAGAAAAGAGCCCAGGCACGGCCGGTTCCTGCCAAACAACTGCTGGGCTGGCAAGTGGCGGAGGGCGGGAGGGAAGGACTCGGGGTTCAGGCAATCCCCAGGGAGAAAGGGCCCGCCAGGGGACGCCCCTCACCCGTGTAGGTGAAACTCAGGATTTCTGGCTCTGGAGGCTCGGGAGCATCTGGAGGCCCATGAGCATCTGGAGGCCCGAGAGTATCAGGGGTCTCAGGAACCACAGGCTCATCTTCTCGGAAGTGGGGGAACTCCTCCAGCCTGGGGATTGGGAATGCTGCTCGAGAGAAGGGAAACAGGATGTCAGGCTGGCTGCAGTTTTGTTTGGTAGCTGGAGGGCACATCTTTGTTCTGAGCTCCCCGACACTGAAATGGGACCGCTGTTCCTCGGTCCCCTTTCTCCACAGTTACAGACAGTTATTTCAACTTGACTGCTGCTTTCCAGACTCACACGTGTACTTCAGATACGCCAGAGTGGTAATATTTTAACTTCATTTTCTGACTGGATGTGCCCAACCCCTCTGAGCATTTCTTTCCCCTTTCACCCGGAAGGACTCATCTTTGTCAGCAAATTTCAGTCTCACCCACAGGTGCAAGCGACGTGTGAGACAGACACCCTGAGAATCACAAACCCTGCACATTTCCAACAGGGGGGAAAAAAAAACCCCGCTCTCTTTAGAAACACTAGAAATTCCTTACACAGGGAGACCACGATGCCACAGTCTTCTTCCAAGACATACTCTCCATAGAACTCTGTCTGCGCTGGGTCCAGGTCACTCCACTGGTCCTGGGAGAAGCAGACAGCCACGTCCTTGAAAGTCACCAATCCCTGAAATGACACAAGGAGTCAACCCTCTTGGGCTATGGAATGCACTAATCAGGGTCAGAGACGAGGGCCTCAGGCAGGATGCTCGGGGCCATCCCAGACTCCTCCCAGCCGAGTCCTTCAGCCACCACTTTCCCTCCACACCAGCCTCTGTGAGCTCCTTATTATTATTATTTTTTTGGACACACCTGGTGATGCTCAGGGGTAAGTTACTCCTGGCAGTGCTCGGGGAACCCTATGGAATGCCAGGGACTGACCCGGGCAGGCCGCATGCAAGGCAAACACCTTCCCCGCTTGTACTATGGCTCCTGCCCATGTTCCCTTATTCCTGAAGATGCTGTTTCAAATATAACACAAGTTCTCATCCGGTTTGTGCTCTGATGGGCCGCAGACCGGTGCTTCTGCTGTGTTCCTCTTTCTGGGACGCACTCCTCACCCCAACCAGTCGGCTCACACCCCAGGAGACCTTTCAGTTCGGCTGAGCCAAGCTACATCCGGAAGGTGTTCCTGCCTCTCCTCTTGACTCGCTTAGCCTGGTCTTCCTGACGATGTCCCGGGAGCACTGGGACCCACCCGCCTTCAGAATCCTCAGTACAATCATTCTGGTAGCGACTGAGCTTAAGCTGTGCCGGATGGCAGATGGTCCCATTCTCTGGGCCTTGTGCTCAGCGGTCAGAGAGGAGCTAGAGCTAGCACACGTGCCCGTGGGGACCCAGCTAGGGGCTGGGCTGGCCAGGGGCACGCCCGTGTCCTGTCTGCGTGTGTGTGTGTGTGTGTGTGTGTGTGTGTGTGTGTGTGCAGGTTGGTGCTAGCAGTGCCCAGGGGGTCTTTCTGGCAGAGGAAGTGGGGGTGCACCTGGGAGAGCGCAGTGAGCAGTGCCACCATTTCTGGATTTCCCGTGTTCTTCTCCTCAGGAGGGTCAGGGGTCTGGGGCACAGGAACCTCTGAGAAGAGAAGGCAGAGATGAGCAGTGGGCCCTGCGTACCCGAAAAGGGCAGAGAGCCAGTCCTGCCGTCACTGATAGGAAGCGGCCAGGAGCAGTGCGGGAACCCCTGCTGCGGGACAACCCCCCCCACCCCCCCAGCTCTGGGGCACTCTCTCCCCAGCACAGGGACCCTGTCTTTCTGCTCAGGCTCCCCACCGCTCTCCTGCGCAGGCTGCGGCTCCGGGTCATGGTCCAGGCTGGGCTCCTCTGGGCTCAGAGTCGGGGACCGGGCAGCGAGCTCCGGGGACTCCTCGGCCACGGTCTGCGGAGAGTTCATCAGCTCCCTCGGGGCCGTGGGCTCTGCTCCTGGAGGCACCGTTTCCTCAGACAGGACTTCCTGGCCGTGAACATGGACAGTCACCTGGGAACAAGTCCAACTTCCCGTCACCATGGCGTCAGGAGGGGTCTGGGCTGTCACCGGGACTCAGCTTTCTAGTGGCAGCTGCCGGGGCTGGGAGGATGGGAGGGAAGGGACAGGAGGGGTCACCCTGACATGATGCCCTAGGCCCCTCATGGCTCCCCTTGATCTCTGCTCCCCGTTTTGCCCCAGAGGAGGGCATCTGTGACAAAAATCCCCCAAACGGGAGGGTCTAGATCCAAAGGGAAAAACCAAAACCACAGGATCCCTGCGGACCCAGAGCCCGGAAACTGGTCCCATGCAGGTGTTTCAGAATACACACACGCATGCATACACATCTCTCACACGTGCCTTTCATACACATACATCTCTGTCACATACACACACACACACACACACACACACACACACACACACACACACACACACACACGTCCTGTCCGCCTGGCTTGGATACACAGGCTCACGCCAAGGCTGGGCCGAGCGGATGTCAAGGGACTTCGGGGGGCCCCTGGACCCCACCCCGCTCCATCCTGCCGCAGAGTTCCCCTCCACGTCACACAGAGCAGGACTCCCCCTCCTCACCCACCGCCTTGGTCTCCTGGGCTGTCTCTGCAAACCCTCCACCAGTGTCACGGCCTCCTCGCCGCTCTCGGGCCGCTGGCCTCGCACCCAGCGCTGCAAGTCCCCGGGCAGGACCGTGAGGAACTGCTCCAGCACCAGCAGCTCCAGGATCTGCTCCTTTGTCCGCCTCTCCGGCCGCAGCCACTGATGGCAGAGTTCCCGCAGCCGGACCAGGGCTTCGCGCGGGCTGGCGGCCTCCTGGTAGCGGAAGCACCGGAAGTTCTGGTGCGAGGTCTCAAGCACCGGGTCGTCCGCGGGCAGGATGGACTCGGGCCGGCAGCTGACGTCCTCCTCCAGCTTCACTGTCAGAATTCCCTCCTCGTCCCAAAGACCCTGCTCGTCCGCCTCCAAGGCTCTGGCCATTTTCTGGCTCTGGGCTGGCTCACACCATCTAGAGCTCACGCCAGCGCCCAGGCTCGACCGGGCACCTCCAGGAGTCTCTCCCAAGGGACCTGCAGAGCGAGGAGAGATAAACCTTGGTCTGGATGGGAAGGAAGCTGGGCGCTGCCAATTCCTAGCTCAGTCCCTAGGGGGAACTGGTTTTCGAGCTATGAAGTCGCAGAGCAGAGCCAACCATGCCCCCGAAGTCGGGGCCAACCAGGATCACCCCACGTCCCCAGGGCAGCTCACAGCACACAAAACCACCACCGTTCTTGCATTTGCAAGAACTTGGTGCACCAAAAGGGAAATGGCTAGAGAGCAAACTCAGAGACCACTAAGATCACTCCCTCAGACCACACTCTGAGCGAGATGTCAACGGGACTGGAGGCTCTTAGAGAAGCCCCATTCAACTGCAAGTCCTTCTGCCAGTGTGTGTGTGTGTGAGTGTGAGTGTGAGTGTGTGTGTGTTGGGGAGGCTTGAGGGAAGGAGCAGATGAGGTAACAGCAAGGAAACAGAGCCCCCCACCCCCACCCCAAGCAACCTTGCTCTTCTGAAGTATTTTTAAGCAGGCTCGTCTAGAGATTTGTAACCTGCGACTGCCTGAGATGGAGATTCCAGTGTGCAGAAATAAACACGCTACTCCCACCCATGCCTCTGCCTCCATCAGCCCTGGTTCGAAGTCTCAACTTTGACCTGCTGGATTCCATACCATGAGCCCTGGTAAAACCAGCATCGCCTCTGCGGCTCTCTGCTGCCTGCTCAGGGGATCTCAGCCCCCCCAACTGCTAAGGGCACTTCCGAGTCAGAGAAGGACACAGTTGCTGTGGGCCATCTGGGGAAACATAGTATCCCAGAGCTGCTGGTTACCTGGCCTGTTCTCTCTGCAACAGTATCTTTGGGAATGCTACAGGGGGCTACTGTAGGGAATGCTACTACAAGCTACATGTTTTTTTCCAAACCCATCGCAGGCAGGACCAGGTCCTTATATTCCATTACAAGAACAGAGGAGTGGGGGGTCCAGCTACCAGTGCAACTGTGAGGACCAGGGGCAGCACTGTGAGATGCTCAGAGCATGACCCAACACTGATCGTTACATGCCTGTAATTCCAACTACACCACTCAGCACTCAGTCAATTTCATTTTATTGGGGGCAGGGTGGGGCCATACATGACAGTGCTCAGAGGACCGTGCAGGGCTCAGGTTAGCTACCAGAGCCTTAATCCCTGGACCATCTCTCTGGTCCAGCACCACTCAGAATTTAGAAAGGATGTCTGTGAAGTCAGGTCCAAAACTTTCAACATGGCACATCAAGTTCTTACCACTCAGCCCTTGAGAGATTGCTTCATGTCCTGGGACCTATTCCCCCCTCATGCAGCTCCAGTGAGTCCCAGCAGCACCCCAGATAGGTGGTCCTTCACCCATCTTACCAAGGCCCTTCCTTCTACCCGCCTCCCATGACTGCGCTCGCTCTCTCTCTCTCTCTCTCACACACACACACACACACGCACGCACGCACGCACACAGCTAGTAACGTCCCTCTAGAAGTGCAGCCTCTCCTTCCTTGTCACGGTGGCCAGAACCCCACCGGATGAACTGAGCTCACCCCCATTTACTCGAGAATCTCAGAGAGGCGCCCTCTTCACGGATCGTCCATCAACCCCAGATCATTACTCTTGCCTTCCTGTGTGAACAACACAGACCCCTGGACCACAGGGCTTACGGATGCCGAGCCCCCCCCCCCCCCCACCCCGCCGGGCAGTGGAAACTCCTGGTAGAACTTCAAGTTGATCCTCTGTATCGGGTTTCTGGGTACAGACCCCCCACCCCCAACGCCAGCGAGGCTGACTCCTCCACGTCAGACGGTGCTGCAATGCGTTACTCAGGAGGGCAGCATGCAAACTTGACACATGCTCCCAGCCTCTCCTTCCTCCCTCTTTTATCTCCTGTCCTCTCCTGCGTGAACACGTCCCTCCCCACACAAAGGTCCCTCCCTGGGTCTAGGCTTCTCCTGCTGTTTTCTTAAGCCCTTAGGGTCTGGGATCCCGAGAGTGGTCCCAGGACACTGTTTTCTCTTTCCCGGGCAATCCTGGAATACAGCATTTGTCCAGGTGCCAGCCTACTGCTCAGGGCCATCCAAGAGAGCAGCTCCCGTTCGACCATGGGGTGGCCTGACAGGGCCTCTCCACAGAAACCAGCTAAGTGGCTGGACACAGAACAGCGGGGAAGGGGCTGTCCTTGCACAAATCCCACCACAGGGTCCCCAGAGCCAAGTCAGAAGTGATCCCTGAGCACTGCAGGGTATGGTGTGCGCACAAACACACACACACACACACACACACACACACACACACACACACGAACACACATACACACAAGCTGCCCACTCCTTTCAGGAAAACCGGTGATCGGGGCTCTGAGCCTGGCTGTGCACAAGACCCTCCCTACCCTCTCTCCTCCCTCCATCATCTGTGTTCCCATAGGGACTTACACCCCCACCTCACAGTGCGCGGCTCTGCTGTTGGCTGTCGGGCTCTGGGGTGGTACTGCGCAGCCCATCCCCAGCTCAGTGCCTACCACGCCACAGGTCCGTGAAATACAACTGGGTACTTTCCAATCTTGCTCCAGAACAGACACCAGGATTCCTGTGCTGGCCAAATGAATTAAATGACCGTGCCCCCCCAACCCCCACTACTACTGACTGCTTGGCCGGAGACAGACAATATTCAGTGGTCCCTGCAGTCACTCGGCCACAACTCTGCACCTCTGCAGTCACTCTGCACCACAACTCTGGGGCTATACAACACCCCAGGACAGTGACAGGCCAATCACAGCCCTTTGCAGATTTGAAGAAGTTGAATAAGCACAAATCAGATCTCAAAAAATTTAATGCAACTACAATAGCGATCATGCATCCAGAGGAAGCTTCTCAGTCGGCGCCACCCCACCACAGGGAGGCGAGAGAAGGCGGCTGGGAAGGGATCAGGGGGACGGGAGTCACTCCACACCAACGCTACAGAGCACCAAGAACCTCACTGCAGCCACAGCCAACCTGCTCTTTTTTGGGGGGGGGGGGAACGGGAGCACACCCGGCAATGCTCAGGGGTTCCTCCTGGCTCTGCACTCAGGAATTACTCCTGGCGGTGTTTGGGGGGACCCTATGGGATCTGGGGATTGAAGCTGGGGTTGGCTGCGTGCAAGGCAAATGCGCTACCCGCGGCACTATCACTATCATCATTCCGGCCCTCCCCACCTGCTTTTAAATGTGCTTCCGGAACCAAGATCAGACTTTGGGGGCTGGCTTTGTGTTTATGCTTACTCTCACAGCCCAGGAATGTGAGATGCACGGGAACGATGGCATGGTGGGCTGAAGGCAGAGACTCGGTGGGGGTGGGTGGGGGAGAGGCCAGGAACTCACTTAGAGGATAGAGTCAAGACAGACCAGCCCAGCTTTGCCCCACAGCCCACAGAAGAGCACGTACAGGGAGCCTCAAGAAAGCCCGGGCCCCGCAGACCAGCCCTTTCCTAACTCGCCGGAGTTGCTGAGATCGGGGGCCGGTGGGCTCTACTGTGTTGTGCATCTGCCCTGGCACTGGGCTGGGAGACTGGGAGTCGGAGGCTGGGCCGGGTGAGCGGGGCCAGCTCGAAGGACCTGTCCTGAGGCTCACCCTTCCCTTTTCTGCTACCTGTCTCAGGAAGAGTCTGGAGGGGTGGGGGAAAGCCAAATGCATTCTGGATAGCACGTGAGGCCAGGCAGAGTGCGGGGTGGGGGGCAGACAGTGTGGATGGAGCCATGTCAGGGAGCAGAGATGCTCCCGAAGTCCCGCAGCTCCCTTGGGAGGACCGGGGAGGGTGTGGGAAGGCGAAGACTCTTCTCTGGTCCCCTCCTCTGCACGTACCCTGGGCCAGAGAACTCAAACTCTCAAGGATAATAGGAAACCGGGGCAGGAGCAATAGCAAGTGGGTAGGGCGTGTTTGCCTTGCACGAGGCCAACCTGGGTTCGATTTCCAGCATCCCATATGGTCCCCATGAGCACCACCAGGCGTAATTCCTGAGTGCAGAGCCAGGAGGAACCCCTGAGCACTGCCAGGTGTGACACCCCCCCCCCCCCCCCAAAATAGAAAATCGTAAAAATGAAAAGTGATTTGGTCCATTACCTGGAAACATTACAGTGGGGGTGATCTTGCTGAACCAAGGGTTGGCAGCCACATCTCTGCCCCCTGATGTGGCTCCGTCCACACCCTATGCCATTCACCTGAAAAAGGGATGGCACCCTATTTTGCCGCAAATGATTCTCCTTTGGAAGAAAAAAGCATGCACCTGATGATTCTGGCTAGCCAGTTTCTGTTCCTTTCTCTCTCCGCCCGTCTGTTTCCCAAACGCAGTCCAGCGTGCCTGGGACCCTTGAGTCTGATCACTTTCGAGGCTACCCAGCCCTGCACCAGTTCCTCTGCTCCAGAAGAGAAACTCCAGCACTCTTAAAGTTGTGAGCTGCCCTTCCCAGCACGCCCCTGTTATGGAAAGACGCACCAGTCCCTTCTCCCGCCCCTGGTGTCTGTGTGCCCTCCTCCGCCGCACGGTCACCCGCTGTGGCTTTGGGGCTGATCATTTCAGATCAGTCTCCTCCAGCAGCCGTGGAGCAGCCCTCAGCCACAGTCCCATTCTCCGAGTATTACCTGCCTCGGGTTTTAGGGAGTGAACAGAGTAGCGCAAAGCCTGGTCTCGGGGAAATGCGCAATTTATTATGTTCTTTCCTTCCAGCTGCTTTAAGTCCTTCTGAGAAGGCAGGATTTGAATGATGAGAAACTACCCTTGATTTAATCGGAATGAAATACACAGGAAAAATATTAACTGCTCATTGCTCTATTATCACATGCGAAGTGTTAAACCAAAGGAAGAATACCGGTAGGAAGGCACTTACAAATTAAGTCAGATCCTTGGAACGGAGCTGGGAGGGGACCTTACGGGGACGTGCTCCTGCCAAAAGCCCTTTTAGCAAGGCTCCCACTTCCACCAGCCCTCCTCCCAGCGCAGGAAAAGAGGCCTCTGAGACAAGCCCATCTAGTCCACTTAGGAATCCCTCAGAAACTGAGCTCAAAAGCACAAAGAAATAAAGTGCATTCAGTCTGCTGGCCTCCACACACCACGGCTGGCCTCAGACTGTGTTTATACGCCATTTACTTGGCCACTTCAACTTTCTCCCTTTGTGCGAGCCAATGCTCATTTGCATAGCAAAGGGACAAGTGGCTGAATGTTTATTATAAAAGGTTTACAGAGAGGTGTAGAGAAGGGGCAGAAAGAAAGACACTTGAGGACAGGTTAAGTCCATAAAGGGGGTGCAGGGAGGCCAGTGGGGGCTGCCATATAAACATGGGGCCGGAGACAGGAAGGCAGGAGGGCGCCTGCTGGTGTCCCACAGGGTTCCCTGAATACTGCTGGGTATGGGCTGTTGGATCATGTTCCAAGCATCTTAAGCTTAATGTTGGGTTGTCCTTTCTTTTTCAGAGCTTATGCTGAATCACTCCCTCTACAGTGCTCCTGGGGACACAGGCGACCCTTGTCTCTTTAACCTCTCCTTCTGGTGTTCTTCCCGTTAGTCACAAATATCTCCAAATCAGACAGGTGACTTAGAAAGTCAGACCTTCTGATGGCTCTGGATTTTGTATACGTAAGTGAAATATTTGCTTTTCTCGTTCCTTTATGCCCTTTCGCATACTTCGATTTTAGAGCAATGTCCCTTTTGTATAGATACAGGAAGACAGTTAATGCTATGCTTTTGTAATACGGGAGTTAACTGACTCTGAAAAACATTAACTCCTGAGTATCCATCATATTTACTTAAGCCTCAGCTGCCCTTTTAGTTCCTTACACCCCAAAAGGTGGGTCCCACCAAGCCGTAGCTATTTTCACTTCAATATTGGGCAACCTAAAGGCTACACAAAATATCGTAGGTTAAGAGCACGGTCATGGAACAAACTCTCGTGACTCAAAAACAAGTAACTGAAAAGGGCCCTGCAGGGGTTAGGGAAAGCTAACTTGGCCTGAGGATGGCAGTCTGGGAAATACAGCGAGATGTCCCCAGGAAGAGTCACCCTTTACCACCAGTCCAGAGATTTCATTTTAAGCTTAATCTAGGGTCTAGATAGTCTATATCTTACTGTGTTTACACAAAATGACTAGAAATAAGAAGTAAATTTAATATGATAGTTTAAAGGAAAGGAGAAGCAATATGCCCCTCGAGGGAATTCTGCCCCTGGGCGAGGGAATTCTGCCCCTGGGCGGATCGCCTAGATTTTTCCCCTAAAGAGGCACTTTTTATGTTTATGCTGATCCCAACAACCCCTATGTGTAGCTGCTGTCCCCTAACCCTCCAGTTTCTCTAATAATCATGGTTGATTTGAATAAAGTCACCACTGGTTATCAGCCTGTGGACCTGTTCCTTCATCTATCAGCCAGGGGGACAGCTATAGGTCCCAAACACACCAGGGAATCCTGGTCACTGCAGGACAGTGATCAAACATGAGCCCTACCCCAACACACACCCACACACACACACCCTTGCCCTGTAATGGCAAAAGGGGAGGAAGGGAGGGAGGGAGGGAGGAAGGGGGGGGGGAGAGAGAGAGAGAGAGAGAGAGAGAGAGAGAGAGCACAAATGAGCTCTCCTGTTGAGAACTCTGTCCCACTCCCAGAGAAAGTGGGCTGGCAAGGTGCTCTAATACCTTGGTCATTTCACTACTAGTAGCCCAAATTCTTTTGTCACGTCTTTAAAACTTATGATTTGTCTAAAAGGGTCTAGAAAAACATGTTGGGATCATTTCTTTGCACTAAGAGCTTTGTGGAACTCCAGCACCAACGTAAGCCTTTCCATGTTTTCTCTGATTAATCTCTGTAATTCAAGGGGGTCTCAGCCTAGAACCTGGAAGGGCAGAGCATCACTGTTTTCCTTTCTCGACACCTGAGACGCACAGACTCTGTAACGGTTAGGATGGAGACCTACCGTGGCCATAAAGACGCTGAGGAAAACAAAGGCAGACACAAAGCTGCAAGAGACTCCAGACAACTCGCTCCGTATTTCTGCATGACGCTCCTCCCCGAGCTATGGGCACGGGTGCCTACCCAGGCAGCCCTGCTCCGGTCAGTGTTCTGGGACAGGCCCCCAGCACCTCCCAGAGACCAGGGCGTTTCTGTTGCTGGGTGTGGGCTGGAACAGCTTTTGAAAACTCAAGGCTGTTTCGGCAGGTCCGGCTATAAAGGCTGGGCTCTGAGAGGCCCCTGGACATGCGGCTCCCCTGAGCGCCTGAACTACGAGATATACCAGAGTGCGCAGGGGGCCTGGCGGCTGGACTATAATGATCACCCAGGATCGCGTTGGTTACTGTCCAGTAGGAAGTGAGGCTACCGGACAAAACGATGGGCTCAATCTGTGCGCCTCAGTTTACTAATCTGAAGTAGAAAAAGGGTGGTCCTCAAGCCCATCACTTAGCCCAAGGAGGGAGCGGGACAGCCATGGAGCTCAGCAGACTTGGCTGGATTTGCTTTGGTGCCGGGACCACTCCCAGCAGGCTTGGGGGACCATCTGGGGTGCTGGGGGGCAAAGCGCCAGGCTGGCTGCGTGCAAGGTAAGAGTCTTTCCCGCTGTGCTACAGCTCGGGCCCTGAATGTGATCTCAAAGCATACTGGCAGGGGTGACCCAAGCCTGCGGCAGGCCTAAAAGCACGGTCAAGTCAGAACTCCCGTTTTGGTTTTGCAGTTAGCATTGTCGGCCTCCTCCCTGCTTGGCACTCGACTCCTTCCTCACACGTGAGGAGATGGAAGATCAGACCCCGGCCTCCTTGGGAGTGTCAGATTGCGCCAGGAAGCCCCTTTCGTGGTGAGCACTGTCTGCAGTCTCTCTGGGAGCCCACCCTGAAGAGCAGACACTCTCCACTTGTTTCACTGGAAGAGGTGCTTGGTCCAACAGAAGGTAGTGAACCCGGGTGGCAACCCTGAATGCAGATCCCTAGGCGCCCGGAACTCTGGGTGGTCAAACCCGGCACACGGAATCCAATGGCTCCCCGTCCCTGCTCTGCGCCACAGTGTCCCCACGGCTCAGGGCACAGAAAGTGGAAACAAGCATGTTTCCGGCAAGCTGGCTTTACGGCTGAGCTCAGAGATCATCCGATGCAGTGTCATAGCAAGAACCCAGAATGGGGGTGCAAGCTCTTTGCTCTCTCCACCCCAGAACTCCTAGCAGAGGAATTCAGAAATGAGGGTGGGCCCAGGGAGCCACCCCAAGGGCCGGGGCAGGGGGTGGGGGGGAGCACACACAGACAAGGCACCTTTTCACCCCCAACACCCCTGGCCCCAGTGGCCTCCAGGCACTGCTCGACTAATTGGCGGCCCCCAAGCACTGCTTGGGGAGGCCACAGTATTTTCATATAAGCAGAGCGGAAAGGAAACACCTTTGATGTGGTGGATGACAGTGTGGCGAGGCTGCGGGGGGTGGGGACAGGGCTCTACTCTGGACCCTGGGGTATGCGGGTGCAGCTCCAGATGTGCTTGACGCCAGGCGGCTCACTGAGCTTCCTTAAAGCACACGCTCCACGCGACACTCAGGAACGTGGCTCTGGGTGGCCGATTTCCCTCCACATCTCTTGCTCCTCCCACGGGAGGTACCTTCTGACCCCCAAAGCACTGTGCATGGTCAACGAGGTCTGGCCTAAGGTGGCGGTTGTCAAAGTGAGAAACCCAGACTCAGAACAAAGTGCCTGAGAACGTACTCGTCAGAAAAAAATGCCCATGCTCAAACCTCGGCCCAGAACGATCACCGACAGCTCTGTGGGTGGCCAGGCCATCTGGCCCACAAGGCTACTCAGGGGCTGGGCATGGGCGGCCAGGTGGAGGACTACCTGGAGAAAAGGAAGCGAGTCTGGGGTTTGGGCCAAGAGCGCCCGGCTTCTTGGTGCCAGGCACCTGAAGGGAGGGTTTGCAGAAAGGAGAGTCTATGCCCAGCGCACGCCGCGCCAGGGCAACGCCGGACTTTGTGGGGAGTCTGACTTACCTCATGTGCCCAGTCTGGAGTGCCCGAGTCTCACATGGCAGTGACCCTCGCAGTGCCCTTGCAATGACTGTCTACTGCAATACACTACAGAGAGCAAAGGGGCAGGGCTGGAGGAGAGAGGGGAAAGATGGTCAATCCCAGCTCCCGTCCTCAGAGGCGGAAATTCCCTCTTCCCTCCGCCCCTGCCCACCAGCTTAGCTGGAGAGTGGGCGACTGTGCAGAAAGTGACCCAAGACAGTGGCCACCGCTCTAAATGACCACTGTCACGGCCTCTGCCGGCCACCCGTCTCCTGTGTGCATCGAAACCCAGGGGCAAAGCTGGAGGGGAGGCAGGGAGGGGAGTCTGGGGGCTCCATGAGCATTCACTGGGCCTGGGAGTGGGCTATCACCTGCTTGCCACCTGCAGGGGAAAAGCCCCAGCTGGAAGCTGGGCCTCTCTTGGAGAGCCTGGGCTGGTGGCGCTACCGGGGCCACCTAAGAGAACCGCCTGGGGAAAGACGCCCATTGCTATCCGGAGTGGAGCATCTCCAGGCAGCTCAACTAACCAGCAAACTTTTGGTCAAACCGTGTAAAAAACAAAATAAAACAAAAAAACAAACAAAAAAACCCCCAAAACCCCAGGGTCTGCTGGTGGCCAGCTGAGTCGGGGAGAGAGGCGCAGCTGGCTGTGGGGCGTGGGGGGAGGGGGCTTGGCAGGGGAGGCTCGGGGTCGGCCGCCGGGAAGCCACAGGCCGGAGGTGCAATCGTGGGTGTTGGAGAGAGGGTGCTAAGCCGGAGGGTGAGTGTACCTGGCGCGTTGGGTGGGGGGAGAGGGAGGCCCGGAGGTGCCGAGGGATGGGCAGGGGGTCTGCAGGGGCCATCGTGGGCCCCCGCAGAGACCGGACTGAGGCTCACAGGGGCCTAGCCCACGCCTCCCTGGGTCCCGGCCCGGGGCAGGGGCCGGGCGGTGGGCTCGGTCGCGACCGGAGATCCGGGCAGCGCTTCTGCAGGCCTCGGGGGCGGGCGGAGAGTCGGGGCTGCGAAGCGAGCATCCTGCGCGCCCGGGGGTCGGGCCCCGGCGCCCCCCGCCGCCGCCTCCCCAGCCCCCGCCGCCCCCGGGCGTTGGGGGCGGGGTCTCCGGCCCCTCCTCCTCGCCCCGCCGCAGCACCGGCCCGGCCCAGGACTCACGGCTCTGCAGCGCCGGCAGCTCCTCCCCAGCCCCGGCTCGTTCCCCACCCACTCCCGGCCCGCGCCGCCGCGCCGCCGGATCCGAGCCGCGCGGGGCCTGGCGGGGCGGAACACGTGGGGCCTCTGCTCCCGGAAGCGGAAGCGGCGCTCCGCCCCACCCCCGGGCCGCGCCGGGGCCTCTCTAGACCGTGGGAGGGTCGGTCCTCTCTTGTCTCTGTGCTACGGGGCCCCTGTGCCCTCAACCCTGACCGCTTCCTGCTGGGAGGCCGGCGCCCTTCTGCACCCGAGGGACCTGCAGTTTACACAGAGACCCTCTGCAGGCTCTTTCTTTGCATCTTTTGTTTGTTTGGATGCCGCTGCCTCTGCCTGTCTCAGTTTGCTTTACTTTGCATTGTTCCCCAAGCTTGGTTAAAAAATACTATGTAGTGGGTTTGGACTTCCTGGCTCTTGTAGTTGCAAGATCCAGTGTTGTGGTCGTGAAATGAGCATAACGGTGCCCTGGCTTCAAGATCCAAGTGATACTGTGTGCAACCAGAACAGAATCTCGGAACAATTCTTGGCCTTCTTGTTCTGCTTTGTTTTCCTTTGAGCATTGCCTTGCGTTCCTTGGCGCTGCCTTCCTTGATCTCCCACCCCTCTTCCCTTCCCCAGTTCTTCCTGTCTGAAGCAGAGGCTTTGGGCATCTGCTTTCCTTTGTTGCCCACTGCCTTCATGCTCACCCGTCCGCTTACGCCTTATTCACAATTCTGTGTTATGTGATCGCCTCCCTGCCCCAACCATGCCTTTACCGTGACTTTCATGGGGTATGTGGACTGATTGCTTTGTGGACAGAGAGGGACAACCTCATGTGTCTCAGATGTTTTCTTTATTTAATGTTTTACAGTATAGTGTTAGGTTGAAAAATAATGCATGACTATGTTCTTCTCCACACTGAAAACTGATTAAAGCTCCTGATCAGTTACTCATTCTGGCCTTCTCTCACCAAAAGTTTATTTTTGGGGGGCAGGTGGTGGGTGGGTGTTTGTTGGACCACATCCACCTGTGCTGGGTGTATATTCCAGGGCTCAGGGGACCTTATCTTGTGCTGGGGATTGAACCCCGTTCCTGTCTCTCTGACCCCAAAAGTTGATTCTTATGTGGTGAATATTCTTGTATATTTCTTTCCCAGACCTTTCCTTCTTCGATGCCTCAGGCATTCACAGAAAATGCAGAGCAAGATTCAGGGTGTGCCCTGCTACTGTCCCCTAGAATTAACACTCCCCCCCAGTTTACTCCCCCTCCCCCCCAGCTGTAGGCCTTGGGGATCTGTCCATAGTCCTGCATGCAGAATTTGAGTAGCAGTTGTAGAGCAGAGGAGATAGAACTGCTTATAACAATCACTGCCGTGTCTTTGATAAACTTTCTCTTCCTGATGCATACAAATGCTGCTCTGGGAGAAGTTAAAAGAAAAAAGGAGTGCTGGGACACAGACTGAACACAATAGGTAAATGCCCCAAATAGCCTCTCAAATGATTTGGGCTGTGCCAGGCCACTCTTGGAAGAAGCGCCACGAGGGCATTTACCCTTGTGGGCTCCAATAGGGTTAGAGAGACTAGTCTCAGGCTACCCAAGCCAGCCCCATCCGGAGTCTCCTCAGCACTGGGTGCTGAGTACAGTGGCTGTGGATCCCAGGAGACATTTACATACTTAGGAAGGTGACTGTTTTAAATTTCTGTGCAGCGGAAGGCCTGAGGTTGGGAAGCAGCTCTGGAAAGCCTTTATCTTAGACCTTTATCCTTAGACTTGACTGAGGAGATAATTACTGCCCCCTCCCCACACCCCACCCCCATGAACTAGAAGACTGTAGTTTGGGAAGTAAGTTAAGGGGGAAGGCGGAGCTTTCTAGCTGAGAAATGCTTGATTTTGCTCTCAGATGCGGCGCTGTCACTTCAGAGAATGGTGTAGAAACATGGGCTCAAATTGGGTGTAGCCATCTCCATTCTTTGTTGTTGTTGTTGTTTTACTTTTTGGGTCACACCCGGCGATACTCAGGGGTTACTCCTGGCTCTGCACTCGGGAATTACCCCTGGCGGTGCTCAGGGGACTATCTGGGATGCTGGGAATCGAACTTGGGTCCGCCGCGTGCAAGGGAAACACCCAACCCGCTGTGCTATTGCTCCAGCCCCGCCATCTCCATTCTTAACATGGCAGCGTCAGTTTCTGCTGGCCAGTCAGAGAGGAAGCCGCAGTTATCTCTTGCCAGATGCTTCATCTCTCCCCCATCCATGGAGGTCATGTCTTAACATCTCAGGAGTTCCCCAGGACCATAAAATCCTGCCCTGGAGTTTAGGCTCACAGAGAGCCCATAGAGCCTGGGGCAAATGACTAGAAAGACAAACCAGTAACTTCCTTACATCCTCTGTAACACTCCTCAGTGGATAAGAAATTGATCCAATACAACCCTCCCTTGTAATTTAGTTCTAGACTAAGCCCCTCCCCTCGGGAACTCCTTTGCTTTTCTCTTCTATTTTCCATTAAACTTTTCTGCTTTTCAACTCTGAGTCTGAGCATCTTTATTTTATGTTCCTGAGCATCTATATTCCTGAAAATATTGAAGAACTTGGGAATTGTGAATGAACCCAGAGACCCACTGCCTCAGCTGCATCACAGGGATGCAGGGCAAATAAATGCTCTATGCCTCAAGCCACATCTTGGCCTCGATATTACCTTATTTTCATCTAGACAATGCAAACCGTTCTCTTGAGAAAGTTCCTTTTGGGTGGGTTTGGTGCCCACCACTACCGAGGACCACAGGGCTACACTGAAAGTACCCAGGAAGCCGAAGAGTGCCAGGGACCGACTAAGGACCTGCATAGAGCAGGCATGCTCTGCAGCCTCTGAGCTATCTCTAGCCTATGAAAAGGTCATGAGAATATTCTTGCTCTGAGGGTCTAGCTTTATTCATTAGGTGGGGGTAGAAGTAAAGTGGAGGGGGTCGCAGTAATATTCTGAGGTCACTCCTGGCTCAGTACTCATGAATTAATTTCTGATTATGCTTGGGGGACCCGATGGGGTGTCAGGGATCAAACCCGGGTTGGCCACGTGCAAGGCAAGTATTCTGCCCGCTGTACTAAAGCGCTCTCTCTCTCTCTCTCTCTCTCTCTCTCTTTCTCTCTCTCTCTCTCTCTCTCTCTCTCTCTCTCTCCCTCTTTAAGAAAAAATGAGACATAATATCAAGATAATATTTTCACATTTTTACACTTTGTATTTGCAACTTTCTGTTCTGTTCTGTAAAAGGAATGTCCAGCTGTCTTTTTACGATCATAGTTTTAGGCTTGCTGGTTTGCTTTTTAAAGTCTGTTCTCTCTTGAGCATATCTCTCTCTTTCTCTTTCCCTCCTCACGACTCTCTAAATTTCTTTCAATAAAAACGATTTTGCTTCACCAGAAGTAACATCAGATCATAGAGTTAGGGATTCAGATGTAACCTAGTTGGTAGGGCACTTGCCATACATGTGTGAGGCCCGGGATTCAATCCTCAGGCTCTCCAATACACAAAGAAGAAAAAAGTGAAAATGATTGTTTTCATATATCACTGTATCACCGTCATCCCGTTGTTCCTCGATTTAGTCAAGCGGGCGCCAGTAACGCCTCTATTCCTCCCAGCCCTGAGATTTTAGCAGTTCTTCTTACTCATCTTTCTCAGCGATTGGGGGCCCTTTCAGGGTAAGGGGAATGAGACCTGTTATCGTTACTGTTTGGCATATCGAATACACCCCGGGGAATTTGCCAGGCTCTGCCCAAGCGGGCGGGATACCATAGCTTGCCGGGATCTCTGAGAGGTGTGTATTTATATTTATCTCTATGATTTGTTGCCTAATGTCTGAACCCCATTAAATATGGTGTGATAATTATGGAAAATGAGTAGGAAGTGTCTTATGATGTGTGGTCCGGAAAGCGACCTGGAGCATGGCGGCAGTTGGGTAGTGGAGGTTGGCTGCTGGGGCTGGATCCCTTGGGGTGGGGAGGGCTCTCACCCGCCCCACTCTGGGGCACCCCGAGTGAATATATATGTATATTTATATATATGTATATATAAATATATAATATATAACTTTTTAATGCTTTATATATAAATATATATTTATATATTTTATATAAATTTATATTTTATATAAATATATTTATATATATTTTATATAAATATATATTTATATATATTTTATATATATATAAAGCATTAAAAGTACTTGAAGAGTGGATCAGTGATTTTTCCTTCCACCCATATAAGGTTTGGAGACTTAAGTTTCAATGTGGATTATTATTTTTTTTTCAATGTGGATTATTGGTTGATAATCCATATGTGTTTTAAACAGTGGATAGTGTTTATAATTTGCTCGAGCGGGCCCAGTAACGTCTCCATTGGAGACTTTGTTGTTACTGTGTCTGGCATATCGAATACTCTCGGTAGCTTGCCGGGCTCTCCGAGAGGGGCGGAGGAATCGAACTCGGGTCGGCCATGTTGGCCGCTTGTAAGGCGAACGCCCTACCCGCTGTGCTATTGCTCCAGCCGAGAGCCCGGCAAGCTACCGAGAGTATTGGATATGCCAGACAC
The DNA here is from genome assembly GCF_029834395.1 of Sorex fumeus. Classification (NCBI taxonomy): domain Eukaryota; kingdom Metazoa; phylum Chordata; class Mammalia; order Eulipotyphla; family Soricidae; genus Sorex; species Sorex fumeus. The sequence continues at coordinate 16,082,924 of NW_026606085.1, read as the reverse complement.
AGTAACAACAAAGTCTCCAATGGAGACGTTACTGGGCCCGCTCGAGCAAATCGACGATCAACGGGAGGGCCTTTACCTTTACCTTACCTTAGTGTTTATAATGGTATGTTTCTGTAAGCGTAGTTGTGCTCATGAGTTATTTCATGCTCTCCTATTAGGAAAGAAAAAAATCGGGGTGTTTTTGGCCAACCTCAGATGTGCTCAGGACTCACTTCTGGCAGGGCTCTGGAGACCATATAAGATACTAAACATTGAGCCAAAGGTTCAAGGCAAAAAGCACATCTGTATAATCTCTCCAGCCTTAAAAAAAATTCTTTCATGTCACAGATACATATTAAGAAATCTGGTATTTTATATAAATGCATATATACACTGATTTTTTTTTTTTTTTTGCTTTTTGGGTCACACCCAGCGATGCTCAGGGGTTACTCCTGGCTCATGCACTCAGGAATCACTCCTGGCGGTGCTCAGGGGACCATATGGGATGATGGGAATCGAACCTGGGTTGGCCATGTTGGCTGCGTGCAAGGCAAACGCCCTACCCGCTGTGCTATCGCTCCAGCCCCTATACACTGATTTTATAGCTAAAAACCATTGCTAATTTATATTAGTGGTGAGATACAACTTAGAAAATAGAGCAGATGTTTTTTCTAAAGACTCCATTTCTGAATTCCAAATCAGACTCATTTTTAAGAAGCAGACTTAAAATTATTCCAATTGTAATGGATAAGATTGCTTAGGGAGCAGAATAGGGAAATGAACGAAGTCTTAATGAAAACTTCCCCACTCCACTGAATTAGGGGTGGACAAAAAGAATTTCCTAATGTATGTAATAGAGATCTGGAGACACTAATCTAAAGGAATGAAAAGTAGTAAATGTTAAAGATCAACAATTAGACATCCGGGAACATGCAATCCTATGAAAATGTTCCTTCACGATGAAGCCCTCTTCCCAGAGGGATAGCGGAGACTGTACCCCCTAAGCAGTGCCACTGTGGTGGTACTTTGGAGCCTTCAGGGCTAAGGTCACAGAAGTTTGGGTGCCACGCAGTGTCAGGGATTAGTCTTAGGTACCCCAGCATCCAAGACTTGGTCCCCTGACCTCTGAGCTCTGAGTCCTGACACCCTCAGAAGCTTTCTCAGTGAGCACAGATTTCCTGTTTGAAGCACAACCTAAGGACTTGCTTTGTTATGCTAAAACTTACTAGGAAATAGGGAAATGATTGCCTTTGTGTTGAGGATAATCTTCCCTGGATTCTGTCTCAGTCTGGTGAGAGGAACTACACAATTTTCTATGGGACACAATAGCACAAGGGAGGCAGCAGGCTGGCACATTCTTGGGCCTGTTGGTTGATGCTTTGTGTTTCTCGGGGTGTGTGGGCCACACCTGGCAGTGCTGCGCCTGGTGATGCACTGGGGGACCCTGTGGTGCTGGGGATCCACCGGCAGCTCCTGCAGAGCCCGTGCTCCTGTCCACTGTGCGAATATAGGATACCAAGTCCTTCTTCTCTGGAAGGAACTCCCTCCGCTTTGGCGCCCACCCCACCATAAGGATTGGGACAGGTGACAGAGACAAGCTGGGGGGTTGTGGGGGAAAGAAAGGGTAGTAGCAGGAAGCAGGTAGCAGAGTACTGTGCATCGTGAGTACCTAGAAAACCTTGTGAGCTTTCTTTCTTTTTTTCTCTCCTTTTTTTTTTTCTTTTTGGGTCACACCCAGAGATGCTCAGGGGTTACTCCTGACTTTGTGCTCAGGAAATACTTCTGGCGGTGCTCAGGGGAGCATATGGGATGCAGGGGATTGAACCCGGGTCAGCCGTGTGCAAGGTAGACACTCTACCTGCTGTATTATCTCTTTGGCCCCCTTTTATTGTTTCTTTTTTGGCTGTTTGGGCTAACCCTGGGGCAATGCTGGGGGTTACTCCTGCCTCTGTACTCAGGGAATTATTCCTGGTGGTGTTCGGGGACCATATGGATGCCGGGAATCGAACCCGTGTCGGCCGCATGCTAGGCAAATGCCCTCCCTGCTGTACTACTGCTGCAGCCCCCTTTGTGGGTTAGCAGCTAAAATCAGAGAAGCCGGGGCAGGTGACTTTAAGACGAGATGGTTATAAGAGTGAAGACATGGAGCATGTCCATCTCTGCCCTGCACAGGTTTAAGTGCCTATTCAAGGCTTTTTTCCCCTTAGGAAAGCCAGAATATATGGAATTCATTCACAATGTCCCTCTTCTTACCCCCCTGCCAGCCTGTTCCCCACGCCTCAGAGTTCACCTGCTTGCTGGTTCTCCATTCTGGGTCTCTCCTTCCCGCACCTCCAGGCTACATCGGCTCATAGCTGCATCTGTACAGCTGTACATTAGGTACCATAGTCTTTCCTGCCCATCTTTCAGATGGGAGCAAGAGAGCCAACACCCAAATCCCCTTCTGGTCACGTGACCCTCAGAATCTTAGCAGAGAGTTCTGACCCTTATCCATTTGGTGACACCTGACCCATTTGTCCCACCAAGCCTTCCCAGTGTGTTTGCTTCCCCCTCTAGGCTGTGCTCTGTACCAATGGCATCACACAGATGCTCAATGTAGCAAATGGCCTGTTCTGGTGACTGCAGGTTTCCTGCAACACAGCCTGCAGAGTTTGCTCACTAGTGTCTGCAGCTGCCTTTGGCCTTCATTCGCCTTTGGCCTTAGTTCCAGCAGAGACCACAGTGACCTCCCAAACCCCAATGTTTAGGATCACACCCATTAGAAGCAGTTTCCTGCCCCAGAGGAATGCCAAACAATGTGAAAGAAGGATGTAGCTCACATGGATAACTAGTGTGGCTGGTTTCAAGAGAGGAGGGGGATGTTTGCTAACGTGTCCCAGCCCTCTGTAGATGCCATCCTCTTGTCTTCAGGGTTTTGTTTGTCTTCGAGGCACATCTGGTGATGCTCAGGGCTCACTCCTGGTGCAGTGCTCAGGGGACCCTATTGGATGCTGAGGATCGAACCCAGGTCTGCTGTGTGCAAGACAAGTATCTATCTCTCCAGCCCGCTTCTCTTTGCATCATTATGTATTCATGCCCTTCCATTTACTGGCAATCCCTCTTGCCCTGACATAGGCGTGAGAAAAAAACCCTACTTGCTATACTACTGTTCCAGCCCCAGAACTGAAAATAAATGTTTCTGAAGTTTTTTGTTGTTGTTTTGGTGTTTTTATTTTGTTTTTGCTTTTTGGATCACACCCAGCGATGCTCAGGGGTTAGTCATGGCTCTGCATTCAGGAATTATTCCTGGCAATGCTCTGGAGACCAATTAGGATGCTGGGGATCAAACCTGGGTCAATTGTGTGCAAGGCAAATGCCCTCCCTACTATACTATGCCTCCAGCCCCCGATGTTCTGGAAGTTTATTACAGGACTTCAGTAGAACACTTTCTTTCTTTCTTTCTTTCTTTCTTTCTTTCTTTCTTTCTCTCTTTTTCTTCCTTCCTTCCCCTTCCTTCCTTCCTTCCTTCCTTCCTTCCTTCCTTCCTTCCTTCCTTCCTTCCTTTCTTTCTTTCTTCCAGCTTTTTTAAGTTACACCATGCTAAGCCCAGGGGTTACTCCTGGCTCTGCACTCAGGAATTACTCCTGACACTAGCTCAGGGGACCATATGGGATGTTTGGGATCGAACCCGGGTCGGCTGCGTGCAAGGCAAATGCCCTACCGGCTGTGCTATCGTGCCAGCCCCAGGAGAACACTTTCTGTATCTAATCATTCTAGGGAAGAACAAAACTACCCAAAATAGTACTCTTTCCTTCCCAGTGCTAAACAGTATTTACAGCTAATAATTCCCAGAGCAGTACTTCTTATCGTGAGGTGTGTCCTGGTCTAGGAGTAGACTGGAAGTAAAGGAGAGCTCAAGATAAGGGCCATGGTCCACGGTCCTCCCGTTGTTCATCGATTTGCTTGAGCGAGTGGGCACAGTAACGTCTCCATCATGAGACCTGTTGTTACTGTGTTTGGCATATCGAATACATCACGGGTAGCTTGCCAGGCTCGGCCATGCGGGCGAGATACTCTCGGTAGCTTGCTGGGCTCTCCGAGAGGGGCGGAGGAATCGAACTCGGGTTGGCCATGTTGGCCGCTTGTAAGGCAAACGCCCTACTGCTGTGCCAAACACAGTAACAACAAAGATAAGGGCAATTTATTTAAAATAGAACAGCCTCCCGATACTTAGTGCATTGGAAAAATGAACCAGTCTCTCTAGAATTTAAGACAATTGCCATTATGCATCTCTGAATTTCTCTTCATAAAACTTTCAAGAAATGTCAAGATTTCTTAGGCCTAAATTTAAGGACTAAGATCAGTTCACAGTAGGTCAAGATTTCTTCTCTCCAAATAATGACTAGTTAGCGGGGCCCTTTCCTGCTTCCTCTGGGACATTGATCTCTCTGGAGATGCTTTGGAGAGTCTCAGGAGGTCATAAAGTTCTCTCTCAAAGTTTACTTCTAACTCCAGCTCAGGAATGTACAGTCTTCTAAGTTTTAATTGGTACTGAGCATCCCTGTATCTAATTTAATTAATCACAGTTCGAGGAGCCAGGATTTTAAGTGTTTTATTATTTTTTTATTTGCTTTTTTTTGGGGGGGGGGTCACACCTTGCGATGCACAGGGGTTACTCCTGGCTCTACACTCAGGAATTATCCCTGGTGGTGCTCAGGGGACCATATGTGATGCTGGGAATTGAACCCAGGTCGGCCGCATGCAAGGCAAACGCCTTACCTGCTGTGCTATCGCTCCAGACCCAGGATTTTAAGTGTTTTAGACTTTGAATTTCTTGTTTCCTCCCAAAGAGGGAAATCAGTATGTTCTTAATAATTAGATGGCAGCTTCTGATGAACGGAATTGAATCAAGGTAGAAACTTGTTTAATAATATGAAAAAGGGCCAGGTATGGAGGGATGCAAGAGTGAACAGAATAGGACTGCGTTTGACTTTCTTGCGAATTATCTGTGTTGATAAACGAAAGAGGCCTTTCAGAGGGTCTCCAACAGAGTTGAAAGAAAGAAGAATGTGTGATTTAATTGTTGGAGGACACTGTAACACAGAAGTATGACTTGAAAATAAGCTTTGACTTTTTTTTTGTTTGTTTTACTTTTTGGGTCACACCCAGAGATGCGCAGGGGTTACTCCTCACTCTGCACTCAGGAATTACTCTTGGCAGTGCTTGGGGGACCATATGGGATGCTGGGGATCGAACCTGGTTGGCCACGTGCAAGGCAAACGCCCTGCCCGTTATGCTGGAGCCATAGTATAGTGGGTTGGGCATTGCCTTGCATATGGCCAACCCGGGTTTGATGCCTGGCACCACATATAATCACCCGAGCCCTGCCAAGAGTGATTCCCGAGTACAGAGCAAGGAATAACCCCTGAGCATCCCAGGGTGTTCCCCCCCCCCCCACAAAAAAACCCAAAACAAAAAATTGAGTACCTTAATATACAACAGTATTAGTCCTAATGTCTTAGGCTTGCAGTGTTACTGTACCCCACTCTCCAGAGTGTTCACGCCCCTTCCTCGCTGACCCTAGTGCCCAGCCCAGTCTCTTCCCTTCCCTCCGTGCTCCGTTCTGTTGGCAGAATCTCGGGATCTCTCTGCTGGCCACTGTCCTCCTGCATTGGTGCTTCACTCTCCACAGAGGGGTGAGAGCACCCAGTGTTTGCCCTTCTCCCTAGACTCGCTTTCTTTAACTGGCCCCCTCCAGTTCCATTCAGGTTGTAGGAAGCATTGGCTTTTAAATGTACTTTGCCAACAGTGTGGGGGGGGGGTGGGGAGAATAAGATCTAAATTGTTCAGAACCAGAAATACCTGGTGGTGGAAGTAGGACTAAGAAATAAGTTAGTTTTTTTGTTGTTGCTTTTCAAGATGGTAACTTGTGACTATTTTTCCCTTCATTTAAGATAAACTGTCACCTTGTCTGTATTTGTAATTCAGGCTTTTGGGGGCAGAGATTGGGGCCATAGCCACAGTGCTCAGGGGCTATACTCAGCTCAGGATTTAGGGGGCAGCTTTCTGCAGTGTTCGGGGGACCATATGCTGAGCTAGGGGTCAACATGGGGCTCTGGCATGCATGCCAGTCCTTTGAGCTATCTCCCCAGCACCCCCCCCCCTTTATTTATTTATTATTTATTTTTTCTTTTTGGATCACAACAGGTGATGCACAGGAATTACCCCTTACGGTGCTGGGGGACCATATGGGATGCTGGGAATTGAATTGGCCCTGTGCAAGGAAAATGCCCTACCTGCTGTACTGTGTAAACTCACATAAAGTGGGGGGCACAGCACCCACAGCGGCGGTGGCTCTATCTCTCCCGCCACCCGCGTTCGGTAGTCTCACCCTTCTCCCACCCTGGAGAGGTCGATGGTGATGGTCAGGCAGAGGAAGGAACGAGGGCCAGGCTGGTAGGTATTAGTCATAGTTTATTCTGATTCTCTCCTCATCTCTCCTTCTATCTCTGCCCCCCCCCCCCCCCCAATCTACAGTCTCCTTATATCTCTCTCCAAGAGGAATTGGGGAAAACAATTACATAGGTGTGGTCACAATCAATAGGGGTAGAGATCAACAGGGGTAGAAATCTTAGCCTCAGGGAAGGCCGCTCCTAGGACAGATCCTTCCTCAGCAGGAGGACCCAGCCTAGAGCATAATCCCATGGGCGTGCCTCTCCTCTCCTTGTCCGACAAGCATTTCATTTTTTTTCATTTCATCATCCTGTTAATCGTCGATTGCCTCGAGCAGGCCCCAGTAACGTCTCTTTCATCCTAGCCCTGAGATTATATTCACGGCTCTTTAGGAGAATGAGACCCATCATTGTTACTGGTATTTGGCATATTTGGTAGGCCACGGGGAGTTTGCCAGACTCTGCCCTGTGGGCAGGCTACATTCGATAGCCTGCAAGTTTGTCCAAAGTAGGAATGAGATAATAAGATGTCATAAAGAAAAGTTCTGATAAGATGTCGCGCGGCCGCGAATGAGGCCGCGCGGTTCCGGGATCTGGATTTTATAGTCTCTGAGTCTTGGCCGCTGATGGGATTACACGGCGCCAGGGGGCCAGGTGGTGGGTGTGACCCCCGCCTACTGGAATTTGGAGGATCTGGGTGGAAGATGCTCGACTCCAATTCGAGTAGGCTTGGAGGTCTCGGCCCCGGAACCCGCGTGGCTTTGTCCCTCTGCCAGTACCTTCATGTGTGCGGAGAGTGGTCTCAGCATGGTGGTGGCTGGTCCTGGAGGTCTCCGGCTGCCGTAGCCTTGGTCGGGGCGGGGAGGAAAGCTCAACCCGCTCCCCTCCAAGGGACTCCGGGAAGGAACACCCAGGCGCGGGGGCAGAGACTGCACTGTTCTCGTCCGGGATCTGGATTTTATAGTCTCTGAGTCTTGGCCGCTGATGGGATTACACGGCGCCAGGGGGCCAGGTGGTGGGTGTGACCCCCGCCTACTGGAATTTGGAGGATCTGGGTGGAAGATGCTCGACTCCAATTCGAGTAGGCTTGGAGGTCTCGGCCTCCAAGCATATAAGAATATAATATAAATCATTTTTTATGGATACAGTAAGAAATATCTTAAACTTATAGAATTGCTCTCCTAGGGCCATCTCGATCTCAGACTATGGTGCTCAGGCCAGATAGTCTTTCCCACCCCTAGCAGGATCCTAGTCTTGTTGTTATCTTTGGATCATGACAGCATTTGTCCATGATCAAACTCTTAATTTATAGTTAAGAATCGTGGCACTTTGGCCTGGCCCATTTCGCTGCCAGGGTAGCTCACCTCTTGCCCTGGGTCCATTCAGTCCCTCGTCGGGACCCTGCTTTGGGGTGTTAGGAACTAAGGGCAACTGAGGCTAAGTCGAGAAAGCAGATGCCCGGGAGTGAATAATATTCAAGGCCAATCAAATCCTAGGTTACAAAGCATAATGTTAACGGTCTTCCTGTATCTATACAAAAAGGATATTACTTTAAAGTAAACTGTTCATAAGGCATAAGGAGAGGAAAAGGGCAATATTTCACTCATACATATAAAATCGTAGATTTCTGGGAAACTGATCTTACAAATTAACAAAGTCTGATTAAGGGGAAAGCTGATTAACTGGGTGGAAAGGAGAGTATAGGGAAGACTGTTTACATGTTTACATGTAAACACAATGGAAGTGGAAGTGCCTCTGGAGCACTGTGGTGGGTGTAACCAGATTGATGGGTGTAACCAGATAAAACCTAAGCTTCTTGAAGGACAGAGCAATGTTACCCAACACTGTACTATCACTCCAGCCCGCCCTCTTTTTTTTTTTTTTTAAGTCTCTACACTTTCTCAGTGTACAGACTGCCCATGGCAAGTCTGAATCCGTCCTTCAAACACAGAAAAGATGAAACTATTGGCTACCAGCTAACACATATCAAGCTTTCCCTGAGTGAGGAGCCGTATCTTGGGGAAAAGAAATCCAGCTGTTTTTCAGAATCCCAAGGGCCATCTTAGTTTCAGGACCCAGGGTTGGCTCTGCGCTCCCTCTCTAGAGCCAGATGACTCCCCCCTTGCTCCTGCACTCTGGGAAAGAGAGGACAGGCTTGAGGGAAGGACCCAGTGGTTGGTGAGATGTTTGCATTTGGGGGGAAAGAGAAACAGTGTGTGGTTGCAAATAGCCTGGAAAGTTCCCCACGTCGCATCAGTTCGATCATGTTCTTGCCTCATCACAGGGTCAGACCATTGTGCTGACACAGCAGTTTCCTGCCCCCCCCCCCCCCCCCCGCCACCCACCCTACCCCCATTGCTTCTGCTGAGACTGCAAACTCAAGTGCCACCTTTGCATCAGAAGGAAGGAAGGAAGGAAGGAAGGAAGGAAGGAAGGAAGAACTCCTTCAAGCAAAAAAAATTAAGACTATTGCTTGACATTCTCAACATGTGAAAGGATGAGGACAGATTTAAAAATTAACTGCACATGGGGCTGGAGTGATAGCACAGCGGGTAGGGCATTTGCCTTGCACGCAGCCAACATGGCGGACACAGGTTCGATTCCCAGCACCCCATATGGTCCCCTGAGCACCGCCAGGAGCAATTCCTGAGTGCATGAGCCAGGAGTAACCCCTGAGCATCGCCGGGTGTGACCCAAAAAGCAAAAAAAAAAATAAATAAAATAAAAATAAAAATTAACTTCACATAATGTTCACATTTGCAAAGCGATGCCCACCCACCAGGCACTGGCCTGTTACTGTGATCTTCATGACACTCCTCTTCGGTCACCGGGCCACCCTCCGTTTTGTGGCTGAGGAAACTAAGGCACAGAATGGTTACGTCACCTGGGCAAGGTGAGTCAGCTAGTAAATGAGAGGTCTCAACCCAGAAAACACAGCCTCGGAGTTGGCATTTGGGGCCCCCGCAATCCTGGGGGAGAAGGAAGCAACTCAAATGCAGGAGAAGTCCAGAGAGGGCAGAGCAGAAGGGACGGTCATCAGACACCCGTCTGAGCACTGTGTGTTGGCATGGGGTCAGTTTCCTGGGACCCCGGATCTGCAGGGGGCAAAGGTCCATCACGAGCTGACTTTGTGAGTTTGGGAGATAGAGCTTTTGCTTGCAGTCCGAGCCCTGGATTTTTTCCTTTCTGCCTCAAGTTCCCTGTCACCACAGTGACCTCTACCCCTACATGGCTTATTGTCAATCCCACTCCCCCACCCCTCCACCCTGCCCCCAGCACCCTAAGTCTATCTCCCACACCATCCTGAGCTGCACATTTGACTTCTAGTGGCCTCTGGGTGGGGGAGGTTAGGGCTGTTAGATGCCTTCGCCTCTGGGATGTGGGAATTCTTGTTAGGCTGCCCATACTTTTTTTTTTTTTTTATTTCAAATTTCTTATTTTGCCAATTGGCAGAAACATGGAAAAAAAGAAATTGTGACGTTGCAGGGAGCGGACGATGGCTGATGTAGGGAGTGGAGAAAGAGAGTGCAATGAGCCAGAGAGAATGTTTTTGGAGGGCGTGTTTGGGTAGGAGACAGTCACATCCCAAAGACTTGGCAGAAAGAAGCTTCACGCCCAGAAGCTCCTGGGAATCACCCTGGGCGAAACAACCTTCGCTACCCTGGCTCGGCTTCCCCCGGCAGCTGCAGCCTTTGTGGGTCATGAGGCTCCCTAGACCCATGCTTTTGACCCCTCCAAACTTAGCAATTCAGGATTGCTTTCTTCAGGAGATCATTAAACATGAAACTGGGTTGAATTTCCTCAGAAACAAAGACACACAGTACTCAGCTTCGGAAGAATGTTTTATATTTTCCAGCCTGGAAGAATTTCCTTCTCCAAAGGTCATGCTGGGAACTTTTGGCAAGATGCCCCAAGGAACGGTAAACGTTGGTACCTGCGCCCCGTTGTGGGGGCTCTCACTGGTTAGACGCGCCAGACCCCTGAGCACACAGACCCCTGAGAAGCAACTCTGTGTGTCCCCAAGTCACCCTGGCTTTCTTCTGCACAGCTGTGTCTGGGATGGCCTGCTTACAGATTTTTAATTGGAATTGCGCAAGGTCTTTATCTTTGTGGCTGCATGAAAGGTATTTGACTTTTGTGCCTCTTCTGGTTGAGGTGCATTACCTCCCTAAGTAGAATTGTCCTGCTTTTATGAGGTACGCTAATGGAACGATGGATAGAGTGAATGGATCAAACAATTTTGAAGGACTTAGTGACCTACGACTGAGCAACGTTCTGGTATGTTGTAATGTTTTAGAGGGTTTTTTTTTTTTGAGTTTTCGGCAAAAACAGAGTTTTTTGTTTGTTTTACTTTTTGGGTCACACCCAGCGATGCACAGGGGTTACTCCTGGCTCTGCACTCAGGAGTTACTCCTGGCGGTGCTCAGGGGACCATATGGGATGCTGGGATTCGAACCCTGGTCAGCTGCATGTAAGGTAAATGCCCTACCTGCTATGCTGTCTCTCCAGCTCCCGAAAACAGAGGTTTTTGTGTAGAATTTCCCTTATCCTTGGCCAGACAAGCAGCGTCTGAAACAACAGTGGCTCTTTTGAAAACTTTAAACACTTTCCGTAAGACATGAAGGTTTGATCTGAAACTACAAAGAGAAAAATACAATCAGAAACCCATAGTCAGTAACCAGCCTCTTGCCAGGATAATCAAGGAGAACATGCCCGTGCGAAGGCCCTTCTCTGCATTTACCTTTGGGAGATTTGGCATTCAACTCTTATTTTCTTTCTTATTTATCAAGTTCATACACGATCTAGTAAAGCTCTCGTATGAAAGATAAGCTTTAAGCTGCTTACTCAGTTTCTTCCTCCTATCCCTGCCGCACAGAAATATACCATTTTCTTGAATGAACTGTGAAATTTATGTATCATGTCATTAATATTGATCAGTGTTGATCTAGAATGCCATCCCAATTATGTTTTGAGAAATATGTAACATGAATCCCGTGATATTTTTATTTGGGGGGGGGCAGTTCAGGATCACAGTGGAATTGAGAAGAGGGCACAAATTTCCCAGGACCCCCCCCCCCCGCCCATATGCACACAATCTCCCCCTATCAATATTTCTGGTCAGATACGTGCTATGAGGACAACCCTAAGTTGCAGCATCTTTAGCACACACACAGCCCAGGAACCCTTCCAAATGCAGGAATTTGATGTCAGAGTTTAAATTGTATACCCACAAAAATTCCATATATACTGGGAGAGAGCAAGAGCGAGAGAGCACGAGAGCGAGAGAGACAGAGACAGAAACAGAGAGATACAGGGGTAAGGAGCTTTCCTTACACATCCGAACCTGGTTCTAGCCGACATCCATCACATCTACTCTTAAAAGCACCAACATGAGTCATCCCATGCGCACCGCTGGGTGTGACCTCAAAACAACAACAACAAAATTCCATACATACCAATGGATTAATTATTTGTGTCTATAGACTGTATATCTATGATATGTAAGCTTCACATCTGTGATATGAACACATTTGCAAGTGTTCTTGCAAAACTTTCATAAGCCTAAATGTACAAAAAATAAAAAAAAAAAACTTCAACAAAACAAACCCCAAACCCTAACCCTAATGACAGCAGATTCCTATGGAAACAGCTTAAGGCACTCCAGGAGCTCAGGAATGCAGGAAGCTGACGCGGGCAGTGATGGGGCCAGCACAGTCCTGGCGCGCCGGCCGCGTCGCTGCAGGAAGGACTGTAGGGGGCGACGTCGAGCAGCGTCCTGCGCGGACCCGTGGGTTGCGCTTGAAGAGGCCCAGCTGGAGCTCCAGAGGCTTATCCCGGCTCTGGGACCGGCTGCAAAGGCCCCAGCGAGGGAGGGCGGAGAGAGGCGGAACCACCGCGCCCCTGTGCTCGGGCGCCGGTGTCCGGTGTCCAGTTGCAGAAGTAGGGCCTGGAGGGTTCTTTTCTAGCAGTCTGGACCACGCACGTGCCACCGTCCAGGGTCTTTCTGCCGCCCCCGGAGTCCCTGAGAGTTTCCAGCCCGAGCTCGGTACCTGCTGTCAGTACCTCTGCATCTGCTGTCCCTGCTGCAAACACCTTTGGGGAGCGCTGGCAGGGAGACACGGGGACGTGGCGTTAAGAAGCCCCCCTCCCCCCAGCCAGTCGGTGGGGACCCTGGCCTCACTCCACCTGCAGCAGTCACACCTGCAAACTCCCTCTGCCTAAGCAGCTTCAGCGAGCACCCCGGAATTCAGGGGTGAGGCCCAAGGGTCTGTTTTGATTCCCGTAGGACAGCTGGTACCTGGTTCTCAGCCCTGCGCAAGACTGGCCACTCTGGGGTTTCAGGAAGCAGAATTTGTTGGGGTGCTGAGACCAAGCCCAGGGCCCCACAGAGAGGCCACAGGCTCTGCCCCATGAACCGTAGCCCTGTGAGTAGGAGTCTGGATGGGCACGCGGACCAGGCCTACCCAGGCCTACGCTGGTGCCCAAGTGCCATTCTGGGTACAGAATGTTTATTCTGCTCAGCTGAAGGAGACCAGTCCATGCTGGGGTGGCTTCTGCTGGGCCTTTGCTTTTCTTTGTCTTAAAAAAAATTCCTCCAGGGGCCAGAGAGATAGTACAGCAGGTAGTGTGTTTGCCTTGTACGCAGCTGACCCAGGTTCGATCCCCTGCATCCTATAGGGTCCCCTGAGCCAGGAGTAATTCCTGAGTGCAGAGCCAGGAGTAACCCCTGAGTATTGCCGGATGTGACCCAAAACATATACATACGTACACACGAACACCCCCCCCCCCCCAATTTCCTTCATTTAAAAAGATTCCTGGTACCACTACCACAGTTTATAGGGCACTATACCTGATGTAATGAGAATAGAAAGAAAAAGACAAAAACTACAGCAGATGAAAGACCCAAGGAATGTCCATATAATTGACAGCGCTTTCATCAATCGCTACACTTTTGCACTTTTGCAAACTGCAGCCATGACAGTCCTGAACAAGATGGGTGTCCTGTTTAAGCTGCAGTAACTTCTGATTATGGGTCATCACTCCTTCTGCGAACATGGTTTTCCTCTCACACCATTCCCTCTTATGGCTGCTGAACCGCTGATGTGCGTGAGTCTGAGAGAAAGCGCTGTTTTGGGGTGACTTTCTGCCCCCCACCTGAGTTTCTTCCCCTTTGCATTCCTGTGAAATGGAGGTGACAGCAGCTTCTCAAGGCTTTTGAAACACACTGAATCAAACAACCCTAAGATCCGTTACCCCTCTTTGTGTGTGTGTGTGTGTGTGTGTGTGTTTAGCTGTTACTGTTATCATCGTGGCCCCTAGGGAGAAAGCCAGTCCTCTGGCAGAACATAAGTAACCGTCCATTCTTCATCATGAGTGGTTTCATATCTTGGTGTCTCTGGGCCAACTTCCCTGAAGACAAAGAGAAGAACAAGAGCACAAATGACTTCCTCTACTTTCCAGATGAGAAAATTGCGTCAGTTTAAAAAAAAGGTGGGGGGGCTGGAGAGATAGCACAGCGAGTAGGGCATTTGCCTTGCACGCGGCCGACCTGGGTTCGATTCCCAGCATCCCATATGGTACCCTGAGCAGTGCCAGGAGTAACTCCTGAGTAACTCCCGTGTGCATTGGCAGTGTGACCCAAAAAACAAAACAAAAAAAAAAAAAAGGGAGAACGGAGCTGAGGGAGAGTCAAGCTGAGGTCTGGATTTTTTTTTTTTTATTAAAGCGTTTTTTCGTTTTCCATAGTGCTGTGATAATCTGTGTGTGAGAGAGGCTGGTCATAGAGCAGACAACATTTTCTTTGTGGCTGAATTACCTCCCAGACCCTTGACTATAATGTCTCATCACTGATGTGGAATGAAGCCTTTTTATCCACCCCATGTGTCCATGTGGATTTCAAGCCCCTGTCCCCCCAGAATCTAGGGGTGGGAACTCACCAATCTCGGCAGTTCCCCCCGGAGCGGGCTCAGGTTCTCTTGTGAAGCAAGGCTGTCATTTTCTCCATTGCATCCTTCAAAACCTGCTTCACCTTTTCGTTCCTTAGACTGTAGATGAAGGGGTTCAGGAGGGGTGTGATGATGGTAGTGAGCACAGCCGTGACCTTGTCAAACTCCAGGGAGTGGCTCTGGCTGGGCCGCAGGTACATGAAGATGTTGCTGCCGTAAGCGATGGAGACCACGGTGATGTGGGAGGCGCAGGTGGAGAAGGCTTTCTGGCGGCCCTGGGCGGATGGCGTGCGCAGGATGGTGGAAATGATGTAGGTGTAGGATGTGATGGTAAAGAACAGCGAGGTCAGGAGGACCAGGGTAGACAGGAGGAAGCTGATCATCTCCATGAGATGCGTGTCAGTACAGGCTGCCTGGAGCAGGGGGGCGATGTCACAGAAGAAGTGGCTGATTTCCTGGTAGCAGAAAGACAGCCTGGACAGCACAATGATGGGGCACAGCACGGACAGAAAAGAGCCCAGCCAGCAGCCCAGAACCAGCAGGAGACATGCCCTGCTGTTCATGATGATGGTGTAGCGCAGGGGGTTACAGATGGCCACGTAGCGGTCAAAGGACATCACTGCCAGGAGGATAAACTCCACTGTCCCCAGGAAGAAGAAGAAATATGTCTGGGTGATGCAGCTGGCGAGCGAGATGCTTCTCCTGCCCTGGAGGAGGCAGTCCAGTATGTTTGGGGTCACGGTGGAGGTGTATAACATGTCCAAGGAGGACAGGTTGCTGAGGAAGAAGTACATTGGTGTTTGCAGGCAACTGTTGGCCCATATCAGGGCGATGATGACCAGGTTCCCGGTGAGTGTGAGCAGGTAAGTCATCAGGAGGACCACGAAGAGGGCTGTCTGCAGCTTCTGGAGGGCTGGGAAGGCCGTCAGGATAAACTCGGACACCGTGGTCTGATTCCGGGTGTCCATCCCATCCAAGGCCATGTGGGCAGCTGTGTCTGAAATGGCACAAAGGATGCAAAACCACATGAACAGGCATCAGACCCTCCACCGCAGTGACAGTGATGTTTTTTGGAAGCTGCGTTGGAGGAGACAGGAGTGAGACAGTTGTGATTTTGTTTGCTCCTTGCAATTTGATGTCTAAAAGCTTCCTTCTCCAGCCCATCCCGGAAAGCTGACTGGTTTTCTCCCATGGTTGCTGTAGATTACTGATTTGAAGACTGGGTTTGAATGGCAGTGCCAGATGGGGATGCAGAGAGTGTTTGAGCCACCTAGGGAGTGTGTGAGTTCTGCTCACCTCCCCTGTCACTCTTTGAGTGGACGCACTGCCCTCAGGTGTAGGATAACATTGGTTTGTCCTTTCTCCCTTGCCACAGGAAGCTTAGGTTTATCAGGTTACAACCATCACAGGGCTTCCAAGTCACTCCCATTCCTCTGTGCTTGTCTGTTACTTCTCTATATTCTCTTCCCCAAACAGTTAATCAGCTTTTTCTGTAATCAGCACTGTAGCACTGTCCTCCCATTGTTCATCCATTTGCTCGAGCGGGCACCAGTAACATCTCCATTGTGAGACTTGTTGTTACTGTATTTGGCATATCTAATATGCCATGGGGAGCTTTCCAGGCTCAGCCGTGTGGGTGGGATACTCCCTGTAGCTTGCCGGGCACTCCCAGAGGGACGGAGGAATCGAACCTGTGTCATCCACATGCAAGGCAAACGCCCTACCCATTGTGCTTCCACTTGCCTTCCCTAATCAGATTCTGTTAATATTGTAAGGTCAGATCCTTCTAAGGACACTGAACTTGTATTGTAAGTTAATATTGCCTTTCTTCTCTCCTTATATCTTTTGAATAGTTTAAAGCACTGTCCTTTTTGTATGAACAAATGAAGACAGTTAATATTATGCTTTTGTAACTTGGGAGTAAATTGTCTCTGAGCAATACGCACTCCAGGACATCTGCTTCCTCGACTTAAGCCTCAGTTGCCCTTAGTTCCTAGCACCCCCAAAACAGGGTCCTGATGAGGGTCTGAATGGACCCAGGGCAAGCTGTGAGCTACCCTGGCATCGAAATGGGCCAGGCCAAAGCGTCACGATACTCAACTATAAATTGAGCATGGTCATAGACAAATGCTGTCAAGATCCAAAAGTAACGACGAGATTAGGCCCCTGCTAGGTATAGGAAATACTAATCTGGCCTGAGCACTGTAGTCTGAGATCGAGATGACCCCAGGAGAGCAATTCCATAAGCTTAATGTATCTCTTACAGTGTCCATACAAAATGATTAATATTATGAATGTTTATGTTTGTTGGACAAAGAGAGGAGAAACACACCCATGGGATTCCGTTTTTGGGTGGGTCATCCTGCTTAAAGAGAATCTGTCCTAGAAGTGGCTTTCCCTGAGGGAAAGACTTTACCCCTATTGATTGTGACCACATCTATGTGTAAATCTCAATCCCTCATGCTTTGGGACTTAACTAGGCTGTAAGAGGAGGCTGGGGAATGCAGAGCTAGGAGGAGTTTGAAGGGATTGAGGAGAATGAAGTAGCATGGGGGAGGAAGAAGCAGGAGGAGAATCAGAGGAGAATCAAGATGGGAATGGAATAAACTGCAACTGACACCAACCATTGTGGCTTTTGTTCCTTCCTTGGCCTGCCCATCACCATCATCCTCCCCGGGGTGGGGGAAGCAGTCCGAGGCTACCGAACATAGACGGTGGAGAGAGAGAGAGAGAGAGAGAGAGAGAGAGAGAGAGAGAGAGAGAGAGAGAGAGAGAGAGAGCTGCCACGTGAAGCCCCTTCCTATTTTTATTTTTAGTAAATACACACTCAGGTGGGTTATTTTGTGACTGATCCATTTCACTGACATGACAGAGTCTGACCCCTGAGCTCAGTTCCTTCTGAGATTGAAGCCTGTCCTGTTTCTCCTTAAAGGAGGGGATTTTCCTCAGGGCCTTTGTCTTGGGAGAAGTAGATCCTGTCAGCTGTTTGTTTTCAGCCTTTAGGACTTCTTTACTGAAAGACGTTGTATGTGGGAAAAATGGTGAGTTTTTATGGTCTCTGCATTGGTCTTATTTTCTTTAAAAAATTCGTTTTCTTTTTTTGGCTTTTGGGATCACACCCAGCATTGCTCAGGGGTCACTCCTGGTTCTACACTCAGGAATTGCTCCTCACATTGCTCAGGGGAGCATATGGGATGCTGGGGATAGAACCTGGGTTGGCTGTGTGCAAGGCAGACACCCTCCCCACCGTACTATAGCTCTGACCCTCTGCTCTTCATTTCTGTTCATCATCATTTACCCACAAATGAAGGGTGTCTTTGGAATTTTCATAATTTGGGTTTTGTTTTCTCTATGCCTTTCTCCATGAGATTTCAGTAAATTTCTTATAGATACCTAGTGGCTTAGGGCTGGAGTGATTGCACAGCGGGTAAGGCGTTTGCCTTGCATGCCACCGACCCGGCTGGCCCAGGTTCGATTCCTCCACCCCTCTCGGAGAGCCTGGCAAGCTACCGAGAGTATCTTGCCCACACGGCAAAGCCTGGCGAGCTACCCGTGACGTATTCGATATGCCAAACACAGTAAAAGTCTCACAATGTTACTGGGCCCTCTTGAACAAATCGATGAACAACAGGAAGACAATGCTACAGTGCAGTGCTACCTAGTGGCTTCTCTTCCTCTGAGAGACATTCTGGATTGCAGTGCAGCTAAATAATTTGGCTTGTTGATTTTAATAGTAGAGCTTAGGGGGCTGCAGTGATAGTACAGTGTGGGTAGGGCATTTGCCTTGCATGTGGTTCACCTGGGTTCAATTCCCTGCATTCCATATGCCCCCCGAGCACTTTAAGAAATAGTTCCTAAGCACAGAGCCAGGAGTGATTTCTGAGCATCCTTAGGTGTGATCCAACACGCCAAAATAATAGTAGTAGTAGTAGTAGTAGTATTTTAAAAGACATTTCTTTAAAATTCTTGGTCTAAGTTACTGTATTTATAAGGAAATAAGGAAAATTTACATATTCCTTTCCAGTCTGGATCTTTGCTATGTTTTCCACGAGGCAGGTTCCCCTACCTTTTAAACTCCCATTCTTTGTGCAGTAAAGGTGCTCCTTTATTAAAGCAGTAGAGGCAGCTGGGGAACCCTCCCTGAAGCCGGCTTTTGCTCAGCTGTGTGTCTGATTTCCCCGGGCTGAGTCAGGGTTTTATCACTGTGAAACCCATTCCCCTCATTGTGTCACCTTTTCTCTAGTTGTAGATTTGGGATTGTGCAGCTGTGGCTAAGCGATGGGTGAAATTGTGTGGGGCATGATTGTTCATACTTATATAAAAATCTAAAATATCCACTAACAGGGGCCAGAGTGATAGCACAGTGGGTAGGGTATTTGAGTTGCATGCAGTCAAGCTGGGTTTGATTCCTGACATCCCATATGGTCCCTGGAGTAATTCCTGAGCACAGAGCCAGGGTTAACCCCTGAGCATCACTGGGTGTGGCGCAAAGCCTTCCCTTTCCCCCAAATCCACAAACAGGTTACGCAAGACTCAGACTATTAACACGATTTTACATATAAATACGGATAACTTCATAATAAAATATACTTACAACATATTGATTTCGTCGCAGGTTGTATTTACTCATTCAGGTAAGTTTTGAATGTCAAACTGTGTTTTGTTCCCACGGTTCTTGGGTCCAATGTTCTCTCAGTTCTTCCGGTGTTTCATTATTGAGTTCATTAAAGATCTTTCAATTTAATTTATTTTGTGCTATTGAGGTTTCTTTATTGTGCCATTTCAGTAGATGGCCCGGGTCCCTCCCAGATGTCCAGGCCTCTCTCTTTGACCCTCTCTCTCAAGAACCTTTAGTCCGGAAGCTCACTGGCCTTTGGCTTTCCTTTGTCTTTAGCTACATGAACTTAGCTGCTTTTCTGCCTTCTGCCAGGGCCCAGGTGAGGCATCAAAGAGATCTTTCAATTTTAGTCTTAGAGTTTACCCCTTAGGATTCTCTGGTCCTTTTTGAAACCACACCAAATGGTTTATGACATTTTTGCTTCAATTGCTTCCTCCTCCTCTGTTGGATAGGAAGTTATCTTTGACAACCTCTGATTACTTCCCCCAGATCTTTAATTGTGCCCACTGACCAGCTCTGAGATGAATTCGTGTGTTATCCTGTGTTTTCTTTTTGTCACTGTGCTTCTCACTCTGAGGCGCTTCCTGTGTGTTTGATGGGAAGTGATTCCAGATCACAGCTGAGCTCGGGCTGGTGAGGAATCCAGATGGCGGGCAGGCAGGACTGATGAGAACAGGCCCTTAACCTGGGTTCCATGTAGTCTCTGAGAAAGGGCCGGGTGTGTCCAGCTCTCAGGTCTGTCTCAGCCCTGTTGGAACATCATTTCCCTTTGCTTCCTTTAATTTCTCGGCCTTCTGTCGATCCTCCCGCACAGTCGTCAGACTTATTCAACACCACAGAGGGTCGAGACAGAATACTTCCAGGAGGCTCTGAGCCTGGCCCTGTAGAGGCTGAAGAGCCACCCCCTCCAAATTGTGACTCAGTGCATCCCTGTTGAGGCATCTCAGTCGACTGAAGGGTCCTGGTTCAGCCCCTAGGCTCCATCCCGACACCGTCTATGCACTCATCCTGTTCATTTATGGCCACATTGGGCCTTTTGAGCCACCTCCTCGAGGAAGTACTACTGTCATGTCTTCGTTAAAGGGGCCACACTCCTGAGGAGCTGCAGCCTGTAAGAATTTTTGTTTTGCTTGTGGAACGGCTCCTGGGACTGTGCATGACATACTAATCATTAGGATTTCAGTCACAGAATGTTAAAGTTGAAGTAACTAATCAGAGTTAAAAAGTTAAGGCCTCTTGGGAGACCCTCTTGGGTACTTCCTTTCTTTAAAGAAAAAGTTAGAGAACCGCTTTCCAGCCACAGGGAATTAGAACTTGAAAAAACTTTGATCCAGGGAGACCAAAGTGCTGGAGAGAATAAATGCTTTGTAAGAGGGGGCTATGGACCAGCTCTGAGCCCCAGAGCCCCATCACCTTCTGAGAACAGCCAGCAGTGACCCTCACACAGCGAGCTGGGAATAGCCCCTCACTCCATCAGTGCAACCCCCCTCTCAGTCAATAAAATTAAGTAGCTATTTAATTTCCTCCTCTCCCTTCCCTTTTACTATCACTGATAGTCACTTATTTGTTAGTCACTTAACTCATCAGGAGTTAAGTCCTTATGTTCTTTTTCATTGGGTTTAAACCCTTAATTAAAAAAAAGTGTTGACAGTGTATTGAAATGAATTCTAAGCTACTTAACATAGTATTTTTTGAAGTATCAGCCATTTTTCACCGTCAGCTGTGTCTCAGGAGCAGGGATTCATACATGTTTCAATGCATGCCACGTTTTGCTCCTGTGTCCCATGTTTGAGATTGTCAGTGTTTTTCCACAATCATGATGATCTGTAATATCGCTAGTACCTGCTGTCAGTACCTCTGCACCTGCTGTCCGTGCTGCAGACACCTTTGCGGAGCGCTGGTGGGGTGAGGGAGACATGGGAACGTGGCGTTAAGAGACTCCCCTCCCCCCAGCCAGTCGGTTGGGACCGTGGCCTCACTCCACCTGCAGCAGTCACACCTGCAAACTCCCTCTGCCTAAGCAGTTTCAGCGAGCACCCCGGAATTCAGGGGTGAGGCCCAAGGGTCTGTTTTGTTTCCTGTAGGACAGCTGGTACCTGGTTCTCAGCCCTGCGCAGGACTGGCCACTCTGGAGTTTCAGGAAGCAGAGTTTGTTGGGGTGCTGAGACCAAGCCCAGGGCCCCACAGAGAGGCCACAGGCTCTGCCCCATGAACCGTAGCCCTGTGAATAGGAGTCTGGATGGGCACGCAGACCAGGCCCACCCAGGCCTATGCTGGTGCCCAAGTGCCACTCTGGGTACAGAATGTTTATTCTGCTCAGCTGAAGGAGACCAGTCCATGCTGGGGTGACTTCTGCTGGGCCTTTGCTTTTCTTTGTGTTAAAAAAAATTCCTCCAGGGGCCGGAGAGATAGTACAGCAGGTAGTGTGTTTGCCTTGTACGCAGCTGACCCAGGTTCGATCCCCTGCATCCTATAGGGTCCCCTGAGCCAGGAGTAATTCCTGAGTGCAGAGCCAGGAGTAACCCCTGAGTATTGCCGGATGTGACCCAAAACATATACATATGTACACACGAACACCCCCCCCCCAAATTTCCTTCATTTAAAAAGATTCCTGGTACCACTACCACAGTTTATAGGGCACTATACCTGATGTAATGAGAACAGAAAGAAAAAGACAAAACTACAGCAGATGAAAGACCCAAGGAATCTCCATCTAATATAGCGCTTTCATCAATAGCTGAACTTTTGCAAACTGCAGCCATGACAGTCCTGAACAAGATGGGTGTCCTGTTTAAGCTGCAGTAAGTTCTGATTATGGGTCATCACTCCTTCTGTGAACATGGTTTTCCTCTCACACCGTTCCTTTTTACAGCTGCGGAACCGCTTACGTGTTTGAGTCTGAACCATTTGGTGTGGAGAAAGAACACTGTTTTGGGGTGACTTTCTGCCCCTCCCACCTGAATTTCTTCCCCTTTGCATTCCTGTGCAATGGAGGTGACAGCAGCTTCTCAAGGCTGTTGAAACACACTGAATCAAACAACCCTAATATCCATTGCCCCTCTTGTTTTGTGTGAGTGTGTGTGTGTGTGTGTGTGTGTGTGTGTGTGTGTGTGTTTTAGCTGTTACTGTTATCATCGTGGCCCCTAGGGATGAAGCCAGTCCTCTGGCAGAACATAAGTAACCGTCCATTCTTCATCATGAGTGGTTTCATATCTTGGTGTCTCTGGGCCAACTTCCCTGAAGACAAAGCGAACGAAGAACAAGAGCACAAATGACTTCCTCTACTTTCCAGATGAGAAAATTGCTTCACTTTAAAAAAAAAAAGGGAGACAACGGAACTGAGGGAGAGTCAAGCTGAAGTCCGGATTATTATTATTATTATTATTATTATTATTATCATTATTTGCTAGAGTGTTTTTCATGGTGCTGTGATAATCTGTGAGTGAGAGAGGCTGGTCATAGTGCGGACAACATTTTCTTTGTGGCTGAATTACCTCCCTGACCCTTGACTGTAATGTCTCATCACTGATGTGGAATGAAGCCTTTTCATCCACCCAACATGTCCATGTGGATTTCAAGCCCCTGTCCCCCCAGAATCTAGGGGTGGGAACTCACCAATCTCGGCAGTTCCCCCCGGAGTGGGCTCAGGTTCCCTTGTGAAGCAAGGCTGTCATTTTCTCCATTGCATCCTTCAAAACCTGCTTCACCTTTTCGTTCCTTAGACTGTAGATAAAGGGGTTCAGGAGGGGTGTGATGATGGTAGTGAGCACAGCCGTGACCTTGTCAAACTCCAGGGAGGAGCTCTGGCTGGGCCGCAGGTACATGAAGATGTTGCTGCCGTAAGCGATGGAGACCACGGTGATGTGGGAGGCGCAGGTGGAGAAGGCTTTCCGGCGGCCCTGGGCGGATGGCGTGCGCAGGATGGTGGAAATGATGTAGGTGTAGGATGTGATGGTAAAGAACAGCGAAGTCAGGAGGACCAGGGTAGACAGGAGGAAGCTGATCATCTCAATGAGATGCGTGTCGGTACAGGCTGCCTGGAGCAGGGGGGCGATGTCACAGAAGAAGTGGCTGATTTCCCGGTAGCAGAAAGACAGCCTGGACACCACAATCGTGGGGCACAGCACAGACAGGAAAGAGCCCAGCCAGCAGCCCAGAACCAGCAGGAGACATGCCCTGCTGTTCATGATGATGGTGTAGCGCAGGGGGTTACAGATGGCCACGTAGCGGTCAAAGGACATCACTGCCAGGAGGATAAACTCCACTGTCCCCAGGAAGAAGAAGAAATATGTCTGGGTGATGCAGCTGGCGAACGAGATGCTTCTCCTGCCCTGGAGGAGGCAGTCCAGCATGTTTGGGGTCACGGTGGAGGTGTATAACATGTCCAAGGAGGACAGGTTGCTGAGGAAGAAGTACATTGGTGTTTGCAGGCAACTGTTGGCCCATATCAGGACGATGATGACCAGGTTCCCGGTGAGCGTGAGCAGGTAAGTCAGCAGGAGGACCACGAAGAGGGCTGTCTGCAGCTTCTGGAGGGCTGGGAAGGCCGTCAGGATAAACTCGGACACCGTGGTCTGATTCCGGGTGTCCATCCCATCCAAGGCCATGTGGGCAGCTGTGTCTGAAATGGCACAAAGGATGCAAAGCCACATGAACAGGCATCAGACCCTCCACCGCAGTGACAGTGATGTGTTTTGGAAGCTGCGTTGGAGGAGACAGGAGTGAGGCAGTTGTGATTTTGTTTGTTCCTTGCAATCTGATGTCTAAAAGCTTCCTTCTCCAGCCCATCCCGGAAAGCCAACTGTTATTCTCCCATGGTTGCTGTAGATTACAGATTTGAAGACCGGGTTTAAATGGCAGTGCAAGACGGGGATGCAGAGAGTGTTTGAGCTACCTAGGGAGTGTGTGAGATCTGCTCACCTCCCCTGTCACTCTTTGAGTGGACGCACTGCCCTCAGGTGTAGGATAACATTGGTTTGTCCTTTCTCCCTTGCCACAGGAAGCTTAGGTTTATCAGGTTACAACCATCACAGTGCTTCCAAGTCACTCCGATTCCTCTGTGCTTATCTGTTACTTCTCTATATTCTCTTCCCCAAACAGTTAATCAGCTTTTTCTGTAATCAGCACTGTAGCACTGTAGCACTGTCCTCCCGTTGTTCATCCATTTGCTCGAGCGGGCACCAGTAACATCTCCATTGTGAGACTTGTTGTTACTGTATTTGGCATATCTGATATGCCATGGGGAGCTTTCCAGGCTTAGCTGTGTGGGTGGGATACTCCCTGTACCTTGCCGGGCTCTCCCAGAGGGATGGAGGAACCTGGGTCTTCCGCATGCAAGGCAAACGCCCTACCCACTGTGCTTTTGCTTCCCTTCCCTAATCAGATTCTGCCAATATTGTAAGGTCAGAGCTTTCTAAGGACTTGAATTTGTATTGTAAGTTAATATTACCTTTCTGCTCTCCTTATATCTTTTGAATAGTTTACTTTAAAGCACTGTCCTTTCTGTATGAACAAATGAAGACAGTTAATATTATGCTTCTGTAACTTGGGAGTAAATTGTCTCTGAGCAATACGCACTCCGGGACATCTGCTTCCTCAACTTAAGCCTCAGTTGCCCTTAGTTCCTAGCATCCCCAAAACAGGGTCCTGATGAGGGTCTGAATGGACCCAGGGCAAGCTGTGAGCTACCCTGGCATCGAAATGGGCCAGGCCAAAGCGTCACGATACTCAACTATAAATTGAGCATGGTCATAGACAAATGCTGTCAAGATCCAAAAGCAAAGATGAAAATAGGACCCTGCTAGGTATAGGAAAGACTAATCTGGCCTGAGCACTGTAGTCTGAGATCGAGATGACCCCAGGAGAGCAATTCCATAAGCTTAATGTATCTCTTACAGTGTCCATACAAAATGATTAATATTATGAATGTTTATGTTTGTTGGACAAAGAGAGGAGAAACACACCCATGGGATTCTGTTTTTGGGTGGGTCGTCCTGCTGAAAGAGATCTGTCCTAGAAGCAGCATCCCCTGAGGAAAAAAAATTTAACCCTATTGATTGTGACCACACCTATGTTTAAGTCTCAACCCCTCATGCTTTGGGACTTAACTAGGCTGTAAGAGGATGCTGGGGAATGCAGAGCTATGAGGAGTTTGAAGGGATTGAGAAGGAGAATGAAGTAGTATGGGGGAGGAAGAAGCAGGAGGAGAATCAGAGGAGAATCAAGATGGGAATGGAATAAACTGCAATTGACACCAACCAGTGTGTCCCTCATTCCTTCCTTGTCCTGCCCATCGCCATCATCCTCCCCGGGGTGGGGGAAGCGGTCCGAGGCTACCGAACATAGGCCGTGAAAAGAGAGAGAGAGAGCCGCCGTGTGAGGCCCCTTCCTAATTTTATTTTTAGTAAATACACACTCAGGTGGGTTATTTTGTGGCTGATCCATTTCACTGACATGACAGAGTCTGACCCCTGAGCTCGGTTTCTTCTGAGATTGAAGCCTGTTCTGTTTCTCCTTAAAGGAGGGGATTTTCCTCAGGGGCTTTGTCTTGGGAGAAGTAGATCCTGTCAACTGTTTGTTTTTAGCCTTTAGGACTTCTTCACGGAAAGACTTTGTATGTGGAAAAAATGGTGAGTTTTTATGGCCTCTGCATTGGTCTTCAATTCTTTAAAAAATTCGTTTTCTTTTTTTGGCTTTTGGGATCACACCTAGCATTGCTCAGGGGTCACTCCTGGCTCTACACTCAGGAAATTGCTCCTCACATTGCTCAGGGGAGCATATGGGATGCTGGGGATAGAACCTGGGTTGGCTGTGTGCAAGGCGGACACCCTCCCCACCGTACTATAGCTCTGACCCTCTGGTCTTCATTTCTGTTCATCATCATTTACCCCACAAATGAAGGGTGTCTTTGGAATTTTCATAATTTGGGTTTTGTTTTCTCTATTCCTTTCTCCATGAGAGTTCAGTAAATTTCTTATAGATACCTAGTGGCTTGGGCTGGAGCGATAGCATAGCGGGTAGGGTGTCTGCCTTGAACGCAGCCAACATGGCTGACCCGAGTTCGATTCCTCTGCCCCTCTCGGAGAGCCCGGCAAGCTGCCAAGAGTATCTTGCCCACACGGCAAAGCCTGGCAAGCTACTCGTGACGTATTCGATATGCCAAACACAGTAAAAGTCTCACAATGTTACTGGGCCCGCTCGGACAAATCGATGAACAACAGGAAGAGAATGCTACGGTGCAGTGCTACCTAGTGGCTTCTCTTCCTCTGAGAGACATTCTGGATTGCTGCAGCTAAATAATTTGGCTTGTTGATTTTAATAGTAGAGCTTAGGGGGCTGCAGTGATAGTGCAGTGTGGGTAGGGCATTTGCCTTGCATGTGGCTGACCTGGGTTCAATTCCCTGCATTCCATACGGTCCACTGAGCACTTCCAGAAATAATTCCTAAGAGCAGGAGTGATTTCTGAGCATTCTCAGGTGTGATCCAAAATGCTAATAATAATAATAATAATAATAATTGTGTAAACTCACACAAAGATGGGGGGCTCGGCACCCACACGGCGGTGGCTCTATCTCTCCCGCCACCCGCGTTCGGTAGTCTCACCCTTCTACCACCCCGGAGAGGTCGATGGCGATGGTCAGGCGGAGGAAGGAACGAGGGCCAGACTGGTAGGTATTAGTCGTAGTTTATTCTGATTCTCTCCTCATCTGTCTCTCTATCTCTGCCCCCATTCTTCCTCCCCCAGCTACTTCATTCTCCTTCTCCATTCCCCTTCATCCTCCTTCTCTGGAGTCTGGGTTCTGATCCTCTCTGAACTCTCTTCTTCCTTCTGCCCCTGTCTCACTCCTACAGTACAGTTAAATCCTCTCTCCATGAGGAATTGGGGAAACAATTACATAGGTGTGGTCACAATCAATAGGGGTGGAGATCAACAGGGGTAGAAATTTTAGCCTCAGGGAAGACCGCTCCTAGGACAGATCCTTCCTCAGCAGGAGGACCCACCCTAGAGCAGAATCCCATGGACATGCCTCTCCTCTCCTTGTCCGACAAGCATATAAAAATATAATATAAATCATTTTGTATGGATACAGTAAGAAATATCTTAAACTTATAGAATTGCTCTCCTAGGGCCATCTTGATCTCAGACTACGGTGCTCAGGCCAGATAGTCTTTCCCACCCCTAGCAGGATCCTAGTCTTGTCGTTACCTTGGATCATGACAGCATTTGTCCATGATCAAACTCTTAGCTTATAGTTAAGAATCGTGGCACTTTGGCCTGGCCCATTTCGCTGCCAGGGTAGCTCACTGCTTGCCCTGGGTCCATTCAGTCCCTCGTCGGGACCCTGCTTTTGGGGTGTTAGGAACTAAGGGCAACTGAGGCTTAAGTCAAGAAAGATGCCCGGGAGTGAACAATATTCAAGGCCAATCAAATCCTAAGTTACAAAGCATAATGTTAACGGTCTTCCTGTATCTATACAAAAAGGATATTACCTTAAGGTAAACTATTCATAAGGCATAAGGAGAGGAGAAAGGCAATATTTCACTCATACATATAAAATCGTAGATTTCTGGGAAACTGATCTTACAAATTAACAAAGTCTGATTAAGGGGAAAGCTGATTAACTGGGTGGGAAGGAGAGCATAGGGAAGATTGTTTACATGTTTACATGTAAACACAATGGAAGTGGAAGTGCCTCTGGAGCACTGTGGTGGGTGTAACCAGACTGATGGGTGTAACCAGATTATTGGGTGTAACCAGATAAAACCTAAGCTTTTTGAAGGACAAAGCAATGTTACCCAACAATAATAGTAGTAGTAGTAGCAGTAGTAGTACTTTAAAAGACATTTCTTTAAAATTCTTGGTCTAAGTTACTGTATTTATAAGGAAATAAGGGAAATTTACATATTCCTTTCCAGTCTGGATCTTTGCTATGTTTTCCACGAGGCAGGTTCCCCTACCTTTTAAACTCCCATTCTTTGTGCAGTAAAGGTGCTCCTTTATTAAAGCAGTAGAGGCAGCTGGGGAACCCTCCCTGAAGCCGGCTTTTGCTCAGCTGTGTGTCTGATTTCCCCGGGCTGAGTCAGGGTTTTATCACTGTGAAACCCATTCCCCTCATTGTGTCACCTTTTCTCTAGTTGTCGATTTGGGATTGTGCAGCTGTGGCTAAGTGACGGGTGAAATTGTGTGAGGCATGATTGTTCACACATAAAAATCTAAAATATCCACTAACAGGGGCCAGAGTGATAGCACAGTGGGTAGGGTATTTGAGTTGCATGCAGTCAAGCTGGGTTTGATTCCTGACATCCCATATGGTCCCTGGAGTAACTCCTGAGCACAGAGCCAGGGTTAACCCCTGAGCATCACTGGGTGTGGCGCAAAGCCTTCCCTTTCACCCAAAATCCACAAACAGGTTACGCAAGACTCAGACTACTAACACGATTTTACATACAAATACGGGTAACTTCATAATAAAATATACTTACAACATATTGATTTCGTCGCAGGTTGTATTTACTTCATTCAGGTAAGTTTTGAAGGTCAAACTTTGTTTTGTTCCCACGGTTCTTGGGTCCAATGTTCTCTCAGTTCTTCCGGTGTTTCGTTATTGAGTTCATTAAAGATCTTTCAATTTAATTTATTTTGTGCTATTGAGGTTTCTTTATTGTGCCATTTCAGTAGATGGCCCGGGTCCCTCCCAGATGTCCAGGCCTCTCTCTTTGACCCTTTCTCTCAAGAACCTTTAGTCCGGAAGCTCACTGGCCTTTGGCTTTCCTTTGTCTTTAGCTACGTGAACTTAGCTGCTTTCTGCCTTCTGCCAGGGCCCAGGTGAGGCATCAAAGAGATCTTTCAATTTTAGTCTTAGAGTTTACCCCTTAGGATTCTCTGGTCCTTTTGGAAACCACACCAAATGGTTTATGACATTTTTGCTTCAATTGCTTCCTCCTCCTCTGTTGGATAGGAAGTTATCTTTGACAACCTCTGATTACTTCCCCCAGATCTTTTCTTGTGCCCACTGACCAGCTCTGAGATGAATTTGTGTGTTATCCTGTGTTTTCTTTTCGTCACTGTGCTTCTCACTCTGAGGCGCTTCCTGTGTGTTTGATGGGAAGTGATTCCAGATCACAGCTGAGCTCGGGCTGGTGAGGAATCCAGATGGCGGGCAGGCAGGACTGATGAGAACAGGCCCTTAACCTGGGTTCCATGTAGTCTCTGAGAAAGGGCCGGGTGTGTCCAGCTCTCAGGGCTGTCTCAGCCCTGTTGGAACATCATTTCCCTTTGCTTCCTTTAATTTCTCGGCCTTCTGTCGATCCTCCCGGACAGTCGTCAGACTTATTCAACACCACAGAGGGTCGAGACAGAATACTTCCAGGAGGTTCTGAGCCTGGCCCTGTAGAGGCTGAAGAGCCACCCCCTCCAAATTGTGACTCAGTGCATCCCTGTTGAGGCATCTCAGTCGACTGAAGGGTCCTGGTTCAGCCCCTAGGCTCCATCCCGACACCGTCTATGCACTCATCCTGTTCATTTATGGCCACATTGGGCCTTTTGAGCCACCTCCTCGAGGAAGTACTACTGTCATGTCTTCGTTAAAGGGGCCACACTCCTGAGGAGCTGCAGCCTGTAAGAATTTTTGTTTTGCTCGTGGAACGGCTCCTGGGACTGTGCATGACATACTAATCATTAGGATTTCAGTCACAGAATGTTAAAGTTGAAGTAACTAATCAGAGTTAAAAAGTTAAGGCCTCTTGGGAGACCCTCTTGGGTACTTCCTTTCTTTAAAGAAAAAGTTAGAGAACCGCTTTCCAGCCACAGGGAATTAGAACTTGAAAAAACTTTGATCCAGGGAGACCAAAGTGCTGGAGAGAATAAATGCTTTGTAAGAGGGGGCTATGGACCAGCTCTGAGCCCCAGAGCCCCATCACCTTCTGAGAACAGCCAGCAGTGACCCTCACACAGCGAGCTGGGAATAGCCCCTCACTCCATCAGTGCAACCCCCCTCTCAGTCAATAAAATTAAGTAGCTATTTTATTTCCTCCTCTCCCTTCCCTTTTACTATCACTGATAGTCACTTATTTGTTAGAGGTATTCATCAGGAGTTAAGTCTTTATGTTCTTTTTCATTGGGTTTAAACCCTTAATTAAAAAAAGTGTTGACAGTGTATTGAAATGAATTCTAAGCTACTTAACATAATATTTTTTGAAGTATCAGCCATTTTTCACCGTCAGCTGTGTCTCAGGAGCAGGGATTCATACATGTTTCAATGCATGCCACGTTTTGCACCTGTGTCCCATGTTTGAGATTGTCAGTGTTTTTCCACAATCATGATGATCTGTAATATCGCTAGTATAATCATGAGTGTTTGATTAGTGATAGAGTGTATCTGTAGTGATGACCTCAAATTTCCATTCCAGGTGACACTGTTGTAATACCATCCTGTTTATACCAGTTGCACCCTTCTACTCTTATTGTTCCGAGAAGACTCCATACTGTGTTCCAGAGCATTGACCCAGGCATTGCTCTCGGCAACAGTGAAGGGGAGGGTCCTGTTATTACCACATCCACGCCAACACCAGCTGGTCTTCGGATTCATGCCATGCTCACTGGTGTGAGAGCCTGTCTTGACAATTTGATTCGTATTTTCCCAGTTGTAAAATGCAACTAAACTCTTTTTTATGGTCCTGCTGGTTGTCTGTATGTCCTCTTCCTGGACGGAAGTCATTCATCTTGTGGAAGCACCATGGAAGTTTGCTCCTCTTCTCTGCCCAAATGCAAATGTTTTTTATTAAAAGCTATTTTGTTGTTGATCTTTGTGAATGTTGGGGCCCAGGTGATAGCACTGTGGAAAGGCATTTGCCTTGCATGCGGCCAACCCACGTTCGATCTCTGACATCCATATGGTTCCCTGAGCACTGCCAGGAGTGAATCCTGAATGAAAAGCCAGGAGTAACTTCTGAGCATCACCGGGTGTAATAAAAAAAGCCAATAAAAGAAAAGAAAATCTTTTGAGTGATTTATACAATGGATACTAGCCCTTATTTAGTTATTATTGATCACAAAGCTTTTATGATTGCCTTTCAGTCATACAGTGTTCCAACATCCATCCCTCCACCTGTGCACACTTCCCACCACCAATATCCCCCATATCCCTCCAGCCCCCTGCTCCCCCCACCCAGCCTGTCTTTGTGGCCGTCAATTTTTCCTCTCTCTCTTTCTCTTTCTCTCTTTTTTCTCTCTCTCTCTGTTTCTCTCTCTCTCTCTTCTCTCTCTTTGTGGGCATTATGGTTGGCAGTAAAGATGCTGAGAGGCCATCATGTTTGGTCCTTTACCCTCTTTCTGCTCACATCTCCCAGCCAACTAGCCCTTTACTTAATGTAATATATGGAAATATTTTCTACCATCAGGTAGTCACTTAACTTAAGTGACTTATCACTTAACTTCCCGTTAGT
The DNA here is from genome assembly GCF_029834395.1 of Sorex fumeus. Classification (NCBI taxonomy): domain Eukaryota; kingdom Metazoa; phylum Chordata; class Mammalia; order Eulipotyphla; family Soricidae; genus Sorex; species Sorex fumeus. Next base: position 16,051,506 of record NW_026606085.1, on the reverse strand, counting down.
CGTCGATTTGCTCGAGCGGGCGCCAGTAACGTCTCCATTTGTCCCTGTCGCGTGCTAGTGTAGCCCAATGGCATCTCTTCGCTCCGGGAACATGGAGGGCCTCAAACCGATCGTTCATGATCTTGACAAAGAAGTCTGACCATCTGGTAGGTGGGCGGCCACGCGGTCTCTTGACATCCCGTGGAATCCAATCAGTAACAGCTCTAGTCCAACGGTCGTCTTTAAATCTCATTACGTGACCAGCCCATCTGATTTTCGACACCTTGGCATATGAGACAGCGTCCCTGATCCTTGATCGTCGACGGATGTCAGAACTCCGGATTCGTTCTCTCATTTGAGTGAAACGTGATATTCCAAGCATAGCTCTTTCTATTCTTCTTTGGGAGACCTGAATGGCGTTCTCATCTTGTTTGCGTAGGGCCCAGGTCTCTGAGGCATATGTTAATGCAGGAAGAACAGTGGAATCAAAGAGATGTGCCAGGAGCCGGAGGTTCTTTGTCCTCTTAGCTATTTCTTCTACCATCAGGTAGTATCTTTTCATTTTTATCATATCTTTTATCATAGGGCTGGAGCGATAGCACAGCGGTAGGGCGTTTGCCTTGCATGCAGCCAACATGGCTGACCCGAGTTCGATTCCTCTGCCCCTCTCGGAGAGCCCGGCAAGCTACCCAGAGTATCTCGCCTGCACAGCAAAGCCTCGCAAGCTCTCCGTGACGTATTCGATATGCCAAACACAGTAACAAGTGTCACAATGGAGACGTTACTGGGCCCGCTCGAACAAATCGATGAACAACAGGAGGACCGTGACCTTTTATCATATATTTTCATTGTATTATTTATTTTGACACTTTAAACTCATTTTGATACAGCATAAAAATATAGAAGTATTAAAGTTTAAAACCTATGAACCTACGTACCATCCCATTCTGCGTAAGTCAAGACAAAGTGAGTCTGATATCAGTGCAAAGCATACACTTCGTTTACATAATTCATCACTGATAGAGCAGCACATGGGAAAGTTCTATCATCTCTTCTACTAATCAATCTTCCCCTTCTTTCTTTCCTGCTGGAATTTCTATAATTTGGAGGTTGTTTCTCTTAATATTATCCATCAGCTATCTCAAATTTTCTTCCTTAAAGAGAATAATGTCTTTTCTGGGTTGGAGAGATAATTCAGATGGTAAGGTGCTTGCCTTTCAGACGGCTAAATCAGTTCAATCCCCAGCACCTCACGTGTTTCCTGAGCACTGCCAGAAATGATCTTTGAGCACAGAGTCAGGAATGATCCCTGAGCATAGAGTTAGGAGTGATCCCTGAGCACAGAGTCAGGAGTAAGCCCTGAGCACAGAGCCAGGAGTAAACCTTGAGCACAGAGCCAGGAGTGAGCCCTGGGCACAGAGCCAGGAGTGAGCCCTGAGCACAGAGCCAGGAGTAAACCCTGAGCACAGAGCCAGGAGTGAGTCCTGAGCTCAGAGCCGGGAGTGAGCCCTGAGCACAGAGCTGGGAGTGAGCCCTGAGCACAGAGCCAGGAGTAAACCCTGAGCACAGAGCCAGGAGTGAGTCCTGAGCTCAGAGCCGGGAGTGAGCCCTGAGCACAGAGCTGGGAGTGAGCCCTGAGCACAGAGCCGGGAGTGAGCCCTGAGCACAGAGCCAGGAGTGAGCCCGAGCACCCCCAGGTGTGGCCCCAAACCAAAAATAGACAAACGTCTTTTCTTACTGATGATGTCATGTGCATTGTCCTCGAAGTGACTCAGACGGTTTTGGGCTTCTGCTCCCGTATTCCTTCACTCCTTCAGTTCGTTTGCATGAGTTCTTTCATTTTTCCCCGCCAAACTTCCTTTTAATTCTTACTCAGTTCAGTGAACACTAAGAGTCTCATTGCTCTGAAGTCATTTGCAGGTTGCACTGGAAGTTCTGAGGTCCCTGAGGCCTTCCCTCGGCTTCTGTCTTCATTCGCTGCTGTGACTGACCACCTTTGTTTCCCATCCTTCCTGCTACTTGTTTGAGCAAGGGTGGAATGCTGAGTTTCCGGTGCGACCCGTCACGTGTTCAGGGCTTGTGTCTAGACTGTAGGTTCTCAGACTTCCTCAGGTCAGTGGTCCTCTCAGGAACTGCTGGGCTGGGACTGGCACTGGGGGGCTAACGTATCTCCTTCTCTCTCTGGGTGACAGATGGGGGTGTTGCCTGTGTCCCTACTATATTTCTTTTATTGGTTTAGTTCAGTTTGTTGTTCGATCTTATTTAATTCTATTTATTTATTTTGTTTGTTTTGGGTCACGCCTGGTGATGCTCAGGGGTTTCTCCTGGCTCTGCACTCAGGAATCACTCCTGGTGGTGTTCAGGGGACCATATGGGATGCTGGGGATCAAACCCAGGTTGGCTGCACACAAGGCAAGTGGTTAGCCACTGTACTATCACTCTGGCCCCCAAATTCTGTTTATTTTTATGTGAGTTCTTCCATTTCTTTTATTTTGTTCATCTTGTACTTATTTTGTTTTTAATTACATATTTATATTTCTACTCACTTTGATATAATTTAATACCTTTTTCTTAGTGTAGCACTGTAGCACTGTCCTCCTGTTATTCATGGATTTGCTGGAGCGGGCACCAATAATGTCTCCATTGTGAGACTTGTTGTTAACTGTGTTTGGCATAGTGAATATGTCATGTGGAGCTTGCCAGGCTCTGCCTTGTGGTAGGGATACTCTTGGTAGCTTGCTGGGCTCTCTGAGAGGAATGGAGGAATTGAACCCATGTCGGCCGCATGCAAGGCAAAGCCCTACCCGCTGTGCTATGGCTCCAGCCCTTACCTAGTGTAAAAAGGTAAAGGTAAAGGCCCTCCCGTTGTTCATTGATTTGCTCGAGCGGGCCCAGTAATGTCTCCATCGGAGACTTTGTTGTTACTGTGTCTGGCATATCGAATACTCTCGGTAGCTTGCCGGGCTCTCCGAGAGGGGCGGAGGAATTGAACTCGGGTTGGCCATGTTGGCTGCGTGCAAGGCAAACGCCCTACCGCTGTGTAATATTTATTAATTTTATTTGGGAGTGTTTTGGCCATATCAGTGGTGCTTAGGACTTTCTCCTGGTTTTGTGCTCAGATCTCACTCCTGGCAGTGCTCGGGGATCATATGAAGTGCTGTGGATTCGAATCACTGGCCACATGCAGGGCACGTACCTTATCCTCTGGACTATCTCTTGCCCAGATTATTTTCAATTGGAAAAGAAAGTGTCTTTCAACTTTCGGTTCCTCATCTGATTCTCTCTGCCGCTTTTCTTTAGTGGAAAGCACCCTGTGATAATGTAAAGTCCATCTTTGAAAACATCAACATAGAATTTTCTTATTCAGTTTTTCTTAATTCATTGAAAATGTTTATATACTTAAATGATCTGATTAATTTCATGCATTTCACTACTTAATGCTGATTTAAGTATTTAATTTTCTTTTTCTTGGTTTTGTGCCATACCAAGCAATTTTCAGGGTTTACTCCTGGCTCTGCTCATTCAGAAATCACTCCTGGGTACTATTTGGGATGCCAGGGATTGAATCCATTTGGTCCCTTGCAAGGCAAGTCCCCTTCCGCCTGTACTAGCTCTCCAGGCCCTAAAATTTAATTAATTTGTTTTATTTACTACTTTACTTGTTATTTTATTTACCTTTTTTATTTTTGTACATTATTAGATTATGTTTATCTCTCAATTTACCTCAACTCGGGGTTCTGGGGCCGAGATCTCCAAGCCTACTCGGATTTGGGCCGAGCATCCTCCACCCAGATCCTCCAAATTCCAGTAGGCGGGGGTCACACCCACCAACTGGTCCTCTGGTGCCATGTAATCCCATCAACGGCCAAGACTCAGAGACTATGAAAACTAGCTCCCGGAACCGCGCGGCCGCGCGACATCCTATTATGACATCTTATTATCTCATTCCTACTTTGGACAAACTGGCAGGCTACCGAATGTAGCCTGCCCACACGGCAGAGTCTGGCAAACTCCCTGTGTCGTACCCAATATGCCAAATACCAGTAACAATGATGGGTCTCATTCTCCTAAAGAGCCTTGAATATAATCTCAGGGCAAGGATGAAGGAGACGTTACTGGGGCCTGCTCGAGGCAATCGACGATTAACAGGATGATTTGTGATTTGTGATTGTTAATATTTGTTGTTTATTTTATGCACTGTAGCATTGCCATTGTCCTCCTGTTGGTCATCGATTTTCTCGAGTGGGCCCAGTAACGTCTCCATTGTGAGACTTGTTGTTACTGTTTTTGGCATATCGAATACACCACGGGGAGCTTGCCAGGCTCTGCTGTGCAGGCAGGATACTCTCAGTAGCTTACTGGGCTCTCTGAGAGGGGCGGAGGAATCAAACTCGGGTCGCCTGGGTTGGCCGCGTGCAAGGCAAACGCCCTACCTGCTGTGCTGTTGCTCCAGCCCATTTATTTTATGCATTGTAGTTAATTTATTTTATTAATTTGCTATAATTTTATTTATAAAACTTCACTTATTCATGTATTTTTTGTTTTTTAAATTTTGTTGAATTTTATATTGATTTTTTTGTATTTTTTCACTTTTTAATTGAACCACCCCTCTCGGAGAGCCCGGCAAGCTACCGAGAGTATCTCGCCCGCACGGCAGAACCTGGCAAGCTCCCCGTGACGTATCCGATATGCCAAATACAGTAACAATAAAGTCTCCAATGGAGACGTTACTGGGCCCGCTCGAGCAAATCAATGATCAATGGGAGGGCCTTTACTTTACTTAATTGAACTAATATGTAAAATCTATCCTTGAAAAGATCTTCTACAAAAACTTTATTTAAAAATTTAATTAAAAAATAAAAAAATTTAATTTATTTGGTTACTGTCACTGTCACTGTCCTCCTGTTGTTCATCAATTTGCTTGAGCGGGCCCAGTAACATCTCCATTGTGACACTTGTTACTGTGTTTGGCATATCGAATACATCATGGATAGCTAGCCAGGCTTTGCCATGCGAGCAAGATACTCTCAGTAGCTTGTTGGGCTCTCTGAGAGGGGTGGAGGAATCGAACCTAGTGCTATTGTTTTATATCCTTTATTTTATATATTTAGTGGAGTCAATTTTTTTGTTTAAATATTTATTTATTTATTTTGGCTTTTTTGAGGGTCACACCTGGCGATGCTCAGGGGTTACTCCTGGCTCTGTGCTCAGGAATCAATCCTGACATTGCTTGGGGGACCATATTGGATGCTGGGAATCAAACCCAGTTTGGCCCCATGCAAGGCAAATGACCTTCCTGCTGTACTATCACTCCAGCCCCGGAGTTAATATTTTATTATATCTGTAGCACTGTAGCACTGTCCTCCCGTTGTTCATCAGTTTCCTCGAGCGGGCACCAGTAATGTCTCACAACAAATTGTGAGACTTGTTGTTACTGGTTTTAGCATATCGATTACATCACGGGTAGCTTGCCAGGCTTTGCCATGAGGGCAAGATACTTTGGGTAGCTTGCCGGGCTCTCTGAGAGGGGAGGAGGAAATAAAAATTTTAAATCTCAAGTACTTTTAATACATATGCAATATAATTATATACAAATTGTATATAAGCTCATAAAAATGTAAATTATCACTGTCACTGTTCTCCCACTGTTCATCGATTTTCTCTAGTGGGCCCAGTAACATCTCCATTGTGAGACTTTTGTTGTTACTGTGTTTTGGCATATCGAATACGTCATGGGGAACTTGCCAGGCTTTGCCATGCGGGCGAGATACTCTCGGTAGCTTGCCGGGCTCTCTGAGAGGAGAGGAGGAATTGAACTCGGGTCGACCATGTAGGCTGCGTGCGAGGCAAATACCCTACCTGCTGTGCTATCGCTCCAGCCCATATAAATTATACTTATATGAAATATATAAATATATAGAATTATATAAATTTTATATATATAAATTCAGTTTCAGAGATCCAACTCTGGGCTTCACACATGACAGACACATGCCCCACTAATTTATTATATCAATTTAATTTAATTTTATTGTGTTCTACTGGCTTATACTTTTTTGATTAATTTAATTTATATTCTTTAACGAATGATTTTTTTTTTTGCTTTTTGAGTCACACTTGGCGATGCTCAGGGGTTATTCCTGGCTCTGCACTCAGCAATTACTCCTGGTGGTGCTTGGGGGACCATATGAGATGCTGGGAATCGAACCCGTGTTGGCCACGTGGAAGGCAAATGCCCTCCTTGCTGTGCTATAGCTCCAGCTCCTAAAAAATGATTTAATTTTGTTTTGTTTTGAAATTTCATGATCACGATCATGATCACGATCATCCTATTGTTCGTCGATTGCCTCGAGCAGGCACCAGTAACATCTCCTTTATCATAACCCTGAGATTTTAAAAAGTGCCATATTCAAGGCTCTTTCAGGGTTAGGAGAATGAGACCCATCATTGTTACTGGTACTTGGCATATTGGGTATGCCATGGGGAGTTTGCCAGACTCTGCCGTGTGGGCAGGTTACATTCGGTAGCCTGCCAGGTTGTCCAAAGTAAGAATGAGATAATAAGATGTCGCACAGCCGCAAATGCGAGAGCTGGGTTTTATGGTCTCTGGGTCTTGGCCGTTGATGGGATTACATGGCGCTGGGGGGCAGTTGGTGGGTGTGACCCCTGCCTACTGGAAGATCTTCCAGTTTTTAAATTTATTTTTTACTTAATTAAAATTTTAAATTAATTTTACTCATTTAAAAATGAATTTTATCCATTTTCTTTTATATTTATTTTGTTCATATTAACCTTTGGTTATTTGTATTCTATATACTACTTTTTTGTATCATTGTCATCACTGTCACTGTCACTATCCTCCTGTTGTTCATGGATTTACTCAAGCAGGCACCAGTAACGTCTCCATTGTGAGACTTGTTGTTACTGTTTTTGGCATATTGAATACGCCACAAGGAGCTTGCTAGGCTCTGCCATGCAGCGGGATATTCTCAGTAGTTTGCTGGGCTCTCTGAGAGGGACGGAGAAATTGAACCCGGGTCAGTTGCATGCAAGGCAAACGGCCCTACCTGCTGTGCTATCACTCTAGCCCCTAACAAATGATTTAATTTAGTTTTGTTTTTAAATTTTTTTCTTAATTAAAATTTTTAATTAATTTTACTCATTTAAAGTGAATTTTATTCATTTTCTTTTATGTTTATTTTGTTTGTATCAACATTTAGTTATTTGTATTCTATACAAATAACTAAGTTATTTAGTTATTTGTATTCACTACTTTTTGGATAGTGAAAAAAATTTGTATAGTGAATAAAAATGTAGGATTATCCAGCAGGACTGTTTAGATGATCCCAATTTTGCTGGTAACACCTAAGGCGTCCTAGTCAGGAGGCAACCCAACAGATGACCTTTTCTGTCCATTGGACCTAATCAGGCAGCTGACCTTGGCCACATCAGTGTCCTGGAGTTTCTTCACAGCCCGTTGAATCTGAGCTTGTTGGCCTTGAGTACACACTGAACACAGTGTGTTGTTATCTTCTCTCTTCAGGGCTGACTCAGCCATCAGAAGGAACTTGACGGCATAACGATCGAGCCTGTTTCTCTGGCCGAGGGCATCTGGGCTGCCTTCTCAGCTGCAGCGTTTTGGTGGTGTGCAGATCGTTTTCTTCCTGTGTCTGTGGACGCCTTTCAGGAATACCTTCTTGGCCTTCAGAGCTCTGGCCTTGGTTTCAACTTTGGGAGGGGCAGAAGCTTCCTTCTTGGCTTTCGGCGCCATCTTCATAAAAAGGATATACTGTTTTAACTATCAATGTTTTCAATGTATTTAGTGGTGATTTAATTTTTTTCATTTAATTTCTTCCTGTGCAATATTTGGGGGTCTTGGGGCCACTTTAGGTGATACTCGGCTGAACAGCCTAAAATGGGCATGCTAGGACCTGGTCATGTGATGGAAGGGCTGCCAGAGCCCACCTGGGCTCCCTGAAGGGAATCCAGGGCCTCACCCCATTGTGTTTGTGGGCCTCTGCTGAGCTGGGGATTGAACCTGGCACCTTGTGCATGCAAGGCACCCAGCCCCTGAACAACGTTCCTGTTCTGGGACTAACTTTTTTTTATACTGAATGTTGGACCAGCCTCCAGAATGACCTACTGCAAGACTCACGTGATGCAGGGTGCTAGGAGTTGTAGTGATGGAAAGAAGCATCTTTGTGAACATGCTCATGCAAACCTGGTGCCCAGGCAGTTGCTCCTGGCGCCGCTCGCACACTTCCCAGGTACTAACCTGGGCCTGCCCTCCCAGTTGCAGTGCTCACACATTCGGGGTGCTGCAGGGCTTCCCCATGTGCTTAGCAGAACTTTCCCTGACTCTGAGGCCAGGAGCTCTTACTCCAGTGAATGATGTTCCCTTTGTGCTTTACTTGTCAGGAGTCCTGGAGCTCAGGGGTGACTGACTTTAGCTGAAGGCCCCAACCCCAAAGCAACCGAGTCTGCAGAGAACCCAGGAAAGCCTCGTCCACGAAGCCCCCTTGTGTGTGTCTCTGGAGGAGGTGTGTGTGTGTGTGTGTGTGTGCATGTGCATGTGTATGTGTATGTGTGCGTGCATGTGTGGTGTCTTCTAGGTGTTTTGGCATCTGGTGCACAATTTGAGGAAGGTCAAATTTGGGGTAGAGATTCTTTGCTAATCATCTATGTGGCTGGCAAGGAAAATGCCCACCAAACTTTTTGTCATTGACCCTCTCGATGATGATGCTCCAGACTCAGCTTTTTGCAGAGCTATTCAGGTGACTCATGAAAAGAAGCCCCTAGCTTGAAGACTAGTGAGAGGGCGCCTGTATTTTGTGTCAGAGAATGTGAGTCCTGTGGAGAAGGGGCCAAGGGACCAAGGAACACAGCATGATCACCACAGCATGTATCCTTGCCGTCACTGGAAGCAGTTTGTGTGCTGAAGTCACCCATGGATGACTGGAGTGTGTGGGTTCAGCTCCTGAACTTCTGATTCTGTGCCTGCAAGTGGCAAATGGCTTCTTTCAGGTCCAAAAGCATGCCAGACTGATCTCCCATGTAGACGGCGGGGCTGAGGGGCAAGAAGCTGGCCGACTACTGTCCTTGTATGCAGGCAGGCTCCCAGCTCCGGAAATGTCCTGATGTGAAGGGGTAGAGAAGCCAATGGACATGAAAAAGCATGGATGGAGACTGTTCATGCATGCTGCCCTCAGGCCCAGTGGTCACTCCTTCCTGAGGACAACAGGAGGAAGGTTTTATGTGGACACTTCATGTCTTGCTCTGCAGAAAAACAGCAAGAATTGCTTTTCACTATGGGGTACTTGCTATGGGATTGCTTTGAGTGCAGCTCCCTGGGGCAGGAATCTGACTGCCCAGGTCTCAGGGGGAAAAACTGTTAGCATATGATCTCTTCACCCCCATGGGAAGGTTGTAGCTGGAGGTCATTGTCATGCATTTGGAAGTAAAGGAAAGGGGTACATTGGGGATGTACTACAGGTATATGACAATGGTTGCAAAGTTTGTTAAATGCATCACCTTAAGGCAAAGAAAATAATAAAGGAAGACTGGGCCAGGGGACATAGTTTAAGGGGTGGAATACAGGCCTTGGTATTTGTAAAGCCCTAAGTTTGATGTGTGGCACCACATGACCTCCCTTCCTCTCCTCTATACCGGGATGACTCTGGCAGCTGACTCTTACCCAAAAAGTATCCAGGTGAACTTACCAGGAACATGAAAATGAAAGACTCATCCAGGCTCAGTCCCACGGGACAGAGACTCAGAAGACTGACTTCCTCATTTTTTAAATTATTCGGACCCTGGAGGTGAAACCTAATAAGGCTAGTAAGTGGGGCAGGCACTGATTTAGATAATGATTTATGCTACTTGCATTTTGGTCTCCAGAGGTCATGGTGTTTAGGAAAAGTTTTAATTGCCCCAGATGGGATTATGTTCTATTATTTGTAAGTGAAGGTTGCAATCACGAATGCTAGTTACAGTATTTGACTTCCTAAGTTCTAGTCTATACCAAGTGGGAGATGATTTGCACCTGTGTATAGACTCCCAAGGGGATCTAAGTTTTACTAGACCTTTCATGATTATCTGTTATTAGAATGATGTGATTCGTGTGATGTGTGTTACATACTTCTCTTCTGAACCCTAGTGATTTGATGGCAAATTATCTTCATGGAGTTGATATTCAGAGGCAGAGAGGGAGAAGAAAAGGGATTAATTCTTATTTGAAGACACATTAGGAGCCCCTTTTACTATTTACAAGCCTTTGAGTATTTTATCTTACCCCTAAAGCCAACGTTTCTTTTCTATTGATTACACAGATTTAATAGCTGTTGTATCTGAATTTTAGAGTTTTGTTTTGTTTTGTTTTGGGCCACACCCAGTGGTGTGCTCAGGGTTTACTCCTGGCACTGTGCTCAAGGATCACACTCCTGTGGACTTGGGGACCATGCATGGTGCCAGGGATTGAACCTGGGTTTGCCGCATGCAAAACATGGCCCGCACTTGGCAGTGCTCAGGGACCACTCCAAACTCTGGGCTTAGGCGTTTCCTAGTGTGGGAACACAATTGAGTTTGATGCTGGACATTTCAGATTCAATCAAATAAAGCCTTATTGTAAATATAAATGATATATATATAATGTATATATATATATAAAATGTGTGTATGTATATATATATATATATATATATATATAATAGTATCTATGAAGACAGGATTTTTCCTAGTGGAATATTCTGACCTCTTTGCTTAAAAAGGATGGTTCAGAACAAAATAGGAAACTATTCGTTTTCTGTCCTACCTGCTTCCTTCCTTTCTATTCATATGCCACAGGTAAATTCTCTGAAACACTTTAATAGCTGCCTTGGACTTCCAGAATCTCTGGGAGAGACTCAGCCCTAGTTCCAGGCTTGGTTCCGCTGTCCACCACCCCCCTTCCGTGGGTCAGGTCCAGAAGTCACCAGGGTAACTAAACTCACCTTAGTGTTTTCAACGCATATTCCTGGCTCTCTGGAGCTCGGTGCGAGGAAGCTTCGAGGAAGGCCAGCTGCTGTCTTCCTGGGGATCAGTTCCACAGAGGCTTAGAGTTGACATCAACTCTTTCTTTCTTTCTTTCTTTCTTTCTTTCTTTCTTTCTTTCTTTCTTTCTTTCTTTCTTTCTTCTTTCTCTCTTTCTTTCTTTCTTTCTTTCTTTCTTTCTTTCTTTCTTTCTTTCTTTCTTTCTTTCTTTCATTGAATCACCATGAGACACACAATTACAAAGTTGTTCATGGTTGGGTTTCATCATACAATGTTCCATCCCTCTACTAGTGTACATTTACCACACTAATGTCCTCAGTTTCCCACCCCCCCTCACTCCCCAGTCTGTCTCTATGGCAGGCTCTCTCTCTCTCTCTCTCTTTCTCTCTCTCTCTTCTCTCTCTCTCTTCTCTCTCTCTCTCACTCTCTCTTTCCTTTTGGGATTTGTAGTAGTGATACTGAGAGGTTAACATGTTTGTTCCTTTACCTATTTTCAGCACACAGTTCTTATCCAGAGTTATCATTTCCAACTATCTTTCTACAAATATTTAATGCCATCCTCCCTCCTAAGCCTCTGAAAGTTCCATATATATTGCTTAATATTATACCATGAAACTGTCTTTTTTTCTATTGACATTTTCCCCAGAAAATTTCTATCACTGTGTCTTATGTAGCATTTACTATACGGGTTCCCAAACTTATTTAGTCTACCGATCCTTTTCAGAAAAAAATTTGCTCAATTATTTCCCCAGAAAGTAACCCCCTTCTCTTTGCACCCAGTTGTACCCACCCCCATGAATTGTTCCAGTGCTCCAGGTGGGGGTGGTAGTATTCATTTCAGAAACCCTGGCCTGACATGTTACTGACTTGTTCTGGAGAATCTTTAAATTCAGATTACAGATTTTCATTTAATTAAAATTATTTATGAATGTGCTGGTGATTTTAGTTCTGATGTACACAGAGCATTATCACAGCACCTCCACTTCTCCACCCCCAAAACTAAAAACAATAATTATAGTTTAGCTTGCATATAAGTTCATGCCAGTGTTAGCATTTGTGGTTTTGTGTAATAACATCACCAAAGTGCCCAAGATCCTCCACTAATGCCCTTGAATTACTTCAAGTCTATCCTTCATGCCTCACCTACCCACCCAACCTAGAATTCACAGTTCTGTAATCCAGTGTCCAGGGTTTATTTTCAGTTAATATTATTTGTCCCCTTAGCTTGAGAGGCCTCCTGACAGATGAAAGGCCTTTCACACATCTATTTCCAGAAAAGGAATTTTCATCCGTATTAAAGATTTTCCAGAGAAGAAATTTCCCTCCATAATCTATTTTTCTCGATTTTTCTGCCTGTGTATCTTCCACACCCATGTTTGCTTCGTGTGGTACATAGCTATTCTCGAATCATTCCAACGGCCCAGACCCAGCAGCGAAACCAATGTTGTGGAGAGGTGTCCAGCCTTTTCTTTCAATACTGTGGACAGACCTTTTGCTTGGGTCATGCTCTTCATGGTGCTGAGAGGGAGAAGCTTCAGTTTTTAAGCCAGATCCTTAGACACTTCTCTGTATCTATCTGATTAAGACCTCCTGAAATTTCTGTCTTCCAGTGAGGTGTATTCTTGCCTGTCTTCCACCACCTTTCTTCTTATTCCTCAGGATGGTAGGTATGCTGGAATGGAGATGTTTGACTCTGATTTTCAGCTTGTATCTTCCTTAATCATCTTCATTCCCTCTCAGTTTGAAGGGGGCATCTTTCCCGTAACTATAGCGGTGGCTTTTGTTTGCAAGGCGACAGGATGAACGAAACATCACAAGTTCCAGCCTGATACTTTCAAGAGATGTCCTGTACACTGTATTCTTGATGCTGGCCTGAGGTAAGACTGCAGAGCAGCTATGGTATCACTGGGCAGTGGGCATTTGGAACCTTGGTTGTCTGTGTGGTCCATGGCTGTGCAAAACAGTTATGTGCTGAGGGACTTTGCCCTAGTTGGTTTAAGACTTCAGCTCTTGATATCTACTTGGATGTTTCCACCTTTTGTATTATGAACAGCATAGTATCACGTATATGTACAGGGATTTGGTTTGCTTACCTGTTTGCAATTCTCTGGGGATGTGCACATGTAGGTGTGCAATTGCTGCACTACTTGGTAATTTTATTTTTTTTTAACTGCCAACTATTTTCTACGACAGTTGAACTGATTTACATTTTCATGAAGAATGTTTGAGGGTTTAATTTTCCTCACACCCTCACCAATACTTATATTATCTCATTTAAAAATTACAGCTCTCCAAATGGTTGTGAGATGGTTTCTCATCGTGGGTCTAACTCACGTTTTCCTAATCACTGATGATGGTGCACATGTTTCACACTTACCGTATAGTTATTTGTCTTCATTGTAACAACGGATATTCATGTTAAGACACACTTGGTTGTTGGTTTGGAGGGGGTTACTGCTGGCAGTGCATGAGGCCCAGGGCCATTCCGGGTGGTGCTCAAGGACACCACATGACATTAGGGATTAAATCCAGGCCTCACAGATATAGGGCATGTGTTCTACACTTGAGCCACATTCCTTGCCTTTAGCCCATTTAAAAAAAATGAGTATCGTGTTTTGGTTGAGTGATGAGAGTTCTGAATATGAGATACTTAGAGTTATATTATTTTCAGTATTTTATCTTGTTTTCTAGGGTTTTTTTTTTTTGTTTGTTTTTGGGCCACATTTAGAGGTCCTCAGGGTTACTCCTGGCTCTGTGCTCAGGAATCATTTCTGGCGGTACCCAGGGAACCATATTAGGGTGTTGGGGATCACACCCAGGTCAGCCTCGCGCAAAGCAAGTCTCCAGCCCCTGAAGGTTGTTCTTATTTATTTTTTGTTTGTTTGTTTTTTTGGGTCACACCCGGCGTTGCACAGGGGTTTCTCCTGGCTTATGCACTCAGGAATTTCTCCTGGCAGTGCTCGGGGGACCATCTGGGATGTTGGGAATCGAACCCGGGTTGGCCATGTGTAAGGCAAACAAACACCCTACCCTCTGTGCTATTGCTCCAGCCCCTGAAGGTTGTTCTTTTGGTAATGTCCTTTGGTGAAAAAAAATCAACTTTAATAAATTTCACTTTGTCTTTTTTTTATATTTTTGATTTGAGAGATAAAAAAAGGTAAAGGCCCTCCCGTTGTTCGTCGATTTGCTCGAGAGGGCTCAGTAACGTCTCCATTGGAGACTTTGTTGTTACTGTGTTTGGCATATCGAATACGTCACGGGGAGCTTGCCAGGCTCTGCCGTGCGGGCGAGATACTCTCGGCAGCTTGCCGGGCTCTCCGAGAGGGGTGGAGGAATCGAAGTCGGGTCAGCCATGTTGGCTGCGTGCAAGGCAAACGCCCTACCCACTGTGCTATCGCTCCAGCCCCAATTTGAGAGATATAAATATTGTTTATATGTAATATATAAATAAAGATTTGAGAGATATAAATATTATTTATATGTAATATATAAATATTATATATTTGATGGGGCTGGAGCAATAGCACAGCGGTAGGGCATTTGCCTTGCGTGCAGCCAGCCTGGCCGAGTCAGGTTCGATTCCTCTGCCCCTCTCAGAGAGCCTGGCAAGCTACCGAGAGTATCTCGTCTGCACGGCAAAGCCTGGCAAACTACCCGTGATGTATTCAATATGCCAAACACAGTAACAACAGGTCTCACGATGGAGACGTTACTGGACCCGCTTGAGCAAATCGATGAACAACGGGAGGACCGTGATATATAAATATTTGAGAATAATATAATAATATAATAATAATAAAACCCTAAATATAAAAGTTGACCTGTTTTAAGAATCTTATAGCAGGCTTTAGCAGTTAGCTGAGTCCATCTTTAGTTTGTTTGTATATAATGTGAAGGTGGGGTCTAACTTTTAATTTTTAGGGGAGCATATCCAGCACTGCTCAGGACTTGCTCCTCCATTTGTGCTCAGGGTAGCATCTGCTTACGGTAGAAACTGAATCTATTCCAATTATTCTCGAATACTGCTATTAAAGATTACTTATTTGTGTTCTTCATTCTTTTGACTCAGCAGCTGTGCAGAGGAGGCTGTTGTTTTTGTTGTCAGGGCCAGCAGCTAAACCCAGGGCCTGTGTTCTACTCCTGAGCTACTTTCCAAGTTTGACTTTGTTATTTAAACTTGTTATTTAAAATGTCTAAAATATAAGATTGGGGGCCCAGAGCAGTAGGACAGCAAGGAGGGCACTAGCCTTGCACATGGCTGACCTGGGTTTGGTTTCCAATGTCCCATATGGCCCCCAAGTACCACCATAGTGATCCCTGAGCAGAGTCAGGAGTAAGCCCTGAGCATCACCGGATGTGATCCCAAAATAGCACTCCCGTTGTCCATCAATTTGCTCGAGCGGGCACCAGTAACGTCTCCAGTGTGAGACTTGTTGTTACTGTTTTTGGCATATCAAATACATCACAGGTAGTTTGCCAGGCTTTGCCATATGGGCGAGACCCCAGAATAAGTAAATAAAATATAAAGTCTGTCGTCCTTAAACTGCACCTCATGATATGACATTTTATCATGTGCTGAGTGACATCTCTGCTGTTCTAAATTAACTCCCCCCACCCCCAGAAATTGGTGTAAATAATTTTAAAACATCAAGGATAGAAACAAAATGTTAGTTTCAGAAGAGCACAACTTTTAATACAAGCATATTATTTGTATTTAAAATTATCATTAATCATAGTCCCTGCTCAGCC
This sequence comes from Sorex fumeus, assembly GCF_029834395.1. Taxonomy (NCBI): domain Eukaryota; kingdom Metazoa; phylum Chordata; class Mammalia; order Eulipotyphla; family Soricidae; genus Sorex; species Sorex fumeus. The sequence goes on along the minus strand of NW_026606085.1, from coordinate 16,035,750 downwards.
ACTGATGGCTTTTTTTTTTTTTTTTTTGCTTTTTGGGTCACACCCAGTGATGCTCTGGGGCTCCTCCTGGCTCTGCACTCAGGAATTACTCCTGATGGTGCCTGGGCAACCATATGGGATGCTGGGGATCAAACCTGGGTCAGCTGAATGCAAGGCAAATACCCTCCCTGCTGTACTATCGCTCCAGCCCCTTTTGTGGTCTTCTAACGTGACTTTCTACTGCAGGTGAAGCATGTTTCAAATAGGAGAAGATTCACCTTAGCTACCCAGTGATAGGGGTGACGCACTCCAGGAGATCAATTCTGTCCAAAGATACAAATAACCTAAAAACACCACATTTTGTGGTTCTCCTTTTTGGTGTTTACAATGTGTAACTGTATCTCACGGTGATTCATTAAAATAAAAAAATTAAAAATAAATTTCTATGTTGAAACTTAAAAACAACAACAAAACATAAACAAACAAACAAAACCCACCACATTTTACCTTCTTCCAAAAGCTCTGTTTATTGGAAACTTGTCACAACCCCTGTAGAAATTCTCTAAGTTCCCCCACCCCTTTTGGTAATGAAAGAAATTAGAGGAACTTTAAAAAAATAGCTGTCACCATGAATAACTGAACTAGTGTTTTCTAATAATGAGAATCACATAGCTGCTATTCTCTTTGTTTGAACTAATTAGGAATGATGACCAAAGGTTTTAGCTGTGCTGTTATTTTATTCCTTTTGATAGGATGAAAAATTTTAATTTTATGAAAAATTTTATGAAAAATTTTAATATTTATATTTTCCTAGTTTCTGAATTTTTTTTCTGGGGTGCGGAGGGGGTTTGGGCCACACCAGGTAGATGCATAGGGTTTACTCCTGACTCTGCTCCAGAAACCACTTAAATAGATTAAAATATAAATATGTTCTGTGTGTTTCCCTACTGCCTGATTAATTCCATCTCCAATAAGCCCCCCTCCCCAAACACAATACAAACATTTATACATGTTCTTGTTAGTAATAGAAAGACAGTTTTCAAGTACAAGATGGTGGATGACATCACTCTGCTTCTAAACATTCCAGCAGCTTCTTTTGGTACTGAGAATAAAGACTCAGCTCCCCCACGACGTGGCATCTCCTTCTACCAGGCCCTTTTGCTCCTCCTCCTCCTCCTCCTCCTCCTCCTCCTCCTCCTCCTCCTCCTCCTCCTCCTCCTCCTCTCACTGTCTCCTCAGTCCTCTGCCTTCTCTGTTTGGTGAATGTGCCTCTGGTCAGGAACTCGCTCACGAACAGTGCAGCATTTTTAGTATATAGTGTGAACATTCATTCTTTAAAACCATCATTTTAAATATCTGTTCAGTTCAAAACACATAAGAATAAAAAAACCCTAAAATTATCACCTAGAGATGATATTATCACCTACTGAATAAAAAAATTGCAAAAACTATGTGTTTTTTATTTTTGTAGACTGGCACCTGTGAGACCATCTGGTCTCAGAGGAAAAATAAAACCCAAAATATAATATATGGAGCCAATATATGAATATGATTTCTTCACTTAGTTATAGGTCTCAAATTTTTATTTCCAGATACCAAATACCAGGGCTGGGTCATCTACTATTCACTGGGTTGTTTTCATGGTTACTGCTTTAACCTGACATTGATCTTTTAAAAAACCCTTTAAAAGAAAGAAGGCAAAAAATTCTCTCAGATTTATTTTGTCATTGTGACTTTTACCCATCCCTTAATATTTCCTGTGACGTTTCCATTCAGAGAAATCTAGTTTTGAGTGAGATAAAAATTGGTTCATCAAAATAATTTGGTATGATTTTCTCTCATGTAACTGTGCTGTTACCTGATGATTTTACCTTCCTTTTCTTGGCTTAGTTTTAGGAAACTAAAGGTAAAAATTAATAAGCAACCTCAGCATGTGCATTTAATTTTAACTTTTAAATGTTTGCTAGGCCTTTTCTGTTTTGTGACTTTTACTATGCCAGCATATTTTGATAATGTGAATATACACATATATTTATATATATTCATATATACATACAACTTCATGTTCAAATTACGTTCTGAGATTCAGGATAGAAAGATACATACACGCGCGTAATCGCATTACATGAATCTACCGAGTAGCGCATTCATCACGAAGCAATTTTTCTTTTAAAGAGTTTCATCAGCGCGTTCTTCACTTCCTTGTTCCTCAGACTGTAAATCAGGGGGTTCAGCATGGGAATGACTGTGGTATAAAACACGGAGGTCACTTTCTCCTGGGTGACCGAACTGCTGGAAGCAGGTTTGAGATACATAGACATGAGCGAGCCGTAAAACATGAGCACGGCCATCAGGTGGGAGCTGCAGGTACCGAAGGCCTTGGCCCTGCCCTCTCGGGAGCGGATGCGGAGGATGCTGGCGAGGATGAAGGCGTAGGAGATGACAATGGTCAGGCTGGTGGCTACCATGTTAAAACCGCCAATGACGAAGATCAGAAGCTCGTCCACCTCCGTGCTGGAGCAGGCGAGGGTAATCAGAGGCACGATGTCGCAGAAGTAATGCTTGATGACGTTCGGGCCGCAGAAGTCCAGCCTGAATATGCACCCGCTGTGAATGGTGGCGTCGGTGAGGCCCACGGAGAAGACGGCGGCCACCAGCAGGGCGCAGACCCGGGGGGACATGATGGCATTGTAGAGCAGGGGGCTGCAGATGGCCACGTAGCGGTCATAGGCCATGGCCGCCAGCATGTAGCACTCGGCAATGACGAAGATGCAGAAGAAGAAGAGCTGCGCCATGCAGCCGGAGTAGGAGATGGATTTGTCTCGGAAGAGGAAGCCCGCCAGCATTTTGGGGGTAATGACCGTCGAGTAGCAGAAGTCTAAGAAGGAGAGACTGCTGAGGAAGTAGTACATGGGGGTGTGCAGCTGCGAACTCAGCCCGATGGTGGCGATCATGCCGAGGTTCCCCAGCACCGTCACCAGGTAGATGGCCAAGAAGAGGAAGAAAAGGGGCAGCTGCAGCTCGGGCTGGTCCGTAAGTCCCAGGATCAGGAACTCGGTCACGGTGGAATGATTCCCTTCGCCCATCGTCTCCTGAGAACCTATGGAGAGGAGAGGATGGAAGCAGACTGGCAGGGCCCCTGGGTCCCCCCCCCCCCCCCAACCCTGGAGCCTGGTATTGCCGGGCCTGGACTCTGAGTCCAGGGACGTCTCATCTCAGCCCTCCAGCCCTCCCCTGCATCTCCGTTGGTGTCCAGAGATGTGAGTACCAGAAAGGTGGCTGCATTCTCAGATGGGCTCTGAATCTGCAGCACGCTCTTCTCTTGGAACTGGTCTCGTGGGGACAGGTGGGGGAATCCTTCAAAGGCCACAGAGAAGGTCTAGTTGCTCCCCCCCCCCCCCCCCCATGGCAGTGTCCTGGGTCATCCTTTCTCTTTCGTCACCAAGACTCCACAGAAAGAAGTAACTACTATCTGCATATTGTATCCCCTTTCTCTTCTTGCATACCACCAACCTGTGCTGAGTGTCACAGCTGTAGTAACTGCTCTCATGCAAAACTTGATTCTTTCCTGACATAGTAACTGCTCTCCCGAGTCCCTTTACTCTGTCCTGTGTCACTTATGTCACTGCCGTAGTAACTCTTCTTATCCGTTGTCTAACTCTCCAGAATCCTGCCCCTTCCTGCTCTTCCAAAGTAGCATGTCTTCCCAACTATCCAAGTGTTCTTGTATTTCGTGTCCTGAAACCATTTGTCTTCTCTTAAAGCCAGTCTGATTTCTCTTTCCTCTTTTTTCAACTTCCCCAAGGTGCCCATTGGTTCTTGGTTCTTAGGTGTGGTTTACAGATGAGTAGAAGCATGAGAGGGAAATTTGTCAACATGTGCATACTGGGCTCCGCCTCCCCCCAGCTGAATTAGGGTCTCCAGTTCAGCAAGACCCCCGAAGGCATGTGCACATTTAATCAGAGAGGCACTGTGAAAGTTTTTCACCTGGGGTTGAAATCATTTGTCTTCACTCTTAGTGTCTCCTCTGAACCGCCTCTGCTTCTCTGTGCTGGAAAGCAGCCCTGTCAGGCCCATCTTTGGAAGCATCTGAGACAAACCTTTTGCATGACTGGACAGATTCCATGGAAGAGTAATGCGTAATCACCTTTGCATTAGATTTTTGTGTTTGTTGGAAGAAGTGATATGTAAGTTATGTCTTAATCCATATAAAAAGTGCTGAGCAGTGCTATCTAAATGCTTTATGTAAACAACAACTAAACACTTATTTCCACAAGTGTAGGGCTAACATTTTCTTTGGTTGCATGTTTGACTACCCTCTAAAATAATCTATATCTAACTTGCCCGGTAATTGTAAGAATTCAAAAGCAGGCAATGTAAAAGTTTTTTTTTTAAAAAAACAATTCAGTGCACCTCACAGTATTATTAAGATGATAGTTTCCAGTTTTATACAAAGCTGTCTAGTTCAACTTTGCTTAGTAAAAAATACAATGAAAAAATATAATGTAGGGTTATAAGCAGCTTGATATGTTCTAGATGATTATTTTGCGAAAATAAAAGCAGTCAACTTAAATATTTTATTCAACTCTTGAAAAATGTATGATTTCAGCATATAATAATATTATATATTCTAATAGTATCATTAGAAATTTTGTTATTATTTTATTGTTGAAGTTTTATATTTTATACTATAGCACTTCTCAAATCAAATAAACTCACTTCAGAGCCCAGTCCACCAGAGATGGATAGAGTTTGCAGCTCAGGGCAATGGGTGGATAGCAGATTTTTCTAACTCGGACTGACTTATCAAATCTCAGCTTCTCCTTGTTTCATTGTGTTGTTTTTCAGAGCACCTAGCAGAGAGTGCTCAGGTCTTATTCCTGTTTCTGTGCTCAAGGATTAATCTTTTTTTTCTTTTTTCTGGGCTTTTTGGGTCACACACGGTGCTCAGGGGTTACTCCTGGATCTGCACTCAGGAATTACTCCTGTCAGTGCAGAAGGGACCCTATGGAATGCTGGGTATTGAACCCAGGTTGGCTGTATGCAGGGCAAGTGCCTTACACTGTACTATCATTCTGACTCCAGGGATTACCTTGATGGTGCTCAGGGAGCCATATGTGGTGCTGGGGATCAAATCAGGACTTTGTGCACGGCCAGCACCTTATTCTCTGTACTTTCTCTTTCCTCGAAGGATCCCATTAGAACAAAGGTGGCAGGAACCTGAGCTATGAATCATCCTGTTTAATTTCAACACCAACCTTGAGACTCACAGTGTGACATCAGAGAATCTGAGTTTCATGTTTTAACTTGTAGAAAAGCATGCAAGTACTTCAAAAGGTTACTTTGCCTAGTGAGGAAGACAGTAAGAGTGAACACATTCTATGAAGTTTACTTGCACTACAGTAACTCTTCCTTAGGGACTAATGACCTCAGATTAGCTCAGAAGATCACTAGGTCCTTAGCTCAGGTCAGTGGCTCAGACACAGCGGGGTACATGGGGGACATCCTTGCTTGTTGCCCAGAGACCTGGCCACGTGACCCTGTGGACATGCATCGGTGCTGATGCTCCAGTGGACAATCAGAGGCTGGTTTTCGAGCCCATTTTAACACATCTGCTACATGAACCGCCTGAGTCTGAGACTCACCTTCCTCCTCTGAAGACTCCAGCTGGGCAGCTCACCTCTGCTTGGTCACTGCTCCGTCACTTCATTGGTGAGGGTGGGTTAATTAAATGGCATCATCCTCAGTTTCCACAGCCACACTTAACAAGAAGGGTTCAAGTAAACCTGTGACTTGGATTTGAAGTACCAGCATTTTCTGTCAGGAACTTTAAAGACCAGCAGTTCCCCAGGGGTTCTTCTCTCTGGGGCCAGTGTATGTATATTTACTTAGCAGTCTGTATATTTGGAAGAACTGTCAGTTTTCCGTCTTATCAAACTTACTATTTTTTTTAATATAAGGAGATATCACCTTGTCATGTGGTCACCTTTCCAAAGTAATATAATTACTATAATTTGACCTTAGGAATATATATAATTATATATTATAATAATATCATTAGAAATTAGCACAGTGCTAAATACACAGAAGAGAATGACTTTGCTAATATGTGCAAGGCAATTAAAACATGTGAACAGGAAAAAACAAACACCGAGCTTATAAGAGCAAATATTGGTTACCAGAGGGGAAAGAGAAAGGAAGTGAATTTTTTTTTGGTGCAGGACAAAAATTAGACTTTTGGGGGGTGATTATACTGTACACCCAGTGTTTATTTATGTTTTAAAGCAATGTTATTTTGATAACTTTTATATTAAAAAGAATACTGTATAAGAAAGAATTTTTTTGTGAGTGTGTATATATTCTTTTATTCCTTTTTTAAAAAAATTTTATTAGTGAAACACCATGAGATACAGTTGTAGACTTACAAATTTTTGTGCTTGGATTTCACTTACACAATGATCGAGTACCTACCCCTTCACCAGTGCCCATTCTCTACCACCAATGATCCTAGTATCCCTTGCACCCCCTAGCCCGCATCCCATCCCGCCTCTGTGGCAGGGCATTTTCTTTTGTTCTCTCTCTCCTTTTGGGTGCTGTGGTTTGCAACAGAGGCATTGAGTGGCAATCGTGTTCGGTCTATAACTACTTTCAGCATGCATCTCTCATCCTGGGAGGATCCCCAACACCCTTTATTTGATGCTCCCTTCTCTATCTGAGCAGCCTTTTCCCCTAGAATGTGCGGCTGGCCTCCAAGTCATGGAGTAAACCTCCTGGTACTTATCTCAGCTATTCTTGGGTGTTAGTATCCTATTTTGTTACTTTATGTTCCCCAGATGAATGCAATCTTTCTATGTCTGTCCCTCTCTTTCTGACTCATTTCACTTAGCATGATACTTTCCGTGTAGTACCACTTGTATGTAAAATTCATGACTTCATCTTTTCTAACAGCTACATAGTACTCCACTGTGTAGATGTACCAAAGTTTCTTTAACCAGTCATCTGTTCTCGGGAACTCGGGTTTTTTTTCCAGATTCTGGCTATTGTAAACAGTACTGCAATGAACAAACAAGTGCAGATGTCACTTCGACTATACTTTTTTGCCTCTCTGGGATATATTCCCAAGAGTGGTATTGCTGGGTCAAATGGGAGCTCAATTTCTAATTTTTTGAGAATTGTCCATACTGTTTTCCAAAAGGGTTGAACCAGTCAGCATTCCCACCAGCAGTGAGAAGAGTTCCTTTCTCGCCACATCTGTGCCAGAACTGGTTGCTTTTGTTCTTTTGGATGTGGGCCAGTCTCTGTGGTGTGAGATGATAGCTCATTGTTGTTTTGATCTGTATCTCCCTGGTGATTAATGATGTAGAGCATTTTATCATGTGCCTTTTTGCCATTTGAATTTCTTCTTTGAGAAAGTTTCTGTTCGTTTAGTTGCCCCATTTTTTGATGGGGTTGGATGTTTTCTTCTTATGGAGTTCAACCAGTACTTTGTATATCCTTGATATTAATCCTTGTCGGATAGGTATTGGGCGAATATCCTTTCCCATTTTGTAGACTTCTTTGTATTTTGGTCACTGTTTCTTTTGAGGTGCAGAAGCTTCTTAGTTTAAGATAGTCCCATTTGTCTATCTCTGTTTTCACTTGCTTGGCCAGTGATGTGATATCTTTGAATATACCGTTAGCTTCAATGTCATGGAGGGTTTTGCCAACCTTGTCTTCAAAGTACCTTACGAATTCTGGTCTGATGTTGAGGTCTTTAATCCATTTTGATATTACTTTTGTACATGGTGTTAGGCAGAGATTTAGGCCCATTTTTTTTATATGTAGCTGTCCAGTTTTGCCAGCAAAATTTGTTAAAGAGGCTTTCCTTGCTCCACTTCATATTTCTTGCTCCCTTATCAAAGATTAGATGATCATATTTTGGGGGAAGATGCCACTATATTTAACCCTGTTCCATTGGTCTGCAGCTTTGCCTTTGTTCCAGTACCATGCTGTTTTAATTATTACTGCTTTGTAGTAGAGTTTGAAGTTAGGGAGGTTAATTTCTCCCATTTTCTTTTCCCCAAGAATTGCCTTAGCTATTCGTGGGGGCTTATTGTTCCATATGAATTTCAGAAGTGTTTGCTCCATTTCTTTGAAGAATGTCATGGGTATCGTTATAGGGATCAAATTGAATTTGTACAATGCTTTGGGGAGTATTGCCATTTTGACAATGTTAATTCTCCCGATCCATGAGTAGGGGATATTTTTCCATTTTCTCATATCCTCTTTTATTTGCTGAAGTAGCATTTTGTAGTTTTCTTTGTACTGGTCTTTTACTTCCTTAGTTAAGCTGATTCCTAGGTACTTGATTTTCTGGAGTACAATTGTGAACGGGATTGTTTGTTTCATGTCACTTTCTTCTCTCTAACTATTTGCTTATAGGAAAGTCATGGACTTTTGGGTATTGATTTTATAGCCTGCAAATTTACAAGTCTATTGTTTCTAGGAGTTTCTTGGTAGAGGTTTTAGGGTTCTTTAAGTATAGTATCATATCATCTGCGAATAGTGAGAGCTTAAGTTCTTTCTTTCCTACCTGAATGCCCTTAATATCTTTTTCTTGCCTAACCGCGATTGCAAGTACTTCCAGTACTATGTTGAACAGCAGTGGATAGAGTGGGCATTCTTGTCTCATCCCTCATCTTAGAGGGAAGGCTCTCAGTTTTGCCCCATTGAGGATGATGCTTGCTGTAGGCTTGTGGTACATGGCTTTAACTATATTGAGGAAATTCCCCTCTATACCCATTTTGGTGAGGATTTTCATCATAAATGGGTGCTGGATCTTGTCAAATGCTTTCTCTGCATCTATTGATATGATACTATGTTTTTTATCTTTTCTTTTGTTGAAATGATGGATTATGTTGATTGATTTCCGAATGTTAAACTATCCTTGCATCCCCGGGTTGAATCCCACTTGGTCATGGTGTATGATCTTTTTGATGAGTTGTTGAATTCTATTTGCTAGTATTTTGTTGAGAATCTTCTCATCCGTGTTCATCAGGGATATCAGTCTTTAGTTTTCTTTTCTTGTGGTGTCTTTGTTTCCATTCGGTATTAGAGAGATATGGGCTTCATAGAAACTGTTTGGGAAAATTTCTGTTTCTTCAGTTCCCTGGAAAAGCTTGAGAAGAACTGGCAATAGGTCCTCTTTAAATGTTTGGAAAAATTCGCTAGTGAATCCATCTGGACCTGGGCTTTTGTTTTGGGGAAGACTTTTGATTACAGTTTCAACTTCCTTGATGTTAATAGGTCTATTCAGGTACTTTAGATCATCTTGATTCAGCCTTGGGAGATTAAAGGAATCCAGGAATTCATCCATTTCTCATAGGTTCTCTTGTTTCGTGGCATACAGACTTTCAAGGTGGTCTCTGATGATCTTTTGAATTTCTTTGGTTTCTGTTGTGATATCCCCCTTCTCATTTCTGATTCGGTTTATTGCAATTTTCTCTCTTTCTTTGTGAGTCTTGCTAGTGGTTTATATATCTTGTTTATTCTCTCGAAGAACCAGCTCTTGGTTTCATTGATCTTTCGGATTTTTTTATTGGTTACCATGTCGTTGATTTCTGCTCTATGTTTTATGAACTCTTTCCTTCTGCTGGTTTGGGCTCTTTTGTTGGTCCTTTTCTAAGATCGTGAGCTGTGAAGTCAAGTTGTTTATGTGGGCCCTTTCTTCCTTCCTGAGAAATGCTTGCAGAGCTGTAAATTTCCCCTTACCACGGCTTTAGCTGCATCTCATAGGTTCTGGTAGCTCATGTCTTCATTCTCATTTGTTTCCAGGTATCTTTTGATTTTGTCCTTGACTTCCTTCCTGACCCACTCGTTGTTCAACATTGAGTTGTTTAATTTCCAGGTGTTTGATTTGGTTTTCCGTGTCTATGTGTGATTCACTTCTATTCTCAGTGCATTGTGGTCTGAAAAGATGGTTGATACTATTTCTATCTTCCTGATTCTATTGAGGTATGCTTTGCGGCCTAGCACATGGTTTATTTTGGAAAATGTTTTGTGTGCACTGGAGAAGAATGTGTATTCTTTCTTTTGGCGGTGTAGAGCTCTGTATAGGTCTATGAGCCCTCTCCTATTTCTCCCTTCAAAGCCAATGTTTCCTAGCTGAGTTTTGTTCTTGTTGATCTATCCAGAGATGATAAGGCAATGTTGAAGTCTCCGGCTCTTATTATGTTGCTAGCAATGTCCTCCTTAAAATCTGTTAGCAGTTGTTTTAAATACTTAGCTGTTCCCTCATTAGGTGCCTTTACATTTAAGAGTGTAATTTCTTCCTTTTGTAAATCTCCTTTGATGAGTAGAAAATGGCCTTCTCTGTCCTTCTAATCTTTTTCAACCTGAAATTTATGTTGTTGGATACTAGTATGGCCACCCCAGATTTTTTGAGGGAGCTGTATGCTTGCAGGATTGTTTTCCATCCTTTACCTTTGAGTCTGTGTTTGCTCTGACTGTTCAGATGAGTTTCTTGTAGGCAGCAGAATGTTGGGTTCTGTCTCTGAATCCATTTTGCCACTCTGTGTCTCTTAATTGGTGAATTTAGACCATTGACATTGAGAGAGATTATTGTTATGGGGTTCTGTAGGGGTCCGTTGTGCTTGTAGGGTTTCTCTTGTCTTATAGTAGCCCATTTAGCCCTTCTTTTAGGTTTGGTTTTGAGTCTATGAAGTTCCTGAGCTGCTGTTTATCCACAAAATAGTGTACTGTTCCTTCGAGTTTGAGTGAGAGTTTAGCCGGATAGAGTATTAATGGTGAAGGGTTCATTTCAGTGAGTTTTTTCACTATATCCCACCATTGCCTTCAGGTTTCCTCTGATAGGTCTGCTGTGAATCTATGGGGTGCTCCTTTGTGTGTGATTTCCTTCTTTGACCTTGCTGCTTTCAGTATTTTGTCTCTATCCATGGCATCCATCATTTTTACTATGATATGCCTTGGAGTGTTTTTGGTAGGGTCTCTTTTAGCTGGCACCCTTTGGGCTCCTTGAATCTGAATGGCTGCATTGTCCAGCTCTGGGAATTTTTCAGCAATGATTTGTTTAACTATGGCTTTTCATTGGGATTGTTTCCCTGACCTTCTGGTACTCCAAGGAATCTAATGTTGTTCCTCTTGGAATCATCTCCTAGGACCCTGATTTGCTCAAGAGCTATTTTGAGGTCTCTTGCCATTGTTTGTTGTTGCCTGTATGCTTCGTGCAGCTGATCTTCCAGCTCACTGATTCTGTCTTCAGCTGTGGCCATTCTACTGTTGAGGGCACAGACTGAGTTTTTTTTTTTATTTCATCTATGGAATCTTTGATTCGTGACATTTCTGTGCGTAGCTTTCCAATTTCTGCTCTCATTTCTTCCCATATTTTCTTGATTGTTCGATCCATTGTTTCTTTCATGTTCTCCTTCAATTTACTGGATATCTGTCTCACTGTTTCATTGAGTTCATTGAACATCTTCATTAATTCATATCTGAATTCTTTCTCAGAGAGGTCCCTTAGGTGAGTAGCACCTTCTGAGGCTTCTGGACTCTTTTCATCGTCCTCCCCACGTGGTGGGGATTTGCGTTGTTTCTTCATGTTGGTGTGGAGGTATGGAGACTGAGATGTTACTTGAAATTGCTGGGTATGAGTAGATTACCTGCGGCCGTGTGGCGTCCACCTGCCCAAAATTAGGCCATGTCCACTTCTACAGAAGCCAGGCCCACTTCTGAAGAGGTCACACCCCCTATGCGTACCTGGTGTGTGTGGGGGTACAATCTGGGGGAGGAAGAAGACCGGCACAGTGTTGGGGATTAACAGGAAGAGGTTCAGGGATGTTGAGCATCCTAGGGTCCTAGAGGATGCCTGGGGTGCATACACGGAGATAGCCAAGTCCCCAAGAAAGAATGTTTTTGATAATACAAGAAATAAATAATTTTTTATGCATTCGGAGAAATTTATAAATCTAATAATAACAAAAATGACATTAGTAAGCCCAAGTCAAAGAGTTGCTTGTAGTTCAATATTTGTTTAATATCCTAAGTGTCTGGAATAGAAGTGAATATTTGTTGGATGACTTTTAAATACAGCTCTCTGTTCTTAACACTAAGCAAAGTCAAGTTAAATGACAATCAAAACAAAATTGTCATCTAATAATGATAAATACAAGTGCAAAAGTGTTGAAATTCTTTTACTGAATGTAATGCAATCCTGAGTATATTTTAGTGCTTTAGAAACTAAAATATAGTGAATAGTAAATTTTATTTTTCCAGGTATGGTAAATTAAAAATCCAAAACACAAGCACTTGCAGTTGTTCCCACATTATCTCTTTACTGTACACATTTGTTACTTTTCATAAAAGAAAAGTTATTTTGGTAGCAGTAGTTTACTGACTCTCTTTGGGGTCACATTACTCCAAAGTTTATATTACTCTGCCACACCCAGCATCACTCCCCCATAATGCATTGGGCCCCTCCTTCCTTTGTGTGTGTGGGGGGGAGAGGGTGGATCTGATTCCATAGGTGTGTCTGTTTTTTCCCATTTTTCTGATTTTCCTGGTGTGCTACTCTTGGTATATCAGTGGTATAGAGTAGATGTCTCGAGGCTGCTCCAGGATTTCTAAGATTTTAAATAAGGTGATACAGCTGGAGTTAAATTTTTAATTGGATGATGATTTGGGGGTCTGGAGGCATCTCTGCAGATGTGATATATATGTATATATATATGTTTGTATGTATGTGTGTGTTTATATATATACATATATACACATATATATACATATATATATAATCACATATGAGATCATCTTGATATTTGTCTTTCTCTTGACTTCCTTCACTTAGCCTGGGCCCCTTCAGTTCATCCCTATTATTGCAAAGTGTAAGGTTGTGTTTTTTCTTAGGTAAGCCCTTTGTGCACATATGGCACAGCATCTCTACAGCCCTTGGGTCGTTTCTGCATCTTGACTATCATAAACAGTGCTACAGTGATCATCAGAATGCGTATAGCTTCTACTTAAGTGTTTTGGGTTTTTTTGGATATCTAATTGTGGAATAAAAATGAAACAAATGTTAGGACCATTTTTAATATTTTGAGAGGTCTCCATCCCATTTTTCAGAGTCAGGCCCAGTTTTCATCCCCACCCACAGTATCTGATGATTCCTGTTTCTCCACCTTCTGCTGCCAACAATTGTTATTTCTGGCCTTTTTAATATGGGCCTTACTAAGCAGGCCCAGGGGTGTATTCTTGATTTGCATGGATTTGCTTTGATTTGCATTTCCCTGATTCTACAGGACAATGAGCATTTGTGTGTGTGTGTGTGTGTGTGTGTGTGTGTGTGTGCGTGTGCTTGTTGGCCATCTCTATGTGTGAAGTGTCTGCTCAGCTCTTGCATTTACTTTTTTTTTTGAGTGAGCTGTTTGCATTATGTGTGCATATGCACAAAAAATTCTCTTCCTAGGGGAATGATTTTTTCCTGTGTATATGCACACATAATCTACATGGCTGCAAGCTCTCATAGAATCAGGGATGGGCAACCTCCCTCCATCCCCTTCTCCTTCCTGGAATTTGGCAGTCATGCCCACAAGCTGCCTCTGGCACCATATAAGCTCATTAACTGGCCATGATCCAGAGACTCACAAATAAATCTCGGAAGAGATCAACAAGCTGCAGAGATGTCTCCTGCCCCCCAAATCATCACCCAGTTAAAAATTTAACTCCAGCTGTATCACCTTATTTAAAAATCTTAGAAATTATGGAACATCTACTCTATACCACTGATGTACCAGGAGTAGCACACCACATTGGATGGGATGTAAAGTAGAAGGCAACCAGTTTTGATAAAAAAAAATGTAGCACACATATCTGTAACAACATAGTAGTACTCTCTTATACAAGGGCTTAATGGCTCCAGGGTGAGATACTGTAGGATAACATTGTTTTGTCCTTCCTGCATAGCCTCAGGTAGTTTAGTAACATCTTTCTTTGTGCTCCACTGACTTGTAAACACTGTTTTTCTCTTCTTCTTAAATCCTTTGTATAGTTTATTCAGAGCAATGTCCTTTTTGTATGGGCACAGGAAGACAGTAGTAAATGCTATGCTTTTGTTATGTCGGAGTCATTCGACTCTAAATGATATTTTTCCTCCTGGAATTTATAACTTAAGAGCTTGGTCATGGACAGATGCTGTTATGATCCAAAAAGTAACAACTAGATTTGGACCCTACTAGGGTTGGGAATGATTAATCTGGTAGTCTGAGTCTGTGACAAGATGTTCCCAGGAGAGCTGCCCTATAAGCTTCAATGTATCTCTTGCTGTGTCCATACAAATATAACTAAAGGAGAAAAACACCTTAAGAGGTATTTTGCCCGCAGGCCACCAGGAAGGGCTTCTTTATGTTGTTTTTTGCTTCCAGACTGAGTGGAGCATGGGCCGGGAGGGCAAGGTGGAGAGAGAAGCAGTGGGGATCAGAATGGAGAGAGGGGAGGAAGAGCTCAGGCTGCGAGACACAACGCAGAGAGATGAGTGGGATTTGAGGAAAGAGGGGCAAGAAAGGAAGAATGCAGGAGACTGGAGAGACGAGAGAGTGAATAAACGGTAACTAATCAGCAACCAGCTTGATCCTCGTTTTTCCTTTGCCTGTCCATTGCCTACAGCCTTACCGATCCTGTTCATACACAAGCAGGTCGAGAGCACCGAACGCAGGCAGTGAGAGAGAGCCTCCCAGAGAGCCCGAGAACACACATCCTTCCACGAGTTTTACAAGATACAACAATCTTCACATACTATCTTCGTAGGAAAACTTTTTTGATCATTTTTAGCTAATTATTCATAATAAGCGATATAAGATAAATTATTTAGGGCCCGCTATTGGGGAAGACTCAGGTGGTGGTTGGGAAAACTCAAAATCATGGTGGTGAGAAGGTATAATAGTGCTGGGATTGGTATTGGAATATTGAATGTAATAAATTGTGAACAACTTTATTAAAATAAAATAAATTTTTTTTTGCATGGTTGCAGTTAAAAAGTTTGTTCTTACAGCCAGTAACAAGGTTTTTGTCTTTGGGGTGGGGAAGAGTGTGGGGGGAGAGGGCCTCCCTAGCAGAACTGGTCAGACCCTGCAGTACCAGGGATATTAGGCCACTCTGGTGGTACAGAGGACCTCCGGGGCCACACCTGGCAGTGCTCAGGGGATTCCAGGCCTACATCTGGCGGCACCTGCCCACAGTGGCATTCTTATTTCAGTGACACACACTTGAAATCTCCAAATCTGGGGACAGATAGCTATTCAATATTGACTTTCAAGGAAATTGTGGCAATTTTATAAAGGCCCTCCCGTTGATCATCGATTTGCTCGAGCGGGCCCAGTAACATCTCCATTGGAGACTTTGTTGTTACTGTGTCTGGCATATCGAATACGTCACGGGGAGCTTGCCAGGCTCTGCCGTGCGGGCGAGATACTCTCGGTAGCTTGCCGGGCTCTCCGAGAGGGGCAGAGGAATCGAACTCGGGTCGGCCATGTTGGCTGCGTGCAAGGCAAATGCCCTACCGGCAATTTTATATTCTCTCATATTTAGTTTTTAAGTATTTTCTGTGTTAAAAGCATACTAATTTTTTTTTTTTTTTGCTTTTTGGGTCACACCCAGCGATGCTCAGGGGTTCCTCCTGGCTCTGCACTCAGGAATTATTCCTGGCAGTGCTCGGGGGACCAGATGGGATGCTAGGGATTGAATCCTGGTCAGCTGCATGCAAGAAAAACACCCTACCTGCTGTGCTATGGCTCCAGCCTCGGCATACTAAATTTCTGAAAAGGGGAAAAGATGAATAAAAACTAGTACAGTAAAACAGTTTTGGCAGATAAAGTTTTCATTTTTGATACTGCTTTTATTCTATTCATCTGCCTCCTTTTGTACTACCAACATCACTACTTCCCCCTTCTTATATTCTTGAATGTCCATAAAGTAAAAAATTATGGATAACATCTGTCCTATTTATTCTTGTCCTGTCCAGGTTATTTGAATCACGTCTTTTAAACACAAAATTTCAAAGTCCCAGTTTACGGTTCTTGAAAATGTTTTGTAATATAGAATTAATCTCAGATCAGCTTATCATGAATGTTTGTATGTGTATTGCTAAAAACCAAGCACATAGTAAATCCAAAGGCAAAGAATCCCTCTTGGTATTGAAATTATTGTTTGGACCACAGAAGTAGGGCCCAAATATGGCTGTTAACTGACACAGACACTGATTTAGATGAATAATTATTACATTTTCCTCTCTGGCCTCCAGAGCTTGTAGTATTTAAGAAAAGTTTTAATTGTTCCAGAGGGGATCATGTTAAATTATTTGCAAGTGAATCTTGCAATCACCAATTTTACAATATTATAGATCCTTCTTTCCTTGATACTTTTGCGTGGGTAAACATTTGTACATGTGTACACTCAGCAGATTCCAACTTAAAAATTCCCTCCTGGTTCTTTCATCATCATCATGTCATTAGAATAGCATGATTTATAATATTTCTGCCTTCTGTTTTACTTGTACACTCTGCACTAAGACTGTGGGCATATGCCTACTAGCATAGTTTACATGTGGGACATTTTTGTGTGAAAACGAAGTGGGCTATTGTGCCTTCAATAGAACCACCATTTCAACAAGTTGTCTCTGGCACAGCAATTTGTTAACCTACATTCAAGTGTGAGCCACAGGTAGTATGTGCCAGTGTCGAAGCATTAAGATTATTTTTGCAGGGCTGGGAGATGCTAGAGCTGTTAGGGTGCATGCCTAGCATGTACTTGGCCTGGGTTTGGATCCTGGTACCACATGGTCCCCGCTCAATGCCACATTTTGACCTGGAAGTCCCTGAACACTGCCAGCTGTGGCCCTAGACGGTCCCTTGTTCTGCCAGAGGAGCCTGGTGTCCCTGGCACTATAGGGCCTGACCCTCTCCCCCCACCCCCCACCCCTCACCCCCCACACCAAAGACAAAGACCTTATTATGTGAAGTAAAGACAAACATTTTGACTACAGCCATGTAGAATATGTGTGCATATATGCAGAAAAAAATCATGTTGGTCATTCCCATAGGAAGGGCTTTTTCTGTGTATATACGCACATATTCTATGTGGTCTACTGCTTCCTTCTCAGAAGAAAATTACTCAGTATCCTTCCCTGCTGCCACACTTCCCCTTGAAATCTGTCTTTAAGTGACCAAGCAGAAAGCACCCCCCAATTGTACCCTGTCCATTATCCTGGTGCTCTCAGGAGGTAGTATTTTTAAATTTGGGATCTATAGATAGGCACCAACTAAAAAGATTTCAGGCATGTTGAATTGAATATTGTGTAAACTCACACAAAGAGGGGGCACGGCACCCCACACAGCGGCGGTGGCTCTATCTCTCCCGCCGCCCGCGTTCGGTAGTCTCACCCTTCTCCCACCCCGGAGAGGTCGATGGCGATGGTCAGGTGGAGGAAGGAATGAGGGCCAGGCTGGTAGGTATTAGTCGTAGTTTATTCTGATTCTCTCCTCATCTGTCTCTGCTCCTGTCTCTCTCTGTCTCTCCTTGTCTCTCTGCTCTCCCATGCCCAATCTACAATCTCATTATATCTCTCTCCAAGAGGAATTGGGGAAAACAATTACATAGGTGTGGTCACAATCAATAGGGGTAGAGATCAACAGGGGTAGAAATCTTAGCCTCAGGGAAGGCCGCTCCTAGGACAGATCCTTCCTCAGCAGGAGGACCCACCCTAGAGCATAATCCCATGGGCGTGCCTCTCCTCTCCTTGTCCGACAAGCATATAAGAATATAATATAAATCATTTTGTATGGATACAGTAAGAAATATCTTAAACTTATAGAATTGCTCTCCTAGGGCCATCTCGATCTCAGACTACGGTGGTCAGGCCAGATAGTCTTTCCCACCCCTAGCAGGATCCTAGTCTTGTCGTTACCTTTGGATCATGACAGCATTTGTCTATGATCAAACTCTTAACTTATAGTTAAGAATCGTGGCACTTTGGCCTGGCCCATTTCGCTGCCAGGGTAGCTCACCGCTTGCCCTGGGTCCATTCAGTCCCTCGTTGGGACCCTGCTTTTGGGGTGTTAGGAACTAAGGGCAACTGAGGCTTAAGTCGAGAAAGCAGATGCTCAGGAGTGAATAATATTCAAGGCCAATCAAATCCTAAGTTACAAAGCATAATGTTAACGGTCTTCCTGTATCTATACAAAAAGGATATTACTTTAAGGTAAACTATTCATAAGGCATAAGGAGAGGAGAAAGGCAATATTTCACTCATATATATAAAATCATAGATTTCTGGGAAACTGATCTTACAAATTAACAAAGTCTGATTAAGGGGAAAGCTGATTAACTGGGTGGGAAGGAGAGCATAGGGAAGATTGTTTACATGTTTACATGTAAACACAATGGAAGTGGAAGTGCTTCAGGAGCACTGTGATGGGTGTAACCAGATTGATGGGTGTAACCAGATAAACCTACGCTTCTTGAAGGACAAAGTAATGTTACCCAACAAATATCTGTAAAAACAAAAATACATCAAAGTTAAGGCCAAGGCACCAAATAATTAGTATCGGTTTATAATAAGCTAAAAAACTACAAACCAAGAAATGATAAATAAAAAAAAGCTCTCCCGTTGTTCATCGATTTGCTCGAGCGGGTCCAGTAACGTATCCACTGGAGATTTTGTTGTTACTGTGTTTGGCATATCGAATCACGGGTGGCTTGCCAGGCTCTGCCCTGCGGGCGAGATACTCTTGGTAACTTGCTGGGCTCTCCGAGAGGGGCGGAGGAATCGAACTCGGGTCGGCCATGTTGGCTGCGTGCAATAGCACAGCGGTAGGGCGTTTGCCTTGCACGCAGCCAACATGGCCGACCCGAGTTCGATTCCTCCACCCCTCTCGGAGAGCCCAGCAAGTTACCAAGAGTATCTCGCCCGCAGGGCAGAGCCTGGCAAGCCACCCGTGATTCGATATGCCAAACACAGTAACAACAAAATCTCCAGTGGATACGTTACTGGGCCCGCTCGAGCAAATCGATGATCAACGGGAGGGCCTTTACCTCGAGCAAAGAAATGATATGTAAGGAAAATAATCAGCTGGTATTTTATAGAAGAGGAAACCCAGACCTCAGTAGTAAAATGAAAAGATGCACAAATGCAGTGACTGCTCAATAGAGATTGAGAAGACTGATGGTGGGAGGTGAGGATTGGGAGATCAATTTGTCCTGCCCTGCATGGCCTCCTGAGCACTGCAAGGTACAGCCTTGCTGGCTATCAGAACCACTAGCCCTTCACTGTGAAAATTCCTCATAATAATAAAGACCTATTCAGACTGGAGAGATAGTACAGAGGGTAAAGTGCCTGCCTCGCACGCAGCTGACCTGTGTTTGAATCTCAGCATCCCATTTAGTCCCCCGAGCACCACCAGGAGTAATTACTAGAGCAGAGCCAGGAGTAAGCCCTGAATATCACTGGGTGTGCCCCCCTTCCCAACTTCCCCATAAGAAGACCGATTATACAAGTGATGACAAGGCTCAAAGAAAAACTAGAACCTATATACCACTGGCAGAAGTATGAATTTGTAAAGCTATGTTTTAGCTCATTTATCATTGTTGAAGTAACTTCAAAATGAATATGACTTCTGATAATAGTTATTCTAGTTATAGATGAAACTCCTGCCCATGGGTGGAAGGAGCTGTGTGTATGCATAAGAATGTTTATGGCATTGTTTAGAACAGAAGAAGAGGAAACAGCTACATTTTCATCATCGGGAGAAGGTGCAGAAGTGCAGTCTTCTGCCCCCGCACCTGGGTGTTCCTTCCCGAGGCCCCTTGGAGGCGAGCGGGTTGAGCTTTCCTCCCCGCCCCGACCAGGGCTCCGGCAGCCGAAGACCTCCAGGACCAGCCACCACCATGCTGAGACCACTCTCCGCACACATGAAGGTACTGGCAGAGGGACAAAGCCACGCGGGTTCCGGGGCCGAGACCTCCAAGCCTACTCGGATTGGAGTCGAGCATCTTCCACCCAGATCCTCCAAATTCCAGTAGGCGGGGGTCACACCCACCACCTGGCCCCCTGGCGCCGTGTAATCCCATCAGTGGCCAAGACTCAGAGACTATAAAATCCAGATCCCGGACATCTTATCAGAACTTTTTTTTATGACATCTTATTGTCTCATTCCTACTTTGGACAAACTTGCAGGCTATCGAATGTAGCCTGCCCACAGGGCAGAGTCTGGCAAACTCCCCGTGGCGTACCAAATATGCCAAATACCAGTAACAATGATGGGTCTCATTCTCCTAAAGAGCCTTGAATATAATCTCAGGGCTAGGATGAAAGAGACGTTACTGGGGCCTGCTCGAGGCAATCGACGAATAACAGGATGATGAAATGAAAATGAAAAAATGGAGAAGGTGTATCTTATGACATCTCCACCATAATAGCCTTTCTGTTTGACTACTATTGCCACACTCAGTAGTGCTCAGGGTCTTACTCCTCTTGACTCCTTGCTCAGTGTGTAGGGGACCATATGTGTTATGGAGATCTAACCTGGGTCACCATGGAAAGCAAACATTTGAACCCCTGTACTAACTTTTATGATCCTACAGAAGAATTTGGCTGGAGCGATAGCACAGCAGGTAGGGCACATTGCCTTGCATGTGGCTGACCCAGCCAACCAAAGTTCGATTCCTCTGCCCCCCTCAGAGAGCCTGGCAAGCTACTGAGAGAATCTTTCCCGCATGGAAAAGCCTGGCAAGCTACCCATGACGTATTTGATATGCCAAACTCAGTAACAACAAGTCTCACAATGTTACTGGGCCCGCTTGAGCAAATCGATGAACAACGGGAGGACAGTGCTACAGTGCTACAGAAAAATGCTTAATCATAGTTCTTATGAATGAAGTGGAACAAAATTGATCTATTATCACAAAATAATAGAGTTGTGAACAAAGTGATTTGCAACAACAACAACAAAATGCTATGGCATGTCACTTGTCACTGAATTATTGTTGGATAATTGAAAAGCTAATTATAAATTAGAAAGACTATAAAGACTAAAGACACGTTTGTAGATGCAGACATATAGTAAAAATGAGCACTGATTACTAATGTTCATTGAAAGTATATTATGAGAAACAAGGACACAGAATGAGATTAGGGGATATTTTAGAGGAATATCAGTTATAGGTATTATTTTACATCTAAAACAAATAGAACATGTCACTCAAGTAATGGATAGTCGGGTTATATTATGTTGTGTTCTTTCAGAATAATCCAAGTCTATCACAATAAAATGAAAGGCATATGAAGTCTTTGTAATGACTTAAGTATGTATGTAATGACTTAGCTCTATGTAACAGAGTTAACAGTATAGCAATAATAAGTAATATGACAGTATTTTCTTAGTGATGACTATTGTAGAAGAGGACCTCCCCACGCACACCCCCAGGCCCCCCATCAAATAAGATTCCCCTCCAGATCTCCTGGATTTGCTTCTAGACCTCAAACCCATCAACGGTCATTTGCAGAATGTAGATGGTGGACAGCACGCTTGGAGACAGACAAAGCTCACACCCACACTTTGGTTTCCATTAAGCTGAGACTTTATTCTAAGACAAGCTTGTCAATCACAGAGCCCAGGTTACCCGGCGCCCTTGGACTTGTGGCCGGTGTTCGGTCTGGTCACTCGAATGTCTGTGGACGATACTACGCGGGATCTTCTGTTCTGGTATTGCATCAGATGTGCTTGTCTCCATGCCTTTCACTTCTTTCGGTATGTGTCCAGAGCATACATGGATGGTGTTCAGGAAGAAAGAGCCACTGGAGAACACCAGGAGAGAGAGGATTCCTGGGGAAAGAGAAGCCGGAGGAGACAGTGAAGGAGTCTGAAAGAGAACTGCAGACCTTTCCCTCCGCAGTGGTGGGGAGTCTTTGACCGGAAACCCTGGGTGTCCCCTGGACCTGCCTGAGTCCACCCAGGAGGGGAGTGTTGTAGTGGAAGGAACTGGAAATACATGCAGAATAACTCAAATGCTGGTAGGTCCACAGAGATTTTGCAAGAGGGCATGCCCCTGAGCTCAGAAGTGCAACCCCACATGGAAGCTTCAACTGGTAGGAGTGGATGGGTGGCCGTTCAGCCAGGACACCCCACCCTGTTCTTAGGGGCCACATGTAGTGGTTCTCAGGGCTTCCTCCTGGAAGTGTTTGGGCAATCTTGCAGTGCAGGACCTCTTGCATGGAACACCTGAGCTCAGTGCACTGGGTTATCTTTCTGGCCCTGAGTTTGGGCTTTTGTGGTGGAGAGGCCCGGAAGACTGGAGGGGGTAGCCAGGAGCTGCTCGCTGGGACAAGCACGTCATCTACAGCCCTGTCTCCCACTGCTACTGCAGGGCCTGTCTTGAAGACCTTGGCCCCGTGACCGTGAGCTCTTTAGCACACAGACTCAGCCCTGTTCTCGTCCTTTCACACTCTGCACTCTTGGGAGGAGTCACCATGGAGACTCACCTGAGGTGATGAGGATGAACACATTCACGTAGTTGATGAAAGTTATCCAGGTCAACTTGTAATTAGAGAACCTGTGGTGGCCTTGCTTTATATTGTAGTGGTACGCCAGGAGTGTAATGAGCAAGAACATACCTGAAGTCCAGAAAGAAAGAGAGAACAGGACCTGCTGATGAGGTTTGGCTCATTGATGCCTGTCCTGCCCAGGATCTTCCCAGGGTCTCCACCCGGTACCATGGTCCCTTGTCCTCACTCAGTTCAGTCTCAGATCAGCAGAGCTGATAACGCTCCATGTCTGAAGCCAAGGCCGAGGAAAGCTGAGTTGGCCAGCAACTGTGGCCTAGACCTCCAAGCCAAGTAAGTAGACAGTCTTTTTTGGGGGGCCAGGCAGTTACCTGTGAGGAAACTGAGGACAATAGAGGTGAAGCAGGAATGCTCATTGCGCGGAATCATATAAGTGAATCCCAAGCCCAGGAAAAAGTTGTAGAAGAAGGCGAGGCTGAGAATGATTCCCATCATGATCCTGATGTTTTCTGTGTTATCTGGTGGGAAGCAGAGGCCAGGGTAAGGAGAGACAGCTTGCTTTTTGGGGGCTCATTTCCATCTGGAGACAAGTGTCTGGGTGAAATTGGGGAAGGATGGGAGATTGGATTAAGTAATTAAGGACCCAGGGGCCCTAAATGAGTGGGAAAAAAAGAATCAGAAAACACCGTTCTCCAATTTAGTGTCCTGAAACTCTCCTTTCCTTAAATTCTTATCTCAGAATTAATTACTTAAAAAATTCTTCAATTTAGGGGCCAAAGATCTAGCTTAGTGGGAGCATGTCTGCCTTGTACTCGTGAAGCCCAGGATTTATTGTTGTTGTTTTAGGGTCACACCTGGTGATGCTCAGGGTTGACTCCTGACTCTGCAAGCAGGGATCACTCCTGGCGGACTCAAAGGATCATAGGGGGTGCGAGGGATCGAGCTTGGGTTGGCTGCATGCAAGACTTTAAATGGCCTATCTGCTGTAGTATCTCTCCAGCCCCCAAAGGCTCCAGACATTATCCTTAGCACTACAGAACTAGAAAAACCCTCCACTTCCGCTGTCTTCCTGCAGTTGGTGGTGTGGCCCATTTCCCCTTCTGTAAGTGACCTTTCTCTGACCCCCTTACCCCCAGGTCTGCCGTAGCCAAGGCTTTCTGAGTGCTCAGCTTTGAGTCTGTGACCTTCTAAGTTTTTCCCTAAAATAAGTACACAGAGAGAATTTGGACTCTGCCGGGACAGGGGTGAGGGTGGGGGTGGTGGTGGGGTGGAGTGGGAGCCTTGGGAGAAGACCTGCCTGAAAATTCCCAGGTCAGCAGGAGAGAGGAGAGGCTCTTCCCGGCCCCCCTCCCCCCCCAACCATCTCTTTTCATCTCAGGTGTCTGACCTCCTTGCCACAGATCATCCTTGCTGCTTTTCCAGGGACTGTGACTTATCGGCTTATTTTTTGTATTCGGCATATTTTCTGTATTCAGGTGAACCCAGTCTTCCACGACAATTCCTGCTGTCAGAAAGATTAAGACCCAGGAAGAGAAAAACAAGATGACAGCGCAGAAGTTTCTGTATCGGTTTTGATTTTCCATCACAGAGGAGGGCCGACCTGCTGAGCACACCCTGAGACTCTCTCTTTCCCCCTCTGAGTAGGTGAGTCAGTCCCTTCTCCGACGGACTCGGTGGCAGTGGCCAAATCTGAAGTCACCCTAAGAACTGAGATCAGGCCTGCTTGCCACAGCTCAACTCAGAGGCCAACCTGTTTGCAGGGCTGCCAACGGTCATGGAATCCATGACCTTTGACCCCAGGAGCTAGTGGGGGCACTTCCATGTCCCGGAAGTCTTTAATGCTAGGTGGGGATCAGAGAAGAGCAGGAGTCAAGCTCATGGACGTGAGCAGTCAGCAACTAGAGTGGCAGAATGGGATGATCACACAGAATTTGGGGTGTGGGGAGAAAATTGGGTACTCAGTGGGAGATCCTAACAAAGATCAGGCGGGCAGCATCTAAGGAGGAGCCTTGGAACCCAGAAAAATGGTCTGCTCCACCCAACCAACTCAGGCCGCAGGCACCATTATTTCTTCCAGAATCACCTTTGTAAATTGGCTTGAGGTATATAGTCACTTGAAAATCTTTTTAGTGTATTTTTCTGCTTAGGCTTTACCTCCACTATTTTCCTTTTTTTTTTTCTTTTTGGGTCACACCTGGTGATGCTCAGGAGTTACTCCTGACTCTGCACTCAGGACTTACTCCTGGAAGTGCTCAGAGGACCATATGGGATGCTGGGAATTGAACCCGGGTCGACCGTGTGCAAGGCAAACGCCCTACCAGCTGTGCACTATTTTCCTTTTTACATTACATTTT
Organism: Sorex fumeus; assembly: GCF_029834395.1. Taxonomy (NCBI): domain Eukaryota; kingdom Metazoa; phylum Chordata; class Mammalia; order Eulipotyphla; family Soricidae; genus Sorex; species Sorex fumeus. Next base: position 16,010,874 of record NW_026606085.1, on the reverse strand, counting down.
TTATTGCATGTATTCTGTGGAATTTCTTAGGGTAATTAAATATTTTTAATATGCTAATATTTAAGGCTATATATCTTTCTCTAGTCACTGAGTTAACTTTATTAGATCTCTAGTCACTGAGTTAACAATATCATACATACACATCAAAAATACATTTTTATTTATTTATCTATTTTTGCTTTTTGGGTCACACCTGGCAATGCACAGGGGTTACTTCAGGCCATTGCACTCAGGAATTACTCCTGGCGCTTGGGGGACCAAATGGGATGCTGGAACTTGAACCTGAGTCGGCCGTATGCAAGGCAAATGACCTACCCACTGTGCTGTTGTTCCAGCCCCCTACATTTTGTTTTTAGACCACAGCTGGACATGCTCCTGGCTCTGCTCTTAGGAATGGCTCCTGGTGGTGCTCAGGGATTGAACCAGGATCAATTGCATCCAAGGCAAATGCTGTACTGTCGCTCTGGCCCTATATATATATATATATATATATATATATATATATATATATAATTTTTATTCTATATTTTTGTGCAGATATATTTAATTTTAGGCCCTGTGATTTACAAAAATGTTATTGGTCAGAATTTCATATATAAGACATTCTAGCACCACACTCTCTACCAGTATCCATTTCTCTCCACCATTTTCCCAGTGACCTTCTCTATGTCCAGTACTCCCGGTGGGAACTTCTTACTGAAGACCAGTTCTCAGTTTCTGATGTCTTTGGGCATTTGTTATTCCTCAACTATATTTCTTTATAAAGTCACATTGATTCACTATTCCTCTCTCCTGCCAGGCTCTGATAACAAAAAACATTAGCTATTAAAAAAAGAGAAGCCAGGGATAGGACTCACTGATAGAGCTGCCACCGGATGGCCCGAATTCCGTGCCCGAGCCTGCATTACCCCCAGCATTGCTCTATGGTACCTCGGGCCAGTCATTGCCAGGCGTCACCCCAGGTGCTCCCGATTTTAAATGGTTCATTTAAAAAGAAAAAATGCTGATTTTAAAAAGTATTAAAACAGCTTTGTAATTTTTATTTTTTTAAAGAGCAGCTACTTTGATTTATTTATTTATTTGCTTTTTGGGTCACATCCAGCAATGCTCAGGGGCTACTCCTGGCTCTGCACTCAGGAAATACTCCTGGCTGTGCTTGAAGGACCATATAAGATGCCAGGGATTGAACCCGGGTTTGCCATGTGCAAGGCAAGTGCCCTACCCACTGTACTATTGCTCTGGCTTGGAACTTTATAATCTTGAGAAATTTAGTGAAGTGGACCAAGTTCAGTAAAAAAAAAAAATCAGTATCAACTCAGAGGAATTCAAAACCGAAGATTATAAAGATGAATGTTATAAGGAAAATTTTCCCAAACAATTCCTAACCCTAGTGAGTTCTGTAAAATGAATCATGCGGTAAATTTCCCAGACTATGGTCCCAGTTCTTTAGGAATAATCCTGATATCAAAGCTTACCAAGGCAGCATGAAAAGCAAACTTTAAAAGCTGACATCACTCACGAATGTAGGTGTGAAATTCTTAAACTTGCACCAAAGAAGCTCAACAATAGCACAGAGAATTTTATCCAAGAATATGAGAGTATTTGTATGAAATAATTTATTTATATAATTTGATCCAATTAGAACATATCAGTGATCTCAAGAAAATGAAGTAAAATACCCCCCAAACCATAAAGAATATTTAGTAATCTAATAATAAAGTGCTTTTGACAAAACAAAGAGAAAAGCTAAAATAAAAGGCAGATGCATACTGTCACCATTGTGTAATGTTTTTTATGGATATATGGCTAATTCCACATAGGTAAAATATGCACAAATTATTTTACTTTTTTTTTGAGGGACCACTCCTGGAAGTGCTCAGGGATTACTCCTGGCAAGCTAAAGGAAACTAATGGGGTGCTGGGGATTGAACCTTGTTGGTCACGTGCAAAGCAAATGCCCTACCCACTCCTGCCCCCATAAATTATTTTAAGCAAGTAAAGTAAAAGAAGTAAAACTAGATTATATTAATGATTTGACAAAACTTTCAATATATTCAAGTCATCACTTTTGTAACAAGTCAATATAGATATGAATATACATACCCCATATACTATGTGATGAAATATTACAAACCAATAGCAAAAAGATAAGTCACATTATAGAGTTTGGAAATCTTTTTAAGATTCAAAAATATTGACTCAAGAAAATTCCATACTACAGATCTAAACGGTGGAAACTAAATGAATTAACAAAAATTAGAATAAAATCTAAATGATATAGAATATTGGAATGGGAGATATCTTTCTAAAAGAAGAAATAACAATAGAAAAAGTTTTCAAATAAAAAAGTGGTCTTAACACACCCAAGAACACTAAAATTGTAACATATTAACATGTAGATATGCTTAAATGTATGACTGCCAATGGTCTATTTGCACATACAGATGCATTTATATGTATAAATGTGCTGCTATACATAGAAACTTTTGTTTTTAAATGATGACTTACAAATGATGACTCACATAAGAAAAATAAAGATAAAAAACCAACACACAGTGAATGTGAACTAAGAATAGGGCATGAGGATCACTATGAAAAGTCATAGAAGAATTTTTAAGAGAGGATTATCGTCAATAGTTAAAATACACTAAAATTAGATTTTTAGAAAATTTAACTGAAACAGGTTAAAATGAACATTGTTTGGAGGTTAGAGTGGTTATATTAGATACCTCATAATATCTCAGAATAATTTTTCAAATATCACTGTGCAATGATCATTCAGCAAATTTACACGCTTTTGAGGATTTTGTGCCAGATATAATTTTACTTAACTAAGTGCATAAAATATTGTCATAAGTACAAAAGCCTTTCAAGTCCTTAACAAGAATGATTGAGGTGCTGTTTGGAAGCAGTTCACTTGAATTCTCATGCCCAGCGCATCTTCCCACTAGTGTGTTTCTTGATTTAAAATCTTTGATCTGCATGGTAACTTAGGCTCTAAGTAGACTGAGGCATACAGGTAGGAAAATAGAACTTTGGAGGTAAATAGTGCTGTTTGAATTCCTGGGTGGTGGTATGGTACAGAGATGCTTCCAGCTAAAGGGAGAGCTGTTAATTTATCCTTTGGGGATGGTTCTTTTGCATTGCCCTTCTGTGTCTGGTCCTGGGCATGGTCCCTGCAGACATCCGGCTTGGAGAGCGTTTGCCTGTCCCAAACCGCTGTTTTCCTCTGGCTCTGTCAGTAATCCCTTTGCACTAAAACTAGCTCCTTTCCATTCCCCCACCCCTCTCAGGGGCTCCTTGAAGGATTTTCTGTTGTAAACATGTTGACCCGAATGTATATATCTTCAGACTGTTGTGGAGTCTTGAAGGGGACATTCCTGGTAAGTGAACCAAAAGCTGTTTCATGTATTTCTTAGGGTTTTTCTCATTTGCTTGGGTTGTTTGACCCTGAACTAACCTGCAGGATGCATGTGGTGCAGAGCTGGAACTGAACTGCGCTAGTCCTAGGTAGACTCTATGCCTGCCAGGTGTCACCTCCGGGTGACTCTGCTAGAGCCTAAGGTCTTTCTTTCTGGAGGGTCTTTGCACTTCCGTGATGAGGAATCAGAATAATTGTTAGATTATGGTTTTTATTTTTTTAATTTTTAAGTTTTTGGTTGTGGGGTCATACCCAGTGATGCTCAGGGTGACTCCTGGGTCTGCACTTAGAAATTAGTCCTAGCACTGTTTCGGGGACCCTATGAATGCTGGGTATCAAACTCATGTTGGCTTTCTCCAGGCAAACACTCTACCTGCTGTACTATTGTTCTGGCCTCTATGACTTTTTTTTTAAACATACACTTTCATTTCAATAGGGTAATTATATAATAAGTTTACATATATATAATACTAGTAACCTAGGAAATTTTCAGTTTTCCCCTAGCCCACTGAGCTATCTCCATTGTCCCCAACTTGCAAATTTTGAGTCATTATTTAGATGGAATGGTCAAGTGCTACAAGTGCTACAACCAAGCCGTGTGACTGTCTGATTCTCTCACACTCCGCTCCAAGCTGTAAGGTTGGAGCATATATTCTTAGGAGGTGTGGCATTGTGCCCATAAAATATTCATAACCTTGTAAATTAAAGCCTACATTACCCCAATAAAATGAATGAGTAACTGTTAGTTACCCAGAAAGGTTAAGAGAAAAAGATTTGTGGCTTTTCTAAGACAGGTGATAGGAAGTTAGAACTACTTAATCTGATGTTGTCTGGAGCTGAGGTCACTATTTGCCTTCAGAGCGCTTTTCCAGTATGTTCTCTTGCCATCATTTCTGTTTCAAGCAGGACGTGGTGACCCTACCAAGGTTTCACTTCCTGTTCATTGTCTCCACATATATTTCTTAAACCTGTTCTTCCCATCCTACTCTATTTCTAATGGTTAAGATATGTTTTGCCCTTCAAGATGCAGCAGGCATTAATCTAACATTATTGCTCTCTGGTGCTCTTCTAGGCTTTAGGCTGATGTCACTCTCTCTACAATTTAATTTTCTGTCGGGTCATACCCAGCGATACTCAGGGGTTACTCCTGGCTCTGAGCTCAGGAATTTCTCCTGGTGGTGCTTGGGGGACCTTATGGGATGCCGGGGATTGAACCCAGGTCGGCTGTGTGTAAGGCAAATGCCCTAACTACTGTACTATTGCTTCAGCCCCAACAATTGAATTTTATGCCTAAACCAACCCTCCAAGATGTTTTGATTTTCATTTTGTGATGAAAAAAACCCAAAGAAGGCATAATTTGCTCACACGATACAGATTGGGTTCAGAACAACTAAGCTATTCATATCACATGTTAACTTTGCATGGGTGTCAAAGCCATGGTGTGTAGATCTTTGGGCCCACCCATGCTAGGTTGAGTCAATGCCCTTTTCTATAGTGTTAGCACCAGTTACAGTTGTTGAGCACCTCCCGCAGTTCTTGAGCCTACCAAGAGAATCCTGAGAGAAAGGACAAGCCAGGCTTTGAGGTCTCATATCTCCTTGGTCTTCTAAGCAGGACCCCACCCCCACCCCAATCCCCAATAGCTCTCTATCTCTTTTAGAGACCTCTATCTCATTTAAGTTTATTCTTCATTTACAAAGCAGTTTTTTTTTCTTTTTTTTTCTTTTTGGGTCACACCCGGCAATGCACAGGGGTTACTCCTGGCTCATGCACTCAGGAATCACTCCTGGCGGTGCTCAGGGGACCATATGGGATGCTGAGAATTGAACCCAGGTCAGCTGCGTGCAAGGCAAACTCCCTACCCACTGTGCTATCGCTCCAGCCCCTACAAAGCAATTCTTGCCTCATCTTTTCACCTAAAATAATGTGCCAGCAAGCAGAGCTCTTCCATGACATTATTTTTCTTTCTTTTCTTTACTTTTTTTGGGGGGGGGGGGAGGGTCACATCCAGCGATGCTCAGGGGTCACTCCTGAATCTGCACTCAGGAATCACTCCTGGCAGTGCTCAGGGGACCATATAGGATGCTTGGGCATCTAACCCAGGTTGGCTGTGTGCAGAGCAAATGCCCTACCCGCTGTGCTATCGCTCCGGCCCTGACATTATTTTTCTAAGTGCTCTCCCTGGTAGCCCTGGTAGCTTAGTTGTTCTGACCCCAATTCAGCTCTGAATGGCATTGGTGCTGTCCTGAGTTCTGAGCTCCCTAGGAGCCACTCACCACCTTCTCTCTTGGTGAACGAGGTAGGAGCGACTTGGCCTGACATGGAGGGAAGGAGATATAGATGGTTTCCGAGAGGCTTGTGGAGCCATGACGAGTGTGTCCACTTCCCCAGCAGGTTCTCACCAGGCAGATGAACCCGGTGAATTCTTCACAGGTCACTGGCTTTGTCCTTCTTGGGCTGTCTCAAGTATGGGAGCTTCGGCTGCTCTTCTTTGTTCTCTTCTCCGTTGTCTACCTTATGACGGTCACGGGAAATCTCCTCATCGTGGCCATTGTCGCATCCGAGCCGCGCCTGCACACCACTATGTACTTCCTTTTGGGCAATCTCTCCTTCCTGGACTTCTGCTACTCCACCATCACAGCGCCTCGGATGCTGGCGGACTTGCTCTCGGGCAGCCCCGTCATTTCCTTCGGGGGCTGTCTCACCCAGCTCTTCTTCTTCCACTTCATCGGTGGCATCAAGATCTTCCTGCTGACCGTTATGGCATACGACCGCTACGTGGCCATCTCCCAGCCCCTGCGCTACATGCTTATCATGAACCGGACGGTGTGTGGGCTCCTCATGGCAGCCTCCTGGGTCGGGGGGTTCGTCCACTCCATCGTGCAGATCGGACTCACGGTCCACTTGCCCTTCTGTGGGCCAGACAAGCTGGACAACTTCTACTGCGATGTGCCCCAGCTGATCAAGTTGGCCTGCACGGACACCTTTGCCCTGGAGCTGCTGATGGTGTCCAACAACGGCCTGGTGACGCTCATGTGCTTCCTGGTGCTGCTGGGCTCCTACACGGCCCTGCTGCTCATGCTCCGCAGCCACTCGTGGGAGGCCCGCAGCAAGGCCCTCTCCACCTGCGCCTCCCACCTGGCCGTGGTCACCATCATCTTTGTGCCTTGCATCTACATCTATGCACGGCCCTTTCGAACTTTCCCTATGGACAAGGCTGTGTCTGTGCTCTACACGATGGTCACGCCCATGCTGAATCCGGCCATCTACACCCTGCGGAACAAGGACGTGATCATGGCCATGAAGAGGCTGTGGAGGAGGCAGAAGGATGTGCTCACAGCCCTGGAGCACTGAGCAGCGGCCGCCGCGGGCACAGGCAGCATTGCGAGAACCAACCGGAGAGGTGCTGCCGGATGCCTACCTCCGTCAGGAGGCCTGAGCACTGCAGGCCTGAGCCGCTGCTCTCCTGTTCCCGACCTCTGTGAAGTTCTGGTGTCCTGAACTTTATGCCAAGCTAGAAAAGGAAATGAGCTTGAACTTGAACTTCACCGAAGTACTGGTGAGGCACGTGGTCCTGTTATATAGAAGCATGAGTCAGACTCAAAGAGGCAAGAGGCTTAGGGGAGGAGAAAAGGGGAACTAGGAGATGGGGTTAGAGCAAACCCGAGATGTTTAGAATGACTTCTGCGGCAGGAAGAGGGTTTCAGAATCAGAGTATAAAGACGAGTCTTCTTGTCTTTCCTCATGCCCTGAACTTGTCCCGGGACCACATGTTGATGTAAAGTGAGATGAGCAGATGCAGCAAAGCCTCTTTATTTTTCCATAACCCATAAGATTTTTCTTCACAAGTATTAACCTGCTGAATAGTAGGAAGGATAGTTAAAGTTTAGGGGTGCCTAAGTATGCTTTTTTTCCTTGTGTATAAATAAGTCTCTCTTATTTATTTATTTATTTAGCTTTTTGGGTCACAGCCAGCGATGCTCAGGGGTTACTCCTGGCTTTGCACTCAGAAATTATTCCTGGCGGTGCTTGGGAGACCATATGGGATGCTGGGAATCGAATCCGGGTTGGCCGCAAGGTTGGCCACTGTGCTATTGCTCCACCCCTAAGTCTCTTTTTTGGAGATGAGGTCACACCTGACAGTGCTCAGGGGCCACTAATGGCTCTGTACTTAAGGAATCATTCCTGGTGGTGCTCAGGGAACCATATGGGATGCCGGGAATCAAACCTGGGTCGTATGCATACAAGGTAAATGCCCTCGCTGCTGTACTATTGCACTGGTCCCTTCAAACAGTTTCTTTAAGTGGGTAAACAGTCATTGTTTTCAGACAATAGTGCGCCCCTCAGAGGTCTGAGGTCTCCTCTACAGGGGGTTGCAGCATGGAGAAGCAGTGACTGGGGGCTCCGGGTCACTGCTCACTGCCTCATGGTTGGCTTCAGCCATGTTCTTCCCAGGTGACTGGGCATGTGAGTGAGTCTGCCCCTGGGTGTCTCTGAGGACCTGGCCTCTTGGTTCGTGGTCTGGTCTCTCTGGCCAGGACTGAGCAGTGCCCTGGTGTGTGGTCTGGGGTGTAGACCACCCTGTGCCATCCCTTGCACATTCTCCCTGACCAGCTTCTTCACCTCACAGAGTTTCATCATGTCAGCTCCGGCACTGTCTGCCCCTCCTGAGAGCAGATGCTCTTGGGTTCAGTGAGGAGCTAGAAGGTCGCCTCAGCCCACCCTTCGCCTCACTGCCCTGTCCTCTTGGGCGTCACTATGGCCACAGACCAGGTGGTTCTGGGACACCCCAGAGGGCACCTTGTTCATGAGGCCCCCTGTCTGTGCAGGTCCCTCTGTCTCCCTGCTCTCAGGGGTGTCATGGGCCTCTGCCATGGATTTCTGCTTGTGATTTCTTCCCCCTCCCTCTCTGACAAAAATGTCCCCCAGGTGACACTCTGTGTTCAGGCCTAGACTCAGGTGTGCAAAAGGGATAGAGGGGGAAGCTAGAAATTTCTTTTCTCTTGTCTACCAGATTTCATGACGGTGACGCGCAAGAGGTCAGAAGACTCAAAATACAAAATTCCTGTCTTATTTATATGTGTGTTTATAAGCCTTGCAGTGAAGCCTTTGGGATATAAAGCTTAATCAATGCATGTTTTAAGGAGAACATTTAATGATTTGTTGTGTTTTTTTTTTTCCTTTTTTGGGTTATATCAGGCTCAGGGTTTACTACTGGCTCTGCACTCAGGAATTACTCCTGACAGTGACCAGGGAAACATATGGGATGCTGGGGATTGAGCCTGGGTTGGCTACATGCAAGGCAAACACCCTATCTGTGTACTATGGCTCTGCCCATGATTTATTGTTTGCAGCTAAATTTCATCTGTGTGACCGAATGGCTCTTGTGAGCTGTGAAGCCAGTGTGTGTGTGAGCAGAAGAGCAGAAGGTCTTGCAAGAGAAGAAAGGTGTCCCAGGAGAAAGTGACTTCTGCAGGTCTGAACCAGGACTTGAATCACTCCTGTAGGCGTTGGAATTCAAGGAGGTTGAGACATCCAGAGAGATTGAGACTGGTAGAAAAGGTGAGTTGTTCAGGTAGCCTGCCTGGCTGCGGTCCTTTGAGAAGGAGGAGGGCTGTGGTCAAGGGCCACCTGGTGGACAGCAAAATAGGGAATGCAGTGAGCAAATTATTTTCACCTTCTTCATATTGTTCCTCAAGAATCCTTACTTCTCCAGTGCTCACTGAGAGGCACTTAGGTGATCCAGTGGGAACTGGTGTCAGCTGGAAATTAGAACTCGTGATTGACCTGAAAGTGCTAAACCTACTTCCAGGTCATTTATTCTATGTGAATTCAAAGTCAGTGATTTCAGGTTCTTCCCATTCTCAACTGGCTGGCCAGAAATGGGGTTACTCACCTTTCCTATGCCTGCCAGGATATCCCTGGCCTGCACTCAGGAATTACTCCTGACAGTGACCGGGGAAACATATAGGATGCTGGGGATTGAGCCCGGGTTGGCCACGTGCAAGACAAACACCCTACCTGTGTACTATGGCTCTGGCCCATGATTTATTATTTGCAGCTAAGTTTCATCTGTGTGACCAAATGGTTCTTGTGAGCTGCGAAGCCAGTGTGTGTGTGTGTGTGTGTGTGTGTGTGTGCGCGTGCAGAAGAGCAGAAGGTCTTGCAAGAGAAGAAAGGTGACAACTTGTACTCATTATTGGGTTAAGACTTGCAGTGGGGCCCCCGGATCTCCTGAGCACTGCTTTTGAGGCCCCCAATAAACCAAAACAAATACGAACAAAATATGATCTGATCATGCTCTTGCTTCATCCCCTGGAGATGCTGCTTTGTTGACTAAAAGGAAGAGTGAGCCACACAGTCTTGCATTGGTTAGCCCAGCCCCTCATTCTTCTTCTTCTTGCATCACCTGCTTACACTGGCGTTCTCATCCTGAAGTCTGTATACATTCCTTGCTGTCACTAGAATGTTCTTCTCCTTTTTCACTTTTACCTATCACCCCAGCTACAGTCAGTGCAACAGTCATTTTCTGAGAGTTGTATTTACTAATCTTTAATAAAAAAGAGGCCTTCTATACATTCAACTCTTCTTTCAAGAGTATTTATTCCAAATCCCAATTACATGACTTACACACTAAGATGGTGCTTTGATTCTCCATTGGCCATGTCAGCTACAGCAGTTCCTTAATGAGGCCTATGGTAGCTCATGCCAGTCAGTGCCAGTCAATCACAACTTCTTAGTCCATACCAAGCTGTGGTAGTTGACAATCCATCATAATCAATGCCACCCCTGGTGGTCAGTGTCAGTCAGTATCCACCCATTCCAGCTCACGCTAGTTGAGATAACCCGTGCCAGAATTGCCATTTTAGTTCACATATGCATATGTCTTTTGATGCCAGTTTGTGCCAGTCTGATAGATAATGCCAATCCATACAAATCCATACTAGCCTAGTGTCATCTTGTGTTGGTCCATGTGAACCTGTGCCATGGGGTGCCAACCAGCATCACTGCCAATTCGTACAAACAGTACCAGTCTGTGTCTATGTCAACAGGTACCAGCTGATGGCAAACTGTCAGTTGGTGCCAACTTGTGCCAGTGCTAACCTGTATTAGCCCACAGCAATTTATGCCACATTTCAGTCTGAGCCAGTATATACCAATCTATGAAAATCACTGCCATCATTTGCCAACTATTCTAGTTTATGCCAACCCTAGCCAGCCTGCCCGTCCATACCAACCCAAGCCAGCTTATGCAAACTTGTGCCAGTCTGCCATCCAGTACCAATTTATAGCAACCCATACCAATCCATGCTAGTTGGTGCCAACTCTGCAAGTTTATCCTAACATGTCAGTGTCAGCTTGTGCCAGTCAGTGCCAACCCATAACAACTTATGCTAGCCAGCGTCTGCTGACCTGGGTTAGTCAGTGAAAACATAAAGCAGGCAGTGCCAATCCATGCCAGGAAACTCCAGTGCATGCTAGTCCATGACAACACATACCAACCAGTGCCAGTGCATGCTGGGGGATGCCAGCCAGTGCCAGTCAGTTCCAGCCAGTGCCAATCAATGCCAGTTGCTACAACTCATGCAAGTTGATACCAACTCATGGGTCATGTCAGTCACTACCAACCCATGTTAGTGGGTTGTAGTGTCAACCTGTGCCAGCTGATGCCATTCCATCCAATAGGTGCTATCATATGCCATCTGATTCCAGTATTCAGCTTATCCTAATCAGTTTCAACATAAAGCAGCCTGTATCAACCTGTGTCAATCTTTGCTAAATTGTGTCAGCTTGTACCAACATGCCAAACCACACCAACATGTGTCAATGTTAGCATCTGCCATCTAGTGTCAGTTAACATGGGCACATGCCAGTCAGTTCCAACAAATGCCAATCAGTGCCAGTCTATACTATTCTAGTTCATATGAATTGATGGCATCTTGTTCCAGGCAATGCCAACCACTGTCAGTGCTCATTTATGCTATCCTATGCCACCTCATGCTAGAGCTAGCCCATACAAGTCCATGCAGGCAATGACAACCCATTCCAGTCATTGCCAGCAAATGCCAACCTGTGCTTGTCAATTCCAGATGTTGCCAGTCCATGACAATACATTTCAGCTTGTACCAGTCTGTGGTCATATGAGTCAATGCAGCACCAGTCTATGCCAATTAATGCCAAACTGCTGATCAATATAAGATAATGCCAGCTTGTGTGAGTCTGCATCATCTTGTGCCAGTCAGTACTAGACTACACCAGATCTTTGCTATCCCTTGCCACCCAGGTCAGTGCCCACCCGTGCAGTGCATGAAATCCCAAGCTACTCGGTTCCAACTCATGCCACCCAGTTCTGGCATGTGTCAGCATGTCCCAATTCCTGCCAAACTACCTGTCAGTGCCAGCCAACATGTGCCACTTAGTGCTAGTTCATTGCCAATCTGTGCCAGCCAGTTAAATCTATGCCAGCCTCCTCGTACCAAATTTGCCAGATGTTGTCTATCCATGCCTTGTGGGATTGGGAATATTTTCCATGACTGAACCAATGGCAATGACATTTGTGTCTTAAAGAGAATTACAGCCCGCATTTCTGTAAAGTCAGTATCTGATATTTATATTATTATATGAGTAATATAATATAATCACGATCACAATCATCCTGTTATTTGTTGATTTCCTCGAGCAGGCACCAGTAACCTCTCCTTCTTCCTAGCCCTGAGATTTTAAAAGAGCCATTTCAATGCTCTTTCAGGTTTAGGAGAATGAGAACCCATCATTGTTACTGGTATTTGGCATATTGAGTACCACACGGGAAGTTTGCCAGACTCTGCCGTGCGGGCAGGATACTTTTGGTAGCCTGCCAAGTTCTCCAAAGGAATAAATGAAATAATAAGATGTCATGCGACCGCAAATGCGGCCACGCGCTTCCAGGAGCTGGTTTTATAGTCTCTGTGTCTTGGCCATTGATGGGACCAACCTGGCACTGGTGGCAGCTGGTGGGTGTGATACCTACCTACTGGAAGATGGGGGGTCTGGTTGGAGAAGGCCCAGTCCCAATCCGAGTAGGCTTGGAGACTTCAGCCCCGGGACCCACTTTCCTGGGTTCCTCTGCCAGTTCTTTCATGCATGAGGCCCATCCGGACTGTGGAGAGTGGTCCCAGCATGGCCGTGGCTGGCTCCTGAAGTCCTCAGCTGCTGGGGCTCTGGTCGGGGCAGGGGCGGAGGGAGAAAAACTCAACGCTCCCCCCTCCAAGGGGCCCCGGTGAGGACAACCAGGCACAGGGGCAGGAGACTTATATAATTATATGAGTGCAGTATAACATATAATCTGTTATATATTTACATTAGAAAAACAGTAGCCAGAATTTAAGTGTCACATAATCCATCAAATTAAAAATACATCTAGTGAAAATACATGTGTGCCCCCCATATTTTCACAATGACATAGTATAATGTAAAGCTTAAAGTATCGCTGGCTTTGGCAAGTTAGTCCATATCTTGGGTGATTGAAGAAAGTCAGGAAGGTGTGAAGGATGCTATCGTCCATCTCAATGGAGGGTGACCGCTGGGCATACTTTCAGAGTGGATTGAACTGTGATGATGATTACCTAGGAGGGAGGAAAGAAGCTTGTAAGAGTTTGCCAGTGTCAGAGCTCAGAATCTCTGTATGTTACATTTGCCCTTGACAATACTAAGTCATCTTAAAGGTGAAAGATTTTAGCTCTTGCTTGGAACACTGTCAGAAAGTTCTCGCAGTGTGACTTGATATAATATAATCTAGAAAGAAATATTTGTAGGTACCACCTAATCAGAGTTCTAAGCTATTCATAGAAACCATGTTTTTTAAATTTATTTCTTTAACAATTTTATTAAAGCACTGTGAATTACAAAGTTATTCATATTTGAGTTTCCACCCTCACCCCCAGCCTGACATCCTGACAGGCTCCTATTGAATTTCATTTGTTAAAGTTTGGGTCTCACCACAAAAAAGAGAACTACAGGCCTATATCCCCGATGAACACGGATGCGAAGATTCTCAACAAAATACTAGCAAATAGAATTTAACAATTCATCAAAAAGATCATACAACATGACCAAGTGGAATTCATCCCGGGGATACAAGGATGGTTTAACATTCAAAAATCAATCAACATAATCCATCATATCAACAAAAGAAAAGATAAAAATCATATGATCATATAAATAGATGCAGAGAAAGCATTTGACAAGATCCAGCACCCGTTTATGATGAAAACCCTCGCTAAATTGGGGATAGAGGGGACTTTCTTCAATATAGTTAAAGCCATCTACCACAAGCCTACAGCAAGCATCATCCTCAATGGGGATAAACTAAGAGCCTTCCCCTTAAGATCAGGGACCAGACAAGGATGCCCACTCTTTCCATTACCGTTCAATATAGTACTGGAAGTACTTGCAATAGCGATTAGACAAGAAAAAGATATTAAGGGCATCCAAGTAGGAGAGGAAGAAATCAAGCTCTCACTATTCGCAGATGATATGATACTATACTTAGAGAACCCTTAAACCTCTACCAAGAAACTCCTAGAAACAATAGATCTGTATAGTAAAGTTGCAGGCTATAAAATCAATACCCAAAAGTCCATGGCTTTCCTATATGCAAATAGTGAGAGAGAAGAAAATGACATGAAGAAAACAATCCCGTTCACAACTGTGCCCCAGAAGTTCAACTACCTAGGAATTAGCTTAACTAAAGAAGTAAAGGACCTTAGAAAGAAAAATACAAAACGCTGCTTCAGTAAATAAAAGAGGACACAAGGAAATGGAAAAATTTGTTAAAGTTTGGAGGATGCTATCGGGATTCCCTGTTCATGGATCGGGAGGATTAACATTGTCAAAATGGCAATACTTCCCAAAGCACTGTACAAATTCAACGCAATCCCTATTAGGATATCCATGACATTCTTCAAAGAACTGGAGCAAACACTCCTGAAATTTATATGGAACAATAAGCCCCCACGTATAGCTAAAGCAATTCTTGGGAAAAAGAAAATGGGAGGAATCAACCTCCCTAACTTCAAACTCTACTACAAAGCAGTAATAATTAAACAGCATGGTACTGGAACAAAAGCAGAACAGCAGACCAATGGAACAGAGTTGAATATACTGACATCTCCCCCCAAACATATGATCACCTAATCTTTAATAAAGGAGCAAGAAATGTGAAGTGGAGTAAGGAAAGCCTTTTTAACAAATGGTGCTGGAAAAACTGGACGGCTACATGCAAAAAAATGGGCTCAGATCTCTGCCTAACACCATGTACAAAAGTAAGATCAAAATGGATTAAAGACCTCAACATCAGACTGGAATCCGTAAGGTACATTGAAGACAAAGCCGGCAAAACCCTCCATGACATTGAAGCTAATGGTGTCCTCAATGATGTCACGCCACTGGCTAAGCAAGTGAAAACAGAGATAGACAAATGGGACTATCTTAAACTAAGAAACTTCTGCACCTCAAAAGAAACAGTGACCAAAATACAAAGACAGTACACAGAATTGGAATGGATATTCACCAAATACACATCCGACAAGGGGTTGATATCAAGGATATACAAAGTACTGGTTGAACTCCACAAGCAGAAAACATCCAACCCTATCAGAAAATGGGGCGACGAAATGAACAGAAACTTCATCAAAGATGAAATTCGAATGGCTAAAAGACACATGAGAAAATTCTCTACATCATTAATCATCAGGGAGATGCAGATCAAAACAACAATGAGATATCATTTCACACCACAGAGACTGGCCCACATCCAAAAGAACAAAAGCGACCAGTGCTGGCGTGGATGTGGCGAGAAAGGGACCCTCCTTCACTGCTGGTGGGAATGTCGACTGGTTCAGCCCTTCTGGAAAATAGTATGGACGATTCTCAAAAAACCAGAAATTGAGCTCCCATTTGACCCAGCAATTCCACTCCTGGGTATATACCCCGGAGAGGCAAAAAATTATAGTCGAAGCGACATCTGCAGTTATCTGTTCTTGCAGCACTGTTTACAATAGCTAGAATCTGGAAAAAACCTGAGTGCCCAAGAACAGATGACTGGTTAAAGAAGCTTTGGTAAAACTCCTAGAAACAATAGACTCGTATAGTAAAGTTGCAGGTTATAAAATCAATACCCAAAAGTCCATGGCTTTCCTATACGCAAACAGTGAGAGAGAAGAAAGCAACATGAAAAAAACAATCCCATTCACAATTGTGCCCCAGAAAATCAAGTACCTAGGAATCAGCTTAACTAAGGAAGTAAAGGACCTGTACAAAGAAAACTACAAAACGCTACTTCAGGAAATAAAAGAGGACATGAGGAAATGGAAAAATATCCCCTGCTCATGGGTCGGGAGACTTAACATTGTCAAAATGGCAATACTGCCAAAAGCATTGTATAAATTCAATGCAATCCCTATAAGGATACCCATGACATTCTTCAAAGAAATGGAGCAAACACTCTTGAAATTTATATGGAACAATAAGCCCCCACGAATAGCTAAAGCAATTCTTGGGAAAAAGAAAATGGGAGGAATCAACCTCCCGAACTTCAAACTGTACTACAAAGCAGTAATAATTAAAACAGCATGGTACTGGAACAAAGGCAGAACTGCAGACCAATGGAACAGGGTTGAATACACTGACATCTCCCCTCAATCATATGCTCATCTAATCTTTGATAAAGGTGCAAGTAATGTGAAGTGGAGTAAGGAAAGCCTCTTTAATAAATTGTGTTGGCATCACTGGACGGCTACATGCAAAAAAATAGGCTCAGAACTCTGCCTAACACCATGTACAAAAGTAAGATCAAAATGGATTAAAGACCTCAACATCAGACCAGAAACCATAAGGTACATTGAAGATAAAGTTGGCAAAACCCTCCATGACATTGAAGCTAATGGTATCTTCAAAGATGCCACGCCACTGGCCGAGCAAGTGAAAACAGAGATAGATAAATGGGACTATCTTAAACTAAGAAGCTTCTGCACCTCCAAAGAAACGGTGACCAAAATACAAAGACAGTCTACAGAATGGGAAAGGATATTCACCGAATACACATCTGACAAGGGGTTGATATCCAGGATATACAGAATACTGGTTAAACTCCACAAGAAGAAAACATCCAACCCCATCCAAAAATGGGGCAATGAAATGAACAGAAACTTTCTCAAAGAAGAAATCCGAATGGCAAAAAAGCACATGAGAAAATGCTCTACATCATTAATCATCAGGGAGATGCAGATCAAAACCACAATGAGATACCATCTCACACCTCAGAGACTGGCCCACATTCAAAAGAACAAAAGCAACCGATGCTGGCGTGGATGTGGCGAGAAAGGGACACTCCTTCACTGTTGGTGGGAATGTCCACTGGTTCAGCCCTTCTGGAAAACAGTATGGACGATTCTCAAAAAATTAGAAATTGAGCTCCCATTTGACCCAGCAATACCACTCCTGGGAATATATCCCAGAGAGGCAAAAATGTATAGTCGAAGTGACATCTGCACTTGTTTGTTCATTGCAGCACTCTTTACAATAGCCAGAAACTGGAAGAAACCTGAATGCCCAAGAACAGATGACTGGTTAAAGAAACTTTGGTACATCTACACAATGGAGTACTATGTAGCTCTTAGAAAAGATGAAGTCATGAAATTTACATACAAGTGGTACAATATGGAAAGTATCATGCTAAGCGAAATGAGTCAGAAAGAGAGGGACAGACATAGAAAGATTGCATTCATCTGGGGGATATAAAGTAACAAAATATGAGATTAATACCCAAGAATAGCTGAGATCAGCACCAGGAGGATTACTCCATAACTTAGAGGCCAGCCAGGTATCCTAGAGGAAAGGGCAGTTCAGATAGAGAAGGGAGCACCAAATAAAGTATGTTTGGAGGATCCTCCCAGGAGGGGAGATGCATGTCGAAAGTAGACTATGGACTGAACATGTTTGCCACTCAATGCCTCTTTTGCAGACCACAACACCCAAAAGGAAAGAGAGAACACAGGGGATTGCCCTGCCACAGAGACAGGGGGGATGGGGGGGGGATGGGGGTGGGAGGGATATTATCCATGGTGGTGGAAAATGGGCACTGGTGGAGGGATGGGTATCTGATCATTGTATAACTGAAACCAAAGCACAAAAAATTGTAAATCTACAACTTTAAAAAAAATAAAATAAAATAAAGGGAAAAAAAAAGAAGCTTTGGTACATCTACACAATGGAATACTATGTAGCTGTCAGAAAGGATGAAGTCATGAAATTTACATACAAGTAGTACTACATGGAAAGTATCATGCTAAGTGAAATGAGTCAGAAAGAGAGGGATAGACACAGAAAGATTACATTCATATGGGGAGATAAAGTAACAAAATAGGAGACTAACACCCAAGAATAGCCGAGATAAATACCAGGAGGATTACTCCCTGGCTTTGAGGACAGCCGCACATGCTAGGGGAAAAGGCAGCTCAGATAGAAAAGGGAGCACAAAATAAAGGGTGTTGGGAGGTTCCCCTCAGGATGAGAAATGCGTAATGAGAGTAGACTATAGTCTGAACAAGATTGCCACTCAATGTCTCTTTTGCAAACCACAGCACTCAAAAGGAGAGAGATAACAAAAGGGAATGCCCTGCCACAGTGGTAAGGTGGGATGGGGGGAAGGGAGGTGGGAGGGATACTGGGACTGGTGATGGTGGAGAATGGGCACTGGTGGAGGGATGGGTATTCGATCATTGTATAACTGAAACCCAAGCAAAAAATTTGTAAGTCTACAATTGTACCTCATGGTGTTTCACTAATAAAAATTTAAAAAAAAGTTTGGGTCTCATGCTTTCAGTGTTGTTGACCTCTTGGTTTGGATATTTAACTATATCATTCCTTAACACCACGGATATACCTGAATCTCCTTGATCCCTGACCCTCATTGCTTCTCATCTGTCTCTTCTCCCTGTCCCCTCCACTCTATTTCTTTCCTTCTCTTTCCTATACTGTAAGGTCAAGAGTGATCTAGGCACCCCTCCTTTAAACCATTACATTCCCTCATTCAGTTATTCTAAACACCACATATAAATGATATCATCGCATGTGTGTCCTTCTTCTGGCTTACTTCATTTACTTCATTATATCTTCCGGTTCCATCCATGTTTCAGTGAGTTGCGTGATTTAGTCATTCCTAACAGCTGCGTAGTATTCCACTGTATGCACATACCATGTCTTTATGACCTACGGATCTGTCGTTGGACATGTAGAAACTGTGTCTTATCGAATCTCCGAGGGCCTCTGTACCACTGTGGCCCAACTACCTTAAGGAGCACCTTTTTAAATTTGTCCTAAGGAATTTTGTTACCAGTAATTTTGAGGACTTTGAGAGCAATCACTGGAACTTATTTTAGTAGCAATTGGACTTAAACTTGTTTTAAGTATAAAATACCCAGATGATGGATTTCCTTATTTGCCCCTTTCACCTTCTGCTTTTCCTCTTTCCTTTCTCTCATCCCATGATGTGGTGGAAATGAGCCCTGCCTTTCTCTCCAATGCCATATTTTCTCCTTCATTTATGAAGCTCCATTGGACAAGTACATTTCTATTTGGAGGTATGTCTGGCACTGCAAAATAAAATGTGCACTCTTTCCCTTCCCTCTTCTCCCCTTCCTCTCCCTTTCCTCTTGACCCACCTGATTGTGTTCAGGGTTTACTTCTGTCTCTGTGCTCAGGAATCCATTCTGGCTATGCTTGGAGGACCACATGTTATGCCAGGGTTTGAACCCAGGTTAGTTGTGTGCAAGGCAGGTGCCCTGCTTGCTGTATTATCTCGTCAGTCAGTGCACAATTCCATGAATGTTTTAACTCTGATTTCTGTTGGTCATAACATCATAATTTATGCAGAGACCTAGGCTAGTATTGTTTAGAACTTTGGGGTACTTACAATGTCTTTTGCATGTGCGCTACCTGGAAATAGTAGCACTATTCATTCAGGGAATTTAGAGCCCATCTTTGACTATTTTAATACCTTCCAAAGGAGAAGACACCTTCAGGCTCCAGTCCATCCTCCTGGCACCGACGCTAATCCCTTTAAGTCTGCACTTTATTTGAAAACTTTACTTAAAATAAGTCTTAAATGTCTCCTAATGGTCTCTCATGGTGACTTCACTTTGAATTTTTCTTTTGCGTGTTTTCTGTATTGACCCAAATCTACCTCTAAATCCAAGTCTTCACTATAATCCCTAGGAGGGATGTTGGGGCCTTTCTGCAAGCTGGGGGTGCATTTTCAGTGGGAGACATTATCAGTGGGGGACATTCTTTCTCTGAACTTTGCTCTAGAGTGCACTTAGGTGGCCTAATGAGTTCAAATGTGACCTTTACCTACCTTACTGATGTTCTTCTTAGTCCACACACTCAGGTGTACTAAGGAAAATCTTGACACTACATGTGTCTTTGCTTAGGGGACAAGAATTCTGCTTCCTACTATAGTCCAAGGAAAGATGGAGGATTGGAATTCTCAGTCCCCTTTTATTGTGAAACAAATATTTATTGAGTACCTACTATTTCTGGCAGGTATTACCATGTTGCAGAAGGGCGAGGGAGAAGAGAATGAGAGAAAGAGAGAGAGAGAGAGAGAGAGAGAGAGAGAGGAAAAGAGAGAGAGAAGAGAAAAGAGAACACATCAGGAAACAGGCAAAATTCCATACTCGTTCAGAATTTAGATGTCCATGTATGTGTGTGCATGACTCTGTGTATCTATGTTGTGGGAAGAGAAACAAATGAATAGGTTCTGTGACATAGGGAGGTTCACCTGATTTGCTATTTGGCAATAAACCAGGATGAGTGCCAACCAGTGTACTTCCTAAAAATTAGTGCTATTATATTTGAGGCCATCAGTGCCACAGGGTAAATGATTCCTTTTCGTTTTAATGTCTGTTCTCTGGGGAAAACAGAGGGTAAACATGTCTAATTTAACAGCTTTAATCAGGTCCCAGGATTTCCCAGTTCATAAAACCCCTTGGGCCAGCCTAGCAGACGGGTCTTTTAGCACTGGCACAAGCTAGTTTCTCTGTCTGAGGCTAGAGAGGACACGCTGGGCCACCACCAGAAATCATACTCTGTCACTCTTGAATTCCCGGAGCCTGGGGCACTAAGCTCTCAGTCCAGATCTCACCCAAACCTCACATACAACAAGAAGAGTCATCTTTGTTTGGGACAGCTCAGCTCTAAAACTGCCAATCGGTGAGCAGGGGCCAAGGGGAAGACTCATACAATCAAGCATTGAACTAAATGCAGAAGGATGAGTGTGGAATTCTTGTGTCTCCTTTCCTTCTTCCAGAACTCATCTGTGAGAGCCAAGGACTTCTAGAAATGCCTCATCTCCTCTCTACAAACATGGGCATTAGTCATTGACCATTGCTAGCCTTTTGGACCTTCCACACCGAAAGGGAACTGAGATGCCAGTAGAGTCAGGAGTGGTCCACAGGGCTCTTGAACTTGATCCCTACAGAACTTGCTCTTTAGTGTTCTGATAAATACCTGTAAAGGCTTCCTCAGGCTTTTGTGTAGCAGAGAAAGAAATATGCTCAGTAGACTGGGCTGAATTTCCTTCTCATTGAGTAACTCAGTCTCACTGTTAGAGCTGGGAACTCATTGGAGCATTAACCTCTTGTCCTTTCTCAAGAGATAAATCTTAAAGCAGAATGGCCTCAGCAAATGACTCCTTAGTGACTGAGTTTATCCTCCTGGGTCTTACACAACAGCCAGAACTGCAGCTGCCTCTCTTCTTCATTTTCTTAGGAATCTATGTGGCAACCATGGTGGGGAACCTGGGATTACTTGTCCTCATTGGGCTCAACCCCCACCTGCACACCCCCATGTACTACTTTCTCTTCAACCTTTCCTTGGTTGACCTCTGCTACTCCTCGGTCATAACTCCCAAAATGCTGGTTAGTTTTCTAACAGTAAACTCCATCCCGTACGCCGAGTGCATGGTTCAGCTCTTTTTCTTCTGCTTCTTTGTTATCGATGAGTGCTATCTCTTGACGTCCATGGCTTATGACCGGTACGTAGCCATCTGCAAGCCACTGCTTTACAGGGTCATCATGTCCAGTCAGGTCTGTCTCATGCTGATGGCGGGTACATATATGATGGGCTTTCTGGGTGCCATGGCCCACACAGTGTCCATGCTGAGAGTCTCCTTCTGTGACGACAACATCATCAACCACTACATGTGTGACATACCTCCTCTCCTTCGTCTTTCCTGTAGCAGCACTCATGTCAATGAGCTGGTAGTCTTCATTGTGGTGGGTATCAATATCATAGTGCCCAGTCTCACCATCTCTCTGTCTTATACTTTGATCCTCTTCAACATCCTCCACATGCGTTCTACGGGGAGCAGATCCAAAGCCTTCAGTACCTGCAGCTCCCACATAATTGCAGTCTCTCTCTTTTTTGGATCAGCTACGTTCATGTACCTTATGCCTTCTCCTGCTGGGTCTCTTGGTCAAGAGAAAATATCCACAGTTTTTTATACCATTGTGGGGCCGATGATGAATCCCTTCATCTACAGCTTGAGGAACAAGGATGTCCAAATGGCACTGAGTAGGACTTTGAAGAAATGGGTGTTCTAAATAGGAGTATTGTCAGTGTTTAGATTCCATATTCTGATAAGGGAGCCGATGGTGTATAGAACTATGGAGAGATTAGAAAGATATCTATATGAAAATACAAATGATTTCAAGAATAAGGGAGTTGAGGTAATTGCATCAATAATTTTTCAAGAAAAGAGTAGTCCTGGGGCTAGAGCAATAGTACAATGGGTAGGGCATTTGCCTTGCACACGATCGACCTGGGTTCAATTCCCAGCATCCCATATGATCCTCCGACCACTGCCAGGAGTAATTCCTGAGTGCTGAGCCAGTTGTTACCCCTGAGAGTCGCCAGATGTGACCCAAAAAGAAAAAAAAAGAGTAGTCCCCCATCCTGTCACAAAATGTAGGGGAAATGTTCATTTGGTGTTTCCTGCTGATTTTCACAGATTAGAAAGTTTTAAGTAGGAATAATTAATGGCATGCTCAAGTTTGGACCCATCCCCAAGTGGTGAGATTGTAATAGTTTTGATTTGGGCAGATCTAAAGTTTCTTTGAAGCTTTTTCACGGTGTTGTCAATTTTGGTGAATGAATGATTTAGTCATTCATCCACTCATGTGGCTGGGTGGAGGAGCAACTTTTGAAAGCCTGTTGAGTTTGTGGAAGGAGAATGGGCTATTTTGAGTATGACTGGGGTTTTGTCTTGGGAGACGCCTTTCTTACCTCAAAGAAATTAACTGTAGGGAGATGTTTCTCTGCTCCTGAATCTCCTTTTTAGTCCCTAAATATGGGACACTGAGGTTAGGACCCATTTGAATAAGCAGGAATAGACCTTGAAGTCTAGCATTTCCTCTTAGTCATCCCATATTCCCTTTGTCTCAGAGGTTTACGTGGTACAAATGACACAATCAGTACATAGCAACTGAGCAAATATCCTATAGGAGCTGTTCGATATGCCAAAAACAGTAACAAGTCTCACTATGGAGATGTTACTGTGCCCGCTTGAGCAAATCGATGAACAACAGGAGGACAATGCTGCAGTGCTACTGTGATTTACAGTACTGTGCATGAGAAAGTTTTATGCTCACAATGTTCCAACACCAAACTCTCTATCCAAGGGTCCACTTCCCTCACTGTTGCCCTGGTGGCCACTCCTGGCCCCACCCCAGTTAAGCTCAGTTCTCTAAACTCAGTCCTTAGGTTCTTTGTCTTTGATCCTTGGTTATTCTCCTGCAATGTTTCTTTATATCCCACATATGAGAGAGATCATCCCACACATCACAGAGACCAGACTGTCTCTTGGTTCTCAGAATATACCTGAGTTATGTTATTCTAGAAATTTGACATTTCTTCATGCATTCTGAATATAAATTATTATCACACACACATCTTTTCTTTTCTCCTGGACGATAGCTTTTCATTCTTAGTGTTTTTCAAAGAATGCACTGCAGCACTGTCCTCCTGTTGTTCATCGATTTGCTCAAGTGGGTACCAGTAATGTCTCCATTGTGAGACTTGTTGTTACTGCTTTTGGCATATTGAATACGCTGCAGGGAGCTTGCCAGGCTCTGCCATGCGGGCAGGATACTCTCAGTAGCTTGCTGGCCTCTCTGAGAGGGAAAAAGAGTAGAAACTGGGTTGGCCACATGCAAGGCAAACACCCTCCCCATTGTGCTATCACTATAGTCCTTTTCAAAGAATAGAGATTCTTAATTTCAATCAATTCTAATGTCTCATTTTTATTTTGGACTGAGTGTTTAATGTCACATTTAAGAACATTTTTCCTAAAGTCCCAAGGAATTTTCTCATATTTTTTTCTAAAAGTCTGTGGTCTGTGATTTAGGTCTAAGATTGGTTTTAGATTAATTGTTCTATAAGGTCTGGACTATCGTGTGTACAGACATCTAATCAACCTAGCCCCCAATGGGCAGTGTTGATTAATACAGTGGTAAACACTTCTGTGCTTCTGAGTTAAGGAAGTAAAAGGAGTAAAAACATAGCCATGAGGAATAAAGTTGCCGTGTCACATGAAAAATTTATATTTAACTTTTTATGAAACTGCCAAGCTGTTTCAAGAGGCTTCATTTTTATGTCCTTAATCATATGCTTTTTATTCATCTGTATATATTTTTAAAATGAAATATCTGTTTAAATATTGTGTCTGTTTTCTTATTTATTTCCTCAATATTACATTGTAAAATAATTAAAAAGAAAAGTCATGTCAGAAGCCGACAAAGAAAATAACACTTTCAAAATATGTATCTGGTAAAGAATTGATTTAAAATTAACTGTCTTAAAATGAATATGCCGCATTTAAAACTTTAGTTTGTATGATTTATTATTATTATTTTTTAACATTGAATCACTGTGAGATACAGTTACAAGCTTTCATATGTGAGTTATAATCATACAATAATCAAACACCCATCCCTCCACCAGTGCACATTTCCCACCACCAATCTCCTCAGTATACCCCCTTCTCCCACCCTCCCTCTGCCTCCATGGCAGAAAAGTTCCCCCATACTCTCTCTTTACTTTGGGGCATTATGGTTTGCAATACAGATACTGAGAGGTTATCACATTTGGTCCTTTATCTACTTTCACTACACATCTCCTATCCTGACGTTCATTTACCATGTGCTGCTCTGAGCCTTCCTCTTCCCTCCTGGGCTTCAGGAAAGAATTCCTTCTTGCCATCCAATCCTGGTTGTCCCGAAGGATCTTTGTCAATTCTTCAAGCCTCAGGAGCATCTCTGTTGTTTTCAGTTTCCAGAAGTTGGGTTGTTGTGGGGTGGTGGCATGGGTTTTCGTGGGATTATTCTGTTTGATGTTGGCAATGTGTTTCATTGGATTTTAGAAAATTTCAGTTATTCTGTTGCAAATATAACTTGAAGCCTTACACTTCTCTTTGCCTTCTGAGAACCAGAAACAAAAATATTACATTTGTTGTTGTTCCATAGGTCTCTGAGGCTCTGTTTGCTTTTATCTAAGTCTGTCTTTATTGTTGTTGTTGTTTTTTGGGTCACATTCTAAGATGCACAGGTTTTATTCCTGGCTCTGCACTCAGGAATTACTCCTGGCAGTGTCAGGGGACCATATGGGATGCTGGGAATCGAACCCGGGTTGGCCATGTGCAAGGCAAATGCCCTACCCTCTGTGCTATCACTTCAGCCCTAAGTCTGCCTTCTTTTAAATGAAACATAAGATGCTTTATTAAAAAATTATGAGGAGAAAGTTTGTAAGGCTACAACTGTACCTCATGGTGTTTCACTAATCACAATCACGATCATCCTGTTGTTCTTCGATTTCCTCGAGCAGGCACCAGTAACGTCTCCTTCTTCCTAGCCCTGAGATTTTAAAAGAGCCATTTCAATGCTCTTTCAGGATTAGGAGAATGAGACCCATCATTGTTACTGGTATTTGGCATATTGAGTACCAAACGGGAAGTTTGCCAGACTCTGCCGTGCGGGAAGGATACTTTTGGTAGCCTGCCAGGTTCTCCAAAGGAAAAATAAGATAATAAGATAATAAGATGTCGCGCGGCCGTTTCACTAATAATAAATAAATAAATAATTGGGAGGAGGCTCTCAAACAGTGCTCAGATGGTCCTGGGACCACTCCTGAGAGACTCAGCCTGAGAGACTGAGGATGAGCTCTGACTGGGCTCTGGACCTTGGGCTTCAACAAGCCCGGCAGACGCTATGACCCGTGGAGCTCTCTCCCAGCTCTGCCCCGCTTCTTTTATTCTTCAATGGTCACTGTGTATGATTTGCCTTGTCCTACTTTTGGGTTGCTGTTTCGTCTCTCTATGGTAATAGAAAACTTAGCTGTCTCAAGTTAAAACTGTAGTGACAGCAGTTAAAGTTTATTAGTGGAACATTTTTATCAGCTTTCAACATGAGAGTGATAATATTGCTGAAGCCATTTTCTCTTGTGTAGCTACTTACTTTTGCATAACCCTTCTCTGATAGCTTTTAAAGTTTCCATTTTGATGTAATTAAGACTTTAATGTAATTGTAATAGAGAGTTATAGAGATCCTGCTAGTTGTCAATTCAGTTTCTTGATAACATCTCACAATAATAATAATAATAATGTAATATCACATCCAAGGTTCTAACATTTTTCATTTATACCCATCCCTATCTCCCTCTCTCAGTTCCTTCTTGTTGGCACCTAGCATCTGATTCATTCATCATTTTGTGATTTTAAGAATATTATGGAAATGGTATGATATGGTAGGTAACCTTTTGTAACCTTTTCACTGGTATATTCCTCTGAATATCAAATCAAGTGGCCCTGTCCAGATATTGCCTGTCTCAAAAGTTTGTCCCTGATATATTTCAGTTGTGATTAACTTTATATTGAGTTACATCGTCAGAACAGTCTAAAAATCGCAGCTGAACTTTTGGTATAAACTGACATGGGGTTTTTAGAATTTGTGCAGGATTAAAGAGGACCTCAAAATCCTAAATAATTTTAAACAGGAGAGATAAAGATAGATTATGTATACTTGATTTTAAGACATTTCATCCTTTACATTTTTGTGTTTTGGGACACGGTGGGCACTGCTGCCGCCCATGAAAACTTGGTGCAACAGGGGGGAACCCTTTGGATCCAGAGGTTGAGCTGGCATGTGCCCAACTTATGGATCTCTCTCCAGTTCTGAACTTAGGCCCTTATATGCAACTCTGTTTTTATAGACTTTGCTATTGGGATCAAGAAATAGCAAAATATATTGCTCATAAGTAAACCCAAGCATAAGTAGTCAGATAATTTTTTCCAAAGCATCCAATAGAGGAAGGATAGTCTTCCTAACAAATATCTCCTGTGTCTACCAAATATCAATTTGCAAAAAAATAGAAAACTATTTTGATTACTACCAGGCATCTTTTGCAGAATTTAACTTAAAAGTCATCATAAATTTACATGTAAAATCTAACATTACAAAACTCTGGACACAGATAAGAGAAGCTAGCTATGAAATATATTCTTTGTTTTGGTTTTGGGGCCACATCCATCATTGCTCAGGGTTTACTCCTGGCTCTGCTCTCAGTGATCAGTCCTGGTGGGCTTGGTGAGCTTGGGGGACCATATGGGGTACCAGAGATTGAACCTCGGATGGCTGTGTGCAAAGCAAGTGCCATACCTGCTATACTGTGGTGCTGACTCCTGAAATATATTATCTAAAGAAAATATTTCAGGCAAATATTTTACATACAATTGGGGGCTTTAAAGATAGAACAGGAAGTAGGACACTTGTATATGACTGGCCCTGTTTCATTCCCTTTTGCTACATATAATTGAACACTGCCAGTAATAGTGCCTGAGTATTTCTAGGTGTGACTCCAATTCCCTGCAGCTCCCGCCCCTTAAAATACACACACATACACATACACACACTCCCACGCAACACACAAAGAACGCTCTACAAAAGAAAAAGTTAATAAATTAGACTTTATTAGTATTAACATTTTTTCTGTTGCAGTTAGATATATGATCAAAGGCGTGGAGCATATGCCTGGGATGTACAGGGCCCATGCTTGATCGAGCACACACACCACACCTCAGGCATTGCCAAGTATAGTTCCAGTGACCCCCAAAATTATTTTTTAAAAATTATAATGATCTCAGCCTTCAGGCATTAGGGAATTCTCAACCTCTCATAATGTTTTCTTTATTTTTTTTCTTTTTTTGCTTTTTTGTGTCACACCTGGCGATGCACAGGGGTTACTTCTGGCTCTGCACTTAGGAGTTACTCCTGGCGGTGCTCAGGGGACCATATGGGATGCTGGGAATCGAATCCAGGTCAGTCGCATGCAAGGCAAATACCCTACCCACTGTTCTATCTCTCCAGCCCCTCATGTTTTCTTTAAAAACTCATAGAAAGACAGGGAATTTTGTAAGCTTTTAAGGTGTTCCCTGTTTTGTTCTACCAAAGAGTAGTAAAGATGGTTCTTGAACATGATTCCCAGCCTCAGACATTCCTACAACCTTCTTGGACAAACTGCCTCATGTAGTTGCTCTGAAGTTCCCAAATTAAAAATTCAAACACAAAGACAGACATATCTGAGAGAGGAAAAACCACTTTTATCCCAATTTTTCTTCTTCCCATACCAGATAAAAATCAGTATTTTTGGACTTGATTACCTTTGTGAAGAATCTGTATGAGTCTTGTTTTAATTCTGGATCTTGAAATGTTTTGTTGATTCTGCCTTTGATTGAAACACATTAAGAAGTATAAGGGGTTCTGCCTTAGTAGTTCTTATACAATCCAGTCATAAAAATGTGACATTCCCTAGCAATTGAAGGCAGGGCATCTGCTGATACCAGTATGATGCCCATCAATAAACCAATGTGATGGAGAGCCCATTTAGCCAGATGGGAAGATGAAGGAACAGAGTGTGAGAGTGAAGGATTCTTACTGGACAGAGAGATAGTAAAGTGTTGAGGCCAAAATTGAAAAGGGAAGAATAAGAGGCTGGGTTTTCATTGTCCAATCTTCTCCCATTATTTATTCTACCACTTTCAGGAAGCAGTCTTTTGGCAAGCTAAGGGAATGTACTAGACTCCAGCAGTCACTTCAGCCCTAGATCCCTCTCTAACTTTGGCTATTGTATCATCCACCTATGCTGACACCTATGATAGGGAGAATGAGTTTACCTGGGCTGCTTGGACCTTCCCACAGACACAGTAACAACTCTGAGACACGGGGCAAGGGATGTTGGCTCTGAGATTAGGAAGAATGCTGCCTCTTCTTTGCACTTCTTTGTACCTTGGCAATATGGTTTATCTTTTCCCAATTCCAGTTTCAGACTATGTACCTCTGATGTCAGTGGGAGACATCAGTGAGGAGGAGTAGATCAGATTCTCTGCCCGGATTCTTCCTTAATTGAAACATGTGGTCTCTATCTGAAATCATGTAGGTTTGAGTTGAAATTCTACAAGCAACTATTTCTAGTTGTGCAAGTTTGGTAAAGTTCCTTTGCCTCCTGTGGTTCCTGTAAACTTTAAATGGAAAATGATAATATCTGCCTTAAAATTTGGTTCTAAGAAGAAATATTAGTGACGGAGCAGCAGGCACAAGTGATGCAGGTTCGATTATGGTTGCCATTCCAGTTCAAACACCTTCACCTTCAAGATAACTCACATCTAGTTCTGGGAAGTTCCTCTCCATCTCCAATGACATCACCAGAGCAAAATGATGTTTTTGCTCGTGGAATTGCTGCCCAGTAATGTATTAATGGGTTATTCGACTACATGTCCCTTTCATTTTTTGGCTTCTCAGTTACTCTACGATAATGCACTTTAAGATGTGGCTTCTCAGAATAAGGGTGTACTGTAGATGAAGAGGAGAGTAAAGAGGTAGCAAGCATGGTGCATATTGGAAATTCCTGGGCCACAGAGATTGTAGGTAAGATTCTTGCCTTATATGTCACTGACCTTAGTTCAGTCCCTCACCACAGATGAACCGGACCCTGCCAGTGGTGATCCCTGAGAGCAGAGGCAGGCGTAAGACCTGAGCACTGCCAGGTGTGATGACAAAAAAGAAAAACAAAGCCCAAAGATAATGACACTTTCCAAATAATCTCGAGAAAAAACTTTTATTCTATTTTTGTAGCCTTCTAAAAACTGTGCTTTGTACTCTTATGGGAGATGATTAAATATACTAACTTCAGTCTTTGCATTTCAATTTCTTTATGTAATTTCTTTCTCTAATCTTATTGTAAGATTATTACACGTGTAATACAAGTATTTTTGTAAAAAAATAATAATTTACTAAAATAAAGGAGGCTATGAAGAGCAGTTTACATACCTCTGAGCCATGGATCTTTTGTCTTGATGTTTCACTGGACATTACTAGTCCCTTGATTTTATAGAACCAGAGTTGACCATGACAAAAAGGTAAGTCACTGGGATGAGGAGAGAGGGAAACACATTCCTGGCAGAGCTAAAGGTGGCTGAATCAGATTTGCTCCTGAGGGAAGGGAAGGAGTTCTGCTGTGGTACTGATGTTGGACAGCAGCTTTCCCGCAGACAGTGGAGAGACTGACCCAGATGATCAGGGGGCTGGGCTACGTGCTGGGGAGCCGGGGGAGCCCCGAAACACTAGTCTTCTCAGAGCCCGCTTGACCTCCTTGTTGCGCAGAGTGTAGATGAAAGGGTTGAGCATGGGTGTGACGATCGTGTAAAACACAGCCGGGACTCCAGCCCCTGGCCCACTGGCGCTAGGCTGCAGGTAGATGGAGATGGGTGGCAGGTAGTAGAGGAGCACCACTGTGAGGTGGGAGGAGCAGGTGGAGAAGGCTCGCTGGCGACCCTCTGCTGTGCGGATTTTCAGCACCGCCCCCACGATGAAGACATAGGATGTGATAATGAGGATCAGGCAGAGTGCGGCCACCACGCCAATGTTGGCCAGCACCACCAGCTCATTCACGGTGGTGTCTACACAGGCCAGCTGCAGCACAGGTGGGATGTCACAGAAGAAGTAGGCGATGTGGTGAGGACCACAATACGGCAGGCGGAAGGTGAGGGAGGTGTGGATGGCGGAGTGAATAGCGCCAGTGGCCCAAGTGGCCCCTGCCAGTCCAGTGCGTATGCGCCTGTTCATGGCCACTGAATAATGCAGGGGTTGGCAGATGGCCAGGTAGCGATCATAGGCCATGACAGTGTACAGGAAGCACTCAGTGCTGGCCAGGAAGTGGAAACAGTAAAGCTGGACTGCACAGCCGTGGAAGGAGATGACCATCTCCTCTTGAGTGATGAGACCCGCCATGATCTTGGGAACTGTCACTGTGGACAGGCATGCATCCAGGAAGGAGAGGTGCCCCAGAAAGTGGTACATGGGGGAGGAGAGGCGAGGGTCAGAGCCCACGGTTAGGAGAATGAGGAGATTCCCAGTCACTGTGATGCTGTAGGTGATGAGGAAGAGGAGGAAGAAGAGACCAGGATGCTCCGAGGTGTACATCAGACTCTCCAGCAGGAAGTAGCTCACCACTGTCTGGTTGGGCTCCTCTGTCTTTATGGCCATCCTCACATTGAGGCTAGTTGGTGCCTTTGCACAAGACCAGCACTGCTACTTAGTAAACTGAGAGCAGCCTGAGCTATTGGAGCATGTCATTTTGGTCTTGTCCCAGAAGTAGGAGGAAGACAGGCAGGTTCCAGGTATTGGTGAGTGGTCTGTTCCAGTGTTCCTTCCTGCCCATTCACAGGGAATCTATCTGTCTGTGTCCATAAATCTCTGTGAGACACGTAAAGCACTATGAGGGTTTGTTGGAGGAATGCAAGACCTTAGTAATGGCAAGATGAGTATGGATTACGAATCTCACTCTCTTGGAATATCTAGTTTTTTGTGCATGAATTCCCCTGCTGCAACACCTCTCCTTTCTTTGCTGTGCCATTCTGCAAGTGGGGGCCAATCAGGTTTTATTGCTGCAACATGGGGTTTATCTCCTACCTTCAGGGGAGCCTTGTCTGGAGCTGTGAGCTGTTGCATCAGCTAGAAACCTGCCATCCCATCCCTTCTCCACCTTCAGGGAGTTCTTTAGAATTTCACCTCTTAGCAGCCAACCCTCCAGTGCTTAAAGTCCTTGGGGGTTGGTTGTGTAATTATCAGAACAAATTGCTCAGTGCTTCTTTCTCTTCCTATATATCCTTTTTTCATTCTTTTGGGAGGTGGTTGCCTGCCTTTTATCTCGTTTATCTCTGAAAACTCAAAATTTTGGCTCTGAAATTCTTTATCTTCTTAGACTACTTATTTGTTGTAGTATTTGGTCAATAGTTCTTAGTGCATTTTCCCTCTACTGCCTCTTCACTTCCCATGGATACAACTTCAACTTGCCTCTACATATGTTAAACCTACAATTTCACAGTGGTGTTCTGTGTCCCCATTTCTCAGTTCTGTCATACGGGAAATGATATTTTAGAAGCCCCTTTGGCAATCTTCCTCAATTTACATTCATTTGATTTCTCCTCTCTACTATTCTCATTGCTAAGGCAGAGAATATATCTGTGTTAAATATACTGATTTTCCTTCTCTAAGTCTTTATTTCCTTTAGTTGCCTAAAGAAATAGCTTTTACCTAAGATTCTCTTTGCTTCCTCTTCTTTAGCTTACCGTTATCTCACCTTGAACTCATCAGAGCAGTGCAGTTTTGAACATGGCAAGAATTTGCCTCTACACTTCTATATATTTGATTAAATTAAAGGTAATTCCTCTACACGCCCTCTAAAAATGATTTATCTCACACCAATTTATTTTCAAACTCTGTGGAATATTAAATAAGACTTAGTCCTGAATACTTGGCATGTGCTGCCTTAGTGACCCACACATTTATGTCTCATCTCCCTGTGAGGAACTCAGGGAAAATCTCTCATGTGTTCTCTAATTCCTATGAAAGTTTTTGGAATAGAACAGAAATAACTGAGATCCAGATTTATTTTCTTCCCTACGAACTTAAAGTTTATATCCCTGGCCAACCTCTTATGACTTCTACGACACGTATCAGAATACCGAATTTTTCTATTTTTCATTGATTGAATTTAAAAGGAGAATTTATCATTTGTGGTAGATATATTTTACTTAGGGCACACAGGAGAACATTGTTAATAATTTTAAGTTTCTCTTAAAAACTGTTAAAACTTTATTCAAAAACCATGGTTTATAAAGCTGTTCATAAAAAATTGTTTCAAGTATTCAATGTTCCAACACAATCCCACCACCAGTGTGCAATTCCCTCCACCATTGTGTGCTGAATAACATTGGTTTTTCCTTGCTTTTTCCTTGGGAATTTAGTTTATTGAGTTACTCCCACAACAGTCCTCCTCAGGCACACCCAATTCCATCAGGCACTAATGATGCTATATTGCTCTTCTCTTTTCTTTATGTCCTTTGTGTGGTTTAGCAATGTCCTTTTTGTATAGACACAGGAAGGCAGTTGATGCTATGCGTTGTAACATGGGAGTTAATTAAATCCAAATAATATATATTCCAAATTGACTCCACATAATATATACTCCTGGGCATCTGTCATATTTACCTGACTTAAGCCTCAATTTCCCTTACTTCCTAGCACTTCCAAGAGTAGGGTCCCAGCAAGGGACAAGGAGGGATCCAGGGCAAGCTGTAAGCTACCTGGCATCGGAAAGGGACAAGCTAAGTGCCATAAGAAGTATAATAAGTTAAGTGCATGGTCATGGGACAAACTCTGTCATGACCCAAACAGAAGTAACTGAATAAGAACCTTGCCAGGGTTAGGAAAGACTAACATGGCCTGAGTACTGTAGTCTGGAATCACGATCACGATCATCCTGTTGTTCGTCAGTTGCCTCGAGCAGGCACCAGTAACGTCTCCTTCATCCTACCCCTGAGATTCTAAAAAGTGCCACATTCAAGGCTCTTCCAGGGTTAGGAGAATGAGACCCATCATTGTTACTGGTATTTGGCATATTGGGTATGCCACGGGGAGTTTGCCAGACTCTACCGTGTGGGGAGTTTACATTCGGTAGCCTGCTAGGTTGTCCAAAGCAAGAATGAGATAGTAAGATGTTGCGCAGCCACAAATGCTTCCGGAGCTGGGTTTTATAGTCTCTGGGCTTGGCTGTTGATGGGATTACACGGTGTGGGGTGTGTGTGTGGGGGGGAGCAGTTGGTGGGTGTGACCCCCGCTTACTGGAAGATGGAGGATCTGGGTGGAGGATGCTCAGCCCTGATCCGAGCAGGCTTGGAGATCTCATCCCCTTGACCCGCATGCTTTTGTTCCTCTGCCGGTACCTTCATGCGTGTGATGAGTGGTCTCAGCATAGTTGTGGCTGGTTCCTGAGGTCTTTGGCTAATTGGGCTCTGCTCGGGGCGGGGAGGGAAACTTAACCTGCCCCCCTCCAAGGGGCCCCGATGAGGACAGCCAGGCGCGGAGGCAGGAGACTCTGGAATATATATTATATATATGTAGTATATATATATAATATATATATATATAGCAAGATATCCAAGATAACTTCAGGAAGAGCCAACCTTTAAACTTACTATATCTCTTACTGTGTTTATACAAAATGATTAGAAATATTAGTAAGAAGTAAATTTACTATGATTGTTTAAATGGATTTCTAGCTGAGGAAAGGAGAAAGTAATACACTCCAGATGGGATTTACCCTTGAGCAGATCTTTTAGTAATCTCAGGTGCTGAACTCTCAGGTGAGATTTTGTCTTTGAGTTGATCTCCTAGCAGAACTTCCCCTGAGGAGGGGCTTTTACATCTGTTTGTTGTTATGACAAATCCACCTATGTGTACCACCACCCTTCATGATTTCTGTATAATTATGATGTAAGGGAGGGGGGGCAGAAAATAACGACACTATAATAGGGGAGAAAGAAAAATAATTACATAAGGGGAAGAAATCTAACTATGTGGAGGAAGAAATAATTACGCTGTAAAGGGAGAAGTAATTGCGCTGTAAAAAAGAAGCAGGAATGTGAAGTTGTAAGAGAAACTAAGGAGAAGAAAGATAAATAAATAGTCCTTGATTACCAATCAGCTTGGGACCCTAGTCCTCCATTCCCCCATATCCCCTTCCTTCATCCATCACTGTGGGCTGGCCAAGTGAATGGTACTCAGCCATCATTGTGCACTCACACTCTTTAAACTCACAATTGTTCCTAATTTTTCACCTATCCCCACATCTTCTCCCTTAGCAGGTACAAAAAACAACAATGAGATATCATCTCACACCACAGAGACTGGCCCACATCCAAAAGAACAAAAGCAACCGGTGTTGGTGCAGATGTGGCAAGAAAGGGACCCTCCTTCACTGCTGGTGGGGATGCCGACTGGTTCAGACCTCTTGGAAAACAGTATGGATGATTCGCAAAAAATTAGAAATTGAGCTCCCATTTGACCCAGCAATACCACTCCTGGGAATATATCCCAGAGAGGCAAAAAAGTACAGTTGAAATGACATTTGCACTTCTATGTTCATTGCTGCACTGTTCACAAAAGCCAAAATCTGGAAAAAACCCGAGTGCCCGAGAACACATGACTGGTTAAAGAAACTTTGGTAGTACATCTACACAATGGAGTACTATGCAGCTGTTAGAAAAGATGAAGTAATGAAATTTACATACAAGTGGTTTTACATGGAAAGTATCATGCTAAGTGAAATGAGTCAGAAAGAGAGGAACAGACATAGAAAGATTGCATTCATCTAGGGAATATAAAGTAACAAAATAGGAGACTAACACCCAAGAATAGCCGAGATAAGTACAGGAGGTTCACTCCATGGCTTGGAGGCCAGCCACACCATCTAGGGGAAAAGGCAGCTCAGACAGAGAAGGGAACACCATGTAAAGTGTGTTGGGAGGATCCTCCCAGGATAGGCGATGCATGCTGAAAGTAGACTATAGACCAAACATGATTGCCACTCAATGCCTCTCTTGCAAACCACAGGACCCAAAAGGAGAGAGAGAGAGAACAAAAGGGAATGCCCTGCCACAGAGGCAGGGTGGAATGGGGGGGTTTGGGGGGTGGGAGGGATGCTGGAACCCGTGGTGGTGGGAAATGGGCACTGGTGGAGGGATAGGTACTTGATCATTGTATAATCGAAACCCAAGCACAAAAATTTGTAAATCTATAACTGTACCTCATGGTGTTTCACTAATAAAAAAAAAGAAAACAAAATTGTAATTCTACAACTGTACCTCATGGTGTTTCACTAATAAAAATTTAAAAAAAACTTTATGTTGCTTGTCATGACATGTATCTTATCATAGTGTACTAAAGTCATTGTGGATTGGCTGAACTGTTTGGTGCTAGTCAAGCCTTCTGTATTATTGTTTTAGCTCCTTGAGTTTAGGGCTTCTATACAGTTCTCCCACCTAAGTCGCTGTGGTCCTACTGGGCGGTCAGTACTGTGAAATTTGGAGGTGTTGTGTGGCCATGTATGTGGCCATATGCATCAGGAATGGTGGAACTGGGATGATTCAGCATCTTGACATCTCTTCTAGATTTGTTGTCAAAGTGTGAAGCTGGACCACTTGTATGCCGGAGCATGTCAGATGTGGGTGAGCCATTGGACCTGTTGGCAGGGCAGACACTCTGCCCAGCCCCGTTCTAAGAAGACTCCAGAGATCTCAGCCCAGAAACCATGTTACCAGGGATGATTTAGCAGCAGCATGACAATACCATATTTCTTCATATTCTTTAGTTTATTCAACTCTGTGATAAATCCCATGTGTTTCTGGTGAAAATTCCATTTGAACAAGTATAATGATAGTGCAATACTTTATGAGAATATTTATTCTAATGTTTAGTAGATCAGTGTAAATACGTCAGTACCCTTTGCATTGCTTATATAGATGTATTGCGGCTTTCCTACTAATTAGGTTGAGGTTTGCTCTTTACACTCAAAAGGATGGCTATGATTTCATCATACATCTGTAGCATGTGTTCTGTATCTGTGCCACATCCAACCAGCCTGGATATGATTTTTTTTAAAGAAATGTTACAAATTATTGCATGTAGTGAAATGTAAACATTTGGGAATCTTAAGGTGATAAGCACACTTTGGGAAATCCTTTGCCAACTTCTTGGAAAAATAAATGGGAATTTGCCCTGTGATCTAATGTTCCCTTCAATTCTACATTAGAAAAATAAAAATGTACATCTATATAATATTTAAAAATATTTATTGCAGAATTTATTGCTCTCCCTCTTGGAGAGCCTGGCAAGCTACCCAGAGTATCCCGCCCACACAGCAGAGCCTGGCAAGCTACTCGTGGCATACTCGATATGCGAAAAACAGTAACAATAATGGTCCTCATTCCCCTGACCCTGAATTGCCCCCAATATGCCATCAGGCTACACTGCTACACTAGCACGTGACAGGGATGAATGGAGACATTACTGGTGACCATATGTAAATGTCATCAGTCTCCCCCAATCTCCATTTCCTATTACAGGTTCCAGCACAGGAACTCTATCATCTCTAAGCTGTAACCCTCAGTCTTTCTTCTAGTCCCTGCCTTGATTGTTTCGGTGATTTCTACCCCCTTTGATTTCAGAACATTTTTCAGTTTGGATCTGATGCTTTCTCCTGAGAAGATTATATAGGCAGAACATCCCCGTAAGTGATGTAATTTCCTTTTCTGGTCATTATTAGCGGGTAGATAAGATGTCAGGGTGCCTTGTTATTTGTTATGATCAGGGTCTTTGGGGGATATCCTTTGTGAAATGCTTATTATGTGTCTCTTAAATTTCCATGGTTTCTTTTATATGCATGATTTGTTTTTTTAAAATTTTATTTAATTTTATTTTTATTCCTCTGTTTGTACCTGACAATACTCAGGACTTGCTCTTGACTTTGTACTCAGGGATCATTCCTGGTGGGACAGGGGGCATCACCTGTGGTAACGGAGATTGAATCCAAGTCTACCACTGCAAGAGAAGTGCCCCGCCCACTATACTATCTATCCAACCCCATATTCATCATGATTTTAGAATACATTGGGTGTTTTATCTCCAAGCATTATTACTTCTTTGTATTTTGAAAGATGATTTTTAGAAATTTCCCTCAATCCTTTCTGTCATAAATTGAAATGATTTATAACTAAAACTTTCTTTATAAATTATTTGTATATTCAATTATTTACATCAGTAGGGGCTCATGGATGTATATTTTATTCTACGAGTTATCATAGAATTGTTTTGTTTCTCCGATTGTGCTAGATTTGACCACTTGGAGCATCTTCAGCTTGTCCTTGGTCCTCACTGAGTTGCTCCAGCTTTCTCCCACATTTTCTTTTTTTCTAGTGCAAGATGTTGCTAGATTTTCTTTTATTTTGAATGTTGGTGTATCAGACTCTAAGTGTACCTGCAGGGATGTTTGTTTACTCCTGGGTCTGCTCTCAGGGCTCAGTCCTGGTGGGTTTGGGGGCCCATATGGGCTGCCAGGGATCAATCCCCAGTTGGCTGCGTGTATGAATACTATGTATACTATGGTGCTGACCTCTGAAACATATTACCTAAAGAAAGTATTTTAGGCAAATATTTTATATTCAGCAGGGACCTGAGAGATAGAACAGGAGGTAAGATACTTCTAAACAGCTGGCCCTGGTTTAGTTCCTGATGCTACATATAGTTGACAGAACACTGCCAGGAATAGTGCCCTGATTGTTGCTGGGTGCAGTCCCAATTCCCAGAACCTCCTACACACAAAGCCAGAAAGCAGAATCCACAGAGAAAAATTAATAAATTAGGTTTTATTAGTGTTAATATTTTTGCTGTTGGGTCTGAAGCATACTTAAAGGTGTAAAGCATAAGCGTGGAATGTATAGGACCCTATGTTCGATCTGAAGACATGTATTGCACCTCAAGTATTGTCCAGTATAGCTCTAGGAAACCCAGATTTTTTAAAAAACATAATGATCCCAGACTATATGCATTAGTGAGTTCTCAGGTTCTCATAATGTTTTCTTAAAAACTCATAGTTAGAAATATAGGAAATATTATAAACTTTTGAAATGTTTCTCATTATTTTTCTACCAAAGACAAGTAAGGATGGTTCTTGAGTATGACTCCAATTGGGCTGCATACGTTTCTACAAACTTTTTGGACAAACAACTTTGTGGGTGTAACCACAAAAAGAGAAACAAAAGCAAAAAAAAGATAATGACACTTTTCAAATGACCTCTTGAGAGAAACTTTTTTTTTTGCTTTTTGGGTCACATCCAGCAATGCACAGGGGTTACTCCTGGCTCTGCGCTCAGGAACCACCCCTGGCAGTGCTCAGGGGACCATATGGGATGCTGGGAATCGAACCCGGGTTGGCCACGTGCAAGGCAAACGCCCTACCCGCTGTACTATTGCTCCAGCCCCTTGAGAGAAACTTTTAATCTATTTTTTGTAGCCTCCTAAAAACTGTAGCTTTATCTCTTATGCAGGATGATAAAATATGCCAACTTCATTCTTTGTCTATATCTAAATGTCTTTA
Organism: Sorex fumeus; assembly: GCF_029834395.1. NCBI lineage: Eukaryota > Metazoa > Chordata > Mammalia > Eulipotyphla > Soricidae > Sorex > Sorex fumeus. Next base: position 15,971,873 of record NW_026606085.1, on the reverse strand, counting down.
TCAGTTTTCTGTTAACATTATTACATATGTGCGGCAATTTGTTTTGTAAAAAAATAATATTTACTAAAATAAAGGAAGTTATGAAGAGCAGTTTACATACCTCTGAGACATCAATCTTTTGTCTTGATGTTTCAATGGACATTACTAGTCCTTTGATTTTATAGAACAAGAGTTGACCAAGATATCAGGTAGGTCACTGGGATGAAGGGAGGGGGAAATGTTCCTAGCAGAGCTGAAGTGGGGTGAATCAGATTTGCGCCAAAAGTAAGGGATGGAGTTCTCTTGTGGTCTGATGTGGGGCAGTGGCTTTCCCGAAGATAACGGAGAGGATTCCAAGATGATCAGGGGGCTGGGCTATGTGCTGGGGAATCTGGGGAATCCTGGCACACGAGTCTTCTCAGAGCCCGCTTGACTTCCTTGTTGCGCAGAGTGTAGATGAAAGGATTGAGCATGGGTGTGACGATCGTGTAAAACACAGCCGGGACTCCAGCCCCTGGCCCACTGGCGCTAGGCTGCAGGTAGATGCAGATGGGTGGCAGGTAGTAGAGGAGCACCACTGTGAGGTGGGAGGAGCAGGTGGAGAAGGCTCGCTGGCGACCCTCTGCTGTGCGGATTTTCAGCACCGCCCCCACAATGAAGATGTAGGACAGGATAATGAGGATCAGACAGCCTGTGGCCACCACGCCAATGTTGGCCAGCACCACCAGCTCATTCACAGTGGTATCTACACAGGCAAGCTTCAACACAGGTGGGATGTCACAGAAAAAGTAGGAGATGTGATGAGGTCCACAATAGGGCAGGTGGAAGGTGAGGGAGGTGTGGATGGCTGAGTGAATAGCGCCAGTGGCCCAAGTGGCCCCTGCCAGCCCAGTGCATATGAGCCTGTTCATGGCCACTGAATAATGCAGGGGTTGGCAGATGGCTAAGTAGCGATCATAGGCCATGACAGTGTACAGGAAGCACTCAGTGCTGGCCAGGAAGTGGAAACAGTAAAGCTGGACTGCACAGCCGTGGAAGGAGATGACCATCTCCTCTTGAGTGATGAGACCTGCCATGACTTTGGGAACTGTCACTGTGGACAGGCATGCATCGAGGAAGGAGAGGTGCCCCAGGAAATGGTACATGGGGGAGGAGAGGCGAGGGTCAGAGCCCACGGTTAGGAGAATGAGGAGATTCCCAGTCACTGTGATGCTGTAGGTGATGAGGAAGAGGAGGAAGAAGAGACCAGGATGCTCCGAGGTGTACATTAGACTCTCCAGCAGAAAGTAGCTCACCACTGTCTGGTTGGACTCTTCTGTCTTTATGGCCATCCTCACACACTGAGGCTAGTTGGTGCCTTTGAACAAGACCAGCACTGCTACTTAGTAAACTATGAGCAGCCTGAGATATTGGAGCACGTCATTTTGGTCTTGTCCCAGAAGTAGGAGGAAGACAGGCAGGTTCCAGGTATTGGTGAGTGGTCTGTTCCAGTGTTCCTTCCTGCCCATTCACAGGGAAACTATTAGTCTTGAATCCGTAAATCTTTATGAGACATTGAAAGGACTGGGAGGGTTTTTTTTGAGAAATGCAAGCCTTAGTAATGGCAAGATGAGTATGGATTACGAATCTCACTCTCTTGGAATATCTAGTTTTTTGTGCATGAATTCCCCTGCTGCAATACCTCTCCTTTCTTTGCTGTGCCATTCTGCAAGTGGGGGCCAATCAGGTTTTATTGCTGCAACATGGGGTTTATCTCCTACCTTCAGGGGAGCCTTTTCTGGAGCTGTGAGCTGTTACATCAGCTAGGAACCTGCCATCCCATCCCTTCTCCACCTTCAGGGAGTTCTTTAGAATTTCACCTCTTAGCAGCCAACCCTCCAGTGCTTGAAGTCCTTGGGGGTTGGTTGTGTAATTATCAGAACAAATTGCTCAGTGCTTCTTTCTCTTCCTGTATATCCTTGTTTCATCCTTTTGGAGATGGTTGCCTGTCATTTATCTCCTTTATCTCCGAGACCTCGAAATTTTGGCTCTGAAATCCTTTATTTTCTAAGACTACTTATTTGTTGTAGTATTTGGTCAACACTTCTTAATGCGTTTTCCCCCTACTGCCTCTTCACTTCCCATGGATACAACCTCAACTGACCTCTGCATATGTTAAACCTACAATTTCACAGTGGTGTTCTCTGTCCCATTTCTCAGTTCTGTCATATGGAAAATGATGTTTTAGAAGCCCCTTTGTCAATCTTCCTGAATCTACACATTGATTTGATTTCTCCTCTCTACTATTCTTTTTGCTGAGGCAGAGAATATATCTGTGTTAAATATACAGATTTCCCGTTACTGTTACAGAGTCTTTATCTCTTTCAGTCATCAGAAGATATACCTTTTACCTAAGATTCTCTTTGCTACCTCTTCTTTAGCTTACCATTATTTCACCTTGAACTCATCTGAGCATTGCAGTTTTGAATATGACAAGTAATTGCCTCTACACTTGTATCTCTATGATTTAATTGAAGGTAGTTCCTATACATGCCCTCTAAAAATGATTTATCTGACACTGAATCATTTCCAAAGTCCGTGAAATATCAAATAGGAATTATTCCTGAATGCTTGGCATGTGCTGCCTTAGTGCCCGACACAGTATGTCTTATCCCCCTGTGAGGAACTCAGGGAAAAATCTCAATGTGTTTTCTAGTTTCTCAGAAAATTTTTGGAATAAAACAGAAACAACTGAGATCCAGGTTTATTTGCTTCCCTATAAACTTAAGTTTATATCCTTGGTCAACTTCTTATGACCCGTAAGACAGGTATGAGGATGCTGAATTTTTCTATTTATCACGGATGGATTTTAAAATTAGAATTTATCATTTGTGGTAGCTATTGTTTACTTAGGGCACTTAGAAGAATATTGCTAATAACCTTAAATGCCTTTCAAAAACTTTTAAACACCATGATTTATGAAGTTGTTCATAATAAATTTGTTTCAAGTATTCATTGTTCCAACACAATCCCGCCATCACTGTGCAATTCCCTTCACCATTGTGTGTTGAATAACATTGGTTTATCCTTGTTCTTCCCTCGGTGACTTTAGTTTATTGAGTTACTCCCACAACAGTGCTCCTCAGGCACACCCAATTTCATCAGGCACTAATGATGCTATATTGCTCTTCTCTTTTCTTTATGTCCTTTGTGTGGTTTAGCAATGTCCTTTTTGTATAGACACAGGAAGGCAGTTGATGCTATGCTTTATAACACGGGAGCTCATTGACTCCAAAAAATATTTACTCCTGGGCATCTGTCGTATTTACCTGACTGAAACCTCAGTTTCCCTTACTTCCTTGCACCCTCAAGTGGAGGTTCCAGCAAGGGACAAGGAGGGCCCCAGGACAAATCGTAAGCTACCTAGCATTGGAAAGGGAAAAGCTAAGTGGCATAAGAAGTATATTGAGTTAAGAGCATGGTCATGGGACAAACTGTCATGACCCAAAAAGAAGTAACTGCTAGGGTTACAAAAGACTGATCTGGCTTTAAGATTATAGTCTGAGATGATTTCATGACTTCATCTTTTCTAACAGCTACATAGTACTCCATTGTGTAAACGTAACAAAGTTTCTTTAACCAGTCATCTGTTCTGGGCACTCAGGTTTTTTCCAGATTCTGGCTATTATAAAGAGTGCTGCAATGAACAAACAAGTGCAGATGTCACTTCGACTATACTTTTTTGCCTCCCTGAGAGTGGTATTGCTGGATCAAATGGGAGATCAAATTCTAATTTTTTGAGAATCATCCATACTGTTTTCCAAAAGGGTTGGACCAGTCGGCATTCCCACCAGCAGTGGGAGACTAACACCCAGGAGTGGCCGAGATCCCCAGGAATTTTGCTCCATGACTTGGAGGCCAGCCACACATGCTAGGGGAAAAGGAAGCTCAGATAGAGAAGAGAGCACCAAATAAAGGGTGTTGGAGGGATCCTCCCAGGGTGGGAGAAGCATGCTGAAAGTAGACCATAGACCAAACATGATTGCCACTCAATGCCTCTCTTGCAAACCACAGGACCCAAAAGGAGAGAGAGAACAAAAGGGAATGCCCTGCCACAGAGGCAGGATGGAATGGGGGGGGGGGGGTTGGGGGGTGGGAGGGATGCTGGGACCCGTGGTGGTGGAGGATGGGCACTGGTGGAGGGATAGGTACTTGATCATTGTATAACTGAAACCCAAGCACAAAAATTTGTAAGTCTATAACTGTACCTCATGGTATTTCACAAATAAATAAATAAATACACAAACCAAAGAACATTATAGTATGAGATATATAGCGAGTTGTCCCCAGGAAGAGGCAATCTTTAAGCCTACTAGATCTCTTACTGTGTTTATACAAAATGATTAGAAATATTAGTAAGAAGTAAATTTGCTATGATTGTTTAATAGATTACTAGCTAAGGAAAGGAGAAAGCAGTACACTTCAGATAGGATTCACCCTTGAGTGGATCTCCTAGTAATCTAGAGTGCTGAACTCTCACCTGAGAATTTGTCCAATCAAAACTTCCCCTGAAGGAGAGGCATTACCTCTGCTTGTTGTTATGACAATGTTCAATCCCGCCTATGTGTATCCTGACTCTTCATGATTTCTATATAACTATGCTGTAAGGGAGAGAGGGGCAGAAATTAACGACATTGTAATAGGGGAGAAAGAAAAATAGTGACAGCAGTATGAGAGATATAACTAGTGGGGAAGAAATAATTACTCTGTAAATGGAGAAATAACTACGTTGAAAGAGAGAAGCAGAAACATGAAGCTGTAAGAGAGATTAAGGAGAAGAGAGAGAAATAAACAGTTCCAGATTACCAACCAGCCTGGGGCCCTGTTCCTTCCTTCCCCCATTCCCTACTCCTTTGTCCATCCATTGCCATGGGCCAGCCAGGAGAACAGTTCTCTCATAAAATGCGCACTCACACTCTTTGAACTTATTGTTGCTAACTTTAATTTTAATTGTTGCTAATTTTCTACCTACCCCCACTTCTGATCCCTTAGTAGGTACAAAATACTTTCTGTTGCTTGTCATGACATCTATCTTATCATGGTGTACTAACGTCATTGTGGATTGGCTGAGCTGTTTGGTGCTAGTCAAGCCTTCTGTGTTATTGTTTTAGTTCATTGAGTTTAGGGCTTCTATACAATTCTCCCATCTAAGTCACTGTGGTCCTACTGGGCGGTCAGTACTGTGAAATTTGGAGGTGTCGTGTGGCCATGTATGTGGCCATGTGCATCAGGAATGGTGGAACTGGGATGATTCAGCATCTTGACATCTCTTCTAGATTTGTTGTCAAGGTGTGAAGCTGGACCACTTGTATGCCGGAGCATGTCAGGTGTGGGTGAGCCATTGGACCTGTTGGCAGGGCAGACACTCTGCCCAGCCCCGTCCTAAGAAGACTCCAGAGATCTCAGCCCAGAGACCATGTTACCAGGGATGATTTAGCAGCAGCAAGATAATACCATATTTCTTTATATTCTTTAGTTTATTCAACTCTGTGATAAATCCCATGTGTTTCTGGTGAAAATTCTATTTGAACAAGTATAATGATAGTGCAATACTTTATGAGAATTTTCATTCTAATGTTTAGTAGATCAGTGTAAATATGTCAGTACCCTTTGCATTGCTTATATAGATGTATTGCGGCTTTCCTACTAATTAGGTTGAGGTTTGCTCTTTACACTCAAAAGGATGGCTATGAGTTCATCATACATCTGTAGCATGTGTTCTGTATCTGTACCACATCCAACCAGCCTAGATATGATTTTTTTAAAGAAATGTTACAAATTATTGCATGTAGTGAAATGTAAACATTTGGGAATCTAAGGTGATAAGCACACTTTGGGAAATCCTTTGCCAATTTCTTGGAAAAATAAATAGGAATTTGTCCTGTGATCGAATGTTCCCTTCAATTCTACACAATGGAGTACTATATAGCTGTTAGAAAGGATGAAGTCATGAAATTTACATACAAGTGGTACTACATGGAAAGTATCATGCTAAGTGAAATGAGTCAGAAAGAGAGGGACAGACATAGAAAGATTGCGTTCATCTGGGGAACATAAAGTAACAAAATAGGAGACTAACACCCAAGAATAGCCAAGATAAATACCAGGAGGTTTACTCCATGGTTTGGAGGCCAGCCGCACACTCTAGGGGTAAAGGCAGCTCAGATAGAGAAGGGAGCACCAAATAAAGGGTGTTGGGAAGATTTGCCCAGGATGGGAGATGCATGCTGAAAGTAAACTGTAGACTGAACACAATTGCCACTCAATTTCTCTTTTGAAAACCATGGCACCCAAAAGGAGAGAGAGAACGGGGTGGGGGGGAGTGCCCTGCCACAGAGACAGGGTGGGATGGGGGGATCAGGAGTGGGAGGGATACTGGGATTAGTGGTGGTGGAGAATGGGCGCTGGTGGAGGGATGGGTACTCGATCATTGTATAACTGAAATCCAAGCACAAAAATTTGTCAGTCTACAACTGTACCTCATGGTGTTTAACTAATAAAAATTTAAAAAATAATTAAAAAAATAAAAATGAAAATGTACATCTATATAATATTAAATGTTTATTGCAGAATTATTCATAATTGCCAAGTTCTAGGAAGAGTCCTGTTTTCTGTTTTGTCTCTGGTGAGTGAGTAGATCCATTAATGCTGTGTCATTCTGTAATGAAGATAGTTTATGCAATGGATGGGCAGGAAAGCAGTAGGCTAAGTCAACAGAATTGTGATCTGAGTATGCTGGGGTGAGAGGAGGAGACCTTGGGATAGATGTGGAGGAATATGGCAATGCTGTTGGCAAAGTGTAGCATCACTATACAAAAAAGTAAGATAGTACTACTGTAATAAAAAATTAATAAGATATAAAATAAACCCACCAAATTAGGTGAAATCAAGGGAGTCATGCAAAAATCACATATCTTTCAGTTTATCAGAACTATATAGCACAGCGGGTAGGGCGTTTGCCTTGCACGCGGCCAACATGGCCGACCCGAGTTCGATTCCTCCGCCCCTCTCGGAGAGCCCGGCAAGCTACTGAGAGTATTCGATATGCCAGACACAGTAACAACAAAGTCTCCAATGGAGATGTTACTGGGCCCGCTTGAGCAAATCGATGATCAACGGGAGGACCTTTACCAATTTTACTTTACCAACTATCAGAACTATCAAGCACAGCGGGTAGAGCGTTTTGCCTTGCATACAACCAACCCGGGTTTGATTCCCAGTATCCCATAATTTCCCCTGAGAACTGTCAGGAGTAATTCATGAGTTCAGAGCCAAGAGTAACCCCTGTGCATAGCCGGGTGTGACCTTCCAAAAAAAAAAAATCCATATCCTGTAAAGACAAATCTATGGAAGGAATATGCGGAGGAATTGGTCCCTGGGTGTGGGGTGAAATTAGGGAATGACTAAGTGTTTCTGGGCCATCTTAACATTGGAATGTGATGACAGTTGCTCAATTTTTGGAAAGGTACTAGTGATTGTTCTTGTTTATATGGGCAGGTAGAGTTTGCAAGGCATACTCTAACAAGCTGTTAGATGTTTTAAAGGGAGTGGAGTGGTACAAAGCATGATTTAATAAAATGGAAAAAATACTGCTTGTTCAATAATTTAATAATTTCAGAGTCCTTATATTCTTAAAAGCCTTTACGATCTTGGAATGATAATCATATTAGAAAATTTTAGAGCAGAGTCTGCATATACTTTGTATTGCCTGTATATATACATATATGTGCATTCCCTTAATGTTAATATTAGGCATGGTAACATTATTAAAATCAGGACTTCAGCCATAGAACTTGAATATCAGCCCAGCTAGGGATCATATGGAAATGTCACCATTCTCCTCCAGTCTCCATTTCTTATTTCAGGATCCATACAGGAACTCTGTCATCTGGAGCCTATGACCCTCATTCTTTTCTTGTGTCCCTGACCTTGATCATTTTGGTGAGTTATACCTCTTTGTTTTCAAAACATCTTCCAGTTTGGATTTGATGCTTTTTCTTGAGAAGATTATTTGTTTATGAAGGACATCTCTGGAAGTGATGTAGTTTTCTTATCTGGCCATTATTAGAGGGTAGGTATGATGCCAGGGAGCCTTGTTATGGTTAAGATTAGTGCCTATGGGGGATATGCTTTGTGAAATGCTTATTATGTGTCTCATAAATTTTCATGATTTCTTTTATTTGTATTAATTATTTTTTGTTTTTTTTTTGGGCTGTACCTAGCAATACTCAAGGCTTGCTCTTGGCTTTGTACTCAGAGATCACCTCTGGGGTGACTTGGAGGACCATCTGGCGTGCCAGGGATTGAATCCAAATCTTCCACTGCAAGAGAAGCGCCCTGTCCACCATATTATCTCTCCAACCCCACAATCATCATGATTTTAGAATACATTGGGTGTTTTATCTCCAAGCATTATTACTTCTTTGTATTTTGAAAGATGATTTTTAGAAATTTCCCTCAATCCTTTCTGTCATAAATTGAAATGATTTATAACTAAAACTTTCTTTATAAATTATTTGTATATTCAATTATTTACATCAGTAGGGGCTCATGGATGTATATTTTATTCTACGAGTTATCATAGAATTGTTTTGTTTCTCCGATTGTGCTAGATTTGACCACTTGGAGCATCTTCAGCTTGTCCTTGGTCCTCACTGAGTTGCTCCAGCTTTCTCCCATATTTTCTTTTTTTCTAGTGCAAGGTGTTGCTGGATTTTCTTTTATTTTGAATGTTGGTGTATCAGACTCTAAGTGTGCCTGCAAGGATGTTTGTTTACTCCTGGCTCTGCTCTCAGGGCTCAGTCCTGGTGGGTTTGGGGGCCCATATGGGCTACCAGGGATTGAACCCCAGTTGGCTGTGTGTAGACCAATTATCCTACCTGTATACTATGGTGCTGGTCTCTAAATCATATTATCTGGGGGTATGGTGCTGCCAGCAGGTCTATCTGTACCTGTGAGGCGAGTGCATCAGCAGCCTGATGGCGCCTTCAGACTTCCAGCTACCCCAAAATTGCTGCTGTGCCTTTGGCCAGACCCCAAAAACTTGGGGCAAAGTTTACCAAGAAAGTAAAGGCCAAAAATTAGATATGTGGGAAACACACCCACAAACCACCTCTGGCTCAGCTATATACTTGGAGGCATGGCCTCTCTGGTTCCTGATTGAACTGCTTAATGGCCATGATTCCCAGAGACTCAGAAACAAATCTTGAAACCCAACGGCTTTTGGCAGAAATGCGTCTGGTCTCTGTAGTAGGTCACCGGTGCTGGGCTACCCCAGGGGGGAAAGGGTGTTGTCCCTCTGCCTGCTCCCCCTTGGCGGCTCAGTGGCCGTCATCCTCCAGAGGCCATTGGACAGTCAGGTCTGGGCCCGCAGTGATGAGACATTTTGGGCCTTACGGCATGGGCGGGGGGGGTGGATCCGGGCCTTCCCCATCCCAACGAGACCCCAAGTCATCGCCCACAAATGGCCTCTCTGGCCCCTGATCAAGCTGCTTAATGGCCATGATCCCAGAGACTCAGAAACAAATCTCAAAACGCAGCGGCTTTTTGCAGAAATGCGTCCGGACCCCACAGTACGTTACTGTCCCCGGGCCACCCCAAGGGGGAAAGGGTGTTGTCCCTCTGCCTGCTTCTCCCTGGAGGCTCAGTGGCCGTCATCCTCCAGAGGCCATTGGACAGTCAGGCTTGGGCCTGCAGCGACGAAACTTGTTGGGCCTCACGGGATGGGGGTGGAGCCAGGCCTGTCCTCCCCACCCCAACGATACCCCAAGTCATCTTCCACAAACGGCCTCTCTGGCTCCTGATCAAGTTGCTCAACGTCCATGATCCCAGAAACTCAGGAGCAAATCTCGAAACCCAGTGGCTTTTGGCAGAAATCCCTCCAGATTTAAGTGTTAAAATTTCGGAATTTCAAAATCACATGGCCCTACTGCAGCCATGCAACATCATATGTTATTCATAACCAGCAATAGAACACAAATTGTCTACTGTTGCTTTTTCAGCAGATCCTAGTGTTGGGGTATGGGTCTGGTGTCAAAATATTGAATGTGTTCAAAGTAGAGAGAGAGAGAGTAATGTGGAAATCATCTGCCCCACAGGTAGGGGGAGGGTGTGGGACGGGGGTATACTGGGGTTTTTGGTGGTGGAGAATGGGCACTGGTGAAGGTACGGGTGTTTCATTGTATGACTGAGACTTAGACCCGAAAACTGCTCTCATGGTGATTCAATAAATAAAATTTTAAAAAATGAAAAAAAAAGTAAGGTGGAGTTTATGCACAATTCAATCAGCTAATCAGTGGCTAAATAAATAGCAGTACTCCTACATAAAAAAAAATATTATCTAAGGAAAGTATTTTAGGCAAGTATTTCACATTCAGCAGGGTCCTGAGAGATAGAACAGAAGGTAAGATACTTCTAAACCGCTGAACTGGTGTAGTCCCTGATGCCACATATAGTTGACAGAACACTGTCAGGAATAGTTCCTGAGTGTTACTGGATGCAGTCCCAATTCCCAGCACCCCTCTATCCACAAAAAAAAACAAAGCCAAAAAAGAAGAATCCACAGAGATAAAATTAATAAATTAGATTTTATTAGTGCTAATATTTTTTCTCTTGGGGTGCAAAACATACTTAAAGGTGTGGAGCATATGCATGGAAAGTGCAGGACTCTATGTTCGATCTGAAGACATGTACGGCACCCCAAGTATTGTCCAGTGTAGCTCTGGGTACCCCAGAAGTTTTTCTTTTTATAAAAAAGCATAATGATCCCTTCTCTATTCCAGCTGCCTTCTCCCCTTCGCTCATGAGGCAGGCTTCCAGCTATGGAGCAATCTTCCTGTCCCGTGTATCTACTATCCTTAGGTGTGAGCCTCATGCTATGTTGTTTAGATAAAGGACCAAACATGATAACCTCTCAGTGTCTGTAAAACCATAATGCCCAAAAGTTGAGAGAGAGTATGGGGAATATTGTCTGCCATGGAGACAGGGGGAGGGTGGGAAAGGGGGGTATACCGGGGAGATTACTGGTGGGGAGTGTGCACTGGTGGAGGGATGGGTGTTTGATCATTGTGTGATTGTAACCCAAACATGAAAGCTTTAATTATCTCATGGTGATTCAATAAAATTAAAAAAATGGTAAAGGTAAAGGTAAAGGCCCTCCCGTTGATCGTCGATTTGCTCGAGCGGGCCCAGTAACGTCTCCATTGGAGACTTTGTTGTTACTGTGTCTGGCGTATCGAATACTCTCGGTAGCTTGCCGGGCTCTCCGAGAGGGGCAGAGGAATCGAACTCGGGTCGGCCATGTTGGCCGCTTGTAAGGCGAACGCCCTACCCGCTGTGCTATCAACAACAAAAAAATAAAAAATAAAAAAGCATAACAATCCCAGACTATATGCATTAATGAGTTCTCAGGTTTTCATAATGTTTTCTTTAAAAAACCTCATAGTTAAAAATATAGGATATATTGTAAACTTTTGAGATATTTCCTGTCACTTTTCTACCAAAGACTAGAAGATGGTTTTTGAATACGGCTCCAATTGGGCCCTGTACATTCTTACAACATTTTTGGACAAACAGCTTTGTGAGTGTAGTCACAAAAAAGAGAAACAAAATCAAAACAGATAATGACTCTTTTCAAATGACCTCTTGAGAGAAACTTTTAGTCTATTTATTGTAGCCTCCTAAAAATTATAGCTTTATCTCTTATGCTAGATGATAAATATGCCAACTTCATTCTTTGTCTGAATCTCAATTTCTTTATCAGTTTTCTTTTAACATTATTATATATATTATTCAGTAAATAGCAATTTACTGAAATAAAGAAGTCTATGAAGAGCAGTTTACGTACCTCTGAGCCATCGATCTTTTGTCTCAATGTTTCACTGGACATTACTAGTCCTTTGATTTTAAAGAACAAGAGTTGACCAAGACATCAAGTAGGTCACTGGGATGAAGGGAGGAGGAAATGTCCCTGGCAGAACTGAAGGTGGCTGAATCAGATTTGTGCCCAACGGAAGGGATGAAGTTCTCCGTGGTCCTGATGTGGGGCAGTGGCTTTCCGCGGACAGTGGAGAGGCTGCCCCAGATGATCAGGGGGCTGGGCTATGTGCTGGGGAGCCTGGGGAGCCCCGGCACACGAGTCTTCTCAGAGCCCGCTTGACTTCCTTGTTGCGCAGAGTGTAGATGAAAGGGTTGAGCATGGGTGTGATGATTGTGTAAAACACAGCCGGGCCCCCGGCCCCTGGCCCACTGGCACTAGGCTGCAGGTAGATGGAGATGGGTGGCAGGTAGTAGAGGAGCACCACTGTGAGGTGGGAGGAGCAGGTGGAGAAGGCTCGCCGGCGACCCTCTGCTGTGCGGATTCTCAGCACGGCCCCCACGATGAAGACGTAGGACGTGATAATGAGGATCAGGCAGCCTGTGCCTACCACGCCAATGTTGGCCAGCACCACCAGCTCATTCACGGTGGTGTCTACACAGGCCAGCTGCAGCACAGGTGGGATGTCACAGAAGAAGTAGGCGATGTGGTGAGGACCACAATAGGGCAGGTGGAAGGTGAGGGAGGTGTGGATGGCTGAGTGAATAGCACCAGTGGCCCAAGTGGCCCCTGCCAGCCCAGTGCATATGCGCCTGTTCATGGCCACCGAATAATGCAGGGGTTGGCAGATGGCCAGGTAGCGATCATAGGCCATGACAGTGTACAGGAAGCACTCAGTGCTGGCCAGGAAGTGGAAACAGTAAAGCTGGACTGCACAGCCGTGGAAGGAGATGACCATCTCCTCTTGAGTGATGAGACCTGCCATGACCTTGGGAACTGTCACTGTAGACAGGCATGCATCCAGGAAGGAGAGGTGCCCCAGAAAGTGGTACATGGGGGAGGAGAGGCGAGGGTCAGAGCCCACAGTTAGGAGAATGAGGAGATTCCCAGTCACTGTGATGCTGTAGGTGATGAGGAAGAGGAGGAAGAAGAGACCAGGATGCTCCGAGGTGTACATCAGACTCTCCAGCAGGAAGTAGCTCACCACTGTCTGGTTGGGCTCCTCTGTCTTTATGGCCATCCTCACACTGAGGCTAGTTGGTGCCTTTGAACAAGACCAGCACTGCTACTTAGTAAACTGAGAGCAGCCTGAGCTATTGGAGCACGTCATTTTGGTCTTGTCCCAGAAGTAGGAGGAAGATAAACAGGTTCCAGGGATTGGTGTGGTCCATTCTAGTTTTCCTTCCTGCCTCCTCAAATGGGTCCTATCAGTCTTGAATCCATAAATCTTTGTGAGACACAGAAAGGACTGGGAGGGTTTGTTGGAGGAATGCAAGCCTTAGTAATGGCAAGATGAGTATGGATTATGAATCTTACTCTCTTGGAATATCTAGTTTTTTGTGCATGAATTCCCCTGCTGCAACACCTCTCCTTTCTTTGCTGTGCCATTCTGCAAGTGGGGGCCAATCAGGTTTTATTGCTGCAACATGGGGTTTATCTCCTACCTTCAGGGGAGCCTTGTCTGGAGCTGTGAGCTGTTACATCAGCCAGGAACCTGCCATCCCATCCCTTCTCCACCTTCAGGGAGTTCTTTAGAATTTCACCTCTTAGCAGCCAACCCTCCAGTGCTTAAAGTCCTTGGGGGTTGGTTGTGTAATTATCAGAACAAATTGCTCAGTACTTCTGACTCTTCCTGTGAAGCCTTGTTTTATGCCTTTGGGAGATGGTTGCCTGCCTTTTATCTCCTATATCATGGTGGCCTGAGGGAAGCTTTAATTTTGACTCTGCAATCCTTTACCTGTGAAACCTGCTTAGATATTGTGGATTTTTTTGGAAAGATTGCGCCTCTGTATAAGTTAAATCTATATTTTCACATTGGTAGTCTATGTCCGAGAATTCCTGGCCTGTGGCAAATGATGTTAGAAGCTTCTTTGTCAATCTTCCTGAATCTACACATGAATTTTTTTCTCCTCTCTACTATTCTCATTGTTGAGGCAGAGCATATATCTACATCAAATATGCAGATTCACTGTAAACCATTTTCCATCACTATTATAGATTCTTCATCTTTTACAGTCCCCAGAGAAATTCCTTTCACCCAGAAAGCTCTTTGCAACTTCTTTTCATCAGTTTACTGCTATCTTTCTTTGAATTCATCATAGCATCCTGTTTTGACCATGAAACGAATTCCTCCTATATGCTTCCTTTACTTTCACTTATTAAGTTTCAACATTATTTCCTCTACATGTTCTCTAAAAATTACACTGATTCATTTCCAAAGCTGAGGCATCTTAAATAGGAATTAGTCCTGAATAATTGACATGTGATGCCTTAATGCCCTACACATTTATGTTTTATCTCCCTGAGAGGAACTCAGTGAAAATCTCTCGTGAGTTTTCTAGATCCTATAAACATTTTGGTGCTAAAACAGAAATAGCACAGGTCCAAGTTTATTTGTTTTCCTATAAATTACTTCATATACCTATTCAACCTTTTATGACTATAAGACAGGAATCAGTTGCTGAATTTCTCTTTTTTCCATTCATTTAATTTAAAATGAGAATTTATCACTTGTGGTAGCTATTGTTTTACTTAAGGTAGACTAGAGCACATAGCTGATAATCTTTAATTTCTTTTGTTTTAATGTTTGAAACTTTATTTAAACACCATGATTTACACAGCTGTTAATATACTTGTCTTAGGTTGGCAAAACCCTCCATGACATTCAAGCTAATGGTATCTTCAAAGATGCCACGCCACTGGCCGAGCAAGTGAAAACAGAGATAGATAAATGGGACTATCTTAAACTAAGAAGCTTATGCACCTCCAAAGAAACAGTGACCAAAATACAAAGACAGTCTACAGAATGGGAAAGGATATTTGCCGAATACACATCTGACAAGGGGTTGATATCCAGGATATACAAAATACTGGTTAAACTCCACAAGAAGAAAACATCCAACCCCATCCAAAAATGGGGCAATGAAATGAACAGAAACTTTCTCAAAGAAGAAATCCGAATGGCAAAAAAGCACATGAGAAAATGCTCTACATCATTAATCATCAGGGAGATGCAGATCAAAACCACAATGAGATACCATCTCACACCTCAGAGACTGGCCCACATTCAAAAGAACAAAAGCAACCCATGCTGGCGCGGATGTGGCGAGAAAGGGACACTCCTTCACTGTTGGTGGGAATGCCGACTGGTTCAGCCCTTCTGGAAAACAGTATAGACGATTCTCAAAAAATTAGAAATTGAGCTCCCATTTGACCCAGCAATACCACTCCTGGGAATATATCCCAGAGAGGCAAAAATGTATAGTCGAAGTGACATCTGCACTTTTTTGTTCATTGCAGCACTCTTTACAATAGCCAGAAACTGGAAGAAACCTGAATGCCCAAGAACAGATGACTGGTTAAAGAAACTTTGGTACATCTACACAATGGAGTACTATGTAGCTGTTAGAAAAGATGAAGTCATAAAATTTACATACAAATGGTACAACATGGAAAGTATCATGCTAAGCGAAATGAGTCAGAAAGAGAAGGATAGACATAGAATGATTGCATTCATCTGGGGGATATAAAGTAACAAAATAAAATATGAGATTAATACCCAAGAATAGCTGAGATCAGCACCAGGAGGATTATTCCATAGCTTAGTGGCCAGTCGGGCATTCTAGAGGAAAGTGCAGCTCAGATAGAGAAGGGAGCACCAAATAAAGGGTGTTTGGAGGATCCTCCCAGGAGGGGAGATGCATGTTGAAAGTAGACTATGGACTGGACATGTTTGCCACTCAATGCCTCTTTTGCAGACCACAACACCCAAAAGGAGAGAGAGAACACAGGGGATTGCCCTGCCACAGAGGCAGGGGGGAATGGGGGAATGGGGGTGGGGGGGATATTATCCATGGTGGTGGAAAATGGGCACTGGTGGAGGGATGGGTATCTGATCATTGTATAATTGAAACCCAAGCACAAAAAATTGTAAATCTACAACTGTACCTTATGGTGTTTCACTAATAAAAAAAGAAAAAAAAATATACTTGTCTTAGGTATTTTTTATTATTACTGGATTTGGCATATCAATTTGGTCTATTTGGCATAGACCACAGATAGCTTGCCAGGCTCTGCCGTGCGGGTTGGATATTTAAGGTACCCTGAAAACTTAGAGAAAAGTAAATAAATAGTCTGGGGCCTGGAGGTCTTCAGCTGTTGGGCCCTGGCGAGGATAGTCAGACACAGGGTAGGAGACTCTGCCTTGTGCTCTCCCGGGAGCTTGTTGTGATAATCTCTGGATCCTGGCTGTTGTTGGGGTTACACGGCAGTTGGAGGGTGTAACTGTCTAGCTACTGACAGGTCCAGTCCCAAACCGTGCAGGCTTGGAGATCTCAGCCCCGGGTCCCACACATCTGGGTTCCTCTGCCAGTTCTGTTATGTCTGAGGCTTATCCAAGTGTGTGGAGAGTGGCCCCAGTAAGGCCTTGGTTGGGGCCTGGAGGTCTTCAGCTGTTGGGCCCTGGCGAGGATAGTCAGACACAGGGTAGGAGACTCTGCCTTGTGCTCTCCCGGGAGCTTGTTGTGATAATCCAGTAATAAATGGATCTCATTTCCCTAACCCTGAATATGCAGATTCGAGAAGGATATGGAAGGAGAGGCTGATAAAACACCAAGGCAGACATAGGCTGCCAAAACGAAGAAAAACAAAAATGATTGTCTGTACTTTTAATGCTCGTACTCTGGCATCTGCTGCATCCATTGAAGACCTTATGGTACAAGTGCGAAAGATCAAGTATGACATCATTGGTCTGACCGAAACGAGAAGACATCAATCCCATCATGCTGTTTTCGACACCGGAGAAGAACTGTTCCTTGGGACATGTGATAAAAGAGGCGTCAGTGGTGTCGGTATCCTTGTCAACACAAACTTAGTCACGAGCATTGATTCATTCGAATGCCTAACAACCCGAATCGGACGATTACACTTGAATAAATGTGGCTCACTACTGGCAGTTTCTATCTTTGTTGTCTATGCACCAACATCCAGTTATGGTGAAAGAGAAACTGAGAAATTCTACATGGAGCTGGAGAAGTTCTATAAAGAAGATCACACCTTCTACAAGATCATTGTCGGTGATTTTAATGCCAAGATAGGACCAAGAAGATCAGTCGATGAACTCCACATCGGAACCCATGGCCTGGAATGGAACGAACAGGGTGACAGACTGTGTGAGTTCATCATGTCAACCAAAACCTTCCATGGTAACTCACAATTCCAAAAGGCTGAATCTAAACGTTGGACATGGGAGTCTCCTGATGGACGGTTCCACAATGAAATAGACCACATCATATTCAATTGGCGGTTTTGCCTAACCGATGTTGCTGTTGTCCCAAAATTCCAAACGGGATCAGACCACCGTCTTCTTCGTGCAAAATTCTACCTCACAGAATGAGTAGAAAAGAATGCAAGGTTTAAGCAGAGGACTCCCAGAACAACCACCAACTGGGAGCTCTTTGGCTCTATTGCGACAACATGGAAAGATGCCGTCATTGACAACATTGATGAGGAATACGATCGAATGATTCAACACCTCCATGATTGTGCGAGGAATGCCAAGAGAGAGATAACCACAAAAAACCGCCTTTCTTCGAACACTCTTGAACTTATTCGACAACGTGGCTTGGCACATGCCTCAGGCAACCACAAGCGAACATCCGAACTGGCAAAACAGTGCAGAGAAGCCATCAAGGATGACCTCAAAAACAGGAGAGCAGCAGTACTGGTAGATGCAGCAGAAGCTGGGAAAAACATTCGTAATGCCCGCCTGTCCTTCACCAACTACAAAACCAAGATGACTGCCCTCCGACATCATGATGGATCTATCACATCTTCCAGAAGGGCAATGGAGAAGATTATTCATGACTTCTACTCAGATCTCTTTAATAGCCACATCCACTTGCCCACATACCACATACCACATGATGGATATGTCGTTCCCAATGTTCTCCCTTCTGAAATCCAACATGCCATCTCGTCGGTAAAGAAACAAAGAGCACCTGGCCCAGACAAGATCAGACCTGAACACCTGAAGAACTTACCATCAGTACTCATCAATACATTGGCTCGACTCTTCACACGCTACCTGTCTGAATGCAAGGTTCCATCCCAATGGAAAACCAGCAGGACTGTACTACTATACAAGAAAGGAGACATCCACTACATTGGCAACTATCGCCCAATCTGCCTATTGTCTGTCGTTTACAAACTATTCACTCGAGTCATCCTGAATAGGATTAGCAGAACACTAGATGAAGGACAACCATGTGAACAAGCCGGATTCCGAAAAGGATTCAGTACCATCGACCATATCCACACAATATCCAAGCTCATTGAGGTATTTCTGGAGTTCAAGATGCCGCTCTGTCTAACGTTCATTGATTTAAAGAAGGCCTTTGATTCTGTTGAGATGGAAGCGGTCATGGAAGCCCTAGCCAATCAGGGCGTACAAACTCAATACATCAGGATCCTTCGTGAGCTCTATTGCGGATTCACTACCAAGATCTCACCATTCTACAAAGAAGTAATCATCCATATCAAGAGAGGGGTTCGGCAGGGTGATACCATTTCACCAAAACTCTTCAGTGCCACCCTCGAGAACATCATGCGATGACTGGAATGGGAAGGAATGGGAGTGAAGATAGATGGTCGGCAACTACACCACCTCCGCTTTGCTGATGACATCGTTCTAATAACACCAAACATCAACCAAGCGGCACAAATGCTGAACGACTTTGACCATGAATGTGGAAAGGTCGGACTACAGCTGAATCTTACGAAGACAATGTTTATGAGAAACAGCCTTGTTCCTGACACTCCATTCGCTCTCAACGGAACCACCGTCTCCAAATGCAACAGTTATATATACCTAGGTCGAGAAATCAACATGATGAATGACCTGGCACCTGAGTTGCGCAGGAGGAAGAGAGCGGGTTAGAATGCCTTCAAGAGCATTGAAGAAATAACTAAAAGGACAAAGAACCTCCAGCTACGAGCACATCTCTTTGATTCCACTATTCTTCCTGCATTATCATATGCCTCAGAGACCTGGACCCTACGAAAACAGGATGAGAACACTATTCGGGTCTCTCAAAGAGGAATCGAAAGAACTATGCTTGGAATATCACGATTCACTCAAATGAGAGATAGAATCCGGAGTTCTGATCTTCGTCAACGCTCAAGAATCAGGGACGCTGTCTCATTTGCCAAGACATCAAAAATCAGATGGGCTGGACACGTAATGAGGTTTACAGACAACTGTTGGACTAGAGCCATTACTGATTGGATTCCACGGGACATCAAAAGATCACGTGGACGCCCACCTACAAGATGGTCAGACTTCTTCGTCAAGACCCTGAATGATCGGTTTGAGGCTCTGCATGTTCCTAGAACGAACAGATACCATTGGGCTACACTAGCACGCAACCGGGATGAATGGAGACGTTACTGGCACCCTCTCGAATAAATCGATGAATAACGGGGATTAAGTGATTAAGTGATTAGGTATTTAGTGCTCCAACACCAACCCCACTGATGTTGGTGGACCCCACGGGTGGCTCTCCTGAGTGGGGAGGAGAAAATCAGTCACTTTTTTCCAATCCCACTCTGCCCCCAGGACCCAGAGTTACCGGGTTCTTGTCTTCTTGTCTTGCTCACAGAAAGGAATTTCAGGAGTAGACAAGCAGTGAAGTAAAACAATTTTATTTGGAGGTTTTTTGAAGGTGTGGAGAGGAAGAGAGTGAGGGGAGAGAAAGAGAGAGAGAGATATGCAGTCAAGAGAACACAGGCTTCTTCAAGGACAGAGGGAACCCCTACACACATCCTAACATTAGACACGAAAACATGAAAGTGCACATCTTGAGAGGGGAGATGCGGGTACGTGCTCAGGCACCACATGTGCTCGGCCATGTGGGCACAAGCAGCACATGGGCTCAGGCAGCATATGTGAGACCTTCCTTTGTTCAAGGTGGCCTATATAGGGTTTCTCCAATCTGCCCCCACGTGGGGCTTCTTCCCAGGTAAAAGTCTGTTGCTAAGGAGGTTACCAGGGAGTTTGGGAGTGGTGATGGTTTTCTTTGGGTTGAATCACTAAAGTTAAGCTGTTTGAGGGAGAGGTCTGAGGGAATTCAAGTAATCTCCTTCATGGAGAGGGGTCCAATCTCCTCAGGATCTGCTGCTCAAGGTCTCATCCATATCCACAAAGTGGATCAACCTTGCAATTTTCCTCCCAGAACTTTTGCTTTCCTGTTTCATTGTCCAGGGCCTTTCCCTATCTATCTGCCTACATAACCACCAGTAGTGTGTCTCTTCCCCACCATTTTCTCCCAATTTCCCACCCTCACCAAGCCTGCTCCCTTAGTAGGAAGAAAGTCATCTATTTTTATTGCTTGTTACAACATAAGTCTCACAATGATGTTACTAATATCATTGAGGATTTACTAAACTGTTTGGTGCTAGTTGAGCCATAAGATCTTCTGTGTTATTGATTTTGCTCATTGAGCTTAGTGGACTTCTGTGCAACTTTCCCAGCTAGTTTGCTATGCTCCTACTGGGCTGTCAGAACTGTGAAATTGGGAGGCATCATGTGGCCATATATGCTGCCACAAAATCCAGAACCTCTGGAACTGGGACAAATCAGCACCTTGGGGTCTCTTCGAGATTTGTTGTTGACGTGTGAAGCTGGGCCACTTATATGCTGGAGCATGTTGGGTGTGGGTGAGCTATTGGCAGGGCAGGGACTCATTGCTTTCACTCTCAGAAGGCTTCAGTGATCTCAGACCAGAGACTTGGCTTTCTTTGGATGACTTAGCTGTGGCAAGATTAGCCAAAATTTGTTTATATTCTATAATTTTTTTCAACTCTACAATAAAGCTGATGATGATGTTTCTGGTAAAAATTCATCTTGAACAAATATAATGATGGTGCAACCTCTATTTTGCAAAAATATCCATTCTAATGTTTAGTTCATCAGCATAATATTGTATCCTTTACATTGATTGTGTTGATGTATTGCAGTATTTCTACTAATTAGGTTGAGGTTTGTTTTTTTACACTCAGTAAGATGGCTATGATTTCTTCACACGTGCACTCTTTCACTGAGACACATCAGCCAGCCAGATATGATTTTGAAAATAAAAACATTATCATTATTTCATGTTGAAAAATGGAAACGTTTCTAAGATAGAATCTTACATTGTTAAGCACATTTTGGGAAATACTTTTCCAGTTTCTCAGAAAAATAAATAGGAATTTACCTTGTGATTTAATATTCCCTACAGTTCAAGAATAGAGAAATGAAAACTTTTGTCCATATAATCAAAATGTTCATTGCATAATTATTCATAATAGCCAAGTCTATTGAACATTCATATTCTCTGTTCTGTGACCAGTGAGGAAGTAGATCCTAAATGCTGTGACATTCTGTAATGAAGATTGTTTATACAAAGAATGGACCTGAAAAGCAGTAGGCTAAGTCAACAGAACTGTGATCTGAGGGTTTTGGGGTGAGAGGAGGGGAGCTTGGGATAGAAGTGGAGGGATCTGGCACTGCTAATGGGCATGGAATAGTGGCACTGTACGTATCAAACAATATCATTGTACTATAGTAATAAAAAATTAATAACAGAACGATAGCACAGCAGGTAGGGCATTTGCCTTGCACGTTGTTGACCTGGGTTTGATTCTTCCATCCCTCTCAGAGAGCCCAGCAAGCTACTGAGAGTATCACGCCCACACAGCAGAGTCTGGCAAGCTCCCCATAGCATATTCAATATGCCAAAAACAGTAACAACAAGTCTCACAATGGAGACGTTACTGGTGCCCGCTCGAGCAAAATCAATGAACAATGGGAGGATAGTGCTACAGTGGTACATAAAACAGATCAACCAAATTATATGAATCTAATGAGTCAGAAGCAAAAGTCACACAATATCTCTTTCACTTTTGATAATATGTCCTCTAAAGACAAATATATGAAAGGAAATTGTGGAAGAATGGATCCTGGGCGTGGGGTGAGACTAGGAAATGATTCTAAGTGATTCTGGGTCATCTTAAAATTGGAACGTGATGACAGCCGCTCAATTTTTGGAAATGTACTAATGATCGTTATTGTTTACAGGAACAAGAAGATTTTATGGTTTGCAATGCATATTCTAATAAGTTGTTAAAGACTTTAAAGGGAGTGGAGTGATGCAAAGAATTATTTAAAAAATAGAAAAATATTGCTTGTTCAATGACTTCATGATTTCAGAGACCTTATATTTTTAAAAGCTTTTAGGATCTTGGAATGATAAACTTGATAAATGATAAATGATAAACTTAATAGAAACGTTTAAAAGAGCAGAGTCTGCATATACTTTGTATTTTATTATGTATGTATTATATATAATATGCACATATGCACGTGTGCATTCCCTTAATGTTAATATTATCATTGTAACATTATTGAAATCAGGACTTCAGTCATAGAATTTGAATGTCAGCCCAGCTAGAGACCAGATGGAAATGTCACCAGTTCTCCCTAATCTCCATTTCCTATTTCAGGATCCATCACAGGAGTATTGTCATCTCAAAGCTGTGACCCTCATTCTATCCTTGAATCCCTGATCTTGATCATTTTGGTGAGTTGTACCCCTTTGTTTTCAGAACCTCTTTCAGTTTGGATCTGATGCTTTCTCCTGAGAAGATTGTTTATGCAGGACATCCCCGGAAATAATGTAGTTTCCTTTTCTGCCATTATTAGAGGGTAGATATGTCATGGTGCCTTTTATTTGTTATGATCAGTGCCTTTGGGGAATATGCTTTGAGAAATGCTTTATTATGTATCCCACATATTTATCAAGATTTTATTTCTATTATTTTTCTTTTGGCTTTTGGCCACACCAGCAATGCTCAGGGATTGCTCCTGACTGTAATGAAGATAGTTTATACAATGGATGAACTCAGGGTTCACTGCAGTTGGGACTTGGGGGACCATCTGGGCTGCTGGGGAATGAATACGGTTTGGCTATGTGCAAGGCAAGCACCCTGTTCTCCATATGATCTCTCTGATCCCACATTCATCATGCTTTTAGAATAAATTGGGTGTTTTTACTTCAAGCTTTATTACTTTGTTGTGTATCTAATGGTTTTTTTTTAAATTCTCTCAATCCCTTATGTTATTAATTGAAATTCTCTGTAAGGAAAATTTTCTTCTCCAGTTATCTGTATCAGTTTTTACATCAGTAGGTCTTCATGGATGTATATTTTATTCTATAAATTATAATTATTTTGTTGCTCAGATTGTAGTACTAGCCTTGACCTCTTGGAGCACCTTCAGCTTGTCCTTGGACCTCACTGAAATGCTCCAGCTCTTTTTACACGTTTTCTTATTTTCTAACACAAGGTGTTCCTGGAGTTTCTTATATTTTCCCCACCTCATTTCGAATTTTGATGTAACAGGCTTTTATTGTATCTGGAAAGATTCCTGTTTTTTTTTTACTTATTTTGCATTTATTACTATGGCATGTGTCATTCAGAGATAAGTATCCTAGTTCTGCAATACATTTTATTTGGTTACAATGTATTATTTTCAAAGTCTCCAATGGAGACGTTACTGGGCCCACTCGAGTAAATCGATGAACAACGGGAGGACAGTGACAGTGACAGTATTATTTTATGTTAACAGATATTGTTTTAAAATACTTTGTGATTTTAGGGCTGGAACAATAGCACAGTGGGTAGGGCATTTGCCTTTCACGCGGCCAACCCGGTTTGATTCCCAGCATCCCATATGGTCCCCTGAGCACCACCAGGGATGATTCCTGAATGCAGAGCCAGGAATAACCCCTGTGCATCACCAGGTGTGACCCAAAAAGCCAAAAAATAAATAAATAAAATACTTTATGATTTTAAATTTTGTTTATAAGTTCTATTTGTCCATAACATTTTTCTTTGCTCTGTCTTTATCTGCTTTAACTATTACTGTTTTATTTTTTGCTGATATGTGTATCAGATATTTTTCAGAATATTGTAATGGTTATTTACTGCCCATAAAATGAATTTAGAAATTTTTCCTGCTTTTCAAAAACCTTGCATTATATTGACTTTTTCATGATACGTAATATTTGTTACATACATACCTTACCCTTCGTTACATTTTATCAATTTTATGTGTACATTATGTAATTTAAAAATTAGCATTTGCCTTTAACTTATTGAGTTATTCATCATTGGCTGGTGTGTCCATTTCTAGATTTTTTAGTCAAACTGAGGACAGATGTAGGAAGAATTCTTTTAGTTCTTAAACACTGAAGTTTGTTTTCTTATAAGCTTGATCTCTGAGATACTTAATATTGAAAAAGAGATGGTTAATTAGGCCTCTCTGGAGCATTTTCCCAGGTTTATACCTAGGTATTTGCATAGATTATGTCACAAGCAAAATTCTGTTTATTTCTTCCCTCTCACTAGATTTTGTAGGAACATCAAGCTATAGATTATCTTATAATTTCTAGGAGTCTAGATTTCCAAATTCTAGATCTCATGATCCTTCTCTCCATTCTGTGTACTACTAGAATATTTGTATATTAAATATCTCAGTCACTTATTTTGTTTGTTTGTTTTACCCCACACACCCAGAGATACTCAGGGGTTATTCCTGGCTTTGCAATCAGGAATTTCTCCTAGTGGTGCTTTTTCTCCTGGGTACCATATAGGATGTCAGAGATGGAACCCTCATTGGCTGCATGACAGGCAAGCACCCCACTCACTCTGCTGTCTCTCTGGCCCCCAATCACTTTTATGTCAGATACATTTTGTCTTTTTACCTCCTTTTACCACTCGTTATAAGATGAATGGTAAAAAATACTCATTTTAAAATTTTGTAAATTCATTTTGAGTAGACACCAATGTCGTAGTTTTGGAGTTTATGATGAATCTATTTTTAGTTGGCTTGTCTATTTATGCATATTTTGATGTTTAGTCTTGTGTCTTTGCTGTGAGAGTGGACAGCTGTAGAATTCACTGACCACTCATGTTTTGTCTTAGGAAGTTTGTGATCTGTAGAAATCAGTCATGTTTTGTTATCCCAGACTCGAGCAATTAAAATCAGATTTGCAGAGTCTGGAGGTTCTTTGTGGGGATTCTTTACTTCCAGGAAGTCCACGTTCATTTGAAACATCAGCAGAAGCAACACTGTCCTAAGGACCATCACCTGGGAGTGAAGCCCCCTGCTTAGATCTGGGAACACTCTCACAAAGAGACTGAAAGGGGTGTTGGGTCATCGTGCCCATGTCGCTGCTCCATGTTCACACCAACAGTCATGGCACACTCACGTGTTCTCATGTAATCTCTGGGATCTGTTTAACCCCTGTCCATAGAGGTATCAGGTAAGTCTCATCTGAGTGCCAGGTAGCTTCTCCTTGGCATACCTCCCTTAGGGCTAGTAAAGTGGTTCCTGGGTAAGCTCAGAAGATTTGAAGTACTCAAGTCTCACATTGAATTGGCCCTCTCCCCTTCAAGTTCTACCGCCATTTTTTTTCAGAACAAAAGGCAGTATGAATAAGGGGAGTATGAATAGCTTCTGAATCCCTTGGCCCTCACAGGAATAATATTATCTCTCTCACCTGATTAATGGCGAGGAGGTAAATCATGATTCACTTGAAGATTATCTCTAATCTGTCAGAAGTGATACTGGCATCAACCCTGGGATTAGAAGCAACAATATTCATGTTGAATGTGTGTTTGTGTGTGTCTGTGGTTTATTTTTTGGGCCATACCTGGTGATGCCCAAGGGTTACTCCTGGATCTACACTCAGAAATCACTCCTGGCTGTGCAGAGGGGACCATATGGGATGCTGGGGATCAAACCAGGGTCAATCATGTGCAAGGCAAACACTCTACCTGCTTTACTCTCATTCCAGCGCCATGTTGGATATTTTTGATTGGTTTTCTTGGATCTTCCCCTTGCTGATTTACTTTGTTTGGTTTTCCTATGGCATCCGAGGGAGAAATGGACAAAATCATGAGCAAAAGCAGGGTGCAGTGTGGAACTTTCCTGCTTTTCCTTCTCTGAACCTAGGAGTTACCTTCTTTCTGGATGAATCTTTTCCTTTTTTGGTTTTCGACCTCCCAGTGATCTGACATCCTTCTCGGGCCCTTCAATCCCATGTCTGCTTCACGTCTGCCATGTGGGGGAGTCACTGAGATTGCGTGTCCCTGCGCCCCCCCAGTCTCAATAGTGCTGCCTTCATTTCTTTATTCCGGAGTGTGTAGATGATGGGATTGAGCAAGGGAGTGATGACAGTGTAGAAGACAGCCACCACCCCATCCAGGGGTTCCTGGGACCCCGGGCGCAGGTAGATGAAGGTGCAGGGCACATAGTAAACAATGACAACGGTCAGGTGGGCCGCACAGGTGGAGAAGGCATTGCGGCGCCCATCAGCAGAACGGATGCGCAGGATGGCCGCCACGATGTAGCCGTAGGAGGTGAGGATCAGCCCAAAGCAGGTGAGGGCTAGGAAGCCAATGTCCACAAAGGTGACCAGCTCATTGATGCTGGTGTCAGCACAGACCAGCCGCAGCATGGCCGGAATATCGCAGAAGAAATAGTCTACCCGATTGGGCCCACAAAAAGGCAGCCGGAATATGAAGCTCGTTTGGAAAAGGGAATGGATGGTGCCTCCCATCCAGGTGCCAAAGGCCAGGTAGTTACAGACACTCCGCGTCATAATGGTGGCATAGTGCAGAGGCTTACAAATGGCCAGGAAACGGTCGTAAGCCATGAGCGTATAAAGGAAGCACTCCGTGCAGCCCAGGAAGTGAAAGGAGAAAAGTTGGATCACACAGCCCCCAAAGGAGATGACCCTGCTGTCCAGGAGAAACCCAGCCAGCATCTTGGGGACAATTGCACAGGAAATGGTCATGTCCAGAAAGGAGAGGTGACAGAGGAACCAGTACATGGGACGGTGGAGTCGGACGTCCACCAGGACAGTGAGGATGATGATGCCATTGCCAGAGACGGTGAGGACAAAGATGACAAGGAAGATGAGGAAGAGTGGCACGCCCAACTCCGGCGGGTGGTGCAGACCCACCAGGTAGAAGTAAGACACCGAGGTCTGGTTTCCACTTTGCATTTCCTGCTGTTCACATCTGCCAAGAGGAAGGGGATACTCAGTGCTCCTTGGGGTCTCCAGACATCCTTTGTCGGTTCTGTGCGATTCCCAAGTACAGAGGGGAAAGGATCCCAGAAGGAAGTCTCAGAAAGAGAGAGATCAGAGCTTTTGCTTTTGTCCAGCCCGTCTTTCTCCCACACTCCTCCTTATGCTTGATTTTGAGATTCTGCTTGGCTCCAGGGAGCAATTGTTCCTGCTCAGGCTGAGATTTATGTCACAGGTTAGGACCGTGGAGGAAGAATGGCACATAGAGTTTTTAATGTCAGGAAAAAGAGATTCGTTTCCTTCAGGCCTAATGAATCTATAGACATACGAACTCAGTTTCCCTTCACTTTGATCTCTGACCTTTTTACAGAGACATAGGTTACAGATTATCTTCCTAAAAGAAGACCAGAGATCAAATTTAGTTCCTCATATAAGTATGCTCTATAAATATTTATCTAGGTTTTTAAAATCTAGTACTATCTGGGCTCTACAATAAATATGAAATAATCAGAATCTTTAAATATCTTTAAATATCTTAACTTGAAATAGGTATTTTTAAGAAATAAATTCTAATTAAAAAAATGTCCACAGCATGTAAAATCATTTAGCAAGTCAAAATATCAGCCCCAGAGAAAGTCCTTTTCTCTGCTTTGGGTTAAGTGAATTCATCTGCTCCCCATCATCTCTCCACCCACACTCCTACCCTTATACTCACCTATTCACCCGCCAATCCTCCATTCTAGATATTTTGTGTCTGGAGAGTGTGGAATGTGCCCCAGACTGGATGCTAAAATTCTACCAGTATTGTCATGTGCCGTCTGGGGAAACCGCCTTTCTCTGTCTTTTTCTCTAAGTTGGGACACGCATCATTCCTACTTAATGGGATTGTTGTAAGGATGAAATAAATCCACACGGGTCATAGTAACACATGGCAATGTTAGCTATTGTTTCCCATCCACTGTATGCTTGGCTGTTACGAGACTGAATCAGTGTTTCTGCACCTTCATTGTGCTTCCTGATGTGTTGGTAAGGTCTTTCTGTCTACATGGCATCACAGAGACAACTCCCAGCACTGTCAGTGACCAACGTCAGCGACAGTGAAAAGGGATCTGGCTTAGACTAGGGGAGTGTCAAAGCTCTTCCAGACCCCCAGGGGCAGGCAAGGTGTAGCCCCCCAAGGCATCACCACTCCCCAGCCATGTTTCACTAACAGCCTGATGGTGAAATGGAAGCAGACATTCCAAATGGCGAGTCACATTCTCAAGGACTTGGGACCACTCAGAACCACTCGGAAGGCTGGGGATAGGGATAGAACAGACACACGAAAGCCAGGCTTCAGGTGACCCAAGTCTCTGAGAGCCACCTGAGTCATCTGCTCCTTCCACTCTGCACATCCCACTGCCAGGACCTTTTCCCTCTCCTCTGCCTCTCTGTTACCATGGAAACAGGTTTCCTATGGACAGAGCAATTTCCTGAGTTCTGAACCCCAAAGTCACAGTGCAGGACACATGGAAACTAAGTAATCTGGGGGCTGGAGAGATAGTACAGTGGGGCAGGGCACTTGCCTGGGTTTCGTATTTTAATTTTGTATTTCTCAGACAATCAAATTTCCTTTTGTTCTCATTATCTTCTGAACTACATTTATAGTATTATGCATACACATATAATGTATGTATTATTCTATCAGATTTCATTCATTTTTTCTTAATCTCTCTGCCCACAATAAAATTTGTTTTCCCCTTAGAAAGATATAACATTGCAGATTTGTCCATTAAGAACTGCTTCAGTGAGAGATTTGGGGGGGGGAGGATAGGCGGGCAAGGAAAGTGCTTGCTAGAGAGGCAGAATGGGTAGAGGGAAGCAGAGGGAAACTGGGGACATTGCTGGTGGGAAATGTGCATGGGAAAGGGATGGGTCTTGGAACACTGTGTGACAGAAACCCGATCATAAACAACTTTGTAACTGTGTATCTCATGGTAATTCAATAATAATTTAAAAAAATGCAACTGCTGGGGGCCAGAGTGATAACACAGCAGGTAGGGCGTTTGCCTTGCATGCGGCCGACCTGGGTTTGATCCCCGGCATCCCATATGGTTCCCCAAGCACCGCCAGGAATAATTCCTGAGTGCAGAGCCAGGACTAACCCCAGAGCATCGCTGGGTGTGACCCAAAAAGCAAAAAAAAAAATGCAACTGCTTCAGTTATTTAATGTACATGCTTTCATCAGTACCACACTGTAGTCTTAACACAGGCTAGATTCACTGAGATATGGAGAAGAAGCAGTTTTCACCAGTAGTCGTGGGACGAAGGACATCAGTGGCTCTGGGTCAGCTTTAGTGGCCGTTTCAAACCCTGACTAGATGAACTTGCCTGAAGGCCAACCCTGAGCCCCATGTAGGTCAGGAAATGGGGTGGCCATTTGACCTACTTCTGATTTGTCAAATGTCATGCCATTAAAAGGACTCAGCTGTTTTCTCTGATCCTGGGACTCTAACATTCAGGAGACTGCCTCTTGCTACCCTCTCCACCTCCCTTCTGGAATCTTCTCTGCTGGTAGCCATTACCTGGAGAGGAATCTGTTGAGCTGACTTCCGCTTCTTTCTCTGTTGCTTAAGTTTCTCGTGGAGGCCCCTCTATGAAGGCTCAGTGACACGCCCTGCTGGCTTGGTGGCTGTGCTTTCTCTGTACATGTCCCTGGGCTTACTCCTCTGCTATTTAGGCCTTTGGAAACTATTGGTGGGGATGTCCCTAGACTGGGACCTCTGGAACATTGCTTCCTGGCAGTTGGCAGTTCCTTCTGAGAGCTTCCCTTGGGTAGAGATGGGGGCTGACATCAGTCACTTCTGCCTCCCTCCGGGGGCAATTAGCTCATTCGTAAATAAGTTGCAGTGGGCTTTGGAGCTTTGACATCTCTGTTCTTTGGCCCCACAGCATGAAGAACTGTTGAGAGTTTACCCTTGATGGGGGATTGGAAGGCTCACTCCTTCCATTTCTCTGAGCCTTTGTTTCCTCATTAACATTTAGAGATAATGCACCTTATTTACTCACCCCATGAAGGTACTGGGATAGAACTGGAAATAACCTTAATGCTAAAGTTGGAATGTGAAATATTAATTACTTTAACTGTCTTTTACAATGAGCACAGATTGAAGGAGGAAATTCCTGGGGTGGTCTCTAGAACACTTAATCACTTAATCACTTAATCCCCTTTATTCATCGATTTACTCGAGCGGGTGCCAGTAACGTCTCCATTCATCCCGGTTGCGTGCTAGTGTAGCCCAATGGTATCTGTTCGTTCTAGGAACATGCAGAGCCTCAAACCAATCATTCAGGGTCTTGACGAAGAAGTCTGACCATCTTGTAGGTGGGCGTCCACGTGATCTTTTGATGTCCCGTGGAATCCAATCAGTAATGGCTCTAGTCCAGCGGTTGTCTGTAAACCTCATTACGTGTCCAGCCCATCTGATTTTTGATGTCTTGGCAAATGAGACAGCGTCCCTGATTCTTGAGCGTTGACGAAGATCAGAACTCCGGATTCTATCTCTCATTTGAGTGAATCGTGATATTCCAAGCATAGCTCTTTCGATTCCTCTTTGAGAGACCCGAATAGCGTTCTCATCCTGTTTTCGTAGGGTCCGGGTCTCTGAGGCATATGTTAATGCAGGAAGAACAGTGGAATCAAAGAGATGTGCTCATAGCTGGAGGTTCTTTGTCCTTTTAGTTATTTCTTCAATGCTCTTGAAGGCATTCTAAGCCGCTCTCTTCCTCCTGCGCAACTCAGGTGCCAGGTCATTCATCATGTTGATTTCTCGACCTAGGTATATATAGCTGTTGCATTCGGAGATGGTGGTTCCGTTGAGAGCGAATGGAGCATCAGGAACAAGGCTGTTTCTCATAAACATTGTCTTCATAAGATTCAGCTGTAGTCCGACCTTTCCACATTCACGGTCAAAGTCGTTCAGCATTTGTGCCGTTTGGTTGATGTTTGGTGTTATTAGAACGATGTCATCAGCAAAGCGGAGGTGGTGTAGTTGCCGACCATCTATCTTCACTCCCATTCCTTCCCATTCCAGTCATCGCATGATGTTCTCGAGGGTGGCACTGAAGAGTTTTGGTGAAATGGTATCACCCTGCCGAACCCCTCTCTTGATATGGATGATTACTTCTTTGTAGAATGGTGAGATCTTGGTAGTGAATCCGCAATAGAGCTCACGAAGGATCCTGATGTATTGAGTTTGTACGCCCTGATTGGCTAGGGCTTCCATGACCGCTTCCGTCTCAACAGAATCAAAGGCCTTCTTTAAATCAATGAACGTTAGACAGAGCGACATCTTGAACTCCCGAGAAACCTCAATGAGCTTACTAATCATGTGGATATGGTCGATGGTACTGAATCCTTTTCTGAATCCGGCTTGTTCACATGGTTGTCCTTCATCTAGTGTTCTGCTAATCCTATTCAGGATGACTCTAGTGCATAGTTTGTAGATGACAGACAATAGGCAGATTGGGCGATAGTTGCCAATGTCGTGGATGTCTCCCTTCTTGTATAGTAGTACAGTCCTGCTGGTTTTCCATTGGGATGGAACCTTACATTCAGACAGGTAGCGTGTGAAGAGCCGAGCCAGTGTATTGATGAGTACTGATGGTAAGTTCTTCAGGTGTTCAGATCTGATCTTGTCTGGGCCAGGTGCTCTTTGTTTCTTTACTGACGAGATGGCATGTTGGATTTCGGAAGGGAGAACATTGGGAACGACATATCCATCATGTGGTATGTGGTATGTGGGCAAGTGGCCATGGCTATTAAAGAGATCTGAGTAGAATTCATGAATAATCTTCTCCATTGCCCTTCTGGAAGATGTGATAGATCCATCATGATGTCGGAGGGCAGTCATCTTGGTTTTGTAGTTGGTGAAGGACAGGCGGGCATTACGAATGCTTTTCCCAGCTTCTGCTGCATCTACCAGTACTGCTGCTCTCCTGTTTTTGAGGTCATCCTTGATGGCTTCTCTGCACTGTTTTGCCAGTTCAGATGTTCGCTTGTGGTTGCCTGAGGCATGTGCCAAGCCACGTTGTCGAATAAGTTCAAGAGTGTTCGAAGAAAGGCGGTTTTTTGTGGTTATCTCTCTCTTGGCATTCCTCGCACAATCATGGAGGTGTTGAATCATTCGATCGTATTCCTCATCAATGTTGTCAATGACGGCATCTTCCCATGTTGCCGCAACAGAGCCAAAGAGCTCCCAGTTGGTGGTCGTTCTGGGAGTCCTCTTCTTAAACCTTGCATTCTTTTCTCCTCGTTCTGTGAGGTAGAATTTTGCACGAAGAAGACGGTGGTCTGATCCCGTTTGGAATTTTGGGACAACAGCAACATCGGTTAGGCAAAACCGCCGATTGAATATGATGTGGTCTATTTCATTGTGGAACCGTCCATCGGGAGACTCCCATGTCCAACGTTTAGATTCAGCCTTTTGGAACTGTGAGTTACCATGGAAGGTTTTGGTTGACATGATGAACTCAGACAGTCTGTCACCCTGTTCGTTCCATTCTAGGCCATGGGTCCCGATGTGGAGTTCATCGACTGATCTTCTTGGTCCTATCTTGGCATTAAAATCACCGACAATGATCTTGTAGAAGGTGTGATCTTCTTTATAGAACTTCTCCAGCTCCATGTAGAACTTCTCAGTTTCTCTTTCACCATAACTGGATGTTGGTGCATAGACAACAAAGATAGAAACTGCCGGTAGTGAGCCACATCTATGCAAGTGTAATCGTCCGATTCGGGTTGTTAGGCATTCGAATGAATCAATGCTCATGACTAAGTTTGTGTTGACAAGGATACCGACACCACCGACGCCTCTTTTATCACATGTTCCAAGGAACAGTTCTTCTCCAGTGTCGAAAACGGTATGATGTGATTGATGTCTTCTCGTTTCAGTCAGACCAATGATGTCGTACTTGATCTTTCGCACTTGTACCATAAGGTCTTCAATGGATGCAGCAGATGCCAGCGTACGAGCGTTAAAAGTACAGACAATCATTTTTGTTTTTCTTCGTTTTGGCAGCCTATTTCTGCCTTGGTATTTTATCAGCCTTTCCTTCCATATCCTTCTCGACTCTGCCATATTCAGGGTTAGGGGAATGAGATCCATTTATTATTGGATTTGGCATATCAATTTGGTCTATTTGGCATAGACCACGGATAGCTTACCAGGCTCTGCCGTGTGGGTGGGATATTTAAAGGAATCCTGAAAAGTTAGAGAAAAGTAAATAGTCTAGAACACACAAGGGACAAAAAGCACCACAGGGTAGGGCTGTCCATCTAATCCCGTGGGCACGTCCAGAAGGCTAAGCAGGCAGAGGAGGGAAGGCTTGTCAGGAATGATCTTGAGAGCACCCTCACTTGATCCTTGAGAAAACTGAGTTTTGGAGAGGAAAAGGACTTTCCCAAAGGTGAACTGTCCTCTGCTTTTGTTGGAGGACCTGATTGCATGTGGTCAATGCAGAAAACGACACGGACTCTCAGATCTCTGAGAGCAGAGGAAGTTGTAGTTCAGAAAGTACAGATCAGCAAACGTTCATTAAAATATTTGCCTTTTGAAAGTGTCCTGATTCCCTTTGTGAGATTGTTGGTGGCCCGTGTTGTGTGTGATCCTGCATCTCCATCCTCGACTGGAGGAAGTAGAAAGGTTGATTCCAGCTCTTCAGTGTCTGTTTCTAAGAGCATTCTCTACCACAAGGACATAGATTCTGGGTCCTGCTGTACGTCCCCATGGTACTGAGTTTCTGTCAGACTTAGGGGCTTCTGGGAAAGGAAGCCAGAAGGAAGTTCAGACCCCTAATGCCTGATTCCCCCAGGAAGTTTCCCTACTCTGTGACTTCCCTGATGGGGAGTAAGATTTTCTACAGTCACACGATGCCAAGGTATACTCAGTTCCCCTCTGGGAATGTGAAATCTCATAGGAAATAGAAACTTGGAAGTTCCAATAGGAATCCCTGATCTTGTAAAATAGGAAAGATCTTACGTCAATATTAGTGAAGCTGGTTGGTTGTTTTATTTTATTTTTTATTTATTTATTTATTTTTGCTTTTTGGGTCATGCCCAGCAATGCTTAGGGGTTACTCCTGGCTCTGAACTCAGGAATTACTCGTGGGGGTGCTTGGGAGACCACATGGGATACTGGGAATTGAACCCAGTTTGGCTGCATGCAAGGCAATCGCCCTACCCACTGTACTATCACTTTGGCCCCAGATTGTTTTGTTTTATACTGTAGATCTGTCTTAGTTTTTCATTTGATTTTTTTATGGTGAATAGAAACTGGTTGTAGCATGTTTATTATTTTAATAAGTTGTAACTTTTAATTATTTACATAAAACAGAGCAATAACTATTTCAAACTCAGGGTGATGAGATTAGGTATATTTACTGTATTTTTCTTTATAACTTCTGTTTTCATGTAAAATATCCAGAAACCATTCAAAATTTTTTTTATTAGTGAAACACCATGAGGTACAGTTGTAGATTTACAATTTTTTTGTGCTTGGGTTTCGATTATACAATGATCAAATACCCATCCCTCCACCAGTGCCCATTTTCCACCACCATGGATAATATCCCTCCCACCCCCATGCCCCCATCCCACCCTGCCTCTGTGGCAGGGCATTCCCTTTTGTTCTCTCTCTCTTTTTGGGTGTTGTGGTCTGCAAAAGAGGCATTGAGTGGTAAACATGTTCAGTCCATAGTCTACTTTCAACATGCATCTCCCCTCCTGGGAGGATCCTCCAAACACCCTTTATTTGGTGCTCCCTTCTCTATCTGAACTGCCCTTTCCCCTAGAATGCCCGGCTGGCCTCTAAGCTATGGAGTAATCCTCCTGGTGCTGATCTCAGCTATTCTTGGGTATTAATCTCATATTTGTTACTTTATATCCCCCAGATGAATGCAATCATTCTATGTCTATCCCTCTCTTTCTGACTCATTTCGCTTAGCATGATACTTTCCATGTTGTACCACTTGTATGTAAATTTTATGACTTCATCTTTTCTAACAGCTACATAGTACTCCATTGTGTAGATGTACCAAAGTTTCTTTAACCAGTCATCTGTTCTTGGGCACTCAGGTTTCTTCCAGTTTCTGGCTATTGTAAAGAGTGCTGCAATGAACAAACAAGTGCAGATGTCACTTCGACTACACATTTTTGCCTCTCTGAGATATATTCCCAGGAGTGGTATTGCTGGGTCAAATGGGAGGTCAATTTCTAATTTTTTGAGAATCGTCTATACTGTTTTCCAGAAGGGCTGAACCAGTCGGCATTCCCACCAACAGTGAAGGAGTGTCCCTTTCTCGCCACATCCGCGCCAGCATGGGTTGCTTTTGTTCTTTTGAATGTGGGCCAGTCTCTGAGGTGTGAGATGGTATCTTATTGTGGTTTTGATCTGCATCTCCCTGATGATTAATGATGTAGAGCATTTTTTCATATGCCTTTTTTGCAATTCTGATTTCTTCTTTGAGAAAGTTTCTGTTCATTTCATTGCCCCATTTTTTGATGGGGTTGGATGTTTTCTTCTTTTGGTGTTCAATCAGTACTTTGTAAATCCTTGATATCAACCCCTTGTCAGATGTGTGTTCAGCGAATATCCTTTCCCATTCTGTAGACTGTCTTTGTATTTTGGTCACTGTTTCTTTGGAGGTGCAGAAGCTTCTTAGTTTAAGATAGTCCCATTTATCTATCTCTGTTTTCACTTGCTCGGCCAGTGGCGTGGCATCTTTGAAAATACCATTAGCTTCAATGTCAGAGAGGGTTTTGCCAACTTTGTCTTCAATGTACCTTATGGTTTCTGGTCTGATGTTGAGGTCTTTGATCCATTTTTATCTTACTATTGTACATGGTGTTAGGCAGAGTTCTGAGCCCATTTTTTTGCATGTGTGGCAGCACAATTTGTTAAAGAGGCTTTCCTTACTCCACTTCATATTTCTTGCACCTTTATCAAAGATTAGATGATCATATGATTGAGGGGAGATCTAAGTATATTCAACCCTGTTCCATTGGTCTGCAGTTCTGCCTTTGTTCCAGTACCATGATGTTTTAATTATTATTGCTTTGTAGTAGAGTTTGAAGTTAGGGAGGTTGATTCTTCCCATTTTCTTTTCCCCAAGAATTGCTTTAGCTATTCGTGGGGGCTTATTGTTCCATATAAATTTCAGGAGTGTTTGCTCCATTTCTTTGAAGAATGTCATGGGTATCCTTATAGGGATTGCATTGAATTTATACAATGCTTTCGGTAGTATTGCCATTTTGACAATGTTAAGTCTCCTGACCCATGAGCAGGGGATATCTTTCCATTTCCTCATGTCCTCTTTTATTTTCTGAAGTAGCGTTTTGTAGTTTTCTTTGTACAGGTTCTTTACTTCCTTAGTTAAGCTGATTCCTAGGTACTTGATTTTCTGGGGTACAATTGTGAACGGGATTGTTTTTTTCATGTAGCTTTCTTCTCTCTCACTGTTTGCATATGGGAAAGCCATGGACTTATGGGTAATGATTTTATAGCCTGCAACTTTACTATACAAGTCTATTGTTTTTAGGAGTTTTTTGGTGGAGGTTATTGGGTTCTCTAAGTATAGTATCATATCATCTGCGAATAGTGAGAGCTTGATTTCTTCCTTTCCTACCTGAATGCCCTTAATATCTTTTTCTTGCCTAATCGCTATTGCAAGTACTTCCAGTACTATATTGAACAGTAGTGGAGAGAGTGGGCATCCTTGTCTCGTCCCTGATCTTAGAGGGAAGGCTCTCAGTTTTTCCCCATTGAGAATGATGCTTGCTGTAGGCTTGTGGTAGATGGCTTTAACTATGTTGAGGAAAGTCCCCTCTATACCCATTTTGGCTAGGGTTTTCATCATAAAGGGGTGCTGGATCTTGTCAAATACTTTCTCTGCATCTATTGATATGATCATATGCTTTTTTCTCTTTTCTTTTGTTGATATGATGGATTATGTTGATTGATTTCCGAACGTTAAACCATCCTTGCATCCCTGGGATGAATTCTACTTGGTCATGGTGTATGATCTTTTTGATGAGTAGTTGGATTCTATTTGCTAGTAGTTTGTTGATGATCTTTGCATCTGTGTTCATCAGGGATATCGGCCTGTAATTCTCTTTCTTTGTGGTATCTTTGTCTGCTTTTGGTATCAGTGTGATATTTGCTTCATAGAAACCGTTTGGAAGTGTTTTTTATATTTCAATTTCTTGGAAAAGCTTAAAGAGGATTGGGAGTAAGTCCTCTTTAAAGATTTGGAAGATTTCACTAGTGGATCCATCTGGGCCAGGACTTTTGTGCTTGGGGAGACTTTTTATTAGCATTTCAATTTCCTTGATGGTTATAGGTCTGTTCAGGTATTCCAGGTCTTCTTGGTTCAGCCTTGGGAGTCTGTAGGAGTTTAGGAATTTATCCATTTCCTCGCGGTTTTGATGTTCTGTGGCATAAAGCTTCTCAAAGTACTCCCTGAGGATCCTTTGAATTTCTGTAGTTTCTGTTGTAATGACCCCCTTTTCATTTCTGATTCGGTTTATTAGGGTTTTCTCTCTCCCTTTCTTTGTGAGTTTTGCTAGAGGCTTATCGATCTTGTTAATTTTCTCGAAGAACCAGCTCTTGGTTTCATTGATCTTTCGGATTGCTTTTTGGCTTTCTATCTCGTTAATCTCTGCTCTGAGTTTTATTATTTCCTTCCTCCTGTTCGGGTTGTGCTCCTTTTCTTGGTCCTTCTCCAAGCTCTTAAGCTGTGAAGTTAGGTTATTTATGTGTGCTCGCTCCTCCTTCCTGAGGAATGCTTGTAGAGCTATAAACTTTCCTCTTAACACAGCTTTTGCTGTGTCCCATAAATTTTGGTAATTCGTGTCCTCATTTTCATTCGTTTCTAGGAATCTTTTGATTTCATCTTTGATTTCTTTTCTAAACCACTCGTTGTTCAATAGTGCACTGTTCAATTTCCAGGTGTTTGATTTAGTTTTCTGTTTTTGTGTGTGATTTACTTCTAATTTCAGCGCATTATTGTCTGAAAAGATTGTTTGATACAATCTCTATCTTCTTAATTTTATGGAGGTATGTTTTGTGGCTCAGCATGTGGTCTATCTTGGAGAATGTTCCATGTACGCTTGAGAAGAATGTGTATTCAGCTTTTTGAGGATGAAGTGTCCTGTATATATCTTCTAAGTCCCTTTCTTCCATTGTTTACCTCAGATGAAGTATGTCCTTGCTAAGCTTGAGTCTGGTTGATCTATCAAGAGGTGACAAAGCGGTGTTGAAGTCTCCCACTAGTATTGTGTTGCTATTGATGTCTTTTTCCAAATCTATGAGTAGTTGTTTTAAGTACTTTGCTGGTCTCTCATTAGGTGCATATACATTTATTATTATAAGTTCTTCCTGTTGTACAGATCCTTTGATCAATAAGAAATGGCCTTCACTGTCTCTTATGACCTTCTTCATTCTGAAATCGATGTGGTCTGATATTAGGATGGCTACCCCAGCTTTTTTATGGGAGCTGTTTGCCTGTAGGATTTTTTTCCAGCCTTTGACTCTGAGTCTGTGTTTGCTTTGACTATTGAGATCTGTTTCTTGCAGGCAGCAGAATGTTGGGTTTAATTTTCTAATCCATTCTGCCACTCTATGTCTTTTAATTGGTGCGTTTAGCCCATTGACATTTAGAGAGATTATTGTTATGGGATTTTGTCCCATTGTTCTGTTGAAATTTGGTGTATTTGAGAGGCTTGTCTTGTCTTAAAGTAGCCCATTTGTTTGTTCTTGTAACCATGGTTTTGAGTTTATGAAGTTCCTGAGCTGTTGTTTGTCTGTGAAACTGTGTGTTGTTCCTTCTATTATGAATGAGAGTCTCGCTGGGTAAAGTATTTTTGGAGAGGCATTTATTTCATTGAGTTTTTTCACTATGTCCCACCACTGTTTTTGGGCCATGAGGGTTTCATCAGAATAATCAGCTGTGAATTTTAAGGTTGCTCCTTTTTATGAGATTTCTTTCTTCGATCTTGCTGCTTTCAGAATTTTGTCTCTATCTAAGGTTTTGGTCATTTTGATCAGGATGTGTCTTGGGGTATTTTTATTCGGATTTCTTCTAGCTGGTACCCTTCGGGCCTCCTGAATGTGGCCACAAGGTTTCTTCAGCTCTGGAAACGTTGTATCAATGATGTCTTTGACAGTTTCTTCTTCATCAGGGTTTTCTTCCTGTCCCTCTGGGACTCCAATAATTCTTATGTTACCCCTCTTGGCTTCATCACGATATTCTCTTGCCGTCTGTTCCCGAATTGTGAGTCTCTTTTCCATTTTCTGCTCTTTTCTGGAGAGTCTCTGAACTTCATCTTCGAGCTCACTGATTCTGTTCTCAGCAGCTGTTACTCTGCTGCTGAGGCCTTCCACTGAGTTTTTCAATCGCCTACCAGGTTTTTCAGGTCTGACATTTCCGATTGCATTTTCCTCATTTTTGCCTTCAAATTCTCTTGTCTTTTATTGGCATTGCTTTCCGTTGTTTCTTTTAGTTCCCTACACATCCTAAATAGTTCCCTTCTGAATTCCTTGTCAGAGAGGTTGTCTAACACTACAGTACTGTTGGTGTCTTCTGGGCTAGACTATTCAATAAGAAAGTTTGGTGGGCTTTTACGTTGCTTTACCATTGTGACCGGTGTAGTTTAGTCCTTCACGTTCACTGTTTCTATTCTGCTTGATATGCAGTGTGAGTTGAGATAGGCTTATGAGTTATTGGCTACTGTGTTTCTAGTGGCTGAGCTAACCTAGAGAAG
Source organism: Sorex fumeus (assembly GCF_029834395.1). Lineage (NCBI taxonomy): Eukaryota > Metazoa > Chordata > Mammalia > Eulipotyphla > Soricidae > Sorex > Sorex fumeus. Next base: position 15,931,888 of record NW_026606085.1, on the reverse strand, counting down.
GTTCCATCTATGAGGGTAGCTTAAGGTTCCTATGGCATATATAGTGGGAGAATATTTCGCGGCCGCATTAGCAGCCGTGGCTCCGGAAAGGGTCCCTGGCGCTGGGTGCTCGGATGTACCTGGTTGAATGAGGAGAGAGTAACCGGAGACGTTCAGCTTTGTTGCCGAGAGAAAGGTGGGCCTCAGTTCCCGTTCCGAGTAGATCAAGGGAGAAAAATGGCTGTTCTAGGGGATCGAGCTAGCTGCACATGCCCAGAGAGAGTCCCAAGCCCTGGGGGCAGGCTGTACCTGGTTGAATCACATTTGATTTTTTTTCAATGTAAGCATAACCTGGAGCATTTTCTGGGATATAGATTTCTTTTTCTTCCTTTTTTTTCTCCTTTGGATTTTGGGCCACATCTGGTGATGCTCTTGGGGCCTCCTCCAGGCTCTTGGACAACTGCCAGCACTGTGCTTGCAAGTTGCTCCTCACGGTGCTCAGGGGACCATATGTAGTGCGGGTGATCAAATCCACCCTCTACCTCCTCCACCTGTAAAGCATATATTCAGCCCATTGAATGTTCTGTCCAGCCCTGGAAGATGCAAGTAACAACTGGGAGGAAGGGTGTGAGACTTTCAAATCATGACAGTTCAAAGGAAGAACATACTTAGGTGTTCTCCTTGGAGAGAAACTCTAAGGTCATAGGGGAGGGGGTTGCATTCCTAATTGTATTGATGACTGTTTTGTCTTGTTTTATTTCGCAGCCACACTTAGTGGTTCTCAGGGTTTATACCTGGCTTGGCACTCAGGAGTCACTCCTGGAAGGTTCGGGGATGCTGGGATCAAACCCCCGGTGTGCCATCTGTAAGGCAAGTGCCCTCCATGCTGTCCTATGGCTCTAGCTCCCCTAATTATATTGAAGAACTTGTTGTTGTTTGTGCCAAAGTTCACACACATGGAGCTTTCGCCAGAGCTCTCTTTTCTTAGAATATTCAAATTTTATATCCCCCTTCCCCCCAACTTGCCATGGGTGTATGTTGTGGGGGAGGAGAAAAGGAAAGGGGTGAGAGAGGGGAAGGGAGGAGAGAAGAGGGGAGGAGGAGGGAAAAAACCTAAAACACACAAAAGTTCTCAATGCAGGCAGCAGAGAATGCATCCAAGACTCATTAATATGAGCTTTGACTTACAACCTCTTGCAAAGAGAGTACTGAATTGTTTTGGGTGCCATTTCCTGTATTGTTTTGGCATGTGTTTATTATCTTGTACTCATTTTCTCTAAATCATGTGCTCATGATGTTTTTCGACTTTGTCCTTAGATCCTCAGATGTTAAGGTAGAATACCTCAAAAACAGATGGCATTGCCAGCACTCAAGAGATTCCAGACTTGAATTTAGATGCTCCAAATGGCATTATATCGAAATGGCTTTAAAATTTTTTTTTAAATGGAATCTCTGTAAGATACAAAGCTACTAGCTTGTTCATGATGTAGGTTTAGTCATACAATTTTCCAGCACCCACCCCTTCACTTCCCTCCACCAGTGTCCCCAGTTTCCCTCCAACTCCCAACATTTTTCCTTGGCAGACACTTTTAGATTTTCCCATTAGGTGCTGTGACTTGCAATACTGTTATTGAAAGGGTATCCTTTACTGACTTTTAGCACCTAGTTCTTGTCCAGGGTGATCACTTCCCACTATCATTGTCATAGTGCAAACTTTCTATGATGGACCTGTCGTCCTGGCCTTTGTTTCTTTGGATATTGCTTGGTAGATATTACTTGGTATTATTTGTCTTTGGTATTATTTTCATACTATATATTTCTTTATATATTGCAATGGGTGCAATCATTCTATGCCAGTATCTCTCTCTCTGACTGATTTCACTCAGCATGATATTCTCCATGTCCATCCATGTATTAGCAAAGTTCATGACTTCATCTTTTTCCTAATGGCTGTGTAGTATTCCACTGTGTAGATCAAGTAGATTCCATAGCTACTTTCTCCACTCGTCTGTTCTTGAGAACTTGGATTGTTTCCAGACTTTGACTATTATAAATAGGACTGCAATGAACACAGGAATGACTTTTCTGGAGAAGGAACTGACTTCAGGAAGAAAGATTCATTGTGTTATATCAGGTGCTGACATTGTTGCACATATCCGAACACTGTGTGGAGGACTCATGGATCTTTATTGGCTTCTTCATGTGGACTAGGAACAGGAATCCCACTGAATTATGGGAAACATGAGTTGAGAGAAAACATGTGACTATCTCTGGACCACTGGTGAGGGAATACGGAAACTGAGTTCCTCTTTCCTCTAAGGCATAAGGAATATAGTTCTAGAAAAACATGAACTTTTCTCAGCAGAGTTTATATAAACACATAGGGGAAATATATACATGCCTATTAAAAACCTTTCATTAATCTCTTCCTGTTGTATTTTTGCTCTTCAAGGCAACTAAAAACTCAAGGTCATCCTTGGGAGTGCCAAATCAAGTTACACTTTTACCTATATAGCCACATTAATTCAATTTCTAGTATTTCAACTAGTTGTGTCATTTAATAGAAATAACTAGCAAATATAGCACAGCAGTAGGGCATTTGCCTTGCACGCAACCAACATGGCCAACCCGAGTTTGATTCCTCCACCCCTCCCGGAGAACCCGGCAAGCTACCGAGAGTATCTCGCCCGCACAGCAAAGCCTGGCAAGCTCCCCGTGACGTATTCGATATGCCAAACACAGTAACAAGAAGTCTCATGATGGAGACGTTACTGGGCCCACTTGAGCAAATTGATGAACAACGGGAGGACCGTGGCCGTGACCGTGAGGGACTCAGTTTTTACTGCATGGATAAATAGGAAAAGAGAGACATCTCAGAGACACTGGACATAAGTCAGTCTACCTTGCAGTTTTGCTGTGAAATTTTTCATTTGGCATCAGTTCTGGATAGGAGATTGCTGATGGGATCCTGCTGGCAAAGCAGAAATTTCAGAGTTCCACCTGACTCATGGTTTTAGTCCCCACAGCCCTGTAGGTGACTTGTGGGAATTTAGTCTCTATCATTTTCACTCTTATTTGAAAAATAAGACTTCAGTTTAAGCCACATTGTCTGGACATAAGATCTGGGCTTTGGTTAAGCAGAAATCCCAAATTCTCTCATTCTCGTGTGCTGGTTTCATAGCTTCTCCTCAAAGATCCAGTCCATCGAGACCTGGAAGTTGGCAATATTTTGGAGTCAATCTATAGTTTCATTTGCTGCCTCATTTTTCACTGTGCTGAATCCCAACTTTTGTTGATATCAAGCTGACAGAGGACCTTTCTCCTGAACCTGGTTTGCTTTCCCTGTCTCAGGTAATGTGTTTTAAAAAAGAATGATGCGCCTCCTCCAGATGGAACCCTGGTGGTCATGAGCCTCTACAAGCATAGCTCGAGTATGCAGGAATCAGGACTTGGACTTCTACTCCAAACTGCCGGGACCACCCCGGCTCCCAGGTAACCTCTGATTCTGGAAGTCATGCCCACAACCCGCCCCCCCAGCGCCATCCGCAGCACACAGCCGCAGAGAAGAAAGGCCGCTGTGCCGCTCCACAGCTCCCGGAGAATGCACCAGGTCCCAAAAAGAGCCGAGACTACCGGGAAGTCCCAGATGGGGTAGGTGCCGCATCCCGCCTCCTCCAGATGGAATCCTGGTGACCATGAGCCTCTACAAGCATAGCTCGAGTATGCGGGAACCAGGACCTTTACTCCAAACCACGCGGCCGCATAAGCAGCCACGCGACATCTCCCTATATACAAAGTGATCAATGGAAAGTAAATCATCCAACGTTTCTCCCTGAAAATCAGGCATAACTCTTATATAAACCACAACACCCAATAGGAGAGAGAGAACAAAAGGGAATGCCCTGCCACAGAGGCAGGGTGGGATGGGGGGGTGGGGGGTGGGAGGGATACTGGGATTTGTGGTGGTGGGAAATGGTCACTGGTGGAGGGATGGGTATTCAAAATAAATAAATAAATAAATAAATAAATAAATAAAATAAAAAACAATGATGCACTTGTCATGGGGACATTACCTGGATTTCTGCATGGAAAGAGTAGAAGATGGTGAGGGGGTTGGAATATACTTGAATAAGCCAATGCTAGTAAATATATTAGTTGTCTAAGATACAGGGATGTGTGTTAAGAACCCCCCGATCCAATATGTTTCTACGCTTATTGTGTTCTTAGAGATTTGTAAAGCATCAGTCTGCTATAGGGAGACGTGTTCCATAATGAGTCAGCTGCTTCTCAGTGAGGTGGGCTGTGTCATTACTACCAAGTTCAAGAGAATGATTTGTGCATATACAGATGTTTGAAATGCTGATTGCTGCCCACAAAGAAATTCTTGAATCTGTATCTCCATTGAACTCCGGTGAGAAAATAGAATACAGACATAGCTCCCAATATTTCTGCCTTCAGTGGACACCCCCTTTCCGATTGCTTCAACTAGAGTGTGGGTGGGGCCTGTGGGTGTGATGGGAGATCAATCTTAGGTCCATTTCATCTCATTTACATGGTATCCCAGTAAGCTGGAGAGACTTAACTGCACGGGTTTAGAAGGAATAAGCTGCCTTGTCCTTAGAGTCTCGGGTGGGTACAAGCCTGCAGTGACCTCTGGAGGTGGAGGGTGATGCCTTGGCCAGCAGCCAGCATGAACGAGGAGTCTCTGTCCTTAAAGATGCAAGGAGCTGAGTTTACTAATAGCCTATGTAGACTGGGAGGAGGATCCAGAGCCTCAGATCAGAAAACAGACCCAGCAGATGTCTTGATTTCAAGTTGGTGGGAACTGGAGCCAAGACACAAAGGAACTGGCCCACAGAAACTGTAAGATGGTCAGTTTGAATTGCGGAGCCAGGGATTGCCCACCATCACCCCAGCACGGTGAGCATGTAAATGGCCAGGAAGATCCCAAAGAAATGGGTGTCCAGCGCTGGGGCATGGAGAAGCCAAGCTGGATAAATGTGGTCACCAGGCTCAGGTTCATTATTCCTGGACACTCTTGGTCCCTTTTCCTATGGAGATAGGAGGGCAGCCTGCACTGACCTGAGAACACCCCTTCTCCATAAGGCAACTGCATCATTCACGGGAGTTACCTCCAGGCTCACTGACCACCGAATTAGTAAAGACATCTCTATTTCCTGACCAACCTGTCCTTCATCGACATATGGTTTTTCACGCTCACTATCCCAAGATGCTCACGATCTTGGTCTCCTACAGTGATGGGGCCATCTCCTTCGCAGGCTGTGTGACCCAGTTCTATGCCTCCACTTCCTAGGCAAGTGCTTCCTCTACACAGTCATGGCCTGTGACCGCTACTTGGCCATCAGCTTCCCACTCCTGCTGGTGGCCGGCACGTGACTCAGCAGTGCCCTGTACTCTGCCGTCCAGACATTACTGACCTTCCAGCTGCCCTACTCTGGCCCTGCCATGTCCAGCATTACTTCTACCATGTGCCGCCCCTCCTCAGGCTGGCCTGCATCGACATGTTGTTCAATAGATGGTCATATTGATTAATGTTGGGGTGGTAGCCACCAGCTTCTTCCTCCTCATTGCACTGGCCTATGTGCCCATCGTGCACTCCATCCTGAAGATGCACATGGCTGCTGGCCGGTGCAGGGCAATGGAGTCCTGCACCTTGTGCTGCATCTGCTTCTTGGACCCTGAGTCTTCATCTACCTGCGGCCAGGCTCATAGGACACTGTGGACTGGGTGGTTGCTGTCTTCTACACGGTGCTCACGTCACTGCTCAACCCAGGCATCTACACCCTGTGGAACAAGGAAGTGAAGCTGGCTATGCTCAGGTTCAAAATCTGCTCCCACATAACATGACACTCGCCATAACTATGCCATCTGATCTCGAGCCAGGCTGTTTCATTTGGGTCAGCTCTACTCATCCCCAGGAGTCGAAAACCTCCATTACTCAACTGCCACCATGCTCAAAGCCACTCTCCACATGCTTGGGCCGAACCCCACTCATGAGTGAACCTATTCCTGGACCCTACCCATACTCCAAGAATACCACATCACATTTGATGGGGTTCAAAGTAGGAGGCAACCAATCTTAGAGGGAAATATTTTTTTTAGCACACATGTGTATGTATATGTATATGTATATATATATGTATATATATATATATGTATATATATGTATATATAAAAGCACACAAGGCTCAACCTTTAACAATATGTTAGTGATCTCTTATAGGAGGGCTTAATGGCCTGGGTGAAATACAACAATCTTCACACTCTTTCCTCTAAGGAAACATTTTTGTAGCATTTTCAGCGGTTTTTCATAACAGACAATACAAAATATATTACTTCAATACTTCTTTGGGGCAGGGGTTGGGGTTTGGGATGAAAACATCCAAAATGCGGTGGAAAGGTGTAATGGTGGTGGAATTGGTGTTCAAATATTAAATGTAATAAAATATAGTGATCTACTTTATAAAATAAAAAAATTAAAAATCTGCTCCCAGGAAATAAGCCAGAAAAGTCTCTTGTGACTTATTTCTATATTTGCGATTTCATTGTACCATTGACTCGAATAGTATATCTTTTAGGAATAGTACAACCTCTGATCTTAATTCTCTAATAAAAATAAATTCATTTTTTCATATGCAGAAGCCCAGTTAAACTGGTCAGAAGCCCAGTTTAAACTCCCATCTTGTGGCAGTTAAAGGACGAAAAGATTTTCTTCTTGATGTTCTACCAAAGAAGTTCTCAGGAAAGTCTCACTTTATTCCCAGTATAAACAGTTTCTAAGGTGCTCCCAGAATCTTCTGCAATTTAAATCAAAGTTTTATATAAAGCTCTTTCCTCCCATCTTTAAATCTTTGTTGAAAAAATCTCTTATGATATTTAAAATCTATTATGTAACTTATTCACCTGATGAAATTTTGGCATTGGGAAGGATCTGATGAAAAATCCTTGATTTTCAAGAAGACTGTCTTTATTCAAATGGAAACTGTGTAAGGTGTACACTTCTTTTCTCATTCTAAATGCCAAAATCTTTGAAACTAAACATTGGTGTTTATATGTACCATGGGCACTGTTTATGCTAAATGGATTGCTTTGCTGATCTAACTACTTAATCTTCCCTGTATATTTACGGGTCTCTCAGTTTCAGCCTAAATGCAAGATTTCTCTTTAGTATCCCTAAATTATCTCTATGTGATGTAATTGATATGCCAAACACAGTAACAACAAGTCTCACAATGTTACTGGGCCCACTTGAGCTAATCAATGAACAATGGGAGGACAGTGACAGTGACAGTGAAATTATATTTGTAAGTTAACAACCCCTGTACTCTCTCTATGGAGCTGGAGAGTGAGTGCAGGAATGAGGCATTTGCATTGCATGTGGCCGTACGACCTGACTTTGGCCACCACCACATATGGTACCATGGGTACAGCCAAAAGAGATCCCTGAGCTGTACAGAGCTGGAAATGAGCACCAAGTTGGTATGACCCCTGCCACAAACAAACAAACACACACACACAAACAAAGCCTTGGGGATAAAAACCACCTTTAAAAAGATCCCATCCCAAAATAATGAGAGTGTTTCCCAGTTCACGACTTTGTGAGTAACCGGCCTCTGCTGTCATGTCGTGTGTGACATGGGCTGCAGACAGCATCTGTGCTCGCTCAGCTTGGGCCAGGAAACTCAGGTGGGCAGTCAAATAGGTGCATAAATTCAAAATGTAAATGAAGTCTTCTCAAACGCAGAATTTGAATGTCACTTGCATCCTGTTGGTGCAATTTCTGTCCATTCTGCCTGATATTCTGAGAAGAGAGAAGGCTGGAGAGAGCTGTTGGATTTACATCTGCTCGGGCTCCTGGACTTGCAGCTGCTGCCCACAGGCAAGACTCCCTTTCAGTCCCCATCAGAGGAAATGTAGTGGCCATTTTTCCTATGAAGTGGGGTTGCAGGGACCATAGGGTACTCCAGAAGAGCTGGAAAACTCTGTGGAAGAAAATCCCAGGCCTAAGCACAGCACGATGCTGATTCAGGGCGTTCAGTTCACTTTCTTTCCAGGTTTTGGTAACATCACTATTTTACTTGCCTGACCATTGCACCAAATACTGTGGACATTTACTGGGTGTTAAAGTGACATGAGAAAATGTGGGTATGTCCTTAACAGGACGTTCAGGCATCTACACTGACAGAGGTCCCTGCACAGCAGTGCCAGGGTTGATTTTGTAAGTCTAAGGGATGGCCTGGGAGAGATCCATGATTAATTTTAACATGACAATGTTCTGAAAGATTCCAAAGATTATTGACAATATAGATGAAACAAAATCATGCTCAATGTCATTTGTATTTTTATAACAATGATAGGTGAGCCAAATATTAGTTCTATTTATTGGAAATTGCTACGCGTGATGTATTCGATATGCCAAACACAGTAACAACAGGTCTCATGATGGAGACATTACTGGGCCCACTCGAGCAAATCAATGAAAAATGGGGGGACCGTGACCGTGACCGTGACTTGTGAAGCCACATTCATTTATAAGAAATAATACAGAAAGACCCCTTAGATTCTTATCCCAATTTTCCTCACAAATCTGATTCTGATTTTCCTGGTTTTACTTATATTTGTGCTATGCTGGAGCGATAGCACAGCGGGTAGGGTGTTCACCTTACAAGCGGCCAACATGGCCGACCCGAGTTCGATTCCTCCACCCCTCTCGGAGAGCCCGGCAAGCTACCGAGAGTATTCGATATGCCAGACACAGTAACAACAAAGTCTCCAATGGAGATGTTACTGGGCCCGCTCGAGCAAATCGACGATCAACGGGAGGGCCTTTACCTTTACCTTACTTATATTTACACTTATGGTTCTGCATGCATGTGAAGTGGTATCTGGTTTTAACAGCTCTGCAGGTTTATGTATTCACTACTACTAATACCTGTAGGATATCTGGTATGACCATTAAAGCAGCCACCTATTATTTGCAAGACCAACTCTGAGTTGGTTAATTAATTTTCTATTTTGAGAAGCAGCGGGTATTGCTCAGGGGCCATTGGACAGCACCAGGAGTGTTGGGGAAGATGTTCCAACAATGCCAGGGATCAAACCCAGGTCCCTGTGTGTGCAAAGCATGGCCACTAACCTCTCAAGCCATATCCCTGGCCCAATATATTTTTTAACTTTTGTTTTCAGCTTTATATTTTCTTTTTCCTTTAGTGGAATCCTGCCTGAATCCAACTCATTATCAACGAAATAAGCAAATATGGTCCGAGAGGTGGTGTGGCATACACTGAGTACAAAGGTTAAATACAGACGCTCATTACAGTCCCCTATAACAGAAGCATGGATGTCTCTACATATTCAAGCTTCTTTAAAATAAACTGTTTACTTCCAGTCATTTAAGTTCCAATTCAACTAGTTAACTCAGAAACTATAGCATAGGGAACCAGTTGGACACAGTATGACCTTACTCATATATTTAAAAAAAATGGGAACAACACCACTGTAATGAGCCTCAGTGGACGAGTTCAGTATTCCAGAGCTGCTAGTTCCAGGAGTAGCCCAAGAGAATAAATCAAAATATGGCCCACTGTGATGCAAGATTTGCTCAGATTTCATTATTTCCTATGTTGACTGTAAATTCTTTTATTTTTTTGTTTTCCCCTTTTGCATACAGTGCTAACAGCTATCACTTAGCAATGACACAATGGCATATTTATAAAGGTTTTCCAATTGTTGTTTAATCAGGTCAAGGATTCATTATTGAAGTATTAAAAATTAACCATTATTTTTATTTTCCAAAGCTTGCTAATCTCTCATGTCATCCTAGCTTTCATCTTTATAGTTCTCGTAGCTATTTTTTTTTCTCTTTAAAAAATTTTTTTTTATTGAACCACAGCGAGATGCACAGTTACAGGGTTGTGGATTATTGGGTGTTAGCCCTTTTTCAACTGCGCAAAGAAGAACTGTAGGAGGAACAATTATGGACAGATCCTACAACTTTGGGGGTCCCTTTTAATGGTCAGCCACAGTCTACGAGACAAATGTTGACAAAAGAAGAAGTCTTTGTTTCAAACATACAAAGCTGATATATGCAAAGTAAAACATACAAAGCACTGTTGCCAGATGGAGATGACCAATAGGCCCAAGTTGTTCACGTGAATGGGAGGAACAGTCAAAAGAAAAAGCAGGGAAGGGAGCTACCTTATCTTAGGAAAATGGATCAGAAATTGAGTCCCTCAAAAGGAAAGGGTCTGCAGCAAGCCTTTCTATTTCATAGTCTCATTTATGTAATAGCTGCACCCACCCATTTCACTGGATCTTATAAATGTTTAGCTGAGATGATTCTGGTAAAGAATCTGGTATAGCGTCACCAAAGCTCAGTAAATCAGCACTGGCTTTAACTCCGGCTTATTCTAGAATACATTTCAGGGGGAGTGATAGCACAGCAGTAGGGCATTTGCCTTGCGTGCAGCCAGCCTGGCTGAGCCGGGTTCGATTCCTCTGCCCCTCTTGGAGAGCCGGCAAGCTACCGAGAGTATCTCACCCACGCCGCAAAGTCTGGCAATCTACTCGTGACATTCAATATGCTAAAAACAGTTAACAAAAAGTCTCAAAATGGAGACTTTACTGGGCCCGCTTGAGCAAAATCGATAAACAACGGGAGGACAGTGACAGTGACAGTGTATGTTTCAGATATTACAGAAAAACTCAGAAAGCTACTAAGTATGGGACATCAATCATATTTATCAAAATGTTCTATGAATGAGTATGTTTGTTAATAATGGTGTTATTTAGCCACAGTATTAGTTACGAGGGATTTAAAGAAAATTACAAATAAACAATGGTATAGAGTCATTAAAATGATTTTAAAAGAATTATTCTGAGACAGATTTGGGTTTTAATTCATAAGTTTTCAAGCACTCAGGTCACCTTCACTTCTGTATTAGCTCATTTAATCCTTACAGTAGTACTTGGATAGAGTGCCTCTTACAGATGGGGAATTAAGGTACAGAGCATAGAAATATTTCTAAATTTATTTGTTCTGAGTTGCATGGGGCTGGAGCGATAGCACAGCAGGTAGGGAGTTTGCCTTGCACGCGGCAGACCAGGCCAACCCGAGTTTGAATCCTCCATCTCTCTCGGAGAGCCTGGCAAGCTACTGAGAGTATCTCGCCCGCACGTCAAAGCCTGGCAAGCTACCCGTGACGTATTTGATATGCCAAACACAGTAACAACAAGTCTCACAATGTTACTGGGTCCACTTGAGCAAATCAATGAACAATGGGAGGATGGCGCTACAGTGCTACAGTGCTGAGTTGCATGAGGTACCAGATTTTCTACCATTACACATGGTTGCTTACAAGCCTGGACTATGTGGTTAGTATGCATTAGGAATTTTCTAAGTTGCGCTACTCCTCATTTTTTCTAATTTACAAGCAAAGTGTGTTGAATTTTATTGTTAACACGTTACTTCATTATATCATCATTGTTCTTCCAAGTCAGAAAAGCCATTAGCCCCAGCATGCAACAAATGGGGCATCCCCACCCTATAACAAGTGAGAGTTGGGAAAGCTGGCTGAAGTCGATGATGAGTAAAGGTGCTGTTAGGCGGTGTAAGCACCTCCCACTGTCAGGGCAGCTTAAACTCAGGGCAGCATCACCTCACCCCGACACACACACACACACACACACACACACACACACACACACACACAAACACACACACAATCAGGGCAGCAGCAGCAGTAAAGGGACACAGCATAGAGTAAGACTTATAAATATCAGCACACAATACTGTTCAAATGACCAGTTCATAAGTTCTGACATAACAGATAATTGACTACAATCCTCAAAACTTTCATATTTAAAAATATAATTCAATACTCATAATCACTCTGGTATTTTAAGTGAGCTTATCTTTTATAAAGTCTCACTCAAATGTGGGTAACTGTAGGATTAAGAGGGTTATAATGCCTTATTTTTTTTCTGTCAGCAGTTGTTTATTTGGGGAAAATAGAAGAAAAATGTTATAAAAAATGACACCTAGAAAAACCAAGAGGATTGGAAAGTACATGTATGTTTACTCAGTGGAATAAATGCTACCATTAAAATGATGGTTTGTGATGGCTCAGGAATAATATGGAAAAAATACAGAGTTAAAACATGAAAGAAATGACATTTTACAAAGTATTCACGCTATATCATGGCATACTAGAACATGTAATGCGAAGGGGTATGAGAAAAGAGAGGAAGACTTTAATTGCTCCCTTTGCTCATTTATGCTTCATTAATGTGGGGATTGAGCTTTGGGACCATCATCTCAAAGGAAACCCTGCAGTTTGAAAACAGTTATAAATTCGGAATTTTGAGTCCAGGACTGAATAGGGTAATCTATGTGCCTTAGATTCGAGAGCAGGAAGTGCAGAATCCTAGCTTTATGCCACAATATTTTATGCAAAGTGGATTTTTGGCTGTAGGATCACATTCTTCTTGCCTGGAGACCTTAGAAACCTCTTTGAGCCTGTGTTTTCCATTAGCTGGTATGCATTTGGAAACCCAGCTGCTTCTAATGAACTCTGTTTCTTCTGCTCTTTTCCCTTCCTTTCTCTCTATCCTCTTACTACTCCCCAATTTTCTTGTCATTTCCCCATCTTAACTGAATAAGGAGTCGCGTGGAACTTGGGCATGCCTAGCTAAGTTCAGTGATTGAGGTTAGCTCAGAGAAAGGAACTCGGGAAAGGTCTTGGAGATATTTTACATTTGTTTTGCTTGGGGACATGGAGCAACTTTCCCTATGCTTGTTTGCCATCTGTGTACTTTTGTGACTTTTAAGGTCATTGATATAATTTTTAATGAGGTTGTTTTTAATGAGGTACTCAACACTTGATAATAAAACAGCCTTTGTATATTTTGGATAACGGCTCTTATAAGATGTGGTATTTAGAAATATTTTCTCCCAACAAACATACAAGTGCAGATGTCATTTCTACTGTATTTCTTTTTGCATCTCCAGGATATATTCCCAGACGTGGTATTGCTGGGTTAAATGGGAGCTCAGTTTCTAGTTTTTGAATAATGTCCAGAAAGGCTGACCAGTCGGCATTCCCACTAGTCCCCTTCTTTCCATAAACATGCCAAAACTGGTTGCTTTTGTTCTTTTGGATGTGTGCCAGTCTCTGTGGTCTGAGATGATATCTCACTGTTGTTTTGATCTGCATCTCCCTGGTGATTAGTGATAAGAGCATTTTTTTTCATGTGCCTTTTGGCCATTTGGATTTCTTCTTTGAGAAAGTTTCTATTCACTTCATTGTCCCATTTTCTGATGGAATTGGATGTTTTCTTCTTGTAGGGTTTAATCAGTGCCTTGTATATCCTTACCCCTTATCAGGAGGGTATTGGGTGAATATCCTTTCCCATTCTGTAGACTGTCTTTGTATTCTGGATACTGTTTCTTTTCAGGTGCAGAAGTTTCTTAGTTTAAAATAATCCCATTTGCTTGTCTGTTTCCACTTGCTTGGTCAGTAGCATTTTTGTCTTTTTTTGGGTCACACCCAGCGATGCACAGGGGTTACTCCTGGCTCATGCACTCAGGAATCACTCCTGGCGGTGCTCAGGACCATATGGGATGCTGAGAATCAAACCTGGGTTGGCCGCGTGCAAGGCAAACGCCCTACCTGCCACGCGATCGCTTCAGCCTCAGTGGCGTTTTGTCCTTGAAGATACCTTTAGCTTCAATGTCGTAGAGGGTATCGACGACCTTTACTTCAATGTCCCTCATGGATTCTGGTCTGATGTTGAGGTCTTTAATCCATTTTGATCTGACTTTTGTGCATGGTGTTAGGTAGAGGTCTGAGCCCAGTTTTTTTTTTTTGGCATATAGCTGTCCAGTTTTGCCAGCAACATTTTTTAAAAAGACTTTCCTTGCTCCACTTTATTTTTTGCTCCCTTATCAAAGATTAGATGATCATATATTTGAGGGTGTGTAAGGATATTCAATCCTATTCCATTGGCCTGTGGATCTGTCTTTGTTCCAATACCATGCTGTTTCAATTATTACCGCTTTGTACAATGAAATACCATGCAGCTGTTAGAAAAGATGAAATCATGAAATTTGCATATAAGTGGATCAACACAGAGTATCATGCTAAGTGAAATGAGTCAGAGAGAGAGAGAGAGACAGACATAGAATGACTGCACTCATTTGTGGAATATAAAATAACAGAATAGGAGACTAACATCCAAGGATAATAGAGATAAGGGCCAAGAAGATTGCTTCATGGTTTGGAAGTGGACCTCACATGCTGGGGGGAAAGGCAGCTGGGATAGAGAAAGAACCACTAAGTAAATGATGCTTGAGGGCTCCCTTGGGATGGGAGATGTGTGCTGAAAGTAGACTATAGACCAAACATGACGGCCACTTAGTAACTGTATTGAAAACCATAATACCCAATAGGAGAGAGAGAAAGTAAAAGGGAATGTGCCCACCATAGAGGCGGGGTGGGGTGGGGTGGGGTGGTGGGAGGGATACTGGGAACATTTGTGGTGGAGAATGGACACCAGTGGAGGGATGGGTACTCGATCATTGTATGACTGAAATGTAATCACAAAAGTTTGTAAGTCTGTAACCGTATCTCACAGTGATTAAAAAAATTTAAAAAAAAAGAAAAAATATTTTCTCCTGTAGGATTGTGGTGGATCTTAACCTCTTGATAATGTCTTTCACAAAAAAGTTTTCAAAGTTTAGCTTATCAGTTATTTCTGACACTCATTACATATTTTCCTCTCATCTTCAGTGTGTTAGAGTTTTCTCTTTGCCACAAGTCTTTGTCCTAGAAAGAAGTACTTTTAAAAAATAAGAAATAGTCACAGATTGTCAATCTATAAAATGGATGGGTTTGTAGAATTATTTCCTATGAACAAATATTCATAACCGGAGGGAATTCCACTTTGGCTGGGGAAGTCATATAGGAGTGAACAAAATGGAATTCTAGCAAAAGGAGAAATAGGTTAATCTGAAGATACATTATAGTGTTTTCTTTTATATGTATACATGATTGATGCTATTATAAATAAAATAATGTTCAGGTTGTTAAAATGCACATTTGTGAGATTTGTGTTATCAACAAGATTTAGCTGAGGAAAGATTTAATGGGGTGCAGTAGTAACTACTATTACTTTTTTGTTTTTTATTTTTTATTTATTTTATCTATTTTTTAAAATAATTTATTTATTTTGAATACCCATCCCTCCACCAGTGACCATTTCCCACCACCGCGGATCCCAGTATCCCTCTCACCCTCTACCCTCCCCAACCCACCCTGTCTCTGTGGCAGGGCATTCAAGCTACTATTACTTTTGCACTATTTTTTCAATACCAGTATAGTGTTCTTTTTTAACTTATATGCTGAAGAATGAAAAGGTTTTGTGGAAAGTGAAAATAAGTCAGTAATTGCATGTCTTTTCTGTTAAAGTGCATGTCTTACATGTTTTGGGATACGTATGTGTTTGGATAGTTGTCCTACTTATTAACTAATTAGAATTCGTGTGATATTCCGATGAGTATCACCCATGACACATTTTCCACAGAGAAAGTGATTCTGAAATACGCCACTTTTAGGTGATGATAAACCAGCTTGGGAGAAGCTACTGAAAACTGCTGCTAAGGTTCAATTCTACTGTGAGGTACCTGGCACTGAGGAGAAGCATTTCTGTGACCTAATGATAACGGGGCTAAAGTTATTCCTGCTTCCTGTTAGTGCTGACCTTTAGGTTGAAGCATCTGACTTCAGGAGACATAACTCTGCTATACTGGGGCATAAGGTAGTGGGGTGTACTAGGAAGAGACGTTCTCACTTGTCCAAGGCCTGACATCCTGCCTCTTGCCTTGCTTTTCTAGGGCTGTCTGATGCAGAACTGCACTTCCGTGCCAGAGTTCATCCTGATGGGCATCCCTAACAGCGAGGGGCTGGAGGTCATGCTCTTTGTCCTGTTCTTTGCGTTCTACCTCTTTACCTTGCTGGGGAACCTGCTTATCTTCCTCACTGTCCTGGCTTCTTCCCAGCTCCACACCCCCATGTACTTCTTCCTGGCGAACCTCTCCGTCTTTGACATCTTCTTCCCTTCAGTGAGTTCCCCCAAAATGATGCTGTACCTCCTGGGACAAAGCCGGAGGGTCTCTTTGCAGGGCTGTGCCTCCCAGCTCTTCTTCTACCATTTCTTGGGGTGCACCGAGTGCTTCCTGTACACCGTGATGGCCTACGACCGCTTTGCGGCCATCTGCCACCCCTTGCGCTACACGGTCATCATGAGCCCCAGGGTGTGCGCCGCTCTGACCGTGAGCACGTGGCTTGGGGGGTGTCTGCACGGAAGCGTGCTCAGCGCTCTGGTCTTCACTCTGCCTTACTGTGGCATCGGCGAGGTGCACAACTTCTTCTGCGACATCCCGGTGGTGTTGCCGCTGGCCCGGGCGGACACCACGCTGGCTCAGACAGTGAGTTTCACCCAAGTGGATGTCGTGACTCTATCGTGTTTTTTCCTGATCCTTACTTCCTACGCTCGCATTGTCTTTTCCATTCTGAAAATCAGCTCCGCCGAGGGCCGGCGCCGCGCCTTCTCCACCTGCAGCGCTCACCTGATTTCAATCCTCCTGTTCTACGGGCCTGTGATGCTTATCTATCTCAGACCCACCTCCAGCCCATGGTTGGATTCTGTGATTCAGGTGTTGAACAATATAGTCACTCCTTCCCTCAATCCTTTGATTTATACCTTGAGGAACAAAGATGTGAAGTTGGCTCTGCGGAAGGTGTTAACCCAAGTGGTCCACATTTCTGGGGTTTAAGGCGTGGGGAATCTGGGGAGAGTGCTTCAGGTTTATTACTCTTTTTATTCATTGATGGTTTCAATGAAAGTGAGCCAGGCAAAGTTACTGTCAGTCATTTCTTGGGAGTCCTAATAATCTCATGCTAGATAATCGATGGATAAGTCAAGGAAGTATCTAGGATTTCCCCTTGCTAGTTTGCCAAAATAATGTATTCTTTTACGCTTCGCATATTCTGTACTTGTTGTAACTGTTGATCAATTATCATAAAGGCAGGTTTCTAGAAGTCATTTTCTATCCTTCCTTTCTTCCTCCCTCCTTTCCTCCTTTGTAAGGTAAAGGTAAAGGTAAAGGCCTTCCCGTTGATGGTCAATTTGCTCGAGCGGGCCCAGTAACGTCTCCATTGGAGACTTTGTTGTTACTGTGTCTGGCATATCGAATACTCTCGGTATCTTGCCGGGCTCTCCGAGAGGGGCAGAGGAATCCAACTCAGGTCGGCCATGTTGGCCGCTTGTAAGGCGAACACCCTACCCGCTGTGCTATCGCTCCAGCCCTGCTATCGCTCCAACCCTTTGTATCTTTTCAAAATGCATGCTTTACTCTTATATGCATTCTCTTATAGTTTTTCTTCAGTCATTCAATAAAGCTAAAGCTTTATGGTTGCTATTTAAGGTGTGGGATTTAGGAGTAGGTTCTCATTTTTGAATTTAATTTTAAATTTAGGCTATAGAGTTTTGTGGTTTTAATTCTATTGACCCATTATAAACAATTCCACCTGGAGACCTATACCTTTGGCCACCAGAGAAGCTTGGTGTTAGACTTCATATATTTTATCTCAAGTGAGAATTTGGTTATTCTTATAGAATGGGAGTCAGTTCCTGTAAATTTTCAGGGGTAAAGGTTTTTGAGTCAGGGCTTTCTATTCAGTGTAGGAATGGTCTATTCTCAAAAATTAAATGTCTATCATTAACTGAAATTGAACCAGTAACAACATTTATTATGTTATAAATCTTTCAACCTTTAAATTTTAACATTAATTAAATGAATTTCAAGCCAGTTGCTTGTTTGGAGTCATTCTCTCAAACACCTAGAATTAGAGCTAAAATATCCTGCTATATGTACAGTATGTCAGCAGCACTTTATTTGTATCTATTGAATGAATGCACAAACTCCTGAGAGTTTGATACTTTGATCCTAAATACTGTATGTCCTTCTAATATAGATGAAGGTTAGAAACAGAATAAGGATGTCTGACTCTAGAGCTGCACTGCACTGGAGCACTGTCATCCTGTTGTTCGATTTGCTCAAGCAGGCACCGGTAACGTCTCCATTGTGAGGCTTGTTGTTACTGTTTTTGGCATATTGAATATGTCACAGATAGCTTGCCAGGCTCTGCCATGCGGGCGGGATATTCTCGGTAGCTTGCTGGGCTCTCTGAGAGGGACAGAGGAATTGAACCCGGGTTGGCCACGTGCAAGGCAAATACCCTACCCTCTGTGCTATCGCTCCGCCAACTCTAGAGCTAAACTTACTCTTTTATGAGATCTGAATAATGATAAATTCTGTATAATAATATCTACCCATACAGTTTGCTTTCTATATATCAGTTATTGCTTTATTTTACAAGCAATACCACAAAAATACCTTATCCCTTAGATAGGAACACTTACTCTCCTCAATCCTATGTGACAATACTGAGGGACGAGGAAATTAAGTGACCACAGAGTAGGGGTATAGGGGTCACATTGGACATAACTTGGGATGCTGATAGACTGATGACCTTCAGTCCACATATCTAAGTGGCGTTTGATGGGAAAATAGAGTTTCCTAAATTAGCCATCCTACAAGTATTTGGAGGAATCGCATCTACCTGTGTAGCACTTATATACAGTCTGAGATTCCAAAGCAGCCTCTGAGAGCTCTGTCCACGATTCCAGGGCCACCTTCTTTCCCTTACTCCAAAGTTCTGGAGTCTTTGACCCTGTTCACAGGGCCTGTGCATTAACTGCAGTAGTAGCACTCGTTACCCTGGGGCCAAGCAGGTAAATACAAACTCACGTATTCCCATTGGTGGATTCTGAGGATCGGGATCCCGGACCAGCTCAGCTGGGAGTTCTCTCCTGAGACCGAGGTTCTGCTGTTGCTAAGGGCTGCTGTCGACTGAAGGCATGGTCGGGGTTGGGGGGGCACGCTTTCCCATGGCTATGACAAGGTCTCTCTCCATCCTTCCTTCTCTTCCTCCCTCTCTTTCTCTCTCCCTCTCCATCTCTCTCTCCTCTCTCCCTCTCCTTCTCTCTGTCCCTCTCCTTCTTACTCTCCCTCTCCTTTCTCTCTCCCTCTCCTTCTCTCCCCTCTCCCTCTCCTTCTCTCTTTCCTCTCTCCTTTCTCTCTCTCTCTCTCTCTCTCTCTCTCTCTCTCTCTCTTCTCTCCCCTCCCTTGTCTCCATGAGCAGCCCATTCTCAATGGGAATGATTAGGCCCCACCTTTTGAGGGAGTTGCCAAAATGTTGCTATATATCTCTATCTATCTATCTATCTATCTATCTATCTATCTATATTTAATTTTATTTTTTATGCATATAATGTTCCAATAGCATGCCACACCCTCACTAGCGTGTCTCCCCCCCAAGCCCCTCTCAGTTCTGCAGTGTCATTCTCATTTGTTATTCCCTTACTATTTTCTTTATAGCCCTCATATGAGAAATCATTCTGTGTCCATCCCTCTCCTTCTGTCCAGCTTCACTCAGTGTGATCCCTTCTGGGATTTCTGTATTTTGACAGTCTCACCATTGGCCCATGCCTGTTTTAGTTCCTTATGGGAGCTCCCAGGATTATTCAGCATGGTAAAGATAACCCTGGAGCTCAGCTTTCTTCCCACACCTTCTTTTCTCTTGCTTGTTCCTTATCCTTCCCTTTGCTGCTGTTGTGCTCACTGAGTTTGCACACTTGCTTGTTTTGCAAGAAACATCAAAAGAGCTTCTCTCAAGAGCTGGGCAAGCTGCCCAGCTCCCAGCAGTCATCACAAATCGACTTTTATTGATTGATTTTCTCTTAATTCCATTAGCCATGCCTTTTAAGCTTTGTTGGAGCAAGCAATAGGAGATACATTTGTTGTGTGTCTGCCAAGGGGGCAGGCGGCGGGGTAGGAGGGCACCTGGGGACATTGGTGGAGGGAAGGCCATACTGGGGGTGGGATTGGTGTTGGAGCCTTGTCTGCCTGAAGCAGATCTATTACAAACAACTTTGTAAATCATGGTGCCTTAGTAAAAATAAAATTAAAAATAGAAATAGTTTTATAGACTAAGAATCAAATCAGGTTGCTCTAAATTAGATCAAACTGTGGTTTAGATACATAACTATTTTTGTGTGTGTGTGTGCGTGTGTGTGTGTGTGTGTGTGGAGGGCTGGGAAGCAGAGTTTAGATGCCCCAGGAAGAGTCAGATCTGGTTCTTGACCTTCTCCCAAGGGAGCACTTCCGTTTTTCCTGTCTCAGGGATTGAGGGTGTTGGTTAGACCTTCCCTACCCTTCTCTCCTGACGTGGGAGCCCTGTTTCAGTGCTGCTGAGACGTCCGCACCAAATTCTAGATGCACGGTAGGAAATGGGCCTAAGAACTAGCAAGCTGGGTGAGAAGGACAGTGATGAGCAGGCGAGGAGAGGAGTGTGGGCCCCTGAGGTCTGAGGGGCGACTGCTACCATCTCAAATGTTTTCTGGTTTCCAAACATTCATGGGGCTCCAGGGCATCTTGAGATCATGTATCTCTGCAAGATATTGGCTGATCACCCTTTGAGCCCAGTATTGACAAAGGACAACCCAATGAATGGAGACGATATGGCCCTTTGATGCAGTTGCTGGCAGGGACGGATCTGTGTGTGGTGGGACTGGGTGACAACAGAAGCCCTTCTGTCATGAGTTTGATGCTATGAGGCTCATCTCAGTTTTCAGAAGTCGCTTATCATAATTGTTTCAAAGTCTCGGAGTAGAATGTGCAGTCTTTGGTGATAGAAAAAAAGGGAGTGAATACATACCAAGATGATTGTTGTTAGGAGTTTCATTCATATTATTAAAAACTGGAAGAATTTAATAATAAGAATTTAACCAGATTCTATCACCTGGTTAAAATCTACACAAAAATGTGGGGTATTCAGACACTATTATTCAGCAATGGAAATACCCTCCCCCATCCTTTTGATCTCCAGGCAGTTTCAGAGGCCTAGGGGTCAGGTGGTGCCATGGTTCAAACCCAGAACCTCATGCATGCAAGGCACATGCTCCACCCCTGTGCGAGTATCTCCTGGACCCCCCAAAAGAAAAGGACAATTTACTTTTCATGTGCTGCAGCATGATCTTGCAGAGATCTTCAAGCCTGCTCGGATGGGGCTGAGCATCCTCCACCCAGATCCTCCATCTTCCAGTAGGCGGGGGTCACACCCACCAACTGCCCCCCAGCACCGTGTAATCCCATCAACGGCCAAGACCCAGAGGCTATAAAACCCAGCTCCCAGACATCTTATTATCTCATTCTTGCTTTGGACAACCTGGCAGGCTACCGAATGTAACCTGCCCACACGGCAGAGTCTGGCAAACTCCCTGTGGCGTACCCAATATGCCAAATACCAGTAACAATGATGGGTCTCATTCTCCTAACCCTGAAAGAGCCTTGAATGTGGCACTTTTTAGATTCTCAGGGCTAGGACGAAGGAGACATTACTGGTGCCTGCTCGAGGCAATCGACGAACAACAGGATGATCATGATCATGATCGTGATCGTGCTGCCTCACGGATAAACTTCAACATTTTACATAATGAAAAGTCAGATTCAGAAAAAGGTGCACACAGTATCATTCCAGCTACATGAGATGCTTTAGAAAAGACAAGTTTGCAAAGAGAAGTAATTTTTTTTTTTTGTAGAGTAGGGTGGAGAGATTGTAAATTGGCCTCAGGGAAATTTGGAGACTGAGGGGAATGTCCTGAGTTTGAAAATATTTACACAAATCTATTACCCTGATCTTCTATGGCCCTGGGGTCTCATCTGCCTGAAGCCCATGCCCAGCCATGGCTGGATTCTGTGGTTAAGATGTTGAACAGTGTTGGCACTCCTGTAGCTCACACCTTGAGAAACAAGGGAGTAAAATTGGCCTGAAGGGGACCTGCTGGTGGGGTGTAAGCTTTTAAGTCACTGTTGGTCATTATGACTTTATACTTACCTGAGGTCATATTTTCATACTTTCCTGAGGTCTTATATTTCCAGTCTCATAGATTTATCTCAGCCAATATTTTGCAGAGAAACGTGACTAAATGGAGTTTGGGACACATTAGGGGGAGGTGAACTAGATTCTGTGAGATCCACTATTATTTGTAGAATATTTTATTCCACGACCTCCACTACCTCCACTACCCAGCCACCGCCACGCTCCAGGATGCTTTCCAGACACATCATAAGACAGTTAACACCCATATTCCAGGATTGCCACATCATATTTGATACGGTTCAAATATGGTTTGAACCATGGGAACACCTACAAGGGCAATTAGAGGCCACCCCAAAGCCTCTATCCCTCTCAGAGAGCCTGGCAAGCTACCGAGAGTATCCCGCCCACACGGCAGAGCCTGGCAAGCTATCCGTGGCCAAAACCAGCAAATACAATGGGTCTCATTCCCCTGACCCTGAAAGAGCCACCAATATGGCAGTGTTAAGAAGGATGAGGAAGGAGAGGCTGATAAAATCTCAAGGCCGAACTAGACTGCCAAAACAAAGAAAGACAAAAATGACTGTCTGTACTTTCAATGCACGTACGCTGGCATAGGATGCATCCATCGAGGACCTGATAGTACAAGTGCGAAAGATCAAGTACATCATTGATTGATACGAGAGGGCATCAATCACATCATGCCGTTTTCGACACTGGAGAAGAATTGTTCCTCAGAACATGCGACAAAAGAGGCGTCAGAGGTGTTGGTGTTCTTGTCAACATGAACTTGGCCACAAACATTGATTCATTTGAATGCCTAACAACCTAAATCGGACGATTGCATTTGAATAGATGTGGCTCACTGCCACCAGTTTCTATCTTTGTTGTCCACGCACCAAAATCCAATTATGTAAAAAAGTAAAAGGCCCTCCCGTTGATCGTCGATTTGCTCGAGCGGGCCCAGTAACGTCTCCATTGGAGACTTTGTTGTTACTGTGTCTGGCATATCGAATACTCTCGGTAGCTTGCCGGGCTCTCCGAGAGGGGCGGAGGAATCGAACTTGGGTCGGCCATGTTGGCCGCTTGTAAGGCGAACGCCCTACCCGCTGTGCTATCGCTCCAATTATGATGAAGGAGAAATTGAGAAGTTCTACATAGAGCTGGAGAAGCTCTATAAAGAAGACCACACTTTCTACAAGATCACTGTTGGTGATTTTAATGCCAAGATAGGACTGAGAAGATCACCCGAAGAACTCCACATGGGGACCCATCACCTAGAATGGAACAGAGTGACAGACTATCTAAGTTCATCATGTCGACCAAGACCATCCATGGTAACTCACAGTTCCAGAAGGCCGAATCTAAACTTTGGACATGGGAGTCTCCCGGTGGATGGTTCCACAACGAAATTGACCACATCATATTCAATCGATAGTTTTGCCTGACTGATGTCGCTGTTGTCCAAAAATTCCGAACGGGGTCAGACCACCGTCTCCTTCATGCAAAATTGTACTTCACAGAGCGGGGAGAAAGGGTTGCAAAGTTGAAGATGAGAACTCCCAGATCGACCACCAATTGGGAACTCTTTGGCACTATTGCTGCAACATGGGAAGATGCCATCATTGACAACATTGACGAGGAATACAATTGACTGGTTCAGCACCTCCATGATTGTGCGAGGAACGCCAAGAGAGAGATAGCCACAAAAAAAGCCTGTCTTTGAAAACTCTTGAGCTTATTTGCCCACATGGCTTGGCGCATGCCTCAGGCAACCACAAACGAAAGTTCGAGCTCACAAAGCAGTGCAGAGAAGTGATAAAGGAAGACCTCAAAGAGAGAAGAGCAGCAGTGCTAGTAGATGTGACAGAAGGCAGAAAAAGCATTCTCAACACCTGCCTATACTTCGCCAACTACAGGACCAAGATGACTGTCCTCCGATGTCCTGATGGATCTATCACATTTCCCAGAAAGGCAATGGAGAAGATTATCCATGACTTCTACTCGGATCTCTTTGATCGCCACCTCCACCTGCCCACATACCAAATTCCACAGGATGGATATGTTGTTCCCAACATTCTCCCTTCCAAAATCCGACACACCATTTTGTTGGTAAAGAAACAAAGAGCACCTGGCCCAGACAAGGTCAGACCTGAACATTTGAAGAACCTCCTGTCAGTACTCATCTATACACTGGCTCGGCTCTTCATGCACTACCTGTCTGAATGCAAGGTTCTGTCCCAGTGGAAAACCAGCAGAACTGTACTACTGTACAAGAAGGGAGACATCCACGGCATTGGCAACTATCACCCAATCTGCCTATTGTCTGTCATCTACAAGCTGTTCACTCAAGTCATCCTGAATAGGATTGGCAGAACACTAGATGAAGGACAACCATGCGAGCAAGCTGGGTTCTGAAAAAGATTCAGCACCATTGACCATATCCACACGATAACCAAGCTCATTGAGGTTTCTCAGGAGTTCAAGATGTTGCTCTGTCTAACATTCATTGATTTAAAAAAGGCCTTTGATTCTGTTGAGACTGAAGAGGTCATCGAAGCCCTAGCCAACCAGGGCATTCAAACTCAGGGCATCAGTATCCTCCGTGAGCTGTATTACAGTTTCACTACCAGGATCTCACCATTTGACAAAGAAGTGATCATTGATGTCAAGAGAGGGGTTCGGCAGGGTGATATCATTTCTTCAAAACTCTAGTGCCACTCTCAAAAACATCATGTGACGACTGGAAAGGGAAGGAATGGGAGTGAAGATAGACTCTCGGCAACTACACCACCTCCGCTTTACTGATGACATCATTTTAATAACACCAAACATTAGCCAAGCGGCACAAATGCTGGCCAACTTCGACTGTGAGTATGGAAAGGTTGGACTCCAGCTGAATCTCACAAAGACAATATTTATGAGAAACAATCTCGTTCCTGACATTCCATTTGCTCTCAACAGAATGACCATCTCTGAATGCAACAGTTATGTGTATGTAGGTCAAGACATTAACATAATGAATGACCTGGCACCTGAGTTGTGCAGGAGGAAGAGAGCGGCTTGGAACACCTTCAAGAGCATCAAAGAAATAGCTAAGAGGACGAAGAACCTCCGGCTCCAGACACATCTCTTCTATTCCACTGTGCTTCCTGAATTAACATCTCAGAGACCTGGCCCTACGAAAATAGGAGAGACTGCTATTCGCGTCTCCCAAAGAGGAATTGAAAGAGCTATGCTTGGAGTATCACGTTCCACTCAAATGAGAGAAAGAATCCGGATTTCCGACCTCCATCGATAGTCAAGAATCAGGGATGCTGTCTCGTTTGCCAAGGCATCGAAAATCAGATGGGTTGGGCACATAATGAGATTTGGAGATGACCACTGGATTAGAGCCATTACTAACTTGATTCCACAGGACGTCAAAAGACCGCATGGCCGCCCGCCTACGAGATGGTCAGACTTCTTCATCAAGACCCTGACTGATTGGCTTGAGGCTCTTCATGTTCCTAGAACGAGCAGATGCCATTGGGCTACACTAGCACTCGACAGGGATGAATGGAAACGTTACAGGTGCCCACTCAAGCAAATCGATGAGTAACGGGATGTCAAGTGATCAAGTGATTTTATTCCACATGATCATTGACACACCTGGCTGTATGCCAGTTACTATTCTTAGGCACCTTCTAAGGACGAGTGGCATTATTGTGAGACTCCAGGAAGCAGACCATATTATGATCTCCTTGTTATTATTCCTGAGGAGGAAATGAGAGCTCTCAGAAGTCCAAGTCTTTCCTCACTGCCTGAAGCCGCGAGTTGGATCCCTGCTACCTCCTCAGTCCCCAAGTACCTCTGGCATGGTCTTAGTGCTCACAGCACAAGTCCCAAGCATGGAACTGTCTGTATGCAGAGCTAGGATGAGTATTCCCAGGTGGGGTCCTGACCACTTCTTGGGAGCCCACTGCCCAGAAAACCAAAATTCAAAAATCCCCCCCAAAACAGCAACACGTTCTTCTTCCGGGTTGAGCCTGCCTGCCAACACTTACTGCCCTGTTTTCACCTAACCCCTTCCTCCCTCACTCCCTTACCATTTGTCCACTCCAAAGCCTCTTCCCATGACTCTCCTGAGTACCGATGGTCTCTTTGCAGTTAGCGATCATTCCTGGTGGGCCAGGGGGACCATGTGTGGTGCAGGGATTTGAACTCAAGTCAACCGCATGCAAGATAAGCACCCACTCCACTGTATAAATCTATGCAGCCCCTGATGGCCTGGCTAACAGAACAGTGCGTTTTTTTAAAAAAAATTTTTTTATTATTGAGACACCATGAGGTACACTTGTAGATTTACAAATTTTGTGCTTGGGTTTCAATTATACAATGATCAAATACCCATCCCTCCACCAGTGCCCATTTCCCTTTGGTACATCTACACAATGGAGTACTAGGTAGTGGTTAGGAAGTCATGAAATTTACATACAAGTGGTACTACATGGAAAGTATCATGTTAAGTGAAATGAGTCAGAAAGAGAGGGATAGACATAGAACGATTGCATTCATCTGGGGAACAAAAAGTAGCAAAATAGGAGACTAACACCCAAGAATGGCCGAGATTAGTACCAGGAATTTTGCTCCATGGCTTGGAGGCCAGCCACACATGATAGGGGAAAAGGTAGCTCAGATAGAGAAGGGAGCACCAAATAAAGGGTGTTGGCAGTGCGGTTTTATTTTCCTGGGCTGAAAAGAAGAGGGAAGTTCCGACTTCTTATTTGTGATGAGAGCCACCTGAATGGGTTTCGGAAGTAGAGGGACCACTCCCAGACATTGTTTCTGGGCATAACTTGTGTGATCTTCCTCACCCTTCCCCAGAGCAAGAGTTCTGAAAACCACACTCCTCTAGGAGTTTTTGTCTAAAAAGTAAATCTCTGTTAGTCCTGTCCATATGATAACTCTGGACAAGAGTTGAGTGTTGAAAGTGGCTCACCTGTTACCATGGTGTTATTCTATATGAATCAGTCATAGAATTCTCCTAATTTTATTAATGAGAGCAAAATATGTAATTAAGGCCACAAATTTTATTATTTTTTATTGATTTGCAGTGAGATACAGTTTTAAAGTTGTTTATGATTGGTTTCAATTATACATTGTTCCAACACCCATCCCTTCACCAGTGTACATTTCCCACCACCAATGTCCCCAGCTTCTGTCCTTCTAACCCCCACTCCCAGTCTGCCTCTATGGCAGGCACTTTTCTCTCTCTCTCTCTCTCTCTCTCTCTCTCTCTCTCTCTCTCTCTCCCCTTTTGGGCATTATGGTTTGTGATACAGACACTGTAAGTTTATCATGTATATCCCTTTACCACTTTCAACACTCAATTCTTTTCCAGAGTTATCATTTCCAACTGTCATTGTCATAATGGTCTCTCCTCTGTTCTAACTGCCCTTTCCCCCTTACCCCATTTTGTGGCAAGCTTCTAACCACGGACCAGTTTTCCTAGCTCTCATTTCTATTGTCCTTGGGTCTCACACTGTTTTTTACATCCCACAAATAAGTGCAGTCATTCTAAGTTGTTCTTCTCCTTCTGACTCATTTCACTCAGCATGATATTCTCCATGTCCATCCATTTATAAGAAAATTTCATGACTTCATTCTTCCTAATGGCTGTGTAATATTCCATTATGTAGATTTACCACAGTTTCTTTATCTAGTCATTTGTTCCCGGGCATTCGGATGTTTCCATGTTCTGGCTACTGTGAATAGTACTGCAAAGAGCAGAGAAGTGCAGATGGTATTTTTGCTGTGTACTTTTAGGTCCCTGGTATATATTCCCGGAGATGGTATTGCTGGGTCTATTGAGCTTCCAGAAGACCACATATTTAATCACTTGATCACTTGACATCCCGTTACTCATTGATTTGCTCGAGTGGGCGCCAGTAACGTCTCCATTCATCCCTGTCGTGTGGCCCAATGGCGTCTGCTCATTCTAGGAACACGAAGAGCCTCAAACCGATTGATCAGGGTCTTGACGAAGAAGTCTGACTATCTCATTGGTGGGCAGACACACGGTCTTTTAACATCCCGTGGAATCCAGTTGGTAATGACTCTAGTCCACCAATCATCTCCAAATCTCATTATGTGTCCAGCCCATCTGATTTTTGACGCCTTGGCAAACGAGACAGCGTCCCTGATTCTTTTTTTATATTTTTAAAATTTTATTTATTTATTTTATTAGTGAAACACCATGAGGTACAGTTGTAGACTTACAAATTTTTGTCCTTGGATTTCAATTATACAATGATCAAACACCCATCCTATACAGGGATTTACACCCCAAAAAGAAAGAATACACATTCTTCTCCACTGCGCACAGAACATTTTCCAAAATAGACCATGTTCTAGGCCACAAAACATACCACAATAGAATCAGGAAGATAGAAATAGTATCAACAGTCTTATCAGACCATGATGCACTGAGAATAGAAGTGAATCACACACAGACACGGAGACATAAATCAAACACCTGGAAATTAAATAATTCAATGCTGAACGAGTCAAGGACGAAATCAAAAGATACTTGGAAACAAATGAGAATGAAGACACAAACTACCAGAAATTATGAGACGCAGCAAAAGTCATATTAAGAGGAAAATTTATAGCTCTGCAAGCATATCTCAGGACGGAAGAAAGGATGCACATAAACAACTTGACTTCACAGCTCAAGATCTTAGAAAGGATCAACAGAAGGAGCCCAAATCAGGCAGAAGAAAAGAGATCATAAAACTTAGAGCAGAAATCAACGACATGGAAACCAAAGAAACAATCTGAAAGATCAATGAAACCAAGAGCTTGTTCCTCGAGAAAATAAATAAGATAGATAAACCACTAGCAACACTCACAAAGAAACAGAGAGAGAGAGAACCCTAATAAATCGAATCAGAAATAAGAATGGGGATATCAAAACAGAAACAAAGAAATTCAAAAGATCATCAGAGACTGCCTACTCCAAATTTCAGTAGGAAGGGGTCACACCCACCAACTGGCCCCCTGGCGCTGTGTAATCCCATCAACGGCCAAGACTCAGAGATTCTAAAACCCAGCTCCCGGAAGAGAACAGTGCAGAGTCTCCTGCCCCCACGCCTGGCTGTCTTTGCCGGGGCCCCTTGGAGGGGAGCGGGTTGAGTTTCCCTCCCCGCCCCGACCAGGGCTCTGGCAGCCGAAGACCTCCAGAACCAGCCACCACCATGCTGAGACCACTCTCCACACGCATGAAGGTACTGGTAGAGGAACAAAGGCACGCGGGTTCCGGGGCTGAGATCTCCAAGCCTACTTGGATCGGGGCTGAGCATCCTCCACCCAGATCCTCCAAATTCCAGTAGGCAGGGGTCACACCCACCAACTGGCTCCCTGGTGCCGTGTAATCCCATCACCGGTCAAGACTCAGAGGCTGTAAAACCCAGCTCCCAGACATCTTATTTTCTCATTCCTACTTTGGACAAACTGGCAGGCTACCGAATGTAACCTGCCCACATGGCGAGTTTGGCAAACTCCCAGTGGTGTACCCAATATGCCAAATACCAGTAACAATGATGGGTCTCATTCTCCTAACCCTGAAAGGGCCTTGAATATGGCACTCTTTAAAAAATCTCAGGGCTAGGACGTAGGAAAAGTTACTGGGGCCTGCTCGAGGCAATCGACGAACAACAGGATGGTCGTGATCATGATCAGAGACAACTTTGAAAGTCTGTATGCCATGAAACAAGCGTCCCTGATTCTTGACCATCAATGGAGTTTGGAAATCCGGATTCTTTCTCTCATTTGAGTGAAACATGATACTCCAAGCATAGCTCTTTCAATTCCTCTTTGGGAGACCTGAATAGCGTTCTCTCCTGTTTCCGTAGGGTCCAGGTCTCTGAGATGTATGTTAATTCAGGAAGCACAGTGGAATAGAAGAGATGTGCCTGGAGCCGGAGATTCTTCGTCCTCTTAGCTATTTCTTTGATGCTCTTGAAGGCGTTCCAAGCCACTCTCTTCCTCCTGCGCAACTCAGGTGCCAGGTCATTCATCATGTTGACTTCTTGACCTACGTACACATAATTGTTGCATTCGGAGATGGTCGTTCCATTGAGAGCGAATGGAATGTCAGGAACGAGACTGTTTCTCATAAACACTGTCTTTGTGAGATTCAGCTGGAGTTCAACCTTTCCACACTCATGGTCGAAGTCAGCCAGCATTTGTGCTGCTTGGCTAATGTTTGGTGTTATTAGAATGATGTCATCAGCAAAGCAGAAGTGGTGTAGTTGCTGACCATCTATCTTCACTCCCACTCTTTCCCATTCCCGTTGTTGCATGACGTTTTTGAGGGTGGCACTGAAGAGTTTCGGTGAAATGGTAAAAAAAAAAAAAAGCGATAGCACAGAGGGTAGGGCGTTTGCCTTGCACACAGCCAACATGGCCAACCTGAGTTCAATTCCTCTGCCCCTCTCGGAGACTCCGGCAAGCTACTGAGAGTATCTCGTCCACATGGCAAAGCCTGGCAAGCTACCCATGACATATTTGCTATGCCAAACACAGTAACAAGTCTCACAATGTTACTGGGTCTGCTTGAGCAAATCGATGAACAATGGGAGGACAGTGATATCATACAATTCACCCATTTAATCGTACACTTAAATTCTCTCTGGCATATTCACAGTGTGTGTCCGTCACCCATGGATAATTCTAGAAAGGTTTCATCACTCCCCCAAAGGACCCCATTAGTCCTCATCATTCATTTCCTCTGGATTTTGAGTCTGGCCCTTGAGCATGGCCAGAGTTGAGAGGAAATGCCTCATACAGGCCGACAGATGGCACTGTTGGGGCATCGGTGAGCCGAGCTGATTTTCCTGTGGCTTAAACCACGGTAAGGACCCAGGAACCGCATTGAAAGGCTGCAGAATGGTTGAAATGATGCTGCAATGTGTGTGAGAGGTCTGTGATGATGCGCTGGGTGCAAGTCTTCTGCTAGAGACATTGCTACAAGATACTACTGTTGTTTTTAGTTGTTGGTGCTGTCATGCATGGCTGTGTGCCTCCAGAGTGCTATGGGGAAGGGGCTGGGCACTGGTCACGGCTCTGGCATCTGTTGACAGAATGCAGAGTAGCCCCAGCACTAATGCTGCCCCCACACCTGGGTCACTCTGCTCTTAGCTCCCTAAGAAGTGACTGTCTCAGTTTCTCCCACAGAAAGGGCTCGACCACCTTTATCAGGAAGCTCAGGGAGTCCTTGTCACCTGGAAGTTTTCCAAAGAGCCCATCCATAATTTATTGCCAGCCTGCAGGATAGTGACATTATTCCTTGCTGTGAATGTGGATGCTTGGATGGGCGGGGGCGGGGTAGCACTTGTCCCCGTTTAGTGCAGCAGTAAATCTTGGTTTGGTTTGTCTCTGCCCGCCCACTTTTTTTTCCTCCCATGATTTCCCATCACCCATCCTTTTCCTTCTGGATTTTGCTTTTTCTAAAACACCTTTCAGATAAGTAAAATGGATACGTGTTTGTTTCCTCTTTCTTCTAAGCCCCAGATGCTGAGTAGGTCTAGAATTGATCGATACAGAAATAGTTACTACTCGTCCATGGCCCTTCCCACCCCCAATCTGTGGTTGTAAATAATCCCTATTTCTCATATTCCATTGGCTAAAATTTTCCCTGTTGTTTTTATTTCCTGTGTTCTAAGTTTTAAGATTCTCTTTGTGTTAACTTTCTAAAATTTTGAGTTTAGCCTTGAGTGTGTGTGTGTGTGTGTGTGTGTGTGTGTGTGTGTGTGTGTGTGTTTGCCTCTTCATTATAAGGAATCCAGGAGAATGGGGAGGGTGGTTTTCTTCCTCTTTGCCATTAAGGAGCATTCTGTATTATCAAGTCTTGATAAAATGATAAATAGAAAGCATTCACAATCTCTGATCTAAGAAAATGTGTAGAGTAGGAGTCTGGGAGGGTGTATTTGCCCTGGTAACCCCACTGCCCCTAATAGCCAGCGCTGCTGTGCTGGTTTTGGTCTTGGTGGTCTCAGACATCAAATCACTGAACAGTGCACAGGGCTCGGCTGGAGCACTGAGCTGTTCAGCCAGTACCATTCGAATACTGGGGAGCCTCCTCCAACTCCCAACAGAAGATATGTGAGCGCAGAGTCAGCTTAAGCCCTGAACACTGCTTGGTGTGCCCACACACCTTTCAAAAAAAAAAAAGAGAAAAAAATATATCAATGCACTTCTGTTTGTAACTGCAATAAAATCATTCCAAGTGCTATTTTTAGTAATGAAGACTTTTGGACACCCACCATATTAGAGAAATTGATCTATGTCCTGTAAAATTACCTTTGTTTCCTGCCTTTTGTGTCACACCCAGTGTTGCTCAGGGGTTACTCTTGACTCTGCACTCAGGAATTACTCCTGGTGGTGCTTGGAGGACCATATGGGATGCTGGAGATCAAACCCAGGTCAGCCGTGTGCAAGGCAAACACCCTACTTGGTGTACTATCACTCCAGCCCCTCCTAAAATTATTTTTTAATGCTTAAAACACTTCAAGTTTTAATTGGTTAGTTTATAACTTGTTGTCTTAAATATTTTTGTATTTGAATACAATTCTGAATTCTGATTTGTTTCTTATTGATACAAAGGGCTTGCAATATTTGTCTCTCCTTACTTAACACAAGGCATATGGGTTGCAATCATACCCTAAAGCCATTTACTTTAAAAAAGTAATTAAAGAACTGAGATGTACAAAATTATTGATAGTTGAATTTTATACGATCTGAAAAAAAAACACATCATAAGACACTAAATACCCATCTTCCGGAATTGTCGTACCATATTTGATAGGGTTCAAATATGGTAACACCTACAAAGGTGATTAGAGGTCGCCCCAAAAGCCTCTATCCCTCTCGGAAAGACTGGCAAGCTACCGAGAGTATTCCACCTGCATGGAAGAGCCTGGCAAGCTATCCATTGTGTATTCGATATGCCAAAACCAGTAACTACAACTGGTCTCATTCACCTGACCCTGAAGGCTTCACTGACATGGCAGCACTGAGAAGGATGAGAAAGGAGAGGCCGATAAAATCAAAATCTCAAGGCTGAACTAGGCTGCCACAACGAAGGAAGACAAAAATGATCGTCTGTACTTTCAATGCACGTATGCTAGCATCAGATACATCCATCGAGGACCTGATGGTACAAGCGCGAATGATCAAGTACGAAATCATTGGTCTGACCAAGACAAGAAGGCACAAATCTCACCATGCCGTTTTCGACACTGGAGAAGAATTGTTCCTCGGAACATGCGATAAAAAAGGTGTGGGAGTCCTCGGTGTCCTTGTCAACACAAACTTGGTCAAGAGCATTGATTCATTCGAATGCCTAACAACCCGAATCGGACGTTTACATTTGAATAGATGTGGCTCACTGCCTGCAGTTTCTATCTTCGTTGTCTACGCACCAACATCTCATTATGATGAAAGAGAAATCGAGAAGTTCTACATGGAGCTGGAGAAGTTCTATAAAGAAGACCACACCTTCTACAAGATCATCGTGGGTGATTTTAATGCCAAGATAGGACCGAGAAGATCAGCTGAAGAACTTCACATCAGGACCCATGGCCTAGAATGGAACGAACAGGGTGAGAGACTGTCTGAGTTCATCATGTCGACCAAGACCATCCATGGTAACTCACAGTTCCAGAAGGCAGAATCTAAACGTTGGACATGGGAGTCTCCCGGTGGACGATTCCACAATGAAATAGACCACATCATATTCAATCGACGGTTTTGCCTGACCGATGTCGCTGTTGTCCCAAAATTTCGAACAGGATCGGACCACTGTCTCCTTCATGCAAAATTCTACTTCACAGAGCGGGGAGAAAGGGCTGCAAAGTTCAAAAAGAGAACTCCCAGAACGACCACCAACTGGGAACTCTTTGGCACTATTGCAGCAACATGGGAAGATGCCATTGTTGACAACATTGACGAGGAATACGATCGACTGGTTCAGCACCTCCATGAATGTGCGAGGAACGCCAAGAGAGAGATAGCCACAAAAAAATGCCTGTCTTCGAAAACTCTTGAGCTAATTCGCCAGCGTGGTTTGGCGCATACCTCAGGCAACCGCAAGCTAACGTCTGAGCTCGCAAAGCAGTGCAGAGATGCGATCAAGGAAAACCTCAAAGAGAGAAGAGCAGAAGTACTGGTAGATGCGGCAGAAGCTGGGAAAAGTATTCGTTACGCCCGCGGGTCCTTCGCCACTACAAGACCAAGATGACTGCTCTCCGACATCCTGATGGATCCATCACATCCTCCAGAATGGCAATGGAGAAAATTATCCATGACTTCTACTCAAATCTCTTCGATAGCCATGTCCACTTGCCGACATACCAAATTCCACAGGATGGATATGTCGTTCCCAACGTTCTCCCTTCCGAAATCCAACACGCCATTTCATCGGTAAAGAAACAAACAGCACCCGGCCCAGACAAGGTCAGACCTGAACACCTGAAGAACCTGCCATCAGTACTCATCAATACACTGGCTCGGCTCTTCACTTGCTACCTGTCTGAATGCAAGGTTCCGTCCCAATGGAAAACCAGCAGGACCGTACTACTGTTCAAGAAGGGAGACATCCATGACATTGGCAACTATCGCCCTATCTGCCTATTGTCTGTCATCTACAAGTTGTTCACTTGAGTCATCCTAAATAGGATTGGCAGAACACTAGATGAAGGACAACCATGCGAGCAAGCCGGGTTCCGCAAAGGATTCAGCACCATCGACCATATCCACACAATAACCAAACTCATTGAGGTTTCTCGGGAGTTCAAGATGCCACTCTGTTTAACGTTCATTGATTTAAAGAAGGCCTTTGATTCTGTTGAGATGGAAGTGGTCATTGAAGCCCTAGCCAATCAGGGCATTCAAGCCCAATACATCAGGATCCTCCGTGAGCCGTATTGCGGATTCACTACCAGGATCTCACCATTCTACAAAGAAGTGATCGTTGATGTCAAGAGAGGGGTGCGGCAGGGTGATACCATTTCACCGAAACTCTTCAGTGCCACCCTCGAGAACGTCATGTGACGACTGGAATGGGAAGGAATGGGAGTGAAGATAGATGGTCGGCAACTACACCACCTCTGCTTTGCTGATGACATTGTTTTAATAACACCAAACATCAGCCAAGCGGCACAAATGCTGGCCGACTTTGACCGTGAGTGTGGAAAGGTAGGACTACAGCTGAATCCTACGAAGACAATGTTTATGAGAAACAGCCTCGTTCCTGACGCCCCATTCGCTCTCAATGGAACGACCATCTCCGAATGCAACAGCTATGTGTACCTAGGTCGAGAGGTCAACATGACAAATGACCTGGCACCCGAGCTGCGCAGGAGGAAGAGAGCGGCTTGGAACGCCTTCAAGAGCATTGAAGAAATAGCTAGGAGGACGAAGAACATCTGGCTCCGGGCACATCTCTTTGATTCCACTGTTCTTCCTGCATTAACATATGCCTCAGAGACCTGGGCCCTATGCAAACAGGATGAGAACACTATTCAGGTCTCCCAAAGAAGAATTGAAAGAGCTATGCTTGGAATATCACGTTTCACTCAAATGAGAGAAAGAATCTGGAGTTCTGACATCCATCGACAATCAAGAATCAGGGACGCTGTCTCATTTGCCAAGGTGTCGAAAATCAGATGGGCTGGTCACGTAATGAGATTTAAAGACGACCGCTGGACTAAAGCTGTTACTGACTGGATTCCACGGGATGTCAAAAGACCGCATGGCCGCCCACCTTCCAGATGGTCAGACTTCTTCGTCAAGATCACGAATGATTGGTTTGAGGCCCTTCATGTTCCCGGAGCGAACAGATGCCATTGGGCTACACTAACACGCGACAGGGACAAATGGAGACGTTACTGGCGCCCGCTAGAGCAAATCGACGACTAACGGGAAGTTAAGTGATTAAGTGATTAAGTTGAATTTTAGGCATATAATATACTATTGGAAGATGATTGATAAAAGTGAGTAGAGAGGTTTGGGAGAAAGTACAGGAGTTAGGGTGTCCGCCTTGGATGCACCTGACTTGGTTTAATCCCCAGCACTCCACGGTCCCCTAAGCATCGTCAGGCAGAGCCCTGGAGTCCCCACTCTCCACCCCAGCACCACCAGCTGTAACCTGGAAAGATACTCAATTAGAGCATCACATCTTGAGGTCCCAGCAATAAACAGCCAACCCCGCTTGGCTGAGCACTACCTGGAATGGTCTCAGGATCCCCGCAGTATAGTTTTGGACTCTCCCCAGAAGAGAACAAAGTAAAATAAAAATTAAAATAAAAGAGGGCTAATACTAGGAATGATAGTCCCAGGTTTCTCCCCCACATCTAAAAGAACATGAAAAGAGGAAAGCAGCGTCTGCAAGCAGGAGTGAGAAGTGGACACTAGAGGGCGCCAGTGAGTTGAGGCCTGCAGCCGGCCAGATTTGAAAACCATAGCAACCGCCAGGAAGTAATCTGCTCTGTGTTCCCCAGAGATAAGAGGAACCTGGCCACATTTCAATTCAACAGCCCCTGTTTGACAAAATATCTCACTTTCCATCTTTCTGTTACTTATCTCTGAGGACTTTTAGTGGCTTTGCAGTAAGATTAGAACAGTTTCCACTGCTGACCATCTCTGCTTATTCCGTTCCTATAGGTTTTTGCTACAATAATTAAGTGATGTGTGTGTGTGTGTGTGTGTGTGTGTGTGTGTGTGAGAGAGAGAGAGAGAGAGAGAGATTTGCTACTGTTGATGTGAAAACTGTCGTTAACAGGATCTGATTTTTCTTTTTCTTTTTTTAAAATTTTTATTAGTGAAACACCATGAGGTACAGTTGTAGACTTACAAATTTTTGTGCTTGGGTTTCAATTATACAATGATCAAATACCCATCTCTCCACCAGTGCCCATTTCCCACCACCATGAACCCCAGTATCCCTCCCCCCCCGCCCCCCCCCCCCCCCCCCCCCCGCCTCTGTGGCAGGGCATTCCCTTTTGTCCTTTCTCTCCTTTTGAGTATTGTGATTTGCAAAAGAGGCATTGAGTGGCAATCATGTTTGGTCTATAGTCTACTTTCAGCATGCTTCTCCCATCCTGGGAGGATCCTCCCAACACCCTTTACTTGGTGCTCCCTTCTCTATCTGAGCTCCCCTTTCCCCTAGCATGTGTGGCTGGCCTCCAAGCCATGGAGCAAACCTCCTGCTACTAATCTCGGCCACTCTTGGGTGTCAGTCTCCTATTTTGTTACTTTATGTTCCCCAGATGAATGCAATCTTTCTATCTCTCTCTCTTTCTGACTCATTTCGCTTAGCATGAACAGTATCTGATTTTTCGTCTTTTCTTCCCTGGAGGCAATCTTGCTTACCCAGAAAGATTCTGCTCACAATCTCTTGAGTGTGTGATAAGAATTAAGATGTTGGCTCCTGAGGAGCCAAGGCCTGGAAAGTCCCCACAGCCTGCAGTAGCAGATACCTGAGGATATCTGGGGGAGGGGGGCGGGTGCTGAGAAGAGGGGTGAGAAACCACTAGAACATCCTGGGATAAGTGAAATGGCACCTCTGGGTGACCCAGTTGGAGAACTGACCAGCATGGTTTTTCTCTGAAATATAAAACCTACAGAAGTGCAAAGAGTGACACAAACAGCAATTGAAGCTTCCTTTGATACAGGGTCTTGCCTCGACCTGAGTGTCTGAAGGCTCGACCCCAGCTATCTGGCTCGAATAAACTCTGTGTGTAACTTTCATTACTGGCTGGACTCTTGTGCGGCACCGGGGAGGGCGTCTTCCATTCTCAGACCCTAACAAAAGGAAAGGGAATGAGGGCATGGCTTATCTTGAAGTTGTTCTTTCTCTGTGTCCTGGCGCTGTGTGGCCCCACTTCCTCCCTCTCCCCCTCAGGTGTGCTGGTCCAGGGAAGGACCTTACCTAATCCCTTGTCCATCCTCATCTTGGCCTTGGTCCCCAGCACTGTGTGGTGTCTGCCCTCCCGCTGAGCTTGGCATTTCACCCTCCGAACCTTCCACGGAGACTCCAGGCTCTCTCATTATGGGTCCCTGGACAGAAGCCAGTGGGCTCTTCCATTGGGTAGGGCTGGAAGGACGTCACAGTCTGATAACTGCAATCACAGCACACTGTGCATTCAGTGCCAACCCTGCTGGCTCTGCCAGGGTGCGGGAGAGGGGCCCTCTGCTGAGTGACTCGAGTCCCCCATCCTGGCACCAGCCTCCAGAGCTGTCATCCAACATCTGGGCACAGCAGAGCCCAGGCACCTGCCTGAGGTTCCTCAGCCCAGACCTGGCTGATCAGGTGGGCCCTTCATAGCCTTGGACCTTGCTCTCAGTGTCCCTGCAGCTGCGGACACAGTAAACCAACAGAGAATCCCAGTGACCAACTCAGGGGGCTCAGAGCCACCCCGGGCACCTTTCGCTAAAGTGTTTCTGTGTGCTGCTGGAGGGAAGTTGTTTGTCTCTGAGGTCCCTCCTGGCAGGCAGGACTGTTGGTGCCCAACCAGACTGTTGGGATGAGTCCATGGAGACTGACCCACAAACGGGCAGGACTATGGACCCCATGAAAATGGGTAAGTTTTTGACTTAAAAAAAAATTTTTTTTTTTTATTAACACTATGAGGTACAGTTGTAGGCTTACAAACTTTCATGCTTGGGTTTCAGTTATATAATGATCGAGTACCCATCCCTCCACCAGTGCCCATTCTCCACCACCTGTTGGGGTCAGGAGTTCCCTAGCCCTGGGAGGCATGGAGAGACCAGACAGACAAAGTTCCTGCAGGAATTCAAGCGAGGTTTTATTCAAGCCAGCATGCTGGGGCTCTGCAACATACCCAAGAGCGGGCAGAGGCTGAGAGCCCCGAACTCAGAAACAGGTCATCTTTTATACAGTTTGAGAACAAAGACCACATATTTTTCCCACATATTTTTCACATGCATGTTTTGCTAGGTTCCTTACAGTTTTTCTTGCAGTATCTCGATTCAAACACCTTGACCCCGTCACATAGTTTCAGTTTCCAGAATGGTCAAAACACTCTATCTATCTTTAAATAGTTATGTCTAACCCATACCTTACACATCTACTGGGTTCAATCCAATTTTGTATCTCAAGGTTGCTGAACTGTTTACAGAAAGCAATTTTGCAAGTTAATGAACTCCTTCCTAGCCTTCCTAGCTCTTTTCACACCAATGAACCCAGTATCCCCTCACCCCCCACCCCATCTCCCCCACCCCACCCCACCTCTGTGGCAGGACATTCCCTTTTTCTCTGTCTTTGGGGTGTTGTGGTTTGCAATAGAGGTATTGAGTGGCCATCGTGTTCAGTCTATAGTCTACTTTCAGCACGCACGCATCTTGCATCTTGAGCAAGTCCTCCAAACACCCTTTGTCAAAGAAGAAATCCGAATGGCTAAAAGGCACATGAGAAAATACCCTGCATCACTAATCATCAGGGAGATGCAGATCAAAACAACAATAAGATATCATCTCAAACCACAGAGACTGGCCCACATCCAAAAGAACAAAAGCAACCTGTGTTGGTGCAGATGTGGGGAGAAAGGGACTCTCCTTCACTGCTGGTGGAAATGCTGACTGGTTCAGCCCTTTTGGAAAATAGTATGAACGATTCTCAAAAAATTAGAAATTGAGCTCCCATTTGACCCAGCAATACCACTCCCGGGAATATATCCTGGAGAGGTAGAAAAGTATAGTCGAAATGACATCTGCACTTCTTTGTTCATTGCTGCACTGTTCACAATAGCCAAAATCTGGAAAAAACCTGTAAAGTCCCTTGGGACCCCAGGGAAATTCCAGAGCTAAGATCTGTTAATTAGTAACTCTTCCTTATTTTCCCCTCCCTAGAAGAGCCCCAAGTGTATATCCTGCCTCCACAGTTAACACTTTCTTATCTGCCCCTCTGCTTGTAAGTCTTCCCTTATCTGCCCCCACGCGGATTCAGGTGTCCTAAGCTGTAAATCACTTGGAGCTGGGTAGACATTGAAGATAACCAGATGTCTGTTATGAGTTACAAGTTATGAGATACCCGCTAGCCACAATGATGCTATATGCAAATGCTAACTAACTTTTGAATCTATAGGCTAAGGAGTGATGTACTTTTAAATGGATTGGTTAGGTAAGTATGTGTTGTTACAGCTCCTACTGGCTATTAAATGCGCGGGCTCTGCTGTAACGGCTGATGAAGGCATATATAAGATCTCCTTTGAAGAAGCTCTGGGTCTTGCCCAACCTGCTGGACCTGCATGTCTGCATAGGTTACTCGATCCTGGCTAGCCAGTCTTACAATAAACCCTGTTTGCTGTTTGCAGTCTCTGGAGTCTCTTTGTTGTTAAAAGGAGATCTCTATCTGCACCCTAACAAACCCAATGCCCGAGAACAGATGACTGGTTAAAGAAATTTTGGTAAATCTACACAATGGAATACTATGCAGCTGTTAGAAAAGATGATGTCATGAAATTTGCATACAAGTGGTTCTACACGGAAAGTATCATGCTAAATGAAATGAGTCAGAAAGAGAGGGATAGACATAGAAAGTCTGCACTCATCTGGGGAATATAAAGTAACAGAATGGGAGACAAACATCCAAGAATAGTTGAGATAAGTACCAGGAGGTCTGCTCCACGGCTTGGAAGCTGGCAGCAGATGCTGGGGGAGAGGGCAACTCAGATAGAGAAGGGAACACCAAGTAAAGAGCTTCTGACTTTTGTGTTCAAACTGTTTTGGAGAGGGTTAACGTCTCTTTCTTTAAGCTGCCTTTAGTAACAGCCTAACACTTAGTAGAACAGAAGAGTCCTTCTTCCTGTTCCCACAGATCCCAGACCTAGCTTGTCTTTGATATGCAGACCCCAGGTGCTTGAGGTGGTAACCCATGGCACCAGGATACTTGGCTTTGTATCCCTTTCAGGTTGTAACTATTTGACTTGCAGACATAGCAAAACAATGTATGCCTTGATGTCTTGATGTTCTTTATGTAACTTCTTTGTTTCTCTTAGAAGTGTATACCATAGGATGGTAGAAAAGGAGACTGAGATCTCAGGAAGCTCTACCTTTGGCACAGGATCTAAGCAATCCGTGATCCTCCTCTTTATTCAATTTCCTTGTTTCAGCGCCTCTGACTGAACAATATTAGCCCAATACCTCCCCCTTTCTTCGTTACAACACCGTTGCCGACCTTCCCAAATCTCTCATGTGAAAGCAAACATTTCTGAATTGACAGAAGCCATCATGATAATAAATGTGACAGAACTAAGTTCATGAAGGTAGAGCTCTAACTGGACTGGCTAAATGGTTCATGAGTCAGGAAGCATCCCGTTTGGCAAGTAGAAAGGCCCTGCAAGGCAGTAGCAGAATTGAGGTAGAAGTTGTTGGACAGAGCTGGGGCCAAGGTCAACAGCAAGAAAAAAAGGTCATTCCCAGCACTGCCACTCTTCTCAGGGGAAGCCCTAAACCCTAGACCCGTCCCATACCACAGGGGGTGACTCACCAGGACAGTAGAACAGAACAGAAAAGAGCAAATGGTGGCCCAAATATTATTCTCTGTCATTTGCTCAGCATCAAGTACAGCTTGACACAGGCTCGGAGAGTGTTTGCTGTATTCTGAGGCTAGGAAGAATATTTCTTTTAGTTGGTTTGCTTTTTTTGTGCATTGTGTGGGAATGAACACTTAGGCTTCCTGACTCAGGCGTGCACTTTAATACCGAGTTACATTCTGACCCCGAGGGCAGAAGATTTGGAAACAAACACATTGGACCCT
This sequence comes from Sorex fumeus, assembly GCF_029834395.1. NCBI lineage: Eukaryota > Metazoa > Chordata > Mammalia > Eulipotyphla > Soricidae > Sorex > Sorex fumeus. Next base: position 15,890,065 of record NW_026606085.1, on the reverse strand, counting down.
ACTTCAGACATCCATCAGTTGATCTATAAACAACGTGTGTTGTGTGTGACATCATAACAACCCCATGACAGAGTAGTTTCAACGATCTTTTATTTTTGCGGGAGGAGTCACACCTGACGATGCACAGGGGTTACTCCTGGCTCTGTACTCAGTATTACTCCTGGCGGTGCTCGGGGGACCATATGGGATGCCAGGGATCGAACCTGAGTTGGCCATGTGCAAGGCAAATGCCCTACCTGCTGTACTATGGGTGCTCTCTCCAGCATCCATCTTCAATGATATTTATCAAGAAAACCTAATAAGTAGCCTTTTTGCCCACGTTCTCATCTCAGAGTACCAAGAACAGATGAATAAACATCCTTAAATGAGTGTCAAAAGAAAATGTTCCTTATCACCAACGGAGCTGGAGTTGGATGTGTGGGAAGCTGCTGTCTCCTGACCTACCCGAGCCTTCTGCTGTGGAAGCAGGAAGGACTCAGTCTACTGGTTGCTAGGCAACCTAGACAGCTGCCTGGACCATTGCTGGTATCTAGGAAACCAAAGTTAATTTGAATATCCAGGATGTGCCACACTTTCATCCAGGTTGCAAGGTCTAATCCATTTCTCAACGAGAATTATGTCTGGTCACATTTTTTTAAGTAGAGCAGAGGGTGCAAAATGTGCCCAGAAAATACAGTGCTAATTAAATTAAACCACCTATGAATGTAAATTCTGAGTTCAACATGTCTCAGTAGAATTTCAGAAAGAAACTAAGTCTGATATAAAAATAAAATGTCCTTGCATATTGTAGAGTAAATCCCAAGAGCCCCGGATTTCCTCCAGAGATTGCATATGCATTAGATTCTAAGGCTTTGGCCCCTCGTGCAGTTCATGCTTCTTTCATCTTTGACTTATTTCTGTGTTCTTTCCTGATGGAACTTGGTCTAGCCTCTTTGATTCTCCCAAATTGAAATTGCTATAACTTGGAGGATTTTAAAAACTGATCTCTGCTTTTCCTTAGGGGAATTATATCACTTTTACAAAACTTACTCAGTCCCTGGGCTGGAGCGATAGCATAGCGGTAGGGTGTTTGCCTTGTGCGTAGCCGGCCTGGCAGAGCTGGGTTTGATTTCTCCGCCCTGCTCAGAGAGTCCGGCAAGCTACCCGTGATGTATTCGATATGCCAAACACAGTAACAACAAGTCTCACAATGGAGATGTTACTGGGCCTGCTTGAGCAAATTGATGAACAATGGGAGAACAGTGCTACAGTGTTTCTCAGTTCCGAAAACATTGGAAACAAAAGCAAGTTCCTTCCATATAGTCATCCTTCCCCCTGACCCCCCCTCCCCCCCGCAAAAAAAAGACCTGGTACAGATTAGAATCTCAACCCAAGTACTGTGCCAGCCCCAAAGTCTGTGAGAACTAGTACCTCCAGGGTGGGTGCTCAGCAGGAGACCAGGGGGCCAGGGAATGGGGGTGGGGCAGAAGGCAGGCTGTCTCCTTATGGTAAAGGACTTCATGTGACTTACAAGGAAAATCACAAACAGCTACTGGGTCAAACACAAAAGAAAAGAACACGATCAGGAAAAGAAGAACAAGAATATATTAGAAATAAAATTCAAACACAGTTTCTACAAGTAAAATTTTCAAATCATTTCCTTTGTCATTATGGACCAAAAAAGATGAGAAGAATCAATAGTATATATATATGTATATATATACATATACATATATACATATATACATATATACATATATGTTTCATTAGAAGAAAAGAAATATATTATTTTCTACAGACAAAAAAAATGACTGCATTCTCAATTTAAATGGAAATTCTAATGTGTAACAAACAAAGGTAGATCAATGTTCTGATTTTTAATGTAATAATTAAACTCGATCAGTTTTTTTGGGGAGCTACCAGCTGTGCTCAGGGCTTAGTCCTGGGTCTGTGCTCAGGGATCATTCCTGGCAGAGATTGGAGGACTATATGGTGTGCTGGGACTCTAACCCAGGTCAACCACATGCAAGGTGAGCACCACCTTACTTCCTGTACTATTTCTCTGGCCCCCATAGTTTGGAGCTATCTTTTACAAAGCTAAAGTGGATTCTTTTAGGGGCGAATGAAAAACTGACTCAAGATCATAGACCTTCTGGGGTCTGCAAGAAAAATATTTGAATACCAAAGGAAGATGGTATTAACCTGGACTTGAAAATTTCTCTTTCTGTTCTTTCTCCTGATTTATATGAATGTACCTTTAACTGAGATTTTGAGAAAAAAAATGTGTTCTCATAACTCTAAAAAAATGTAAGGAACCAGTTACTGTCTAGAATGGTGGTGGTGTGGAGAGAGAATTTTGGCAACATAAGAATTATTCATTCATGTAGTGAAATAATTAATTCAGTTATGCTCATCACTACATAGGAAAAAATGCAAGAGTCATTTTAAAATAGAAAGTTTCACCGGTAAATTGACTCAAAGTCCATTTAGTTTCATCAGGCTTTGGAAGCGATTCCTAAGAAATGGAATCCAGCAAGAATTTTTGGTGTTCTCATTTATTCTCCCGGGCAAAACTTTTCTTAGGAAATACATTCCTTAAGGCTGATTTGACATCTTTATTCCTCAGGCTGTAGATCAGTGGGTTCAACATTGGGGTGACAAGATTATTCAGTATCTGAACAATGGCGCCCAGCAGGGCACTGGGATGGGGCTGCAGATAGATGATGATCACGGGCCCGTAGGCACAGAGAATGGCAGTGATGTGGGCACTGCAGGTGGAGAGGGCGCGCTGGCGGCCCTCTGCCGAGCGCATTTTGGAGATGGCGATCCCGATGCGGGTGTAGGACACGAGGATGAGCCCAAAGCAGATGAGAGAGAGGATCCCCACATTTGTAAAGCTTACCCTCTGTGCCAAAGACGTGTCTCCACAGGCGAGAGATAAGACGGCAGGGATGTCACAGAAGTAGTAGCCCACCTCATTGGAGCCACAGTAGGCTAACTGGAAGGTGAGGGAGGTTAGGATAATGGCATGAACGCAGCCACCCATCCAGGTCCCTGTGGCCAAGACCGAGCAGACCCGGTGGCTCATGATGACCGTGTAGCGCAGAGGGTGACAGATGGCCACGAAGCGGTCGTAGGCCATCACGGTGTACAGGAAGCACTCGGTACAGCCCAGGAAATGGTAGAAGAAGAGCTGGGAGACGCAGCCCTCAAGGGAGATCCTCCGGCTCTGCCCGGAAAGGTAAACCAGCATCTTGGGTGCCGTTGTGGAGGAGAAACCCAGGTCAAACACAGAGAGGTTTCCCAGGAAGAAGTACATGGGCGTGTGCAGCCGAGAGGAGGAGAGGATGGCTGTGAGGATGAGCGCATTCCCCAAGAGAGTCCACACGTACAAGGATGAGAAAAGGAGCAGCAGGATGGTCTCGAGGCCCTCGGTCTCAGGAATGCCCAGTAGGATAAACTCCCTCACCACTGTGCGGTTCCTCATGCTCATAAGAGAAGTAGCTCTACAGAGCCTGTGAAAAGAGAGCCGGGATTCAACTGATTCTGCACGCATTGGCCAAGGCAGTGAAATGCCAAGGCAGGGGCAGTTTAGTTCTCTGGGTGACTGCGGGTGAGTGCTCCTTGACAGCTGTTGGAGTCACCTGCTTCTCTCCCTCTGTAGTAACTTCTCCTGCATCCTGTCTCCACCGGTCTCTCTTGCTCACCTTCTTCAAAGACACCATTAAATCCCACAAGTTCCAAAACCCACTTGGTGATTATTCTAAAGCAATAGATAGAAAGAGTCCAGGCCTTTATGACAGACACATTCTAAGTCTCCTACTTATCTAAGACAGGCTGCATCAACTCCCCCCAAACTATTTGTGATCCCAGAAGGCTTGCAAACCAGCGATACAGCATCATTCCCCATTGCCTCCCCAGGGCAGCCATGAGGCTGAAAGAAGAGCCAGAGGTAGCTCTTCCTGCACAAAAGAGGCACCAGTAAGCCTGCGGGCTGCAGATTTGGAACTGTGATGGGAGGTTTACCTTTCAGTCTGCAAAGTCTCCGTGTGACTAACAGATCCGGGTTAAGCAGAAACCTGGTTTGACGACAGCGGGAGACATCGATAGAAACTCCTTCCTAATTTCCAAACCCTGACATTTTTTTTCTGACCTGTTTTAACTTTCCCAACAGTGAGATCCTTAAGTTACAGATTAAACCGTGAATTCTGTTGCCCAGGGTCTTGTCTCTTAACCCGTGTGTGTGTGTGTGTGTGTGTGTGTGTGTGTGTGTATGTGTAGAGACAAGTTAAGAGGGGTGAACCTTGGGCACTCACATGTCCCAAAGATGAGTTGGGTAGGGGACGTCACTGATGCTAATGAGGGCTCCTTCTCCCATGCAGGGAAGGGGCACCCTGCTGCACTCTGCCTACGTCCCCATCTGCCTGAAAGCCTGCAGATGAGACCCTAAATTCTCTTTCTCAGCTGCTTTCAAATAAAAGTATACTTCGACTCCCTTAAGGCGATCTCTGCTCCACCTCCAGGAGCTGCAGTTTCCAAACACATGAGATTTGAAATAAACTTCCTCTGGGTATTCTTTCCCCAGGTTAAGAACAAGCAAGGGATCAATTAACAACTGGAATAATTGGAACTTCCAAAGGAGCAAGGAGGGAACAAGAGGGGAGAGGGAGAGGAAGAAAGGGAGAGAAGAAGAGGAACCTGATTGAAGATGAGCTCATAATTTCCTTTGTAAAATATACCCCAGTGGAATGGTTTTCAGCTATTGGCCCATAGACCACTGTGTGTTTATATGTTTTGATGTTTGCTATTTTTTATATGTGTGTTTACAAATAAATTCTTCTGGATTTACAGGGTTGACTAATTGTAAACAGCAGTAAATTACTGGAATAGTTAAGAGAATTGAAAAAAAATGGACATAAAGAGTGAGAATGAGGCAGCTCAGGATTGGCTGAGTCAGCCTCGGCCATCGACTGGTTCCACCTCAGCTGCTCTTTGTGCTTCTGTGTGTCTCAGTTCCAGATTCAAATCTGATTTCCGTGACTGGGTCACATGCCCAGAGAGAGTGGGAATGGGCCTATGAATAGGCCCCAAAGAATTGTAAGCTATCATGTTGAAAAACACTTCTGAGTCGTATACCTGGAAGTCCTCAGCCAAGTCCTCCTGGCATTCAGGGATCACTCCTGGGGTACTTGGGAACAATAAAGCATGCAGAAGATCAAGCCTCAGTGACTTCATGCAAGGCAGCACTGTACTATCTCCCTGCCCCCCAGTCATCTTTCTTGTTTAGAGAGTTCTCCATACTGGTTTTCATTGATGGTGGGCCAATGTACATTCACATCAACAGCAAATGAGGTTTCTTGCTTCTCTATACCCTGTCAATAGTTGTTTTAGCCTTTGGGAGGTAGACCATTTTCATAGGTGTGAGGTGATATCTCCTTGTCATTTTGATTCAAATTTTTCTGATAATAGGTTTATCCTTGATTATTTTTGATGTTTTGAGGCATGGCCAGCTTGAAAAAAAAAGATTCTGTAGAAGCAAAAAAGAATATGGTGCCAAAGAGATAGTACAGCAGGTAGATTGCTTGCCTTGCACATGGCCAACCTGGATTTGATCTCCAGCATTTCAAATGGTCCCTCAAGTACCTCTTCTAGTGATTCCTGAGTCTAGATCCAGAAGTAAGCCCTGAACATTGCCACATGGTGCCCCAAAACAAACAAACAAAAAGGAATTATAAACTAGGATGAAAATAACATTAAATTTAGATTGGTCTCGTAAAAATATATTTAGGAAAAGTATGTATCATATACTGTATGTCCAACAGGAATGATTTAAAATCGATATGGCATGTGTCTAACAAATATCCTGGGATATTCTATGTTCTCCAAAGGCCCAATCATGGTTTTGAGCAGTGATATATATTATAGGATGAATAGTGATCTATTCACAATAAAATAGACTGTATAAAATAAGTTTTCTTATTATATTTTATAGAACCCCAGAAGGTATAAAGATATCCCAAGATTATCATAAGCTACAAAAATATAATTTTATGTTATTTTATCTACATATTAACAAATGTTAATTATTTAAAAAGTATTTATGATAGTTATGTAGCATAATTACATTTCCGTTAACTTCCATGGTTTTGTTGTTTTAATTGAATCACCATGAGATACACAGTTACAAATAGATTGTTGTTCATGATTGGGGCTCAGTCATATAATGTTCCAACACCCATCCCTTCACTAGTACACATTTCACACCACTAATGTCCCCAGTTTCCCTCCTGCCACCCTCCCAGCTGCCTCCCACCCTGCTGCCACCCCAGCCTGCCTCTATGGCAGGCACTTTCTCTCTCTCTCTCTCTCTCTCTCTCTCTCTCTCTCTCTCTCTCTCTCTCTCTCCCTCTTTTGGGCAATATAGGTACTGAAACGTTTCAGCACTCAGTTTTTGTCCAAAATTATCATTTCCAACTATCATTGTCTTACTGGTCTTTTATTGTTTTGATGCAAAAACTTTCTGCCATTTCCCACCAAAGTAGACCCTCCTTGTGTCCCTTCTCATCCCTTCTCCCCCCGCCCATCCTCTCCATGTAGGATCTGGTGATCTCATTTTTATGATGAAAAGCCAGGAGTTTAAGTAAACACTATTCCCTTCTTTTGTCTCTTGAAAGCACAGAGGAGTTATATCATCAGGAATTTGTCCTTCTCCCTCTGACTTTGCTCACTCAACGTAATGTCCAGTGCCTTCCAACTTGCAGCAAACTGCAAGGTTTCATCTTGTACCTGCATCATCCTCCTTCATTGTGTCTCTGAATCATGGCTTCTTTAACCATTTGTCATCGGACATTTGTGTTATTTCCATATTTTAGTTATCCTCACTGCTGCAGTGAACATAGGTGTGCATATGCCTTGCTGAATTAACACAATTCCATCCCAAGAATTTTGTGTTCTTGGGGTAGATTCCAAGCAGTGGGATTGTTGAGTTGTATGGAAGCTCTGTTCTCATTTTTCTGAGAAGTCTCCAGACTGTTTGCCTAAAGGCTGAGCCAGACAACAATGCCACCAATTTAAAAAGCATGTTCCTTCTTTACTCAATCTCCACTAATGCGGACTTTGAAACATTCATTCTTTTTTTCCCCTTTTTTTATTAGTGAAAAACCATGAGGTACAGTTATAGGCTTACAAATTTTGTGCTTGGGTTTCAGTTATACAATGATCAAGTGCCCATCCCTCCTCCAGTGCCCGTCATCCATCTTAACCTTCAAATTGAAACTGTGAAAGAAAATTTATTCATCCTTTTATTTGAGGGGTGGAGGAGTCACATGTGACCATATTTAAGGCTTACTCACGACTCTGTGCTTAGGGTTCACTCCTGGAAGGGCTAAAGGGGCACTTTTAGGGCATAGGAGGGTAATCCTGTACAAGAGGGATGAAGAAAGGAGCTGTGGAGGTAGGTCTTTGGAGACTCTCTTTTGCCAACTGTTAGGCATCAGTGGGCTCATAATTCAAAGTCTCTTAACCTCATTGTGCATTTCATGGGGAGTCTTTGTTATGGGGATGATATGAATATTAAAGGAGATTTAGCACTGTCTGTAGTACTGTCCTCCCGCTGTTCATTGATTTGCTTGAGTGGGCCCAGTAACGTCTCCATTGTGAGACTTGTTGTTATATCGAATGTTTGGCATATCGAATACATCACGTGTAGCTTGCCAGGCTTTGACATGCAGGTGAGATACTCTCAGTATCTTGCCAGGCTCTCTGAGAGGGGCGGAGGAATCGAACTCGGGTTGGCCGCATGGGCAGCATGCAAGGAAAATGCCCTGTCCACTGTGCTATCGCTCCAGCTCCGTAAAGGAGATAATAGCTTTAATATATCTCTTGCATGGCAGAGCCTGGCAAGCTAGCCATGGTGTATTCGAATGCTAAAAACGTACAATAATGGGTCTCATTCCCCTGATCCTGAAAGAGCCTCCAATACATTGGGAAAGACGACTAAGGAGAGCCTGCTAAAATCTCCTAGCAGGCTGGGACGAATGGAGATGTTACTGATGCCTGCTCGAGTAAATCTATGAACAACGGGATGACAGTGACAGTGACAGTGACAGTGATGATAACTCTTTATCATAGTACTTGCCAAATCAGATAATCTTCTATCATTGCCAGTTAACACTCTTAGCAACCTGGAAGAACTGAAATGCTTGTGGGGGGTGGGGGGAGGGAAGCTGTTGCATTGTAAGTGGGGCAAGAAAGGTGAAGTGAAGTAAGGGTCTTTGGCCTGGGATGGGTTATCGGGGCTTTCCCTTAGGTTGGCACAGAACCTCACAGTGAGAGTCCAGGAATATGGCTGCGTGCTATGGGGCTGTGAGCCTCCTTAGCTGCTGCTAGGCCCCCAGATTCCTTCTCCAGAGTTAAGGCACTGAAGGGTTATTCAGAATCTGTAATTCATGGAGCTCAGAAATTGTAGAGAAACTGCCATAGAAAATATTACTAGGCAGACAGAATACAGTGCTTGAGGGAAACGCATTTTAAAAATAGTCTTGTTTAAGAAAAGAAATTAAGAGGATGACGTTGGACCAGAAAGTACAGGTAAGGTACACGTATTGAATGTAGTGAACTCCAAACCCCAGTTCAATCCCTGTCACCATATATGGTCCCCCAAGAACAGCCAGGAGCGACTCCTATACACAGAGCCAGATTAAGCAGTGATCACAGCCAGGTGTGACCCCTCCCCCTCAAATAGATAATATTGAGGCAATAAAGTTCAAAATAAATTTAAAAGATAGAAATTATTCCAGAACAGTAAACACAGCATTGTGGAACACTTTCTTTAAGGATCTTTTCACTTCTTTGTTCCTTAAGGAATAGATTAATGAGTTGAGCATGGGAGAGACAATATTATTTAAGATCTGCACTATGGCACCAAGCAAGGGGTTGGGCGTGGACTGCAGATAGATGATAATTATTGGTCCAAAGGCACAGAGGATGGCAGTAAGGTGGGCACTGCAGGTGGAGAAGGCTTTCTTCCTGCCCTCTGCTGATCGGATCCTCAAAATAGCAATCCCAATGCGTGTGTAGGATACACAGACAGTGAACCAAAGCATTAAAGCCAGAAAGCCAACAGCGGTGGAACCCACGGTCTGGGCCTGTGAAGCGTCATCACAAGCCAGAGGTAACATAGCAGGGATGTCACAGAAGTAGTAGTCCACACGATTTGGGCCACAGTAAGTCAACTTAAAAGTGAAAGAGGTCAGGAGAGTAGCTTGAAGACAGCCCACTGACCAGGCTGCCATGGCCAAACCCACACAGACTCCAGGTCTCATGATGAGTGTATACCTCAGGGGGTGGCAGATGGCCACAAAGCGGTCATAGGACATCACTGAGTAGAGGCAGCCTTCAGTGGCTCCAAGGAAATGGTAGAAGAAGAGCTGTGTGGTACAGCCTTTGTAAGAAATGGCCCGGCTCTGGCCAGAGAGATAGAGCAGCATCTTGGGACAGGTCACTGACGGAAACAAAATATCAAAAATAGATAAGATTCCCAAGAAGAAGTACATGGGGGTGTGAAGGGCAGAGGAGGAAAGGATTGCTATGAGGATGAGTAAATTGCCGACTAGGGTGAAGATGTAAATAAACAGGAAGATGACAAAGAGCACAGTTTCCACTCCCTGAGTCTGAGGGATTCCCAGCAGGATGAACTCACTCAGCTCCGTGTGGTTCTTCATGTTCCTGCAGGGCTGGTCTGGGGAGAGACAAAACTCATGAAAGCCTGAATGTGGCAGCTGGCTTAAGACAGACACAATATGACACATTATCCATCCATATATTCCTATCACTTATCTTTGTTTAAACATAATTATGTCATAATGATGAATAGGAGTTGTTCAAAGTCATTCAGGGACCAGTAACTTATACTTTGTATCTCAATATTCCCTTTTCTTTCACTAATTGAGATACAAGTGTTATCCACATGGATATCAGTGCCTCACAGATGAGTGTCATTTAATGTCCACAGCCTGTTAGACAACAATTACCTGAAATCGACCCCTCCTCAGTTCCTTTCAGAGCACATTTATAGTCCCTAATGACCAGAGGTCAGGTGGGGCACCCACACCTCTGAAGAGAACTCTAGATTAAGACTCATTGCAGTGAAATTAGGATTTATTTGAGATGTTCTCTTAGTGCTTTTCTCATTGTGAATTTTTCTCTCATTGTGCTAGGAACATCATCTATACACACAAACTGTTCATTTTTGTTTAACTGAGATGATATGTATGAGAATTACTATCAAGAGAACATGCTGCTGTACTGAAAGATGTTGCTACATAGTAGCATTCTCTATAATGTATTTGGTATTCTTTTGGTCTAGAGAATAGCTAGACACTTGGAAAAAATGAGTCTTATGTTAAAGAATCTGTGAAGTAATTACCTGTATGGAAAAGATTGTCATTGACTTCAGCTTCATGGAGGTCCCGGAGGAGACAGAATAGAGACAGGACTGAATGGGACTATAGCTCAAACTTGGAGAAACACTCCACAGGGAAGCAGGAAAATGGATCATTAAGGAAGAACTAAGTGTATTCTTCTGAGAATTTGGAAGAAACCAGAAGAATGGCTTTACATATCTTTTTATCATAAAGTTTATATACTGCATGCTACAGAAATGTGATTTTTCAGGTCAGAAAATAAAACATCGATCTAAGTTTATAACTGTATATAACTGCATGAGACTTATAGCATGATCATTGCTGAATTTGATCACAGACTGATGAGTGCATTCCTTGCTCTTGTTGCTTTGCTGTGAAGGGGGGAAGAACTATTAGTCTTTGCGTCAGACGAAATGATGTTCATCACTGAGATTTTTTCAACAGTCTTGGGCTCCAAGACTATACAATGAGGGTGAAAAAGTAAGACATCAGAAAGATGGGCTGATACTCTGAGCACTTACATGATCAAAGGATTGCAACTGATTCAAAGAAGACAAACAGATGTTTCTCCCTTCTCTGATCTTCTTTATCTTCTACCAAGCTTGGGGATTCTCCATTCCCAAACTCTCTCATCTCTAGGTGCCATAATCAGACCTGGGTTCTCAATCTGAGGACCCTGAATATCTTCATTTGGGTCTTTCTCAGTCAGAGTCAGGACAAAGAGGGGACACTGTGGTGCACCAGCTGCCCACCAGCATAGAGGACCTGTCCTCGTATTTAGCACACTTAAAGCATCTCCTGCCTTCACTCGTTTTGAATGATCTCACTGTCCCTGGGAGCCCTCTCCATGGTACATCCCAGAAGAAAAGGAGCAGGAGGCCCCCGAGAACAGGGAGCAATTAAAGACTACATCTTGAGGGTTTAGGAGTCGGGAAGTAAGATACCAAGAGAATATTCAAAGGAATTGGGAATTAAAAGAGTTAGATATAACTCTAGATTCCCACTGCCACCCTGCTTTTCTGTTGGGAGTAGACACCTCACAGATCTCTTTTGTCCTTCATGGATCTGAGGCATATGAGGAGTTTATTTTGTCATTTCCCCCCAGTGTCTAGCTCTTCCTCTTATGGTTCTTATGGTGTGGAAGAAACTGTAATATAACAGGCAAATTTCCCATCTTGGAACCACAAGGATGTAGACATGAAAAGCACTTTTTTCTACTTAGCCAGAATGTCTTTATGTGGTACCCTGGTCCTCTCTGAACTTTAATATGATATTTTGTCAAATTATGTTTCATTCATATTTCACAGGGTGATTGTGAAGTTTAAGTGAGATCACGCTTCCAAGTTCTCTGATACTGCTTATGATTTTTATTATTTCTTTAATAGACAAAATGTAGTTTCTTGTTCTTTTTCTCTTGTTTTGTTCCAAGTTTTGAAACAAGTTAAATGCTTATTTTGGCCTTTTGTTTGGTAGAAGTTTTGTTATAATTGTTAGCAATTACAAGAATACAGACAAAATCCCTAATATTTCTTGTTTTAGAACAATAATAGAAACCTTTTTGTAATAGCCTGTTCTATATAGAATATAAATAACACCAGTTTCTCAGGATTCATCCTGACTAGCCCAATAAAGGGGAAATTATAATTCATATTGAGAGAGAGTCTACTGGTGATATCTTAAAAAAATCTGACTTTACTTCTTATAACACAGATAGAAGGTTGTTACTACCATTCCACTTTACAAATGATGACATGGACTCATGGAAGTTAAATTGTTTTCCCAAATTCACACAACTAGTTTATAGTAGAGGTGGAAATTGAGCCAAGACTCTGAAATCTAAAGCTCACAGACAAAATCCTATGACAAAACCAAGTTGATCTTAATTGGAATCTGGTTTCTCGTTCATAACTTTGACCAAAATCTAGTTTATCAAACAAGCAATTTATGCCCTTTACTAGCCCTGAGAGAGGCAAGTCTGTCCTTTTCCTCACTCATCCCATTGCCTGGTGTATCATAAGTTCACACCTGTTACACTCTTTCCAGAGATTTTTCCATCTTGCAGCTGAAATTCTTACTCTTGAAATGCCCAGTTCTTCTCCTGCAGCCTTTGGTGACCAGCCAGTCTACATTCTTTGTTTAAAACATGATCACTTTAAGGAAACTAATACAAGTGGAATTAGATTTTATTATTTATGACTATCTGCTTTAATTTAACCACCTCCATGTTGGAGATGTGTCAGAATTTCCATCCTTCTAAGAATGTCGAATGATATTCTTTGTAAGTATTCTATATTGATTGTGTATTTCTTCACCCTTTATGGACTGACTTTCCCTCATAATTGTTGTGAATAATGCAGTTGTCAAAATGTTGTGAACACAGTTATCTTCTGAGTATCAATTTGGATATATATGCAGAAATGAAATTTCTGCCAGACGTAGTAAGAGTTGTGAAACAAATCTTGAGATTTAATGCAGATTTTGACTTTTATATATTTTTTCTCTTCTTTCTGGCTTGTTTTTGGGCCACACCTGGTGGTGCACTGGGGTTACTCCTGGCTCTGCACTCAAGAATTACTCTTGAGGGTGCTCAAGGGACCATATGGTATTCCAGGGATCAAACCCAGGTCAGCCACGTGCAAGGCAAACGCCCAACCTACTGTACTACTGTACTATTGCTCTGGCCCCATATAATTCTTAATTTTTATTTAAATATGGACAGATACCTAAATTAGTGCATGCTGTCATGTACCCAAATTATTTCACTCCTCTTTTTAAATGTAAATATTCAATTATGTAATAATATGAATGGCAGACTAGTATTCATTTATTCATTTGGTGAAATTGTATAGGATACGTTTCATGCTCCTGGGTTATGTCCTCTGGTTGTAAAAAGTAAAGAAGGGAAATGCAATTTCTACTTCTACAGGAGATCTCAGTTTGTAGAAAAGAAATCAATTGAGTTGTGAGTATGAGTGTAATGTGTCTGTACCAGATGCCATAGTCTCCGGCTTCTCCCTCCAGCATCTAGTGGGAGGACAACAAACCCATCCTAGAATTTTTCAGATCCTGCATGTCCCCTCCTCAAATAGGTATTCCCTACAAGTGGGACTCAGATTCATTGGGATCTCAGATTCCACAACCATGCTTAGCTAATGCCATAAACTCTCATTTTAAAATTCAGGCTAAAATAATGTCTGTGCTTAAATGAGATCTGATTTGTCATTTCTTTTCTTGATTTATCGTTTCTTTTCTCATGCCTTTAATTCCCCCCTCCTTGCCCTTTTTCCTGGTTTGTTTTGGACCACATCTTGCAGTGCTCAAGGGCTACTCATGGCTTTGTATTCAACAGCTTCTTCCAGAGGTGCGTGGGGGACCAGTTGGGGCCTGGTATTGGACCTGGCCTCCTGCAATCAAGGCCTGTGTTCATCCTATTGAACCATCTCTATGGCCCTACCCTGAATGAATGAGTGAATCACTTCACTTATCACTTAACTTCCCGTTAGTCGTCGATTTGCTCGAGCGGGCGCCAGTAACGTCTCCATTTGTCCCTGTCGCGTGCTAGTGTAGCCCAATGGCATCTCTTTGCTCCGGGAACATGGAGGGCTTCAAACCGATCGATCATGATCTTGACAAAGAAGTCTGACCATCTGGTAGGTGGGCGGCCACGCGGTCTCTTGACATCCCGTGGAATCCAATCAATGAGTGAATGAATGAGTGAATGAATGCTTCAAATAGGATGGGAATATTGGGGAGAAAATATGGAACACAAAAGCTACAAAACACAAAATATAAAGACTAGTGTGTCTGATCCCCAGATAAATCATATCCATTTCCCCCCACCTTAGAAACTGGGAGCGCCGGGATCTGGGCTGGAGCGATAGCACAGCCTGAAGGGCATTTGCCTTGCACGTGGCCGACCCCGGTTTGATTCCTCCGTCCCTCTTGGAGAGGCCAGTAAGCTACTGAGAGTATCCTGCCCTCACAGTAGAGCCTGTCAAGCTCCCCGTGGTGTATTTGATCTGCCAAAAGCAGTAACAACACGTCTCACAATGGAGACATTACTGGTGCCCGCTCAAGCAAATTGATGAACAACGGGAGGACAGTGCTACAGATACTGGGAACATACAGAATTTATGATCAATTCCAGAATGTTTGGAGGGCACAGTAGAAAACACAACTTTCTAGGAGACTCAGATGAGCACTGTAATTAAACCACATGCTTATCTGTAATCATTTTCACATTAGACAGGGAGACGTGCCCAGATCTTTGTTGTCATTTTTGTTATGGTGATGACATTCATGAGCCATCTGTGTTAGTGCAGGGAAGCCACCACGGGGCAAGGGCTATGCTTAGTAGCCTTTGGGGCCCCTCTGGTACTAGAGCACATCTAAAACATGAATCATGTCCAAGGCTTCCCAAAACTTATATATTAAGGAAAAGTCAGAGATATAGGTAGTGTGGTATACGAGGGAGAACTCATGACTTTGGATTCAGGGAGCTTGATTGACCAAATTGGGTGTTTTCCACATAACTGGGGGTGTTATATAGGGCACCACACTTCATTGCTGTCTCAGACCATCATCTTCAAAGGAAGAAAAGGCAGTAGTACTTATTGAATATACAGTATCACGGTAATATTGAGTTTCATAGCTACCTATGCTAGTGCATATTTTATCAGTTCTTTATTGTATGTCCTCTATGTACCATTATCTCTGAGGACCATAATGAAAATAAGTAATATGCCAAGTAGTCAGTGTATACTCTATGACTTTATGGATATGGTGTAGGAGAGGGATTAAGAGTAAGGACTTTGAAGTTGATTGGATATGAAATTGAGGACAGGTTTAGTGGTTTACTGTTACTGAGTATATAATATTTGGTCCATTATTAGAAGCCTCTGTTCCTTAAATTTACTTTTACAAACTGCAGACTCTGTGATTGCATAAATAAGATAAATAGAACCATTCATCATGGAACCTATCAAACATATTTCATCACCTTAGTTAATACTGTCTTTAGCAACATGAAGGAACCAAGATGTTTGTAGGAAGAAGGATGACAGTTACATGGCAGGTGGAGCATGAAAGGTGCAAGGAAGCATATCAACACAGAGAAAGAATATAGAAGAGGGCTCCGTGGAATACCACGGATGCTCAGTCATTAATCAAAATAACTTGGCTGATTCACTGTTTCCAATCATTCTCTCTGAACATTAATTCACAACCAATATAAGAAATTGATAAAATGTTACTGAGTAAATTACTGAATTATGGATAAGATAAAGAGAATTATGCTGGATGAATAAATGTAATGCTTTAAAAACATTTTCTATATCTAATTTTTAATTAATATGTGGATATAGGAGGGTGATGTTAAAAAACATTAAATATCTAAGGTCCATCAAAAAGTCCATAATTTATTGATGAGGTGTGAGTACTAATTTGTGAAACACTTTTTTCAGGGACTTTTTCACTTCCTTGTTTCTTAGGGAATAGATTAGCGAATTGAGCATGGGAGAGACGATGTTATTTAAGATCTGCACTATGGCCCCAAGCAAGGGGTTGGGAGTGGGCTGCAGGTAGATGATAATTACAGGTCCATATGCACAGAGGATGGCAGTGAGGTGGGCACTGCAGGTGGAGAAGGCTTTCTTCCTGCCCTCTGTGGATCGGATCTTCAAAATAGCAATCCCAATATGTGTATAGGAGACACAGACAATGAACCAAAGCATTAAAGCCAGAAAGCCAACAGCAGTGGAACCCACGGTCTGGGCCTGTGAAGCATCTTCACAAGCCAGAGGCAAGACAGCAGGGATGTCACAGAAGAAGTAGTCCACCTGATTTGGACCACAATAGGTCAGTCTGAAAGTGAAGGAGGTCAGGATGGACGCATGAACAGAGCCCACTGACCAGGCTCCCAGGACCAAACCCACACAGACTCCAGGTCTCATGATGAGCCTATACCGCAGGGGGTGGCAGATGGCCACAAAGCGGTCATAGGCCATCACTGAGTAGAGGCAGCCTTCCGTAGATCCCAGGAAGTGGTAGAAGAAGAGCTGTGTGGCACAGCCCCTGTATGAAATGGCCCGGTTCTGGCCAGAGAGATAGAGCAGCATCTTGGGACAGGTCACTGAAGGGAAGAATATATCAAATCCAGACAGCAGTCCCAAGAAGAAGTACATGGGGGTGTGAAGGGCAGAGGAAGAAAGGATTGCTGTTAGGATGAGTAAATTGCCGACCAGGGTGAAGAGGTAAATGAACAAGAAGATGACAAAGAGCACAGACTCCACTCCCTGGGTCTGAGGGATTCCCAGCAGGATGAATTCACTCAGCTCCGTGTGGTTCCTCATGTTCCTTCAGGGCTGGTCTGGAGAGAGACAAAACTCGTGAAAGCGTGAACTTGGCAGCTGGTTTGAGACAGACACAGTATGAAACATTGATCATTCAGATCACTGTTTTTTTTTGTTGTTGTTATTCAGACTAATAGAAATTCTTCCAAAGTTATCTGAGGACTAATAATGAACATCTTGCCTTCATAGTTCAAGATATTCCATTCTTTGGTGAAAAGGGACGGAAAACTAAAGGAATATAGTACTGTGACCTGCTCATGAATTCAGAGAATAAAGATCTCAGCTCTGCACAGATGAACAGTTTAATATCCATTCACACCCATGATGCCTGGAAGTCAGGCCAGCCTGGTTTCTCGAGACTTTGTCCACAGACACAGCAAGCCCAGTTTGATCCACACAGGAAAGTTTGCACACCCATAACCTCTTGGAGAGAGTGTAATGAGGATATGAATTAGGACTTGGGTTTCCTGAGTGGTTACATCATTATTTCTAGATGTTAGCATATTCTTGATAGTCTTGTTCTTTTTTAAAAAAAAGAAATGTTGTAGTTTGGTATATCCAGAACTTAATTGTTTACTGGTTGATTGTTTAGCTGTTTTATAGAAAGCAGGTTTTTTTTTTATCTCCCTGCATTTATGTCATATATGCAAATAGAGGCATGAGATATTTCATCATTTTTACACTGATACATTTTGAATTACTGCAATTATGGTATTTCAGTTCTAAAACTTTTGTTTTTCATGCCTCAAAATAAAAATTTACTTTGATTTTAATAAGCAAACGATGTAAGATCTATCCTTTTAGATTTAACTCTTGCAGAGTTCAACTGCAGATGGCTAAGATTTGTAATTCTTGCATCACAGAATTAAAGAATTAAAGTAAGCATGTCCAAAGTAATATTTAAAAATCAATATTTTTTAAATAAAAAATCGAGAGTAATTTTTAAAATCATTACCCCCCATTTCTTACAAGTATACTTAAGAGTAGGAGAGTTGGGGCCGGAGCAATAGCACAATGGGTAGGGCGTTTGCTTTGCACGTGGCCAACCTGGGTTCGATTCCCAGCATCCCATATGGTCCCCTGAGCACTGCCAGGGGTGATTTCTGAGTGCAGAGCTGGGAGTAACCCCTGTGCATCGCCAGGTGTGACCCAAAAAGCAAAAAAAAAAAAATGATGTAGGAGAGTAAGAGGACAGCTCAGGGTTTTTACTTGGTGAAGTGTCACTTGCATTACTGATAATTGCATCACTATTCAGTGGGGAAGAGAACTTAATAGAGTTAATATGGAGATAGTAACGGCAGTTCAGCGGGTCAAGCCCCCAGCAGCCTCTTGGTTCCACAATCCAAACTCGCCGCCATACCCGCAGCCTGACTCCACTGTCTCAGGACAGACCTGAATGAGATATAATCTGCTGAAAATTCTGGTATGCGAGTTTTGTGACTGAAATCCCCAGGGTTTCTCAAAGTTGGGATGGGATACCACCCCCCACTTCCCAGTATTTCTGGAAGCACTGGCTGGCAGTCACCCCCACGAACCAACTCCAGTGCTACCATGTAAACTCTGCTATGGGCCTTGCTTCAGAGACTCATAAATAAATCTCGAAACAGATCAAAAGCTGCGGTTAATCTCGGACTCATGCAAGGCTAAACAGACCAGGGTAAATCAGAGGTGGGGCAGGTCAGCCTGGTGCCCCACCAAGCCAAGTCCCTGGCAGCCGCTTGCTTCCACAGTCCAAAATCGCCACCACCTCCCTTTACTTCTGGACGCCTCAGCAGTCACATCCACACCCCAAAACTACCACCCAGTTAAAAAGTTACTTCAGCCTTACTGCCCCAATAAAAATACTGAATGCCCTGAACAAACACAATGACCTCTTAGTATCTGTATTGCAAACCATAATGCACAAAAGAAAAAGGAGAGAGAAAGAAGGAAAGTGCCTCTCATAGAGGGAGGCTGGGAGTGGGGTGGTGGGGTATTGGGGGATTGTGGGAGGGAAGCAGGGGACATTAATGGTGGGAAATATACACTGGTGGAGGGATGGGTGCTGAATCATTGTATGACTGAAACCCAATTATGAAAAACTTTATAATGATCTGTCTCACAAATATTCAATTAAAAATTTATTTAAAAAAAGTAATGTGTAGTTCATGCCCACTACAGTCAGCAGTACCCCTACATTAAAAAAATAAAACAACCCAATTCAGTTATATATATAACACCTATATATATATACACACACATACACACACATATATATTTGAGTGTGTGTATGTGTGTGGGGGAGCTGGAATGATAGCACAGCATCTGCCTTGCATGCAGCTGACCCTGGTTCGATTCCTCCACTCCTCTCAGAGAATCCGACAAGCTACTGAGAGTATCTAGCCCGCACAGCAAAGCCTCACAAGTTGCCCGTGACGTATGTGATATGCCCAAAACACCAACAACAAGTCTCACAATTTGTTGTGAGACGTTACTGGTGCCCGCTTGAGCAAATTGATGAACAATGGGAGAACAGTGCTACAGTGCATTACAGAAACTTTATACCATTTGACTTTCTAACTAAAATTTATGAATGTGCAGGTGTTTGTGTGTGTGTGTGTGTGTGTGTGTGTGTGTGTGTACGTGTGTGTGCTGACATTGTGGGAACCCAGGGCCTCATACATGCAAAGCAGGTGCTCTATTATTAGGACACAACCTTGTTCCCTGGCATAATCGTTAAAAGTAAATAACTGTGCTTCTTATCCTGAGATAGATGCTGATAATTTTGATAAAATACTAACTGATTTCTGCATGCTTATTTGATATAGTGAATGAACCAAAGGATTCTAGTCAGTGCAATAGACTACAAATAATCCCTCCATTGCATGTTTTTCATACTTATTCCTATTTTATGTTTTTGTGCTTTGGGCCACACCACGCGAAGTTCAGATATTATTCCTGGCTCTGCACTCAGGGATCACCTCTGGAGGATTCAGAGGACCATATGGGGTGCCAGAGATTGAATCTGGCTTGGCTGTTGCAAGAAAGCCCTACTTGCTGTACTATCTCTCTGACTCTCCACGTTTCTTATCCTACACGAGTCTCTGAGCGTGAAGAAAAAAGTAAAAATGTAGAAATTGAGCGATGCTCTGAGCACTCACATGGTTCACAGGTTCATTACTGGCTCAGGGAGGGCAATGCAACATTTCCCCTCCTTTGATCTGCAGATTCTCTATGGTGCTGTGGAGCTCTCACCCCCAGCCTCCCAGCGGCCATGGTCTTTGGCTTGACAGAACCACAGACCCCAACTCTCTTCTGTGTCAATTGTATGACTCAGAGAAAGGATGCTGTTTGTCTGCTGTCCTCTCTCCTGTTGATTTGCTCTGAGTTAGAAGTGAAACTCTCTCTGATCTTTGGAGGATTTTAAATGATCTCATAGTCTCTCTGGAACCATTATCCATGATTTATTCCCAAATACAGGAAGAAGCAAACTTTTGAGTATAGGGAACAATTAAAAGCTGGATGTTAAGAGAGCCCAGGGGTGACAGAGTAGCACACAGTTCTCAGGGGACTCAGTCAAAGCTAGTGGGAATCTCGGTCACCGTGGACCACTAAAATGTTATTTTTCTGCTCTAGGGACATATCCCATGGAACCACGTTTTCTTCTGTGTCCTCAAAGCCTGAGTCTGATTCTCTGTCACTGTTTTCATTTTCAAACTCTTTCCTTCCCTTTCATAGCTGTGGGGGATGTTGGAGCATTCTTGAGAGGCCCCCTTGGGAAGGTTCTGTGGTGGAGAAGGTGAAGAAGATTCTGCTGTGAAGTTCAGTTTCTCATTAGCTCCATGAGCTTTAGCCCTTTCCTATTTTCCTTTGAATTAATACTGAAATTTGTAAGATTGAGTTTTATCTGTGTTTCACAGGACAAATGTGAGCTCTGAATGAGATGTTGATAAACTCCCTATGAGGCACTATTTTCTCTCAAGAAATTTATCTTATTTTTGGATATTAGAGGGAATAGGCATTTGTCATTTCAAACATGATACATATTAGAAATATTCAATATTTTATATCTACACCAGTTTTAAAAGATTTATTTTTTTTGTTTTTGTTTTGTCTATTTAGTTGTTTATTGTGAGCTACTCATAATTATGTTTGAAAAAACTGAAAAGTATGAGAGGGAGTAAAGATAACTAAAATCACAGAAGATTTTGCATAATACTCGTCCATTCCATGAGAACCCTCACTAACATCATTTCCAGCTTCTTCACAGACAGCCTCATCTATTCATAAAGGGACATGGGCTAACCACAAGACCTACTGTGACCGATTTCTGTAATGTCTTATTTCAGTGAAAGTTTTAAGCATGTATATAGAGTAGGTATCTGCTTATAAAGTAGGTATCAGTATGCTTTACAAATGATGTCATGAATCAGAGGATTAGATTTCCAAGATTACATAACTCATGTCGTAGAGATAGAAATAGAAGCCCTAACAGAACTTAAAAATGAAATCTGTGGCAGAGCCAAGTTAATAGTATTCTACACATAATATTTTACACAGGTTTCTTAATATTCTACACAAATTTTGACCATCTATCAAAGTATACTTTGACAGTATCAAAAATTGGCATGCTAGAGCTTCATCATACCTTCTTTGTCATATATGTATTTGGTGAGGGGGCTCCCAAGTGGTGCTCAAGGGGCTCTTGACTCCCTCATCCCCCACTGATGCTTGGCTAAGCAAGCCGCAGTCCAGTGCGAGGGCCTAAGGATGCAGTGATTCTCAGTCTTTGTGGTGGAGATAGCTTGGATGACACTTGGGGACCATATGTTTCCATGATATAACAGGGTCATCTTGCTGTAAAACAAGGACCTTATCCCCCATAGAGTCTCCAAAAATATATTTCCTTGTAGTTGATGTTCAACTCTAAAAAATTCCTAGGATTCAAGGAAGTGGTATTGCGATAATCGTATAATAATTGGTATGATTTCTGTTTGAAAAAAGTATATCACAGGTTTCTGTCTTTCCACAGCTTGATGTGTCCTATAAATTCTTTACCCAATAGTTATGAAATGAAGAAATATTGTAGAGTTCTGTATATCAGTTCTATGGGGTTATAGAAACACACGGATATCTATCTTAGCCAGATGAAAAGGACAGTTTGGCAAAAACATTTCTTGATTATTTATTGAAGAGCTATAGCACAGCGGTAGGGCGTTTGCCTTGCACGCAGCCAGCCCGCCTGAGCCGGGTTTGATTCCTCCGCCCCTCTCGGAGAGCCCAGCAAGCTACCGAGAGTATCTCGCCCACACATCAAAGCCTGGCAAGCTACCCGTGAAGTATTTGATTTGCCAAACACAGTAACAACAAGTCTCAAAATGGAGATGTTACTGGGCCCACTCGAGCAAATCAATGAACAACGGGAGGACAGTGTTTGTTTTATTTAAGAGACAGGATGTGAAGTTAAGAAATGTGAGGAGGATGTTAAGAGACTGTAAATTAGCAAACACCTTAAAACCAATACCTATACCTGAGAGGTAATTACTAATTTGTGAAACACTCTTTTCAGGGACTTTTTGACTTCCTTATTTCTTAAGGAATAGATTAGCGAGTTGAGCATGGGAGAGACGATGTTATTTAAGATCTGCACTATGGCATCTAGCAAGTGGTTGGGCGTGGGCTGCAGGTAGATGATAACTACAGGTCCAAGGTAACAGAGCACAGCAGCAAGGTGGGCACTGCAGGTGGAGAAGGCTTTCTTCCTGCCCTCTGTGGACCGGATCCTCATAATGGCAATCCCAATGCATAGGTAGGAGACACAAACAGTGAACCAAAACAGTAGAGCCACAAAGCCAATAGCTGCAGAGCCCACGGTCTGAGCTTGTGAGGAATCATCACAGGCCAGGGGCAGGACAACAGGGATGTCGCAGAAGAAGTAGTCCACCTGATTTGGGCCACAATAGGTCAGTGTAAAAGTGAAGGAGGTCAGGATGGAGGCATGAACAGAGCCCACTGACCAGGCTCCCACGACCAAACCCACACACACTCCAGGTCTCATAATGAGCTTATACCGCAGGGGGTGGCAGATGGCCACAAAGCGGTCATAGGACATCACAGAGTAGAGGCAGCCTTCAGTACATCCCAGGAAGTGGTAGAAGAAGAGCTGTGTGGCACAGCCCTTATAAGAAATGGTCTGGCTTTGGCCAGAGAGATAGAGTAGCATCTTGGGACAGGTCACTGTTGGCATCACTATGTCAAAAATGGACAGTAGTCCCAAGAAAAAGTACATGGGGGTGTGAAGTGTAGAGGAGGAAAGGATTGCTATGAGGATGAGTAAATTGCCAATCAGGGTGAAGAGGTAAATGAACAAGAAGATGACAAAGAGTACAGTCTCCACTCCCCGGATTTCAGGGATTCCCAGCAGGATGAACTCACTCAGCTCTGTGTGGTTCCTCATGTTCCTACAGGGTTGGTCTGGGGAGAGACAAAACTTGTGAAAGTGTGAACGTAGAGGCAGAACTTTGAAAGACACAACAACACATTAATTATTCATATTTGGTCTTTGATCAAATATAAGGACTTTGAAATTCTTCATAAAGTATTTTCTGCTAGTACAATAAGACTACGTCTAGATATTACAAGATACCTAATTTTTCATGAAGTAAATTAAACACAGAAGTAAATTAAACACAGCAAGAGTATAAATGTGTGACTCTGAACCATCGACTTAATCTCATGGACATCTCATAGCAGTAATGCCACAATAGGGCATCACAGTAGCGGGAGCCTTCAATACATCGCAGTAAGTGGTAGAAGAATAGTTGTGTGGCACAATGCCCTGTGTAGACCAACCTGGAAGCCAGGTCCTTCTTATTTGCTTAGAGTGTGTCTCTGTGACATCATGTGTCACGTGGGGATATGAGGTCCAATAACCCTGTGCATCCCTTTACAGGCAAGCTTGCACACCTACAGATCTGATGAGATCTGCATTGGTGTGAGTGCAGTGAGCCCTAAGATTTGGGTTGTGTTGATTTGGCTATACTCAGATTCCTCCCCACTCCCTCTTCCTCCCCTCTCTTCCTTTCCCAAGTAGTGGTCATGTGACCAGTGGGCCACCTCTACTGTGGACACTGCCCCAACTGTGGTGGTAATCCAGTGCTAGTGCCCAGGATGTGATGTTTGGAGGAGCCTCCTGGCCCCCCACCACCACCTGTGTGAGTGTGTGTGGGTTTGTTTCCATGACTACATCTAGGTGTGCTCAGGATGTCGTGCTGGTAATTGAACCTTGTTGGACACATGTGCCCCATCTCTCGACTCCTGAATATATTTCTTATTGTGATCATTTTATTCATGTCAAGGTTCATTGTAAACAAAATAACAATGATGTAGTTAAATATTAATTTTCAAAATTAAAGGTTATTTGTGGATTAGTAGATTAATAATGGTGATTTTTTTAGTGAATTTATATCTATTCTGTAAATATTATATCAATTCTATAAACTATGAAAATTCAGATAATGATGTTATGTGTAGTTTGAGAATAGACTTAATTTTCCTTTTTCCTTCGACATTTTCAAGCTTTTTATTTTGTCACTGACATCAATAATAATTCCAGTAAATATTGAGTAACATTGGTGAATGCTAGAATCCTGGCTTGTTCCTGAGCTCAGTAAAGGCCTCAGATCTTAACATTCATCATGATGTCTGCTGTTAGTTTGATATAAGATTTTTTTAATCAAAGAATCTTTCTTGTTTTCCAACTTTGTAGCTTTTTCATATTACAAAATTGTATTACATATTATTTTTTAGTGTTTTTGTAGGGGCGAGAGAAATAGATCAACAGAGCTGGAACTACCAATTGATCACTTTTAGGTCCTGCAAAAACAAGCAAAAACAATAAAGAAAGCAAAGACATCAACCACTTCATGTTCCTGGAAAATGTGGGATATTTTTATTGTGTTTGGTACATAGTGGAGTTTTTTAAATGTGTGTTTGTCAATTGAGATAAAATACTCCTCACAGAATGGCTATTTGTGATGGAGTTTAAGAATGATTGATGCATAATCCCATGTGATATGCATTAGTTAGTTTTTAGAATAGTTGCTGTAGTCCCATTCCAAAATATCTGGAGTGCAGTTACCTGCAGGGCCACGTAGGTCAACACCTTAAGCCTGCTTGAGGTTAGAGAAAAGAAGAAGAGAAGACAAAATAAACTGGGAAAGACAAGACAAAATCATCTCTCAAAGCCAAACATTGAGAAATAATCAATTTTTGGAAAAGAAATATGAGCCATCCAAGAAGATGAAAATGTTCCTCAGATATTTTAAAGAAATTAAAGGATGTCATTCCATTTTTGTATCATACAGGTCATTCTCTCAATGAATAAGAGTATATTTTTCTGCATGTCATGTCATGGATTTATCCAACTAGCTTTTGTGGGTGTGTGTACATGAGTATGCATATGTGTGCATGGCACACACACACACGTATGTGATCAGCCCAGAGCCTCACATGTAAAAGGCCCTCTTCCTGCCCTCTGTGGACCGGATCCTCATAATGGTAATCCCTATGCATAGGTAGGAGACACATAGGCTCTGTCACCAAGATAGCTCTTTACCCCTAACAAAAATCTTATTAGCACCTCTAAGGTGCTTATTAGCCTGAGGTAATGCTGAATTAATAATTAAGAAGCAAAGTGTAAATGAACAGATATCTGCAAGCTGTCTGATATCATGAAAGGAGCAAAAGATACTACTTCCATTTTGTAAAACTGGAAGAATCACTTGTCCAAAAGTTCTCCCATAGTCTCTGAAGCACAGAAGTTTAGAATGAAGGAGAAAGTAAAAATTGAGAAGCAGAGCGGTGCTCTGAGACTCACGTAGTCCATAGGTTCATGACCAGCTCAGGGAGGGCAGCACAGCATTTTCCTTCCTTTGATCTGCAGATTCTTGTGTGGAGTTGTGGAGCTCTCATCCCTGGCCCCTGGGGGCCATGGAAGTTTTCTTGGCCTAAGAACTACAGAGCCCAAGTATCTTTTTTTCAATCCAGTGACCCAGAGAAAGGATGCATTTCATCTGATGTCTTCCCTCTCTCCTAGACGATTTGCTCAGAGTTGTAGTGAAAATCTCTCCTTATGATCTTCGCAGGATTTTAAATAATTTTCTAGTCTCTCTAGAACTCATCCATGATTTATCCCAAGACACAGGGATCAGGGAACTTGAGTAAAGGGAATAATTATATTGTGGCAGTAAAAAGAGCTGAGAGGTTTGAGAATTGCACATACATAATACTCAGAAGAATCAGTGGAGTAATTAGGACTTCCACAAGCTGTGAATTCCCCTGACCATAGTGTTTTGGTTCTGGGGACACATCCCATCACCTCATTTTGTCCTTCGTTTTCCTCAGGGACTGAATGCACTACTTGCCATTTTTGGACTTTCAAACTGTTTCTTTTCCTCATAGGGTTATTGAAGAAGGTTATTGTAATATTACTGAGAGTGGCCATTTTGGTGATGAGAAGGGTCTGCTGAGAAATTAAAGTAATTTCTCATTAGTTCTACTGTCCTTAAGCATTTCTAGGCATTAATATTGTAATTTATGAAGTGGTTTATATTTGTGTTTCATAGGATAAATGTTTACCTAATTTTCTCTTATGATTTTTTATTTTGAAGCTAGAGGGGATGCACATTTCTCATTATATTAAATACATTGTTGTAGTCTTTCCCCTTGTCCCCTAACTATTTTAATATTCCAATTTTAAAAAGAGTGTTTTTTGTTTTGTTTTTGGACTATTTTGGTTATTTATTGTTTAATTGCTAGTAGTTATAGAAAGAAATTGATGTTGTTGGAGTGAGAAAAAATATTTGTATATGAGAAATCTTTTCATAGTAATAACCAATTATGTGTATAATCTAAATAATAATTTTTTTCAAGATGTCAACATTCAACCTTATTAATCCAGTAATGTGAAAGTAAAAATCAAAAATTGAAATACTCTGATGCATGGTTTAAAAGTCTAATTTTATGACAGTTTTTTAAAATTGTCACCCTTCCTCAAAAGTGGGCATGGCCTCAAAAGTGGGCGTGGCTTAATTTCCGGCGGCTGGCTGCTTACGCGGCTGCAGGTTGTTTTCCCATACTAAGGAACCTAGTCCCCAAGGAATCTAGTCCCCAACCTACTCAGCAATATGAAGAAACAAAGAAAATCCCCAACACAAGGGGAGAACAACGAAAACAATCTAGAACATTCCGTCAATACAGCTCACCTAAGGGACCTCTCTGACATAGAATTCAGATACGAAGTCATGAAGATGTTCAATCAACTCAATGAAACAGTCAGACAGACAGCCAGTAACACCACAGAAAAAAATCGACAAATTACGAGAAGAAATGAGAGCAGAAATGTCACGATTAAAAGATTCCATAGACGAAATGAGAAACTCAGTTTCTTCTCTTAAAAATAGAATGACCACAGCTGAAGAGAGAATCAGTGAGCTGGAAGATCAGCTGCAACAAGCCAACACGCAACAACAAACAGTGGCAAGGGACCTCAAAATGGCTCTATAGAGAATCAGAGTCCTAGCAGATGATTCCAAGAGGAACAATATTAGAATCATGGGACTACCTGAAGCTCAGGGAAACAATCCCAACGAAAAAACACCGTCAAACAAATCATTGCTGAAAAATTCCCAGAGCTTCACAATGCAGCCATTCAGGTTCAAGGAGCCCGAAGGGTGCCAGCTAAAAGAGACCCCAACAAAAACACTCCAAGACATATCATAGTTAGAATGATCTGCTGATAGAGACACAATACTGCAAGCAGCAAGAGCAAAGAAGGAAATCACATACAAAGGAGCATCCCTTAGATTCACAGCAGACCTATCAGAGAAAACCCTACAAGCCCGAAGGCAGTGGCGAGATATAGTAAAAAAACTCACTGAAATGAATGCTTCACCAAGAATACTCTATCCGGCTAAACTCTCCCTCAAAATCGAAGGAAAGGTACACTATTTCATAGATAAACAGCAGCTCAGGAACTTCATAGACTCAAAACCAAACCTAAAGCAAGGCCTAAAGGGGCTACTATAAGACAAGACAAACCCTACAACCACAACACACCCGCACAGAAACATGACACAAAACCCCATAACCATTCTCTCTCTCAATGTCAACGGTCTAAATTCACCAGTTAAGAGACACAGAGTGGCAAAATGGATACAGAGACAGAACCCAACATTCTGCTGCCCACAAGAAACTCATCTCAACAGCCAGAGCAAACACAGACTCAAAGTCAAAGGATGGAAAACAATCCTGCAAGCACACAACTCCCTCAAAAAAGCTGGGGTGGCCATACTAGTATCCGACAACATTAATTTCACCTTGAAAAAGATTAGAAGGGACAGTGAAGGCTATTTCCTCTTCATCAAGGGATACGTACAACAGGAAGAAATCACACTCTTAAATGTATACGCACCTAATGAGGGAACAGCTAAATACTTACAACAACTGCTAACAGATTTTAAGAAGGACATCACTACCAACACAATAGTACTTGGAGACTTCAACATCGCCTTATCACCTCTGGATAGATCAACAAGAACAAAACCCAGCAAGGAATTATTAGCTTTGAAAGAAGTAATAGAAGAGAAAGGGCTTATGGACTTATACAGGGCTTTACACCCCAAAAAGAAAGAATACACATTCTTCTCCAGTGTGCACGGAACATTTTTCAAAATAGACCATGTGCTAGGACACAAAACATACCTCAACAGAATCAGGAAGATAGAAATAGTATCAACCATCTTTTCAGACCATGATGCACTGAGGATAGAAGTGAATCACACAAAGACACGGAGAACCAAATCAAACACCTGGAAATGAAACAACTCGATGCTGAACAACGAGTGGGTCAGGAACGAAGTCAAGGATGAAATCAAAAGATACCTGGAAACAAATGCGAATGAAGACACAAACTACCAGAACTTATGGGATGCAGCGAAAGCTGTAATAAGGGGAAAATTTATAGCTCTGCAAGCATATCTTAAGTCGATAGAAACGATGCACATAAATAATTTGACCTCACAGCTCAAGACCTTAGAAAAGGATCAACAGAAAGAACCTAAATCGGGCAGAAGGAAAGAGATCATAAAACTTAGAGCAGAAATCAACGACATGGAAAACAAAGAAACAATCCGAAAGATCAATGAAACCAAGAGCTGGTTTTTCGAGAAAATAAATAAGAAAGATAAACCACTAGCAACACTCACAAAGAAACAGAGAGAGAGAACCCTAATAAATTGAATCAGAAATAAGAATGGTGATATCACAACAGAAACTAAAGAAATTCAAGAGATCATCAGAGACTACTTTGAAAGTCTGTATGCCACGAAACACGAAAACCTGGAAGAAATGGATAAATTCCTGGATTCCTACCATCTCCCAAAGGTGAATCAAGAAGATATAGACTACCTGAATAGACCTATTCACATCAAGGAAATTGAAACTGTAATCAAAAGTCTTCCCAAAAACAAAAGCCCAGGCCCAGACGGATTTACTAGCGAATTTTTGCAAACATTTAAAGAGGACCTATTGCCAGTTCTCAAGCTTTTCCAGGAAATTGAAAAAACAGAAACTCTCCCAAACAGCTTCTATGAAGCCCATATCTCTCTAATACCAAAAGGAAACAAAGACACCGCAAGAAAAGAAAACTACAGGCCAATATCCCTGATGAACACGGATGCGAAGATTCTCAAAAAATACTAGCCAAGAGAATACAACAACTCATCAAAAAGATCATACATCATGACCAAGTGGGATTCATCCCAGGGATGCAAGGATGGTTCAACATTCGGAAATCAATCAACATAATCCATCATATCAACAAAAGAAAAGATAAAAATCATATGATCATATCAATACACGCAGAGAAAGCATTTGACAAGATCCAGCACCCATTTATGATGAAAACCCTTGCCAAAATGGGGATAGAGGGGACTTTCCTCAATATAGTTAAAGCCATCTACCACAAACCTACAGCAAACATCATCCTCAATGGGGAAAAACTGAGACTCTTCCCCCTAAGGTCAGGGACAAGACAAGGATGCCCACTCTCTCCACTACTGTTCAATATAGTACTGGAAGTACTTGCAATAGCGATTAGGCAAGAAAAAGACATTAAGGGCATCCAGATAGGGAAAGAAGAAATTAAGCTCTCACTATTCGCAGATGACATGATACTATACTTAGAGAACCCTAAAACCTCTACCAAGAAACTCCTAGAAACAATAGGCTTGTATAGTAAAGTGGCAGGCTATAAAACCAACACCCAAAAATCCATGGCATTCCTATACGCAAATAGTGAAAGAGAAGAAAGTGACATCAAGAAAACAATCCCATTCACAATTGTGCCCCAGAAAATCAAGTATCTAGGAATCAGCTTAACTAAGGAAGTAAAGGACCTGTACAAAGAAAACTACAAAACGCTACTTCAGGAAATAAAAGAGGACACGAGGAAATGGAAAAATATCCCCTGTTCATGGATGGGGAGAATCAACATCATCAAAATGGCAATACTTCCCAAAGCACTGTACAAATTCAATGCAATCCCTATAAGGATACCCATGACATTCTTCAAAGAAATGGAACAAACACTCCTGAAATTTATATGGAACAATAAGCCCCCACGAATAGCTAAAGCAATTCTTGGGAAAAAGAAAATGGGAGGAATCAACCTCCCTAACTTCAAACTCTACTACAAGGCAGTAATAATTAAAACAACATGGTACTGGAACAAAAGCAGAGCTGCAGACCAATGGAACAGAGTTGAATATACTGACATTTCCTCCCAAACATATAATCATCTAATCTTTGATAAGGGGGCAAGAAAAGTGAAGTGGAGCAGGGAAAGCCTCTTTAATAAACTGTGCTGGCAAAATTGGATGGCTACATGCAAAAAAGTGGGCTCAGATCTCTGCCTAACACCATGCACAAAAGTAAGATCAAAATGGATTTATGACCTCAACATCAGACTAGAATCCATAATGTTTATTGAAGACAAAGTCGGCAAAACTCTCCATGATATTGAAGCTAATGGTATCTTCAAAGATGTCACGCCACTGGCCAAGCAAGTGAAAACAGAGATAGACAAATGGGACTATCTTAAACTAAGAAGCTTCTGCACCTCAAAAGAAACAGTGAGCAAAACACAAAGACAGCCTACAGAATGAGAAAGGATATTCACCAAATACACATCCGACAAGGGGTTGATATCAAGGACATACAAGATACTGGTTAAACTCCACAAGAAGAAATCACCCAACCCCATCAAAAAATGGAGTGAGGAAATGAACAGAAACTTTCGCAAAGAAGAAATTCGACTGGCAAAAAGGCACATGAGAAAATGCTCTACATCACTAATCATCAGAGAGATGCAGATCAAAACCACAATGAGATATCATTTCACACCACAGAGACTGGCCCACATCCACAAGAACAGAAGCAACCAATGCTGGCACGGATGTGGCGAGAAAGGGACCCTCCTTCACTGCTGGTGGGAATGCCGGCTGGTCCAACCCTTTTGGAAAACAATATGGACGACTCTCAAAAAATTAGAATTTGATCTGCCATTTGACCCAGCTATAGCACTCCTGGGAATATATCCCAGAGAGGCGAAAAGGTATAGTCGAAGTGACATCTGCAATTGTTTGTTCATTGCAGCACTCTTTACAATAGCCAGAATCTGGAAAAAACCTGAGTGCCCAAGAACAGATGACTGGTTAAAGAAATTTTGGTTCATTTACACAATGGAGTACTATGTAGCTGTTAGAAAAGATGAAGTTATGAAATTTACATACAAGTGGTACTACATGGAAAGTATCATGTTAAGCGAAATGAGTCAGAAAGAGCGGGATAGACACAGAAATATTGCATTCATCTGGGGAACATAAAGCAACAAAAAGGGAGACTAACACCCAGGAATGGCTGAGATTAGTACCAGGAATTTTGCTCCCTGAATGGAAGGCCAGCCACACGCTCTAGATAAAAAGGAAGCTCAGATAGAGAAGAGAGCACCAAATGAAGGGGGTTGTGAGGATCCTCCCAGGGTGGGAGAAGCATGCTAAAAGTAGTCTATAGACCAAACATGATTGCCACTCAATGCCTCTCTCCTCTCTTGCAAAACACAGTACCCAAAAGAAGAGAGAGAGAACAAGGGGGAATACCCTGCCACAGAGGCAGGATGGGACGGGTGGATGGGGGGTGGGGGGGGGGGGATGCTGGGACCCGTGGGGATGGATGACGGGCACTGGTGGAGGGATGGGCACTTGATCATTGTATAACTGAAACCCAAGCACAAAATTTGTAAGCCTATAACTGTACCTCATGGTGTTTCACTAATAAAAAAAAGGAAAAAAAATAAAATTGTCACCCTGCCAATACTGGTTGCAGCTAGTGGCTTTTTGATATATACCATTGTCACTGACATAAGATAATATTAATTGCCATTTTTATTTGTATTTCCCTGATTAGTGATGATGAATACTTTTTCAGATATTTATGGCCAGCTGTATGTCCTCTTCAGAAGTGGAAAAAAGACCTAGACAAAGCTCTACTACATTTTGGATGCACCAGAAAAATTCCCAGATAGGAAAAGTTTTTCTGAGAAAAAATTAGGTGTATTTGTATTCATTGACCTTAAATTTACTATGAAACTATAATAATACTATGTGTTGTACTAGAATAAAAATAGACCATTGGAATAGAATTGAAAGTCCAGAGACAAACCCTGAGTTCTATGTGCACTTAATATATGAAAAAGGAGCTAGGTCCATAAAGTAGAGAAAGGGAAATAGTTTTTTAAAAATTTTTTTACTAGTGAATCACAGTGAGGTAGTTACAGACTTACAAACTTTCGTGCTTGCGTTTCAGTCATATAATGATTGATTACTCATCCCTCCACCAGTGCCCATCTTCCACCACCAATGGTTTCAGCATCCCTCCCACCACCCTCAACCCTCCACCCCACCCTGTCTTTGTGGCCCGGCATTCTCTTTTACTCTCTCTCTCTCTCTCTCTCTCTCTCTCTCTCTCTCTCTCTCCTCTTTTGGGTGTTGTGGTTTGCAATAGAGGTATTAAGTGGCCATCATGTTTGGTCTATAGTCTACTTTCAGCCCGCATCTCCATCCTGAGTGGGCCCTCCTACCACCCTTTTCTTGGTAGTCCCATCTCTATCTGAGCTGTCTTTTTGCCCAGGATGTGAGGCCGGCTTCTAAGCTGTGGAGTAATCCTCCTGGTATTTATCTCTACTGGTCTTGAGTGTTAGTCTCCCATTCTGTTACTTTATATTCCACAAATGAGTGCAATCTTTCTATGTCTCTCCCTCTTTTTCTGACTCATTTCACTTAACATGATACTTTCCACGACTTCATCTTTTCTAACAGCTGGATAGTATTCCATTGCGTATATGTACCAAAGTTTCTTTAACCAGTCATCTATTCTCAGGCACTCGGGTTTTTCCCAGATTCTGGCTATTGTGAACAGTGCTGTAATGAACATATAAGTGCAGATGTCATTTCTACTATGCTTTTTTGCATCTCTGGGTTATATTCCCAGGAGTGGATTTGCTGGGTCAAATGAGAGCTCAATTTATAATTTTTTGAGAAGTATCCATACTGTTTTCCAAAAGGGCTGAACCAGTTAGCATTCCCACCAGCAGTGAAGGAGAGTCCCAAAGAAAGGGAAATGAATTTTAATAAATTATGCTGGGAATATTGGAGAGCTATATGCAAAAAGTAAAATCAGATCCATATTTCACACCATGCAAAAGAGTTAGTTCAAAGTGGAACTAAGATTTCAGGATTTGGATCTGGAGAGATAGTACAGTGGGTAAAGCAGTTTCCTTGCACATAACCAACCCAGGTTCAATCTCTGGTACCCCATGTGGTTATACCATAAGTGAGAGGGAGAGGACAAATACTGCATGATGTCACTCATCTTTGGTCTATAAAGACAAAAGAAGGGAATATTTGGTATCAAATGATGACAAACACTTGGACTGTAAACCTCAGATTGTGAGGGAAGGAGGAAGTTAGGAGGAAGTGGAGTAGAAGTGCGATAGCAACAGTAATTGAAGGACTTGGGCCATTTAGGGGTGGTAAGGTGCAGTGACTTTGTACACCAAACTCTAAATGATAACACTATTGCAACCATACCACCTGAACAATAGCACAGCACTGCACTGTCCTCCTGTTGTTCATTGATTTGCTCGAGCAGCCCAGTAATGTCTCCATCGTAAGACTTGTTACTGTGTTTGGCATATTGAATATGTCACAGGTAGCTTGCCAGGCTTTGCCGTGCGGGCTAGATACTCTCGGTAGCTTGCCGGGCTCTCTGAGAGGGGTGGAGGAATCAAATCTGGCTCAGCCAGGCCAGCTGCACGCAATGCAAATACCCTGCCACTGTGCTATGGCTCCAGCCCACCTGAACAATAATAAGAACAAACAATAATAAGAACAAACACAAACACTGTCCTCCTGTTGTTCATCGATTTGCTCTAGCGGGCCCAGTAATATCTCCATTTTGAGACTTGTTGTTACTGTGTTTGGAAAATCAAATACTTCACGGGTAGCTTGCCAGGCTTTGCTGTGCAGGCGAGATAGTCTCAGTAGCTTGCCGGGCTCTCCAAGAGGGGCAGAGGAATCGAACCCGGCTCGGCCAGGCTGGCCAGGCAGGCCAAAGCAAATGCCCCACTGCTGTGCTATCACTCCAGCCCAATAATAAAAATAAATTTAAGAAAATTATAACTTCTGTTTTAACTCTGCCTGTCCCCTTTACACTGTTGAATACCTCTAATTTGCTTTTTTTTTAAAGTTGCTGCTAACAGATTTTAAGTGGGACATTGCTAGCAACACAATAGTAGCTGGAGACTTCAACATTGCCCTATCACCTCTGGATAGATCAACAAGAACAAAACTCAGCAAGAAAACTTTGACTTTGAAAGAAGAAATAGAAGAGAAAGGACTTATAGATCTGTACAGGGCTTTACACCCCAAAAAGAAAGAATACACATTCTTCTCCAGTGTTCATGGAAAATTTTCCAAAATAGACCATGTGCTAGGCCACAAAACATACCTCAGTAGAATCAGGAAGATAGAAATACTACCAACAATCTTTTCAGACCACGATGCACTGAGAATAGAAATGAATCACACACAGACACGGAGAACCAAATCAAACACCTGGAAACTAAATAACTCGATGCTGAGCAATGAATGGATCAGGAAGGAAGTCAAGGATGAAATCAAAAGATACCTGGAAACAAATGAGAATGAAGACACGAGCTACCAGAACTTATGGGATGCAGCAAAAGCCGTATTAAGGGGAGAATTTATAGTTCTGCAAGCATACCTCAAGTTGGAAGAAAGGATGCACATAAACAACTTGACTTCACAGCTCAAGATCATAGAAAAGGCTCAACAGAAGGAGCCCAAAGTAGGCAGAAGGAAAGAGATCATAAAACTTAGAGCAGAAATAAACGACATGGAAACCAAAGAAAAATTTCGAAAGATCAATGAAACTAAGAGTTGGTTCTTCCAGAAAGATAGATAGAAAGATTGCAATTCCAGAAAGATAGGTTCTTCAAGATAGATAAACCACTAGCAACACCCACAAAGAAACAGAGAGAAAAAACCCTAATAAACCGAATAAGAAATGAGAATGGGGATATCACAACAGAAACCAAAGAAATTCAAAAGATCATCAGAGGCTACTTTGAAAGTCTATATGTCACGAAACAAGAGAACCTAGAAGAAATGGATAAATTCCTGGACTCCTATAATCTCCCGAAGCTGAATCAGGAAGGTATAGAGTACCTGAATAGACCTATTAACATCAAGGAAATTGAAACTGTAATCAAAAGTCTTCACGAAAACAAAAGCCCAGGTCCAGATGGATTCACTAGAGAATTTTTCCAAACATTTAAAGAAGACCTATTACCAGTTCTTCTCAAGCTTTTCCAGGAAATTGAAAAAACAGAAATCCTCCCAAACAACAGTTTCTATGAAGCCCATATCTCCCTAATACCAAAAGAAAACAGAGACACCACAAAAAAAGAAAATTACAGGCCTATATCCCTGATCAACACGGATGAGAAGATTCTCAAAAAATACTAGTAAATAGAATTCAACAACTCATCAAAAAGATCATACACCATGACCAAGTGGGATTCATCCTGGGGATGCAAGGATGGTTTAACATTCGTAAATCAATCAACGTAATCCATAATATCAACAGAAGAAAAGATAAAAATCATATGATCATATCAATAGATGCAGAGAAAGTATTTGATAATATCCAGCACCCGTTTATGATGAAAACCCTCGCCAAATTGGGGATAGAGGGGACTTTCCTCAATATAGTTAAAGCCATCTACCACAAGCCTACAGCAAGCATCATCCTCAATGGGGAAAAACTAAGAGCCTTCTCCTTAAGATCAGGGACCAGACAAGGATGCCCACTCTCTCCAGTACTGTTCAATATAGTACTGGAAGTACTTGCAATAGTGATTAGACAAGAAAAAGATATTAAGGGCATCCAAGTAGGAAAGGAAGAAATCAAGCTCTCACTATTCGCAGATGATATGATACTATACTTAGAGAACTCTAAAACCTCTACCAAGAAACTCCTAGAAACAATAGATCTGTATAGTAAAGTTGCAGACTATAAAATCAATACCCAAAAGTCTATGGCTTTCCTATATGCAAATAGCGAGAGAGAAGAAAATGACTTGAAGAAAACAATCCCATTCACAACTGTGCCCCAGAAATTCAACTATCTAGGAATTAGCTTAACTAAAGAAATAAAGGACCTGTACAAAGAAAACTACAAAACGATACTTCAGGAAATAAAAGAGGACACAAGGAAATGGAAAAATATTGCTTGTTCATGGATCGGAAGGATTAACATTGCCAAAATGGCAATACTTTCCAAAGCATTGTACAAATTCAATACGATCCCTATTAGGATACCCATGAAATTCTTCAAAGAACTGGAGCAAACACTCCTGAAATTTATATGGAACAATAAGCCCCCATGTATAGCTAAAGCAATTCTTGGGGAAAAGAAAATGGGAGGAATCAACCTCCCTAACTTCAAACTCTACTACAAAGCAGTAATAATTAAAACAGCATGGTACTGGAACAAAAGCAGAGCTGCAGACCAGTGGAACAGAGTTGAATATACTGACATCTCCCCCAAACATATGATCACCTAATCTTTGATAAAGGAGCAAGAAATGTGAAGTGGAGTAAGGAAGCTTTTTTAACAAATGGTGCTGGCAAAACTGGACGGCTACATGCAAAAAATGGGCTCAGATCTCTGCCTAACACCATGTACAAAAGTAAGATCAAAATGGATTAAAGACCTCAACATCATACGGACTCCATAAGGTACATTGAAGACAAAGTCGGCAAAACCCTCCATGACATTGAAGTTAATGGTGTCTTCAAAGATGCCACGTCACTGGCTAAGCAAGTAAAAACAGAGATAGACAAATGGGACTATCTTAAACTAAGAAACTTCTGCACCTCAAAAGAAACAGTGACCAAAATACAAAGACAGTCCACAAAATGGGAAAGGAGATTCGCCAAATACACATCTGACAAGGGGCTGATGTCAAGGATATACAAAGTACTGGTTGAACTCCACAAGAAGAGAACATCCAGTCCTATCAGAAAATGGGGCAACGAAATGAACAGAAACTTCATCAAAGATGAAATTCGAATGGCTAAAAGACACATGAGAAAATGCTCTATATCATTAATCATCAGGGAGATGCAGATCAAAACAACAATGAGATGTCATTTCACACCACAGAGACTGGCCCGCATCCAAAAGAACAAAAGCAACCGGTGCTGGCGCGGATGTGGCGAGAACGGCACCCTCCTTCACTGCTGGAGGGAATGCCGACTGGTTCAGCCCTTCTGGAAAATGGTATGGACGATTCTCAAAAAACTAGAAATTGAGCTCCCATTTAACCCAGCAATTCCACTCCTGGGAATATACCCCGGAGAGGCAAAAAAAAGTACAGTTGAAGCAACATCTGCAGTTGTCTGTTCATTGCAGCACTGTTTACAATAGCTGGAATGTGGAAAAAACCTGAGTGCTCAAGAACAGATGACTGGTTAAAGAAGCTTTGGTACTTCCACACAATGAAATAATATGTAGCTGTCAGAAATGATGAAGTCATGAAATTTACATACAAGTGGTACTACATGGAATGTATCATGCTAAGTGAAATGAGTCAGAAAGATAGGGATAGACATAGAAAGATTGCATTCATCTGGGTAACATAAAGTAACAAAATAGGAGACTAACACCCAAGAATAGCCAAGATAAGTACCAGGAGGATTACTCCATGGCTTTGAGGCCAGCCGCACATGCTAGGGGAAAAGGCAGTTCAGATAGAGAAGGGAGCACCAAGTAAAGGGTGTTGGGATGTTCCTCACAGGATGGGAAATGCGTGATGAGAGTAGACTATAGTCCGAACAAGATTACCACTCAATGTCTCTTTTGCAAACCACAACACTCAAAAGGAGAGAGAGAACAGGGGAGAGTGCCCTGACACAGAGACAGGGTGGGATGGGGGGAAGGGGAGTGGGAGGGATACTGGGACTCGTGGTGGTGGAGAATGGGCACTGGTGGAGGGATGGGTATTCGAACATTGTATAACTGAAAACCAAGCACAAAAATTTGTAAGTCTACAACTGTAGCTCATGGTGTTTCACTAATAACAATTTAAGGGAAAAAAGTTGCCTTATTGTTAATTACCAGTAACTCAAATTATTTACAAACAAGGAATTGGCACTGTGATGAAATTCTTTATTTTGATCTGGAAAAGGTGGTTGACTTTGCCATGTGGAATATATAGCACTTGTTTAGTATCTGATATTTTCTAAACCATTTAGAGTTCTTACCCATTAGTAATACAGTTAGAATTATAATAGTTATAGGGTTATTAATTGGTTCCCATGGGGTATAGAAAAACAAGCATAGATTTTTCTTAACCAGTTTTTTTTTTAAATAAAGAAGCACATTGAGTAAAGCTTTTTCAATTATATGTTTATTTACTTATTTACTTAAGAAGAGGAACCAGAAGGATAATGTTAGGAGACAATAAATTTTCTAAGTCAATTATAAAATCCATAATTTATTCTTGAGACACAAGTATGACTTTGTGATATACTCTTTTTAAGGAGCACTTTACTTCTTTGTTTCTTAAGGAAAAGATCAATGAGTTCAGCATAGGAGAGACAATATTAGTAAATATTTGTACAGTGGCATCAACCAAGTGGTTTGGCGTGGGCTGCAGGTAGATGATGACTACGGGTGCAAGGTAGCAGAGCACAGCAGCAAGGTGGGCACTGCAGGTGGAGAAGGCTTTCTTCCTGCCCTCTGTGGACCGGATCCTCAAAATGGCAATCCCGATGTGCGTGTAAGAGAAGCAAATAGTGAACCAAAATAGTAAACCAAGAAAGATAACAGCAGTGGACCCCACGGTCTGGGCCAGCGAGGTATCTTCACAGGCCAAGGGCAAGATAGCAGGGATGTCACAGAAGAAGTAGTCCACGCGATTGGGGCCACAGTAGGTCAGCCTAAAAGTGAAGGAAGTCAGTATGGAGCCGTGAACACAGCCCAGCAGCCAGGCGCCAACGACCAAACCCACACAAACTTCAGGTCTCATGATGAGTGAATACCTCAGGGGGTAACAGATGGCCACAAAGCGGTCATAGGACATCACTGAGTAGAGGCAAGCTTCAGCACACCCCAGAAAGTGGTAGAAGAAGAGCTGTGTGGCACAACCCTTGTAAGAAATGACTCGGCTCTGACCAGAGAGATAGAGCAGCATCTTGGGACAAGTTACAGCGGGCAAAATGATATCAAGAACAGCCAGAAGCCCTAAGAAGAAGTACATGGGGGTGTGAAGGGCAGGGGAGGAAAGAATTGCTGTCAGGATGAGTAAATTGCCGACCAGGGTGAAGAGGTAAAGGAATAAGAAGACGACAAAAAGCACAGTCTCCATTCCCTGTGTCTGAGGGATTCCCAATAGGATGAACTCACTCAGTTCCGTGTGGTTTCTCATGTTCCAGCAGTGCTCATCTGAGGAGAGACAAAACTCATGAAAACGTGAATGTGGCAGCTGGTTTGAGGCAGACACAGTATGAGACATTGATCATTTCAGATCACTGTGTTTTTTGTTGTTGTTGTTCAGTCAAATAGAAATTCTTCCAAAGTTCTGCGGACTAATAATGAAAATCTAGGCCTTAATATTTCAAGATATTCCATTATTTGATGAATCAGGATGGAGAGCTAAATGGAAGATAGTACTGTTACCTGCTCATGAGTTCATAGAATAAAGATCTCAGCTCTACACAGATGAGTAATTTAATAGCCATTCACACCCATGATGTCTGGAAGTCAGGCTAGCCTTTTTTCTTGAGTACTCGTTTACAGACACAGCACGTCCAGTGTGGTCCACACAGCAAAGTTTGCTTAGCCATACCTCCTGGAGAGAGTGTGATGATGATCTGTATTAGGACTTGGGTTTCCTGAGTGGTTGCATCATTATTTCTAGCTGTTAGCATATTCTTAATGGCCGTGTTCATTTTTTTTAAAAAAGAAGTAATGTAGTTTGGTATATCCAGAACTTAGTTCATTATAGGTTCACTGTTTAGTTGTTTTATAGATGGCAGTTTTTTTTGCCCCCTGCATTTATGTCATATATGCAATAAAGTCATGGGGTATTTCATCATTTTTGATTCATTTTAAATCACTGCAATTTTGGTATTTCAGTTCTGCAATTTTTGTTTTTTAAGCCTTAAAATAAAATTTTACTTTTATGTTAATAAGCAAATGTAATGTAAGATCTATTCTCTTATATTTAACTCTTGCACAGTTCAATTGCAGATGTCTGAGATTAGTTGTTGTTGCATTACAGAAACTTCATACCATTTGATCTTCTAACTAAAATTTGTGAATGTGCAGGTGTTTGTGTGTGTGTGTGTCTGTGCTGGTGTGGTGGAACCCAGGGCCTCATACATGCAAAGAAGGTGCACTGTCACTGAGATACATCCCTGTCCATTGGCAAAAATTTTAACAGTAAATAACTTTGCTAATCTTGAGATAGATACTGAATTAATAATTATGATAAGATGGTAAATGATTTCTGCACACTTGTTTGACATAGTGAATAAAGCAAAGGACTCCAGTCAGTGGAGTCCTACAAAGAATCCCTCCATTGCATGCTTTTCATACTTATTCCTCTTGTATGTTTTTGTGCTTTGGGCCACACCACGCAAAGCTCAGATATAATTCCTGGCTCTGCACTCAGGGATCACTTCTGGGGGACTCAGAGGACCATATGGGGTGCCAGAGATTGAATCCAGCTTGCCCATTGCAAAGAAAGGCCCTACCTGCTATTCTATCTCTCCGGGCCCTCCACATACCCCCCACAAGTCTCTGA
The DNA here is from genome assembly GCF_029834395.1 of Sorex fumeus. Taxonomy (NCBI): domain Eukaryota; kingdom Metazoa; phylum Chordata; class Mammalia; order Eulipotyphla; family Soricidae; genus Sorex; species Sorex fumeus. Next base: position 15,848,819 of record NW_026606085.1, on the reverse strand, counting down.
GAATGAAGCAAAAAGTAAAAATGTAGAAATTGAGCGATGCTCGAAGCACTCACATGGTCCACAGGCTCATGACTGGCTCAGGGAGGCCAAAGCAGCATTTCCCCTCCTTCGATCTGCAGATTCACTGTGGTGCCATGAAGCTCTCATCCCCAGCCTCCCAGGGGCCATGAACTTTGGCTTGGGTTTTGGAATAACAGACCCTGACTGTCTTCTGTTTCAGTAGAATGACTCAGAGGAAGGATGCTGTTCATCTGCTGTCCTCTCTCCTGTTGATTTGCTCAGAGTTAGAAGTGAAACCCTCTCTGATCTTTGGAGGAGTTTAAATGATCTCTTAGTCTCTCTGGAACCATTGTTCATTATTTATCCCAAGATACAGAAAGGAGCAAACTTTTGAGTATAGGGAACAATTAAAAGCTGGATGTTAAGAGAGCCAGGGGTGGCAGAATTGCACACAGTTCTCAGGGGACCCAGTCAAAGCTAGTGGGAATCTCGGTCATCACTCAATTTCTGTTTTTCTGCTCTAGGAACATGTCCCACAGACCCAGGTTTTGTTCTGTGTCCTCAGGGCCTGAGTCTGATTCTCTGTCACTTTTTCATTTTCAAACTCTTTCCTTCCTTTTCATAGCTGTGGGGAATGTTTGAGCATTCTTGAGAGTGCTGGCTAGGAAAGGTTCTGTGGTGGAGAAGGTGGAGAAAGTTCTGCTGACAAGTTCATTTTCACATTAGCTTCATGAGCTTTAAAACTTTTATGTTTTTCTTTGAATTAATACTGTAATTTGAAAGATTGAGTTTTACTTGTGTTTCACAGGATGAATGTGGGGTCTGAACAAGGTGTTGATAAGCTCCCTATGATGTACTATTTTCTCTTAAGAAATTTATCTTATTTCCGGATATTGGAGGGAGGATGCCTTTTTCATTTCAAATATACTACATAATAGATATATTCATTCAATTTACCTTTTTTCATATCTACCCCAGTTTAAAAAGATTTAATGGTTTTTTTTTTGTATTTTTGGGTGTATTTAGTTATTTGTTGTGAGCTGCTCATAGTTAAGTTTGAAAAAAAACTGATAAGTGTGAGAGGAAGTAAAGATAATTGATAATCAGAGAAGCTCTTGCATAACACTGAGTTCCATGAAAACTCTGAATAACATCATTTCCAGCTTCTGCAAAAACAGCCTCATCTATCCATAAAGGGACATCAACTTACCACAAGGCCTTCTGTGACAGACTTCTGTAATGTCTTATTTTAGTGAAAATTTCAAGTGTGAGTATAGAGTAGATATCAGTATGCTTTACAAATGATGACATGAATCAGAGGATTAGTTTTTCAAGATTAGACAACTCACGTCATAGAGACAGAAATAGAACCCCTAACTGTAGCACTGTAGCACTGTCCTTCCTGTTGTTCATTGATGTGCTCGAGCAGGCCCAGTAATGTCTCCGTTGTGAGACTTGTTGTTACTGATTTTAGCATATTGAATACTTCACGGGTAGTTTGCCAGGCTTTGCCATGCGGGCAAGATACTCTCAGTAGCTTGCTGATCTCTCCAAGAGCGGCAAAGGAATCGAACTCAGTTCAGCCATGTCGGCTGTGTGCAAGGCAAACTTCCTACCCACTGTGCTATCACTCCAGAGCCCCTAACAGAACTTAAAAATGATTCTAAGCAGAGCCAAGTTGATAATATTCTACACATAATATTTTACAAAAATATTATTAATATTCTATACAAATATTGACATCTATCAAGATATTCCTTGCCACTCTCAAAAATTGGCACCTTGGAGTTTCACTCCACCTTCTCTAGTTTGTCACATATGTATTTGTTAAGGGCTGGAGCAATAGCACAGCGGGTAGGGCTTTTGCCTTGCAAGTGGCCAATATGGCCAACCCGAGTTCTATTCCTCCGCCCCTCTTGGAGAGCCCGGCAAGCTACCGAGAGTATCTCGCCCTCATGGCAAAACCTGGCAAGCTACCCGTGACATATTCAATATGACAAAAACAGTAACAATTGTCACAATGGAGACATTACTGGGCCTGCTTCAGGAAATCGATGAATAATGGGAGGACAGTGACAGTGACAGTATTTATTAAGGGGCTGCCCAAATGGTGCTCAAGAGACCCATGGCTCCTCGTTCCCCCACTGAGTGACTAAGCAAGCAGCAGTTCAGTGCAAGGGTCTAAGATGTAGTGATTCTTTGGCCTTGTGGTGTGAAGATAGCTTGGACCACACTGGTGACCATTGGGGCACCGTATGGTTCCATGATGGGCATTATTTTCCATACAGTCTCCCAAAATATATTTGCTTGTAATTGATGCTCAACTCTAAGAAATTCCTAGAAACTAAGGAATTGGTATTGTGATGACCGTTTAATAATTGGTATTCTTTCTTTTTTAATTATTTTCTTTTTGGGTGACACCTGGTGATGCACTGGGGTTACTCCTGGCTCTACACTCAGGAATCACTCCTGGTGGTGCTTGGGGCACCATATGGGATGGTGGGAATTGAACCCAGGCTGGCCACATGCAGGGCAAATGCCCTACCCACTGGCTATCACTCCAGCCAATTGGTATTATTTCTGTTTGAAAAAGGCATAACACAAGTGCTGTCTTCCCACAGCTTAATGTGTCCTATAAATTCTTCACCCAATAGTTATGCAGTGAGGAAATATTGTAGAGTTCTATATATCAGTTTTTCTATGGGTTTATAGAAACACATGGGTATCTATCTTAGCTAGATTAAAGGAACAGTTTGGCAAAAACATTTCTTGATTATTTATTTAAGAGACAGGATGTAAAGTTAATAAACGTGAGGAGGATGTGAAGAGACTGTAAATTAACAAACTCATTTAAAATAACTATTTCCGAGAGTTAATTACTAACTTGTGAAACACTCTTTTCAGGGACTTTTTGACTACCTTATTTCTTAAGGAAAAGATTACAAGTTGAGCATGGGAAAGATGATGTTATTTAAGATCTGAACTGAGGCATCCATCAAGTGGTTGGGTGTGGGCTGTAGATAGATGATGACTACAGGTGCAAGGTAACAAACCACAGCAGCAAGGTGGGTACTGCAGGTGGAGAAAGCTTTCTTCCTGCCCTCTGCGGATCGGATCCTCAAATGGCAATCCTAATGCATGTGAAAGAGACACAAACAGTGAACCAAAACAGTAAAGCCACAAAACCAACAGCTGCAGAATGCATGGTATGGGCCTGTGAAGCATCATCACAGGCCAAGGGCAAGACAGCAGGGATGTCACAGAAGAAGTAGTCCACACGATCTGGGCTACAGTAGGTTAGTCTAAAAAAGAAGAAGGTCAGGATGGAGGCATGAACAGAGCCCACTGACCAGAGCTCCTATGACCAATCCCAAGCATACTCCAGGTCTCACGATGAACCTACACTGGGGTGGGTGATAGATGGCCACAAAGCGGTCATAGGCCATCACTGAGTAGAGGCAGCCTTCAGTACATCCCAGTAAATAGTAGAAGAAGAGTTGTGTGGTGCAGCCCTTGTAAGAAATGGCCTCGCTCTGGCCAGAGAGATAGAGCAGCATCTTGGGACAGGTCAAGGTTGGCAATATTATATCATAAATGGATAGCAGTCCAAAGAAGGAGTACATGGAAGTGTGAAGGGCAGAAGAAGTGGATTGCTGTCAGGATTAGTAAATTGCCGATCAGGATGAAGAGGTAAATGAACAAAAAGAGGACAAAAAGCACAGTCTCCACTCCCTGGGTCTGAGGGACCCAGGATGAACTCACTCAGCTCTGTGTGGTTCCTCATGTTCCTGCAGGGCTGGTCTGGGGAGAGACAAAAGTCGTGAAAGTGTGAACATGGAAGGTGAACATTGAGAAAAACAGTGACACATTGATTATTCTATAGTGGTCTTTGCTCAAATATACGGACTGAGAAATTCTTCATAAAGCAATTTGTGCTTAGTACAAAAGTCTATGCCTCAGTATCAGAAGCGATCTAATTTTTCATGACTATGAACCCAGAAGTAAATTAAACACACCACTGTATCACACTACCAGTCGCAAGAGTATAATTGTGTGACTCTGAACCGACAACTTAATCTTATGGACATCTCATAGAAGTAATGCCACATGCCCTGTGTAAAACAACCTGGAAGCCAAGTCTTTCTTATTTGCTTAGAGTGTGTCTCTGTGACATAATGTGTCACGTGGGGATATGAGGTCCAACGATGCTGTGCATTCCTGTACAGGCAAGCTTGCACACCTACAGATCTGATGAGATCTGTGTTGGCGTGAGTGCAGTGATCCCTAAGATTTGGGTTGTGTTGATTCGGCTATACTCAGATTCCTCCCCACTCCTTCTTCCTCCCCTCTCTTCCTTTCCCACGTAGTGGTCATGTGACCAGTGGGCCACCTCTACTGTGGACACTGCCCCAACTGTGGAGGTAATCCAGTGCTAGTGCCCAGGATGTGATGTTTGGAGGAGCCTCCTGGCCCCCCACCTCCACTTGTGTGACTGTTTGTGGGTTTGTCTCCAAGACTACACCTAGATGTGCTCAGGATGTCGTGCTGGTGATTGAACCTTGTTGGACACATGTGCCCCATCTCTCGACTCCTGAATATATTATTTATTGTGATCATTTTATTCATGTCAAGGTTCATTGTAAACAAAATAGCAATGATATAATTAAATATTAACTTTCAAAATGATAGGTTATTTGTGGATATATAGATTAGTAATGGTGAATTTTTAGAGAATTTATGTCATAAAAATCCAGATATAGATATCATCTGTAGTTTGAGAATAGACTTAATTTTTCTTTTTCTTTTGACATTTTCAAGCTTTCTATTTCTTCATTGATATTGATAATAATTCCAGTAAGTATTGAGTAACAGTGGTGAATGCTAGAATCCTAGCTTGTTCCTGAACTCAGTAAAGGTCTCAGATCTTAACATTCATCATGATGTCTGCTGTTGGTTTGATATAAAGGTTTTTTTTTAATCAAGGAATCTTTCTTGTTTTCCAACTTTGTAGATTTGTTATATTAGAAAATTGTATTAGATATTAATTTTAAATGTTTTTTTAGGGGTGAGAGAAATAGATCAATAGAACTGGAACTACCAACTGAACACTTTCAGGTCCTGCACAAACAAGCAAAACAACAAAGATAAAAAAGACATGCACCATTTCATGTTCTTGGAAAATGTGGGATATTTTCATTGTGCTTGGTAGTGTGGAGTTTATTAAATGTGTATTTTTCAATTGAGATAAAATACTCCTGACAGAATGGCTATTGAGAGCAAATGTGATGGTGTTCAGGAATGATTGATGCATTATCCCATGTGATATGCATTAGTTCATTCTTAGAATAGTTGCTGTAGTCCCATTCCAGAATATTTGGAGTGCAGTTACCTGCAGGGACATGTAAGTCAACACCTTAAGCCTGCTGGAGGTCAGAGAAAGGAAGAAAAGAGGACAAAATCGACTGGGGAAGAAAGATAAAATCATTTTTCGAAGTTAAACATTGAGAAATAGTCCTTTTTTGGAAAATAAATATGAGCCATCCATGAGATAAAAATGTTCTTCAGGTATTTTGAAGAAATCCACACGATATCATTCCACCTTTTTGTATCATAAAAATCATTTTCTCAAAGAATAGGAGTATATTTTTTGGCATGTCATGGATTTAGCCAAATAGCTTTTGTGTTGTGTGTGCATGAGTATGCATGTGTGTGCATGTGCCCGTGCACACACATACACGTGTGTGTGATGGAGCCCAGAGCCACATGTGTAAAAGGCAGTTGCTCTATCACCAAGCTAGCACTTTACTCCTAACAAAAATCTTATTAGCAATTCTAAGGTGCTTATTAGTCTGAGGTAATGGTGAATTAATAATTAAGAAGCAAAGTGTAAATGGACAGATATCTGCAAGCTGTTTGATATTGTGTAAGGAGCAAAAGCCTCTACTTCCATCTTATAAAACAGGAAGAATCACTTGTCCAAACGTTCTCCCAGAGTTTCTGAAACACAGGAGTCTAGATTGAAGGGGAAAGTAAAAATGGAGAAGCAGAGCAATGCTCTGAGCATTCACGTAGTCCACAGGTTCATGACCGGCTCAGGGAGGGCAACACAGCATTTTCCCTCCTCTGATCTGCAGATTCTTGTGTAGAGTTGTGGATCTCTCATCCCTAGCCCCTGGGTGCCATGGAATTTGTCTTGGGTTTAAGAACTACAGAGCCCAAATCTCTCTCTTTTCAATCCAATGACCCAGAGAAAAGATGCAGTTCATCTGCTGTCTGCCCTCTCTACTGGGCAATTTGCTCAGACCTAAAGTGAAAATCTCTCTTTATGATGTTTGCAGGATTTTAAATGATCTCCTAGTCTCTCTAGAACTCATCCCAAGACACAGGGAGAAGGAAACTTCTAAGTATAGGGAATAGTTATATTCTGGCAGTTGAAAGTTGAGAGTTTGGAGAATTGTACATACATAATGCTCACTGGTGTAATTAGGACTCCTGGGATTTGTGAATTCCCCTGACCACAGTGTTTTGGTTCTGGGGACACATCCCATCACCTCATTTTGTCCTTTGCTTTCCTCAGGAACCGAATCTGCTATCTGCTGGTTTTTGGACTTTTAAACTGTTTCCTTCCTTCATAGGGTTATTGAAGAAGGTTATTGTAATATTACTGAGAGTGGCCATCTTGGTGAAGAGAAGGGTCTGCTGCAAAATTAAAGTAATTTCTCATTAGCTCTACTGTCCTTAAGCATTTCTCGGCATTAATATTGTAATTTATGAAGTGGTTTATATTTGTGTTTCATAGGGTGAATGTTTGCATAATTTTCTCCTATGATTTTTATTATTTTGAAGTTGGAAGAGATGCACATTTCTCATTATATTAAATATATTGTTGTAGTCTTTCCTCTTTGCCCCTTACTATTATAACATCCAAATTTTAAAGAGTGTTCTTTGTTCTGTTTTTGGACTATTTTGGTTATTTATTGTTTAACTGCTAGCAACTATAGAAAGAAATTGATGTTGTTGGAGTGAGAAAAAATATTCGTATATCAGAAAACTTTTCATAGTGGGACGGGAGTGATAGCACAGTGGGTGGGGTGGGGCATTTGCCTTGCACGTGTCTGAACCGGGTTTGAATCCCAGTATCCCATATGGTCCCCTGAGCACCGCCAGGAATAATTTCTGTGTGCATGAGCCAGGAGTAACCCCTGTGCATCATCGTGTGTGACCCAAAAAGCAAAAAAAACAAAAAACCAAAAACAAACAAAAACCATAAACAAACAAAAAATCAAACAAACCAGAAATCTTTTCATAGTAATAGCCAAGTGTGTATGAAACCTAAATAATAGGATTTTGCAATTTGTCCATATTTAGCCTTATTAATTCAATAATGTGAAAGTAGAATCAAAAGTTGAACTACTGTGATGGATGATTTAAAAATCTAATTTTCTGAGTTTTTTTTTATTGTCTCCCTGCCAATACTGGTTGCTTCTAGTGGCTTTTTTGGGATAAATACCATTGTCACCGACATGAGATAATATTAATTGTAATTGTTATTTGCATTTTCTTGATAATGAGTGATGATTAACACTTTTTCTCAGGTATTCTTGGCTAGGTGTATGTACTCTTCAGAAGTATAAATAAACCTAGAACAAACTTTATTAAGTTTTGTATGACACCACAAAAATTCCCAGATAGGAAACGCTATTCTGAGAAAAAAATTAGTAGTATTTGTATTTAAAAGGTAAAGGTAAAGGCCCTCCCGTTGTTCATCGATTTGCTCGAGCGGGCCCAGTAACGTCTCCATTGGAGACTTTGTTGTTACTGTGTCTGGCGTATCGAATACATCACAGGGAGCTTGGAGGCTCTGCCGTGCGGGCGAGATACTCTCGGTAGCTTTCCGGGCTCTCCGAGAGGGGCTGAGGAATCGAACTCGGGTTGGCCATGTTGGCTGAGTGCAAGGCAAATGCCCTACCGCTGTGCTATCGCAGGCATTTGTATTTACTGACCTTAAATTTACTACGAAACTATAATAATAATATGTGTTGTACTACAACAAAGATAGAACAGTGGAATAGAATTGAAAGCCCAGAGACAAACACTGAGATCTATGGACACTTAATCTATAACAAAGGAGCTGGGTCCATGAAGTAGAGAAAGGAAAACAAATTTAATAAATGGTGCTGGGAATATTGGAGATCCATATGCAGAAAGTAAAATTAGATCCATATTTCACACCATGCAAAGCAGTTATAGTTCAAAATGGACCTAAGACTTCAAGATTTGGGTCTGGACAGATAAAACAGCGGGTAAAGCAGTTTCTTTGCACATAACCAACCAAGGTTCAATCTCTGGTACCCCATGCGGTTATACCATAAGTGAGAGGGAGAGGACAAATACCACATGATGTCACCCTTTTTTGGCTTATCGAGACAAAAGAAGGGAATAATTGGTATCAAATGATGACAAACACTTGGACTGTAAACCTCAGATTGTGAGGAAGGAGGAGGTTAGGAGGAAGTGGAGTAGAAGTGCCATAGCAATAGTAATAGAAACACTTGAGCCATTTAGGGGTGATGAGGTGCAGTAACTTTGTACATCAAACTCTTAATTATAACACTAGTATAATCATACTACCTGAACAATGACAAGAATAGCACTGCACTGTCCTTCTGTTGTTCATCTATTTGCTCAAGCGGGCACCAGTAATGTCTCCATTGTGAGACTTGGTACTGTTTTTGGCATATCGAATACGTCAGGGCTAGCTTGCCAGGCGCAATACTCTCGATAGCTTGCCGGGCTCTCCAAGAGGGTCGGAAGAATCAAACCAGAGTAGGAGTGGGGCAGCTGCTTGCAAGGCAAGAACCCTACCTGCTGTGCTGTTGCTCCAGTCCAACAAGAATCAATTTAAGAAAATTATAACTTCTGTTTTAAATCTGCCTATCCCCATTACATTGTTGAATGCCTCTAGTTTGCTTTTTTAAAAAGTTGCCTTATAGTTGATTACCTGTAACTCAAATTATTTATGAACAAGGAACTGGCACTCATGAAATTCTTTAATTTGATCTGAAAAAGGTAGATTTTGCCATGTGAAATATATGGCACTTGTTTAGTAACTGATATTTTCTGTACCATTTAGAATTCTTACCCATTAGTATACAGTTAGAATTTTAATAGTTATAGAATTATTAATTGGTTCCCAGTGGATATAAAAAACAAGCATAGATTTTTCTTAACCAGTTTTTTTTATAAAAAACACATTGAACAAATCATTTTCAATTTTAAGTTTATTTGCTTATTTACTTAAGAAGAGGAACCAGAAAGATAATGTTAGGAGACAATAAATTTTCTAAGTCAATGATAAAACCCATAATTTATTCTTGAGACATAAGTATTACTTTATGATATACTCTTTTCAAGGAACTCTTTACTTCTTTATTTCTTAAGGAAAAGATCAATGAGTTCAGCATAGGAGAGACAATATTAGTAAATATTTGCACAGTGGCATCAACCAAGTGGTTTGGCGTGGGCTGCAGGTAGATGATGATTACTGGTGCAAGGTAACAGAGCACAGCAACAAGGTGGGCACTGCAGGTGGAGAAGGCTTTCTTCCTGCCCTCTGTGGACCGGATCCTCAAAATGGCAATCCCGATGTGCGTGTAAGAGAAGCAAATAGTGAACCAAAATAATAAAACAAGAAAGCTAACAGCTGCGGAACTCACGGTCTGGGCCAGCGAGGTATCTTCACAGGCCAGGGGCAAGACAGCAGGAATGTCACAGAAGAAGAAATCCACCTGATTTGGGCCACAGTAGGTCAGTCTAAAAGTGAAGGAGGTCAGGATGGAGCCGTGAACACAGCCCAGAAGCCAGGCTGCCACAACAAAACCCACACAGACTTCGGGTCTCATGATGAGTGAATACCTCAGGGGGTAACAGATGGCCACAAAGCGGTCATAGGACATCACTGAGTAGAGGCAAGCTTCAGCAGAGCCCAGAAAGTGGTAGAAGAAGAGCTGTGTGGCACAGCCCTTGTAAGAAATGGCTCGGCTCTGACCAGAGAGATAGAGCAGCATCTTGGGACAGGTCACAGCAGGCAAAACGATATCAAAAACAGCCAGCATCCCTAAGAAGAAGTACATGGGGGTGTGAAGGGCAGGGGAGGAAAGGATTGCTACGAGGATGAGTAAATTGCCGACCAGGGTGAAGAGATAAATGAACAAGAAGATGGCAAAAAGCACAGTCTCCACTTCCTGGGTCTGAGGAATTCCCAGCAGGATGAATTCACTCAGCTCTGTGTGGTTCCTCATGTTCCTGCAGGGCTGGTCTGGGGAGAGACAAAACTCGTGAAAGCGTGAACATGGAGGCCGAAAATTGACAGACATAGAATGGGCATATTGATCATTCAAACAATCAATTCATATAACTGATCTTTATAGCGATACAAAGAAAATCTAATTTCTGCTAAAGTCATTTTCAGGAAAGTAATGCAAATCCATGACTTCATACCTCATGATGTCCTATTTTTCTCCTGAATGTTGATCCAAAACTATTTGAAATAATTGCAACTTGGAACCCTTGTGCTCTTGATTTCTTTAGCACGTGTGTACATGACAATGAATGTCATTTGTTGTCCCATACCTTTCCCATTCCCTTCTACCACAGACTTTGGGACCCCTGCACCTCTAATGATATCTGGATTGGAGAGTGCAATGAATCTGAGGTTTTATCCATGTATTTGTGATCATATTTGGCAAATTTCTTACTCTTCGTTTATCACTTCAATGTTCATTTCTAAAATTTTGGACAGATCGACAGTACCAGAATTAAGGCACTTGCTGTGCATGTGACCAACCCTGGTTTGATTCATAGTACCATATATGGTTCCCCAAGCACCACCAGGAGTCTTTGAGCACTGCCATGTGTAACCCAAACCCTGCAAAAAATAATTTAAAAAATAGCAGTGGTGTAATTGGATATTATCTTTAATTTCAATATTGTTTATAGGTTAAGTTGTATTATATACATGTTATTTTTAGTAAATTAAGTGATGAATATGCATATCAATCAGTGATATTTGATCTTTGTTCATTATAATTTTTGAATTATTGGTGCAATTAGATTTTTAGACATGCAAACTTTTAATTGTCTGGAAATTTAAATATTTTTTCCTGATTTTTCATGTAATTAAGTGCTTTTACTTTGGTAAACAAATTAGATCTACCCTCTTAACTTTAAAGTGGATAATACAATATTACCGGAGCGATAGCACAGTGGTAGGGTGTTTGCCTTGGCGCAGTCGGCCTGGCAGAGCCGGGTTCGATTCCTCCGCCCCTCTCGGAGAGCCCGGCAAGCTACTGAGAATATCTTCCCCCACGGCAAAGCCTGGCAAGCTACCCGTGATGTATTCGATATGTCAAACACAGTAACAAGTCTCACAATGAAGACGTTACCGGGCTTGCTTGAGCAAATCGATGAACAATGGAAGGACAGTGCAGTGCAGTACCTATAGGTATTCTGCTGAACATATATCTGGAATATTTTCATTTTGCATTATTGACTTTATATCCTTCGTTTAAACATACTGTTTCCCTCTATAATTTTAACAAGTCTTTAGTCTATTAGTTAAAAAAAATTTTAAGTCAGCCTAAAGTTAATGTCAAAGAGGTTTAAACTAATATGGGATTAGTCCCCATTATAATGTTTGATTTTATTCTATCCTTGTTATATTTATTGGACCATAAATATATATTAATATATAGAAATATATAAACATAAATATATATTTATTCTGGACCATATCCACCTGTGTTCAGTGCTCATTGCTGGTTCTGTGTTCAGGGGTCACTCCTGACTGTGCTCGATGAAGCATATAGTGCCAGAGTCGGCTGCATGGGTTAAGCCAGAGTCAGCTGCATGGAAGGCAGATACCATATCCCTACTATCCCACCCCTATATGTCTTGATTTTAAAAAACAGTGACTTATGTAAAAGAGTGTTTTTTCATTTCATTTTTTATTTCTGTAATTTTGTTTCAGAAAAATTGTATGAAAATTGTTTGTGAATATTCTGCCTTCTTGAAGTATGATTATAGGTCAATTCAGGTTTTTAACAAGATTTAATACTAATTGTACTTTTTATCCTATAAGAAAGATTGGATTTTAAAATATTGGTTTGTAACATCTAACAAAAGAAATTTTTTCAAAATTGAATTTGGGGTTTTTTAGACTGAAAGATCTACAGGAAACACAGACATCTGTGATATACTCAGCAATTTTATTCACACTGTCTGGGAATAGCTGGCAATTAGGTAGCTTCTTAGGTAAATAAGAAAATTAAAATGGGAATTTATTATGAACAGATTATGATTATGCTCCATAAAGTAACTTAGTATTGTGACAATCTTACTTCTAGGTATTATGAAATTTTAGCCCCAATAATAGTGTTCATTTTTCTTAATAAAATGTTAAGGACTTTCTGAAATGATTCTGTTGGTCTCTAGATTGTTACATATCAGTTTTTGGCCACACCTGGCTGTGCTCACAGTTTATTTCTGACTCTGTACTTAGAGGACCACCAGGGATCAAACCCACATTGGCTATGTGTAAAGTAAGTGCCCTACCCACTGTACTACTCCTACTGCCTAAAATACATATGCTTCAGAGAAAGAGAAGAGACAAAAAGAAAGTACTTCCATATCTGTGTATCATAAAGGTCATCTTTTCCTAAGAAATAGAAATATATTTTCTCCCCATTGGAGAAATATCTGACCTGTGTTTGGTTAGTATGTATGTATGTGTGTCTTGTTCAGCTGGAACCCAGCATTTCACACATGTAAGGTAGTCTACCACTGAGACACATTCCTGGTGGCCCTCAGTGAAAATTTTATTAGTAACTATGGGATGCTGTGGTGCTCAGTTAGAGAGAGATGCTGAATTAATAATTTAGAGTCTAAATGGAAAGGAGCAGATGTCTGCAACTGTTTCATACAGGAACAGGAGCAAAGGCCTCTTTTTCCATTGTGTAAAACAAGAAGGATCACTTCTCTGCAAACTCTCCCATAATTGCTGAAGCACAGGGCTCTGAAGGGGAAAGTAAAAATGGAGAAACAGTGGTGCTCTGAGCACTTACCTGGTCCACAGGATCATGGCCGGGTCACGGATGGGAAAAGGGGGAGGCAAAGCAGCATTTCCCCTCCTTTGATCTGCAGATTCTCTGTGGTGCTGTGGAGCTCTCATCCCCAGCCTCCTAGGGGCCATGGACTTTGGCTTGGGTTTTAGAATTCATCTGGGGAATATAAAGTAACAAAATAGAACATCCAAGAATAGTCGAGATAAGTACTAGGAGGTTCACTCCATGGCTTGGAGGCCAGCCACACATGCTAGGGGAAAAGGCAGCTCAGATAGAGAAGGGAACACCAAGTAAAGGGTGTTGGGAGGATCCTCCCAGGATGGCAGATGCATGCTGAAAGTGGACTATAGACCGAACATGATTGCCTCTCAATGCCTCTTTTGCAAACCACAGGACCCAAAAGGAGAGAGAGAACAAAAGGGAATGCCCTGCCACAGAGATGGGATGGGATAGGGGGGATTGGGGTGGGTGGGAGGGATACTGGGATCATTGGTGGTGGAGAATGGGCACTGGTGGAGGGATGGGTACTCGATCATTGCATAACTGAAACCCAAGCACAAAAACTTGTAAGTCTACAACTGTACCTCATGGTGTTTCACTAATAAAAATTAAAAAAAAAAAAGACTGTCTTCTATTTTAGTCGAATGACTGAGAGAAAGGATGCTGTTCATCTGCTCTCTGTCCTCTCTCCTGGGTGATTTGCTCAGTTAGAAGTGAAAGTCTCTCCTGATCTTTGCAGGTTTTAAAATGATCTCATAGCTCTCTGGAGCATTAACCATAGTTTATCCCAAGACACAAGGAGAAAAAAAGCTTCTGAGTTTAGTATAGGGAACAATTAAATGCTGGCAGCTGCGAGGGCTCAGGGGTATATGTGCACAGTACTTTGAAGAACCAGAAGATTAATTGGGACTTTTTCAAGTTGTGAATCCTCTACCCACTCTGATTTTGGTTCTGGTGATACTTCCCATTTTGTCACTCATATTTCTTGGGAAGTGTAACTACTCACTGCCATTTTTGGACCGTGAAATTGTTTTCTTCCCTTTTATGGTTATTGAGGGAATTGTACTATCACTGAGTGGCTACCTTGGAGAAGACAAAGTTCTGCTGTGAAACTCACATAATTTCTCACTTGTTCTACTGTTCTTAAGTATTTCCCCTTTTTCTCAGAAATAATTCTGTAATTTAGAAAATCAGTTTGAAGTAATATTTCACAGGTAAATGTGAGTTTTGAATGAGGAAACATTTGTAAACTAGCAGAAATTTTTTATTCTAAAAGTTTTATTATTTATTGATGTTGGGGATAATATACATTTCTCATTGAACTGTATATGTTTTCATAATCTTACCTTTTTTCTCTGTCTTATTCATCTCAATTTATAAAGATTTATAGGTTTTGTGTTTATGTTTTTATCGGTTTTGTTCATCCTGTAACTGCTAAAGGGAAAAATCTGTCACTTCGGGAGCGAGAAAAATTGTTTTATCTCAGGATAGTCTATTCTATGTGAAATATTAGGTAACAATTTTAAAATCTGTGTTCAGCTTAATCAGCCTAATAATGAGAAAATGGAGCTTATAGGTGGGTGTACTTTTATGGATGTCGTAAAAGTCTAATCTTTTAAAATTCTTCAACATGAATTTAAGGTGGGTGTTAGCACAAACAATGAATCAGAGAATTGGGTCGTTTCCCCAGGAATATATAATGAAGGGTTGAAATGGTGCCACCAACTGAATGCAAACTGACACTCTAGCATCTCCAAGTCGATCATGTTCATACACTGGTTCAGAAGTATTTTTCAATTCCTAACCTTGTAGATGTTAAGATGCCTCTATCAGCTCTTGAAACATTGGCAACCTAGATCCTAACCCTGTCTCTCTTTTCTTAGTTGAGTAATACTTCTTTTAGACCATATTATATTTGCTTCGTCGATTTGCTCGAGCGGGCCCAGTAACGTCTCCATTGGAGACTTTGTTGTTACTGTGTCTGGCATATCGAATACTCTCGGTAGCTTGCCGGGCTCTCCGAGAGGGGCGGAGGAATCGAACTCGGGTCGGCCATGTTGGCCGCTTGTTAGGCGAACGCCCTACCGGAGCGATAGCACAGCGGGTAGGGCGTTCGCCTTACACGCGGCCAACATGGCCGACCCGAGTTCGATTCCTCCGCCCCTCTCGGAGAGCCCGGCAAGCTAGCGAGAGTATTCGATATGCCAGACACAGTAACAACAAAGTCTCCAATGGAGACGTTACTGGGCCCGCTCGAGCAAATCGACGATCAACGGGAGGGCCTTTACCTTTACCTTTACCTTATATTTGCTTATAATTTATTATCAGGAGATTAAAGAAAACCTTGACAAGCAGGGAACTGGTGTTGATGACGGTCTCCATGCTGGTTTTCAAACAGCTCTTGCTTTTACCATATATACCATGTAGCACTAATTTCTCATCTTCCTACTTGGCTGTGCCACTTAGCTTTCTAACCAAGTTATAATGCAATGAGAATAATATTCTTTACAAGTTTATTGTCAGTTCCCAAGGAGTATAGAAAGCACAAATGTAGATTATCTGAGCCAAACCAAAAAAACAACACTTTAGAGGAGGCAATTTAAATTATTTGCTAATTTCCTTAAGGAGAGAGAAAAAGAAGTTTCTATTAAAAAAATTTCAAAAGTTGTTACAAAGTCCATAGTTTATTCTTGAGGAGTAAGTATTATTTTGTGAAGCACTTTTCTTAGGGAACTCTTTACATCTTTGTTTCTCAAAGAAAATATCAGAGAGTTCAGCATGGGGGAGCCAATATTAGTAAGGATCTGCACGATGGCATCGAGCAAGGGGTTGGGTGCGGGCTGCAGATAGATGATGATTACAGGCCCAACGTAACAGAGCACAGCAGCAAGGTGGGCACTGCAGGTGGAGAAGGCTTTCTTCCTGCCCTCTGCGGACCGGATCCTCAAAATAGCAATCCCAATGCGCATGTAAGAGAGGCAAATGGTGAACCAAAATAGTAGAGCCAGAAAGCCAACAGCTGCGGAGCCCACGGTCTGGGCCAGTGAGGAATCATCACAAGCCAGGGGCAAGACAGCAGGGATGTCACAGAAGAAGAAATCCACCTGATTCGGGCCACAGTAGGTCAGTCTAAAAGTGAAAGAGGTTACAATGGAGGCGTGAACACAGCCTACTGACCAGGCTCCTATGACCAAACCCACACAGACTTCGGGTCTCATGATGAGTGAATACCTCAGAGGGTAACAGATGGCCACAAAACGATCATAGGACATCACAGAGTAGAGGCAAGCTTCAGCAGAGCCCAGAAAGTGGTAGAAGAAGAGCTGTGTGGCACAGCCCTTGTAAGAAATGGCCTGGCTCTGGCCAGAGAGATAGAGCAGCATCTTGGGACAGGTCACAGCTGGCAAAACGATATCAAAAACAGCCAGCATCCCTAAGAAGAAGTACATGGGGGTGTGAAGGGCAGGGGAGGAAAGGATTGCTATGAGGATGAGTAAATTGCCAACCAGGGCAAAGAGGTAAATGAACAAGAAGATGGCAAAGAGCACAGTCTCCAGTCCTTGAATCTGAGGAATTCCCAGCAGGATGAATTCACTCAGCTCTGTGTGGTTCCTCATGTTCCTGCAGGGCTGGTCTGGGGAGAGACAAAACTCATGAAAGCGTGAACATGACAGCTGTCTTGAGACACAGTATGATAACATGGATCATTCTTACCACTGTTCTTTGTTCAAACATAAAAAATTAGAAATTCCAAAGTCTTTCATGTGTCAGTAGAGCATATTTATGCCTTCACGTCACAGGAGATCCCATTCTTTCATGTGTGTGGACCCACAACTTAATGACGCCTAGCACAAGTGTGACCTGCTGTGTATAAAGTGGTGCACAGTTTAATGGCCACCCATCACCACTGACAACACCGTGTCCTAAAATTAAGCGACCTGAAGTCTGTGTCCTGGTTTCTTTGAGAACATTTCTATGTGACAGAGCATGTAGATTATGCTGTCTGATATCCTATAGATCCCCAAGCAGCAGGACTTGATATCCATATCGCCAATGAAATTTCGATTGGAGAGAGTGCAGCGTACCTTAGGATTTGGGTTGTGTCTTTCTGATTACACTGAATACATGTCTTTCTGTGAGCATATTTAAAGTGACAGTTTTTATCTCTAAAACAATTATAGTTGGATATTATCATCTATTTTAATACTGTCTTCAGGTTAAGCTATATGGTTTGTATATTTTTTAAGTTAATTTATGCAGTAAACACTTGATATCTAATCTTTGTTAACAATTGTTATTTTTCAATCTTGTGCAGTTTTGGTTTTTATTTACTCTTCTAATTTTTTTCTGATTCAAACATATTTTTATTTTAATATGAAAACTTATAGTAGATCTATCATATGATATTTTAAGTGGATAATATATTGTTGATTATAGGCATTCTGCTTCAGCATATCTTGAATTTATTAGTTAATTTAAGTAAAGGCCCTCCCGTTGATCATCGATTTGCTCGAGCAGGCCCAGTAATGTCTCCATTGGAGACTTTGTTGTTACTGTGTTTGGCATATCGAATACGTCACGGGGAGCTTGCCAGGCTCTGCTGCGCGGGCGAGATACTCTCAGTAGCTTGCCGGGCTCTCCGAGAGGGGCGGAGGAATGAACTCGGGTCGGCCATGTTGGCTGCGTGCAAGGCAAGCGCCCTACCCCACTTTCCTCTTACATTTCCTAGCAAATGCCATAGATGTGAATTTGAAATTCTTTAATTTAAAATAAGCCAGCCTAAAGTGAATGTCAGAGAACTTGAAACTGCTTTGAGGTATTAGCGGTCAGTCTCTGTCATATAGCTTGGCTCTAGGGAATATAATGAATTGCCTGTTCTCCTTCCTACTCTCCTTCCTTCTGCTTCTTCCTTCCCTTCCTGCCTCCTTAGTTCCTCCTCCCCTCTAAGTGCTGTACTGCTGGGCCTCATCCCTGCCCCCATTATTTTTCTCAGTGCCAGCACCACCACCGGACAGGCTCTGATCAGTTCATCTAAAAGACAAATATAACAAGTATAGTAAATTTGGGGGACATAGAGATAGTATTGCGGGTAGAGTGTTTGTGTTGCAGGCATCCAACCCAGGGGATTCAACCTCCAGCTTCACATATTTTGCCCCGAGCCCTGCTAGAAGTAATTCCTGAGCATAGAGTCTAAGGAAGTCCTAATCATACCAGGTGTGACCCAAACAAAATAAAACAAAATGAAACAAAACCAAAAAGCAATGTGTATCTGTATCTATATCTACCTATCTTTGTACACACACACACACACACACACACACACACACACACACACATATATATATATATGTATAGCGAATTGTTGAAAGGAGTGCTTTTATTTTATTTTTTGAGCCTTCCAAGTATAATTCCTGGTCAATTCAGATTTTATCTAGACTTAATATTGATAATTTTATCTCATAAAAATAATTGAATTTGGACATATTGCTTAGTACATCGAACAGAGGTAATTCTGATGGAATAGAACTTGGGTTTTATTAGATTTCAAGGTCCCTTAAAGCAATACAGACAGCTGTGATTAAATTAGTAATGTTATTCCCGTTGCCTGTGAATAGCTGGAAATCAGATATTTGCCATGTAAATAAGTGAATTTAAATTTGGAAATTAATTTGTTATGGATATAGTTTGATTTTGCTACATGAAGAGACCTATTGTTGTGACTACCTTATCTCTAGGCATTAAGAAATTTTAGCTCTCACTAAATGTGCTAAATGTTCTGAACTGCCAATTGACAGAGAATCTTTGATTTTGCTTCCCTTTGTCTTTCAAATCTGAATTAAGACTTGCACCACTTCAGCTGTGTTTTTAGAAAATACGTGCTCTTCTTGTATTTGTGCTTGGTGAAGCATGGGAGTGGGGAGAGCTCATTGTACGTTTATTTTTGTTTGAGATGGTAAATTTTTGACAGAATGGCTCCCAAGATTAATGTTATGGTGCCCATGAAAGAACTGATCTCATGCTTAACAGTATTTGCTCTGGGGTGTTGTTTCAAAGAACTTGAGAGCATTCACTTAGAGGGAAGTGACTGTCAATATTTTAAGCCTGAAGGAGGTTGTAAGAGAGAAAGGGGAAAGAGAAAACAAAAAGAGATGAAGTCAGACTTTGAGAAATATTTCATTTTGGGGAAAGGAGAGGGGGCACAGGCCATTCCAGAAGAAATAAGCATTCTTCAGAGATTTTGATGACGCGAGAAGAAAGCATTTCCAATGCTTCTCTTCATCATTTGTTTTATTTTTTTTTTTGGGGGGGGGTGGATTTTCCACACCCAGCTATGTTCAACGCATGCTCCTGACTTTATATTCACAGACTATGCCAGGAGGACTCTGGAACCTTATGGGGTACTGGGGGTAGAGCAACAGGGTAAGAGCCTTGTCTGCTAAACTATCTCTCCTGTCCCAGTTCTTTTTTCTTTCTTTTTTTATTGAATCACTATGAGATACACAATTATAAAGCTGCTTATCATTGGGCTGGAGCGATAGCACAGTGGTAGGGCGTTTGCCTTGCACGCAGCCAACATGGCCGACCCGAGTTCGATTCCTCCGCCCCTCTCGGAGAGCCCGGCAAGCTACCGAGAGTATCTTGCCCGCACGGCAGAGCCTGGCAAGCCCCCCGTGACGTATTCGATATGCCAGACACAGTAACAACAAAGTCTCCAATGGAGACGTTACTGGGCCCGCTCGAGCAAATCGATGATCAACGGGAGGGCCTTTACCTTTACCTTTACCTTTATCATTGGATAGGAGTATGCCACCAGATGCTAAAGGTAATTTTCTCTATGATATTGAAGTATGTTTTCTTCATGTCAGGAATATATCCAACATAAAAATTGTGTGTGTGTATGTACATGTATGTGTGTGTGGGGGAGGGGGTGATGAAACACTGATACAGTTAATGGAACAAAGATTTCTTTTCATTGCATAAAAGAAGGATCCCAGAGTTGTGATTTTTTTCTTTTTTTTGATATAATTGACATTTTTAATTGAATCACCATGAGATACACTTACAAAGCTTTCATGTTTGAGTTTCACACATACAATGAACACCCGTTCCTCCACTAGTGCACATTCTCCACCACCAATATCCCCAGTAACCCCCCAATCCCACCCCTCTCCCTGCTTCTATGGCAGAAAATTTCTCCTGTATTTTCTCTATACTTTTGGGCATTATGGTTTGCACTACAGATACTGAGAGTTGCGAGTTCTTTCTTCAGTCTTTGCACCACAGGACTCTAGAGTAAAGAGAAAAATTAAAATTGAAAAGCATAGCAATGATCTGAGCACTCACTTGGTCCATGAATTCATCGCTGGCTCAGGAAGAGCAACACGGAATTTCCCCTCCTTCGATCTGCAGGTTCTCTGTGGTGCTGTGGAGCTCTCATCCCTAACCTCCCAGGGACCATGCACTTTGGCTTGGGTTTTAGAGCTATAGACCCCACTGTCTCCTGTCTTGGTCAAATAACCCAGAGAAAGGATGCTGTTCATCTGCTCTCTGTCCTCTCTCCTAGGTGATTTGCTCAGAGTTAGAAGTCTCCTGATCTATACAGGACTTAAAATGATCTCATAATCTCTCTGGAGTATAACCCATGGTATATCCCAAGACACAGGAAGCAGGAGCCTTCAGGGTATAGGGAACCATTAACTGCTGGTAGCTGAGAGAGCTCAGGGGTGGGGTCCATTGCACATTGCTCAGGAGAATCTGGAAATGTGTTGGGAATCGCTGAAGTTATGCATCACCCTGGACCCACCCCTGGCCTATTTTTCTGCTCTGGGGACACATCTCATAATTTTCTTTCTCTCTATATCCAGTGATTGGGCTGCTTATCTGCCATTTTTTGTCTTTTACAATCTTTCCTTCACTCTCTAGATATTTAAGATACTGTAGCATTACTGGAAGTGCCCACGTTGGAAAATAGAGATTCTGTTGTAAAAGTTGAAGTTGTTCCTCATTAATTCTACAGCCTGAAACAGTTTTCTTGTTTTCTCTGAATTAATACTATAATTTGTAAATTGAATGCAACAGTATTTCACAGCTGAATTTAAGTACTGAATCAGATAGTGTTTATAAACTTCCTGACATTTTTCTCCTAAGATTTTAATTTTTTATTGATACTGGAAGCAGAACATTTATCATTTTAAATGCTTTCCAGTAATCTTTACTTTTTTTTGGTGAAAAGTTCCCTTTATCCATTTAAAAAAGCGGCTAACATGGCCGACCTGAGTTCGATTCTTCCGCCCCTCTCGGAGAGCCCGGCAAGCTACCGAGAGTATTCGATATGCCAGACACAGTAACAACAAAGTCTCCAATGGAGACGTTACTGGGCCCGCTCGAGCAAATCGACGATCAACGGGAGGACCTTTACCTTTTACCTTTATCCTTTAAAAAATTGAATTACCGTAAGCTTTACTTTTTTCCTCTTTATTTTATCCATCCCATTTTAAAAAATAATTTAGGGTTTTGATTTTGCATTTTAAATCTGTTTGGTTGTTCATTGTTTGGTTTAAATGCTAGTAATTTAAAAAGTATAAGCCTATGCTACTGAATTGAGAAAAAATATTTGGATCTCAGGAATATTTTCATCATAATGCCTATTCTATTTTTTTTGGGGGGGGCATACCCGGCGATGCACAGGGGTTACTCCTGGCTCTGCACTCAGGAGTTACTCCTGGCGGTGCTCAGGGGACCATATGGGATGCTGGGAATCGAACCTGGGTTGGCCACGTGCAAGGCAAGTGCCCTACATGCTGTGCTATCTCTCCAGCCCATAATAACCTGTTCTATGTAAAATTAACATTTTTCAAAATTGGTAAGGATTCAACCTCATAAACCTAATAATGATAAAGTGAAATATAAAGTGGGCTATTTGTAATAATAACTTGTGACACATCGAATAAATGTCAAACTTTATTAAATTGCACAACATGGATATAGGGGAGTGTTGGTGGTATAAAAATGACATGCATGCAAAACAATTCTGTTGTTTTCTCAACAGTGCATGACTATTATGAAGCTGAGGCCAGAACTGAGCTGCTGGAAGAAAAAAAAATCTAAAATCTATGGCGGATACAAGTTGATTTCATTTTTAGAGACTGGTTCATAAACTTTTTGTAGTTGTTAACCCTTACATGGCAAGTTACCCTTTATCAATTCTCAAAAATTGGCAACCTTGAGCTTACCCCTGCCTATCCCTTTTTATACTGGAAATGCTTCTGAATACCCTAAATTTTATTTTATTATGGTTGATTATCAGCAGCTTGGAAAAAATTTTGACACATAAAAAATTAGTATTTGATGACAGTCTTTATTCTAGTTTGAAAACAGCTATTAGTTATAGCATGTTTGATACTTAGCAGTGGTTTCTGTATCTTACTACTTGCTGTGTCCCTTGATTTTCTTTTCTTTTTTCCTCTTCCCCCCACTTTATTTAAACATTGTGGTTTACAAAGTTGTTCATGATAATTTGTAACAGGCATTCAATATTCCAACACCAATCCCACCAGCATTGTCACCTTCCCTTTACCAAAATTCTCCATTTTTCCAGTCACCCTTGAAACCAGCCCCGGTAGTAGGCCCACAGAGATTTATTTTATATTGTTTGTTTTCCATAAATGGCTAATGGAATGATAAAAATATATTTCTATAGAATAAAATTTGTGAAAATTGTCATATCTCACCATGAGAATATTAAGGCCTTGACCAAGGATTTACTAAGCTTTTGTTGCAAATTAAACCTTCTGTGTTAATGTTTGTTTGTTTTTTTAAATTTTTTTGAACCTTGCAAAGCTGTTCATGATTAGGCTTTAGCCATACAGTGCTCCAATACTCATCTCTTCACCAGTATGTTTCCCAACACCAGTGTTCCCAGTTTCCCTCCCATCGCCGCCCCCTCCCTATCCTGCCTCTATGGTTCCAGTTCCCAAGGAGTACAGAACAACACAAATATAAATCATCTTAGTCAAACAATAAAGAACTCTCTGGAGGGAGCATTTTAAAATTATTTGCTAATACATTAAGAAGACAGAATAAGAGGATGATATTAGGAAGCAATTTCCAAAGCGCAATTTACAAATTCATAATTTATTCTTGAGAAGGCATTACTCTCTGAAACACTCTTTTCAGGGATGTTTTCACTTCTTTGTTTCGTAAGGAATAGATTAGTGAGTTCAGCATGGGCGAAACAATATTAGTAAATACTTGAACTATGGCATCAACCAAATGGTTGGGTGTGGGCTGCAGATAGATGATGATTATTGGTCCAAGGGCACAGAGGATGGCAGCAAGGTGGGCACTGCAGGTGGAGAAGGCTTTCTTCCTGCCCTCTGCTGATCGGATCCTCAAAATGGCAATCCCGATGCGCAGGTAGGAGAGGCAAATAGTGCACCAATACAGGAGAGCCAGAAAGCTGACAGCTATGGAACCTACCGTTTGGGCCTTCGAGGTGTCATCACAAGCCAGGGGCAGGACAGCCGGGATGTCACAGAAGAAGTAATCCACCTGATTTGGGCCACAGTAGTTGAGTCTAAAAGTGAAGGAGGTCAGGATGGAGGCGTGAACACAGCCCAGCAACCAGGCTCCTATAACCAAACCCACACAGACTTCGGGTCTCATGATGAGTGTATACCTCAGGGGGTGGCAGATGGCCACAAAGCGATCATAGGACATCATAGAATAAAGGCAGCCTTCAGTAGCTCCCAGAAAATGGTAAAAGAATATCTGCGTGGCACAGCCCTTGTAAGAAATGGCCCGGCTCTGGCCAGAGAGATAGAATAGCATCTTGGGACAGGTCACTGTTGGCAATACTATATCAAAAATGGACAGCAGCCCTAAGAAGAAGTACATGGGGGTGTGAAGGGCAGGGGAGGAAAGGATTGCTATGAGGATGAGTAAATTGCCGATCAGAGTGAAGAGGTAAATGAATAAGAAGAGGACAAAGAGCACAGACTCCACTCCCTGGGTCTGAGGGATTCCCAGCAGGATGAACTCACTCAGCTCCGTGTGGTTCCTCATGTTCCTTCAGAGCTGGTCTGCAGAAAGACAAAACTCGTGAATGCATGAACGTGTAAGCTAAATATTGACAGGCACAATATGACACATTGATTATTCAATCAATATGTTTATGTCTGTGGTGTCTGTATAGACAGAAACAATTAGGCAATATACCAAAGTTAGTTACAGGTCCAGAGACTTGTAACTGTATTTCTTAGATATCCTATTCTTTTATGAATTGGGGCCCAAGATGAAATTAAATATAATATAATTTTATTATCACAGAAAAAAAAACTGCCTCAGAAAGTGGTGAATATAGAGAACCCATTTTCAGCTTGAACTTCTGTGACTCATGAAAGGTACTTAACTGTTCCTTCAGAAGTAGAGTAAATAATTCCTGAACTAGGAGTGGCAAGATAAACTTTGGGTATTGTGTAACTGCTAAGAATGAATAATTTAGTCTTGAAGGAAGTGAAGGAAATTAAGGATGGAGAATGGGCCCCCTCCCCCCCTTCCCTGAAGAAGAATATTCATAATTAATAGGAAATGTTGTAAGAGAATGATATATAAAACATAAAAATATTACAAAACTAATTGCAGCCATATGTTTTCAATTGATATCATGCATGTGAGTTCTTGGGAGAATGAGGACTGGAACCATCTCCTCAAAACTATCGATTCACTTTGCAATTACTCTCTTAAGCTGGGATATCTCTAAAGAGGAGTTATTCGGTTCTTAGAGTCTTGGGTCCCTTGGGGTTTGTGTTGGGGCATAGCCAGTTTTCATCTTTTCACCAGGTTCCCTTAGTCTGCTTTCAGGGGTTCGGGGACTCAAATTGGAGACTCAGTCTGTGCTTGTGTGAGCCTGTTGAGGAGCAGGCATGGCTGAGTGTCCATGGTCTGCATTAGTGTCTCCTGGGCATCCTCGTGGGTTTGGCACAGTGTCAGTCAGATTCAGGGGAGTGGCATTCTGGGGTAACTTCTGTAGGGGCATGGGTGGTGGTGCTGAAGAAAGGAGAGGGTTTTCTTATCAGTCGGTTTGATTTTGAGTGTAGACTCCTGCTTCCTCATTTTGTGACTTTGCTGTGTTTCATTTTCTCTGTTTTTAAAAGGGACATTACTGCATTTGAAGGGTTGTTGAGTAGATTTGACTGGAAAATGCAGAGAGAGCACTTAAGAGGTGACATTTGTCATCTTGCAGTACCATAAACTATATTCCTTTAAGCATGTGTTAGAATACCCTGTTAACCTCTGACAATAGTATCAGGAGTGTCATAAATAGGAAATCCTCCACAGTTTAGGGAAAGTGTTTATAAGTTCCCCTGTGGAACCATGAGCATCTCTTCTAGA
This sequence comes from Sorex fumeus, assembly GCF_029834395.1. NCBI lineage: Eukaryota > Metazoa > Chordata > Mammalia > Eulipotyphla > Soricidae > Sorex > Sorex fumeus. The sequence continues at coordinate 15,823,305 of NW_026606085.1, read as the reverse complement.
TTATGCTAATCAACAAAAATTCCTTGTTATGGAGGAATCAGAACCACAGCTTCATTAACTATCTTGCACCCTGCACCCTGCATCCAGCCTGCAGACCTCTGAACCATCCCAAGTAGTGTAAAACGTGAGCTCTGCTTAGGGAGCCCATCAGGGGAACTCCAGGGGATTTCCAGTCACTTTTCTGTTTCTGTTGCAGTAGAGGTCTCATTTCTCCTCAATTTAAAAAGTGAAAGCAAGGAGATAGGGGAAACATATCATGAAAAAAGCAGAAATTCAGATAGATTATTTCCCCTTGTTTTAACAAACATACCCCTTATCCTTTCTAACATTTTAATATTACAATTTGGATTCCTCACCATGTTTGGACTAGCAGGCAGCCAGTTTTTTAGTCATCAGACATCATAGAACCTGGAATGAGAATTAAAGTAAGAATGAATGTGTAATAGTATAGTAATAAAGCAATAAAGTTGGATGGATAGTACAGTGGCTAGGGCATTTGCCTTGCATGTGGCCAACCTGGTCCGATTCCCAGAATCCCATATGGTCCCCTGATCACCACTAGGAGTAATTCCTGAGTGCAAAGCCAGGAGTAACCCCTGTACATCACTGGGTGTGACTCAAAAAGCCAATAAATAAATAAAGTAATAATAGAAATGTGTCTCTGATTCAAGCTTAACTCAACTCCTGCCATATAATTTGTTGAGTAGTTACCATAAGAATATCACTATTGATATCTTAAATCTGCTGGTGGCCATGAGAAAAGGGAATGAGAGAAGGAAATATGGCTTTCAGCCAGACTTAGAGAAATAGTCCATTTTTTTGGAAAGTAGCAGGGATATTATCCACTGAAGATGATATTAGCAATCTTCAGAGAATAGGAAGGGACCAGAAGAATGAATTTCATATCTTTGTATACTAAGGTAATGTTTTCGATGAAGTAGAAGTAAATCTTCACTATCCTGGGTCAGAGATATAACTAACTCATTTTGTGTTGGTTCCTGTTTGTGTGTGTACATATGTTGCTGGGAGGAAATGCAGGGTGTCATGTGTCCTAAGCAGGTGCTCTGCCACTACATCGCATCGCAACCTCCCAGTGAAAGTTTGAATAATACTTAGCTTTCTGGTGCTTAGACAGAAATAGATACAAAATAGTAGTTCAGAATACAAATATAAATGAATGAATTTTTATGTGATTTGAACTCAGCAGGCCTCTATTTGATGCATAAAAAGCAATTGGAAGTCCCTAGTTTCAACAGTCCTTAGACTCAACTGGAGGGAAAAGTAGAAGTTGAGAAACAGAGCGTTGCTCTGAGCACTCACGTGGTCCACAGGCTCTTGACTGGCCCCAGGAAGGCAAAGCAGCGTTTCCCCTCCTTTGACCTGCAGATTCTCTGTGGTTCATTTCCAGCTCCTGGGAGGCCAGAGAATTTGGCTTGGGTTTAAGAACTCTAGACCCCAGCTGTCTTCTTTTTCAGTCAGAAGACTCAGCAAAAGGATGTTGTTCATCTGATGTCTGTCTTCTCACTTGGCGTGATTTGTCAGCGTTAGAAGCAAAAGTCTTTTCTCTCCCTGATATTTACAGGATTTTAAATGATCTCATCATCTCTCTAGGGTTTATCCTTGATTTATCCCAGGATGCAGGGAGCAGGCGCTTTCTGAGAATAGGGAACAATTAAGTGTCGGATGTTGAGAGAGCTCAGGGATGGCATAATAGTACACAGTACTCTGGAGAGTCAGCAGAACGTACTGGGAATCTCTTGAGGTTCAGTCCTGCCGACCAGCCTGTTTTTGCCATGGGACATAAACTTTAGGCCCATTCATTTTCTCGCCCATGTTCAGGGTGGCTGTTACCTGCCATTTTTAAAAAAATTTTTATTAGTGAAACACCATGAAGTACAGTTGTAGACTTACAAAATTTGTGCTTGGGTTTCAGTTATATAATGGTCAGGCACCCATCCCTCCACCAGTGCCCGAGAACAGATGACTGATTAAAGAAACTTTGGTACATTTACACAATGGAGTACTATGTAGCTGTTAGAAAAGATGAAGTCATGAAATTTACATACAAGTGGTACTACATGGAAAGTATCATGTTAAGCGAAATGAGTCAGAAAGAGAGGGATAGACATAGAAAGATTGCATTCATCTGGGGAACATAAAGTAACAAAATAGAAGACTAATACCTGCCATTTTTGAACTGTCAGACTCTCTTCTACCCTCACATTGTGTGGAAGAAACTGTACCCTTATTGAGAGGGCCCACCCCTGAGGACAGGAAGGTTCTGCTCTGAAGTTCTGTCTTTCCTCATCAGCTCTGTTGTCCTCCAGCATTTCACTGGTTTTGTCTGGATTAATACCATAGCTTGTGAGTGGAAATATGCACACAGGAAACTATAAATTAACAATATTCAAATCAAAGTAGAAAAATAATTAATAATTTTTAAGTAGCACTGTAGCACTGTCCACTGTCCTCCCATTGTTCATTGATTTCGTCAAGCGGGCACCAGTAATGTCTCCATTGTGAGACTAGTTGTTACTGTTTTTGGCATATGAATATGCCACGGGGAGCTTGCCAGGATCTGTCGTGCGAGCAGGCTACTCTCGGTAGCTTGCCAGGTCTCTGAGAGGGACGAAGGAATCGAACCTGGGTCGGCTGCATGCAAGGCAAACATCCTACCCACTGTACTATTGCTCCAGCCCCCGATTTTTAAGTAATTTTTAATTAAAGTAATTTTTAGGTAAAGAAAAGGCATTGTAATTATATTACAGAGAAAATGTAAAATTTTATGAGATAATGTTTATAAACTCCCTGACACATATTTTCTTTTCTGGTATTTATTATTTTTTGAAGGAGTATATATTTACCATGTTTCTTTTAAAATACACTATTTTCGCTTCCTGTTCATCCCCAATGGTGTGCCGGTCTTCTTCCTCCCCAAGGTCAGTTAGTCCATCAGTCTTCAAACCCAGGACTTGGCTTTCTCCGCATACTCGCCCAGGCATACTCTAGGACCCTGGGACTCCCACCATCCCTGAGCCTCTTCCTGTTCATCCCCAAGATTGTGCTGGTCTTCTTCCTCCCCCAGGTTGTACCCCTCCCTCCCCCACACCAGGTACCCATGGGGGCGTGGTCTCTTCAGAAGTGGGCGTGGCTTCTGTAGAAGTGAGCGTGGCCTAATTTGGGACAGGCAGCCACTCACGGAGCTGCAAGTAATCTACTCCTATCCAGCAATTTCAAGTAACATCTCAGTCTCCATACCTCCACACCAACATGAAGAAACAATGCAAATTCCCACTTCATGGGGAGGATGATAAAAAGAATACAGAAGCCTCAGTAGGTGCTACTCACCTAAGAGACCTCTCTGAGAAAGAATTCAGATATGATGTAATGAAGATGTTCAATGAAGTCAATGAAACAGTGAGACAGATATCCAGTAAATTAAAGGAGGACATGAAAGAAACAATGGATTGGATAATCGAGAATATCCAGGAAGAAATAAGAGCAGAAATTGGAAAGCGATGCACAGAAATGTCACGAATCAAAGATTCCATAGTTGAAATAAAAAACTCAGTCTGTGCCCTCAACAGTAGAATGGCCACAGCTGAAGACAGCATCAGTGAACTGGAAGATCAGCTGCACGAAGCCAACAGGCAACAACAAAAAAAAATGACAAGAGACTTCAAAATAGCTCTAGAGCGAATCAGAATCCTAGGAGATGATTCCAAGAGAAACAACATTAGAGTCATTGGAGTAGCAGAAGGTCAGGGAAACAATCCCAGTGAAAAAGCTACGGTTAAACAAATCATTGCTGAAAAATTCCCAGAGTTGGACAATGCAGCCATTAAGATTTAAGGAGCCTGAGAGGTGCCATATAAAAGAGACCCTAGCAAAAAACTCCAAGATATATCATAGTCAGAATGATGGATACCACGGATAGAGACACAATACTGCAAGCAACAAGGTCAAAGAAGGAAATCACATACAAAGGAGCACCCCTTAGATTCACAGCAGATCTATCAGAGGAAACCCTCTAAGCCCAAAGGCAATGGTGGGATATAGTGAAAAAACTCACTGAAATAAACACTTTACCAAGAATTCTCTATCTGGCTAAACTCTCACTCAAACTTGAAGGAATGATATACTATTTTCTGGATAAACAGCAGATCATGAACTTCATAGACTGAGAACCAAACCTAAAAGAAGGGATAAAGGGGTTACTATAAGACAAGACAAACTCTACAAGCACAATAGACCCTTACAGAAAGATGACACAAAACCCCATAACAATTATCTCTCTCAACGTAAATGGTCTAAATTCACAAGTTAAGAGACACAGAGTGGCAAAATGGATTCAGAGACAGAACCCAACATTCTGCTGCCTACAAGAAACTCATCTGAACAGTCAGAGCAAACACAGACTCAAAGTTAGAGGATGGAAATCAATCCTGCAAGCAAACAGCTCCTTCAAAAAAGCTGGGGTGACCATACTAGTATCGACAACATAAATTTCAGGTTGAAAAAGATTAGAAGGGACAGCAAAGGCCATTTTCTTTTCATCAAGGGATACGTACAACAGGAAGAAATCACAATCTTAAATGTATACACACCTAATGAGGGAACACAGCCAAATATTTAAAACAACTGCTAACAGATTTTAAGGAGGACATTGCTAGCAACACAATAGTAGCTGGAGACTTCAACATTGCCTTATCACCTCTGGATAGGTCAACAAGAACAAAACTCAGCAAGGAAACATTGGCTGTGAAGGAAGAAATAGAAGAAAGAGGGCTTATAGACTTATACAAGGCTCTACACCCCCAAAAGAAAGAATACACATTCTTCTCCAGTGCACATGAAACATTTTTTAAAATAGACCATGTGCTAGGACACAAAACATGCCTCAATAATCAGGAAGATAGAAATAATATCAACAATCTTTTCAGATCACAATGCACTGAAGATAGAATTTAATCAAACACAGACACGGAGAACCAAATTAAACACCTGGAAATTAAATTTTTCAATGTGGAACAACTGGTGGGTCAGGAAGAAAGTCAAGGATGAAATCAAAAGATACCTGGAAACAAATGAGAATGAAGACACAAACTACCTGAATCTATGGGATGCAGCTAAAGCCATGTTGAGTGGAAAATTTATAGCTCTGCAAGCATTCCTCAAGAAGGAAGAAAGGGCCCACATAAACAACTTGACTTCTAGCTCAAGATCTTATAAAAGGATCAAAAAAAGGAGCCCAAACCAGGCAGAAGGAAAGAGATCATAAAACTTAGAGCAGAAATAAACGACATGGAAACCCAAAAAACAATCCGAAAGATCAATGGAACCAAGAGCTGATTCCTCGAGAAAATAAACAACATAGATAAACCACTTGCAAGACTCACAAAGAAAGAGAGAGAACTGTAATAAATCGAATCAGAAATGAGAAGGGGGATATCACAACAGAAACCAAAGAAATTCAAAAGATCATCAGAGACCACTTTGAAAGTCTGTATGCCACGAAACAAGAGAACCTATGAGAAATGGATGAATTCCTGGATTCCTTTAATCTCCCAAGGCTGAATCAAGATGATCTAAAGTACCTGAATAGACCTATTAACATCAAGGAAGTTGAAACTGTAATCAAAAGTCTTCCCCAAAACAAAAGCCCAGGTCCAGATGGATTCACTAGCGAATTTTTCCAAACATCTAAAGAGGACCTATTGCCAGTTCTTCTCAAGCTTTTCCAGGGAACTGAAGAAACAGAAACTTTCCCAAACAGTTTCTATGAAGCCCATATCTCTCTAATACCGAATGGAAACAAAGACACCACAAGAAAAGAAAACTAAAGACTGATATCCCCGATGAACACGGATGAGAAGATTCTCAACAAAATACTAGCAATTAGAATTCAACAACTCATCAAAAAGATCATACACCATGACCAAGTGGGATTCATCCCGGAGATGCAAGGATGGTTTAACATTCGGAAATCAATCAACATAATCCACCATATCAACAAAAGAAAAGATAAAAACCGTATGATCATATCAATAGATGCAGAGAAAGCATTTGACAAGATCCGCACCCGTTTATGATAAAAACCCTCACCAAAATTGGCATAGAGGGGACTTTCCTCAATATAGTTAAAGTCATTTACCACAAGCCTACAGCAAGCATCATCCTCAATGGGGAAAAACTGAGAGCCTTCTCTCTTAGATCAGGGATGAGACAAGGATGCTCACTCTCTCCACTTCTGTTCAATATATTACTGGCAGTACTTGCAATAGCAGTTAGACAAGTAAATGATATTAAGGGAATTCAGGTAGGAAAGGAAGAAATCAAGCTTTCACAATTCGCAGATGATATGATACTATACTCAGAGAACCCTAAAACCTCTACCAAGAAACTCTTAGAAACAAAAGATTTGTATAGTAAAGTTGCAGGTTATAAAATCAATACCCACAAAGTCCATGGCTTTCTTACACGCAAATAGTGAGAGAGAAGAGAGTTACATGAAAAAAACAATCCCGTTCACTATTGTTCCCCAGAAAATCAAGTACCTAGAAATCAGTTTAACTAAGGAAGTAAAGGACCTGTATAAAGAAAACTACAAAACGCTACTTCAGGAAATAAAGAGGGCACGAGAAAATGGAGAGATATCCCCAGCTCATGGATCGGGAGAATTAACATTTCAAAATGGCAATACTTCCCCAAGCATTGTACAATTTCAATGTGATCCCTACAACGATACCCTTGAAATTCTTCAAAGAAATGGAGCAAGAACTTGTGAAATTCATATGTAACAATAAGTCCCCACGAATAGCTAAAGCAATTCTTGGGAAAAAGAAAATGGGAGGAATCAACCTCCCTAACTTCAAACTCTACTACAAAGCAGTAATAATTAAAACAGCATGGTATATCCACAAGAATAAAAGCAACCGGTGCTGGCGCGGATGTGGTGAGAAAGGGACACTCCTTCACTGTTGGTGGGAATGCCGACTGGTTCAGCCCTTTTGAAAAACAGTATGGACGATTCTCAAAAAATTAGAAATTGAGCTCCCATTTGACCCAGCAATACCACTCCTGGGAATATATTCAGAGAGGCAAAAAAGTATAGTCGAAGTGACATCTGCAATTTTCTGTTTATTGCAGCACTCTTTACAATAGCCAGTATCTGGAAAAAACCTGAGTGCCCGAGAACAGATGACTGGTTAAAGAAACTTTGGTACATCTACACAATGGAGTACTATGTAGCTGTTAGAAAAGATGAAGTCACGAAATTTACATACATACTACATGGAAAGTATCATGTTAAGTGAAATGACTCAGAAAGAAAGGGATAGACATAGAAAGATTGCATTCATCTGGGGAACATAAAGTAACAAAATAGGAGACTAACACCCAAGAATGGCCGAAATTATTACCAGGAATTTTATTCCATGTCTTGGAGGCCAACCACACATACTAGGGGAAAAGGGAGCTCAGATAAAGAAGGGAACACCAAATAAAGCTGTTGGGAGGATCCTCCCAGGATGGGAGAAGCATGAGGAAAGTAGACTATAGCCTAAACATGATTGTCACCCATTGCCTTTTTTGCAAACCACAACACCCAATAAGAGAGAGAGAACAAAAGGAAATGCCCTGCACAGAGGCAGGGTGGGATGGGGGGGATGGGGGTGGAAGGGATACTGGGATCCGTGGTGGTGAGAAATGAGCACTGGTGGAGGGATAGGTATTTGATCATTGTATAATTGAAACCCAAGCACAAATATGTGTAAGTCTGCAACTGTACCTCATGATGTCTCACTATTAAAATTTTTAATAAAAAAAATTTAAAAAAAATGAAAATACCAAAGACCAAAAAACCAGCATGGTACTGGAACAAAGGCAGAGATGCAGACCAATGGAACAGGGTTGAATATACTGACATCTTCCTCCCAAACATATGATCATCTAATCCTTGATAAGGGGGCAAAAAAATGTGAAGTGGAGCAAGGAAAGACTCTATCAGAATTGTGCTGAAAAAACTGGACAACTACATGCAAAAAAATGGGCTCAGATCTCTGCCTAACACCATGTACAAAAGTAAGATCAAAATGGATAAAAGACCTTAACATCAGACCAGAATCTATAAGGTACATTGAAGACAAGGTTGGCAAAACCCTTCATGACATTGAAGCTAACGGAATCTTCAAAGATGACATGCCACTGGCCAAGCAAGTGAAAACAGAGATAGACAAATGGAACTATATTAAACTCTGCAATGACCCCAAAATAAGTAACTGGATAAGGACCCTGCTGGGGTTAGGAAAGAATAACCCGACCTGAGGAATATTATCTGGGATAATATTCCCAGATAATATAGCGAGATGTCCACAGGAAGAGGCACCCATTAAGCTTCATATATCTCTTAGTGCATCCATTAAAAAAATGACTAGGAATATTATTAAGAAATAAATTTAAGATTTGCTTTTAAATTTTAAATGGCTATAAACTAAGGAAAAGTTTATACCTTAGTTTAAGTTTACACCCTTAGACAGAATTTTGCCCTTGGGTGGATCTACCTATCAGGATGAGATTCTATCCTAGAAGAGCTCCCCTGAAGAAAGGGCTTTACATCTCTTCACTGTGCCACCATACCTGTGTGCAAATGCTACTCCTAACTCCTGAGGATTTGCTCTATAAGTAAGGCTGTGGGACTACGTGCAAGGAGACTGGAATATGGGGCGTGTGCTGAGATTGGAATAAACTGATGGCCATCCAACCTGAAGGCTGGTCATGTGCACAAAGGCTCTCTTTCATGTGCACATTGCTGTTGGCTGGCCGAGTGTGGAGGTGACTCTTGGCCATCGAACGCATGCGTCGCACACTCATATTTTGAACTCACAAGTTAATATTAACTTCCCATGAGTCTTTAATATATATGTATTAAATATATATAGGACTGCTCATAAAATATTGCATTACATAATACTTGATATATATGATTTATCGTATTGTATTTTCTGTATAGACATCCAGGTAACATATGAAGTAGTTACCTGTATGAAGATGCCAGTTGTTGATTTTAGCCTGATGGAGGTTACAGGGAAAATCTGGGACATGTAGGACTGGAGACCAAAGCTTAAGAGATGCTTTGGTTTAGGAAAAAAGAAGAGAGGGATGCAGTTGAAGATGAAACTCATACATTCTCCTGGGATTTCACAAGAGTCTCTGGAGAATGTGTTTTCCAAGTCTCTGCTTCATAGAGGTAATTGTATTCTCTGTGACATAAAATTACATTGCTCCACATCAGGGAATAAAACTAAGTTTCTAATTGTAAGGAACCGATGTGTGGTACAGGGCATGTGATAGGTGCTGAACTAATGATTAAGAAATGAAGAATAAGTGAGTGCATTTCAACATTCTAGTTTATAGAGGGAATGTTTAAAGAAATCCAGTCTGCACATGAAATTAAAAGGAAGCCTTTCCCTGATCACTTCCTTTGTGAAAAGTCATGCTTGACTCTAAGAAGTAAATCAAATATTTCTCTCTTCTTTGATCTTCTACAGAACTCTGTAGAACTCTTCATCCCCAATGCTCATCTTCTTTCAGCTTCATGGAATTGGTCTTGGGGTCTCTAACCACTGTGCTTTTTCATTCATAGTCACACACTGCGGAGATGCTGTTGTAATCTCGTATCTCTGTCCTGTCACGTGGGGTGACTTCCTCAGAGACTGCAGAATTAGAACATCTCCTGCTGGTGTAGGATTCTGAATGAGTCACAGTCCATTCTGAATGATTCTGCCCTCTCTCTGAAGTCACACCCATTATATAGCCCAGGACAAAGGGACAAGCAGCTCCTGAGCAGAGGGAGTGCTGAGTGCTGCCTGTTCAAGAAGAGAGAGAATATACGCTGTTTCCTCCTTCTGATATCCTGGGAATCGGTGAGCTAGTAGGCCCGGGGATGCTATTTTCCATGCTCTGGGTAGGCATCCCATGGACCACTTTTGTTCTTTGTGGATCTTAGGATTTGACTCAGCTATTTACCTAGTCTGTTATTTCTACCTATTTCCTTACCTCTTGCGTGTGGGAGAAATTGTAACATAATGGGGAAAGTGTGGCATTGAATTCCAAAGTTTACGATGTGAAAGAGAAAATTTCACATTGACCATATGTCTGGTTCTATTGTCCTTAATATTTATTGCAATGTCACATTTTATTGTTTAATATAGGGTGATCATGACACTTGTAAGCAGTAGAAATGTTTTCTAACACCTTTTAGTGAAATTGAGTGAAAGGGATTTCTTTTCAGTGTTACAATATTCTTTCTCCCTTTCCTTCTAAGTTAAAGATTTTTGTTTCTGAAAGGAGAGAGAGAACAAAAGGGAATGCCCTGCCACAGAGGCAGGGTAAGATGGGGGGGATGGGGACTGGGAGGGATACTGGGATCCATGGTGGTGGGAAATGGGGACTGTTAGAGGGATGGGTATTTGATCATTGTATAATTGAAACCCAAGCACGAAACTTCGTAAGTCTGCAACTGTACCTCATGGTGTCTCACTAATAAAAATTAAAAAAAATAAAAAGAGAGAGACCAAAAAATAAGTTTAAAAAAAAGAATTTTGTTTCTGTTTTGTTGCTTTTGGGGTTCTAACTACTGGTAGTTGTGGGCAAAGAGATCATAAGACAAAAAATACATTTATAATCTGAAGAATAGATAAGAATATTTTTCTTATCTAACAACAGATAAGAAATTTTTGAGGGAGTGGTTGAGCAATGCCTGGCAGTGCTCATGGGTTGCCTCTGGCTCTATTTATATGTATCACTCCTGATGGTGCTCGGGGACCATATGGGATGCTGGCGATTGAACACAGGCAGACTGTGTGCATGGCCAGCACCTTACCTGCACGAGTCATTTACCTATTATAGTTCCAGCATCACCCCTCCACCCCCAACCCTGCACCTCCACCATTTTAATTTTTTTTAGATTTTTGGCCACAGCCAGTGGTTCCCAGGGCTTACTCCTGGCTCTGCACTCAAGACCAAGGCTGGTTTTTGATGTTACTTCTGGAGGGGCAGAGGGGGTGCCAGGAATAGAACCTGGGTCAGCTGCATGCAAGGGAAGTACCCTCCTCACTGTACTATCACTCTGGCCTCCAAGGTTCTTTCCTTGATACTCTTCAATTTTTTTTGAAATTTACGTGGCATAAGATTTTCCAGATTCTTAGGATATAATCAGATCAATTCAAGAAAGCCAAAGTGAGGGTTGGACAGAGTACAGGGCCTAAAATGCTTGTTTTGTATGCAATTTGATCCCCTTACTATGTATATATATATATATATATATATATATATATATATAAATATATATATGTTTAAATCCTCTGAACACTGGCAGGGATGTCCCCTGAGCACAGAGCCAGGAATAAGCTGAACACTGCCGGCTCTGGCCTAAACTCACATCCTCCCATCTCTCACCCTAAAAGAAAAAAAAAAAAACACCAGTTCCATCTCTCAAAACAATCCAGAAGAACCCAGGGAAATGGGTGTGTTTAATATGCCCATTTTATAGGGAAGTCCAGAGATGCAGAGAGTGTGGGAGGCTGCAGGGGGCCCATGGCAGAGACCTTGTCTGGCTAGCTCTTCACACATCCCACCTCCTTCTCCCTAAACAGATTCTCCACAGCAGTGTGCTTTTTGAAGCCTCAGCTTTCATAGATCACTTTGAAATAAGGCAAGTAGGAAATGCAGTTTCCTTTAGCACTTCACCCAAGAAGGGAGCTCACATTTCCGGGTCCAGGTGAAGGCATCCCTGAAGACTTGGCCTCTGTGCCAATGGCCCTGATCATCTTCCTTTCTCTCTTACTGTGGGGACACATTGAGTTAATGAGTCAAAGCATTTTGAGATGAGAACTCAGGACTACAGCGAACTCCCATATGGTTCCCTGATGACAGCACCAAGTATTATTTGGAGGGATGGAGGACTCAGCAAGGGTCTCTGCCCCCAGAAGCTGGTTTTTGATGTTATTGTTTATACGTTTTTGGCATTTTCTCTGCGGGTGGGCATGGGGGGCTGAGGTCCTAATCATTTCCTGTCTAGGCTCTGATTCTTCCTTGGCATAGGCTGGGCAAAGGCAGGACAGCAAACATTGAAGTGCTGGAGAGTTCTCAGCTCAGGCAGGGAAAGTGAAAGTACAATAACTTCAGAATTTCTCAACGATCCCTTAGTCACAAGGTCGTTACTTTAGAGTCGGTCCCTAGAAAAGGGTGGGGTGTTCCCGGAACAGCTGACCCTGGTTGTTTTCTCTTGCCTGTGGCAGAGCTGGTGGCTGCAGGAGAAGGTATGTGGGCTGGGTCGCCTCCCTTGTTGGTTCCCTGCTCCCTCCAGGCTGGATTGTTGACCCCAACCCCGAGCTGTGCTCAGGTCTGCAGTTCCAGTTCAGTGCCAAGGCCCAGAAGGAGACGCTTTTGGGTCCTATAGTGCTCAGGATGCCTGGGACACTATCTCCAGGGTGTCACCCAGGGCTCCTCTGGGTTGTGGGTGGGCAGGAGACCATGTGATTCCGGGAATCAAACCCTGGTCAGGTCTATGACTAGCATGCACTACCCACTGTACTATGCCCTGTCCCTCTCTTATTTTCACTGCAAGTTCCAGGGCAAGGATTTGGGTGCTGGTGAGTTGTAGGAACCCTGGAGGTTCCTACAAACATGGCAGTAATGGGATCTTGTAGGATGGAAGGGGAGCCCAGCCACAGCCTGATCATCTCTCTGCCCCTCTTCTTGTTTTCACCTGAAAAATAAATGCTTTCTCTTTCTCTTTCCCTTTCCCTCTTTAGCAGGGTCACAGCCTGTAGTGATCAAGATCACTCTAAAAACTGGGGGGGGGGGGGGGGAACCATATGTGGTGCCAGAGATCAAACCCAGGGCTGCCACAGGCAGAACAAGTGCATGTCCTGGCTCTCAGATACCTGCTTTCTCGGTCTATGTGGGGAAACGATGCTTCAAGCACCCCTGCCCTGTTGTGTGAAGCCCCTAAACCTTTCAAGAGAGAAAGACCAGGGTCTGCCCTGCCCACTTCAGTTACAGTCGGTTCCTGAGGGTTCTACTTGTTTCTTCAGAGCTCCAGTATCCCACCGCCCCCACATGGCCTCCCTGTTGGGGTCCCTCTTCTCCTGGGCAGCTGGCCTGCTCCTCCTGTTGCCCCCATGTGGCTGAGCCCTGCAGTGGCCTTCTGTGGGTTTTCAAGAATTTACTGAACTGCTGTCTCAATGGGGATTTTTTCCAGCTCTATCAGATTCAAGGCTCGAAATGTGGTTGCAAGTCTGGGCCTTTTCGTGGTTTTATTTATTTATTTTCAACTATTGAAGACCAGCAGTTTTCTGTGGTACTTTAAATTCATCTTACAGTTGCCTGCCTGCTAGGTCCTGCGTGTGTGAGAGCATCACCCCAGGGCAGCATGCAGAGGAGGGTCCTGAGTTGGGCTTGCAATGAGGGAGTGGAGACCCCCATGCAGGGCCCTTGTCCACTGGAGTGCAGCCCAGTGAGGGACCCGACAGTCCTGCTGCTCTGTGTTCCCAGCTGATGCCGATGATATTCTGGCACACGAAGGGCACCCACGTCTGATGCCAGCCTCTCCCTCAGCCTCCGCTGCCCTCTAGCTGTGTCAAAACATGAGCTGATTTGGTCAGCTCAGTTTTTATGTTTTTCTATTTTGAATGAATCACCGTGAGGTACAGTTACAGACTTACGAACTTTCATAATTACGTTTCAGTCATACAATGATCGAGCACCCATCCCTCTACCAGTGCCTGTTTTCCACCACCAATGTTCTCAGTATCCCTCCCACCATCCCCATCCCTTCCCACCCCCTGCCTCTGTGGCAGGCACACTCCCTCTTTTTCTTTCTCCTTTTGGGTGTTATTGTTTGCAACACAGAGAGTAAGAGGCCATCATGTTTGGTCTATAGTCTACTTTCAGTATGCATCTCCCATCCCGAGCGAGCCCTCTAAGCATCATTCACTTACTGGCTAGCTCAGTTTTTACCCAGTGCACAGAAGAAAAAACAGACAGGAAGAAAACTCCTTTTGCTGGTGCAGATTTGAGGGACGCGAGTATAAGAAATGGCATTTCTTGGGGACAGGAGAGGTCAGACAGGGGTTAGCACATGCCTGGCACATGACCATTCCTAGTCAGATTCCAGGCATCAGAAATGCTACTCTGAGCATCCTGGCTACAGACCCCCAAGCCCCTAATGTGCCCACAGCATCCTAGGACCCTTGCATTGAACTGTGGCCCGTTTGAGAAGCGCTGCTGCACCCTGGGCCCTACTGAGTGGCCCTTAGAGCCCCCTCCCCTCAGAGCATTTCTGGCAGTGAGGAGAATCATGTGGGCAGACACCACTTTGAACTGAGGTCGGGGTGCTGAACCAAGATGTTCTTATGTCCCCAGTGACTTCTGCTGCTCATCTGCTGTTTCCACGGTAACCCACCTCACCATGAATTGTCCCTGTGGCCTTGTCACCCTGAAGCAGGAACCAGGTAAGCTTGATCCCTGCTTCTCACTGACCCCTGCGACAAGGGGCCTTTCTTGACGTCAGCTGCACCCCATCTCCCCCAGTACCACTGAAGAGCATCGCCGTGAGCGTGTCTATCCTGGAGTTTGTGGCTGACGTGTCTGCCACGCTGAACTATGAGAATGAAGAGGCGGTTCCAGTGGAGGCCTTCTTCGTGTTCCCCATGGATGAGGACTCCGCCGTCTACTCCTTCGAGGCCCTGGTGAACGGAAGGACAATCGTGGCGGAGCTGCGTGACAAGGAGAAGGTACAGGGAATCAGTGTACCTGTCACCCCTCTTGCTTCCTCAAGGAACTTTCTAGCGGGGTTCAAGCAAACACCGCTGCCTGGGACATGCTGGGGGCACGCGCTCCTCCCGCAGTGCTCCCTCTAACTACTGCGAGGTGCTCAGCGTGGCTGGGGTGGCAGGAGGGCTTGCCTGTGATGCCCCATATCCTCCCCTGACCCACAGGCCCACAGCGAGTACGAGGATGCCCTGAGCCAGGGCCACCAGGCCTTCCTTCTGGAGGAGGACACGCTTTCAGGGGATATTTTCTGCTGCAGCGTGGGCAACCTGCCCCCAGGCTCGCGTGCGGCCCTCACGCTCAAGTATGTGCGGGAGCTAGCGGTGGAGGCCGACGGGGCCATGCGCTATGTGCTTCCCGCTGTCCTGAACCCACGCTACCAGCTGTCAGGTGAGTGGCTTGCCCCAGATGGATTTGGGTACCACGGGCGCGGTGAGGGATGATGGGACCATGGCCACTGTTGGTAGGCTCGCTGGACAACAGCCTTCTCAGCATGCAGTGCCCCAAAGACCCCGAGAGGTCTCTGCCCTATACACTCAGCCTGGCTGCCTCCGTCCGCTCCCAGCACACCATTGACAAGATCCAGTCGAACTGCTCTTTAAATGCCACCAAGTACCTTGGGAATGATAGAACTTCTGCTGAGGTAGGTTGTGTCGGGCTCACTTGGGGCAGCGCTGGGTCTGGGCCAGTCCTGGGTCCTGATCCAGATCCTCAGACTTTCCTGGAAGTTTCCTATTTTTGGGATGGTGGGGGTCACAACCCAGTGATGCTCAGGGGTTACTGACTCTGCACTCAGAAATTACTCCTGGCGATGCCTGGGGAACCCTATGGGATGCCAGGGATTGAACTCAGGTTGTCTGAGTGCAAAGCAGACACCCTACACACTGTACTATCGATCCACGCCCCCTAGAGTTTCTTCTATCCCCTTACTAATGAGGGGAAGAAGCTCATTGCCCTCAGCACCCACCACCGCCCTAAGTGATCAGAGAGGGTCCTGTGTGACCTTTGGTCCTCTCCCGCCTCAGGTTTCCCTGGCTGATGGTCACAAGTTTGACCGAGATGTGGAACTACTGATCTACTACCAGGAAGTGCATACCCCCAATGTGACCTTGGAAATGGGAGAACCCAACGCCAAACCTGGTATTTCCCTTCTTCCTGTGGGGAACACCCTGCCCTGTAACCACCCACACCTCTTTCCTTTACCCAGCATACTTTGTAAGTGATAAATCTATTTACAAACATGTGACAAAGATCAGTTTTGACAAACACAAAGGAATGTGTGACATTTTCACAGAATTATCTAAAGTTCGCTCCTTGGCCCTCTGGGGCATTGTCACATTAGTGATCTGCTTGATGCAAACATAATTTGTTCATATGTGTCAAAATAATTACTTGGTTAAGTTTTCTTTGGAGAATCTTACCTGTCAAACTAAATCTAAGTAAAATATGCACTGAAGATTTTCTCTGCCATTTTAATATCAAAGATTGACCAAATGAGTGACCAAAATCTTACAGCAATCATACTGACTCATAATATTTTATCAGTGATAAATCAATATGACTCGTAATTTAGTAAAGGTATTGTCACTAAATTAACATACATTGACAGCCTAAATAAAATGGGGGAAGGAGACTTTCAAAGAATGCTAAGAGAAGAAGTTGAACAAATTTTTTAAATTAATTTTATTAAAAACATTGTGATTTACAAAGTTGTTTATCATACAGTTGTTTCAAGCATTTAGTGTTCCAACCCCGCCAGTGTGTTCTTCTCTCCACCAATATCCCCAGTTTCCCTCCCAATCCCAACTTGCCCCCATAGGCACATAAGCAAATTTACCTTATATTGCTTATTCCAAACAAACTTGACCCGAGTTCGATTCCTCTGCCCCTCTCGGAGAGCCCGGCAAGCTACCGAGAGTATTCGATATGCCAGACACAGTAACAACAAAGTCTCCAATGGAGACGTTACTGGGCCCGCTCGAGCAAACAAACTTGAAGAATTGAAAAATTAAATAATTATAAAAATAAATCAGTAAGGTCCATTTAGTGATTACTGTGTGATTTTGATCTATGTACATAAATTAAAACCATTTAGTACAATATAAAGAAATGTCAATTCTCATTTATATATGGACATTTTCAACTCTGGAATCTATAGTATATTACATTAAGTTTTATTTTATATTTGGATCTCACTATGGCAATAATCATGTCTCACCTATCATTAATAACACTTTTAAAGCAATTCTGCTAATATATATTTGAGTTTAAAAGGAACAATAAGGCCTATATATGTAAATTTTATCCCTTATACTATATAAACAGTGTTTTACGAAATTGTTCATGATGATTTGTTAAAGGCAGGATCACAATCAGGATAATCCTGTTCTTCGTCGATTTCCCTGTGCAGGCACCAGTAAGGTCTCCTTCTTCCTAGCCCTGAGATTTTAAAAGAGCCATTTCAATGCTCTTTCAGGATTAGGAGAATGAGACCCATCATTGTTACTGGTATTTGGCATATTGAGTATGACACGGGAAGTTTGCAAGACTCTACCGTGTGGGCAGGATACTTTTGCCAGGTTCTCCAAAGGAAAAACAAAATAATAAGAGGTCGCGGCAGCAAGCTTCCAGGAGCTGGGTTTTATAGTCTCGGTGTCTTGGCCATTGATGGGACCAACCTGGCGCTGGCGGCAGCTGCTGGGTGTGATGCCTACCTACTGGAAGATGGGGGGTTTGGGTGGAGAAGGCCCAGTTCCAAACCGAGTAGCTTGGAGACCTCAGATGCTTGTTAATGTCATCCAATATAAATTGGACAAATTTTAGTTCAACTCTTCCAACTTTATTTTCTTGTGTAATGTGTTTTCCTCATTTGCTCGACTGATAGGAAGGTTACCTGTAGTTAAGATGCTCTAGTTCTGCACGTACCCAGTGTCCTGTGTTCTTGAGTCTTTCCTGTTTGTCTGTTTCTCTTTTCTGCCTCCTATTTATATCACTCTTCTCAAACTACCTGCCCACAGATAGACCATAAGCTCAGGCCGTGTTTTCAGATTCGTTCCCTTAGCTCTTTGCGTGACAAATGACCATTGACTCTGGGAGGCCTTGAGGGGTCTTGAGTTCCTTTGTGTCTTATGGTGCCCCTCTACTTTCCAAGTAGATTCTCTGATGGGAGCTCCATCTGCAATGATGAGTTTCTACCCAGATATCCCAAAGACTCAGCCCTCAAAAGCCTGTGGAGAATTTGTCTTCCTCATGGACCGTTCAGGGAGCATGGATTGCCCTATGAATAAGGATTCACCTCAGTCACGCATTGAGGCAGCCAAGGTAAAGCTATTTCTTTCTTCTTCACATGCTCAAGGAAGAATAAATCTCAGGGGCCAAATTGGGGTCTGTGGAACATATAAGCTACAGCTTGTACAACCATTCCGAAGCTTTGTATCACACGGTCTGGTCCCCAGAGGTGGTGAAGGCTGGCCCGCAGGAATTGCCTTTTGAGCAGCAAACATTTCTGAAATGACCCGGCTCTACCTGTCGCCCCCATGTTCTCTTCCTTTAGGAAACACTGATCTTGCTGCTGAAGAGTTTGCCCTTGGGGTGTTACTTCAATATCCATGGATTTGGATCTTCCTATGAAACATTCTTTAAGTAAGTTTCTAGAAAGGCCACAGCGTGTCTAAAAAAGAGAGTTTGAAGGGGGCCTGGAGAGATAGTATAGAAGAGAAGGAGCTTGCCTTGTACGTGGCCAACCCAGCCAGGAGTAAGTGAAGAGAACAGGACAAGGAGTGGCCCATAAACGAGAGGGGGGGCAGGACTTGGCTACTATCCAAGTCAGGGGCTACTCCAGAACTGATTGGGATTTCAAGAATGGGTGTTCAGGAGCAGGAGGCATCTGAGGTCAGGGACCAGCTGATCTGACGGGTGTTTTTCTCAGTAAGAGTGTGGAGTACACGCAGAAGACCATGGAGGAAGCACTGAATAGAGTGAAGCTTTTGAAAGCCAACCTGGGGGGCACGGAGATCCTGAACCCACTCCAGATTATTTACCAAGCGCCTTCCATCCCAGACCACCCTCTCCAGGTAAACAGGTGGAGAAGGAAACCCACATCCCTGAACTTCCTTAGCACCAGAGGACTTACGAGCCCTTCCCCCCCCCCCCCACCCCCCCCCCCCGCCATGCAGCTCTTTGTCTTCACAGATGGAGAAGTTACTGACACATCCAGGGTCATTGAGGAAGTCAGAAAAAACAGCCCAAAGCACAGGTAAGAAGAGAAGGTGACTTCTCGCTGAGACCAGCAACAACCATACAACCCAGTCATCACCCCAAGCTCCTGTGAATCCACTAGGGAATAAATAAATAAAGGTAAGATAAAGGTAAAGGCCCTCCCGTTGATCGCCGATTTGCTCGAGCGGGCCCAGTAACGTCTCCATTGGAGACTTTGTTGTTACTGTGTCTGGCATATCGAATATTCTCGGTAGCTTGCCGGGCTCTCCGAGAGGGGCGGAGGAATCGAACTCGGGTCGGCCACGTTGGCCGCGTGTAAGGCGAACGCCCTACCCGCTGTGCTATAAATAATACGACTTAAAAAAAATCCCAAGAAACCTTAAACATGCTAGTTAAAGTAAAACATCCCCCAAAGGCACAGCAGTCAGAAGTCTCAACTGCAGGAGTGGTCAGCCCACAGTTTCTAGCAGGTGTGTGGGCCTGCATGAGTTTTTTCCGTGAGTTGATCCTCTCTTCTCTGTGGAATGGAGTCTGCCTTTTGGGGCCTCCATGAAGATGTTAAGTTACACAGGAAATACATTCTGAGAACAGAAGAAGCTCGTTCAGGGGTTCTGTTAAGCCTCGAGTCCGGAAAGTGAACCACCTTTAGGGGTTTTTTTTCCATATTTTGGGTCACACCCAATGAGACTCAAGGGTTACTCCTGGCTCTGCACTCAGGAATCACTCCTGGCAGGTGCTCAGGAGACCATATGGGATGTCGGTTGGTCATGTGCAAATGAAATGTCCTACCCGCTGTACTATTGTTCCAGCCCCTCCTACAAGTATTCTGGAACATGTTTGGTTCCGATGATTCCCCCTAGGGCCTGCCTCTGACCGCTGACCTTTGCCTATTACAGGTGTTTCTCATTTGGCATTGGTGAAGGTGCCTCCACCAGCCTCATAAAAGGCATCGCCCGGGCGTCTGGGGGCGCTGCAGAGTTTATCACGGGCAAAGACAGGATGCAGTCCAAGGTAGGGGCTGTGTGTGTTCTCCTTCAGGGTTCCCCCGGATACCCCATAAACTCTGTGGGAACGCTCCTCTCCTTCAACAGGGTTCACATGTTCCCAGGGCCTAGGGAAATGGCAGCGACACCAAGCAGTCCGAACAAGAGGGTTGGAGCATTCTTTGAATAACTCCTTTTATAGCCCATTGGCAGGAGAAGGAATCCTTTAAATTCAGGGCATCTGGGCACAGCTTGACTTTTGGTAAAACTCACTCAAGGGAAGACCTGGGGAGATTGGAGGAGGTGTCTCCTTCTGATTTCCCACCTCTGTATTAGTCCCCAAGGTTCTAATTCAGGGCTTGGGGGCTGCAATCAGAGATAAAGGCTGAGAAACTGAGAAACTAAACTGCTCTGGTACCTCCTTTCCTCCTGCTCTCAGGACTGCGGCTTCGACTTCTGTGCTTGGAAAGCCAGAGTGATGATGTTGGTGTCTCATTTGCTTTAGGGCTCTGGTGTAGAATAAAGGCCAAGGGGATAACTCTGGCTCTATTTTCTCTGCTGCTGCTCTTTCTCCCACCAGGCCCTGAGGTCCCTGAAACGTGCTCTGCAGCCCACTGTCGAGGGGGTCTCTCTGAGCTGGGATCTGCCCTCTGGACTGTCTGCTCAGTTGCTTTCTCCACCAGAGACTTCCGTCTTTCAGGGCCAGCGGTTAATCATCTATGCCCAGTTGTTGGGGACCATGCCGGTGAGTTTCCAGGCCGGTGCAAGGAAGGGGTGGTGGTGGTGGGGGCCCAGTTGCCAGGAAGTGGCAACCATTGCTTCCTGGCTTACACCCTCATGCCTAGTCCTTGATTTCTCCTCACGAACATTTGTGCATCAGGGCTGGGAAGCTGCTCTGTCTCCAACACCATTCCCGCTCTTCTCTCTTGTAGTCAGTGGAGGTAACGGGCAAGGTTTGCTTCAAGTACACATTCCAAGGCAAGAGTGTGGAGAATAAGGTGACGTTTCCTCTACAAAGCCAGTTGGACCCCAAGTGAGAACGCCCCTCTCCTTCCCTCTTCCGTCTGTCCCACCATCTCTGTCCCCGACTCTACAGCCATGTTTTCCTTTCAGCTTCACTGTCCACCGCCTGGCTGCCAAGGCCTTCATCCAGGCCAAGGACATGGGCCGCTGGGGAACGGACGAGGCAGATGTGAAAACCATCGTCCAAGCCAGCCTGGAGTGTGGAGTCATGAGCTCCCACACTGCTTTCATCGCCATCGACAAGGCCCTCAACCAGCCAGTTCAGGGGCCTCTGGCTCAAAGGAACATCCCGACGTCAGTGCTCTTTCTGTGCCCCACCCCACTATCATACTCACCTGGACCAAAGCGCTGTTTATCCGGTGAGTTTGATCCCATGCAGACTCAGATGGACTTGGGGTCTTGGATGGCATATCATTTCATGAGAGCTTCTGAAAGCTCTTCAATCGCATTGCCTCTTCGCTGCCTTGCAGTTAGGATTCCTGGCTGGCACAAAAGCCTTTTTTTTTTTCTAGAGAGCATGAAAGCAGAGAGCACACACACAAATGATAAACCACTGAGTTGTCACGTAGTATAAATCTGAAGCTGGTTAACAATGAGTAGTCTGGTGGCAGAGGGAAGAGAATGTGCCAACCTCCAGGATGGTGCCAGGACAGGTCCCTGGGGACTCATATCAAGTGAGAAATTCCCTAGGTGGGATCCTTAGGTTGGGTAATGTTTTTTCTAGCAAGGAAAGGCTAGATTGGGCACATAATGGTACCAATTTGAGTTTAACAGTGTGTTAGTTTGTGTGTGTGTGTGTGTGTGTGTGTGTGTGTGTTCGTGTGTGAGGGTGGGGGGAAGCGGGGTGGTGGAGTGACAATACAGGGAATTTGCACTTGCCTTGCATGTGGCTAACCCAGGCATACCCTCCTTCCCCTCAATATTGGAGTTTAAAGACTCCTATATTGAATTCTTTTTGAACATTTTTAATTGAAAATGCTTATGGAATATCCATATGAACTGTAGACAGATGTGTTTGGCATTGGAAGAGCAGTCAGGAATGAAGATAAATATTTGATCCTATATACCATGACTAGTCATATGGATGAAAGAAACTATTCAGAGGGAAAGTATAAAGTGAGATGAAAAGGTAGAAAATATATCATCGCTAGGAAGGGGTCTCCAAGGACTGTGGGGCCAGAAACATAGTGGGGAAAAATATAGGCTATTTATTTTATACATAGAGAGACGTAAGGATGTTCTTACATTTGGATGGGTCTGATTTTCTCCCTGGCAGTTCATTAGACATTTTTGGGAATATAACTGTTGGATCTCTGGAGATCCCTTAGACAATGCTAAGTGTAATGCAACCCCTCCACCCCCTTCCCAAGAAAAAAGGGTGAGAGTGGAAAGAAAAGTGGGTGAATATTCACAGTAGAAGGAGATCTGTGATAGAACAAAGGGGCAAAAGAATCAGATTCTACAGAGAAGTCAAAGGTGGGGTGGATTATTGGTTAATAATCATCACTGTATCAGTGTATCACTGTCCTCCTGTTATTCATTGATTTACTCGAGCAGGCCCCAAAACGTCTCCATTCGTCCCAGCCCTGAGATTTTAGCAGCCTCTCCTTACTTCTCTTTCCCAGCGCTGCTGTTTTGGAGGCTCTTTCCGGGTCAGGGAAATGAGACCCATTATTGTTACTGTTGTTGGCATATCGAATATTCCATGGGTAGCTTGCCAGGCTCTGCCGAAGAGCCAGCAGTAGGCTCTGAAAATGGTCAAGTCGTTAATAGCACTGTAGCACTGCAGCACTGTCCTCCCCTTGTTCATCAATTTTCTTTCGCGGGCACCAGTAATGTCTCCATTTTGAGACTTGTTGTTACTGTTTTTGGCATATTGAATATGTCACGGGTAGCTTTCCAGGCTTTTCCGAGTGGGCGGAATAACTCTTGGTAGCTTGCCGTCTCTCCGAGAAGGGCGGAAGAATAGAACCCAGGTTGGCTGCATGCAAGACAAATGCCCTACCCTCTATGCTATCGCTCCTATCCAGATAATTAATAATCATAGTAATCATAATCGTTATTTTTCAAAGGCCCTTGCTAATCTAATCGAGCCATTTGGCTCAGATCAAGAAGAAATCTCTAGTCCGACCGTCAATGAGTGGTGGGAAACTGAAAAGGAGTAGGCACGCTTACTCACCTGGAGACAGGGCTGCAAGTTGTGTGTCTTGGCTCTGTATACTGTTAATAGGAATGTCCCCACAGAGGGTTCAAACTGCTGGTGACCAGAAGGAAGCTGATGAAGAAGAGAGGGTGAGGTCCAGGCCAGGGTCTGCTTATGAGACTTAGGACAGCCTCTCCACCTCCTAGCCCCCACCCATCCAACAAAAAGCTTGAAATTAATTCTTAGATGCAGGCAAAAGCTTTTGTGATTCTGACAGTCTGAGTGACTGAGTCGGATTTCAAAATGGCAGCAGGTTTTCTGAGGCAGAGTTGGATGAGCAGCTGCGGACACAGGCCCCTCACAGGGTCCTATGATTCTAGCCTTTCTCTGGCGCAGTTCGTGGTGAGAACGTAGCCGAGCGTTGGCTCACGTAACTCACACTTGGGGTTTGTCTGGGTGCATGAGAGGGAAAGGAATCTAGCAACTGAAGATTCCTGACACTGAAGATCCTGATGGGAGTGGGGCAAAGTCAAGAACAAAGAAGAAAGGCTAGGTGCTCCGAGGTAGAACACCTCTGAATTAGACAACTGAAGAAACAGACTTTGTGTTCACAAGGGGATTCGTGTTGGCAAAGGTGATCTGCCTGAGTTTCAAAGCCTCTTTTCATGCCATACCTCATGATGAGAGAAGTCTCAGCTTCAAGGCCACACACGGCAATGTGCTGGGGGGCACAGTGTTGATGACAGAAGATTTAGTTTGAAATTAAGATAAACTGCTCAAAGAAGTTTCCCATCATGAGTCACATATTCCAGAGAGCACTGTGGGATGAGCTCCCCTGTGCTTAGGGTGCGAGAAAGGGAACAGAGGCTGCCATGGATGGGGGCTGTTTATTTTGGATGGGTGGGCTCTATCCCATCGAATACCCAGGACTACAAATGGACTGCCCAGGGGAGCAACTTTCCAAGGAATTTTCTCACCAATGTCTTCCCTTCACACAACCCCCTCACCACAGCCTCATTTTGGCATCTTTAAGAGTTCACGTAAATCATGTTTTACTCCAGTGTGTAAAAGGACTAGCTGTTTATCCATGAAGAGACCCCGCATGCAAGCCTCTGCGAGATTGTCGGAAGAGGAATATGTTATGCCTCGTCTAGGAAGAAATCAGTCGAAAGACGAGTCAGAAGCACAAGAACTGGAAGATGCACAAGGTGAGACTCACCAAGCCTTCCTAGTCCTCTCAGCCCAGCCAGGCCCTGGACAACGCCTTTCTGAGAGCCTGGTCACTTAAGCACCCACTCTGTGTCCTCTGAATGGGCTCACTGATGTGGTGGATCGTTTTGTGCCACTGTTTGGAGAGGACCAGTCTAGGTCCTGTACATCCTTCTCAGAACCAGTCTTAATTGTCCCCAACTACAAAGTGGTGATTCTTACAGATGATGACATTTTGAGTAACAGCTGAGATTTAATTAAATTAAGGCAGTTGACTTTAGGGGCCCGGGAGATAGGTCTGGGCATTGGCTTGGCCCTAGGCTGACCCACTTTCAAGCCCAACACCCTGAGCCGCAGTGGTTGTGGCCCCAAAACAAATAGAGAAAAGTTTACTTCAGAGCAGTTTCTTTCCCCGTGAGAGAAGTGTTTTTCTTCTTTTCATTTTTCTTTTCTTTAAATTTTTTTATTATTAATTAATTTATTTTGAATACCCATCCCTCCACCAGTGACCATTTCTGACCAACTCGGATCCCAGTATCCCTCCCGCCCCCGCCTCCCGCCCACCCTGCCTCTGTGACAGGGCATTCCCTTTTGTTCTCTCTCTCCTATTGGGTGTTGTGTCCTGTATAAGAGTTAAGCCACGTTTTCAGGGAGAAACGTTGGATGATTTACTTTCCATTGAACACCTTGCATATAGGGAGATGTTGCATGGCCGCATACGCGGCTGTGCGGTTTGGAGTAAAAGTCCTGGTTCCCGCATACTTGAGCTATGCTTGTAGAGGCTCATGGTCACCAGGGTTCCATCTGGAGGAGGCGGGATGTGGCACCTACCCCATCTGGGACTTCCCGGTGATCTTGGCTCTCTTTGGGACCTGGTGAATCATGTTTTTCTCCGGGAGCTATGGAGCGCCCCTACGGCCTTTCTTCTCTGTGGCTGTGTGCTGTAAAGATCCTTTTGATTTTTCTTGCCTACTGATTTCTATGTCACTCCATTATCCCGTTTGATAATAAGATGTGAGTTTCTATAAAAACGAAGCAATTTTCATGTGTGTTTTTTTTCACAGATTATGCAGAGGGTTTCCTTTGAATCTACATTCCTTGCAAAAAATTTTTTTTCATTTGTTTGTTCTTGGGGCCACACCCGGCTCTGACCAGGGATTATTCCTGGCTCTGCACATAGGGTTATTCCTAGCACTGCTCAGAGGGCCATGTGATGCCAGACACTGAACTCGGACTGGCCATTTGCAAGGGTGGCACCTTCCCTGCTGTCTC
Source organism: Sorex fumeus (assembly GCF_029834395.1). NCBI lineage: Eukaryota > Metazoa > Chordata > Mammalia > Eulipotyphla > Soricidae > Sorex > Sorex fumeus. The sequence continues at coordinate 15,797,622 of NW_026606085.1, read as the reverse complement.
TTCAGTCCCTTGTTGGATGTCCTGATATTGAGACTCTATTTCTCTAGAAATTTAAGATACCAGAATCCCTGACTGCTCTGAGTGGGATTCCCCCAAGCATTGTCCTGTGGGTTCCCTGAATACCACACACCATGGGAGGCTCTAGAGTCCCAATGAGGTACTCCCTGTGGAAAGGCTAAAATGAGGCTCTAGCTGAAAGGCTGGCCCCGTTGTGTTCTGCCAGAAATGGTCATTGTTGCCACAAAGTCGTATTAGCTTTCAGTTGGCACCCAATGGTGAGAGCACAGCTTGCAGTGTTGGCGCCAACATGGGGTGCCCACTTGAGCCCAATCTGTGTCAGCCAGGCCTCCTAACTCTCACCCTGCTCTCTCCCTCCCCACAGTACCTGAGACTGATCAGCTCCTGAAGCTGGTCATCCTCCAGAGGGCCAATGGCTCCTGGGAGCTAGATGACCAGCTGGCCACTATTCTTGGGGTGAGTCTTCCGGACATGATGGCGGCACTGACTGTCAAGGTAAGATTCTGAGAAGGTGGAGGTGGAGTGATTGTGTTTTTGGGAAGACTGGGTCAGAAATGAGAATTGGGGTGAGTCACAGCCCACCCGAGCAAGGAGAGCATTCAAGAACAGGGTCTAAATTTCTGCAAAGTATGGACTGGAACACAACTGGGAGGGCACTTGTCTAGCACATGGCCAATCTGGATTCAATTCCTGGCATCCCATAGGGTCCCCCAGCACCACCAGGAGTGATTACTGAGTGCAGAGCCAGGATTAATAAATTTCCTCAAAGTAGAGGCTAATGGGTAAATTAGAGCAGAAAGGACAAGTAGCTAGTGGTCCGGTAGGAGCCAATGATTTAAGGGCTAAAGGAAGGGAGTAGAACACTTCTACTTCCCCCGCCAATTACTCCTGATAGAATTAATTTTATGGAGCAGTTACCTGACACTAAAAACTGAAAATGCCAAGAGCAGAGGTCTGCTGCCTTGAGGTTGAGGCTCAGGCCTGGCATTGTGGCACCCCTATGATAAAATGATCAGAAAATTCTATGTGGAAACGGGAGGGAGTCATGGAGGGCCAAGAGCTCCAGCGAAGTCTGTTTGTCACGCAGGATGTGGAGCCTTCCTGCTGGGCCACAGTTCTGGCAGTGACCTGGCTGCACACCAACGGTCAGGGGCGGAAGTGTGAGTGGGAGCTTCTGGAAAGGAAGGCGGTGGCCTGGATTCACAACCACACAGGTAGGAGCATAGTCCCAGGACCCCTGCTGCTTGGAGAGAAGCAGGCGGGTGGGGGGGGGGGAAATACATCTGTTCTCCCCATATCAGTGTCAGCCACACCAGAACAGGATTCTGTCTGCAGGGCTGCTAGCTATGGCACCACAGCTGAGCATTGTGGGGACTGGAGAAGCCAGGGATGACAAGGGAGGCTTAGGGGAGATGGGGAGTAGAGTGGTTGTTGCCATGTTTATCCCAGAAGCTCAACTTTTTTTTTGTTATTTGGGTCACACTTGTTGGTTCTCAGGAGTCACTCCTGGTGGGGCTTGGGGGATCATAAGGGTCTCAGGGATTGATCCTGGGTTGGCCACATGCAAGGACACTGCCCTGCACACATTGTCTATCGCTCTGACCCCCAGAGACCCAAATCTTGTTTTTTCAACACAGGCTCTGTCCTGCAAACACTTGTGGAAGCTGCCGCTGCTTTCCTGAAGTCTTCGGTGGATGTGGCCGTCTTTGCGCTCTGAACGCACTGGCCAGGGCCCCGTCCACTTCAGTGTGTCTTCATGCCTGACAGCTACCTAGTCTGTCTCTTGTCGTCAGTGTAAAAAGTGCTGCCCCATACTGCCTCTGCTCTAATTCCCTCCAGAGACAATCCTCCTTTCCCCAGCAGGAACTCTCTACCAAGTGTCAGTGGTTGGAAGTTCTGGAACAGATACAAGGAAGCCCATTCAGATGATCGCTATTTGCAACAAAATTGTGCAGGTCCTAACCAGAACAATTAGCAAAGGGAAGGAATTAGCCAGGGAAGGAATCCAAATTGCAAAGGAAATAGAGAACTACTGCTATTTAACAAGGAATGACAGTAACCAACAGTATTCTAGAAAACCCTAAAGACACCTCAAAATATTCCTTTACAAGTATCAAGGTACAAATTGAGTACATAAACATCAGTTACATTTCTACATGCAAACAGTGAAATGGCGGAAAGAAAATAATCATTTTTCATCACAGCAAAACATAAAATAACTGACAATCAGTCCTAACAAAGAAGGTGAGAGACCTGTACATTGAAAACTGTATGATGCTTCTAAAAGAAAATGATGACCTATAGAAATAGAAAGATAATCTATATTTGTGGGTCAGAAAAATAAGAATTTACATTATTATCTGAAAACCTAACCTTAAATCAACCCTATAGTTGATAGACAATATTAGACAATATTTAGACAATATTCCTAGCAAAGTTTGCAAAGAACCAAAAAAAGTCCTGAAGAACCAAAGAAAGACTGAGATAAAAGTCGAGACATTACATTGTTGACTTATACAACCTTACATCATCAATGTAGTGCTGGAACAAAACGAATTGATTTAAGAGAAAGAGAGCCCAGAAAAACTTCACACACAGAGATGGAAAATGAATAGATAATAAAGAAGCCAGAACTGTACGGCGGAGACAGGAAAATCTCTTCAACAAATGGCATCACAATTTAATTCCATACATGAAGGAGAACTCCAAGGGACAAAAACTTAGTTATTAGATGCAAACCGTATAGCGTATAGAAGAAAACATTGCTGATACACTTCAGAACCTCAACAGCAGATGTATTGAAACACGATTACTGATGATTTCACTTATATGTGGAATATAATAACTAAGCAATGAATTGGAAGAAAAACAACAAAAATAACTTCTAGCATCAATGAAAAAGATTATTTTACCAGAGGGAAACAGAGGGAACAGTGGTATGGGAGAAACAAGAAAGGTTGTTTTGTGAGTTGTACCACGTAGACCCCAATAGAGGATAAACCAATGAAAAAATAATTTTTTAAAAGTTGTCTTGGCCAGGAATGCTGCCCAATAGGGAGAACATATGCTTTGTAATGTCTGAGGCCCGAGGCTCCACCCCAGCCCCAAACACAGTTGATAAGATCTTGCATTAGCCTGGTTTTCCATCCCAGCTTCACCGATGACCCTTGTCCCATGTTTTCTGTCATGTCATCCTTCCTGAAAACTGAAAACTGTAAGATGCCACTAAGAGGCAAGGATGACACATAGAAATGGAAAGATAATCTGTATTTGTGGGCCTGAAAAATTAGCATCATTGAAATGATTATCTGAGATAAAGCAAGTCTACAGATTAAAGACAATATTCCTAGCAAAATTTGCAGAGAACGACAGAAGTCCTGAAGAACCGAAGAAAAATTGAGGGGTGGCAAGAATGGGTGCTGAGCAGAAAGCCAGGCTAGAATCCTGGCCAAACAGCTGACCGGCTTCTGTGGTCTTGAACAAGTGCTATGACCTTTCGGAAACAAACTGTCCCTGTCTGGCCTAACTAAGGCTTCTCTCTGACTGGTTGCTCTTAGCCCAAATGCACAAGAGCCCTGAGCTGGGTCCCAGCATCCCTTCACACCGGTGCAGGTAACCTCCCCCTGTGTCCAAGAATCCAGAATATTTTCCTGCTGTGAACACCAGTGGAGATTTCTCCCGGGTTTGCCTATGGCTGAGTGTACTGGGAAAATAGGGTGGCATAGCTTAGAAGCTTTTTAGAAGGACAGTTTTTTTGGAAGCCCAAGAATAAATCTGAGGAATCTGTTTTAAAGGGTTCCAGATAATTCACGCACGTTGAATTTTTTTTCCCATGAAATAACGTTGAACCCAAGTCTGCTGTCTGGAAAAGTGCTCGGGCTATAATGAGAGAAATGCCAACAAGCAGCACCTGGAGGCTTGTCTGGTTCCCCTTTGTCCTGCAGATTTGCCCCCAACCTGGGCTGCTGGACTCGGCTTTTAAGGGAGGAGGCTGTATTTTCCTCTTTTGCAGGCAAAATATACCAGTTGTAATTTCTCGGGGACTGGAGTGATAGCACAGCGGTAGGGCGTTTGCCTTGTGCGTAGCTGACCGGACCAACCCGGGTTCAATTACTCCGCCCCTCTTGGAGAGCCTGGCAAGCTACCTAAAGTATCCCGCCTGCATGGCAAAGCCTGGCAAGGTACTGAAAGTATCCCGCCCGCATGGCAAAGCCTGGCAAGTTACCTGTGCCAAACACAGTAACAACAAGTCTCGCAATGGAGATGTTACTGGGCCCGCCTGAGCAAATCGATGAACAACGGGAGGACAGTGACAGTGACAAATTCCTCAGGCCTAAGAAAGTGCTGATTATCAACAGCAAGTGTGTTTTGGGAGAAGTCGAAGGACTGTGTTTTCAGAAAACTCCGGATCTGGACAGGGCGCCCCGGAGTGCAGCTGCTTCCATCCCCACTCACCTGGCCACAGGAAGCCGGGCCTGGACCACTGCATTAAAAGTCCCCCACTCGAAAACTGGCTTTTCTGCACAGCCTTAGTGAAACCCACTGTCCAGTCTCCCCAAATCCAGCAGGCCACACTGGGGCTCACGCAGCATTTGCTGCTCCACTCACAGCCAGTTTCCTTCAGGAATCTCACTGTCACTCTGCCCCTCTCCTCTATTTTATTTTATTTTATTTTATTTTTATTAGTGAGACATCATGAGGTACAGTTGTAGACTTACAAATTTTTGTGTTTGGGTTTCAATTATACAATGATCAAATACCCATCCCTCTACCAGTGCCTGTTTCCCACCACCACAGGTCCCGTATCCGGATCCCATATCCCTCCCACCTGTCCTCTATTTTAAAAATTACAAATGCTGTAGCACTCACACTTGAATTGATCTGACTAGAAGAAAATTCCCATGAAGGCTAATAACACCACGTACTCCATTTCCCCTCTCATTCTTTCTGTTCCTTCTTGCCAAATGAATTTTATTTTCTCTCTGTCAGAATAATCCAAACACATACAGGATTATCCTATCTTCTTGGAAAATTAACTTTAAAAAATGGATAGCTGTTGCCCCATTCGCCCTCTCTTCTCTGGAAAGAAGGATGGCGGCTGCATGGGAGCCTTGCGGACAGCAGGTATGAGCCGGCGGTGTGGGGGCGACTAAAACCTCATGGGAAGGGGGGCGTTCCGGTCCGTCCTTCACGCCCTACCGAGGTCACCAGTTGCCCCCCACGAGCGGCTCTCCAGCATGGCCACAGCCCCAGAAGCACAAGGACTTAATGCAGAACCCAGCAGCTTGGAGCAGAAAAGTGAAAGGACTATGCGTTAATCCAGGCCATCAAGTCTGCCGGAGGGGAAAGGGTGTTGCCCCATTCGCCCTCTCTTCTCTGGAAAGAAGGATGGCGGCCGCATGGGAGCCTTGTGGACAGCAGGTATGAGCCGGGGGTGTGGGGGCGACTAAAATCTCATGGGAAGGGGGGCGTTCCAGTCCGTCCTTCACGCCCTACCGAGGTCACCAGTTGCCCCCCACGAGCGGCTCTCCAGCACGGCCACAGCCCCAGAAGCACAAGGGCTTAATGCAGAACCCAGCAGCTTGGAGCAGAAAAGTGAAAGGACTATGCGTTAATCCAGGCAATCATTTCTGCCCAGAGGGGAAAGGGTGTTGCTCCCTTCCGCCCTCCTCCCTCTGGAAAGAAAGATGGCAGCCACATGGGAGCCTTGTGGACAGCAGGTATGAGCCGGGGGTGTGGGGGTGAGTAAAACCTCATGGGAAGGGGGGCGTTCCGGTCCGTCCTTCACGCCCTACCGAGGTCACCAGTCGCCCCCCGCGAGCGGCTCTCCAGCACAGCCACAGCCCCAGAAGCACAAGGACTTAATGCAGAACCCAGCAGCTTGGAGCATAAAAGTGAACAGACTATGCGTTGATCCAGGCCATCAAGTCTGCTGGAGGGGAAAGGGTGTTGCCCCATTCGCCCTCTCCTCTCTGGAAAGAAAGATGGCGGCCACATGGGAGCCTTGTGGACAGCAGGTATGAGCCGGGAGTGTGGGGGCGACTAAAACCTCATGGGAAGGGGGGCATTTCGGTCCACCCTTCACGCCCTACCGAGGCCACCAGTTGCCCCCACGAGCGGCTCTCCAGCACGGCCACGACTCCAGAACACAGAAACCAATTTCTTAACTATCTGACTTTCAGTAGAAATTCTTCCAGGGTCAATAGGTAAAATAGCAGAAATCCAAAACCAACATTTAATTCTTGAACCCAGCTGTAGAAAGCAAATCACTTCACAATGCTTTTTCAGCATGTCTGATTTGGGCGGGGGGTAAACTCTAAATAATAGTGGTGAATCTTTTATTGAAACAATGAATCTAATCAAAGCAGATAGAGTGTTAACTAGAATTCATCTGCCTCACAGGGACGGGGAGGGGTGGGGGGTGGGGTTTTATTGGGGTTCTTCATGGTAAAAAATAAGTATTGGTAAAGGGAAATGTGTTTGATATTTGCATGACTGAGACATAAACCTGAAAGCTTTGTAACCTTTCCCACAGTGATTCAATAAATAAAAAAAAGTCAAAAAAAATGGATAGCATTATCATTAATAGCCTGAGATCTGAAATCTTCTTAGTCAAAAATAATTTCAGAATTCCTGACTTTCATTAACATAGAATTTACATGGTTTGTATTTCTCCATGCCCTTACTTTTAATCTATTTGAATCTTTATAATTAAAATGTGTTTCTTCTAGACAGCATCACATAGGGCTTTTTCACACTCCCAACTACTTTCTATACATATGGTTCTTGGGCCATACCAGGGAGTGATCAGGAATCACTCTTGGTGAGATCTGGGGATCACATGGAGTGCCAGGGATGGAACCAGGTCAGCTGCATGCAAGACAATCACCTGACCTGCTGTGATATTGCTATGTTCCCTTTCTTTATTATGATTTTTGCGGGGTCACACCTGATGCTAAAGGGACCACTCCTGGCAGGTCTCAGGGGACAATGTGAGGTTCTAGGGATCAATCTTGGGTTGGTACATGCAAGGCAAACACCCTACCGACTCACCTATCACTCCAGCCTCCCTTTCCTCTACATTTTTGTTATTGTTGTTATTCTGGGGCCACACTTAGCAATGCTCAGGGGTTACTCTGACTCGTCAGTCAGGAATCACTCCCAGCAGTGTTCTGGGGTCCATATAGGATGTTGGGGATCTAATCCAGGTCTGTCATTTGCAAGACAAGTGCCCTACCCACTGAACTATCTCTCCAGCCCTTCCTCTCTTTTTAAAATGCTGTGTCATTCACGTTCGAAGTGACTGTTAAGACCATTGGAATTATTTCTACCCTATTAAACTGCCCTGCTTGCTTAGTGATTTTTAATTATAATATGCCTTTTCTGGTTTAAAATAAAGCATTTTGTCTCCATTTCCAATATATCATTTCTCTTAATTTATTGTTTTTATTGTCCTACAATTTACAATCCACACTGAAAGTCAATACTGACTGTGCTCAAACTTTTTCCAAAAACTAGAGGGGAGAAATTACTCCTATCTCACATATCTCAGTGAGCATATTAGTACTGAATCCCAGCCTGACCAGGCAACACACAGCAAAGAAAACTACAGACCAGTAATCTGATGAACGTAGATGCAAATAACTTGATAAATCCAACAACACATCAAGAGATTCATTCATCATGCAGGTTCATACAAAACAACAAAAATGATGTGCCTGGCATAGTAACATATCAGTAGATGTTTAAAGAGCCATAGACAAGACGGAACATCCATTGGATTAAAAAATTTATAACTGGGAATAGAAGGAATGTGTCTCTAACCCTCAGTTTCCATACCCTGGCTCTTGAAATTTTAACATTTAAAACCTGGGAAGAGGCCGAGTGCTCTCCTGTTACAAGTGGCTGGGAAATCGAGTGCATATTGACTAGCCCATTGTTCTTGGAGTTCCTGGAGTGCTTATATCTAACAGTCAACCACTTAGGCCTACACCCAGGTTGTAAAATTCCCGTAAGGGTACCCATGAGGGACATAGGGTGCAAACCCAGCCTGGCAAGTCTTGATCACCATGTCCCTTTGAAGTAACTATTGTAACAGGCAAGGATGGACTGTTGCAAAGCAAATGCCATCAAGAGCAAGAATTGCAGGTGTAACATTCTATTTCTAGAGTGTTATATGCTGAGTGAAGTCTGTGAGAGGGAAGGGCAGAGATATAGGGCTTTTTCACATATGATCTCACTCATATGTGGGACTTAAAGACACACTGCAAGGTAGGAACTAGGTCAAAGGCAACGCAATGAGAGAACTGATCCACACAACCAAGTTTGGGAGGGCTCTGGGTGGGGGGGCACTTAAAACGGAAGGCCATTGGGGTCCTTGTGGGAGGAGGGGTGAATACACGGGTGATGCATACAGTGTTGGAATATGAACAGGGGAAATCATCAATAAGACCATCAATCACCGTACTTCAATCAAGAGAATTAATTTCCAGAAAAAAAATTGCAGGTGTAAGAACCAAGCAAGGAAAGAGAGACAGTTCAGCACTCAAGTGCCACATGGTCCCCTGAGCACTGAATCCTTACACTCTGGCTTTGAGGATCACCTGCCCTGGCTTCCAGCTTTCCCAACCCCCCAAAGAAAAGCATCACGGATGGAAGCTTAGGCCAGAGCCTGTGCTGCTCTGTACCATCCTGGGGGCGCACCTTCCTCTCATAACGGTTCCCTCTGACCCCCGTTTCCTTTTTCTCCCCCTCTCCTCCTCTTACTAAGTGCCCCCACCCCCAGGAGTGTCCTGCAGCCCCACAGAAAGCCAAGTGGAGCCTGGCTGAGCAACAGCTCCAGGTGGCTTCTTTCCTGTGTTCCCCCCTGGGGAGGTGAGTTGAGGGGACATGGTAATTGCTCCCCTAGCTCCCACTGAGTCCCAGCAAGGAGGGCGCGGATCAGAAATAAGCTCCAAAGCAGCTGTCCAGGGAGGGTGCAGGAGTCCGCACAAACACTCCCAGACTAGCTTTCTTATAAACAGGAGCACAGCGCTGCTCTGGCCAGAAGCACTCAGTGCTCTGCTTGGAAACCTGTAACTCTGAGGCCTGGCGTATGCTCAGCACTGGGAACGTGAGTGTCCAACCTGCTGTGCCTGTCTCAGGGACCTTCTTGACCCTGGCAGTTGTGTTTTTGTTTCCCTGAGATGAACTCCAGCACAGGACCCTCAGGTGTGCTGTCTGGTCTGGATATGGACTAGGCATGGCATGGACTAGGGACCTCCAGGAGCCTTTGGTGACTGAGGAGGGGAGCTTCTGAGTCTGTACTGCTCAGAGGCATTTCCAGTGAGGTCACCTGGGCCACTGGAAGCAGCTGTCACCAGTATTCTCACCCCTCAATCATCACTGCCCTTGTGCCAGCTCCATCCCTTCCCAGTTGCAGGGTGGGGGACTGTTTTTGATCATTAGTTCCCTTGGCATGTTTTCCAGTGGCCCAGTTCATAATTTGGAGACTTCTCACAGCCCCTTCATGCATAACTCTCACCCCTGCCCCCAGTCCATGCCTGTGCCCAAAGTGTAAGTCCTTCTCACGGTACTGACCCGGGGACACAGGATGACAGACACACATAATAAAGCACTGCTGAGCAGAACTGTCTCCAGTTGCTCTAAGGTGGCACATGATGGGAACCCCCATGTGGGATGTGGCTCTAAAATGTGGAAATTCTACATTGGGAAGGACACTAAGGCCGGGCTGAAAGGGTGGGAAAAGGGTCTGAGCTCCAACTAACTTCGATTTAAGCAGATGTGCTCTTAGCCCAAGATGGAGCAAGGTCATGATGACAGGAAGTCTGCTCCCTGCTGAGCAAGAATGGTACCAGCACAGTGGTGGCCAGAGAAGGAGTAGAGAGATCAGGAAGCAGGGAGCAGCTCCCCAGCGGCTAGGAGCACAGACAGTGGCCACCAAACAGTTCAGAGGCACCCAGCAGCCTTGTCATTTGGACGCTTCTAAGCTTCAGTTTACAGAGAGTTTATATAGGGGAATAGCAGTTATAGTTTATGCTAGTAGGTTTGTGAAAAAGTGAATCACTTATGAAAGTTTGATCTCAGTTCTTTGGATTGGAATAAATATCCATGAACTAGTCTCTATCATTGTTGCCGTTACTAAGCAGAGGGGAGGCTGCTGCCTTCTCGACCCGATTCCCTGCCCTTGATTTCCATCAGCTGCCTGTGTAGAGTTGTCCTTGTGCCTAGGTTTCTTATTTTGTAGTGGAGAATTTAGTGCTTTCCTGCTTGCTCTCATGTCTTTGGCTCAATATTTCAGTTACCTCAGATCAACTTAGAGAAAACTGAAAGGACCAGGAAAAGCAAAGAAGCACCTCTGGCAAGAACCACAGCTGACAGACCTCTGGGGTCTGGAACAAACAACCTGAGGAGGCTCTGAGATGCATCTAGTCCACAGTGCCACGTATTTAATATGATGTTGATTTGCAAACTATAGACAAACTGAGAACAAAAAAGGAGAGCACTTATATAATTATAGACAGACTGAGAACTATAAAGGAAAGAAGTAAGTTAAAGAAGTATACAATAAAGGGGAATTTCCATGGGATTTATGGTTTTTTCAGATTGCTTAATAGGCAAATTAAAGCTTTAGGATGATTCTCACAGTACTTTTGTTGTTGAACTATTATTATTATAATAATTATGATTTTGATTTTCGTTACAGATAAAACTGTGTCTGTAGTGTTGATGAACTGTTTTTATTATAGAGCTGGTGAGTGGCAATGCCGTTGAAGACTGTTGATGTCAACACAAATTTCCCTGACTTTCTTGAGTAGTGAAAAGTGGAAAATAACATTATGAAGGAAGAGCATAAATTAAACAAATGCCAAAGGTTTCTGATTTAACATACAAATGTTCTGAATGTCTCCCTAAATTTCTACCATGCAGAGTGAAGTCAGTCAGGAAGCCCAGGGATAGATCTTGGATGATCTTTCACACATAAGACTTAAATATACACAGTAAGGAAGCAATGAAGGGTCGAAAACAACACAATGAGGGAATTGGTCCACACAACTGAGTGGATGCAGGGTGGTGGGGTGTTGGGGTCCTTGGGGGGGAAGGTGGATACACTTGCAATGGATGTGGTGTTATAATTATGTGCATGAGAGACTGTTATTCTCAGCATTGTAAATCATAGAATCTCAGTACAAATTTTTTTTTAAAAAATAAACAAACTTCTTATCCTCTCCTAGAGGACAACCATCTAGCTCTAAGAGGCGATCGTTCCAGACTGAGCTCATCCTGCCTAGACTGAGCTCAGAAACTCGCATTTCCAATCACAGGAGCTCTGGACAGATCATTGGTCTTCCATGAGGATGATTTTGCTTTTTCTCATTGGAAACACAGCCGACACCTGTCAGTGGAGAGCTTAAGCACTAGAGCTTGGTGTTCAGACTGGTTTCTTGGGCCATTTGCCTGACTCTCAGCTATGAGGAATCGCTCTGTGGTGACAGAGTTTGTCTTGCTGGGCATCCCGCACACAGAGGACCTGCAGACCCTGCTCTTCACCCTGTTCTTGTCCTTCTACGTCTTCACACTCATGGGGAATCTGCTCATCCTCCTGGCGATCGTCTCCTCCCCGCGCCTCCATACGCCCATGTACTTCTTCCTGTGCAAACTGTCTGTCTTCGACATCTTCTTCCCCTCGGTGAGCTCCCCCAAGATGCTCTTCTACCTGTCAGGGAATAGCCGTGCCATCTCCTATGCAGGTTGCGTGTGCCAGCTCTTCTTCTACCACTTCCTGGGCTGCACTGAGTGTTTCCTGTACACGGTTATGGCCTACGACCGCTTCGTGGCCATCTGCTACCCGCTGCGCTACTCAGTCATCATGAGTCACAGGGCGTGTGCTGTGCTGGCCCTGGGCACATCTCTGTTTGGCTGTGTCCAGGCCATCTTCCTCACGACGCTCACCTTCCAACTGCCCTACTGTGGCCCCAACGAGGTGGACTACTACTTCTGCGACATCCCCGTGATGCTGAAGCTGGCCTGTGCGGACACAGCGACGCTGGAAATGGTGGGCTTCGTCGCCGTGGGCCTCATGCCATTCACCTGCTTCCTCCTCATCCTCACCTCCTACAGCCGCATCGTCTACTCCATCCTGCAGATCCGCTCTGCAGAGGGCCGCCGCCGTGCCTTCTCCACCTGCAGCGCCCACCTCACGGCCATCCTGCTCTTCTACGTTCCCGTGGTCCTCATCTACCTGCAGCCCACCCCCAACCCCTGGCTTAATGCAACTGTTCAGGTTCTGAATAACCTGGTAACCCCGATGCTGAACCCCCTCATCTACAGCCTCCGGAATAAGGAGGTGAAATCGTCTCTGAGGAAGGTGCTGCAGCGGGTGGGCATCTTTCCTGAGCCCGTGTCCGGATGACACCAGCCTCTCAGCTGCACCCAGAGCACGTCAGGCCCTAGATGAAGGTCCCCTCCCTGCCCACCATGGGATGACATTGATGGGAAGTCAGTAGGAGGAAAGATGACTTGTTGAATTGATTTGGGGGTAGTTGCCCCCAAGGCCCCTATAGAGTTGTATTAAGAGGATCCTTGGGCCAGGGGCTGGGCTCCTGCAGGTCTTGTCTTAGGCCTGTGCCCCAGAAAGTGTCCCACACTGCCCAGCACAACCCATGAAGGAGACCATGGAGGGTACAGGCAGGACTCTGGCTGGTCCCTGTGGTCCTACTCAGCTGCACATGGTTGTGCAGGCTCGTCTGCAATTTCCTGGCCAGGTTTGGTTCTTTGTTTACTTAGAGCATTTTCCTTGTTCCTTCGTTCTGCGCTCTCTCAACTGCTTGGTCAAAACAAGCCAAGAGTGAAAATGAAAATTTTCGCTGTAGGAGCTGCTGTTTCCTACTGAATTCCCCGAGAACCAGCCTGCTTTGGGGACACCCTGGGATGATATCTGATATGACAGTGATGGAAGAACAACATATGGAGTGAGTGGGTGATCGGAGGAGAAGAATCTGGGTTTTCTTTCAGTCTCTGTTTCTCAGAATCAAAATCACAGACGGGAACCTGCCCAGACCCTGGGCTTCCTCAGTGGGCAGGGAGTGCACCTGTGCTCAGGGAACAAATTCAGCCTTTTCATGACTTCTCACTTCCTTCCAAAATTTTGGGGTGGGGATGTCTGTGTTTTACAGTGTTTTCAATGCCCTGAATCCCAAACCCGGCTCTCATTGTCTTCTCTTCGAGTGTTCTTGGGAGACTTTCCAATCCCCCTTCTAGGTGCCTGCCAGAGCAGCAGGAAAGAATGAAAAGCAGGTGAGATCAAGGTAGGGAAGGGCCCATCCTTTCCCCCTGAGGCTCAACTGGGGAGTTGAGCAAGCAGGCAGGCAAAATGCTGAGCCATGCTCCTGCCTTTTGGAACCAAGGCACATGGATGGGACCCACTGGCACATCCCTACACGCACACAGACTATGGTCCAGATAGGAAAGAGCTGAAATGACGGAACACGTTTTGTGGGGCTGGGGAGAGTACTCTCAGAAGAATGAAAAGCTGAATTATTTTCTTGTTTTGGTCCCATTTGGTTGTCAGATGAAAGGTGACTGATATTTTTCAGAGAGAAGAGAAAGGTTTCTCAATCTTCTGCTCTTGGAGGGTGGAGTGGCTTGAGGGGGAATCAGAGCCTTTGGTGGGCATCTTTACCATGTGCCATTGGGGATGGGCTACTCTCATTCCTGGGGAGGAATAAAAGGGGTGGGGGTTTCTGGGTTTTCTGTACCCAGACTCCACTTTCTCTCTCATGATGATGGACAGGCCCTGGGTCCTGGGAGGGGCACCAGTTTCCAGTCTGTGTGGAGGGTCGATACCCCTTCCTATCTGGGCAGGGTGCCTCTGATGGTGAACACGACTTTCCTGTGTTCTAGAATTAGGGGGAAAGCAAGTGGGAGCAACCACGTGGCAGAGTCTGGTCCAGAGAGGAGACCAAGAATCAAGATCCTTAGCCAGGGAGGTCAAGATGGTGGAAAGCCTCGAAGTAAAGGCTCACACTATAACATAAATGTATTGGATTTTGTGGTGGTAGGGCTCGGGAACTTTAGTGGCTTGGTGACCAGAGGTCACCCCTGGTGGTGCTCCAGGGACTATGCGGTCCTGGGACCCCAGCGTGGCTCCTGTGCAGAGCCTGCCTCAGACCCGTGAGCAGACATAAATTTTTACAGTCAAGTAATTTGCTGGTCTTTTCATTTTTTTTGTACAGAAAACTGACTTTACCTTTACAAAAACATCATGATTCAAACTAAGAGGCTGAATCATATTATTTATGCTTTGCTAGTCCATTTAAAGTAAGAAGAACAATACTGCTGTGATTATTCAAACTCCCAATCAGCAAGAAATTATATCATCTATTGTCATTCTTTTATTTTATATTCCATTGTTTAAAAATTTTTTCATACCTCTTTTACAATACTCTGCTATAACTCTCAAAGAGCCGTCTTTCATTGCTGGATAACTTTAAATGTTTATTCAATAGCACTGTAGCACTGTCCTCACGTTGCTCATCGATTTTCTTGAGCAGGCCCAGTAACGTCTCCATTGTGAGACTTGCTGTTACTGTGTTTGGCATTTCGAATACGTCATGGGGAGCTTGCCAGGCTTCGCCATGCGGGCGAGATACTCTCGGTAGCTTGCCGGGCTCTCAGAGAGGGGTGTAGGAATCAAACCTGTGTCAGCCACACCAGTCGCATGCAAGGCAAATGCCGTACCGCTGTGCTATCGGTCCAGCCCAATTCAATAGCAAGCAATAGAAATAACATCAATGAAACCAAGAAAGAGTAAAGATCACAGGTAATGAAGAGGAAGGAAAAGAGAGATGAGCCTAGTTCAGCTTAACTCCACGCCCTCCCTCCTTTTGAGGTCACTATTCCTTGAGGTCACTATTCCCTGATTTTCTGCTGTTTGTACCCCCATTTCTGTAAGCATTAGCTTGTATGTTTTTGTCCTGCAAGACTGTGTTGCAAAGTTGTGTTGGTGCTGGGAATTAAGTTCAACATCTCATGCATGCAAAGTATATGCTTTCTCACTACGCTACATTCCCCAACAAGGTTTTTTTTTTTTTTACCTTTTTAAAAAAATTCTTCTTCAATATTCTTTTTTCATTTTCATGTTACTTCTGGTTTTGGTCATTTATAGTAGCATATTCCTGGAATTAATTCATTACTGTCAAGGCATACCATCCCGCAGTGTAAACACAGCCAAACTTGCATTCCACTGTTTTTATTCGTAAATAAACACAAATCTCCAGCCTGTGAGCCTGTTTGTTGTTACTGTTGGTATTTCTGCGGCTGCCACAGAGATAGTACACTGGGAAAGGCTCTTGTGTTGCAAGTGGCCAACCTGGGTTTGATCTCCAGCTCCACATGTGATTCCCCAAGCAACACCAGTTGTGATCTTTGAGCACAGAGCCAGGAGTAAGCCCCGAGCACAGCCTGGTGTGGCCCCAAGACAAAATCCCCAAAATAGCCAACAAACACATAAGAAGTTGTTCAATACCCTCAATCGTCATGGAGATGCAAATCCAAAGCATGATGGGATACACAAAGTACATAAGTCGGCTATAATAAAAGAACAATTGCTGAGTATGTAGGGAAATTGACAATCCCTTCCATTGCTGGTGTAAAATGGGCAGGCAGTGCAGAAAAAAATTTTTGATAGATTCTCAGAATGTTGAGCAAAGAATTATCATAGAACCCAGCAATTCCTTTTCTGAGTGTGCACACAAAAGAATTAACAGCACAGGGTCGTGGGTCAATGGGTCAGCTGCCCAATAGGTGAAAGGTCAGAAATTCAATCTCACACCACCCCACCAAAAAAAAAAAAAGAAAGAAAGGAATAAAGAAAAAGAAGATATAGAAGTTGCCTTTAGTATTTTCCTCATTTTGTGCCTAATTACACTTGAGATATTGCCGCCTAGATCCAACTTTTTACTCTGGTTATATACTTATGGAATTAAAGTATGTTCCACAAAAATTATGTACATCATTTTTCATAATGGCACTGTTAATAATAATTGTGGAATTTAACCCATATATCCATTAGCAACTAGGTAAGCAGAATATGGTGTTACCATATAGTAGACTTTCAATCCTAAAGGAGAATAAAATCCTGATGAATGTGACAGTGTGTGTGAACCTTGGAAATGTGTTGTGAAGTGTAAAACAAGACAAAAAAGGAGAGTTCAGAATTCTATTTACACAAACTGTCAAGCAATAAAAAATCTATAAAGACATAATATTAGTGCGTTTCTAATGGATTCCTAGGACAAAGAATGGGATCAGTAAATATAAGTGGAAATGCAAAATCTTTCCAAAGAAATGTCAGATTGTCATAATTATCTGAAAAACTATAAATTTAATAAAAATTACCAAATTTTATGCATTAAAAGAATGTTATGGCACATGAATTATATCCCAAAATACCTGTTAATATAAATGCCAATAATTTGGAACATGCCATTTCGTCAGTAAAGGAATGAACAGAACCCGGCCCAGGAAAGGTCAGACCTGAACACCTGAAGAACCTGCCATCAGCACTCATCAGTAAGCTGGCTCGGCTCTTCACACGCTACCTGTCTGAATGCAAGGTTCTGTCCCAATGGAGAACCAGCAGGACTGTACTACTGTACAAGAAGGGAGACATCCAAGACATTGGCAATTATCGCCTGATCTGCCTATTGTCTGTCATCTACAAGTTGTTCACTCGAGTCATCCTGAATAGGATTGGCAGAACACTAGATGAAGGACAACCATGCGTGCAAGCCGGGTTCCACAAAGGATTCAGCACCATCGACCATATCCACACGATAACCAAGCTCATTGAGGTTTCTTGCGAGTTCAAGATGCCGCTCTGTCTAACGTTCATTGATTTAAAGAAGGCCTTTGATTCTGTTGAGATGGAAGTGGTCATTGAAGCCCTAGCCAATCAGGGCATTCAAGCCCAATACATCAGGATCCTCCGTGAGCTGTATTGCGGATTCACTACCAGGATCTCACCATTCTACAAAGAAGTAATCATTGATGTCAAGAGAAGGGTTCAGCAGGGTGATACCATTTCACCGAAACTCTTCAGTGCCACCCTCGAGAACATCATGCGACGACTGGAATGGGAAAGCATGGGAGTGAAGATAGATGGTCGGCAACTTCACCACATCCGCTTTGCTGATGACATTGTTTTAATAACACCAAACATTAGCCAAGTGGCACAAATGCTGGCCCACTTCGTCCTTGAGTGTGGAAAGGTTGGACTACAGCTGAATCTTATGAAGACAATGTTTATGAGAAGCAGCCTCGTTCCTGATGCTCCATTCGCTGTCAATGGAACGACCATCTCCGAATGCAACAGTTATGTGTACCTAGATCGAGAAGTCAACATGACAAATGACCTGGCACCTGAGCTGCGCAGGAGGAAGAGAGCGGCTTGGAACTCCTTCAAGAGCATTGAAGAAATAGCTAAGAGTACGAAGAACCTCCGGCTCCGGACACATCTCTTTGATTCCACGGTTCTTCCTGCATTAACATACCCCTCAGAGACCTGGGCCGTACGCAAACAGGGTAAGAATGCTATTTGGGTCTCCCAAAGAGGAATTGAAAGAGCTATGCTTGGTGTATCACGTTTCACTCAAATGAGAGAAAAAATCTGGAGTTCTGACCTCCGTCAATGATCAAGAATCAGGGACGCTGTCTCTTTGGTCAAGGTGTCAAAAATAAGATGGGCTGGTCACGTAATGATATTTAGAGACAACCGCTGGACTAGATCAGCAATCACCAGGGAGATGCAGATCAAAACAACAATGAGATATCATCTCACACCACAGAGACTGGTCCATTTCCAAAAGAACAAAAGCAACCGGTGTTGGTGTGGATGTGGTGAGAAAGGGACCCTCCTTCACTGCTGGTGGGAATGCCGACTGGTTCAGCCCTTGTGGAAAACGGTATGGACGATTCTCAAAAAATTAGAAATTGAGCTCCCATTTGACCCATCAATACCACTCCTGGGAATATATCCCAGAGAGAGAAAAAGTATAGTCGAAGTGACATCTGCACTTATTTGTTCATTGCAGCACTGTTTACAATAGCCAGAATCTGGAAATAAGCTGAGTGCCCGAGAACTATTGCTGGTTAAATAAACTTGGTACATCTACACAATGGAGTACTATGTAGCTGCTATGAAACATGAAGTCATGAAATTTACATACAAGTTGTACTACATGGAAAGTATCATGGTAAGTGAAATGAGTCAGAAAGAGAGGAACAGACAAAGAAAGATTGCATTCATCTGGGGAACATAAAGCAACAAAATAGGAGACTAAGATCTAAGAATAGTCGAGATAAGTACCAGGAGGTTCACTCCATGGCTTGAAGGCCAGCTGCACAAGCTAGGGGAAATGGCAACTCAGATACAGAAGGGAACACCAAGTAAAGGGTGTTGTGCGAATTCTCCCAGGATGGGCCATGCATGCTGAAAGTGGACTCTAGACAAAACATGATTGCCACTGAATGCCCTTTTTGCACACCTCAGCATCCAAAAGGAGAGAGAGAACAAAATGGAATGCCGTGCCACAGAGGCCGGATTGGATAGGGGGGATGAGGGGGTGAGAAGGATACTGGGATCATTGGTGGTGGAAAATGGCACTGGTGGAGAAATGGGTACTCCATCGTTGTATAACGGAAACCCAAGCACAAAGATTTGTAAGTCTACAACTGTACCTCATGGTGTTTAACTAATAAAAATTAAAAACAAAACAAAACAAAAGACCACACAAAGCAATGAGCTTTGTGGTATTTTGTTTCTCACAAATCAAGCAAGTATTGAGTTTAGAAGGTGACCCATCAGGGTCATCCTTTCTAGTAGGAGAGCAGCCCCTCTTCTTGTTTCCAGGGTCCTTTGGGACTCTAAAACTGCAAGGGGCTTTCCTAACCATCCTACATCACATCGTGGTGACGTTTTTCTTGATTGGTTCAGTGGTTATCTCTGCTGGCCTACATAGGGGTAGTTCTGCTTTTTGGGCTGAGTCCAGTACATTGGTGTTATCAAGTTCAACTGTTAACTACTGGCAGAAGGTTTTGGCTCATTGAAAAAAATGGCAAAAAATAAATAAGTAAAATAAAATACACTATTTTCAGCAGTCATTACCCCTCCTCATTACTCTGATATTCTTTAAAGTTTTACAATGAATTAGTGGTTTTTGTTTTAGTAGCTTTGCTCTTTTGGGTGATTTATTATTGTTTCAACTGCTAATAATCACAGGTGAATTTCTGATAATGATGGCCTGAGAATAAAATATCACTGATTTTGAAAACTTTTCCTTAATAATTGTATGTGAAATCTAAATGACACAATTTTCCACATTGTTCATACTCAGCCTCATCAGTTATGATGGGAAGAATTGGGGGTCCACTTGTGACAGTTGATGCACAAGTGATGTACAATTTTTGGCAAAAAATTTTGCCAAAATTCTACAACTTGACAATTCTACAAGGAGTTCAAAAACTCACTAATTTAGATTATATTAGTTCATCCAAAAAGGACACATTGGAGAAAGCATTTTCTACTGTTTATGGACTTAAGAAGAGGGAACAGGAGGGAACGAATATTAAGAAACATAATTTTTTAAATTCCATTATAAATAATAATAGAGGCCCTCCCGTTGATCGTCGATTTGCTCGAGCGGGCCCAGTAACGTCTCCATTGGAGACTTTGTTGTTACTGTGTCTGGCATATCGAATACTCTCGGTAGCTTGCCGGGCTCTCCGAGAGGGGCGGAGGAATCGAACTCGGGTCGGCCATGTTGGCCGCTTGTAAGGCCAATGCCCTACCGCTGTGCTATTGCTCCAGCCCCTAATTCCATTATAAAACCCATAATTATTCCTGAAGAGTAAACAGCACTTTGTGAATCACTCTGCTGTGGGAGTTTCCAACTTCTTTGTTTCTTAGAATAGATTAGGGAGTTGAGCATGTGAGAGGCAAATGTTATTTCATATCTGCACTGTGGCAACAAACACACACAGACTCCAGGTCTCAGAATGAGTGTGTATCTCAGGGAGCGGCAGATGGCCACAAAGTGGTCATAGGACATCACTAAGTAGAGGCAGCCTTCAATAGATCTCAGGAAGTGGTAGAAGAAGAGCTGTGTGGCACAGCCCTTGTAAGAAATGGCCTGGCTCGGGCCAGAGTGATAGTGCAGCATCTTGGGACAGGTCACTGAAGGGAAGAATATGTTGAATATAGGCAGAAGTCTCAAGAAGAGTACATGGGGATTTCTATGAGGATGAGTGAATTGCCGACCAGGGCAAAGAGGTAAATGAACAAGAAGATGGCAAAGAGCACAGTCTCCATCCAGTCCCTGAATCTGAGGGATTCCCAGCAGGATGAACTCACTCAGCTCCGTGTGGTTCCTCATGTTCCTGCAGGGCTGGTGTGGGGAGAGACAAAGTTCATGAAAGCGTGAACATGGAGGCTGAACATTGACAGACATAATATGAGACATGAGACATCATGTTGACAGACATAATATGAGACATGAGACATCATGGAAACACAGTATGTCTCATGTCTTATATTGTGTCTGTCAATATGAGGCACTCCCATTCCTCTGTGTTTATCTTTAACCTCTGCTTCCCCTATCTGTTAATCATTGTTAATCATTTATTGTTTAAGTATGTAATGATAATGCAATGAAGTTCTCAGAATTCGACCAGACATTTAAGCTTTAGTAAAGACATATACTGGCTTCTTCACATCTCAGTGTGTTTTTTTTTCATTGTAAATATGAACCCAAACAAAATTAATGACTGTATGATTAAATATGGGCTAGGTGAAAGAGCAAAGAGTATTCAGTATAGGAATATAGTTAATGTTCACAACCAATTTTATGCAATAATACTCTAAAATACACAAATCTGGAAGCCTTGTCACAATATGATCATGATGAAAAATAGTCCATTATTCCACATAGCTGCCAGTTTGTGCAAACCCTACTCTGAAGAGAAGAATAGATTACAATTCACTGCAGTTTATTGGCATTTCTATAGGAGTCTGCTTCTGTCCTATTGTTTGGAAATATTTCTTTATTTTTGATCATTTTTAATGTGGCTTGTTTTCCTAACTGTGGCTGGTGAATCATGGAGTTTCACACATATTTGTATTTAATTGAGTTAACGTTGGATAACACTGATTTGTCCTTTCTCCTCTGATGCAAGTAGGTTTATTGGGTTACACCCATCACAATGCTCCTGAAGCACTCCCATTCCTGTGTTTATCTTTAATCTCTCCTTTGTGCTCTGCTTCCCCTATCTGTTAATCATTTATATTCCCAAATCAGACCCTGTAACTTGTAAAGACAGATTCTTCTGAGGATTCTAGATTTTGCATATGCAAGTGAAATATTGCTTTTCTCTTTCCTTTATGTCTTCTGCATAATTTACTTTAGAGCAATGTCCTTTTTGGATCGAGACAGGAAGAGAGTTAATGCTATGCTTTTGTAACTTGGGAGTTAATTGACTCCGAATCAAATTTACTCCTCGGCATCTGTCATATTTACTCAACCTAACCCTCAGTTGCTGTTAATTCCCAACACCCCAAAAGGAGGGTCCCAATGAGGGACTTGCATAGACTCAGGGCAAACCATAAGCTACCCAAGGCATCAAAAAGAGACAAACTATAGGCTACCCTGGCATCGAAAGGGACAGACCAGTGCCATAAACCACATAATAAGTTAGGGACAAACTCTTCAATGACCCGAAAATAAGTAACTGGATAAGGACCCTGCTGGGGTTAGGAAAGAATATTATTTGGAATAATATTTCCAGATAATATAGTGAGATGTCCACAGGAAGAGGCACCTTTTAAGCTTAATATATCTCTTACTGCATCCATACAAAATGACTAGAAATATTATTAAGAAATAAATTTAAGATTTGCTTTTAAATTTTAAATGGCTATAAATTAAGGAAAAGTTTATACCTTAGTTTAAGTTTACACCCTTAGACAGAATTTTGCCCTTGGGTGGATCTACCTATCAGGATGAGATTCTATCCTAGAAGAGCTCCCCTGAAGAAAGGGCTTTACATCTCTTCATTGTGCCACCATACCTGTGTGCAAATGCTACTCCTAACTCCTGAGGATTTGCTCTATAACTAAGGCTGTGGGACTGCGTGCAAGGAGACTGGAATATGGGGCGTGTGCTGAGACTGGAATAAACGATGGCCACCCAACCTGAAGGCTGGTCATGTACACAAAGACTCTCTTTCATGTGCACATTGCTGTTGGCTGGCCGGGTGTGGAGGTGACTCTTGGCCAACGAACGCATGCGTCGCACACTCATATTTTGAACTCACAAGTTAATATTAACTTCCCATGAGCCTTTAATATATATATATTTAATACATATATAGGACTGCTCATAAAATATTGCATTACATAATACTTGATATATATGATTTATTGTATTGTATTTTCTGTATAGACATCCAGGTAACATATGAAGTAGTTACCTGTATGAAGATGCCAGTTGTTGATTTTAGCCTGATGGAGGTTACGGGGAAAATCAGGGACATGTAGGATTGGAGACCAAAGCTTAAGAGATGCTTTGGTTTAAATAAAGGGTGTTTGGAGGATCCTCCCAGGAGGGGAGATGCATGTCGAAAGTAGACTATGGACTGAACATGTTTGCCACTCAATGCCTCTTTTGCAGACCACAACACCCAAAAGGAGAGAGAGAACACAAGGGACTGCCCTGCCACAGAGGCAGGGTGGGATGGGGGAATGGGGGTTGGAGGGATATTATCCATGGTGGTGGAAAATGGGCACTGGTGGAGGGATGGGTATTTGATCATTGTATAATCGAAACCCAAGCACAAAAAATTGTAAATGTACAACTGTACCTCATGGTGTTTCACTAATAAAAAAAAACCTGAAAAAAATGGATAGACAAGGAGCGTACCATGCTAAGTGAAATGAGTCAGAAAGAGAGGGACAGACATAGAAGGACTGCACTCATTTGTGTACATAACATGAGGCTGACACTTAAGGATATTAGATACACGGGACAGATAGATTGCTCCATAGCTGGAAGCCTACCTCCTAAAAAATAAAAGAGATGCTTTGGTTTAGAAAAAAAAGAAGAGAGCGGAGCAGTTGAAGATGAAACTCAGACATTCTCCTAGGATTTCACAAGAGCCTGGAGAATGTGTTTTCCAAGTCTCTGCTTATAGAGGTAATTGTATTCTCTGTGACATAAAATTACATTGCTCCACATCAGGGAATAAAAACTAAGTTTCTAATTGTAAGGAACCGATGTGTGGTACAGGGCATGTGGTAGGTGCTGAATTAATGACTAAGAAATGAAGAATAAGTGAGCGTGTTTCACCATTCTAGTTTATAGAGGGAATGATTAAAGAAATCCAGTCTGCACATGAAATTAAAAGGAAGCCCTTCCCTGATCACTTCTTTGTGAAAAGTCATGCTTGGCTCTAAGAAGTAAATCAAATATTTCTCTCTTCTTTGATCTTCTACAGAACTCTGTAGAACTCTTCATCCCCAATGCTCATCTTCTTTCAGCTTCATGGAATTGGTCTTGGGGTCTCTAACCACTGTGCTTTTTCATTCATAGTCACACACTGCGGAGATGCTGTTGTAATCTCATATCTCTGTCCTGTCACGTGGGGTGACTTCCTCAGAGACTGCAGAATTAGACCATCTCCTGCTAGTGCAGGATTCTGAATGAGTCACAGTCCATTCTGAATGATTCTGCCCTCTCTCTGAAGTCACACCCATTATATAGCCCAGGTCAAAGGGACAAGCAGCTCCTGAACAGAGGGAGTGCTGAGTGCTGCCTGTTCAAGAGGAGAGAGAATATACGCTGGTTAAGCCTCCTTCCGATATCCTGGGAATCGGTGAGCTAGTAGGCCCAGGGATGCTATTTTCCATACTCTGGGTAGGCATCCCATGGACCACTTTTGTTCTTTGTGGATCTTAGGATTTGACTCAGCTATTTACCTAGTCTGTTATTTCTACCTATTTCCTTACCTCTTGCGTGTGGGAGAAATTGTAACATAGTGGGGAAAGTGTGGCATTGAATTCCGAAGTTTTCGATGTGAAAGAGAAAATTTCTCATTGACTATATGTCTGGTTTTATTGGTCCCTAATATTTATTGAAATGTCACATTTTTATTGTTTAATATAAGGTGATTGTGACACTTATAAGAAGTAGAAACATTTTCTGAAACTTTTTAGTGAAATTGAATGAAAGGGATTACTTTACTGTGTTACAATATTCTTTTTCCCTTTCCTTCTAAGTCAAAGATTTTTATTTCTGTTTTGTTGCTTTTGGGGTTCTAACTACTGGTAATTGTGGGCAGAGATCATAAGACAAAAAATACTTTTATAATCTGAAGAATAGACAAGAAATATAAGGTTCCTTTACGCTTTTTTCTTTTTTTTTTTTTTGTGGGAGTGGTTGGGATGTGCCTGGCAGTGCTCATGGGTTGCCTCTGGCTCTATTTATATGTATCACTCCTGATGGTGCTCGGGGACCATATGGGATGCTGGCGATTGAACACAGGCAGACTGTGTGCATGGCCAGCACCTTACCTGCACGAGTCATTTACCTATTATAGTTCCAGCATCACCCCTCCACCCCCAACCCTGCACCTCCACCATTTTAATTTTTTTTAGATTCTTGACCACAGCCAGTGGTTCCCAGGGGTTACTCCTGGCTCTGCACTCAAGACCAAGGCTGGTTTTTGATGTTACTTCTGGAGGGGCAGAGGGGGTGCCAGGAATAGAACCTGGGTCAGCTGCATGCAAGGGAAGTACCCTCCTAACTGTACTATCACTCTGGCCTCCAAGGTTCTTTCCTTGATACTCTTCGTTTTTTCTTTTTTGAAATTTACGTGGCATAAGATTTTCCAAATACTTAGAATATAATCAGATCAATTCAAGAAAGCCAAAGTGAGGGTTGGACAGAGTACAGGGCCTAAAAAGCTTTTTTTAAATGTAATTTGATCCTCCTCACTATATATATATATAAATGCAATTATACATATGTATATATAATCCTTTGAACACTGGCAGGGATGTTCCCTGAGCACAGAGCCAGGAACAAGCTGAACACTGCCGGCTCTGGCCTAAACTCACATCCTCCCATCTCTCACCCTAAAAGAAAAAAAAAACAAAACACCAGTTCCATCTCTCAAAACAATCCAGAAGAACCCAGGGAAATGGGTGTGTTTAATATCCCCATTTTATAGGGAAGTCCAGAGATGCAGAGAGTGTGGGAGGCTGCAGGGGGCCCATGGCAGAGACCTTGTCTGGCTAGCTCTTCACACATCCCACCTCCTTCTCCCTAAACAGATTCTCCACAGCAGTGTGCTTTTTGAAGCCTCAGCTTTCATAGATCACTTTGAAATAAGGCAAGTAGGAAATGCAGTTTCCTTTAGCACTTCATCCAAGAAGGGAGCTCACAATTCCAGGTCCAGATGAAGGCATCCCTGAAGACTTGGCCTCTGTGCCAATGGCCCTGATCATCTTCCTTTCTCTCTTACTGTGGGGACACATTGAGTTAATGAGTCAAAGCATTTTGAGATGAGAACTCAGGACTACAGCGAACTCCCATATGGTTCCCTGATGACAGCACCAAGTATTATTTGCAGGGATGGAGGACTCAGCAAGGGTCTCTGCTGCCAGAAGCTGGTTTTTGATGTTATTGTTTATACGGTTTTGGCATTTTCTCTGCGGGTGGGCATGGGGGGGCGAGGTCCTAATCATTTCCTGCCTAGGCTCTGATTCTTCCTTGGCAGAGGCTGGGCAAAGGCAGGACAGCAAACATCAAAGTGCTGGAGAGTTCTCAGCTCAGGCAGCGAAAGTGAAAGTACAATAGCTTCAGAATTTCTCAACGATCCCTTAGTCACAAGGTCGTTACTTTAGAGTCGGTCCCTAGAAAAGGGTGGGGTGTTCCCGGAACAGCTGACCCTGGTTGTTTTCTCTTGCCTGTGGCAGAGCTGGTGGCTGCAGGAGAAGGTATGTGGGCTGGGTCGCCTCCCTTGTTGGTTCCCTGCCCCCTCCAGGCTGGATTGTTGACCCCAACCCCGAGCTGTGCTCTGGTCTGCAGTTCCAGTTCAGTGCCAAGGCCCAGAAGGAGACGCTTTTGGGTCCTATAGTGCTCAGGATGCCTGGGACACTATCTCCAGGGTGTCACCCAGGGCTCCTCTGGGGTGTGGGTGGGGAGGAGACCATGTGATTCCGGGAATCAAACCCTGGTCAGGTCTATGACTAGCATGCACTAACCACTGTACTATGCCCTATGTCCCTCTCTTATTTTCACTGCAAGTTCCAGGGCAAGGATTTGGGTGCTGGTGAGTTGTAGGAACCCTGGAGGTTCCTACAAACATGGCAGTTATAGGATCTTGTAAGATGGAAGGGGAGCCCAGCCACAGCCTGATCATCTCTCTGCCCCTCTTCTTGTTTTCACCTGAAAAATAAATGCTTTCTCTTTCTCTTTCCCTTTCCCTCTTTAGCAGGGTCACAGCCTGTAGTGATCAAGATCACTCTAAAAACTGGGGGGGACCATATGTGGTGCCAGAGATCAAACCCAGGGCTGCCACAGGCAGAACAAGTGCCTGTCCTGGCTCTCAGATACCTGCTTTCTCGGTCTATGTGGGGAAATGATGCTTCAAGCACCCCTGCCCCTGTTGTGTGAAGCCCCTAAACCTTTTAAGAGAGAAAGACCAGGGTCTGCCCTGCCCACTTCGGTTACAGTCCGTTCCTGAGGGTTCTACATGTTTCTCCAGAGCTCCAGTATCCCACCGCCCCCACATGGCCTCCCTGTTGGGGTCCCCCTTCTCCTGGGCTGCTGGCCGGCTCCTCCTGTTGCCCCCATGTGGCTGAGCCCTGAGTGGCCTTCTGTGGGTTTTCAAGAATTTACTGAACAGTCGTCTCAATGGGTATTTTTTCCAGCTCTATCAGATTCAAGGCTTGAATTGTGGTTGCAAATCTGGGCCTTTTCGTGGTTTTATTTATTTATTTTCAACTATTGAAGACCAGCAGTTGTCTGTGGTACTTTAAATTCACCTTACAGTTGCCTACCTGCTGTGTCCTGCATGTGTGAGAGCATCACCCCAGGGCAGCATGCAGAGGAGGGCCCTGAGTTGGGCTTGCAGTGAGGGAGTGGAGACCCCCATGCAGGGCCCTTGTCCACTGGAGTAGAGCCCAGTGAGGGACCCGACAGTCCTGCTGCTCTGTGTTCCCAGCTGATGCCGATGATATTCTGGCACACGATGGCCACCTACGTCTGATGCCAGCCTCTCCCTCAGCCCCCGCTGCCCTCTAGCTGTGTCAAAACATGAGCTGATTTGGTCAGCTCAGTTTTTATGTTTTTCTATTTTTAATGAATCACCGTGAAGTACAGTTACAGACTTACAAACTTTCATAATTACGTTTCAGTCATACAATGATCGAGCACCCATCCCTCTACCAGTGCCTGTTTTCCACCACCAATGTTCTCAGTATCCCTCCCACCATCCCCATCCCTTCCCACCCCCTGCCTCTGTGGCAGGCACACTCCCTCTTTTTCTTTCTCCTTTTGGGTGTTATTGTTTGCAACACAGAGAGTAAGAGGCCATCATGTTTGGTCTATAGTCTACGTTCAGTACGCATCTCCCATCCCGAGCGAGCCCTCTAAGCATCATTCACTTACTGGCTAGCTCAGTTTTTACCCAGTGCACAGAAGAAAAAACAGACAGGAAGAAAACTCCTTTTGCTGGTGCAGATTTGAGGGACGCGAGTATAAGAAATGGCATTTCTTGGGGACAGGAGAGGTCAGACAGGGGTTAGCACATGCCTGGCACATGACCATTCCTAGTCAGATTCCAGGCATCAGAAATGCTACTCTGAGCATCCTGGCTACAGACCCCCAAGCCCCTAATGTGCCCACAGCATCCTAGGACCCTTGCATTGAACCGTGGCCCGTTCGAGAAGCGCTGCTGCGCCCTGGGCCCTACTGAGTGCCCCTTAGAGCCCCCTCCCCTCAGAGCATTTCAGGCAGTAAGGGGAATCATGTGGGCAGACACCACTTTGAACTGAAGTTGGGGTGCTGAACCAAGATGTTCTTATGTCCCCAGTGACTTCTGCTGCTCATCTGCTGTTTCCACGGTAACCCACCTCACCATGAATTGTCCCTGTGGCCTTGTCACCCTGAAGCAGGAACCAGGTAAGCTTGATCCCTGCTTCTCACTGACCCCTGCGACAAGGGGCCTTTCTTGACGTCAGCTGCACCCCATCTCCCCCAGTACCACTGAAGAGCATCGCCGTGAGCGTGTCTATCCTGGAGTTTGTGGCTGACGTGTCTGCCACGCTGAACTATGAGAATGAAGAGGCGGTTCCAGTGGAGGCCTTCTTCGTGTTCCCTATGGATGAGGACTCTGCCGTCTACTCCTTCGAGGCCCTGGTGAACGGAAGGACAATCGTGGCGGAGCTGCGCGACAAGGAGAAGGTACAGGGAATCAGTGTACCTGTCACCCCTCTTGCTTCCTCAAGGAACTTTCTAGCGGGGTTCAAGCAAACACCGCTGCCTGGGACATGCTGGGGGCACGCGCTCCTCCCGCAGTGCTCCCTCTAACTACTGCGAGGTGCTCAGCGTGGCTGTGGTGGCAGGAGGGCTTGCCTGTGATGCCCCATATCCTCCCCTGACCCACAGGCCCACAGCGAGTACGAGGATGCCCTGAGCCAGGGCCACCAGGCCTTCCTTCTGGAGGAGGACACACTTTCAGGGGATATTTTCTGCTGCAGCGTGGGCAACCTGCCCCCAGGCTCGCGTGCGGCCCTCACGCTCAAGTATGTGCGGGAGCTAGCGGTGGAGGCCGACGGGGCCCTGCGCTATGTGCTTCCCGCTGTCCTGAACCCACGCTACCAGCTGTCAGGTGAGTGGCTTGCCCCAGATGGATTTGGGTACCACGAGCGCGGTGAGGGATGATGGGACCATGGCCACTGTTGGTAGGCTCGCTGGACAACAGCCTTCTCAGCATGCAGTGCCCCAAAGACCCCGAGAGGCCTCTGCCCTACACACTCAGCCTGGCTGCCTCCGTCCGCTCCCAGCACACCATTGACAGGATCCAGTCGAACTGCTCTTTAAATGCCATCAAGTACCTTGGGAATGATAGAACTTCTGCTGAGGTAGGTTGTGACGGGCTCACTTGGAGCAGCGCTGGGTATGGGCCAGTCCTGGGTCCTGATCCAGATCCTCAGACTTTCCTGGAAGTTTCCTATTTTTGGGATGGTGGGGGTCACAACCCAGTGATGCTCAGGGGTTACTGACTCTGCACTCAGAAATTACTCCTGGCGATGCCTGGGGAACCCTATGGGATGCCAGGGATTGAACTCAGGTTGTCTGAGTGCAAAGCAGACACCCTACACACTGTTCTATCGATCCACGCCCCCTAGAGTTTCTTCTATCCCCTTACTAATGAGGGGAAGAAGCTCATTGCCCTCAGCACCCACCACCGCCCTAAGTGATCAGAGAGGGTCCTGTGTGATCTTTGGTCCTCTCCCGCCTCAGGTTTCCCTGGCTGATGGTCACAAGTTTGACCGAGATGTGGAACTACTGATCTACTACCAGGAGGTGCATACCCCCAATGTGACCGTGGAAATGGGAGAACCCAACGCCAAACCTGGTATTTCCCTTCTTCCTGTGGGGAACACCCTGCCCTGTAACCACCCACACCTCTTTCCTTTACCCAGCATACTTTGTAAGTGATAAATCTATTTACAAACAAGTGACAAAGATCAGTTTTGACAAACACAAAGGAATGTGTGACATTTTCACAGAATTATCTCAAGTTCGCTCCTTGGCCCTCTGGGGCATTGTCACATTAGTGATCTGCTTGATGCAAACATAACTTGTTCATATGTGTCAAAATAATTACTTGGTTAAGTTTTCTTTGGAGAATCTTACCTGTCAAACTAAATCTAAGTAAAATATGCACTGAAGATTTTCTCTGCCATTTTAATATCAAAGATTAATGAGTGTCCAAACTCTTACAGCAATCATACTGACTCATAATATTTTATCAGTGATAAATCAATATGACTCGTAATTTAGTAAAGGTATTGTCACTAAATTAACATACATTGATAGCCTAAATAAAATGGGGGAAGGAGACTTTCAAAGAATGCCAAGAGAAAAAGTTGGACAAATTTTTTGAATTAATTTTATTAAAAACATTGTGATTTACAAAGTTGTTCATCATACAATTGTTTCAAGCATTTAGTGTTCCAACCCCACCAGTGTGTTCTTCTCTCCACCAATATCCCCAGTTTCCCTCCCAATCCCAACTTGCCCCCATAGGCACATAAACAAATTTACCTTATATTGCTTATTCCAAACAAACTTGAAGAATTGAAAAATTAAATAATTATAAAAATAAATCAGTAAGGTCCATTTAGTTATTACTGTGTGATTTTGATCTATGTACATAAATTAAAACCATTTAGTACAATATAAAGAAATGTCAATTCCCATTTATATGTGGACACTTTCAACTCTGGAATCTAAAGTATATTACATTAAGTTTTATTTTATATTTGTATCTCACTATGGCAATAATCATGTCTCACCTATCATTAATAACACTTTTAAAGCAATTCTGCTAATATATATTTGAGTTTAAAAGGAACAGTAAGGCCTATATATGTAAATTTTATCCCTTATACTATATAAACAGTGTTTTACGAAATTGTTCATGATGATTCGTGAAAGGCAGGATCCCAATCACGATAATCCTGTTCTTCGTCGATTTCCCTGTGCAGGCACCAGTAAGATCTCCTTCTTCCTAGCCCTGAGATTTTAAAAGAGCCATTTCAATGCTCTTTCAGGATTAGGAGAATGAGACCCATCATTGTTACTGGTATTTGGCATATTGAGTATGACACGGGAAGTTTGCAAGACTCTACCGTGTGGGCAGGATACTTTTGCCAGGTTCTCCAAAGGAAAAATAAAATAATAAGAGGTCGCGGCAGCAAGCTTCCAGGAGCTGGGTTTTATAGTCTCGGTGTCTTGGCCATTGATGGGACCAACCTGGCGCTGGCGGCAGCTGCTGGGTGTGATGCCTACCTACTGGAAGATGGGGGGTTTGGGTGGAGAAGGCCCAGTTCCAAACCGAGTAGCTTGGAGACCTCAGACGCTTGTTAAAGGCATCCAATATAAATTGGACAAATTTTAGTTCAACTCTTCCAACTTTATTTTCTTGTGTAATGTGTTTTCCTCATTTGCTCGACTGATAGGAAGGTTACCTGTAGTTAAGATGCGCTAGTTCTGCACGTACCCAGTATCCTGTGTTCTTGCGTCTTTCCTATGTGTCTGTTCCTCTTTCCTGTCTCCTATTTATATCACTCTGCTCAAACTACCTGCCCACAGATAGACCATAAGCTCAGGCGGTGTTTTCAGATGCATTCCCTTAGCTCTTTGCGTGACAAATGACAATTGACTCTGGGAGGCCTTGAGGGGTCTTGAGTTCCTTTGTGTCTTATGGTGCCCCTCTACTTTCCAAGTAGATTCTCTGATGGGAGCTCCATCTGCAATGATGAGTTTCTACCCAGATATCCCAAAGACTCAGCCCTCAAAAGCCTGTGGAGAATTTGTCTTCCTCATGGACCGTTCAGGGAGCATGGATTGCCCTATGAATAAGGATTCACCTCAGTCACGCATTGAGGCAGCCAAGGTAAAGCTATTTCTTTCTTCTTCACATGCTCAAGGAAGAATAAATCTCAGGGGCCAAATTGGGGTCTGTGGAACATATAAGCTACAGCTTGTACAACCATTCCGAAGCTTTGTATCACACGGTCTGGTCCCCAGAGGTGGTGAAGGCTGGCCCGCAGGAATTGCCTTTTGAGCAGCAAACATTTCTGAAATGACCCGGCTCTACCTGTCGCCCCCATGTACTCTTCCTTTAGGAAACACTGATCTTGCTGCTGAAGAGTTTGCCCTTGGGGTGTTACTTCAATATCCATGGATTTGGATCTTCCTATGAAACATTCTTTAAGTAAGTTTCTAGAAAGGCCACAGCGTGTCTAAAAAAGAGAGTTTGAAGGGGGCCTGGAGAGATACTATAGAAGAGAAGGAGCTTGCCTTGTACGTGGCCAACCCAGCCAGGAGTAAGTGAAGAGAACAGGACAAGGAGTGGCCCATAAACGAGAGGGGGGGCAGGACTTGGCTACTATCCAAGTCAGGGGCTACTCCAGAACTGATTGGGATTTCAAGAATGCGTGTTCAGGGGCAGGCGGCATCTGAGGTGAGGGACCAGCTGATCTGACGGGTGTTTTTCTCAGTAAGAGTGTGGAGTACACGCAGAAGACCATGGAGGAAGCACTGAATAGAGTGAAGCTTTTGAAAGCCAACCTGGGGGGCACGGAGATCCTGAACCCACTCCAGATTATTTACCAAGCGCCTTCCATCCCAGACCACCCTCTCCAGGTAAACAGGTGGAGAAGGAAACCCACATCCCTGAACTTCCTTAGCACCAGAGGACTTACGAGCCCTTCCCCCCCCCCCCCCCCCCCATGCAGCTCTTTGTCTTCACAGATGGAGAAGTTACTGACACATCCAGGGTCATTGAAGAAGTCAGAAAAAACAGCCCAAAGCACAGGTAAGAAGAGAAGGTGACTTCTCCCTGAGACCAGCAACAACCATACAACCCAGTCATCACCCCAAGCTCCTGTGAATCCACTAGGGAATAAATAAATAATACGACTTAAAAAAAATCCCAAGAAACCTTAAACATGCTAGTTAAAGTAAAACATACCCCAAAGGCACAGCAGTCAGAAGTCTCAACTGCAGGAGTGGTCAGCCCACAGTTTCTAGCAGGTGTGTGGGCCTGCATGAGTTTTTTCCGTGAGTTGATCCTCTCTTCTCTGTGGAATGGAGTCTGCCTTTTCGGGCCTCCATGAAGATGTTAAGGTACACAGGAAATACATTCTGAGAACAGAAGAAGCTCGTTCAGGGGTTCTGTTAAGCCTCGAGTCCGGAAAGTGAACCACCTTTAGGGTTTTTTTTTTCCATATTTTGGGTCACACCCAATGAGACTCAAGGGTTACTCCTGGCTCTGCACTCAGGAATCACTCCTGGCAGGTGCTCAGGAGACCATATGGGATGTCGGTTGGTCATGTGCAAATAAAATGTCCTACCCGCTGTACTATTGTTCCAGCCCCTCCTACAAGTATTCTGGAACATGCTTGGTTCCAATGATTCCCCCTAGGGCCTGCCTCTGACCGCTGACTTTTGCCTATTACAGGTGTTTCTCATTTGGCATTGGTGAAGGCGCCTCCACCAGCCTCATAAAAGGTATCGCCCGGGCATCTGGGGGCGCTGCAGAGTTTATCACGGGCAAAGACAGGATGCAGTCCAAGGTAGGGGCTGTGCGTGTTCTCCTCCAGGGTTCCCCCGGATACCCCATAAACTCTGTGGGAACGCTCCTCTCCTTCAACAGGGTTTACATGTTCCCAGGGCCTAGGGAAATGGCAGCGACACCAAGCAGTCCGAACAAGAGGGTTTGAGCATTCTTTGAATAACTCCTTTTATAGCCCATTAGCATGAGAAGGAATTCTTTAAATTCAGGGCATCTGGGCACAGCTTGACTTTGGGTAAAACTCACTCAAGGGAAGACCTGGGGAGATTGGAGGAGGTGTCTCCTTCTGATTTCCCACCTCTGTATTAGTCCCCAAGGTTCTAATTCAGGGCTTGGGGGCTGCAATCAGAGATAAAGGCTGAGAAACTGATAAACTAAACTGCTCTGGTACCTCCTTTCCTCCTGCTCTCAGGACTGCGGCTTCGACTTCTGTGCTTGGAAAGCCAGAGTGATGACGTTGGTGTCTCGTTTGCTTCAGGGCTCTGGTGCAGAATAAAGGCCAAGGGGATAACTCTGGCTCTATTTTCTCTGCTGCTGCTCTTTCTCCCACCAGGCCCTGAGGTCCCTGAAACGTGCTCTGCAGCCCACTGTCGAGGGGGTCTCTCTGAGCTGGGATCTGCCCTCTGGACTGTCTGCTCAGTTGCTTTCTCCACCAGAGACTTCCGTCTTTCAGGGCCAGAGGTTAATCATCTATGCCCAGTTGTTGGGGACCATGCCGGTGAGTTTCCAGGCCGGTGCAAGGATGGGCTGGTGGGGGGGGAGTGGGTCACACTTGCCAGGAAGTGGCAACCCTTGCTTCCCGGCTTACCCTCTCATGCCTAGTCCTTGATTTCTCCTCACGAGCATTTGTGCATCAGGGCTGGGAAGCTGCTCTGTCTCCAACACCATTCCCGCTCTTCTCTCTTGTAGTCAGCGGAGGTAACGGGCAAGGTTTGCTTCAAGTACACATTCCAAGGCAAGAGTGTGGAGAATAAGGTGACGTTTCCTCTACAAAGCCAGCTGGACCCCAAGTGAGAACGCCCCTCTCCTTCCCTCTTCCGTCTGTCCCACCATCTCTGTCCCCGACTCTACAGCCATGTTTTCCTTTCAGCTTCACTGTCCACCGCCTGGCTGCCAAGGCCTTCATCCAGGCCAAGGACATGGGCCGCTGGGGAACGGACGAGGCAGATGTGAAAACCATCGTCCAAGCCAGCCTGGAGTGTGGAGTCATGAGCTCCCACACTGCTTTCATCGCCATCGACAAGGCCCTCAACCAGCCAGTTCAGGGGCCTCTGGCTCAAAGGAACATCCCGACGTCAATGCTCTTTCAGTGCCCCACCCCACTATCATACTCACCTGGACCAATGCTCTGTTTATCCGGTGAGTTTGATCCCATGCAGACTCAGATGGACTCGGGGTCTTGGATGGCATATCGTTTCATGAGAGCTTGTGAGAGCTCTTCTATGACATTGCCTCTTCGCTGCCTTGCAGTTAGGATTCCTGGCTGGCACAAAAGCCTTTTTTTTTCCTAGAGAGCATGAAAGCAGAGAGCACACACACACACAAATGATAAACCACTGAGTTGTCTCGTAGTATAAATCTGAAGCTGGTTAACAATGAGTAGTCTGGTGGCAGAGGGAAGAGAATGTGTGCCAACCTCCAGGATGGTGCCAGGACAGGTTCCTGGGGACTCATATCAAGTGAGAAATTCCCTGGGTGGGATCCTTAGGTTGGGTAATGTTTTTTCTAGCAAGGAAAGGCTAGATTGGGCACATAATTGTAACAATTTGAGTTTAACAGTGTGTGAGTTTGTGTGTGTGTGTGTGTGTATTCGTGTGTGAGGGTGGGTGGAAGCGGGGTGGTAGAGTGACAATACAGGGAATTTGCACTTGCCTTGCATGTGGCTAACCCAGGCATACCCTCCTTCCCCTCAATATTGGAGTTTAAAGACTCCTATATTGAATTCTTTTTGAACATTTTTAATTGAAAATGCTTATGGAATATCCATATGAACTGTAGACAGATGTGTTTGGCATTGGAAGAGCAGTGAGGAATGAAGATAAACATTTGATCCTATATACCATGACTAGTCATATGGATGAAAGAAACTATTCAGAGGGAAAGTATAAAGTGAGATGAAAAGGTAGAAAATATATCATCGCTAGGAAGGGGTCTCCAAGGACTGTGGGGCCAGAAATATAGTGGGGAAAAATATAGGCTATTTGTTTTATACATAGAGAGACGTAAGGATGTTCTTACATTTGGATGGGTCTGATTTTCTCCCTGGCAGTTCATTAGACATTTTTGGGAATATAACTGTTGGATCTCTGGAGATCCCTTAGACAATGCTAAGTGTAATGCAACCCCTCCACCCCCTTCCCAAGAAAAAAGGATGAGAGTGGAAAGAAAAGTGGGTGAATATTCACAGTAGAAGGAGATCTGTGATAGAACAAAGGGGCAAAAGAATCAGATTCTACAGAGAAGTCAAAGGTGGGGTGGATTATTGGTTAATAATCATCACTGTATCAGTGTATCACTGTCCTCCTGTTATTCATCGATTTACTCGAGCAGGCCCCAAAACGTCTCCATTCGTCCCAGCCCTGAGATTTTAGCAGCCTCTCCTTACTTGTCTTTCCCAGCGCTGCTGTTTTGGAGGCTCTTTCAGGGTCAGGGAAATGAGACCCATTATTGTTACTGTTGTTGGCATATCGAATATTCCATGGGTAGCTTGCCAGGCTCTGCCGAAGAGCCAGCAGTAGGCTCTGAAAATGGTCAAGTCGTTAATAGCACTGTAGCACTGCAGCACTGTCCTCCCCTTGTTCATCAATTTTCTTTCGCGGGCACCAGTAATGTCTCCATTTTGAGACTTGTTGTTACTGTTTTTGGCATATTGAATATGTCACGGGTAGCTTTCCAGGCTTTTCCGAGTGGGTGGAATAACTCTTGGTAGCTTGCCGTCTCTCCGAGAAGGGCGGAAGAATAGAACCCAGGTCGGCTGCATGCAAGGCAAATGCCCTACCCTCTATGCCATCGCTCCTACCCAGGTCATTAATAATCATAATAATCATAAAAATTATTTTTAAAAAGGCCCTTGCTAATCTAATCGAGCCATTTGGCTCAGATCAAGAAGAAATCTCTAGTCCGACTGTCAATGAGTGGTGGGAAACTGAAAAGGAGTAGGCACGCTTACTCACCTGGAGACAGGGCTGCAAGTTGTGTGTCTTGGCTATGTATACTGTTAATAGGAATGTCCCCGCAGAGGGTTCAAACTGCTGGTGACCAGAAGGAAGCTGATGAGGAAGAGAGGGTGAGGTCTAGGCCAGGGTCTGCTTATGAGACTTAGGACAGCCTCTCCACCTCCTAGCCCTCACCCATCCAACAAAAAGCTTGAAATTAATTCTTAGATGCAGGCGAAAGCTTTTGTGATTCTGACAGTCTGAGTGACTGAGTCGGATGTCAAAATGGCAGCAGGTTTTCTGAGGCAGAGTTGGATGAGCAGCTGCGGGCACAGGCCCCTCACAGGGTGCTATGATTCTAGCCTTTCTCTGGCGCAGTTCGTGGTGAGAACGTAGCCGAGCGTTGGCTCACGTAACTCACACTTGGGGTTTGGCTGGGTGCATGAGAGGGAAAGGAATCTAGCAACTGAAGATTCCTGACACTGAAGATCCTGATGGGAGTGGGGCAAAGTCAAGAACTAAGAAGAAAGGCTAGGTGCTCCGAGGTAGAAAATCTCTGAATTAGACAACTGAAGAAACAGACTTTGTGTTCACAAGGGGATTCGGGTTGGCACAGGTGATCTGCCTGAGTTTCCAAGCCTCTTTTCATGCCATACCTCATGATGAGAGAAGTTTCAGCTTCAAGGCCACTCACGGCAATGTGCTGGGGGGCACAGTGTTGGCGACAGAAGATTTAGTTTGAAATTAAGATAAAGTGCTCAAAGAAGTTTCCCATCATGAGTCACATATTCCAGAGAGCACTGTGGGATGAGCTTCACTGTGCTTAGGGTAGGAGAAAGGGCACAGAGGCTGCCATGGTTAGGGGTTGTGAGTTTTGGACGGGTGGGTTCTAACCCATCAAATACCAATGGACCATCTAGGAGAGCAAATTTCCAGGGACTTTTCTCACCAATGTCTGCCCTTCACACAGTCCCCTTATCAAAACCTCGTCTTGGCATCTTTAAGAAGTTACGTAAATCACGTCTTGCTTCAATGGGGATAAGGACTTGCTCTTCATCCACGATCACACCACACGTACAAGCTTCTGAGAGATTTTCGGACCCAGAAGATGTTGTGTTTTGCCTAGGAAGCAATCCGTCGAAAGACGAGTCAGAAGCACAAGAACTGGAAGATGCACAAGGTGAGACTCACCAAGCCTTCCTAGTCCTCTCAGCCCAGTCAGGCCCTGGACAACGCGCTTCTGAGAGCCTGGTCACTTAAGCACCCACTCTGTGTCCTCTGAATGGGCTCACTGATGTGGTGGATCCTTTCGTGCCACTGTTTGGACAGGACCAGTCTAGGTCCTGTAAATCCTTCTCAGAACAAGTCTTCATTTTCCCCAAATACAAAGTGGTGATTCCTACAGATGATGACATTTTGAGTAACAGCTGAGATTTATATTAAGGCAGTTGACTTTAGGGTCCGGGAGATAGGTCTGGGCATTGGCTTGGCCCTAGGCTGACCCACTTTCAAGCCCAACACCCTGTGTAGTCCCCTGAGCAGCAGTGGTTGTGGCCCCAAAACAAACAGAGAAAAGTTTACTTCAGAGCAGTTTCTTTCCCCGTGAGAGAAGTGTTTTCTCCTTTTGATTTTTCTTACCTACTGATTTCTATGTCACTCCATGATCCCATTTGATAATAAGATGTATGTTTCTATAAAAACTAAGCAATTTTCATGTGTTTTTTTTTTTCACAGATTTTGTAGAGGGTTTCCTTTGAATCTACTTTCCTTGCAAATTTTTTTGTTTTTTTCTCATTTGTTTGTTTTTGGGGCCACACCCGGCTCTGACCAGGGATTTTTCCTGGCTCTGAACATAGGGTTTATTCCTGACACTGCTCAGAGGGCCATGTGATGCCAGACACTGAACTCGGACTGGCCATTTGCAAGGGTGGCACCTTCCCTGCTGTCTCTTCAGCCTCTGGTTGGATGTCCTGATATCGAGACTCTATTTTTCGAGAAATTTAAGATACCAGAAGCCCTGACTACACTGAGTGGGATTCCCCCAAAGCATTGTCCTGTGGGTTCTTTTGTCCTGTGGGTTCCCTGAAAACCACACACCATGGGAGGTTACCAGAGTCCCAATGAGGTACTCCCTTTGGAAAGGTTAAAATGAGGCTCTAGCTGACAGGCTGGCCCCATCGTGTTCTGCCAGAAATGGTCATTGTTGCCACAATGTCATGTTAGCTTTCAGTTGTCACCCAATGGTGAGAGCACAGCTTGCAGTGTTGGCGCCAACATGCGGTGCCCACTTGAGCCCAATCTGTGCCATCCAGGCCACGGGCCAGGACTCCTAATTCTCACCCCGCTCTCTTTCTCCCCACAGTGCCTGAGACTGATCAGCTCCTGAAGCTGATCATCCTCCAGAGGGCCAACGGCTGCTGGGAGCTAGATGACCAGCTGGCCACCATTCTTGGGGTGAATCTGCCAGACATGATGGCGGCACTGACTGTCAAGGTAAGATTCTGAGAAGGTGGAAGTGGAGTGATTGTGTTTTTGAGAGACTGGGTCAGAAATCAGAATCAGGGTGAGTCACAGCCCACCCGAGGAAGGAGAGCATTCGAGTCCAGGGTCTAAATTTCTGCAAAGTATGGACTGGAACACAGCTGGGAGGGGAACTGTCTTGCACATGGCCCATCTGGATTTAATTCCTGGCATCCCATAGGGTCCCCTGGAACCACCAAGAGTGATTCCTGAGTGCAGAGCAAGGATTAATAAATTTCCTCAAAGTAGAGGCTAATGGGTAAATTAGAGCAGAAAGGACAAGTAGCTAGTGGTCCGGTAGGAGCCGATGACTTAAGGGCTAAAGGAAGGGAGTAGAACACTTCTACTTCCCCCACCAATTACTCCTGATAGAATTAATTTTATGGAGCAGTTACCTGACACTAAAAACTGAAAATGCCAAGAGCAGAGGTCTGCTGCCTTGAGGTTGAGGCTCAGGCCTGGCATTGTGGCACCCCCATGATAAAATGATCAGAAAATTCTATGTGGAAATGGGAGGGAGTCACGGAGGGCCAAGAGCTCCAGCGAAGTCTGTTTGTCACGCAGGACGTGGAGCCTTCCTGCTGGGCCACAGTTCTGGCAGTGACCTGGCTGCACACCAACGGTCAGGGGCGGAAGTGTGAGTGGGAGCTTCTGGAAAGGAAGGCGGTGGCCTGGATTCACAACCACACAGGTAGGAGCACAGTCCCAAGACCCTTGTCCTTGGAGAGAAGTGGGCGGGCGTGAGGGAGAAGGTACATCTGTTCTTCCCATATCAGTGTCAGCCACACCAGGACAGGATTCTGTCTGCAGGGCTGCTAGCTATGGCACCACAGCTGAGCATTGTGGGGACTGGAGAAGCCAGGGATGACAAGGGAGGCTTAGGGGAGATGGGGAGTAGAGTGGTTGTTGCCATCTTTATCCCAGAAGCTCAACTTTTTTTTTGTTATTTGGGTCACACTTGTTGGTTCTCAGGAGTCACTCCTGGTGAGGCTTGGGGGTGCATAAGGGTCTCAGGGATTGATCCTGGGTTGGCCACATGCGAGGACACTGCCCTGCACACATTGTCTATCGCTCTGGCCCCCAGAGGCCCAAATCTTGTTTTCTCAACACAGGCTGTGTCCTGCAAACACTTGTGGAAGCTGCCGCTGCTTTCCTGAAGTCTTCGGTGGATGTGGCCGTCTTTGCCCTCTGAACGCACTGGCCAGGGCCCCGTCCACTTCAGTGTGTCTTCATGCCTGACAGCTACCTAGTCTGTCTCTTGTCGTCAGTGTAAAAAGTGCTGCCCCATACTGCCTCTGCTCCAATTCCCTCCAGAGACAATCCTCCTTTCCCAGCAGGAACTCTCTACCAAGTGTCAGTGGGTGGAAGTTCTGGAACAGATACAAGGAAGCCCATTCAGATGATCGCTATTTGCAACAAAACTGTGCAGGTCCTAACCAGAACAATTAGCAAAGGGAAGGAATTAGCCAGGGAAGGAATCCAAATTGCAAAGGAAATAGAGAACTACTGCTATTTAACAAGGAATGACAGTAACCAACAGTATTCTAGAAAACCCTAAAGACACCACAAAATATTCCTTTACAAGTATCAAGGTACAAATTGAGTACATAAACATCAGTTACATTTCTACATGCGAACAGTGAAATGGCGGAAAGAAAATAATCATTTTTCATCACAGCAAAACATAAAATAACTGACAATCAGTCCTAACAAAAAAGGTGAGAGACCTGTACATTGAAAACTGTATGATGCCTCTAAAAGAAAATGATGACCTATAGAAATAGAAAGATAATCTATATTTGTGGGTCAGAAAAATAAGAATTTACATTATTATCTGAAACCCTAACCTTAAAGCAACCCTATAGTTTAAAGACAATATTCTTAGCAAAATTTGCAAAGAACCAAAAAAGTCCTGAAGAACCAAAGAAAGACTGAGATAAAAGTGGAGACATTACATTGTTGACTTATACAACCTTACATCAATGTAGTGCTGGAAGAAAACGGATTGATTTAAAAGACAGAGAGCCCAGAAAAACTTCACACACAAGGATGGAAAATGAATAGATAATAAAGAAGCCAGAACTGTACAATGGAGACAGGAAAATCTCATCAACAAATGGCATCACAATTTAATTCCATACATGAAGGAGAACTCCAAGGGACAAAAACTTAGTTATTAGATGCAAAACCGTATAGCATATAGAAGAAAACATTGCTGATACACTTCAGAGCCTCAACAGCAGATGTATTAAAACACGATTACTGATGATTTCACTTATATGTGGAATATAATAACTAAGCAATGAATTGGAAGAAAAACAAGAAAAATAACTTCTAGAGTCAATGAAAATGATTATTTTACCAGGAACAGTGGTATGGGAGAAACAAGAAAGGTTGTTGTGTGAGTTGTACCACGTAGACCACAATAGAGGATAAACCAATGAATAAATAATTTTTTAAAAGTTGTCTTGGCCAGGAATGCTGCCCAATAGGGAGAACATATGCTTTGTAATGTTTGAGGCCCAGGGCTCCCCCCCCAGCCCCCAACACTATATAATGAAAGATAATACTAGATCCTTCATTAGCCTGGTTTTCCATCCCAGCTTCACCGATGACCCTTGTCCCATGTTTTCTGTCATGTCATCCTTCCTGAAAACTGAAAACTGTAAGATGCCACTAAGAGGCAAGGATGACACATAGAAATGGAAAGATAATCTGTATTTGTGGGCCTGAAAAATTAGCATCATTGAAATGATTATCTGAGATAAAGCAAGCCTACAGATTAAAGACAATATTCCTAGCAAAATTTGAAGAGAACTACAGAAATCCTGAAGAACCAAAGAAAGATTGAGGGGTGGCAAGAATGGGTGCTGAGCAGAAAGCCAGCCTAGAATCCTGGCCAAACAGCTGACCGGCTTCCGTGGTCTTGACAAGTGCTATGACCTTTCGGGAATTCACTGTTCCTGTCTGGCCTAACTAAGGCTTCTCCCTGACCGGTTGCTCTTAGCCCAAATGCGCAAGAGCCCTGAGCTGGGTCCCAGCATCCCTTCACACCGGTGCAGGTAACCTCCCCCTGTGTCCCAAGAATCCAGATTTGCCTGCTGTGTCCACCAGTGGAGATTTCTCCCGGGTTTGCCTATGGCTGAGTGTACTTGGAAAATAGGGTGGCACTGCCTAGAAGCTTTTGAGAAGGACAGTTTTTTTAGGAAGCCCAAGAACAAATCCGAGGAATCTGTTTTAAAGGGTTCCAGATAATTCACGCACATTGATTTTTTTTCCATGAAATAACGTTGGACCCAAGTCTGCTGTCTGGAAAGGTGCTCAGGCTAGAATGAGAGAAATGCCAACAACGCAGCACCTGGAGGCTTGTGGGGTTCCCCTTTGTCCTGCAGAGCTGCCCCCAAACTGGGCTGCAGGACTTGGCTTTTAAGGGAGGAGGCTGTATTTTCCTCTT
This sequence comes from Sorex fumeus, assembly GCF_029834395.1. NCBI lineage: Eukaryota > Metazoa > Chordata > Mammalia > Eulipotyphla > Soricidae > Sorex > Sorex fumeus. Next base: position 15,755,049 of record NW_026606085.1, on the reverse strand, counting down.
TTGCACTGTCAGGCAAAATATACCAGTTGTAATTCCTCGGGGGCTGGAGTGATAGCACAGCGGTAGGGCGTTTGCCTTGTTCGTAGCCAACCCCACCAACCCAGGCTCAATTACTCTGCCCATTTCGGAGAGCCCTGCAAGCTATCGAAAGTAACCCGCCCGCATGGCAAAGCCTGGCAAGCTATCCGTGACGTATTCAATGTGCCAAACACAGTAAAAACAAGTCTCGCAATGGAGACGTTACTGGGCCCGCTCGAGCAAATCCATGAACAACGGGAGGACAGTGACAGTGACAAATTTTTCGGGCCTAAACAAGTGCTGATCATCAACAGCAAGTGTGTTTTGGGAGAAGTCGAAGGACTATCCATGTTTTCAGGAAACTCCAGAGCTGGACAGGGTGCCCCACAGGGCAGCTACTTCCATCCCCGCTCACCTGGCCACAGGAAGAGGGGCCTGGACCACTGCATTAAGAGTCTCCCACTCGAAAACTGGATTGTTCTGCACAGCCTTAGTGAAACCCACTGTCCAGTCTCTCCAACTCCAGCAGGCCATACTGGGGCTCACACAGTATTTGCTACTCCACTCACAGCCAGTTTCCTTTAGGAATCTCACTGTCACTCTGCCCCTCTCCTCTATTTTATTTTATTTTTATTAATGAGACATCATGAGATACAGTTGTAGACTTACAAATTTTTGTGTTTGGATTTCAATTATATAATGATCAAATACCCATCCCTCTACCAGTGCCTGTTTCCCACCACCACGGATCCCAATATTCCTCTCACCTATCCTCTATTTTAAAAATTAAAAATTCTGTAGCACTCACACTTGAATTGATCTGACTAGAAGAAAATTCCCATGGAGTGACACCAAGTATTCCATTTCCCCTCTCCTTCTTTCTGTTCCTTCTTGCCAAATGAATTTTATTTTCTCTCTGTCTAATCCAAACACATACAGGATTATCCTATCTTCTTGAAAAATTAACTTTTTTTAAAAAAACTATTTTATAGCATTTTTATTAATAGTCTGAGATCTGAGATCTGTTTAGTCAAAAATAATTGCAGATTTCCTGACTTTCTTTAACTTAGAATTTGCATGGTTTATAGCTCTCCATGCCCCTACTTTTAATCTAATTGAGTATTTTTAATTAAAATATGTGTCTTCTAGACAGCATCACATAGGGCTTTTTCACACTCCCAACTACTTTCTATACATGTGGTTTTTGGGCCATACCAGGCAGTGATCAGGAATCACTCTTGGTGAGATCTGGGGATCACATGGAGTGCCAGGGATGGAACCAGGTCAGCTGCATGCAAGAAAATCACCTGACCTGCTGTGCTATTGCTATGTTCCCTTTCTTTATTATGACTTTTTGGGGGGTCACACCTGATGCTAAGGGATAAGTCCTGGCAGGGCTCAGGGGACAATGTGAGGTTCTAGGGATCAATCTTGGGTTGGTACATGCAAGGCAAACACCCTACCGACTCACCTATCATTCCAGCTTCCCTTTCCTCTACATTTTTCTTAATTGTTGTTATTCTGGGGCCACACTTAGCAATGCTCAGGGGTTACTGACTCATCAGTCAGGAATCACTCCCAGCTGTGTTCTGGGGTCCATATAGGATGCAGGGGGATCTAATCCAGGTCTGTCATTTGCCAGACAAGTGCCCTACCCACTGAACTATCTCTCCAGCCCTTCCTCTCTTTTTAAAATGCTGTGTCATTCACGTTCGAAGTGACTGTTAAGACCATTGGAATTATTTCTACCCTATTAAACTGCCCTGCTTGCTTAGTGATTTTTAAATATAATTTGCCTTTTCTGGTTTAAAATAAAGCATTTTGTCTCCATTTCCAATATATCATTTCTCTTAATTTATTGTTTTTATTGTCCTACAATTTACAATCCACACTGAAAGTCAATACTGACTGTGCTCAAACTTTTCCCAAAAACTAGAGGGGAGAAATTACTCCTATCTCACATATCTCAGTGAGCATATTAGTACTGAATCCCAGCCTGACCAGGCAACACACAGCAAAGAAAACTACAGACCAGTAATCTGATGAACATAGATGCAACCACTTAGGCCTACACCCAGGTTGTAAAATTCCCCTAAGGGTACCCATGAGGGACATAGGGTGCAAACCCAGCCTGGCAAGTCTTGATCCTCTTACTAAGTGCCCCCACCCCCAGGAGTGTCCTGCAGCCCCACAGAAAGCCAAGTGGAGCCTGGCTGAGCAACTGCTCCAGGTGGCTTCTTTCCTGTCATCCCCCCTGGGGAGGTGAGTTCAGGGGACACAGTAATTGCTCCCCTAGCTCCCACTGAGTCCCAGCAATGAGGGCGTGGATCAGAAACAAGCTCCAAGTCAGCTGTCCAGGGAGGGTGCAGGAGTCCGCACAAACACTCCTAGACTAGCTTTCTTATAAACAGGAGCACAGAGCTGCTCTGGCAAGAAGCACTCAGTGCTCTGCTCGGAAACCTGGAACTCTGAGGCCTGGCTGTATGCTTAGCACTGGGAACGTGAGTGTCCAACCTGCTGTGCCTGTCTCAGGGACCTTCTTGACCCTGGCAGTTGTGTTTTTGTTGCCCTGAGATCAACTCCAGCACAGGACCCTCAGGTGAGCTGTCTGGTCTGGACATGGACTAGGCATGGCATGGACTAGGGACCTCCAGGAGCCTTCGCTGACTGAGGAGGGGAGCTTCTGAGTCTGCACTGCTCAGGGGCATTTCCAGTGAGGTCTCCTAGGCCACCGGAAGCAGTTGTCACCAGTATTCTCACCCCTCAATCATCACTGCCCTTGTGCCAGCTCTATCCCTTCCCAGTTGCAGGGTGGGGGACAAAAATGTTTTTGATCATTAGTTCCCTTGGGCATGTTTTCCAGTGGCCTGGCTCATTATTTGGAGACTTCTCACAGCCCCTTCAGACATAACTGTCACCCCTGCCCCCGGTCTGTGCCTGTGCCCAAAGTGTAAGTCCTTCTCATGGGTACTGACCCGGGGACACAGGATGACAGACACACATAAAGAAGCACTGCTGAGCAGAACTGTCTCCAGTGGCTCTAAGGTGGCACATGATGGGAACCCCCATGTGGGATGTGGCTCTAAAATGTGGAAATTCTACATTGGGAAGGACACTAAGGCCGGGCTGAAAGGGTGGGAAAAGGGTCTGAGCTCCAACTAACTTCGATTTAAGCAGATGTACTCTTAGCCCAAGATGGAGCAAGGTCAGGAAGTCTGCTCCCTGCTGAGCTAGAATGGTACCAGCACAATGATGGCCAGAGGAGGAGTAGAGAGATTAGGAAGCAGGGAGCAGCTCCCCAGTGGCTAGGAGCACAGACAGTGGCCACCAAACAGTTCGGAGGCACCCAGCAGCCTTGTCATTTGGGCCCTTCTAAGCTTCAGTTTACAGATAGTTTACATAGGGGAATAGCAGTTATACTTTATGCTAGTAGATTTGTGAAAAAGTGAATCACTTATGAAAGTTTGATCTCAGTTCTTTGGATTGGAATAAATATCCATGAACTAGTCTCTATCATTGTTGCTGTTACTAAGCAAAGGGGAGGCCGCTGCCTTCTCGACCCCATTCCCTGCCCTTGATTTCCATCAGCTGCCTGTGTAGAGTTGTCCTTGTGCCTGGGTTTCTTATTTTGTAGTGGGGATTTAGTGCTTTCCTGCTTGCTCTCACGTCTTTGGCTCAATATTTCAGTTACCTCAGGTCAACTTAGAGAAAACTGAAAGGACCAGGAAAAGCAAAGAAGCACCTCTGGCAAGAACCGCAGCTGACAGACCTCTGGGGTCTGGAACAAACAACCTGAGGAGGCTCTGAGATGCATCTAGTCCACAGTGCCACGTATTTAATATGATGTTGCTTTGCAAACTATAGACAAACTGAGAACAAAAAAGGAGAGCACTTATATAATTATAGACAGACTGAGAACTATAAAGAAAAGAAGTAAGTTAAAGAAGTATACAATAAAGGGGAATTTCCATGGGATTTATGGTTTTGTCAGATTGCTTAATAGGCAAATTCAAAACTTTACAATGATTCTCACAGTACTTCTGTTGTTTAACTTGTTATTGTTATAACAATTATTATTTTGATTTTTATTTCAGTTAAAATTGTGTCTGTAGTGTTGATGAACTGTTTTAACTAGTAGAGCTAGTGAGTGGCAATGCCGCTGAAGGCTGTTGATGTCAACGCAAATTTTCCCTGACATACTTGAGTAGTAAAAATTGGAAAATAACATTACGAAGGAAGAAAATAAATTAAACAACTGCCAAAGGTTTCTGATTTAACATAAAAAAGTTCTGAGTGTCTCCCTAAACTTCTACCATGCAGAGTGAAGTATCAGGAAGCCCAGGGGTACATCTGGGATGATTCACATGTAAGACTTAAATATACACAGCAAGGTAGCAATGAAGGGTCGAAAACAACACAATGAGGGAATTGGTCCACACAACTGAGTGGGCGCAGTGTGTTGGAGATGTTTGAAAGGGAGGGGTGTCGGGGTCCTTGGGGGGGAAGGTGGATACACTGGCAATGGATGTGGTGTTATAATTATGTGCATGAGAAACCATCATTCTCAGCATTGTAAATCACAGAATCTCAGTACAAAATTTTTTAAAAAAAATAAACAAACTTCTTATCCTCTACTAGAGGACAACCATCCAGCTCTAAGAGATGTTCCTTCCAGACTGATCTCATCCTGCCTAGACTGAGCTCAGAAACAGGCATTCCCGATCACAGGAGCTCTGGATAGATCTTTGGTGATCCATGAGGATGATTTTGCTTTGTTTCATTGGAAACACAGCCGACACCTGTCAGTGGAGAGCTTAATCACTAGAGCTTGGTGTTCAGACTGGTTTCTTGGGCCATTTGCCTGAGTCTCAGCTATGAGGAATCGCTCTGTGGTGACAGAGTTTGTCTTGCTGGGCATCCCGCACACAGAGGACCTGCAGACCCTGCTCTTCACCCTGTTCTTGTCCTTCTACGTCTTCACACTCATGGGGAATCTGCTCATCCTCCTGGCCATTGTCTCCTCCCCGCGCCTCCACACGCCCATGTACTTCTTCCTGTGCAAACTGTCTGTCTTCGACATCTTCTTCCCCTCGGTGAGCTCCCCCAAGATGCTCTTCTACCTGTCAGGGAATAGCCGCGCCATCTCCTATGCAGGTTGCGTGTGCCAGCTCTTCTTCTACCACTTCCTGGGCTGCACTGAGTGTTTCCTGTACACGGTTATGGCCTACGACCGCTTCGTGGCCATCTGCTACCCGCTGCGCTACTCGGTCATCATGAGTCATAGGGCGTGTGCTGTGCTGGCCCTGGGCACATCTCTGTTTGGCTGTGTCCAGGCCATCTTCCTCACGACGCTCACCTTCCAACTGCCCTACTGTGGCCCCAACGAGGTGGACTACTACTTCTGTGACATCCCCGTGATGCTGAAGCTGGCCTGTGTGGACACAGCGACGCTGGAAATGGTGGGCTTTATCGCTGTGGGCCTCACATCATTCACCTGCTTCCTCCTCATCCTCACCTCCTACAGCCGCATCGTCTACTCCATCCTGCTGATCCGCTCTGCAGAAGGCCGCCGCCGTGCCTTTTCCACCTGCAGCGCCCACCTCATGGCCATCCTGCTCTTCTACTTTCCCGTGGTCCTCATCTACCTGCAGCCCACCCCCAACCCCTGGCTTAATGCAACTGTTCAGGTTCTGAATAACCTGGTAACCCCGATGCTGAACCCCCTCATCTACAGCCTCCGGAATAAGGAGGTGAAATCGTCTCTGAGGAAGGTGCTGCAGCGGGTGGGCGTCTTTCCTGAGCCCGTGTCCGGATGACACTGGCCCCTCAGCTGCACCCAGAGCACATCAGGCCCTAGATGAAGGTCCCCTCCCTGCCCACCATGGGATGACAGAGATGGGAAGTCAGTAGGAGGAAAGATGACTTGTTGAATTGATTTGGGGGTAGTTGCCCCCAAGGCCCCTATGTGTGTTGTATTAAGAGAATCCATAGGCCAGGGACTGGGCTCCTGCAGGCCTTGTCTGAGGCCTGTGCCCCAGAAAGTGTCCCACACTGCCCAGCACAACCCATGAAGGAGACCATGGAGGGTACACGCAGGACTCTGGCTGGTCCCTGTGGTCCTACTCAGCTGCATGTTGCTGTGCAGGGTTTTCTGCCATTTCGTGGCCCGGATTGGTTCTCTGTGGATAGAGCATTTTTCTTGTTCCTTCATTCTGGTCTCTCTCTCAACTGCTTGGTCAAAACAGGCCAAGAGTGGAAATGGAAATTTTCGCTGTAGGAGCTGCTGTTTCCTACTGAATTCCCCGAGAACCAGCCTGCTTTGGGGACACCCTGGGATGATATCTGATATGACAGTGATGGAAGAATGACATATGAAGTGAGTGGGTGATCGAAGGAGAAGAATCTGGGTTTTCTTTCAGTCTCTGTTTCTCAGAATCAAAATCACAGACGGGAACCTGCCCAGACCCTGGGCTTCCTCAGTGGGCAGGGAGTGCACCTGTGCTCAGGGAACAAATTCAGCCTTTTCATGACTTCTCACTTCCTACCAAAATATTGGGGTGGGAATGTCTGTGTCTCACAGTGTTTTCAATGCCCTGAATCCCAAACCCAGCTCTCATTGGCTTCTCTTTGAGTGTTCTTGGGAGACTTTCCAATCCCCCTTCTAGGTGCCTGCCAGAGCAGCAGGAAAGAATGAAAAGCAGGTGAGAACAAGGTAGGGCAGGGCCCATCCTTTCCCCCTGATGGTCAACTGGGGAGTTGAGCAAGCAGGCAAACAAGATGCTGACACATGCTCCCGCCTTTTGGAACCAAGACACATGGATGGAACCCACTGGCACATCCCTACATGCAAACAGACTATGGTCCAGATAGGAAAGTGCTGAAATGAAGGAACATGTTTTGTGGGGCTGGGGAGAGTACTCTCAGAAGAATGAAAAGCTGAATTATTTTCTTGTTGGTGGTCCCATTTGGTTGCCAGATGAAAGGTGACTGATAATTTTCAGAGAGAAGGGAAAGGTTTCTCAATCTTCTGCTCTTGAAGGGTGGAGTGGCATGAGGGGGAGTTAGAGCCTTTGGTGGGCATCTTTACCATGTGCCATTTTGGATGGAATAATCTCATTCCTGGGGAGGAATAAAATGGGTTAGTGTTTTTGGGGTTCTTGGCTGCACGCAGACTCCATTTTCTCTCTCATGATGATGGACAGGCCCTGGGTCTTGGGAGGGGCACCAGTTTCCAGTCTGTGTGGAGGGTCGATACCCCTTCCTACCTGGGCAGGGTGCCTCTGATGGTGGAACACAACTTTCCTGTGTTCTAGGATTAGGGGGAAAGCAAGTGGGAGCAACCACGTGGCAGAGTCTGGTCCAGAGAGGAGACCAAGAATCAAGATCTGTAGCCAGGGAGGTCAAGATGGTGGAAAGCCTCGAAGCAAAGGGTCACACTATAACATAAATGTATTGGATTTTGTGGTGGTAGGGCTCGGGGACTTTAGAGACTTGGTGACCAGAGGTCACCCCTGGTGGTGCTCCAGGGACTATGCAGTCCTGGGACCCCAGCATGGCTACTGTGCAGAGCCTGCCTCAGACCCGTGAGCAGACATAAATTTTTACGGTGAAGTAATTTGCTGGTCTTTTCATTTTTTTTGTACAGAAAACTGATTTTACCTTTACAAAAACATCATGATTCAAACTAAGAGGCTGAATCGTATTATTTATGCTTTGCTAGTCCATTTACAGCAAGAAGAACAATACTGACTGTGATCATTGGTACTCTCAATCATCAAGAAATTATCTCATCCATTGTCATTCCTTTATTTTATATTCCGTTGTTTAAAAATATTTTCATACCTCTTTTACAATACTCTGCTATAACTCCCAAAGAGCCATCCTTCACTGCTGGATGACTTTAAATTTTTATTCAATAGCACTGTAGCACTGTCCTCCCATTGCTTATCGATTTGCCCTAGCAGTCCCAGTAACATCTCCATTGTGACACTTGTTGTTACTGTGTTTGGCATATCGAATACGTCACGGGGAGCTTGCCAGGCTTCGCCATGCGGGCGAGATACTCTCGGTAGCTTGCCGCGCTCTCCGAGAGGGGCGTAGGTATCAAACCTGTGTCAGCCACACCAGTCGCATGCAAGGCAAACGCCCTACCTCTGTGCTATCAGTCCAGCCCGATTCAATAGCAAGCAATAGAAATAACATCAATGAAACCAAGAAAGAGTAAAGATCACAGATAATGAACAGGAAGGAAAAGAGAGATGAGCCTAGTTCAGCTTAACTCCACGCCCTCCCTCCTTTTGAGGTCACTATTCCTTGAGGTCACTATTCCCTGATTTTCTGCTGCTTGTACCCCCATCTCTGTAAGCATTAGTTTGCATGTTTTTGTCCTGCAAGACTGTGTTGCAAAGTTGCGTTGGTGCTGGGAATTAAGTTCAACATCTCATGCATGCAAAGTATATGCTCTCTCACTACGCTACATTCCCCAACAAGCTGTTTTTTTTTCACCTTTTTAAAAAAATTCTACTTCAATATTCTTTTTTCATTTTCATGTTACTTCTGGTTTTGGTCATTTATAGTAGCATATTCCTGGAATTAATTCATTACTGTCAAGGCATACCATCCCGCAGTGTAAACACAGCAAAACTTGCATTCTACTGTTTTTATTCATAAATAAACACAAATCTCCAGCCTGTGAGCCTGTTTGTTGTTACTGTTGGTATTTCTGCGGCTGCCACAGAGATAGTACACTGGGAAAGGCTCTTGTGTTGCAAGTGGCCAACCTGGGTTTGATCTCCAGCTCCACATGTGGTTCCCCAAGCAACACCAGTTGTGATCTTTGAGCACAGAGCCAGGAGTAAGCCCCGAGTACAGCCTGGTGTGGCCCCAAGACAAAATCCCCAAAATAGCCAACAAACACATAAGAAGATGCTCAATACCCTCAATCGTCATGGAGATGCAAATCCAAAGCACGATGGGATACACAAAGTACATAAGTCGGCTATAATAAAAGAACAATTGCTGAGTATGTAGGGAAATTGACAATCCCTTCCATTGCTGGTGTAAAATGGACAGGCAGTGCAGAAAAAAAAAAGTTTGATAGATTCTCAGAATGTTGAGCAAAGAATTATCATAGAACCCAGCAATTCCTTTTCTGAGTGTGCACACAAAAGAATTAACAGCACAGGGTCGTGGGTCAATGGGTCAGCTGCCCAATAGGTGAAAGGTCAGAAATTCAATCTCACACCACCCCACCAAAAAAATAAAAAGAAAGCAAGAAAGAAAAAGAAGATATAGAAGTTGCCTTTAGTATTTTCCTCATTTTGTGCCTAATTACACTTGAGATATTGCCGCCTAGATCCAACTTTTTACTCTGGTTATATACTTATGGAATTAAAGTATGTTCCACAAAAATTATGTACATCATTTTTCATAATGGCACTGTTAATAATAATTGTGGAATTTAACCCATATATCCATTAGCAACTAGGTAAGCAGAATATGGTGTAACCATATAGTAGACTTTCAATCCTAAAGGAGAATAAAATCCTGATGAATGTGACAGTGTGTGTGAACCTTGGAAATGTATTGTGAAGTGTAAAACAAGACAAAAAAGGAGAGTTCAGAATTCTATTTACATAAACTGTCCAGCAATAAAAAATCTATAAAGACAGAAAATTAGTGCATTTCTAATGGATTTCTAGGAAAAAGAATGGGATCAGTAAATACAAGGGGAAATGTGGAATCTTTCCAAAGAAATGGCAGATTGTCATAATTATCTGAAAAACTATAAATTTAGTAAAAATTACCAAATTTTATTCATTAAAAGAATACTATAGTAATTAAAAGAATGTTATAATCGTATTATCTCATTCTTGCTTTGGACAACTTGGCAGGTTACCGAATGTAAACTGCCCACACGCAGAGTCTGGCAAACTCCCCGTGGCGTACCCAATATGCCAAATACCAGTAACAATGATGGGTCTTATTCTCCTAACCCTGAAAGAGCCTTGAATGTGGCACTTTTTAGAGTCTCAGGGCTAGGACGAAGGATTTGTTAGTGGTGCCTGCTTGAGGCAATCGACAAACAACAGGATGATCATGATCGTGAAAAGAATGTTATGGCACATGAATTATATCTCAACATACCTGTTAATAAAAATGCCAATAATTTAGAACTCTTCACAAGAGATTTTGGGCTGTAAGACTAAACATCTTAGCAGTTATAGACTTAATAAAGAAAACTCATCATTTGGGATAATTCTTTGTATCTATAGAGATATGCCTTAAAACTACCTCATAAACAGACTCATTTGAAATCCATAAAAAATATGAAAGAGATTATCTCAATTTTCAAGAGATAGGATCCTCTACATAAGTAACTTGCTTATTCCTATACAAGTTATGGTTGTGTGAAGGGGATTTAAATTCAAATATTATGATTCAGTTTTACTTATTTTGTTTTTCTGGGTTTCACTAAGCAATGCTCAGGGTTGACTTCTGTCTCATTGCTCAGGACTCACACCTGGCAGTGCTAGAGGGCCATATGGGATGCCGGGGATCTAACTTGGATCAGACACATGTAAGACAAATGCTCTACCTGCTATATTATTGCTCCTGCCCCAACGATTCGAGTTCTTAAACTCCATCTCTCACACAAGAAGTTATAAAGTCTAGTTGTATGGGGAACGAATCAACCACCGAGAGTTGTTACATCAGTAATGAACTTCTGAAACAACACCACTGCTTTCCTTTGCAGAGATAATACGTTGAATGATCTCTAGGGTCTGTGGAGCTCTTCTTAGTGGTTCTAGGAAAATGTTTCATCATCCTGGGAATAGGGGCAAATTGGTTCTATCCTATTCTAGAAGGTAAAGCGTATCAGTTTCCCAAACAATTAGTGAGAAAATGGTGTTTCTGCTGCTAAGCCTTAAGGAGGCACAAAAGACTTCAGGGACTCATCCCTCAGAGACACCCCAACTCCAGTTAAACCTCTGCTCCTGCTTACAGGTGAGGCCGTGTGCAAGGCAAACACCAAACCCACTGTACTATCGCTCCAGTCCAGGTTGGGAATCTTTCAAAAAGCAGGAATATGAGAACTTGTCCCACAGAAAAGTGTGTATGAATGTCCAAAATTTGTTGAAGTGATCAGGGATTATGAATACTTAATTCTGAGTCATATCTGGGATCCAAATTATGATTCTGAAGCTAGGACACTGGGCAAGGTTTTCCTCCTGAACTGCATCATTTCATATCTGATTTGAAGCATAACCACAGGTAGGTTTTTGGTTCCTTCTAGGTTTAATTATATAAGATTTATTCTGCATTCAGTACAGCATATTAGTCTGCTCTATGCCCTCTTTATGTTTTCTTTATAATTGAATTCATACAAGGCATAATCTCTGACCATGACAGAAAAATTTACAAATCAATAACAGAAAATCACTCATAAATTTCTGAATACTTAAACATTTATGCACTTGTAGTCTGTTAGGACGACACAAAATTCTATGAATTAGAAAATATTTTAGTTTTCAGAGATAAATACAAAATATTAAATGATTATTTTTAAATTTCCTTTTTATATATTCACAAATCAATAATCTAATATTTTACTCAAGAATCTAGAAACAGAGCACAATAAGCCCCAGTGAAAAAAGACAGTACATTTAAGGACAGAAAATAAAAAATTCAAAAATAAAAACAATAAGCTTTATTGCTTCAATATTTTGAAGCCAAATATTATTTTGGAAGGTTAATAAAGTGACAGATCTCTAATTAAGACTGAAAAAGGACAAGAAAGAAATGCTATCAGAAAAGTTCTCTGATAAATAGCTGATTAAAAGATAAAATGATCTGATCAAATTTATAAAAGATAAAATTTATTTGATTTAAAGATAAAGCAGTTACCAGAAAAGAAACTGAAGCAGTCACTTAGACATTCCCAAATACTGGAAGCAACTATTATATACAAATTTGGAATTTTAGAAGAAAAGAACCTATCCTTGGAAACTGCAAACTACTGAAACGGATCCAAAATAATCTGAAGACTTGTTAAACATTTTAAAAGAATGAAATTTTAGACCTGAGAAATACAGTATCTGAAACGTGAAATTCTCTAAACTCGATGGAGTGAAGGTAAGGGAAGAATCCATAAACTTGAAAACAGTGCCAATACCAGTCTTATTTCTTGTAGTCTCTGTTTTCTAGATGTGTTTGTACCCCTGAGTCTCAATCAACCTCACTCTGTCACTAGCAAAATCAACTGAGGGTTCTGCTGGTAGCCAGTGGTAAAAGGTGAGCCCTAAGGTCATTTGGTGTTTCATTTCCCTCTCTTTTCAGGGTAAACATTAAGTTGGATGGCAGGAAAGAATCACACTTGGGTCAGTGAGTTCATCCTGCTGGGGATTCCCGACACCCAGGGCCAGGAAATGGTGCTTTTCGTGGTCTTCTTGCTCTTCTACCTCTGCACCCTGTTTGGGAACCTGCTCATCCTGGTGGCGGTGCTGTCCGATGCCCGCCTGCACACCCCCATGTATTTCTTTCTTTGCAACCTGTCTGTGCTGGACATCGGCTTCTCCTCTGTGACCTCTCCTAAGATGCTGTCCAACCTTCTCCTGAGGGACTGTGTCATCTCCCTGGGGGGCTGCATGGCCCAGGTCTTCTTCTACCACTTCCTCGGCTGCACGGAGTGTCTGCTCTACACCGTTATGGCATTTGACAGATTTGCGGCCATCTGCCACCCCCTGCGCTACACCCTCATCATGAACCGCCGCGTGTGCATCCTGCTGGCAGCGGGCACCTGGTTTACCAGCTCTTTTCATGCCACGATCCTCACCACACTCACCTTCCAACTACCCTACTGTGGGTCTAATGTGGTGGATTACTACTTCTGTGACATCTTTCCAGTGGTCAAACTGGCGTGTGGCAACACTGTCACCATCGAGACCGTGAGCTTCACCAACATCACCATCCTGGCCATGACATGCTTCCTGTTCATCCTGGTCTCTTACTTCCTCATCGTCGTGGCCATCCTCAGGATGCACTCAGCTGAGGGGCGGCGCAAGGCCGCGTCCACCTGTGTGTCGCACCTCACCGTGGTCACACTGTTCTTTGGGCCCTGTGCCCTCATCTATAGCCAGCCTTCACTCAGCGAGGTGCTGGCCATCCCAGTGCAAATCTTTGGGAATGTAGTCACCCCTATGCTGAACCCCACCATCTATACTCTGAGAAATAAAGATGTCAAAGGAGCCCTAAAGAAGCTGGCTGGGGGCCAGACTGTTGAGGGTCACTAGACTCTGGTGTGTGATGTTCAGTTTTATTACCCAACTTGCTATTAAAGGGGTTAGATGAACTCATGGTGGTTTTAAGGGCTTTCCTGACACTCCTCCCTCTCTTCCAACCTGTAACCTTTTCCTACTCAGCTACTGTCCTGCTTGGCTCTGGTGGCCATGCCAGGCTGTTCTGCCTCTCCCTGTTCGGGTCTGGTTCTCTGTGGATCCAGAGTGTTTCCTTTGTCTTTGTTCTGCCCTCTCTTAACTGATGGTCAAAACAGGCCAAGAGTGAAAACAGAGCTTTTCACTACAGGGTGCTGCTGTTTCCTACTGAATTCTCCAAGAACCAGCCTGCTTCTGGGATACCCCAAGATGATGTCTGCTATGACAATGATGAAAGAGTGATATATAGAGTGGAGTGGGTGATTGAAGCAGGATAACCTGGGTTTTTTCTCAGTCTTTGCTTCTCAAAATCAAAAGTCAGACGGGAACCTGCCAGGACCCTGAGCTTTCTTTAGTGGGCAGGGAGTGCTCCTGTGTTCAGGGACAAATTCAGCATTTCCATTACCCTTCACTTCCCTTGTGTCTAGTAACAAAAGCTCAATAATGGTAGGTTTTTGTGAGTGTTTGTGTGTGTGTACATTACTTTAAATGTATCTAATACTAAACCTTTCAGCCAACTGATTTTCATGTGTTTTCATTTTTTGTCTAGAACACTGACTTTACCTTTACAGAAGTAATGATTCTAATTAAGAAAATTGCATTATTGTGGGGTTGGGGTAGGGTGTTTACCTTGCACGCAACCAAGTCAGGTTCAACTCCTAGCATCCCATATTATCCCTTGAGCACTTCCAGGAGTAATTCCTGAGAGCAGAACCAGGAGTAACCCCTGAGCTTTGCTGGGTGTGTCCCAAAAAGAAAAAAAAAGAACAGAAATTTAAAAAAAGCCATTATTTATGTTTTGCTAGTTCACTTAGAGCAAGAGGGACAATATTTCTGGCGATTACTGGAATCTTCACCAGCAAGAAATTATCTAATCATCCCTTTATTTTATATTCCATTGTTTAAAAGTATTTTAATACCTGTTTTACAATACTCTGCAGTGACAGTATCCAAAAGCCATCCTTCCACTCTCTGCTGGAGATCTTTAAGTATTTACTCACTAGCAAAGCAAAGCCTGGCAAGCTCCCCGTGATGTATTCGATATGCCAAACACAGTAACAATGAGTTTCACGATGGAGACATTACTGGGCCCGCTCGAGCAAATCGATGAACAACGGAGGACAGTGACCAAGAGTATCCTGCTCTCAGGACAGAGTCTGACAAGCTACCGTGTCATATTCAATATGCCAAAAATAGTGACAATGATGTGTCTCATTCCCCTGACCCTGAAAGAGCCTCTCATGCGGCAACATTGGGAAGGATTAGTAAGGAGAGGCTGCTAAAACCTCAGGGCTAGGGCAAATGCAAACGTTACTGGTGCCCACTCGAGCAAATTGATGAATAATGGGATGACAGTGATAAGTGAAAATAATGAATAATCAATTCATTATTATGTCAAAATGTCATATTCCCACAGTATCCCATCGTGCAAACATATTAAAACTTGTTTTCTATTTTTATTATAAATGTACATAAATTTCCAGCATGTAGAACTATTTATTTGTTGTTGAGTATTTTTTGAGGTGGGGGGAACTCCCAGTGCTGCTCAGGATCTACTCAGGGGTCGCTCCCGGCAATGCCTGGGGATGTGTGTTGCCAGGGATTAAACTCAGGTTTCCCACATGCATGTTGAGCTCAGCCTATTGAGCTCCCTCTCAGGAGCAAACTATTTTAAACCACCTTCAGGTAAATAAACCCTGGTCTCCTGCATGACAGATGGGGATAACCCTTCTCCCCTATTAGTGATGATGAGGAATGCAGGAGACTGAAGTTTACTGACTGATAGGATTGAATCATTTGAGGATGGGAGAAAAAATCTGAGAGAGGTGAAGGTATAAAAATGACATCCAATAAAGGGTTAATATCCAAGCTATATCAAACGCTGGTACAACTTTTCAAGAAAAATATCAACTAACTATCAAAAAATGGGGGAAGAAATGAACAGAAACTTCCTCAAACTAGACATACAGATGGCCAAATAGTTAATGAAAAAAGGTTCTGGGCTGGAAGGTGCAGCATATAAGGAGCTTGCCTTTCACAAGATCTACCTGAGTTTGATCCCAGAAACCCTATATGGTCCCCTGAGCTGGCCAGCAGTGATTCCTGAGTACAGAGTCAAGAGTAAGTCCTGAGCACTGCTAGGGACGGCCCAATCCCCACCTCAACCCCCGACCCTCCCAACCCCCGACCCTCCCACCCCCCTGCCACCACCACAAAAGAAAGAAAGAAAGAAAGAAAGAAAGAAAGAAAGAAAGAAAGAAAGAGAGAAAGAAAGAGAAAAATGCTCTGGATAACTTATCAGGGAAACCCAAATCAAAATAATGAGATATCAGCTCACACCAGTAAGACTGGGACACATCACAAAGAACAGAAATATCCAGGGTTGGCATGAATATGGGAAAAAAGGGACACTCATAGAAATGTCAACTGGTCCAGCCTTTTTGGAAAACAATTTTGACACTTCTCAAAACACTAGGAATTGAGCTTCCACAACCCAGCAATTCCACTTCTTGGCATCTACCCCAAGGGCCCAACAATTCTATTCAGAAAAGACATCTGCATTCCTATGTTCACTGCAGCACTATGCACAATAGCCAAAATCTGGAGATAACTCAAGTGTCCCAGAACAGAAAACTGAATAAAGAAACTACAGAAATCTACACAATGGAATACCATTTGGTTTTCAGAAAACATGAAATTATGCCATTTTCTACCACGTAGATGGATCTGGGGAGTATTATGCTGAGTGAAGTCAGTGGAAGTAGAGGGACAGACACAGAATTATATCTCTCAAAAGGAATATAAGGAAACATAGTAGGGGAGTAAGGGCACAGACACTGAGAAATGGTCTTCAATAGGAAACATCCCTCAGGGGTGGGAAGTTGGGAACAGGACACTGGAATAAGGGTGTAGGCAAACGCTCCCTGGTGAATGTGGTGGTCTGGAATGTATAAACCCTAGCAATAATGGTTTCGTAAACCACAGTTCCTATTTTTAACAAATTAAAAATAGCAAGAAAATGTGAAAAATGCCATAGCTTAAAAGATAAATACTAACTATCTAATAACATCTTATAGATTTACATATTTTAAAATTATCTATCTATCTATCTATCTATCTATCTATAAGACATGTTTATGTACACCAGCAAGTAGCACAGGATTTACACATCATCCAATATATTATTATTTTGCCATGGAGATTACTCAAAAGGCTGGTGTGCATGCTTTGCATGTTGGGAATCAGGGTGAATTCTGACACCATATCATACACCCCAAGCACCACTGGGTGTACCCTATATATATGTATGTGCATATATTTTTAAAATATATATATTTATTTTTGTAAAGTTGTTTATGATTTATTAAATTCAATATTCCTACACCAATCACACCACCAGTGCACTTTCCCACCACCATTATTCCCAATTTTTCCAACTACCTCTCAAGCCTGCTCCTATCACAGACCCTGAATAATTTATTTTATATTGCTTTGTTATAATTCACTAAAAATGATCAAAAATATTTCCTTAGAAGTTGTGTGAATATTGTTGTATAGAGTCAGTAAGCCCTTGTAGGAGAGATCACTAACATGTTGTTACAGGTTAAACCTTGTGTGTTCATATTTTCTTAATCGAGATTGGTTGCCCTCTACTTTATATCCCATCCAATGTGGTGTGCTACTCCTGGTTCACCATAGATATATTCTGTTTTATTAAATTCATTACACTCGTTCTGGTGCCTGGGACTCAGGTTCTTAGACATGGCATGGTTATGGGGGCCTCATTTTATGCTCCCTTCTGGGAGAAGCAGCCATGAGTTCTGGAGGGTGACCGAAGAGGAGATTACCTGGTGCCAGCAGAAGATGGTTTATGAGTATGACCCCTGGGTCATCAGAGACTGGGGAAAGCAGGCAGAGGATCTCTGCTCCTGGTTCCCACTGAGCCCAGAGTCCAAGATCACAAAGTTCTGCATTACCTGGGTTCCATGGGACTTCGCTTATACGTGAAGCTGGACCCAAGTGTGTGGAAAATGACCTGGAACAAGGTGGCGGTTGGGTAGTGGAGGTCAGCTGCTGAGTCTGGGTCCCTTGGGGCTGGGAGGGCTCTCACCTGCTCCCCTCTGGGGCTCCCCAAGTGAAAAAGGCCTGGTGCAGTGTCCAGTGGCGTGGTTATGGGGGTCTCATTTTATGCTCCCTTCCAGGAGAAGCAGCCATGAGTTCTGGAGGGTGGCCAGTGTAGCCTGTAAAGCACGCTACAGTTTTAAATTGGCATAGACTTCATCTTCCAAAAAAGATATACAGATAGACAATAAGCAGGGCCAGAACAATAGTATAGTGGGTAAGGCAACTAGGGTTCAATCCCCAGCACCACAGATGGTCCTCTGGTTATCACGAGGAATGATCCCTGAGTGCAGTGCCAGCAATAAGTTCTGAACACCACCAGGTGTGGCCCAAACACACATCTACACAGATAGCCAATAAGCACATTAAAAGATACTCAGTATCATCAATTGTCATGGAGATGCAAATTCAAAGCACAATGGAATCCATGTGATGAGTGCATAAGTTAGCCTCAATAAAATGACGATGTTGGCAAGGGTTTAGGGAAATTGTTATTTTCTTCCATTGCAGGTAGAAATATCAACTGGACAGCCATTGTGGAAAACAGTTTGATCTACAAAACTATTTGAAATATTAAGCGTAGAATCATGGTATAATCTAGCAATTCCTTTTCTGAATATACAAGAATTGAAAACATAAGCAAAACTGCAGCTAAGTGGTGGAAGTTCCCAGGTTCAGTCCCCCAGTATCCCACAAAAGAGAGGAAGAAAGAAAGAAAGAGAAAAAATAGAGAGAGACAAAGGAAGGAAGGAAGGAAAGAAGGAAGGAAGGAAGGAAGGAAGGAAGGAAGGAAGGAAGGAAGGAAGATACACAGATTTCTATGAGTATTTTTCATTATGTTCCTAACTAAAGTTGAAATATGTGTTTTATATCTGGTTATATACCTACATGTTCCACAAAAAGTTGTACACTGTTAATAATAATCAAATGTGGAAATAACCCATCAGCCCATAAACTAATGAACAGATAGATTAGGTAAATGGAATATGGTGTATCCATACAGTAGACGTTCAATCATAAAAGAGAGTGAAATCCTGATAGCTGTGACAATGTGCGTAGACTTTGAAAACATGAGGCAAAGTTAAAACAGTAAGACATAAAGGCTAAGTAAGATAAAAATTCCACATACATCGATGAAAAATTCACAAAGACAAGTAGTGTATTCCTAGGATAGGATAAGGGAGTACAAGTGGGAGTGAGGACTGTTTTTTAAAAAAATGAAACATTGTTCTACCAGCTGCAAAATTGCCATTTTATTAAAAACCACTGAATGATATGCCTTCAAGGAATTAATTTTATGGTACATAAATTATATCTCAATAAACATGTTAATAAAGTTGCTGATAGATTATAACACCTCACAAGAGATTTTGGACTGTAAAGTACACAAGAGAACATGAGCAATTATAGTGACCATAGTACTTATTAAAGAAAAATTATCAATTGTTCTTATTCTTTGTGTATATAGAAATATATACCCTAACATTTATTAAAGATGTAAGAGATATTAACCCAGTTTTCTCAGATATATGAACCTCAATTTAATTAACTTGTTCAGTCCTGGATAAGTTACTTACTTGTGTGAATGGAATTTAAACACTAATATTATGCCTCATATTTCTATACTCCATCTCTCATGCAAGCAATCATAAACAAAAATGTTGATTAATAAAGAAGATCATAAAAAAGTTGAATGGGGAATGAATTGACCACTGAGAGTTGTTACATCAGTAATGAACTTCTGAAACAACACCACTGCTTTCCTTTGCAGAGATAATAAGTTGAACGATCTCTAGGATCTGTGCGGCTCTTCTAAGTGATTCTAGGAAAATGTTTCATCATCCTGGGAATAGGGGCAAATTGGTTCTATCCTATTCTAGAAGGTAAAGAGTATCAGTTTCCCAAACAATTAGTGAGAAAATGATGTTTCTGCTGCTAAGCCTTAAGGAGGCAAAAAAGACTTCAGGGACTCAGGTCCCTCAGAGACCCCCAACTCCATTTAAACCTCTGCCCTTTTCACAGGTGAGGCCCAGAGCCACAGAGAGGCCACAGAGCCAGGGCTCTGCTCTGGAAGCTCATCTGCACAGACCCTGACTAGTTGATGGAGAGGAAATTAGAAACTTCTTCAATTGAAAGACTCTCAGAACAAGTCAAGCTAGAGAAATCATTCTTGAGAAGGTAACCCAGAGAAATATCCAAGAGCGGCAGCAGAAAGCAGATGAGATTCAACCTGCATCTGATTTGGCCCAGAACACTGCCAGCCTGAAGGTGTAAGCCTGGACTGTGCTTCTGTCACTCGCTTGAATTTTCCTTCCTGTTCCCACTTGCTCTTTCTCCTCTTTCTGCCTATTTTCTCCTGGTTATCCCCACCTGCTCCCTTCACCCCACCACTGACTCTAAGTTGTCTAGTTATAACATTTCATGTAGGAATCAAAGCAGAGTTTTTGCTTGTTTTACCTGATCATAATCATCTCCATTTAACGTGTTACACATCTTTTCTCTAGGGGAGTCTGCAGAGCAGTCACAAGTTGGGAACTTTTCAAAACGCAAGAACACGAGGACTGGTCCCCCAGAAAAATGTGTGTGAGCATCCATGATGTGCTTATATGAGGTCACAGGTTAGTAATGGCTGATTCAGCATCATATCTTGGATCCAGATTCTGATTTTGAATCTATGACACTGGGCAAATTTTTCTCTCTTGGACTGCACTGTCACTGTCACTATCCTCCTGTTGTTCATTGATTTGCTTGAGCGGGCCCAATAACATCTCCATTGTGACACTTGTTGTTACCATGTTTGGCATATCAAATATGTCATAGGTAACTTGCCAGGCTTTGCTGTGCAGGCGAGATAGCTTGCTGGGCTCTTGGACTGCATCAGTTCTTATAATAGAACAGAAATTCTATTAACAGAATAGAACAGAAAAAAACAGAAATTATTTTTAGTTCATTCCAGATCTAATTATAAAAGATTTATTGTGCATTTATTTTACATCTAATGTATTCGTCTACTGTATGGCCCACTTTCTGTTTTTCCTTAATTTAATACATACTGTCACTGTCACTGTCCTCCCATTGTTCATCGATTTGCTCGAGCAGGCCCAGTAACATCTCCATTGTGACAATTGTTACTGTGTTTGGCATATCGAATACGTCACAGCTTTGCCATGCGGGCAAGATACTCTTGGTAGCTTGCCGGGCTGATTTTTTGACCACGATAGATGAAACTGCACAGCAATGGCAAAATTACCTCATAAATTTCTGAATACTTGGAAATTAATACACTTAGGAGAAAAAAACATTGCCTGAATATTAGAAAATATTTTAAAGTTTGCAGAGATACATTAATGATATTAATTGCTTGTTTTTTCAGTTTTCTATAAAATTTCAAATCTATAATCTAAGTTTGGCCTCAAAAATTAGAAAAGAGAGAGGCCAGAATCATAGTACAGTGGGTAGGACATTTGCCATTTGCCTTGCACGGGCCAAAAATGGTTCTATATCCAGCATTGCATATGGTCCCCCAAGCACTGCCAGGAGTAATTCCTGAGTGCAGAGCCAGGAGTAACCCCTGACCATCACACGGTGTGATACAAAAAGACCAAAATAAAAAAAGGAAAAGGAATTAGAAAAGAGTGCAATTAGCTCCATAAAAGATAAATAGGCCATTAAGAACATCAATGATTTTTTAAACAGGAAAACAATAAAGTCAATGAAACTATAATATCACTTTGGAAGGTCAACAAAGTGACAGACCTCTAAGAAGACTGAAAAAGGACAAGAGAGAAATAAGGTAAGTTACTGGTATCAGAAATTAAACTAACGCCCTCATTTAGACACCCCCCAAATATTCAAAACAACTACTAGTGAGTATAAATATAGAATCTTGGAAGAAATAAAGCTATTCCTTAAAAAAAATACAAACTACTAAAACTGATCCAAAATAAAAGAGATGGTCTGAAGTCCTAAAATATTTAACAGAAAATTTGTTAAACATTAAGATTCATTTTTTAAAAAAAATAAAATTTTAGACCTGAGAAACACAGTATATGAAATTTGAAATAATCTGAAGTCAACATATATAAGGGAAGAATCAGTAAACTTGAAAATAGCCCCAGTACAAGTATCCTTATGCACAGTCTCTGTTTCTGGAGGTTTTTCTGCCCCTGAGTCTCATCAACCTTTAACAGTATCAACTGAGGGATCTTCTGCTAGCCAGTGGTAAAAGGTGAGCCCTAAGGTCATTTCGCTTGGTGCATTTTCCTCCCTTTCCAGGGTAAACATTAAGTTGGATGGCAGGAAAGAATCACACTTGGGTCAGTGAGTTCATCCTGCTGGGAATCCCCCACACCCAGGGCCAGGAAATGGTGCTCTTCGTGGTCTTCTTGCTCTTCTACCTCTGCACCCTGTTTGGGAACCTGCTCATCCTGGTGGCGGTGCTGTCCGATGCCCGCCTGCACACCCCCATGTATTTCTTTCTTTGCAACTTGTCTGTGCTGGACATTGGCTTCTCCTCCGTGAGCACTCCCAAGATGCTAGCCATCCTGCTCCTGAGAGACCGTGTCATCTCCCTGGGGGGCTGCATGGCCCAGGTCTTCTTCTACCACTTCCTCGGCAGCACGGAGTGTCTGCTCTACACCGTTATGGCATTTGACAGATTCGCGGCCATCTGCCACCCTCTGCGCTACACCCTCATCATGAACCGCCGCGTGTGCACCCTTCTGGCAGCGGGCACCTGGTTTACCAGCTCTTTCCATGCCATGATCCTCACCACACTCACCTTCCAGCTGCCCTACTGTGGGTCTAATGTGGTGGATTACTTCTTCTGTGACATTTTCCCGGTGGTCAAACTGGCGTGTGGCAACACCATCATCATTGAGACCGTGAGCTTCACCAACATTGGCCTGGTGCCCATGACGTGTTTCCTGCTCATCCTGGCCTCCTATGTGCGTATTGCTGTGGCCATCCTCAGGATGCACTCAGCTGAGGGGCGGCGCAAGGCCGCGTCCACCTGCGTGTCACACATCTCCGTGGTCACACTGTTCTTTGGGCCCTGTGCCCTCATCTATACACAGCCTTCGCTCAGCGAGGTGCTGGTCACCCCAGTGCAAATCTTTGGAAATGTAGTCACCCCTATGCTGAACCCCACTATCTATACTCTGCGAAATAAAGACGTCAAGGGGGCCCTAAAGAAGCTGGCTGGGGGCCAGACTGTTGAAGACCACTAGACCCTGGTGTGTGATGCTCAGTTTTAGTCCCCCACTTGCATATTAAATTAATTATTTTAGATGATCTCGTGGCGTTTGTAGGGGGTTTCCTGCCAAAAGAACAGATGGGTGACAGGCAACTCCCCCAAAGCTCTTCCCCATCTTCCAGTTCAGGAATCAGCAGATATTTTCTCTGAAGTTCAAGGTAGAAAATATTGGCTTGAAGGGCTAAATTATGTGTCACAAGTACTGAAGTCTATTTTGGGACCATAATAGACCATCAGAGAGATCAGATGGATAGTATAGTGGTAGTTAACAGCATACACTTTGTATATGAAAGATGCTGGTTTGATCCCTGACAACACATATTGTCCCCTGAGAACAGTTAGGAGTGATCCCCAAGCATTGAGCCAGGCATAAGTCCTGAGTACATCCATGTATGACCCTCCTCTGCCCGCTACCCCATACCCCTCCTGCCAGAAAAAAAGAAAGAAAAAGAAAAGAAAATAGTCATAAAAAGGCCAGAGTGATAGTACAGGGGTGACAGGGTTTGCTTTGTACATGGCTGAGATGTATGAAGATGTACATGGCTGGATCCCCTATCGGGAAGAACTTCGAGGGTGACATCTGAGCACAGAGCCAGGAGTAAGCCCTAAGAATTCTCGGCTATGACCCCCGAACAAACAAAACTAAATCCCAACAAAAAGTGCATTGACATAGAAAACAGATAAACTCATGGCTGAGGTCTGTTCCTGTCAAACTACATTTGTACTGACAGGAAGCAGCCAAGTCACAAGTCACAGCTGGCTGCTTCCTGTCAGAGCGGTAGCTGAACCAGAAAGACTCTTATTAGATCTTGGAAAACAGTGTGACTCTAGGATTTGTTACATTAAACAAATTCCACATTTCAAATACCTGGTCTCAAGAGGAAAGACTCTTGTCTCCCATCCTAGCAGAGAAAGGCCAGTGTGTGCAAACATGTCTTAGGCAGAACCCTGCGAGTTCTCAGTAGATCCAAGCTGACTTACACGCGACTAGGACTCTGCAGATGGCCCCTCTGAGTTCAAGAAAGTTAACTTTGCCAAATGACAAAACTGCTTGCTGGAGAGTCTGACTATGGAAGTTATAGTTCCTGCTCAAGATATTAGAGATATTAGAAAACATAATGGGAAGAGAGGAGCACAGGTCTGGAGGAATCATGAGAAAGTATTTAAAACCAAAATTAAAGTGTATGATCAGGCTGGTGAGTATAGCAGTTGTCCCCTGCTTATTTTTCCAGTAAGAGAATATAATGGGCTTTAGAAAATATATTTTTTAATTGAACCACTGTGAAATACATAATTACAAAGTTTCTTTAACCAGTCATCTGTTGGGTACTCAGGTTTTTTCCAGATTCTGGCTTTTGTAAACAGTGCTGCAATGAACAAACAAGTGCAGATGTCACTTCGACTATACTTTTTTACCTCTCTGGGATATATTCCCAGGAGTGGTATTGCTGGGTCAAATGGGAGCTCAATTTCTAATTTTTGGAGAATCGTCTATACTGTTTTCCAAAAGAGCGGAACCAGCCGGCATTCCCACCAGCAGTGAAGGAGGGTTCCTTTCTTGCCACATCTGCACCAGCACCGGTTGCTTTTGTTCTTTTGGATGAGGGCCAGTCTCTGTGGTGTGAGATGATATCTCATTGTTGTTTAGATCTGCATCTCACTGATGATCAGTGATGTAGAGTATTTTCTCATGTGTCTTTTTGCCATTTGAATTTCTTCTTTCAGAAAGTTTCTGTTCATTTCGTTGACCCATTTTTTATGGGGTTGGATGTTTTCTTCTTGTGGAGTTCAACCAGTCGTTTGTATATCCTTGATATCAACCCCTTGTCGGATGGTATTGGGCGAATATCCTTTCCCATTCTGTAGACTGTCTTTGTATTTTGGTCACTGTTTCTTTTGAGGTGCAGAAGCTTCTTAGTTTAAGATAGTACCATTTGTCTAATTCTGTTTTCACTTGCTTGGCCAGTAGCTTGTCATCTTTGAAGATACCATTCACTTCAATGTTGTGGAGGGTTTTGCCAACTTTGTCTTCTATGTACCTTATGAATTCCGGTCTGACGTTGAGATCTTTAATCCTTTTGATCTTACTTTTGTACATGGTGTTAAGCAGAGATCTGATCCCATTCTTTTGCATGTAGCTGTCCACTTTTGCCAGCACAATTTGTTAAAGAGGCTTTCCTTGCTCCACTTCACATTTCTTTCCCCCTTATCAAAGATTAGATGATCATATGTTTGGGGGAAGATGTAAGTATATTCAACCCTGTTCCATTGGTCTGAGTTCTGCCTTTGTTCCAGTACCATGCTGTTTTAATTATTACTGCTTTGTAGTAGAGTTTGAAGTCAGGGAGCTTGATTCCTCCCATTTTCTTTTTCCCCAAGAATTGCTTTAGCTATTCGTGGGGACTTATTGTTTCATCTGAATTTCAGGAGTGTTTGCTCAATTTCTTTGAAGAATGTCATGGACATTGTTACAGGGATCGTATTGAATTTGTACAATGCTTTGGGGAGTGTTGCCATTTTGACAATATAATTCTTCCCAACCCATGAGCAGGGGATATCTTTCCATTTTCTCGTGTCCTCTTTTATTTCCTGAGTAGCGTTTTGTAGTTTTCTTTGTACAGGTCTTTTACTTCCTTATTTAAGCTGATTCCTAGCTACTTGATTTTCTGGGGCACAATTGTGAACGGGATTTTTTTTCATGTCACTTTCTTCTCTCTCACTATTTGTGTATAGGAAAGTCATGGACTTTTGGGTATGGATTTTATAGCCTGCAACTTTACTGTACAAGTCTATTGTTTCTTGGAGTTTCTTGTAGAGGTTTTAGGGTTCTCTAAGTATAGTATCATATCATCTGCGAAGAGTGAGAGCTTAATTTCTTCCTTTCCTACTTGAATGCCCTTAATATCTTTTACTTGCCTAACTGCTATTGCAAGTACTCCCAGTACTATATTGAACAGCAATGGGGAGAGTGGGCATCCTTGTCTCATCCCTGATCTTAGAGGGAAGGCTCTCAGTTTTTCCCCATTGAGGATGATGCTTGCTGTAGGCTTGTGGTAGATGGCTTTAACTATATTGAGGAAAGTCCCCTCTCTACCCATTTTGGTGAGGGTTTTCATCATAAATGGGGGCTGGATCTTGTCAAATGCTTTCTCTGCATCTATTGATATGATCTTATGGTTTTATCTTTTCTTTTGTTGATATGATGGATTATATTGATTGATTTCCGAATATTAAACCATCCTTGTATCTCTGGGATGAATCCCACTTGGTCATGGTGTATGATCTTTTTGATGAGTTGTTGAATTCTATTTGCTAATATTTTGTGGAGAATCTTTGTATCCGTGTTCATCAGGGACATAGGCCTGTAGTTTTCTTTTCTTGTGGTGTCTTTGTTTCCTTTTGGTATTAGAGAGATATGGGCTTCCTAGAAACTGCTTGGGAGAGTTTCTGTTTCTTCAGTTGCCTGGAAAAGCTTGACAAAAACTGGCAATAGGTCCTCTTTAAATGTTTGGAAAAATTCACTTGTGAATCCATCTGGACGTGGGCTTTTGTTTTTGGAAAGACTTTTGATTACAGTTTCAATTTCCTTAAGGCGTTTCTGTAGTGTAGTGGTTATCACGTTCGCCTCACAGTTTCAATTTCCTTCATGTTAATAGGTCTATTCATGTTCTCTAGATCTTCTTGATTTAGCATTAGGAGATTAAAGGAATCTAGGAATTCATTCATTTCTCATAGGTTCTCTTGTTTCATGGCATACAAACTTTCAAAGTAGTCTCTGATATTCTTTTGAATTTATTTGGTTTCTGTTGTGATATCCCCCTTCTCATTTCTGATTCGATTTATCATGGTTCTCTCTCTTTCTTTGCGAGTCTTACTAGTAGTTTATCTGTCTTGTTTATTTTCTCGAAGAGCCAGCTCCTGGTTTCACTGATCTTTTGGATTGTTTTTTGGGTTTCCATGTCGTTAATTTCTACTCAAAGTTTTATGATCTCTTTCCATCTGCCTTGTTTGGGCTTCTTTTGTTGGTCCTTTTCTAAGATCATGAGGTGTGAAGTCAAGTTGTTTATGTGGGCCCTTTCTTCCTTCCCTAGAAATGCTTGCAGAGCTATAACTTTCCCCCTTAACACGGCTTTAGCTGCATCCCATAGGTTCTGGTAGCTTGTGTCTTCATTCTCATTTGTTTCCAGGTATCTTTTGATTTCATCTTTGACTTCCTTCCTGATCCACTCGTTGTTCAACATTGAGGTTTTTTTTTCCCCAGGTGTCTGATTTGGTTCTCCGTGCCTGTGTTTGATTCACTTCTATCTTCAGTGCATTGTGGTCTGAAAAGATTGTTGATACTATTTCTATCTTCCTGATTTTATTGAGGTATGTTTTGTGTCCTAGCACATGGTTTATTTTGGAAAATGTTCCATGTGCACTGGAGAAGTTGTGTATTCTTTCTTTTGGGGGTGTAGAGTCCTGTATAGTTCTATATAAGCCCTCTTTCTTCTATTTCTTCCTTCAGAGCCAATGTTTCCTTGCTGAGTTTTGTTTTTGTTGACCTATCCAGAGGTGATAAGGCAATGTTGAAGTCTCCGGCTACTATTGTGTTGCTAGCAACGTCCTCCTTAAAATCTGTTAGCAGTTGTTTTAAATATTTGGCTGTGTTCCCTCATTAGGTGTGTATACATTTAAGATTGTGATTTCTTCCTGTTGTATATATCCCTTGATGAATAGAAAATGGCCTTCGCTGTCCCTTCTAATCTTTTTCAACCTGAAATTTATGTTGTCGGATACTAGGATGGCCTCCCCAGCATTTTTGAGGGAGCTGTTTGCTTGTAGAATTGTTTTTTCATTTAATGTTGTTTAACATTGAGCCTGTGTTTGCTCTGACTGTTCAGATGAGTTTCTTGTAGGCAGTAGAATTTTGGGTTCTGTCTCTGAATCCATTTTGCCACTCTGTGTCTCTTAATTGGTGAATTTAGACCATTTACGTTGAGAGAGATAATTGTTAAGTGTTTTTTGGTCATCCTTCTGTAAGGGTCTGTTGTGCTTGTAGGGTTTGTCTTGTCTTACAGTAGCCCCTTTAGCCCTTATTTAGGTTTGTTTTTTAGTGTATGAAGTTCCTGAGCTGCTGTTTATCCTGAAAATAGAGTACTGTTCCTTAGAGTTTGAGTGAGAGTTTAGCCGGATAGAGTATTCTTTATGAGTGTTCATTTCAGTGAGTTTTTTCACTATATCCCACCATTGCCTTTGGACTTGGATGGTTTCCTCTGATAGGTCTGCTGTGAATCTAAGGGGTGCTCCTTTGTATGTGATTTCCTTCTTTGACCTTGCTGCCTGCAGTATTGTGTCTCTATCCATGGCATCCCTCATTCTAACTATGATATGTCTTGGAGTGGTTTTGTGAGGGTCTCTTTTAGCTGGCACCTTTTGGGCTCCTTGAATCTGAATGGCTGCATTGTCAAGCTCTGGGAACTTTTCAACAATGATTTGTTTAACCTTGGCATTTCCATGGGGATTGTTTCCCTGATCTTCTACTACTCCAACGATGCTAGTATTGTTCCTCTTGGAATCATCTCCTAGGACTCTGATTCGTACTAGAGCTATTTTGAGGTCTCTTGCCATTGTTTGTTGTTGCCTGTAGGCTTGGTGCAGCTCACTGATTCTGTCTTCACCTGTGGTCATTCTACTGTTGAGGGCACAGACTGAGCTTTTTATTTCATCTATGGAATGTTTTATTTGTGACATGTCTGTGCATAGCTTCACAATTTGTGCTCCCATTTCTCCTGGATTTTTTTGATTGTTTCTCTCATGTCCTTCTTTAATTGACTGGATATCTGTCTCACTGTTTCATTGAGTACATTGAACACCTTCATTACTTCATATCTCAATTCTTTCTCAGAGAGGTCCCTTAGGTGAGTAGCACCTACTGAGGCTTCTGGACTCTTTTCATCATACTCCCCTTGTGGTGGGGATTTGCATTGATTATTCATGTTGGTGTGGAGGTATTGAGACTGAGATGTTACACGAGATTGCCCGGTATGGATAAACTACCTGTGGACACGTGAGCGTCTGCTCGCCCAAAATAAGGCCATGCCCTCTTCCGAACAGGGTACACCCAATACTACAGAGGCCATGCCCTCTGTGGGTACCTGGAGTCTGTGGGGGGTACAACCTGGGGATGAAAGAAGACCTGCCACAGTGTTGGGGACGAACAGGAAGAGGCTCAGGGATGCTGAGTGTCCCAGTATCCCAGGGTCCTAGAGTAAGCCTGGGGCGTGTTCGGGGGGAAACCCAAGTCCCGGGTTTGAATCACTGACCTGAGAGTGGAAGAAAACCAGACACAGCGTTGGGGACGAACAGCAAGAGCCTCAGGGATGCTGAGCATCCCAGGGTCCTAGAGGATGCTGGCAGCGTGTTCGCGGGGAAAGCCAAATCCCGGGTTTGAGTCCCTGACCTGTGGATGGAAGAAGACCTGGCACAGCATTGGGGAATGAACATGAAGAGGCTCAGGGATGCTGAAAGTCCCAACATTCCAGGGTCCAAGAGGACACCTGGGGAACATTTGCAGGGAAAGCCAAGTCCCGAGTTCGAGTCACTGACCTGCGGGTGGAAGAAGACCTGGCACAGTATTGGGGATAAACATGAAGAGGCTCAGGGATGCTGAGCATCCCAGGGTCCTAGAGGACACCTGGGGCACGTTTGCAGGGAAAGCCTAATGAGTCATACGAAATTACTACCTGACTCAGCTTAAAATTAATTTCACATTGAGCTGTTGTGAGGAGGGGGGTTATAAATATAATAGCATTAGAACTCTACTTGGCACATAGTAAGTATTCGAATAACCCTGATTATTGACATGATAATGGTTTATGCACATCAAAAATAAAATGTTTTTGGTCATCGTATAATTGAAACCCAAGCACAAAAATTTGTAAGTCTACAACTGTACCTCATGGTGTCTCATTAGTAAAAAATAAAAATAAAAAAATAAAATGTTTTATGGCTTGGAGGCCAACCACATATGCTAGGGGAAAAGGCAGCTCAGATAGAGAAGGGAGCACCAATAAAGGGTGTTGGGAGGATCCTCCCAGGATGGGAGATGCATGCTGAAAGTAGACTATAGACCGAACATGATTTCCACTCAATGCCTCTTTTGCAAACCACAGCACCCAAAAGGAGAGAGAGAACAAAAGGAAATGCCCTTCCACAGAGGCAGGGTGGGATGGGGGAGAGAGGGGGGTGGTAGGGATACTGGGATCAGTGGTGGTGGAAAATGGGCACTAGTGGAGAGATGGGTACTTGATCATTGTATAATTGAAACCCAAGCACAAAAATTTGTAAGTCTACAACTGTACCTCATGGTGTTTCACTAATAAAAATTTTTTAAAAATAAATAAATAAATAAATAAATAAAATGTTTTAAAATTATCAAGCATAAGCAAGATGAATGATTAACCAGCATTATTTTCTGAACCTTAAATAGAAAATGGAATCATGCCTTCCAATGTGGCAGAGGTCTTATCCAGATAGGAAGGTCCTGTCACAGGTCCTTCAAGAACAGTGTCTGCCTGGTTACCATCTCAGCCCATGAAATGAGCTATACAATTATCTATACAATTGTGTCAGTGATGTCCTAGTAGTCAGAGAGAATAGTACAAACAGAAAGCCTCATGAGAGTAGGAGAAAGGAGGAAAACAGTACATTTTAATTGCTCCCACACCTCAATACTTCATCCCCAGTGAGAGGAAGCCTTGGGGAAGCACATTGTTTCTGATGAACATTGTTTCTGATGAAACTTATTTTACCTTGAGACCCTAATAAAATCAGGTGACTTTGGCAAGCACCTCTGGTAGCCCGGTAAGAAAGCTTCATGGAGAATCAGGGCTTTTGACATGTAAAATCTTTGTGAACAGCCAAGAACTGACTCCTGCATTGGATCCCCTAGAAAAAGAATCCAAGAGATTATGCATTGCCCCCAGAGACCTTCCCTAGAAGGCATTTGAGGTAAACCCAGCGTTTACTGCAAACAAAGGTTTCTTTGGAGAGAGAGGGTAAGTATTTAAACTCCATCTGTTCTAGAACTTTTGAATCGCGGGATAGCAAAAGTCTGATTTCTCCATAGCATCCCAGGTATTTTCCAAAATTAACAGCCCATCTTTTGCTGTAACACGTCGGAAGAGAGGAAGTGTCTTCTCTAACCTTCACTCCTTTTAGACACATTCAGAGATTGTTGAGGCTAAAAGAGGGTCTCTCAAAAAAAAAAAAGAAAAGAAAGAGGGTCTCTCACCACAGCAACCACCTGGGAACTAACATATGATAAGCCTAATTCTAATACATGCTATTTGTCTGTAGATATGGAGTAAATTATTTTCACCCAGACTTTTAAACCGAAAGCATAAGAGGCCACTGATCTGGGTTCTGAATGATCTGAAAAGCTGGCTATGTCTGTTGACCCTTGTGGGCACGGGCTCTCTTGGAAGACTCCGTGGAGCTACTCGGAGCTCCGTTCCACATGCATCATATTCCAGAAGGACCCAGGGGAGCATAGGCTGTAGCATGCCATCTAGTTTACCTCCCCACTATGTATGGACTAGCATCAAGACTAGTCTTTATCATCTCCTTTCTCCTAAATGCCCACAGCAAACTTTATTCTAGGACTAATGCTTACCAACTCATCTAGTTAGTATTACTCCAGGTTGAAGTCAAATATTATCTTCCCAAGCTGCTATCATCTACAAGTGTGGATTACTCTTTACTATGTAAACATCAAGTATGAATTCCAAAATTATTTCTAGGCTTGTTCATTTTCTATTTAGCAGACTTATCATGTTCACAATCATAATAAATATAGTGGAAACTTTACTAATATCAAGAAAACCTAGGCAGGTAGCATTTTTATTCTATTCATCTAGTAAAACTAAGGAAATGGTTTGCAATATTGATACTGAAAGATTATCAAGAATATCCCTTACCTACTTTTAACGAATGGGAGGGAGCCTGGGGACACTGGTGCTGGGAAATGTACACTGGTGGAGGAATGGGGGTTGAAATATTGTGTGACTGAAATCCAATCATGAACAGCTTTGTAATGGTCTATCTTGCAGTGATTCAATTAAAAGTTAAAAAAATAAATAAAATAGAACTCAAAAAGAAAATAAAGACTATGAATTGAAAAAACCTAAGGAAATGCCAGGGATCAGACCCCAGTGAATAGGCCTACAGCAAGGATGCTTGTGAGAATTAAGAGATAGATCCCACGAATGAGACTAATCTTTCTACATCTATCTCATTTCACTTACCATGATAAAAATAATATGAGACCAATACCCAAGGACAAGGGCCCAGGAGGATTGGTCCATGGTTGGAAGCCTGTCTCAAATGCTGGGGAAGAAGGCAGTTGGGCTGGAGAAGAGAGCACTATGATAAAGAGACTTGGAAATGATAACTCATTTCCTATGAAATGAGTGTACTGAAAACGGTAGTGGAACAAAGATGATAACCTCTCAGTACCTGTATTGTAAACCATAATGCCCCAGAGAGAGAGAGAGAGAGAGAGAGAGAGAGAGAGAGAGAGAGAGACAGAGACAGAGACAGAGACAGACAGACAGACAGAGACAGACAGAGACAGACAGAAAGACAGACAGACAGACAGAGAGAGAAGGGAATTGCCTGCCATAGAGACAAGCTGAGGGGAGGGTGGGGGAGGGAAATTGGGGACATTGGTGGTAGAAAGCATATCCTAGTGGAGGGACGGGTGTTGGAACAGTGTGTGACTGAAACCTGACCATGAACAGCTTTGTAACTGTGTATCTCACAGTGACTCTAAATAAATAAATATAATAAGCACCAGTTCTCAGTTACAAAAAGGAAAGACAGAAAAGAGATTAAAGAGAAAAATTCGTGGGGTCAGGAGGCTCCTGGACAGTAAGTACAGCGCTTACTGCTTAGGCATCACGCAAAAGAGACCAAAACCACTCTTTTTCGAATTCCTGACTATCTTAGACTTTGACACACTTAAGGGCCTTAATTTCTGGTAATCATACATCCCATCTTTGTAAAAGGCCTACATGACAGGAAAGACTTTGTAAAGGACTTTCATAACAGGAAGTTCTTCCAAGGGATGGAGACAGAGATAGAACAGATCCAGGACCCTTGTTCACCTCCAGCTCCTGCTTCTGGACTGAGAACTCCCACAAACTGCCCTTACTGTCTCCTTTAGCTAGCTAGTTCCCAGCATTTTTATTTAAGTTTTTGATTTTGGGCCACATCTGGCTGTGTTCAGGGCTTACTCCTGGCTCTTCACTAAGGAATCACTCTTGGTGGGTTTGTGGTCCTGGCACTTCCCATGTGCTGGGGATTGAACCCTGTTTGGCCCTGTGCAAGGCAAGTGCCTTACCCGCTGTACTATCTCTCCAGCCCAGGAAGCCATTCTAAAAAGTAAATTCCTTAAATAAAATTATAAAAAATGAAAAAAAAGTAAGGTGGAGTTCATGCACAATTCAATCAGCTAATCATTCAATCAGCTAATCACTGGCTGAATGAATAGCAGTACTCCTACATTTAAAAAATAAAACAAATTCTTTATTATCAAACATGAACTTTTCAGTTTGTCTTCTAAGTCTTGGGAAATTCTTTAATTCTGAATCAGTGATTGAAAAGTTCTGTTCAGAAAGTGACCAATACTAAGATTCATCCTTTCGTGCAAAGCTAAAAGATATAGAATTTCATCTGATATTTATTACACATCCTGTACTACTAAGATCTCAGTGTCTTCACTGGGAATTATTTGCTTGGAAGCACTTGAGGTCTGTTACACACTTGGGTGGAGAATGGAATAATTAACACCGTCTTACCAGTTTTCCTCCTCTCTTCATAATAAAATTCCCAGAGGAAAATGTCAGCAGGAAATCATTCCACAGTGACTGAGTTCATCCTCGAGGGACTGGGGGTACGTCCTGAGCTCCAACTACCACTCTTCCTCCTCTTCCTTGGAATCTACGTGGTCACTGTGGTGGGGAACCTGGGCATGATCACACTCATAGGTCTCAGTTCCCACCTCCACACACCCATGTATTATTTCCTCTGCAGCTTGTCCTTCATTGACCTCTGTCAATCCACTATCATCATCCCCAAAATGCTGGTGAATTTTGTGGCTGAGAAGAACACCATCTCCTACCCGGAATGCATGACTCAGCTATACTTCTTCCTTGTGTTTATCATAGCCGAATGTCACATGTTAGCTGCCATGGCATATGACCGCTACATTGCCATCTGTAACCCCTTGCTTTACAATGTCACCATGTCCTATCAGGTCTGCTCTTGGCTGGTAGTCGGGGTGTACAGTATGGGTGTCATTGGATCTACAGCTCATACAGCCTGTATGTTAAGACTACACTTTTGCAAAGTTAATAGAATCAACCATTACTTTTGTGACCTCTTCCCGTTACTGGAACTCTCCTGCTCCAGCACTTACATCAACGAAGTGATAGTTTTGTGTTTCAGTGCTTTCAATATTTTTGCTCCTACCCTGATCATTCTTGGCTCCTACATCTTCATCATTGCCAGCATCCTTCGCATTCGCTCCACGGAGGGCAGGTTCAAAGCCTTTAGCACCTGCAGCTCCCACTTCTCAGCAGTTTCTATTTTCTATGGCTCTGCTGCCTTCATGTACCTGCAGCCATCATCCGTGAGCTCCATGGAACAAGGGAAAGTGTCCTCTGTGTTTTACACCATAGTCGTGCCCATGCTGAACCCCCTGATCTACAGTGTCAGGAATAAAGATGTCAAAGTTGCCCTAAATAAGATCCTTCACAAGAGGTGCACACAGTGAAAAAAATTATAATTTCCTGACAAGTTTTGGTAAGAATACTGAATGACCACAATGAATGTGATTGCTACTACTTTCAGTTATTTGGAGAAAAGTGCAAAAGCATGATGAGTATCACAGTGTAGACACAGAGAGCAGCCAGATTCTGAGACACATGAGACACAGTTCATCTGTCCTTAGCAGCCCCATTCATTTTCTCTAAGTGTTTCTTTAATCATCCAAAGCCTTCATCAGACTGAGCATACCTAGTATGCATGTTGTTTATTGGATAAGACTTGTTGTCTTGATTCATGACATAAATCCATCTGGTCAGTATCATTTTATAGTCCCTATTCTAATATGCCTGTCCTTGTTTACTGATAAGTGAGCAGGACAATTCTTATAAAGTAAAATCTCAAAAATCAATCATTTTAGCTGTTTATAAATCTACACAATTTAATCAATCATTAACACTAAGTGCATAGATCTATTTAGAGAAAGTTGGAGCATATGAATGATAATAAGGTATTATTATTATATCACAAGTGGGTATACTGGTGAGAAAGAGCCTAATAAACAGCCTAGTAAAATGGTCTAATAAACAGCCCGGGATACTTTATGTGCATCTGAATATATATGATTTTTTGTTGTGGGTATTACTCTTAGCAGTGCGTGGGTGAACTGATGGTGCTGATGTTCTAACATGTGACACCTCAAGGACAGAAGAGACAGTATAGGGGATAAGGCACTTGCCCTACATACTGTCAACCATGATTTGATCCAGGTACTGCATACTGCCACTTGAGCCCTGCCAGGAGTGACCCCTGAGCACAGAGTCAGCAGTACCCCCTGTGCACTGCCAGTGTGGCCCCCAACAGCCAAAAACCCCAAATAAAACCACAATATAAAACACCATCTCAGTGGCAGCCTTCATCTCGTTCCATTAAAGCAGAACTTGTGGTGAGGGAAGGAGCCTGTTCCTCTCCGTGAAAGCGAGAGGAAATGTCCTTCTTGACATTGAGTCTAATATTAATATTGAATCTAATATTCCATGTAAACATTACTCTAGTGGATGAATCTGTCCCCAGTGCTCTTATATACGCACATTTTCAGGTGACTTACATGCACATGTCCTTTCTACCAATATCCACTGTTATGATCTCAGTGTTTTGCCTGGTTTATATGTAGCTTTCATTCCTCTTTCCAGCATTGAAAAAAAAAAAACTACTACATTTCCCCTGCATTGACGGCCGGCAGATAAGGTAAGGTAAAGGTAAAGGCCCTCCCGTTGATCGTCGATTTGCTCGAGCGGGCCCAGTAACGTCTCCATTGGAGACTTTGTTGTTACTGTGTCTGGCATATCGAATACTCTCGGTAGCTTGCCGGGCTCTCCGAGAGGGGCGGAGGAATCGAACTCGGGTCGGCCATGTTGGCCGCGTGTAAGGCGAACGCCCTACCCGCTGTGCTATTGCTCCGGCCGGCAGATAAAATAACTATTTGAGAATGTTTGGTAATGAAAGCACTCCTTTGCATACAATAACTATTAAAAAGGATTGGGAGTTGGAGAGATAGCACAGCGGGTAGGGCGTTTGCCTTACATGCGGCTGACCCAGGTTCGATTCCCAGCATCCCATATGGTCCTGAGCATCGCCAGGAGTAACTCCTGAGTGCAGAGGCAGGAGTAACCCCTGTGCATGGCCAGGTGTGACCCAAAAAGCAAAATAAATAAATAAATAAAAAGGATTAAAAAAAACCCTATCTCTATGGGGGCCAGAGTGATGGAACAGTAGGTAGGGTGCTTGCGTTGCACTGGTTGACCCAGGTTTGATCTCTGGCATCCCCTATGGCCACCCAAGCACCACCAGGAATGATCCCTGGCACAGATCCAGGAGAAAACTCTGAGCACTGCCAATGTGCCCAGAAGACAGAAAATCATACAAATTCAAAACATCTGCACCATCTGTCATCATTGAGCATTGGGGAAGACTAGCTATTAAAATATTATAATAGATATTAGATATATTTCAAAATAGAGCTGGAACTCTACTGAACAAAGGGAGATAAAGAATTTTGAAGGCTCCAAATGAGAAAAAGAATCAGAAATGCACAGGATTCCCTGGCACCTATAGAAAAGGAGGAATGTTAGCAGTCTGAAGAGAATACCACAAAGTAATAGTAATAGTCTAATACTGGGTACAAGGAGAAACTCAGATAACGTTCTAAGAGTTTGCCTCTCTTCTGTCAATCTAAGCATGCTATTGCATTGTAAAACTAAACAGATTGTGAATAACTAGCATTTTCAAGGATCATCTTGTGTCACCAGATGAATTTTAGAATCATTATGTTATCTTTGTGCTGATTATAATAATTAGGTTGGACTTGCATCTCTCTCTGTCTCCCTCTCCCGCACACAGTGCTTTACACCAGAAGATGGTCAATGATTCAGGGCGAAGATACTGGCTCAACAGGGACATAAGTGCCCTTGAAATTATTGCTCCACTGGCTACAAAATGTAGCTTCCAACGTTTGGTTTCAGATAAAGGCTCTGTCCCCAGAGCCTTTGTACCTTCCACAAACCAGTCATCAGGAAGCATGGAAAGAAAAAGGCAGTGTTTCTTTTGCAAACCATAGAACCCAAAAGGAGAGAGAGAACAAAAGGAAATGCCATGCCACAGAGGCGAGGTGAGATGGGGGGATGGGGGAGTAGGAAGGATACTGGGATCATTGGTGGTGGAAAATGGGCATTGGTGGAGGGATGGATACTTGATCATTGTATAACTGAAACCCAAACACAAAAATTTGTAAGTCTACAACTGTACCTCATGGTGTTTCACTAATAAAAATTTAAAGAGAAAGAAAGAAAGAAAGAAAGAAAGAAAGAAAGAAAGAAAGAAAGGAGGGAGGGAGGGAGGGAAAGAAAGAAAGAAAGAAAGAAAGAAAGAAAGAAAGAAAGAAAGAAAGAAAGAAAGAAAAGAAAAGAAAAAGGCAGTGTTTCCTCACTGGAAGGAAACACCTGAAAACGACAGACCTCACCTACCATAGGTGCCTTTGGTAAGGATTTAGTCATAGGGTAATACTAGCTGTGCTGGGGGCTAAGCAAAAACCTGGCTCTCTAGTCATGCATCAAAGTGAGACACTGGCCATTAATCAGTCAGGAAGGAAATGGAGACTGGAAGGGAGGAATAATGCGCAGTAGCTTTCCCTCTGAAATATGTGCAAATATCTTCGATTGTATTAATCTCTCAAGAGTTAAGTGTTTGAATTTAGACTTTTGTCTAAACAGCAATGTGAAAGTTGATTTTAAACCACCTGATGCACAAATAAAATACATTAATGCTGTAATAACTATTAGGATCTGCTGCAATGCTGTAGCCATGCTGGGTGGAAGGTTTTCTATACACCAATAACACTCAGTGTATTTCTTGGTTTTGACTTCACTCATGCCCTTTACCCACTTGGAACTGTTTACCTGATAAAAATTTGGGTCTTTCCAAATTTCACAGTTTGGCAAATTGTGAAATTCCAATGGAAAACACAATTCTATATTAGCTAAGCAATTCTATTCACATCAAGTGATTTTTTTTCTTGTAGTCCATTTTACGATTTAAAAAAATTAGTTGAGAT
The DNA here is from genome assembly GCF_029834395.1 of Sorex fumeus. Classification (NCBI taxonomy): domain Eukaryota; kingdom Metazoa; phylum Chordata; class Mammalia; order Eulipotyphla; family Soricidae; genus Sorex; species Sorex fumeus. The sequence continues at coordinate 15,716,804 of NW_026606085.1, read as the reverse complement.
TCTCTGACCTATAATGCTGTCATGATGGTTTCTCATGCATTTAATTCCAACACCACACCCATCAGCAGTGTGCTCACCTCCTGCTCCCAAAGACCCCAATGCCCATCTTTTCTCTCTTCCTTCTGCCCCCACCCCTTCCATCCCCCAACTCCATTGTGTGAATCAGTTACCCTGGTGTGTTGCCTCTGGCCCTCTGTTGCTACCTTTGCTGTTTTTCTTTGTCTCACATATGAGGGATCATTCCACATCATACAATTCTCAGGCTTATTTTGGATTTATTCTATAGCAATAAAGTTTCTTCTGGCATTCTTTACTATTAATGAATTTTGTGGAAATCATCTGTATTAAAGAATACCACATTCTTAATAAAAGTGGCTTCGAGGACTGAGAGATAGTACCATGGGTAGGGTGCTGGCTTTGCATGCAGCCAACCCAAGTTCAATCCCCAGCATTAAATACAGTCCCCCAAGCAGAACCAGAAGCGATTTCTAAGTGCAGAACCAGGAGTGAGTGCTGAGCACAGCCGGGTGTGTCCCCCAAAACCCCAACCCTAATGCCATTAATCATATTGATTAATTAGAGTTTTCTGATGTGTGTCTAATTTACCTTACATCAACGTGCAGTCTAAGACTGTATTCGACTTTGGGGACAAAAAGTAGAGCTATGGAACAAAGAAGAAGAAATAGGGAGCACTGACACCTCATAATAAAACTATTTTTTTTATCAAATATGCAATTTAGCAAGAACTGTTATGAGTGTAGACCTAAGACAGGAAGTACAACACTGTACTCTGAATTCTTACCCCATAACCATAATTCCCAATTAAATACAGGTATAAATTCTGAACTTATCATTACATACTTGTTTTTAAATATTATCTACTTATAATAAAAAATAAATGGACTTCATGATGTCAAATTCTATCAGTACTAAAAATAAGACGATTTGTTAGGATGTGTTCTTCTCTCAAACCAGCTATTCACAGTAGAGATTATGAAAAAAGAGCCAAATAAGACTGGTAAATACACAATCTCAACCCCCATTCATGACCAAAAACTCAATTTTTTAAAGAGCTCCGAGTTATGTCTGGGAAGCAGTTTCTGACACTTCTTAATAAACACACAATCCACACAGCCTTCTATGTGGAGAAACAAGTTAAAAAAACAGCAATGGTAATTGCTGCTTCCCTCAAGAGCTTTTACTCTGAGACCTGCAAGCCCGGGGAGAGTTTTATTTTCATGGGATTTGGAGTCTGGAGTCTGAGTTCAGGACAAATCTTCATAGTGCAGCAAACGCAATTCAAGAGTGGAAGGGACGACATTTGCTGTGCAGATGCTGGGGAAACAGCAAGGAAACTGTCACTGGAGGTGATGTTGGCCTACTTGTGAGGCAGACTGAGCCCCTGGGCCTTGAGGCAGGCCTGGCCTGTCTTCTCTACACCAGCTCCAGGACTGTGGGGTGCTGATATTGGGCAGTCCCACTACCCCAGCAGTAACACTTTGATTTCTCCTCCAAATGAAAGTGGATATTGATTGAGGGTGCAGAAAGAAGAAAAGGTGAGTGTTGATTTGGCAGTTGTGATGTGAGACCAGCTGGTCTGCGAGTAATCCCCTGAACCACATAGGCAAAAATTTCATTCATTCATTCATTCAATTGTTAATTTAGAAATATTCATCAATAAATTCTAAGTTCCTCTCATAAAGTAACAAAATAGGAGACTAACACCCAAGAATGGCCGAGATTAGTACCAGGAATTTTACTCCATGGCTTGGAGGCCAACCACACATGCTAGGGGAAAAGGCAGCTCAGATAGAGAAAGGAGCACCAAATAAAGGGTGTTGGGAGGATCCTACCAGGGAGGGAGAAGCATGCTGAAAGTAGACTATAGACCAAACATGATTGCCACTCAATGCCTCCTTTGCAAACCACAACACCCAATAGGAGAGAGAGAACAAAAGGGAATGCCCTGCCACAGAGGCAGGGGGGGATGGGGGGATGGGGAGTGGGAGGAATACTGGGATGCGTGGTGGTGGGAAGTGGGCACTGGTGGAGGGATGGGTATTTGATAATTGTATAATTGAAACCGAAGCACAAAAATTTGTAAGTCTACAACTGTACCTCATGGTGTCTCACTAATTAAAAAAAATTCTAAGTTCCTCTGATGTGTCCAAAGAAAACTGGGAAAAAGTTTAATAATCTGATTGGCTGCTCTCTCTGGCTTATGGTAGAGTTTCATCTTAAAATGGGAGTTTAGAAATGACAATTGGGGTTGCAGTGATACTGTTCAGTGGGTAGGGCGTTTACCTTGCAAGCAGCCATTCAAGGTTGGGTCCCTGGCACCTCATATGGTTCCTGAGCCTGCTTGGAGTGGTCCCTGAGTGCAGAGTCAGGAGTAAGCCCTGAGCCCTGCCAAGTGTAGCCCCAAACTGAAATAAAAATATAAATAGATGGAAATAAAGGAAGGAGAAAAAAGGAAGGAAGGAAGGAAGGAAGGAAGGAAGGAAGGAAGGAAGGAAGGAAGGAAGGAAGGAGGGAAGGAGGGAGGGAGGGAGGGAGGGAGGATTGGAGCTGAGAGATTATAATATAAACCAAAACAGAAAGGTTTTTCAACTTAAAAGAAAAGTTTCTGAGGTGAAAATAAGTGGAACCTGAAATGTTCAGAGAGTGACAAGAACATTCAGAATTGATATTCAGATGATCTCTGAAGCCATGAAGAAAATTGTTTTTCCATTGTTAAAGCAGGTGATCAACAGTCTGACTGTTGAGTATATTCAATGATTAGGAATATGATTCCCTTGCAAAGACCTCAAGTTGTGAAAAAATCTTATACAGATTTTAAGGTGAATTCCTAGATCTTTCACATTCCGTATAGAAAATAAGTCTTTTTTTTTTAGAATCCCTTCATTTGTGTAACAATAGATGTCATCCCATGACCTTAAACTCATTTTCCAGTTTTCCTTTGCCGTGTAACAAGTCAATATCTCACTTTAAAAGAATCTGCTTCTCTGAGACTAATCAGAGAGCAGAGATGGGGCTGTAGTATAGCATGTGGTTCCTACATGACAGCATATGTAGGACAGGAACAGGGATGTTGAGGATCAGAGCAGCAGATCATTTGTGTCTGATGTGACCTGGTGCTCTCCATGGATGTTATGGGCTTCAGCCCCTTCCCTCAAGGGCCGAGGAGACAAAGATCCTTCGCACCTATTCGTGGCAATCTAGCTGTACTCAATTTGGGCTGGGAAGCTACAATTGCAATTGTCTAGGGATTGTTTATTGATCATAACAATTACTACCACATCATTAGTCATTAACCTACTGTTTTACTTACTAAAACTTACTAGAAGGGTCTTATTATGTTAATAATTAAGTATTTTTTCCTCACAAGCTATACCCCTTCACAAAAAAAAATCTATCCAATATGGAAACAATTGATCAATTAAAGTAAATTTAAAGCATAATAAATCCTTGCCAGCTAGCTTGTTTCATGAGTCTTCTGCATTTATATTCATTTTTCCAGCCTTGTCAACTCTTAGATATGAAAAACTCTTAGGATAGAACAATAGCACAGTGGTAGGGCGTTCGCCTTACAAGCGGCCAACATGGCCGACCCGAGTTCGATTCCTCCGCCCCTCTCGGAGAGCCCGGCAAGCTACCGAGAGTATTTGATATGCCAGACACAGTAACAACAAAGTCTCCAATGGAGACGTTACTGGGCCCGCTCGAGCAAATCGACGATCAACGGGAGGGCCTTTACCTTTTACCTTAGGATAGAAAAATGGGGGAGGTTTTGCTAACCAAAGAACATGCATTATACCATAGAAAAATAGCTATCATAAGTCTAAGCATAACAGAGAAAAAAAACTTTCACAGAAAGAGTTTTGAGTCACAACTGTTCTTTTTTCAAATGGATTTACCTTCCATTTACCTTACCATCCTCCTTAAAAATGAGATATGTTAAGTCTAGAAGGAAATGCCTCTGATAATTTTGGTCTTCAGAGATCTTACTTGAAACTGTAAGGAATGAATTAGTGGATCTGGTTATTTAATTGCCATTGCTCTAACAACCAATTCAGTTATTTACATTCTATTTAAAATAGGGGATCCTCTATCCACAATTAATCTTCATGCAAATTGTGATCTTGTTTTATAAGTAAATATACTTGATATACAGAATCTCAGAGGTTGAGACAATGAAGATTATGTTGAGCAACTAAATAACAAAGAAATTATTTTGAAACCAAAATTCTAAGACACTGATCCTGGTCACAAGCTCTGAATCCATAGAAGATCTGTTCATTATTTTTTAAAATCTCACTGCATTTGCTCCAATTTTATTTTCATATTAAGTTTCATTAGAATGAAATCAAGTATAATATGAAGGCAGTAACATGAGTTCCTTGTGTGGTATGCTGCTATCTTTATTTCACAAAACAATAAAAGAAGGAAGGAGGAGTTAAGGAGGGGAGGTTAGATGAAGAAAGAAGTTTGAATGAAAGGAAAGAACAGAAAAGAGTAAAGGGAAGATGTTTCAAGTGCTCTGTTGAAAGCAAGCCACATCCAGGGAGATTCCACAGTTTTCACCCAACAGTTTTCCAACTGGGTCCATCATCAGAATTACTTTGAGAAAGTCAATGGTTTTGTTTAAAAAGGTTTTGAACTTTTGGTAGTTCAATTTTTTTAAATGTCCAATTTATTTTTAATTGTTTTAATTATTATTTTTAGAGGAGTCATACCCAGTAATACTCAGGGGTTACTTCTGTTAAGCTTGGAACTATGGGTTCCCAAGCAACAAGACGGACAGAAACACCTACTTGATAATGCAAAAGCAGTAGGAGTTTTATTCCAATATACTGGGGTCAACTATCTCACCCACAGAGTGGTCTCTTGATAGCAACCCTGACTTCAGGCAGCAAGCAGTTTATATAGGGTTTGATTATATAAGCAGCACATGACTTATTGTTTCAGGAAAAAAAAACCCCAACCTAACCTAGTTACCAAACAAAGGTGTTTTGGCAAGTGTCTAGGGTAACAGTGGTCAGGCAATAGATAAACAATTGTTTCCAGTAATAGTTCATGGTTACATAAGCTACTCATTTCTTTAGGGTTAACAAAAGACAATTTCTGGGGCGTTTTACTAGGGTCATAGTGATTGACTGAGCCCACTTGCCGGGCCCAGGAACTTCCCCAGCTGGGTTCAGGTTGGCTAGTTACACATTGTTTTATTGCTGGGAAACTGAAACTATTTTAGTTCCCGTAACTGAACCTGCGGTCTAGCTAATTTTGCTGATTTCTGCTGCCTATCCTGGCATCGGTTTCACCCTTACACTTCTAGCTCTGCACTCAGTAATTACTCCTGGTGCTGCACAGGGGACAATATGGGATTCCAGGGATCAAACCCAGGTTGGCTTTATGCAAGGCAAATGCCCTACCTACTGTACTATTGCTCTGATCCCAATGTCCAATATTTTAATTTAATTATTCTGTTAGGAGAGAAAACCTACATACATTTTGTTCAGATGAGATGAGTTGGAAGGTTGATCGATATGCATTAAAATGACGGGTGATATTTTTAAAGTTACAAAACCAAGTTTTCAAAAATGTAGATATTAGAGAAAAAAGATAGTGGTTTAATGAAAGTAACTGCACAATAGAAAGCCAGATGATGTTAAAACTTGATAAATCTGGAAACAACAAGCTGCATGGATTGTGAACAATATCTGAGACAAGGAGACTTTGCAATTATAATCATGTTCACATTCTTTACATTCATCATTTTTTGTAAACAGTGACATCCAGATGACCCTGATGAGCAACCATATGAGAGATGCTTCAATTAATAAACACTCTCTGCATTCCAGTATGATTTTCCATATAGTGGTTGAGATGATTCTCAAGACTGATGAATCAAGTAATACTGATAGGAACAGATTATTTAGTGAAATAGGGAACTCAGAGGAATTAAAAATATGAACTGCTTATCTATGTCCATTCTGTAGAAATTAAATTATCTCTGACTTGAGACATTTTTGGCCATAATATTGTATTTAACACAAAGCAGGATCACAATGGCCAGAAACCAGGGACTGTTTATATACAGATGGAAGCTTTGGATTCCATATTCTCTTCTACTGGCTTATAGGTGTCCCTCTTTTACATCATGTCAATGGGCCATAACCTGCCAGCACCATTGGTAACAGGGAGCAGAGTTAGCAGAACCTTCTTCTTCTTTTAGATTGTGGTTGTTTTAGTTGCTGTTTTTGTGTTTTCTGATGTGTTATTGATTATCCTATATTTCAATGAAAGCAACAAGAGGAAGAGTTATTACTATCATCATGGTCAGAGTATTAATGTCAGCAAATGAATTAATAGGGTGATTGTACTGCTCCAGTTCAGTCAGAACATGGCAGGTCAGCATACAAACACAGGCCTTTGGGCATTAAGGCCTCCTCACATAATTCGTTTTCTTTTCCTACTTCTTCTTCAAGTAAGGGAAGAACAATTTGCTTCAAGATTATAAACTCGCCAGTCCTGAGTCAAGACAGCCAAAATATTTGTACAATGAGTAAGGTCATTGTTTCAAGAATATTCAAACTGAGAAAATTTAACAGAGAACTCCAAATTCTCTGACTTTCCTTCCCCCTTCCCAATCCCAGAACTTTATCAATCTCCTATTGATCATCTCTACCCCTGGGCTGGAGAGTCCCTGCACAGAAATTATTTTCTCTCCAGTACCTACCCAACCATTTCTGTCACATTTAAGGACTTCTTTCTCTCTAAGGTTTGGGTCTGAAAACTCCAGTCTAGAAAAAAAACTGGATTAAAGGTAAAAGAAATATTAAAGGAATAGAAACTCTATTCTATAAAGATATTAGAAACTGGGGACATTAGCAGTGGGAAATGTACCCTTACACTGATGAGGGGTTAGGTGTTGGAATATTGTACAGCTGAAACCCAATAATGCTTTGTAACTGTGTCTCTCATGGAGGTTCAATTTTTTTAAAAGGTAATAGAAATGTTTGCTATAATGCTGTACAGCAGCTGGTATAACATGCTTTGTTTTGGCAGTGAACAGGAAGTTAGTCTGCTTTAGTGAGAATTCCTCACCCCAACTTTTACCTAGAAATAGCTCTTCCTTGCTGTTCTGTGGGTTACACTCCAGCCTCACAGACCTGTCACTGCAGTCTAATCTGCAGTGTCCTAACCAAAGTACTGGCAGGGTCTTTGCAACTGGTTGTTTAATATTTGCTTCTTTTTCAATCTGATTACAGCTTTCTCTGGTCCCCTTTCGATTATGATACTTGTCCTAAGTTATATGTAAAAGTACCACACTATTGGTTCCTGGTACTTCACATGTCAGATACATACTTGGGGGCAGGAAGTTACTACCCTTCAGGCTTTAATAGCCTTCACGTGAAAGATAAATGAGGAAAATCTTTATATTCTGTATAAACACAAAATCAGTTTTGTATACTAAAAATAATTTGTCTAAAAATTTAAATTGTTTTCAAATAAAAACATATTTTCCATATGCAAAAAATAGAAATATTTGCTACAGCAGTAGTTTCTCAAACAAAAGAAGTAAAGTAATGAACATTATGACTGAAATATTGTCAATGAAATCATTAAACATATTTGATTGTAAGTATAAAGTAGTTAAGATAAATATTAATTAGACAAACTTATCTAGAGATAAAGTATGAAGAAACCAAGACAATATTTCTTTATCAATGGAATTTCTTCTATTAGTTAGTGTCTCCCAAATGTTGATCTTTCTCTTTCCTTGTAGAGACACCCAGAGGGAAATGTCAGCAGGAAATCATTCCTCAGCAACTGAATTCATCCTCGCAGGGCTGACGGCTCGTCCAGAGCTCCAACTACCGCTCCTGCTCCTCTTCCTCGGAATCTATGTGGTTACCGTGGTGGGGAATCTGGGCATGATCACACTCATAGGCATTAGTTCCCACCTCCACACACCCATGTACTATTTCCTTGGTTGCCTGTCCCTCATTGATCTCTGCCATTCCACAGTCATCACCCCCAAAATGCTGGTGAATTTTGTGGCTGAGAAGAACATCATCTCCTACCCGGAATGCATGACTCAGCTCTACTGCTTCCTTGTTTTTGGTATTGCAGAGTGCCACATGTTAGCTGCCATGGCATATGACCGCTATGTTGCAATCTGTAGCCCCTTGCTCTACAATGTCATCATGTCCCCTCACATCTGCTTCCTGCTCACCATGGGAGTTTATATTTTGGGCATCATTGGCTCTTCAATCCATACAGGCTTTATGTTAAGACTGTCTTTCTGTAAGACCAATGTGGTCAACCATTATTTCTGTGATCTCTTCCCACTCTTAGAGCTATCCTGTTCCAGCATACACATCAATGAATTGTTGGTTCTCTTACTGAGTGCATTTAACATCCTAATACCTGCATTAATAATTATTTCTTCCTACGTCTTCATCATTGCCAGCATCCTCCGCATTCGCTCTGCAGAGGGCAGGTCCAAAGCCTTTAGCACCTGTAGCTCCCACGTAATGGCGGTCATGATCTTCTATGGCTCTGCAGCCTTCATGTACCTGCAGCCATCATCTGTGAGCTCCATGGACCAAGGAAAAGTGTCCTCTGTGTTTTACACCATTGTCGTGCTGATGCTGAATCCCCTGATCTACAGTCTGCGGAATAAGGATGTCAAGTTAGCTCTGTGGAAAATTCTGGACTGTAGAAAGCAATTATGAAAGGAGTTATTATCATGTTGTCACACCACAGACAGACCTTTATTATGCAAAATGGGATTTAACAGCCTTTTGCTTGACAAATATTGAAATTGAGTATTGCTTCCCTTATGAAACTTCTTCCATATTGCCTGAGAGTCGCTTCCTAGATATTATATTAAAGTTATTATGTATAAAATTACTTATAAAACAATAAAGGATTATTGAGGATAAAAGGTTTGATTCCATTATCTATCCTTTATCTTCTTATTTAGCAAAAATTACTAAGACAGCAACACACCACCCAGTGAACTCCAATGTCACAAAACATAGTTACTGTCTTCATGTAGAATTTGATATGAGGATATTTAATAACCATTATAATGATGTTTAATAAGAAAGCAAATCTTGAGTTAATGGAAGGGCCATGAAAAACTGAAAAGGTCTTCTATAGATTCAAGCTGATGAGCTGAAATTTTTCCCGAGGATATTTGTTTCATGATAGCTCCTCTGTTATCTAGCTGTTCAAAATAATCTTCACAGTCTTCACCTCTTGGGTTCTAAATAGTAAACATATTTATGTTACCCATAAATACCCATAAAGTGGTAGAGAGCCACTGGTGTGCAATTTTCCCAGGGGATTTTATCTCCAGTTCTGGCCTTTTCATAGAAATTTGAGAAGAATATATTTTTGTTGTTGTTTTTGTTTTATAAAGGGTCAAGTCTCACATGTAGCAAAAATTCAAAATATTTCAAAGAATTTCAAAGTGCAGTCAATCAACCAAGATGCTGAGTATGCCTGCCATTTGCCATATATATATCCATGTCACAGTATCTGGTCACTGGAAAGAAAAAACTCCTGGCATTTCTAACCACACAATGGATTGGAGTGCATGAGACTAAGTGGATAAAGTGAGAGAAACACACGTATAAAATAATAACTCTTATGTGTGGAACCAGAAGGGATCTAAAGGAGCCAAAACTCATGAAACAGAGTGGTGGTTATCATGGGCACTAAGGACATACTTGTTTGGGCACACGTTTCCAGTCATCAGATGAGTTTGTTCTAATAAGCTAAGGTATGGTGGCTATATTTCATTATACATCACTCTGTATGCTTCTCAGAAAGTCATTTCAAATGTCCTCACCACAAACAAATGGTAACGTGGGACAAGGCTGAGACATGAAGTTAGTGGTGGTTGTCCAATGACAAATTGGGGAGATAATTGGTTTTAAATATTTAGGTAAACCAATACAACCCCAAACATCTTTAGCATAAGCAATGTTTTACTTCATTTTTTATGTCTCAAAGTTTGGAAAAAGGTCATCTTAAGGGGCTAGAGCTATAGCACAGTGGGTAGGGCGTTTGCCTTGCACAAACCCAGGTTAGATTCCCAGCATCCCTGAGCACCACCAGGAGTAACTCCTGAGTGCAGAGCCAGGAGTAACCCCTGTGCATTGTCAGGTGTGATCCAAAAAGCAAAAATAAATAAATAAATAAATGAAAGGTCATATTAATGACAAAGTGTATTGCAAATTTCATCTCCAAATGTGATACTGCTTAGTATTTTGAATCAAATAATAAATCTTGTTCCACATTCTAAAAGAAAATTTTAATTATTTTCACAGTATCTTGGGCTGGAGCTTTAGCACAGCGGGTAGGGCATTTGCCTTGCGTGTGGCCGACACAGTTTTGATTTCTCCACCCCTCTCATATAGCCCTGCAAGCTACCGAGAGTATCTCGCCCACACAGCAAAGCCTGGAAAGCTACCCGTGTGACGTATTCGTTATGCCAAACACAGTAACAAGTGTCACAATGGAGACGTTACTGGGCCCGCTCGAGCAAATCGATGAACAATGGGAGGACAGGGACAGTGACAGTGACATAGTATCTATAACATTTAGCTCTATAGTATTCCTCAAACATATATTTCTTAATTTGAGAGAGATTTTTCTTTACAAGACCTGCTAAGAACTTTTCATGTGGTTAGGACAGTATCTAGCAGGGGCTTTAATGCAGCCCAGGTTAAAATATTCCTAATATTACTGTTTTATGAGTACTTCATAATAAGTGCTGGAGCGATAGCACAGCGGTAGGGCGTTTGCGCTGTGCGCAGCCAGCCTGGCCGAGCCAGGTTTGATTCCTCCGCCCCTCTTGGAGAGCCTGGCAAGCTACCGAGAGTATCTCACCCCCACAGCAAAAGTCTGGATTCAATATGCCAAACACAGTAACAACAAGTCTCAAAATGGAGACATTACTGGGTCCGCTCGAGCAAATCGGTGAACAACGGGAGGATAGTGTTTGTTTGTTTGTTTGTCATCATAAGTAGGACTAAAATATGTCAATACTAATAGAAACATTTGCATACTTCATATGGAAACTCCCTTTGAAATAGTCTTATCGAATAAAGTTAAAGTTTCCTGAACTTTTGAACACCCTATTGTTATCTCCACTGGGGATATAGCAGCATATATCATATTCATGTCTCCAATTAGTACTCAGCAGGAACAATGGATCACTCCTATGTGATACCACTGAACCCTGGAGAATCAATGGGGGAAAGGGAAATTCTAATTGTTTCTTTCCCCAAGAGTGGGTGCTTGTGGGATGAGAACCTAGAGGGAGGTCATTATCATTGTTCGCTCCTTCTCAGGCTCTTAACATCAGCACCCAGAATATAAAAACATAACATCATTTAACCGCCCCATGCAGAGGACCACCCACTTCACAGAGATCAGCACCAGTGACTCTCAGCATTTCCCATGAAGACAATTGGGCTATGAGCCCTGGGCACCAAGGAGTTCTGAAGGTTAGTACTTGGAACTACACCTGCATCAACAAAGGAATGTTTCTTTTAGAGAAACAGATGAAAAGTGCATATAACTGAGCCTTTAGGGGTCATGAGAGATCTGTCTGAATCGTGGCCCTGGATTTTCCAGCTGATTCCTCTCCCCCAGCTCCCTTCAGGCACCAGAGATGCACATGGGCACTGACTGGTCTCCACTGTCTTCACTCTCACCTTTACTCTCTTGGTGAGCAAAAGCTCTCATCCTCTCCCTGTCCTGGCTGAATAACACAAGGACAAATAGGATTTTATTCAGACACTTAAACTCACATATGTGATGGCTTTATTTGCCGTATTGAGCCCACAGTAGCTTATAACAGACTTTCTGTAGTTTTATTAATAGCATTTGTTGAGGCTGGCTGTAGCTTAGACACAATGCCAAGCACTGTGTTTACTTTACAATCTTACTCCAGAAGAAATGTTCATTCCAAAGAGATAGCAAAATTAAGTGCTTGATGCATTACTTCATGTACACTTGCCAAGAGTAAATATAAGAATTATATGGCCCCTGGTATTGGTCAGGGAAAGAGGGCATATAGAAGCTGTGGCTTTAATTTACAAAACCACACTTCCAACTCTGCCAGCACCTGGTCATGGAATTGCCCCCGCTCCTTTCAAAAGAGAATTGTTTCCTCAGGCATACAAATTTGTTTTATTAACTAGGGGTTTCATTATGAAAGCTACTAAATAAACTAATGAAGTGATTTCATAGTATAGAACAGAGTGGAAGAGAATCTTGATTAAGAAATTCAACGTTTTTAATGCCCAAAAGTAGAGAGAGAACATTGGGGAAATTTTCTGCCCTGGAGGCAGAGAGAACACTGCGATGGGGGATGGAGATATACTGGGGACATTGGTGGTGGAGGGTGTGCACTGGTTGAGGGATGGGTGTTCGATCATTGTACTGCGGAATCTTGAACATGAAAGCTTTGTAACCATCTCATATTGATTCATTATAAAAACAAAAAAGTAATGTGGAGTTCATGCCAATTCAATCAGCTTAATCAGTGGGTGAATAAGAAGCAGTACTTTTACAGTACTTTTACATTTAAAAAAAACTTCAATGTTTAAAAAATTAAAGGCTAGGGTCAGAGATATGCCAGAGGGTATAAAGAGTATGTGTGTCCTGTCCATGGCTGGCCCTGGGGAGATACCCAGCACCTTCATAATCACAAATTTATTTTTATTGATTTTTCTGATCATTCTATTTCTGGGCTGGAGCGATAGCACACCAGGTAGGGTGTTTGCCTTGCACATGGCGACCCACCTGACCCGGGTTCGATTCCTTGGCCCCTCTTGGAGTGTCTAGTAATCTACCAAGAGTATCTTGCCCACATGGCAAAGCCTGGCAAGCTACCCATGACATATGTGATATGCCAAATACAGTAACGAGTGTCACAATGGAGACGTTACTGGGCCGGCTCAAGCAAATCAACAGTGACAGCGACAATGACTGTGATTCTATTTGCTATTCCTTTAAGTCTTACTATACCAAGTAATAGGGGTAGGCTGGGGTGTAGGAGGAACCTGGGGATATTGGTGGAAGGAAGGGGATATTGATGTGGTATTGGTGTTAGAATGTTGTATGCCTGAAACAACTCTATTATGAACAACTTTGTAAATCACTGTGTCTCAATAAACATTTCTGAAAAATATTTTTATTATTAAAAAAGATTGCCTCGACCAAAAAAGATACCCAGTATCACAAATGATGCCCCTCTATGTATCTCAGACTGCATATGGCTATGTTTATTATAGATAGCATTAATTATTGTTATGGAGAGCCCGGCAAGCTACCGAGAGTATTCGATATGCCAGACACAGTAACAACAAAGTCTCCAATGGAGACGTTACTGGGCCCGCTCGAGCAAATGGTAAAATGAAAGTATTCCATTTGTCATGCATGCTTTTAAGGTATACATATAATAAATAGGAGAAACGAGGATTCCTGAAAATTGCAGTAATACTATCCACATTGTGGTGGATTAATACAAAGCAAATATGGGGCCTGGAGCAATAATGCAGAGGGCAGGGTACTTGCCTTGCATGTGGCTGACCTGGTTCAATCGCCAGCACCGTGCTCATGATGTACTGAGCACTACTAAGAGTGATCCCTGAGCGCAGAGCCAGAGTAAGCTCTGAGCATCACTCATTGTGAGCCAGTAATCAAAATATATATTAATAAAATGAATGAAAAGTATAAAAAACAAATATAGGAGTGTCCTCATAATTTTATAAATATCATTAATTATGAGATATTGACGTCAATAATTTCTTCTATTGCTGGATAGGAAGGAATCACGGTTTTCCTAAGAGCAGGAGAGACATGAGATCCCTGAACTATCAATGTCCCCCGATGAGGACTGACTTCCCCAGAGCAACTTTTCCCACACACACATTTATATGTTCATAAGCACACGAACACTCATTTATGCTTTTTTTCCCTTTAAAATCAGAGGTTCTGCTGAGAGGACAATGGGCTCTGGAAATGATTCCACGGTGACTGAGTTCATCCTCACTGGGCTGACAGACCGGCCGGAGCTCCAACTCCCGCTCCTCCTTCTCTTCCTCGGAATCTATGTGTTCACTGCAGTGGGGAACCTGGGCATGATCATCCTCATTGGCCTCAGTTCTAATCTCCACACCCCCATGTACTATTTCCTCTGCAGCTTGTCCTTCATTGATTTCTGTCAATCCACTATCATTACCCCCAAAATGCTGGTGAATTTTGTGGCTGAGAAAAACACCATCTCCTACCCAGAATGCATGACTCAGCTCTGTTTCTTTGTCATTTTTGCTATTGCAGAGTGTCACATGTTAGCTGCCATGGCATATGACCGCTATGTTGCAATCTGTAGCCCCTTGCTCTACAATGTCATCATGTCCCCTCACATCTGCTTCCTGCTCATCATGGGAGTTTATATTTTGGGCATCATTGGCTCTTCAATCCATACAGGCTTTATGTTAAGACTGTCTTTCTGTAAGACCAATGTGGTCAACCATTATTTCTGTGATCTCTTCCCACTCTTAGAGCTATCCTGTTCCAGCATCCACATCAATGAATTGTTGGTTCTCTTACTGAGTGCATTTAACATCCTGACACCTGTATTAATAATTCTTGCTTCCTACGTCTTCATCATTGCCAGCATCCTCCGCATTCGCTCTGCAGAGGGCAGGTCCAAAGCCTTCAGCACCTGTAGCTCCCACGTGATGGCGGTCCTGATCTTCTATGGCTCTGGGGCCTTCATGTACCTGCAGCCATCATCTGTGAGCTCCATGGACCAAGGAAAAGTGTCCTCTGTGTTTTACACCATTGTCGTGCCCATGCTGAATCCCCTGATCTACAGTCTGCGGAATAAGGATGTCAAGTTAGCTCTGTGGAAAATTCTGGACTGTAGAAAGCAATTATGAAAGGAGCCATTATCATGTTGTCACATCACAGGCAGAGTTTGGTTATGCAAAATGGGATTTAACAGGATTTTGCTTGATGAATATTAAAATTGAGTGTTGCCTCCCTTATGAGTCTTCTTCCTTATTGTCTGAAAACCACTTCCTAGAAACTATGTTAAATTTATTTTGTATAGAAAAATACTTATAAATGAATAAAGAATTATTGAGGATAAAATGTTTGTTTCCATTATCTATCCTTTATCTTCTTATTTAGCAAATATTACTAAGACAGCAACACACCACACAATGAACTCCAATGTCACAAAACATAGTTACTGTCTTCATGTAAAACTTGATATGAGGATATTTAATAACCATTATAATGATGTTTAATAAGAAAGAAAATCCCGAGTGAATGGAGTGGGATATGAAAAGCTGAATAATTCCCTATATATTCAGCGCTGGTGAGCTGAATTTTTGCCTGAGGACATTTGTTTCATGATAGCTTCTCTGTTATCTATTTGTCCAATATAATCTTTACAGTCCCCCCCCCCTTGGGGCTCTAAATTGTAGTACTGTACTATAACACTGTCCTTCCAGTGTTCATCGGTTTGCTTGAGCGGGCGCCAGTAACGTCTTCATTTGTCCCAGCCCTGAGATTTTAACAGCCTCTACTACTTGTCTTTCTCAATGCTGCCATATTGGAGGCTCTTTCAGGGTCAGGGGAATGAGACCTGCTATTGTTACTGTTTTTGGCATATCAAATATGCCACGGATAGCTTGCCAGTCACTGCCATGCAGGCAGAATACTCTTGGTTAGCTTGCTGGGATCTCTGAGAGGGATGGAGTTTTATAGGTGTTCCCAGTCTACCAAACATAAGCTTTTGGTCGACTGGCTTGTTGGACGGGAGCTTTAGTTTATAGTCTCTGGATCTTGGCCGTCGATGAGATTACACGGCATGGGTGGGGGGAGGGAGGGTAGTTTGTGGGTGTGACTGCCAAGCTACTGGAAGAAATGGGGATCTGGGTGGAGAAGGCTCTGTCCCGATCTGAGCAGGCTTGGAGATCTCAGCCACAGGTCCTGCATATCTGGGTTTCTCTGACGGTTCTTTCATGGGTGAGGATCGTCCAAGCATGTGGAGAGTGGCCTTGAGCATGGCTCTGGCTGAGTTCTGGATGTTTTCGACTGCAGGGGCTCTGCTTGGGGCGGGGATGGAGACTCAACTCATCCCTCTCCGAGGGCCCTGGTGAAGACAGCCTGGAGCGGGGGCAGTAGATTCTGTGTCGCTCTCTTCTGGGTTCTAAATAGTAAACATATTAATGTTATCCCCAATGTGTGGAAGTTAATTGGGAACAGAGAATCCCTTCACTTAAATAGAATATAGGTCATTGTGAATTGAGTGTCAGATAAATAAATTAAATAAATAAAACCACTTCAGTGGAATTGCAAATTCATTACTAAGAGTATGCGGTCTGAGCACTTTTCTAAGATTGAGATCATCGAATCTGAGTGCCTGTATTTTTCTAATGAAGTCATCAAATTCCAGACAATAGCCAGTATGCCTTGCAGAAAGCCATATTTGTTTTTCAAATTGTAGTGAACCACTGGTGTGCACCTTTCCCAAGGATTTTATCTCCATTTCTGGCCTTTTCATGGAAATCTGAAATTTGAAAAGAATATCTTTTTTTTAAGGCCAAAGCCTCACATCTAGTAACAATTGAAAGAATTTCAAAGTACAATCAACCAAGATGCTGAAGAAGACTGCCATTTGCCATATATATATATATATATATATATATATATATATATATATATCCATGTCACCATATCTAGTCACTGGAAAGAAGAAACTACTTTTGGCACTTCTAACCTAACAATGGATCAGAGTGCATGAGATCAAGTATATAAAGTCAGGGAAACACACAAATAGGATAATAACTCTTATGTGTGGAATGTGAAAGGATCTAAAGGAGCAAAAACTCATGAAATGGAGTGGTGGTTATCATGGGCACTGGGGACATATATGTTTGTGCACGAGTTCACAGTCATCAGATGAGTTTGTTTTAATGAACTAAGATATGTCTTGGTGACTATAGTTTATTATACATTATTCTATCCACTTCTCAGAAAGCCATTTCAAACAGTATCACCTCAAAAAATGGTAATAACGGGACAAGACAGACACATGATATTGGTGAACTAAATCAACCACATACATCTTTAGCATAAGCAATGTTTTACTTCATTATTTCAATTATGTCTCAAAGTTAGGAAAAAGGTCATCATAATGACAAAGTGTATTGCAATTTTCATTTCAAATGTTATACTACTTAGTACTTCGAATAAAATAATAATCTTGTTCCAAATTCTAAAAAATAATTTAATTTTTTACATAGTGTCTATAACATATAGCCCTGTAGTGCTCTTTGTCACTATTGTGGCTGGCAACATGGGAAGATACCATTGTTGACAACATTGATGAGGAATATGATCGACTGGTTCAGCACCTCCCTCCATGATTGTGAAAGGAATGCCAAGAGAGAGATAGTCACAAAAAAAAAAAGCCTGTCTTCGAAAACTCTTGAGCTTATTCACCAACGTGGTTTGGAGCATGCCTCAGGCAACCTCAAGTGAAAGACCGATCTCGCAAAGCAGTGCAGAGATTCGATCAAGGAAGACCTCAAAGAGAGAAGAGCAGAAGTGCTGGTAGATGTGGCAGAAGCCGGGAAAAGTATTCGTAATGCCCGCCTGTCCTTCGCCAACTACAAGACCAAAATGACTGCCCTCTGACGTCTTGATGGATCTATCACATCTTCCAGAACGGCAATGGAGAAGATTATCCATGACTTCTACTCAAATCTCTTCAACAGCCATGTCCCCCTGCCGACATACCAAATTCCACAGGATGGATATGTCATTCTCAATGTTCTCCCTTCCGAAATCCGACATGACATTTCATCAGTAAAGAAATGAACAGCACCCGGCCCAGACAAGGTCAGACCTGAACACCTGAAGAACCTGCCATCAGTACTCATCAATACCCTGGCTCGGCTCTTCACATGCTACCTGTCTGAATGCAAGGTTCCATCCCAATAGAGAACCAGCAGGACTGTACTACTGTACAAGAAGGGAGATGTCCATGACACTGAAAACTATTGCCCGATCTGCCTATTGTCTGTCATCTACAAGTTGTTCACTTGAGTCTTCCTGAATAGGATTAGCAGAACACTAGATGAAGGACAACCATGAGAGCAAGCTGGGTTCCGCAAAGGATTCAGCACCATCGACCATATCCACATGATAACCAAGCTCATTGAGGTTTCTCGAGAGTTCAAGATGCCGCTCTGTCTAACATTCATTGATTTAAAGAAGGCCTTTGATTCTGTTGAAAAGGAAGTGGTCATTGAAGCCCTATCCAATCAGGGCATTCAAACTCAATACATCAGGATCCTCCGTGAGCTGTATTACGGATTCACTACCAGGATCTCACCATTCTACAAAGAATTAATCATTGATGTCATGAGAGGGGTTCAGCAGAGTGATACTATTTCACCAAAACTCTTCAGTGCCACCCTTGAGAACATCATGCGATGACTGGAATGGGAGGGAATGGGAGTGAAGATAGATGGTCGGCAACTACACCACATTCGCTTTGCTGATGACATTGTTTTAATAACAACAAACATTAGCCAAGCGGCACAAATGCTGGCTGACTTCGACTGTGGAAAGGTCGGACTATAGCTGAATCTTACGAAGACAATGTTTATGAGAAACAGCCTCGTTCCTGAAGCCCCATTCGCTCTCAACAGAACAACCATCTCCGAATGCAACAGCTATGTGTACCTAGGTCTAGAAGTCAACATGACAAATGACCTGGCACCTGAGCTGCGCAGGAGGAAGAGAGCGGCTTGGAACACCTTCAAGGGCGTCGAAAAAATACCTAAGAGGATGAAGAACCTTCGGCTCTGGGCACATCTCTTTGATTCCACTGTTCTTCCTGAATTAACACACGCCTCAGAGACCTGGGCCCTACGCAAACAGGATGAGAACGCTATTCGGGTCTCCCAAAGAGGAATTGAAAGAGCTATGCTTGGAATATAAAATCCAGATCCCGGACGAGAACAGTGCAGTCTTTTGCCCCCGCGCCTGGGTGTCCCTTGCCGGGACCCCTTGGAGGGGAGCGGGTCGAACTTTCCTCCCCGCCCCGACCGGGGCTCCGGCAGCCGAAGACCTCCAGGACCAGCCACCACCATGCTGAGACCACTCTCCGCATACATGAAGGTACTGGCAGAGGGACAAAGCCACGCGGGTTCCGGGGCCAAGACCTCCAAGCCTACTCGAATTGGAGTCGAGCATCTTCCACCCAGATCCTCCAAATTCCAGTAGGCGGGGGTCACACCCACCACCTGGCCCCCTGGCGCTGTGTAATCCCATCAGCGGTCAAGACTCAGAGACTATAAAATCCAGATTCCGGAACCGCGCGGCCGCAAATGCGGCCGCGCGACATCTTATCAGAACTTTTCTTTATGACATCTTATTATCTCATTCCTACTTTGGACAAACTTGCAGGCTATCGAATGTAGCCTGTCCACAGGGCAGAATCTGGCAAACTCCCCGTGGCGTACCAAATATGCCAAATACCAGTAACAATGATGGGTCTCATTCTCCTAAAGAGCCGTGAATATAATCTCAGGGCTAGGATGAAAGAGACGTTACTGGGGCCTGCTCGAGGCAATCGATGATTAACAGGATGATGAAATGAAATGAAAATGAAATGCTTGGAATATCACATTTCACTCAAATGAGAAAAAGAATCTGGAGTTCCGACCTCTGTCAACGATCAAGAATCAGGGACGCTGTCTCTTTTTCCAAGGTGTCAAAAATCAGATGGGCTGGGCACGTAATGAGATTTAGAGATGACCACTGGACTAGAGCTGTTACCGACTGGATTCCATGGGATGTCAAAAGATCGTGTGACCGCCCACCTACCAGATGGTCAGACTTCTTCATCAAGATCTGAATGATTGGTTTGAGGCTCTTCGTGTTCCCAGAGTGAACAGACGCCATTGGGCTACACTAGCACGTGACAGGAACAAATGGAGACATTACTGGTGCCCACTCGAGCAAATCGATGATTAATGGGAAGTCAAGTGATCAAGTGATAGCCCTGTAGTATTCCTCAGACATATATTTTTTAATTTGAGAGAGATTTTTTTCTTTACAAGACCTGCTAATTACTTTTCATGTGGGTCTAGAGTGATAGCACAGCAGGCAGGGCATTTGTCTTGCAGCTATACTGGCTTAATTCCCAGTATCCCATATGTCCCCTGAGCACTGCCAGGAGTCACTCCTGTGCATCGCCGGTGTGACACAAAAAGCCCAAAAAAAAAAGAACTTTTCATGTGGTTAGGATAGTATCTAGCAGAGGGTTTCATGTAGCCTCTGGTTAAAATATCCCAAGTGTTACTGTTTTATGAGTACTTCGTGATAAGTAGGACTAGAAGATGTCAATATTAACAACATTTGCATATTTCATATGGAAAATCTCTTTAGAATAGGCTTATAGAATAAAGTTAAAGTTCCTAAACGTTTGAAGTTTTAAACACCCTGGCATCATCTCCACTGGAACTCTAGCAGCATATATCATATCCATGTCTCCAATTAGTACTCAACAGGATCAATGGATCACTCCTATATGCCACCACTGAACCCTGGAGAATCAATGGGGGAAAGGGAAATTCTAATTGTTTCTTTCCCCAAGAGTGGGCACTTGTGGGATGAGAATCTAGAGGGAGGTCATTATCATTGTTGTTCCCTCCTGGGCTCTTAACATCAGCACCTAGAGTATAAAACCATCACATCATCTAAACTGCCCCATGCAGAGGGCCACCCACTTCACAGAGATCAGCACCAGTGACTCTCAGCTCTTCCCATGAAGACCATTATGCTATGAGCCCTGGGCACCAAAGAGTTCTGAAGGTTAGTACTTGGAACTACCCCTGCATCAACAAAGGAATGTTTCCTTTAGAGAAACAGATGACTGAGCCTCCAGAGGCCAGGAGGGATCTGCCTGAATTGCTGAATTGTGGCTCTGGATTTTCCAGCTGAGTCCTTCCCCCAACTCCCTCCAGGCACCAGAGATGCACATGCGCACTGTCTGCTCCACTGTCCTCAGTCTTACCCTCACTCTCTTGGTGAGCAAAAACTCCCATCCTCTCCCTGTCCTGGCTGAATAACACGAGGACAAACACGATTTTATTCAGACATTTAAACTCACACGTGTGATGGCTTTATTTGCTCATATTGAGTCTACAGTAGCTTACAACTGATTTTCCATAGTTTTTAAATAGTATTTATTGGGGCTGGCTGTAGCTAAGACACAATGCCAAGCACTGTGTTTACTTTTCAATCTTCATCCAGAAGGAATGAAAACCAAAGAGATATCAAAATTAAG
The DNA here is from genome assembly GCF_029834395.1 of Sorex fumeus. NCBI lineage: Eukaryota > Metazoa > Chordata > Mammalia > Eulipotyphla > Soricidae > Sorex > Sorex fumeus. The sequence goes on along the minus strand of NW_026606085.1, from coordinate 15,695,395 downwards.
TACTTGTGCTTTACTTCATGTACACTTTCCAAGAGTAAATAAAGTAAAGAATTATGGGGCTAGAGTGATAGCACAGCGGGTAGGGCTTTTGCCTTGAACGCGGCCAACCCGGGTTCAATTCCCAGCATCCCATATGGTCCCCTAAGCACTGCCAGAAGTAATTCCTGAGTGCATGAGCCAGGAGTAACCATTATGCAATGCCGGGTGTGACCCAAAAAGAAAAAAAAATAGAATTATATGGACCATGGGATGGGTCGGGGAAGGAGGACATGCAGAAGCTGTGGCTTTAATTCACAAAATCACATTCCCAACTCTGCCAGCACTTGTCATGGAGTTGCCCCCACTCCTTTCAAAAGGGAATTGTTTCCACAGGCATAGAAATTTGTCTTATTAACTTGGGGTTTCATTATGTCACTGTCACTGTCCTCCCATTGTTCATTGATTTGCTCGAGCTGGCCCAGTAACGTCTCCATTGTGAGACTTCTTGTTACTGTGTTTGGCATATTGAATACTCTTGGTAGCTTGCCAGGCTCTCCAAGAGGAATTGAACCCGGCTCGGTCAGGCTGGCTGTGCTCCAGGCAAACGCCCTACCACTGTGCTATCACTCCAGCCCCAGGGGTTTCATTATGAAAGCTACTAAAGAACCTAATAAAGTGGATTTCATAGTATAGGACAGAGTGGAAGAGAATGCTTAAGAAATTCAATGATTTTTTGAGGCTGGAGTACAGCGGGTAGGGCGTTTTGCCTTGCACGCAGCTGACCTGGGTTCGAACACCCACATCCCATATGGTCCTCGGAGCACCACAAGGAGTAAATCCTGAGTACAGAATCAGGAGTAATGCCTGAGCACTGCCGGGTGCGACCCCAAAAGCAAATAAATAAATAAATAAATAAATTCCTTTAAAAAAAAGTCCATGTTTTTTTAGCCTAGAAAACAACATTTTATTTCAACTTCCAGTAACTATATTTTCAAACAGACTTTATATTCATGTTTACACAAGTCAAAAAAGTTCTTAAATAAGTAATTTACTTAACATCGTTGCTATGAATTTTAAAGCCTGAAAGATATTGTGAAAATAACTCAAACATTTAGATTTTAAAATTTAAACACCAAATAACTATGCATAGTGTTAATAGTGCTATATATTACAAGCACACAGTATTATATTATCATCCATTAATGAAAATATATATTATTACAACATAGTGTTACACAATATGATTTATGTTATTGAGTACTTTTACCTATAACAGTTATCAAGAAATTCAATGTTTTTAATGCCCAAAAGTAGAGAGAAAATATTGGGAAAGTTTCTTGCTATGGAGGCAGGGTGAGGACTGGGATGAGGGATGGGGATATACTGGGGACATTATTGATGGAGTGATAGCACAGCGGTAGGGCGTTTGCCTTGCACCCGGCCAATATGGTTGACCCGAGTTCGATTCCTCTGCCCCTCTTGGAGAGTCTGGCAAGCTACCGAGAGTATCTCGCCTGCATGGCAGAGCCTGGCAAGCTACCCGTGATGTATTCAATATGCCAAACACAGTAACAACAACGTCTCCAATGGAGACATTACTGGGCCCGCTCTAGCAAATCGATGAACAATGGGAGGACTGTGACCGTGACTGTGATTATTGATGCAGGGTGTGCACTAGTGGAAGGTTGGGTGCTCGATCATTATACGGCTGAAACTCAAACATGAAAGCTTTGTAACCATCTCATGGTGATTCAATATAGAAAAAAAAGTAATGTGGAGTTCATGCCAAATTCAATCAGCTTAATCAATGGATTAATAAGAAGCAGTACTTCTACATTTAAAAAAAATTCAATGTTTAGAAAGTAAAGGCTAGGGCCAGAGATATGCCAGAGGGTATAAAGAGTATGTGTGCCTTGTCCATGCCTGGCCCTGGGGAGATACCCAGCACTTTCATCATTGCAAATTGACTTTTATTGATTTTCTAATCATTCTATTTGCTATTCCTTTTAGTCTTACTGGAACAAGTTATACGAAATGAATTTGTCATATGCCTGACAAAGGGTTAGGCTGGGCGGGAGTTGGGGGGAGAAACCTGGAGATATTGGTGGAAGGAAGGGGATAATGATGTGGGATTGGGATTAGAATGTTGTATGCCTGAAACAATTCTATTATGAACAACTTTGTAAATCACTGTGTTTCAATAAACATTCCTGAAAATTATTTTCATTATTAAAAAAGATACCTAGTACCACAATGATGCCCCACTATGTATCCTAGACTGTAGATGGCTATGTTTATTTTAGATAGCTTTAACTATGATTTTAAGATATACATATAAGAAATAGGAGGAAAGAGGATTCCTAAAAGTAGCAGTAGTACTATCCGCATTGTGGCAGATGAATAAAAAACAAATATGGGGCTGGAGCAATAATGCAGTGGGTACAGTGGGTACGGTACTTGCCTTGCATATGGTTTACCCGATTAATCCCTGGTACCATGCTCATGATCTACTGAGCACTACTAGCAGTGATCCTTGAGTGCAGAGCCAGAGTAAGCTCTGAGTATCACTTGTTGTGAGATAGGAATCAAAATATATATTAATAAAATGAATAAAAATATAAAAAACAAATATAGGATAAAATAATTAATTATGGGATATTAAAGACCATAATTTCTTCTATTGCTGAATCGTAATCATGGCTTTCCCAGAAGCAGGAGAGACTTATGAGATCCCTAATGTCCCCTGATGAGGACTGACTTTCCAAGGCAACTTTTGCCCCCACACACATGTTTATGTTCATATGCACATGGACACTCACTTACGCTTTTTTTCTTTAGAATCAAAGGTTCTGCTGAGAGAACAATGGGCTCTGGAAATGATTCCACAGTGACTGAGTTCATCCTCACTGGGCTGACAGACCGGCCGGAGCTCCAACTCCCACTCTTCCTCCTCTTCCTCGGAATCTATGTGTTCACTGCAGTGGGGAACCTGGGCATGATCATCCTTGTAGGCCTCAGTTCTAACCTCCACACCCCCATGTACTATTTCCTCTGCAGCTTGTCCTTCATTGATTTCTGTCAATCCACTATCATTACCCCCAAAATGCTGGTGAATTTTGTGGCTGAGAAAAACACCATCTCCTACCCAGAATGCATGACTCAACTCTATTTCTTTGTCATTTTTGCTATTGCAGAGTGTCACATGTTAGCTGCCATGGCATATGACCGCTACGTCGCCATATGTAGCCCCTTGCTCTATAATGTCATCATGTCCCCTCACATCTGCTTCCTGCTCACAACGGGAGTTTACATATGGAGCATCATTGGGTCCTCAATCCATACAGGCTTTGTGTTAAGACTGTCTTTCTGTAAGACCAATGTGGTCAACCATTATTTCTGTGATCTTCTTCCACTCTTTGGAATATCCTGTTCCAGCACCTCCATCAATGAATTGGTACTTCTAATCATGAGTGCATTTAACATTATGATTCCTTCATTAACCATCCTTGCCTCCTACACCTTTATCCTCTCCAGCATCCTCCGCATTCGCTCCACAGAGGGCAGGTCCAAAGCCTTCAGCACCTGCAGCTCCCACATCTCAGCTGTTACTATTTTCTTTGGTTCCTTAACTGTCATATACCTGCAGCCATCATCTGCGAACTCTATGGGCCAAGGGAAAATCTCCTCTGTGTTTTACACTATCATCGTGCCCATGCTGAACCCCTTGATTTATAGTTTAAGAAATAAAGATGTCAACTTAGCCCTTAAAAAAATCCTGGAGAATAGAAAACATTCATGATTAGAGTATGTTTACTAAACTTATGCCAGAAGTAGTTTGCTTGATGATATATGTGAACTATTTCATTTACTGTTGAATTTGAGAATCTTAGTGCTTCTTTCCTGGAGAGCACACTTCCAAATTCTTCTCTGGTATGTTTTTCCTTTGAGTATACATTAAACTGATTATTTATGGATAAGTGCTGAGAATAAATTTCCACACTCTTGGGGATTAAATAAATGATATTTTAATTTTTATTAATGGCACAAATACAAGAACAGCAGTGGTGATGTTGAATATGATAATAATGATTATGATAACCCACACAACAAAGTTTCTATTAGTTTTTGAGCTCTGTGCCCAGATACAAAATGTATGATTTAATATTCATATTATTTATTCAGGGAAGACTCCCACTTTCCCCATTTATAATTTCCCCATTTATAATGATTAAATGGGTTGATTTAATTTGCACAGATACTCACGATTCAAAAGCAAACAACTGAGCCAAGAAAGTTTGACTCTAATAGAAAGTGGTACTTGGACTCTAGGTAATCATGTATAAGTTTAAGTACTCTCTCCTACAACTAAGAATTCCTAGCTCCTTACAAGATTCTATTAATTTGCTCCAGAGATTGGTAATACTATTTTCACTTTATATCGTGTAATTGCATGTCAGTTTTTTAACTTAAATCCAGCCCTTCTATACCGTGATATTATTTTTCTGCTTTTATGAACTTTGTGTTTTTTAGCCATGAATGAACTTGATATTCTAAATTTTCAATTGCTTTCTCTCTCTTCCCTATTCAAACCATCCTGCTGATTAACTATTGTTAAATCAATAGTATGTGATAGCGTGTGGTGTTATGTAGTTGTCTATAGTTTCCAAATACAGGGCAGTACTGTATACACACATATATGTATATTTACTACCTTTTTCTCTCACTATTCATTCATCACTGAGGTCAAACATTCATTGGAAAAGAGCCCGCCTACTAATTATTTGGCTTAATTTCCTTAGTCTTATAAAGGGGGATCTATAATGACCAACCTTGTATTTAGCATGATTCCTTGTCCAGAGCTGTGTCCAACACACACAAATGGACTAAAAGAAAATGAATAAAGTGATTCCTGCAGGGCAGGTTGTAAACCCTTGAAATACTGGGATTTGAGTTCATAAAGACAATATAGAGTAAGGAGAGAAGCTATTAGGAAAGTGGGGGAACCCTAATCAGTTCAGAAAAAGTGTCATATTTAGAGCAATATAATCAAGTCACAAAAAAAAGAAAATCAGACATGAAACAAGAAAGTTCATGCATCTCCTTTGGAACACTGTTTTATGTTACTCTAAGTTAGTAAAGAAAGACGTCAATGTCTAAGCAGAGAAGGGATGCATTTAGTTTTGCAGGTTGGTAACATCACTCTTAGCTGATGGAGAAGATGCACAAGAAAACATCAGACTGAGTTCAAAGAGACAGGTCAGCTGCCTCTCAAGGGTTCAGCAACATACTGCAAGTGTGTGTCAGTGAAGCTAGAAATGAGACTCTTAAGAGATGCTTGACCAGTTTCCTGGTTCAGAAACACAAAAGAGTTTGAAATAGGGATGAATAAAAGTGAATGAAGTGAATGCACATATCTAGCTTATATTGGTAAATCAAGGCCAGATGATGGTAAATTTCCCAAGTAATCCACTATTTTAGGTAAGATTCTAGAGCAAAGCAGTTTGAATACATTTGTTTTGATAAATTCAAGCTCTGTGTTTTGTCTTCCTTGACAGAATATGATTGTGGACAGATACACAGATGTGAACTTGGACATCCCTACTGAATTATACCGAAATAGTTAATATGTGTATCTTGAGTTTTCATTATTTGTGATTAAGTAATCATTTAGGGGACAATCAATTTATTTTCTACCCATTCTATCCTTAAGCAATCTTCAACTCTCATCATTTCTATTCAGAACACTGAAGATAGACAAAATCTAACCTTGATAAAAGGCCTTCCAGAAAACATCCTGGAATCTTTTCCAATAAGCATTCCAGAAACCTGCAACCACTACAATGCCCAACACAAAAGGAACTTTCTGATAAGTATACACAGAAAATATGCTTGAATCTGAGAGAAACATAGTAGCAATAATTCAAGACAAGAGATCATCTGATGGCTTATCTCTTAGAGCCATGCACAGATCTTAATGGAAAAATATGAGTTTGTGAATAAATAAATAATCTGAAGTCAAACACTGGTTTTATTAGAGCAGAAAAGACATTTGAATAAAATACCTATGCTATTCATATGCTCATTAAAGCTGAAGAAACTTTTGAAAAAATATAAACCTCAGATTCTAAAATTTTTATTTATTTATTTATTTATTATTATCGAGACACCATGAGGTACAGTTGTAGACTTACAAACTTTCGTGTTTGGGTTTCAGTTATACAATGATCTAGTACCCATTCCTCCACTAGTGCCCATTCTCCACCACCAATGAACCAGTTTCCCTCCCCCCAACCCCCCACCCCACCCCACCTCTATGGCAGGGCATTCCCTTTTGCTCTTTTTTTCTTTAGGGTATTGTGGTTTGTGATAGAGGTATTGAGTGGCCATCGTGTTCAGTCTATAGTCTACTTTCAGCACACATCTCGCATCCTGAGTGAGTCCTCGAAACATCCTTTACTTGGTGTTCTCTTCCCTATCTGAGCTGCGTTTTCCCCCAGCATGTGCTTCCAGCTTCCAAACCATGGAGCAGACCTACTGGTACTTATCTCAACTATTCTTGGGTGTTCATCTCCCCCATTATGTTACTTTATATTCCCCAAATGAGTACAGTCTTTCTATGTCTGTGCCTCTCTTTCTGACCCATTTCACTTAGCATTATATTTTCCATGTAGAACCACTTGTTTGCAAATTTCATGACTTCATCCTTTCTACCACTGTGCTATCGCTCCAGCCCTGGAGCGATAGCACAGCGGGTAGGGCGTTTGCCTTACAAGCGGCCAACATGGCCGACCGGAGTTCGATTCCTCCGCCCCTCTCGGAGAGCCCGGCAAGCTACTGAGAGTATTCGATATGCCTGACACAGTAACAACAAAGTCTCCAATGGAGACATTACTGGGCCCGCTCGAGCAAATCGACGATCAACGGGAGGGCCTTTACCTTTACCTTTACCATCCTTTCTAAGTGCTGCATAGTATTCCAATGTGTAGATGTACCAAAGTTTCTTTAACCAGTCATCTGTTCTCAGGCACTCAGGTTGTTTCCAGATTTTGGCTATTGTGAAAAATGCTGCAATGAACATACAAATGCAGATGTCATTTTGACTATACTTTTTTGCCTCTCTGGGATACATACATTCCCAGGAGTGGTATTGCTGTGTCAAATGTAGCTCAATTTCCAATTTTTTGAGAATCGTCCATACTGGTTTCCAAAAGGGCTGAACCAGTCGGCATTTCCACCATCAGTGAAGGAGGGTCCCTTTCTCACCACATCCACGCCAACACTGGTTGCTTTTGTTCTTTTGGATGTGGGCCAGTTTCTGTGGTGTGAGACGATATGTCATTGTTGTTTTGACCTGCACATCCCTGATGATTAGTGATGCAGAGCATTTATCATGTGCCTTTTTGATAATCAAATTTCTTCTTTGAGAAAGTTTCTGTTCATTTCGTTGTCCCATTTTTTGATAGGGTTGGATGTTTTCTTTTTGTGGAGTTCAACCAGTGCTTTGTATATCCTTGATATCAACCCCTTATTGGATGGGTATTGGGTGAATATCCTTTCCCATTCTGTAAATTATCTTTGTATTTTGGTCACTGTATTTTTTGCGGTGCAGAAGTTTCTTAGTTTAATATAGCCCCATTTTTAAAAATATGTTTCCACTTGGTTGGTCATCTTTGGCATGTCATCTTTGAAGATACCGTTAGCCTCTAATATCGTGGAGGGTTTTGCCAACCTTGTCTTCAATGTACCTTATGGTTTCTGGTCTGATGTTGAGGTCTTTAATCCATTTTGATCTGACTTTTGTCCATGGTGTTAAGTTGAGGTCTAAGCCCATTTTTTGCACGTGGTTTGTTCAGTTATGCCAACATCATTTGTTAAAGAGGCTTTCCTTGCTCCACATCACATTTCTTGCTCTTTTATCAAAGATTAGATGTTCATACATTTGGGATTGTGTGTAGGAATATTCCACCCTGTTCCATTGGTCTGCGGCTCTACCTTTGTTCCAGTACCATGCTGTTTTAATTGTTACCGCTTTGCAGTAGAATTTGAGGTTGGGGAGGGTGATACCTCCCATCGTCTTTTTCCCAAAAATTGCCTTAGCTATTCGTGAGCATTTGTTGTTCCAAATGAATTTTAGGTCTTAAATATTATGAATGATTGATCAAGCAGTTAACGTAAGAATCTGACTCTAAGAGTAACAATTTCATTCAGAGGGACAGTTGGTAATTTTAGGGAAGTCTATGTACTCCCCAAGAACTCTCTCCTTGTATGATTCTATTATTTTGTTCCAGAGATCATCAATGCTATCTTCATTTTATATCATGTGCTATAGTGAAAATGATCAAAATCTTCCAAATCTGTGCTGATAAAAAAATAAGCAAAAAATGGAAATTAAGTATAGAGGTTTTTATAGTCTCAAATTATTAGTCTTGTGGTTTTTTGGGTGTTTTTTGTTTTTGCTTTTGGGAGCACACCTGGTGATGTTTAGAGGTTACCCATCACTCTGTACTCAGAAATCACTCCTGGTGGTGCTCAGCAAGACCATATGGGGATGCTGGAAATCAATCCATGTCAGCTGAGTACAAGGCAAATGCCCTACCTGATGAATTATTGCTCCAACGTTCAAATTATTAGTTTTGATAACAATGATTTGTATAAAAGCAGAAAAACATCATTGCCTTATATTTATTTATACCAGCAATGTTTAACTATTCATGAAGCAACTTTTAAAAAAAATTTTTATTAGTGAGACACCATGAGGTATAGTTATAGACTTACAAATTTTGTGCATGAAGCAACTTTTAAAGTGTAACAAAAATCTTGCAAAGCAGAATCAATTTCAGATGGTTTATGAGATTTTGCTCTGTAATTTATATATTGCTGCTATTTAATGTCAATTTTATTCTTAAAACATCTCTTCTATCCTATTATATTATTATTTTTCTGCTTGTAGGCATTTTTTATCTTAATACCATGAATTCCCTTGAAACTTTGAATTCTCCATTTCTTTTCTCTTTTCCCAGTTCAAACCATGCTTCTTATTAACAATTACCAGATGAATAGTTCTTTTGATAGCTTGTAGTTTTACAAATACACTGCAATGTTTCATATACATATAAGTACAAATGCATGGTCTTGATGCGAGCCGTTACATCTTAAGAGACAGGACCCCTATGGGGAGGGACAAGTTTAACTGACCTGAGGACTTAGTCTGGGACTTATGGGAAAAGCCTTGCTCTCAGAGCCCAGAGAATTAAATGTTGGACGTTTTTCTCTTACTCAATGAATAACGGGAGGACAGTGATATATATGCTTATATATATACATATATATATACATATATATATGCCCCTCGGAGAGCCTGGAATATATATATATATATATACCAGATATATATGTATATATATGTATAGATATATATCCAGCTTGCACGCCACAGCCTGGCAAGCTAGCTGTGGCATACTAAATATGCCAAAAACGGTAATAATAACGTGTCTCATTCCCCTGACCCTGAAAGAGCCTCCAGTACGTTGGGAAAGATGAGTAAGGAGAGGCTGCTAAACTCTCAGGGCTGGGACGAATGGAAATGTTACTGGTGCCTGCTCAAGTAAATTGAAGAACAACGGGATGACAGTGATACAATAATGCTTTGTTTATCCAAACAACTGCAAGTAATGATAACTTATACAAAAAGAGGGAAAGATAAAAGCAATGTAGATGTCCTCAGGAGACAGAGTGTCTCCTTGAGCTAATCTCCCCAAGAGAATTTCCACGGCCAAATATTTATGTAAATGATCAATCTTACTTATGTCCTTACTTCAACCCCCCTCAGATGTTCTATAAGTATGTTAGCAGCTCTGCATGAAATGGCCATTTTCACCATCAGGCTGTCGTCCTCTGTCTCCCTGTCTCTCTGTCTCTTTTCTGGGGAGGTCTGGGGAGGACCGGGAGGCAGCTCTGGGCGTCGCAACACCCCCATATTTTTCTTGGTGAACACACATCCCTCAATGAGCATTCAGGATTTTCCCATATCTTAGGTATTGCAAACAGTGCTATAATGAACATAAGGGTTCATATATCTCTGATGATTAGAAATATATTTGCAAAACTTAGAAATACAACTGTAACACAAGTTGAAAGATTATTAAACCTAAATAATTTAACTTTATACTTTTATATACTTTCACAATTCTTTCATCTGTTTTGATATTTCTTTTAATGTTGTTTATTTTTCATCATTTCCCTAACCCTTTCTGTTTCATTTTGGTTTTGCCAAATCCATTGATGTTGTATGCTGCGGGGTCACCCCAAGTACTAGGCCCAGGAATCATACCCAGGACTCCTGTATGCAAAATCTGTGTTCAGCCCTTTCAGCTATCTCCCTGACCCCTCCCAAATCCTTGCATTATATATGTTTTCTTTTTTAGTGCTTAGGAATTATGCATAGTCTTTTTAAGAAGTATACAATTAAGTGCCCACAGTCCTTAGGCAAATTTCCATGTATTTTTATTAATAACAATTCATATACACATTATATTGGCTTGAAAGATTAGCACAAAATGATTAGATATTTGTATATATTATGAATTGACTATCACAATAAATCTAATTAAAGTCTTTTATTATATATAGTAGTTTATATAGCACTAATTTAACCCAAGTTTAAAATCGTTAAAATGGGACTGAACCCGATATATCTAACCATATTTTATAAGTGCTCCCGGAGTGTGTCAAATTTGCCTTAATTCAAACACAATTCTATGAAATTTGCAATTACTCCTCTTTTGTTAGGGAAAAAAGTGACAGTACATAAGCAAAAACATGGAATTTAAAATAATGAAATGCTGCCTTTAAAGATATAATTTAACAAAAAAGAGTTATTAATACTAAAGGCAAATTTTACATTCATGTTATAAATTCAAATCACACAAGAAAGATCTTTATCGTATTTCTTATCCCAAATCCAATTACATTGGTCTAAATTCTGAATCAAGTAAATACGTCACATATTTTTACATACCCATATGCTAGAAACGAGTTTATTATTTTAAAATATCTATCCCTATTAACATTAAGATAATCTGCCCAGAAATAGCCTGTCCTCAAACTCAGCTATTCAGGGGTATGGGCTGTAAATCCAGAGCCCCAACTCAGGGTTTATAAGAAATGCAAAATCTCAAATCCCACTCAGTTATGTTTGACTAGAACTTGCACATTAAAAACAAGGTCCTTAAATCATGCCCGTGAACAAGTCTTTGGCACTAGCTGATCAATTTACAATCCAGAAAGAATCCCACCTGGAGAAATAAGTTAGAGAAATGACAACAGTGATTGCTTTGTTCCTCAAGGGCTTCTGCCCCGAGATCTACAAGTCCAGGGAGAGTCTTTGTCTCCATGGGATTTGGTGCCTGGAGGGAGACCAGGAAAAGACTTTATAGCACAGCAAACATAGTCCAGTTCTCAGACACTAAAGGTTCAACATTGACTGTGCAGATGCGGGGAAAATGCCAAGCCAAAGGTGACCAGAGGAGACGCTGGCACACTTGTGATGCAGCCTGACCACTGCCTGGTCCCTGAGTCAGGCCTGCCCTACTGTCTTTGTACCAGGAGAGTGGAAGTCTGGATCCCCAGGACTCAAAACAGTGGTGCTATCTCTATTCTGAAGATCAGAGAACAAGGAGCAATCAAGACTTGGAACTGAGTTTGTAGGAAGAAAAAGAAGGTAAGAATATTCATTGCAAATCTGTGATTTTCTCTGACTGGGTTTGGAAGAAATCAACTTAGGAATTCAGGCAAATATTTCTCAACACTACTATTCACTGAATTATTCTTAAAATACAACATTTTAACCTTCTAGACTATGCCCAACATTGCTAGTTACTTGGGACACAGAGTTGAGTGAGTCTGATTTTGTCCTTTCCCTAGAGTGTAGCTCAAATTTGGAACATGCTATTTAGAAATGGCATTATTTGGATTGTGTGGGAAGAAGGGCTGATCAGTTACTAGGAACTGTTAAAGAGTTTCACAATGACATCAATTTCAAGTGAGATTTGAAAAGATAAATTATTTACCACACAAATGAGATGCATGAGCTTGATAAGACCATTTCACGTTAAAAGAAGAGCAAATACAAAGGCAGAACTAATAATACACATGTTTTCATGTTTCCAGAAAAAAACACACAAATGTTCTGCCACAGAGAAGGAGCAGCCTCAGAAATTAGGATGAAGTGGAGAAAGGAGAATTCATTTAGAAACTTTATCTAAATCAATTCGTTCCAATTTTAGTATATGTGCTGCCAAAGCGAGCTGGAGCGATAGCACAGTGGGTAGGGCGTTCGCCTTACAAGCGGCCAACATGGCCGACCCAAGTTCGATTCCTCTGCCCCTCTCGGAGAGCCCTGGCAAGGTACTGAGAGTATTTGATATGCCAAACACAGTAACAACAAAGTCTCCAGTGGAGACGTTACTGGGCCCGCTCGAGCAAATCAACGATCAACGGGAGGGCCTTTTACCTTTTTTATCTAAATCAATTAAGCAATTTTTTCTCCGGTACCCTTGAGTGAGATTCAGCATCTGATGCATTGTTCGGAGTATTTTGTGACTAAAAACAAGTATCTAATTACACAAATAAGAACTCAAATGTAAGGAAAAAATTTTTCTTACACTGATTAAAGGGTGTATTCTTACATCTTTCACACACAAAATAAATTCTCTTCCCTTTTGCATGTCCTAGGACATATGAGATATCTTCAAATTACCTTCAAATATCCTCCATATTCTTTCTTTTTTTATTAGTGAGACACCATGAGGTACAGTTGTAGACTTACAAATTTTTGTACTTGGGTTTCAATTATACAATGATCAAATACCCATCCCTCCACCAGTGCCCATTTCCCACCACCACGGATCCCAGTATCCCTCCCACCCTCCATCCCCCCATTCCACCCTGCCTCTGTGGCAGAGCATTCCCTTTTGTTCTCTCTCTTATTGGGTGTTGTGGTTTGCAAAATAGGCAATGGGTGACAATCAGGTTTGGTCTATGGTCTACTTTCAGCATGCTTCTCCCATTCTGGGAAAATTCTCCCAACACCCTGTATTTGGTGCTCCCTTAGCTATCTGAGCTCCCTTTTCCCCTAGCATGTGTGGCTGGCTTCCAAGCCATGAAGTAAAATTCCTGGTACTAATCTATTCTTAAAAGTACCTTTTTATCTTTTATCTGATCTCTTCTCTCGCATTAAAAAAGGGCATCCATAAGAGAATCTGTTAATCTGTGGCAGACTCAGTGCTCACCTCATGTGCATAAGAAAATACTGATCTATTAATAGGACATAATCAGGTAAGGGATGACACAGTTTGTGGTTATAGGTCACCCTCTAAAAGGCTCCAGATGACACAACTTTATCCCCAAAACCCTTCAAACTAAAAGAACCAAAACCTTAGCTCCATTATAGTACTGTTGTGACATTCCAATTTCATGGCACATGAGCTAGGAAACTGTGCTATGAATTTTATGTAAATAGCTGACCATCATCTGGTATTCTAGTACTAAGTCCTCATTACTTGGAAAGTACTATTTCTAACTATACTTCCTACCATGACTATTACAACCTAATTAAATAGAAGGATAGAAGGAAGAGGTTTCAGTATTTATGATATTCAGCGGCCAGATATGTTTTTGGTTTTTCCATAATCGGTAATCTAAGGAATTAGCTCCAGTGAGATTCTTTATTGCCGTTGCTATCTGTGCCAATATATCTGTAGCTATTTAAACTACAAAAACTGCCTAGAATAAATAGACAAGGAGCTTGATTTGTTCTTAGTTCACAAAAGCCACGTATGCATTGTGTGCAGAATGCATGTAGATCCCAGACTTACAAAACTGTGGGAATGTCTGATGACTCAGTCATTATGAAAACTGCTTGGAAATTTCTTCCAAATTTAAACATACGTGTGCTACTAATAATCCTTCCCAGTGTATAGCTACCGCAAGAGATACCTGAGCATGAATCACAATAATGTGTGCCCTACTCTGAAGAGGCAATGACAATGAGGCATCAACACTCATTATTTCGTCTCTTCCCTCAGAAACATCCAGAGAAAATGCCTACAGGAAATGATTCCATGGTCACTAAGTTCATCCTTGCGGGGCTGACAGACCAGCCAGAGCTCCAACTACCACTCCTCTTCCTCTTCCTCGGAATCTATGTGGTCACTGTAGTGGGGAACCTGGGCATGATCATCCTCATAAGCCTCAGTTCTAACCTTCACACGCCCATGTACTATTTCCTCAGCAGCTTGTCCTTCATTGACCTCTGCCATTCCACGGTCATCACCCCCAAAATGCTGGTGAATTTTGTCGCTGAGAAGAACATCATCTCCTATCCAGAGTGCATAACTCAGCTCTATTTCTTCCTTGTCTTTGCTATCTCAGAGTGTTACATGCTAGCTGCCATGGCATATGATCGCTATGTTGCCATCTGCAGCCCCTTGCTCTACAATGTCATCATGTCCTACCAGGCATGTTTCTCCCTGATACTGGGAGTGTACACCATAGGTGTGGTGTGTGCCTTTGTTCATACAGGCTGCCTGCTGAGAATTCGTTTCTGTAAGTTTGATGTGATCAATAATTACTTCTGTGATCTTATTTCTCTTCTGAGGCTCTCTTGCTCTAGTACCTATGTCAATGAACTCCTCATTCTAATCTTTAGCTCAATTAATATCCTTGCCCCGAGCCTGACCATCCTTGCGTCCTATGTGTTCATCATTGCCAGCATCCTCCGCATTCGCTCCACAGAGGGCCGGTCCAAAGCCTTCAGCACCTGCAGCTCCCACGTGATGGCGGTCACTATCTTCTATGGTTCTGCGGCCTTCATGTACCTGCAGCCATCATCTGTGAGCTCCACGGACCAAGGCAAAGTGTCCTCCGTGTTTTATACTATAGTAGTGCCCATGTTGAACCCCCTGATCTACAGCCTACGGAACAAGGATGTCAATGTTGCTCTGAAGAAAATTCAAGAGAAAAAAATATTCTTGTGAACAGAAATAGTAGAAGTCTTCCTTATTAGCTCAAAGTCACTTGCTAATATAGTTGCTTCAAATGCTATATATATATATATATATATATATGCATATATATATCATTACATCCTATGTCAACATTTTTCCTAATTTCATAGGATTTTATTATTATTTCTTATTTCATTGGCCTTTGCAGTTTTCTCTTTCTCATTCCTTCTAATCACTGAGATTAGAAGGAATTCTAAGGACACCCTGGTTGTACGGACCCACTAATGTCATTATCACTTTTCCACTTTTCTTTCATGCAGTTGATAAAACCCTCAATCATAACGCAAATATCATCTTCCATCAGTGTGGCCATGTCCTTTTGTCAATCCCATGAAAAAGAGCAAAAATCAACCGAATGATGTTATTTTTTTAGCTCTTTCACCTGGTCTGTATGAAAGTCTTATTCCCACCTTAACTTACTGAAAACCTGAGTTATTTACTCTTCTTTAATAAATCAAGTCAAACCTTAAAAATCTGTGTTGCAAACCCACATACACATTTTCATGCTCAGTTCAACTTCCCCTGCTTTGACATTCATTTTTCTAGTTTGTAAATGAATATTGTCCAGATCCACCCTGACTGCAGCCTTCATAACAGTTAGTCACTGCAACATCCCAGATAATAGAATTTCAATTCCCAAGCAGGCTCTTGGTAATTTTCCTGATGTTTACTTCCCCTCCGTAAGAAATGTACACATGAAAAAGCAGTACATGTTCAGCATTCTTTTATTAACCTCTTTAACTACAACTCTTGCATAACAATAATACCATCAGTTGTAATATTGGTCCTGAGATCCTTCTGTGGATGACTTGGCAGATGCTTGATAAATTGTGAACGCCTCCTTCTCAAGTCATTAAATTTTGTCAACAACCAAAAAGTTTCGAAGCACTTCTTATTTATTCTTGAATGCAAGTACACAGTTTTAGAGATCAGGAGTGACCCCAGAGTGCAGAGCCAGGAGGAAGCCCTGAGCATCCCCACCCCCACATGAGGTCCTGCCTACCCAAAAACTCTAGTATTTGTTAATAAAGGAATAGGTTTTAATTTCTAAACAAAGCATTAGAAATAGGAACATTCCTAAGTGGAGTTGTTCGGGCCAACTCCTAATCCCTAACCTAGCTGCAATGTCAGCTGCTCTCAAAAGCAGAAAAACTTTTATAGAGATAACACCCATAGCAGTGCCCAGGAAAGGGACAATAGCGCACCAGGGTCACCCTGCCTATACCCAGAGGTGCCAGGAAGCATGAGGCTGGGGAAGCAAATCCAGAACCCACACACTATGCATGTACTTCACCACTGAAGCTATCTCTGTGACCTCTAAAAAAGCAGAAATTTAATCCAATCTGGGATCTCCAACAGGTGTCGCCAGCATTATCTGTAGGCTAAAGCTTCTCAGGCCGGCTTTCTTCCATGGAAATGTTGGGAACCTTGTTTCTTCCCAGGAATATCTGGATATTTATAACACTGTTAGGCTATAGATACAGACAGGGCAGAGCAGTCAGTGAGAAACATGTACCAAGGTCAGACCCCATTTTTTGCAGACCTTTTATGGCCAGCAGGCCGGATGTTCTCCAACCCTGCTCTAAGGGAAGATGAAGAATTTTTTTTTAATTTTACCATTGCCTTTGTCTCACTCTTTTTGGGCCTTAAAATTTTCCATTGCACACCTCTTTGCTCAGTGGAGGGGGTGCTTCCTGCTCCATGGATCCTCCAGTAAAGGGAAGTGGAGCCCTAAATTGAATCAGGCAAACTCAGTTTGTTGTTAGAGGTGCACATGATGCAATGCATCCTCCAGGCTACACCTCTGGGGGCTCCTCCTCTGTTTTCTCAGAGGCTCTGGGGCTCAAATATAATATGATCTTAAGAGATTTGTTTCCCTCTCTGGAGCTACAATCAAGTGGCCTAAATTACTCAGACAATAGTTAGAAAAAGACCATTAGAGGAGGAAGGTTGTCTGGAGGACTTGTTCAAAACCAAAGGAGGAGGCTGGGAAGGCTTTGAGCCCTGATGGAGAGAGAGGACCTGCACTCTGTTCCCAGCCCTCTGCTGAGAGGCAGAGGCCACAGTGGAGACAATCCTGCAGTTAGAAGCCTTGGGTAGGATACGCCCTTCACTATTTTAGAGAAAAATAACTGAACTCTGGATTTCAAAGTCCGTTTTCTTAATACTGAGTGTATGTGTATATGTGTGTGTGTGTTTGGGTGGCGGGAGTTATAAGCATCAGGTGAGCACAAGTTTACAGGATAAAAATAAGGAAATGCAAGAATAGCTCATTAAAATGATAATTCCTCCAGACTGCAAGTGAACACATCGGAATTAGTAACAATCCGGTAGGGAGTTCCATGGGATTTCACAGTGACCCAGCTCAAGTACACAAGAGATGCGGGCTACTGGGTCTGATTTCTCTGATTTATTTATTTATTTATTTATTTACTTATTTTTAATGATTCACTGTGAGATACAGCTACAGACTTACAAACTTTCATAATTGCATTTAAGTCAAACAATGTTCGAATACCCTCCTTCCACCAATGTCCATTCTCCATCACCAATGTTACCAGTATCCCTTCCCCCATCCCTGCTCCTTCCCATCCCCTGCCTCCATGCCAGGCACATTCCCACTAACTCTCTCTCTCTCTCCTTTCAAATTTACTAAAAGGCTGTTATTTTTACAATTCAACCTTAAACACTGATGTTCCTTCTAGGTACCTACATAGCCCGTGAATCTTGGCATGACTGAAATGAAGATTCTACTACAAAAACAAGCCTGTAATGCATACTACACCTGAAGCCTCGAGGTCAGGGATTGGAGTCCATTATCTAAGCAAAACAATTTGAAAGGAATTTAGGTCCCATTTCAAACAGGCTCTTATTATTTTGCAGGGCATAAGTTTGGTTAGTATTGGTCTCTCTCCTCTCAGAGCTACATCCAACCTAGAAATCCTGAGAAATGTCCAAGGAACTGAAGGGAGAGACAGTGGGGAACAGATGCCCAGATGGCTGCTACAGAGATGGCTGCTACTCCAGCCACTTTCTTGTGGGAAATACTGATCTCACACTCCACACCTGTGCACTCTGCACTCCCAGGTGCCAGATACTGTGACGTGGGTCATCTCACTACACTGGTGCGAAATTCTTTCCCCACCCTATGGATAATGTAAGTGTTCAACTTTTTTTTCTCTCATTTCTCTACCTTTTGCCCTTGATGATGCCCTGAACAACTAAGGCCCAATCGTAGTTTCAGCACTCAGAGAATTCTCTTTCCTGGGAATCAAGAGGCTAACTGGTTCCTCAGAGAATTTGCTTGGAAAGGCAAATTAGTCATGCTACCTGGTCACAGGGAAGGGCCAGAGAAGCCCGAAGCTCTTTGTGGCCACAGGAGAAGGGATTTCAAGTTGAGGTTAAGATGAGATATCTTTAAGGACAAAATGCAAAAAGGAGCGGCCAGGAGTCTGTTCCGTGGAGAACATTGCACTACAATGCTTGTTTCCACGACACGGTGAGATTGCAGAGTACTCATACACTTCTCAGCTTCCTTCTGCTCTGCTTCTTAGCCTCCTGCTCAGATTCGAGTCTAGATCTTTTTATCTTTTTTAGTTTGTCCCTCAAATGCACCCTGCAAAGTAGAGTTCAGTGATATTTTCTTTAATACATTCTACACATGATGAATTTAAGGGTGTGCCCTTCTGTTACTATGCGGTCCAGTTCCCGTTTCCAGAAATACAAATACCCTATCTTACCTTCCACATTTCTCTCTTTCTCTCTCCTCTACTTGAGGATTCTCTTTCCAGAAAATGGTGTTTTTCCCAGGATACTAGTGACATCATTTAGAATTAAGACTACTCACTATGGCCACTCAATACCTCTAGTGCAGACCACAACACCCAAAAGGAGAAAGAGAACAAAAGGGAATGCCCTGCCACAAAGGCGGGGTGAAGTGAGGACAGGGGGTGGGGGGTAGGGTGGAGGTGGTGGAGGGATACTAGGATTATTGGTGGTGGAGAATGGGCACTGGTGGAGGGATGGGTACTCAATCATTGTGTGACTAGAACACAAGCACGAAAGTTCATAACTCTGTAATGTACCTCACGGTGATCCACTAATAAAAAATAAATAAAATAAAATAAAAAAATAGAAAAAAATTAAAAAATAAAGAATTGAGATTACTACCCTTGGATAGTCTAAACTTTTAATTAATCTATTTTTAAAATTGAATCACAGTGAGATACACAGTTACAAAGTTGTTCATGATTGGGTTCCAGTCATATAATGTTCCAACACTTGGATAGTCTATGACAGAGTTTCTGCCTCCAAAGAAACCACTACAGTTTTGTCTTATGGCCCTTACCTAGTTCAGAAGCATTTTTAAAAAGGGAAAAAGCAGAAAAGTCATATTTTGAGATTTTCTACTCCAAGTCTTGTCTCCTCTTTATAGTATTTCATTTTCTTTTTGCTTTTAGGAAGTCATAGATAAGTAATTTTTGTCGTTTGTGTAGGGTTTTTAATTTTATGTCTTTGAACCCAGGGCCTCATACAGGTAAGGACACACCCTACCCCTGAGCTACATCCTGAGTCTCTGGAGATTTAAATTGTAATCCACGGAAAAGCTAGACTTCAGTGACCATACAACATTGTCCAAAACACAAATTTCGACTGTAGCCAAGAATTTTCATGGTCTTTATGTCCTTATATAGATATGCTCCCATTTGTGACGACTGACTGTTGACTATTGAGACAAAAAAAAAAACGATGCATCCGTCAGAAGATATTTTGGCTTGACATCATTTTCATACTCTGAAGAACGTGCTCCTTTTCTGAATTCAACATACTGACAAAGATGAGGAATCGCTCGGTGGTGACAGAGTTTGTCCTGCTGGGCATCCCGCACACAGAGGACCTGCAGACCCTGCTCTTCGCCCTGTTCTTGTCCTTCTACGTCTTCACGCTCACGGGGAATCTGCTCATCCTCCTGGCGATCGTCTCCTCCCCGCGCCTCCACACGCCCATGTACTTCTTCCTGTGCAAACTGTCCGTCTTCGACATCTTCTTCCCCTCGGTGAGCTCCCCCAAGATGCTCTTCTACCTGTCGGGGAACAGCCGCGCCATCTCCTATGCAGGTTGCGTGTGCCAGCTCTTCTTCTACCACTTCCTGGGCTGCACCGAGTGTTTCCTGTACACGGTCATGGCCTACGACCGCTTCGTGGCCATCTGCTACCCGCTGCGCTACTCGGTCATCATGAGCCACAGGGCGTGTGCTGTGCTGGCCCTGGGCACCTCCCTGTTCGGCTGCGTCCAGGCCATCTTCCTCACGACGCTCACCTTCCAGCTGCCCTACTGTGGCCCCAACGAGGTGGACTACTACTTCTGCGACATCCCCGTGATGCTGAAGCTGGCCTGTGCGGACACGTCAGTGCTGGAGTTGGTGGGCTTCATCGCCGTGGGCCTCATGCCGCTCAGTTGCTTCCTCCTCATCCTCGCCTCCTATAGCCGCATCGTCTACTCCATCCTGCAGATCCGCTCCAACGAAGGCCGCCGCCGTGCCTTCTCCACCTGCAGCGCCCACCTCACGGCCATCCTGCTCTCGTTTATGCCCGTGGTCCTCATCTACCTGCAGCCCACCCCCAACCCCTGGCTTAATGCAACTGTTCAGGTTCTGAATAACCTGGTCACCCCCATGCTGAACCCCATGATCTATAGCTTGAGAAATAAGGAGGTGAAATCGTCCCTGCGGAAGGCACTGCAGCGGGTGGGCCTCTACCCTGAGAAGTGACTTTAGTAGCACCGCACTGCTACGAGGCCATGGATGCCACTGCCCGCTTAGACAGACAGAAAAGCTAACGTCCAAAGACATGTGGTAGATTGTTCACAATCACCTAACCTAGAGGATCCCTCCAAGTCAGGATCATGGTCTTTGTTGGCTAAAAGGCCCAGACTGTATGTCTCCCCTTTGATCTGAATCTTGTTTTCCTCCCTCCTGCTCTAACCTTTCCTTCTCCCTTGCTCTACCATTTCCACCTGGCTGGCCTAATTTCTCTGTTGGCAGAGCCCTCACTATGTCTTAGAGCCCATTCTAAAAAGGACAAAAGAGCTCTCTTTTTCATTTCTATGTGCCAAGAATTTTCCTTCAACCATTTTATATATATATATGTTATTGACTAAACCTTCACAGTCACACTGCAGATACGGGCTCCCATCCATGTTTGTTTGTTTTTTTTATTTTTTTCCTCAGATGTGGAAGCTGAATTTCATCATGGGTAAGTAGTAGCCCTTAGATCACACTAATTCAAAGGGACACTTACTGAAGCTACGATCTGCCTCAGCCTAAATTTAAATTTTTTTTCGTATAGACTTTCCTAGTTCTATGTGAACTAGGAAATAATAAGCTCAATTTGGAATCTAAATAACTACATAGATTTTTGTCCAAGACTTTTTATTTTCTGTAGTTCTGTACTCAGGTCAAACTTCTTGGGAGTTTGACGAGTGAAGAGTCAATGGATTTGTTGGGGTGCTGGGGACTATCCCCCCAGCTCTATGGATTCTCTTCAGGCTGGTAAGCAAAGTAGCTTAAGACAGACAGAAGAGGGAACATGGCAGCACTCCAGAGACTCTGCAGTTGAGGAAAGGGGGTTAAATTCGAAGCCAAGGATGAGTCAAGGGGACTCAGGCTCCGAGGGAGGGGAAGGGTGACTTCACGACTGGTCTGGAAAGGAAATAGACCCCTATATGCACCTATCTGTTTATGGCCTTTCCTACCACGTTGTGTGAATGACATCTATTAAGTGGACACACTGGAGTGCGGACACATGCTCTTGATGTTTATCCGTGTTCTGGTGTGTGCCTACAATTTCTTTTCAGCATTGAGAAACAGGCCATCCCATGGAATGGAGTGTTATTGATTGTTATTCAATTGATGATGGTTTCCGTTGTCTCTGGTTTTTTATTTGCCTAAATAAAACTACCTTGCAACTTCATAAGCAAGTCTTGCATAGACACATTTTCATTCTGGGGGAGAGTGACTTTCATATACGGAAGTGTCATTGATGTATCATGTTAATTATGTATTTAGCTTTATAAGAAGCATAACTGTTTTCAAAAGGGGCATGCCATTTTACATTCCCACTAGTAATGTGGAAGTTTTCCCTGGCATGCCAATAGGTAGAATTGTTCATCTCAAGTGCTCACCTCAATTCTTTGAATAAGGTAGATGATTCACAAGTGTTAGCATAGTTTTTGATAGTGCACACTTTAACATAAACATATAATACATTATTTCATCATTTACATGTAAAGGTAAGGTAAAGGCCCTCCCGTTGATCGTCGATTTGCTTGAGCGGGCCCAGTAACGTCTCCATTGGAGACTTTGTTGTTACTGTGTCTGGCATATCGAATACTCTCGGTAGCTTGCCGGGCTCTCCGAGAGGGGCGGAGGAATCGAACTCGGGTCGGCCATGTTGGCCGCTTGTAAGGCGAACGCCCTACCCGCTGTGCTATCGCTCCGGCCCTGTGCTATCACAAAATTTAGCAAACTTCTGCATCTTGTTATAAATCTTCCTATTTTCCCTCCATGTGGCCACCCTCATCAAAGCTCAATAAAATGCTAACAATGAAACATGATTATACATACACAAATGAATAATGTTGAATTTAGCTTGAGCCACAATAGCATGCATTTGTGTGTCAGTCAAATAAGGAAAGTTTTGGTATAAATCTTTAGTGGTACAAAAAGGAGAAATAGTGTATAATAAGACCTAGTGCCCTACTTTTTGCCTGAAAGATAGACCTTGGGAAGCAGGAGATGTAACAGACTGTTGATAATAATTGCCAGGTATCAAGGACTTTGCAAAAGCCATTCAGCTCCAAGAAAATTACAGGAGTAAGCATTCAGTCAGATTGATGTCAAATCAAATAACATGGGTCAGATGACTTTCGGTTGATGATAGATCTGAGCTTTGCTCACCAATTTGTCTTGTTCCAAAGAATGGCTTCTACTGGGATGGGAACCAGGTGTGATGGCTCACTGCATTTGAGATGATACACCAGGAGCAAGGTGAGCTTTCTAGGCTCATCCCAAAGTAACAGGGGCCAGTTCTGTGTCCATAAGCACCTTTTAAGTAAGACTCAGGGAAAAGATTTCATTTCTTAAGTGACTGAGCAACTGTATTGAAGTAACTGCTGTCACCATCTCCATTGTTCTGATCCCTCTCTAAGTGCATTTCTGAGCACAAGTCATTGTGGTTAATTAATCTCCCAGGTCCTCCCCCATTCACATGTCAGGTAGGGAAACGAATCTCCCAGGTCTTATTACATCTGAAGATTTTACCTCTTCCTCTCTGTACCCCTCTTGAGAGTTTGCAATGGGAAAACGGATTGATCACCCTGGGAATTGGGTGGAGCAACTGAGAATCTTTGTGAAAATGTGTGGTGTTAAATTCTCCCTTGGTGATATTTTAAAGACAAAGTTGTGCATCAGTGTAACACACACACACACACATGTTCAACTCCATGTACAATTATCCCATTCGCACTGATATCACCAAATTAGTGAAACAAATTAGTCATGATGTTTTAAAGAGGAAGGAAAGTGCTGTAGCTTCTGTTCTCTCATGGGTGGAGTTTCAAACACTCTTCACTGACTCTGAATAGATGCTACAGTGAAAAGTTTGTTTGTTTGTGTGTGTGTTTTTATGCTAGGACTCTACATAGTTGCTGAATATGTCTTCTCCCTGGCCAAGAAGGCTCAGAGGACTCTATTCCCCACATGCCCGTTCCCATTCTCTCGGCTCATTTCTGCTCAGCACACAATGCAGGAAAGAATGAACAACAAGGACGCTTACCTGAGCATCAAAAACAGTGTGTGTTGCCTGAGCCTCAGAATGAATTTCAGGAGAGAACACAATGGGCCGTTTTGACCCATTTGCAAAGTGCCTTCACAGTGTCAGTTCTCTGACACTGGTGTTTCTGTCCTCCAATACTGTGGCACGGGCTTAGTTCGGTGCATCTCAATATTCTAAAGCACACAATCCCAGAATGCACTGTGTTCAGGGGTCCAAGGCACATAGAAGTTCTCTACTCTTACAAAATCACACATATTAAAACACACACACATCCCCATATCATATCAGAATCAATGTCAAGCAGAACAATGTTTCCGAGGATACATCCATTAAGTTTTCATTTTCAACAAAATACAATGAAATCAATGGAACATATACTAGCTGTATTAAAGTGTTGAGACAATTATATTTTCTCAGAAAAGTGGAGGTTTACAGAATTTAAATATCATGAGAAATGCCACCCTTGTGTGTCCTGAAGGAGTTACAGATACTGGCAGGCTAATTAGCCTCTATAAAACAGAAAGCCAGGTGAAGGAAAAAACTACATGTGCTCTTTCAGTCATCCTGTTACTCAATTTTAAAAAGTAGATACCTATTCTATATTTAAATAAATAAAATTCATACTGTCTATTTTTTTAAAAAAATTACTTTTTTATTATTAACACCGTCCCCCACCCAGAATCTCAAGGGGGCAGCTTGGCAGTCACATCCACAAGCTGCCTCTGGTGCCATATAATCTCATTAACAGCCATGATCCAGAGACTCAACAATCAATCTCTCAGAAGAGAGGACAGAATGATATGCCATAGCCATGCTGCCAGACCCCACGCCAGGCTGTTTCATTCAGGACAATCCTGAGTGGGTGGGTGAGGCCCCTCCCCATGCCAATGGAGTCAGCCCGGGCAGGAAAACCTCCAGAACTCAATGGCCACCACGCTCACAGCCACTCTCCACGTGCTCAGACAAGCCTCACTCACGAGTGAATCTATTCCTGGGCATCTCGTACTTTACACCACCAATATACCAAGAATACTGCACCTCATTTGAAGGGGTTTAAGGTAGAAGGCAACTAATTTAGGGGGAAATATGTACATATGCACACAAGTCTCAACTTTTAACAACATGTTACTAATCTCTTACAGAAGAGCTTAATGGCTCCTGGGTGAACAACAATCTTTACACACTTTCCTCTAAGAAAACTTTCTTTATCATTTATAGCAGATTATTCATAACAAGCAACACAAAATAAATAATTTTGATTCTGCTTTGGGAACAGGGTTTGGAGTTTGGGATGGAAACACTCGAAATATGGTGGTGGGAAAGTGTAATGGTTGTGGGATTCACTTAATCACTTAATCACTTAACTTCCCGTTAGTCGTCGATTTGCTCGAGCGGGCGCCAGTAACGTCTCCATTTGTCCCTGTCGCGTGCTAGTGTAGCCCAATGGCATCTCTTCGCTCCGGGAACATGGAGGGCCTCAAACCGATCGTTCATGATATTGACAAAGAAGTCTGACCATCTGGTAGGTGGGCGGCCACGCGGTCTCTTGACATCCCGTGGAATCCAATCAGTAACAGCTCTAGTCCAGCGGTCGTCTTTAAATCTCATTACGTGACCAGCCCATCTGATTTTCGACACCTTGGCAAATGAGACAGCGTCCCTGATCCTTGATCGTCGACGGATGTCAGAACTCCGGATTCGTTCTCTCATTTGAGTGAAACATGATATTCCAAGCATAGCTCTTTCAATTCTTCTTTGGGAGACCTGAATAGCGTTCTCATCTTGTTTGCGTAGGGCCCAGGTCTCTGAGGCATATGTTAATGCAGGAAGAACAGTGGAATCAAAGAGATGTGCCCGGAGCCGGAGGTTCTTCGTCCTCTTAGCTATTTCTTCGACGTTCTTGAAGGCGTTCCAAGCCGCTCTCTTCCTCCTGCGCAGCTCGGGTGCCAGGTCATTTGTCATGTTGACCTCTCGACCTAGGTACACATAGCTGTTGCATTCGGAGATGGTCGTTCCATTGAGAGCGAATGGGGCGTCAGGAACAAGGCTGTTTCTCATAAACATTGTCTTCGTAAGATTCAGCTGTAGTCCTACCTTTCCACACTCACGGTCAAAGTTGGCCAGCATTTGTGCCGCTTGGCTGATGTTTGGTGTTATTAAAACAATGTCATCAGCAAAGCGGAGGTGGTGTAGTTGCCGACCATCTATCTTCACTCCCATTCCTTCCCATTCCAGTCGTCGCATGATGTTCTCGAGGGTGGCACTGAAGAGTTTTGGTGAAATGGTATCACCCTGCCGCACCCCTCTCTTGACATCAAAGATCACTTCTTTGTAGAATGGTGAGATCCTGGTAGTGAATCCGCAATACAGCTCACGGAGGATCCTGATGTATTGGGCTTGAATGCCCTGATTGGCTAGGGCTTCAATGACCGCTTCCGTCTCAACAGAATCAAAGGCCTTCTTTAAATCAATGAACGTTAAGCAGAGCGGCATCTTGAACTCCCAAGAAACCTCAATGAGCTTGGTTACCGTGTGGATATGGTCGATGGTGCTGAATCCTTTGCGGAACCCTGCTTGCTCGCATGGTTGTCCTTCATCTAGTGTTCTGCCAATCCTATTCAGGATGACTCGAGTGAACAGCTTGTAGATGACAGACAATAGGCAGATCGGGCGATAGTTGCCAATGTCATGGTGACAAAGGGATTCTAATCAGGAGCCCCACCCTACCCTGCCCTGTCTGCTTCCATCAACCACCCAGGGATCGAATTGTCAAGCGGCCGCGCGACACATCATAAGACACTAAATACCCATCTTCTGGAATTGTCGTACCATATTTGATAGGGTTCAAATATGGTAACACCTACAAGGGTGATTAGAGGTCACCCCAAAAGCCTCTATACCTCTCGGAAAGACTGGCAAGCTACCGAGAGTATTCCGCCCGCACGGAAGAGCCTGGCAAGCTATCCGCTGTGTATTCGATATGCCAAAACCAGTAACTACAACTGGTCTCATTCACCTGACCCTGAAGGCTTCACCGACATGGCAGCACTGAGAAGGATGAGAAAGGAGAGGCCGACAAAATCTCAAGGCCGACCTAGGCTGCCACAACGAAGGAAGACAAAAATGATCGTCTGTACTTTCAATGCACGTACGCTAGCATCAGATGCATCCATCGAGGACCTGATGGTACAAGCGCGAATGATCAAGTACGACATCATTGGTCTGACCGAGACAAGAAGGCACGAATCTCACCATGCCGTTTTCGACACCGGAGAAGAATTGTTCCTCGGAACATGCAATAAAAGAGGTGTTGGAGGCGTCGGTGTCCTTGTCAACACAAACTTGGCCAAGAGCATTGATTCATTCGAATGCCTAACAACCCGAATCAGACGTTTACATTTGAATAGATGTGGCTCACTGCCTGCAGTTTCTATCTTCGTTGTCTACGCACCAACATCTCATTATGATGAAAGAGAAATCGAGAAGTTCTACATGGAGCTAGAGAAGTTCTATAAAGAAGACCACACCTTCTACAAGATCATTGTGGGTGATTTTAATGCCAAGATAGGACCGAGAAGATCAGCTGAAGAACTTCACATCGGGACCCATGGCCTAGAATGGAACGAACAGGGTGAGAGACTGTCTGAGTTCATCATGTCGACCAAGACCATTCATGGTAACTCACAGTTCCAGAAGGCAGAATCTAAACGATGGACATGGGAGTCTCCCGGTGGACGATTCCACAACGAAATAGACCACATCATATTCAATCGACGGTTTTGCCTGACTGATGTCGCTGTTGTCCCAAAATTTCGAATGGGATCGGACCACCGTCTCCTTCGTGCAAAATTCTACTTCACAGAGCGGGGAGAAAGGGCTGCAAAGTTCAAAAAGAGAAGTCCCAGAATGACCACCAACTGGGAACTCTTTGGTACTATTGTGGCAACATGGGAAGATGCCATTGTTGACAACATTGACGAGGAATACGATCGACTGGTTCAGCACCTCCATGAATGTGCGAGGAACGCCAAGAGAGAGATAGTCACAAAAAGTCGCCTATCTTCGAAAACTCTTGAGCTAATTCGCCAGCGTGGTTTGGCGCATGCCTCAGGCAACCGCAAGCTAACGTCCGAGCTTGCAAAGCAGTGCAGAGATGCGATCAAGGAAGACCTCAAAGAGAGAAGAGCAGAAGTACTGGTAGATGCGGCAGACGCCGGGAAAAGTATTCGTAACGCCCGCCTGTCCTTCGCCAACTATAAGACCAAGATGAATGCCCTCCGACGTCCTGATGGATCCATCACATCCTCCAGAACGGCAATGGAGAAGATTATCCATGACTTCTACTCAAATCTCTTCGATAGCCATGTCCACTTGCCGACATACCAAATTCCACAGGATGGGTATGTCGTTCCTAACGTTCTCCCTTCCGAAATCCGACACGCCATTTCGTTGGTAAGGAAGCAAACAGCACCCGGCCCAGACAAGGTCAGACCTGAACACCTGAAGAACCTGCCGTCAGTACTCATCAATACACTGGCTCGGCTCTTCACTCGCTACCTGTCTGAATGCAAGGTTCCGTCCCAATGGAAAACCAGCAGGACCGTACTACTGTTCAAGAAGGGAGACATCCATGACATTGGTTGTGGGATTGGTGTTCAAATATTAAATGTACTCAAACATTGTGAACAACTTTATAAAAATAAAGTTTAAAATGCAAAAAATATTACTTAGTATTTATTTTGTACTACCTATTCAACTTAGTTCCCTGGGAAAAAAATCACATGCCTACTACCATTATTAATTTAATCTCTCAATTCCCTAAATTCCTTAGAATGAAGTTCTGAGCATGGTTATTGCATTAGAAGCATTAAAAACAATCCTGATTATGGGCCAGAGAGATAGTTCAGGGGTTAATGCACTTACCCTGGTTCAATTGCCAGCATCCATAAGGACTCCTGAGCTCTGCCAGGAGTGATACCTGAGTTTAGAGGCAGGAATAAGCCCCGAGCATGGCTAGTTATGGCCCAACATCTTACCAACAGCCCCACCACCATCACCACCACCAAAAGAAACTAACACATACTGCAGAAAACCATATCATTTGTAAAGCTGAAGCTTAGCAATTAATCAGGACCAGGAAGAATGTTTAAAGACCAACTTGCTAACAGTGGTTGAAACAGACCCTGATTATTGACAACTGTGCTGTGGAAAAATACATTATCTTTGCCATTTTAAATCACACAACGCAAAGTCAGTCAAACGTTCACAAGTTTGTGCAACCATCATGCTAGAAGAGCAAAGGGTTTTTTTATAAAGTGCCATGAGTAATTGTATTACATTAGATTTTTGTTAGTATCTGTTGTAAGATTTGAATATGCACAGTTATTCAGTGAAAATAATGCACTTGGGGATTAGGGAGAGAGAGCAAGGGACTGGAGGCATATTCTCTGTGTGCAGAGGCTCAGGTTTGATTCCTGGCACCATATGGTCCCCAGAGCACTGCTGAGAGTGACCCTAAGCACAGAGCTGAGAGTAGCACTCAAATGTGTTGGTGTGACTCCAAAATCAATCAAAACAATGCATCTGGAGCAATTATAGTAAAACAAGCAGGGTGTACCAAAAATAAAAACCACAAAAATAAAGGGAGTACCAGTGAGGCAAAGAACAAATGAGGCATGAGACACAGGAACAGAACAGCAAGAGAGAGAGGAACAATTGCATTCAATGCCAAGCGCCCAAACATCCTACCAGAAAGCAAAAATGCTCGACCTGAATTTGAAATAAAGCAAGCGTTAATGACCCACTAGGAGACACACTCTAGATGCAAAGATACACACTTGAAATGCTGAACTTTAATTTTTGTTCTATTTAAATAAAGTATTTTCTTAATACCCCTGTTTTTTTTGTGTGCAATAGCTAGGAGTAGTCAGAGACTATAAAATGCAGATCCCGGAACCGCGCGGCCGCATTTGCGGCCGCGCGTCATCTTTTCAAAACTTTTTTTTATGACATCTTATTATTTCATTCCTACTTTGGACAAACTTGCAGGCTATCGAATGTAGCCTGCCCACAGGGCAGAGTCTGGCAAACTCCCCGTGGCGTACCAAATATGCCAAATACCAGTAACAATGATGGGTCTCATTCTCCTAAAGAGCCGTGAATATAATCTCAGGGCTAGGATGAAAGAGACGTTACTGGGGCCTGCTCGAGGCAATCGACGATTAACAGCTAGGAGTTGCTCTATTTCCAAATATTTGGGCATTTTCTTAATGTCTTTCCATTACTATTTCTATTTTTATCCTCTTATGTTCTGCGAGTGTATTTTATATCATTTAAGTTTAAATTTAAATTTATGAAACATTTTCACGGCCATGCCTATAGTCCATCTTGGTGACTCTTCCATGTGCTTCTCAAAAGAACATATATCCCAACTAGCACGTGAACTGCTGTACGGATTTCCATTAGGTCAGGCTAGTTTTATACTGCTTTCAACTGTTGTTAATTGATTTCTAGGTGCTGGCTCATCAACTGTCAAACTGTGCAATAGTGCATCTCCAATGGTAGTTGAGAATGCATATATTTATCTTCTTCTTTCTGCAAGTTTTATATACATGTATACTTTTAGTCCCTACACAACTGAATCTTTTATCACTCCAGAATGCCCTTGAGATTCTGGTGATTGTTCCTCTGAAACATCTGTAGTCTGACTAATACAGTCACTCCAACTTTTCTACCTGAGCTCTCTCTCTCCCTTCTCAGCTATTTCTGTCTTTGACCCTAATTTCTGCGTCTTGTACATAGCACACAGTTGTATCTTACCTTATATCATTTGATACATCTTATCTTCCTATTCACATACCTTAATCATTAGTTTCCCTTAAAACAGCGTGTAACTTCTAGATCTTCGTGCTCTAGCTGGGCTCCAGGTAGATCTGCTCACTCCTGATGTCAACCTCTCTGCTAATCCCAGAAGTACACTTCAAGCACCTTTGCTACATAGAGTTGGAAACTGCAGGTCTGAGTGGCAAAAACACCAAATCTGCCAGTTTTGAGACCAAGTTGAATGATTAGAGATAATCCCAAAGCTCATCTGGGGGTTGCCTCGGGAACGCACAAGAGATTAAGGCTGTACCCATTTAAATTTTCTCCACAATTCGCTAAGTGTGAGGAGAACTTTATCACGTTTTGCCTTTCCCTCCTAACTCTTTTCTCCCCTCTTTCTATTTTCTGTTTCTTTCTTCTGATATTTTCTATTGAAAATAATTTTACAATGAACTGCTCACATCTACTTTAGAAAATCTTGAAAAAATCGCACTTGAAGTTTTAGCAGAATTTTAAAGTTAAACTATTTTAATTCACTCTTTAAAACAGTGGCCCCTAGGTACCTCTTCAGAAATCATAAACTTTCTAGGTGACGTATTCAGCATGAGTAGGCATTTTGCCAAGGATAAATGCATAAATGCTTATCAGAAAAGAATAGTTTAAAGAAGTTGGGGGGGGTTGGGGGCTGGAGCGATAAAGCACAGCGGGTAGGGCATTTGCCTTGCACGTGGCTGACGCAGGTTCGATTCCCAGCATCCCATATGGTCTCCTGAGAGCCATCAGGAGTAATTCCTGAGTGCATGTGCCAGGAGTAACTCCTGAGCATTGCCGAGTGTGACTCCCCACAAAAAAGAAGTTGGGGGCCAACTGATTCAGAATTCTTGCCACATAATTTCTAGTATTCAACCTGCGCCCCTCAAAGAGTTGAGTTTCCCTCCTTGCCCCAAGCAGAGCTCCGGCAGCTGACGACCTCCAAAACCAGCCACAACCATGCTTAAGACCACTCTCCACACGTTCATACAAGCCTCATGCAAGAAGAAACTGGCAGAGGAACCCAGGTATGCAGGACCTGGGGCTGAGATCTCCAAGGCAGCTCGGCTCAGGACTGGGCCTCCTCCACCCAGATCTCCCATCTTTCAGTAGCTAGGCATCACACCGATCAACTGCCTCCCCCAGCCCCAGCCACCTTGTAATCACATCAATGACCAAGACCCAGAGACTATAAAACCAAACTCCTGGAAGCGTGCGGCTGTAAATGCTTATTGTCTAGTTCTTGCTCTCAGAGAACCCTGCTACTAAGAGTATCCTGCCCACATGGCAGAGTCTGGCAATTTCTCCCTGGTGTATTTGATATGCCAAAGCCCAGTAACAGTGATGGTTTTCATTCCCTTGACCGTGAAAGAGCCTTCAATGTGGCACTTGCTAAAATCTCAGGACTAGGATGAATGGAGACGTTACTGGTGCCTGCTTGAGGAAATTGACGAACAATGGGATGATAGTGACTGTGACAGTGAATTTTTAGTACAGTATTTTACAAAGTCTGGATTTTTGGTACTTCCCTTCTCTTTGAGTCTTCTCATAACCTGCAAATGATTCCGTTGTAAAAAAGAGGGGACTAGAGAGAGTACTTGGGATAATGTGCTTGTCTTTCATCTGGCCAACATGTATTCAATTCCCAGAATTCCCAAGCACTGTGATCTCTGAGCACATAACCAGGAGTAATCCCTGAGAACTGCCAGATCTGTCTCCTAAACCAAAAGGAAAGAGGAAATAATAAGAAGGACTGTGAAGTTTCTATGTTCTCCAGTGAGAAGAGTCAACTTTTAAGTCTAATTTCATGCAAGAGCAGCCATTCAGATCCTTGGGTGCTTGCAGTGCCTCTTACTACTGACCCGAACTCTTTTATTTGTAGCCAATTTTCCTTGGCTAGCAGAACTGATTATATTATCGAATTAACCAAAGGGTCCCTTTCTTAATAGGTGACATACCAAGTAGAGTAGTTTGCCTTGGATGCCAAGGGCTATGGTTCCCTGTGTTCATAATATTTTCCCATACCACTCGCAAATTATAAAACCTATTTCATTGAGTCAGAAAGAGAGGAACAGACATAGAAGGACTGCACTCATTTGTGGAGCCTAAAACAACATAACATGAGGCTGACACCTAAGGATAGTAGATACACAGGACAGATAGAATGCTCCATAACTGGAAGCCTGCCTCATGAGCAAAGGGGAGAAGGCAGCTGGAATAGAGATGGGTTCACTAAGAAAATGATGGCTGGAGGAATTGGTTGGGATAGGAGATGTGTGCAGAAAGTATATAAAGGACCAAATATGATAACCTTTCAGGATCTGTATTGCAAACCATAATGGCCAAAAGTAGAGAGAGATTAGAGGGAATCATGTCTGCCATGGAGGCAGAGGGAGGATGGGAAGAGGGGGGTATACCAAGATATTTGTGGTGAGTAACGTGCACTGGTAGAAGGATGGGTCTTTGATCATTGTGTGATTGTAACCCAAACATAAAAGTTTGTAACTATCTCACGGTGATTCGATAAAATTAAAAAAAAAACCTATTTCATGTGCTTACTGGGGGACTCAGAATCTTCGCTGGTAAGTCAGAGGCCAATTGTGGGGTCATGACCTGATGCTATAAAGTCAGACAAATATATGTGTAAATGCCCAAGATAAAAGAACAAGTTGATTTCAAAACTCAGTCTACAGGAGTCACAAGATGGAAGACCAGCTTTTGGACATCACAGCCCCAGTGGTGCAATTTAGGAGGAAACCAAGAGGGGAAGATGCAGCCTGTCACTCCACGCTCAATGAGCTCATGCAGCACCACCCACAGAAGGGTGAAAAACAGAAGCGTTGCTCTCTGGTTTTGAAAGAGAGCACAGGGGCTGGAGCAATAATACAGCAGGTATGGCGTTTGCCTTGCATGCAGCCGACTCGGATTTGATTCCCAGCATCCCATATGGTCCCCCATGAGCACCACCAGAGGTATTTCCCGACTGCAGAACCAGGATTAAGCCCTGAGCATTATCAGATGTGGCCCCCAAACAAACAAACAAACAAACAATAAATAAATAAATAAAAATAAAGAGAGTGAGGAACAGTCAAATGTTGCGAGTGGCTATACAATTTATGTAAAAACCATACTGGAATTTTAAATCAAGCTAAGCATATGCTTATTCTTTGCTCAGCACAGAATATTCCTGGTATTTTTCTCAAGAGAAATTATGCATGTTAACCAATAGCAGCCTTCATTCATTATAGTCAAAAAGTAGAAATGACCTAAATATCTACTAATTGGTGAACGAATAAACAAAATAAGGTATATCTATTTCACAAAGTAGGGTATTATTGATATATTCAATAATATTATCTAAATTATATCTATAGTATGTAAACATATCACTAATATAGTCTATAATTATGCAACATAACTATATAAATATATTTGCAATTAGAATTTACACTACATGTAATTTTATTACTTATACTATTATAACTATCATCATAGCACTGTAGCACTGTCCTCCCATTGTTCATTAATTTGCTCAAGCGGGCTCAGTAACATCTCCATTGTGATACTTGTTGTTATTGTGTTTGGCCTATTGAATACATCATGGGTAGCTTGCCAGGCTTTGCCATGCAGGGGAAATACTCTCAGTAGCTTGCCGAGTTCTCTGAGAGGGGCAGAGGAATCGAACCCAGCTTGGCCGGGCCGGTGGCTTGCAAGGCAAACGCCCTATCACTGTAAATCCAGAGACATAAAATATTGGAATGATTGAAAGTACATAAATATGCTAATTATACATGAAAATTCATAAATGTGTGAAACAGAAAGAATTCAGTCGTTCATGTCACAGACTTGATCACTTGATCACTTGACATCCCGTTACTCATCAATTTGCTTAGCAGGCGCCATTCATCCCTATCACGTGCTAGAGTAGCCCAATGGCATCTGTTCGTTCTTGGAACACGAAGAGTCTCAAACCAATCGTTCAGGGTATTGACGAAGAAGTCTGACCATCTCCTAGGTGGGAAGCCATGCGGTCTTTAGACGTCCCGTAGAATCCAGTCGGTAATGGCTCTAGTCCAGCGGTCATCTCCAAATCTCATTACATGTCCAGCCCATCTGATTTTCGATGCCTTGGCAAATGAGACAGTGTCCCTGATTCTTGACTGTCGAAGGAGGTTGGAACTCGGATTCTTTCTCGCATTTGAATGAAATGTGATACTCCAAGCATAGCTCTTTCCATTCCTCTTTGGGAGATCTGAATAGTGTTCTCATTCTGTTTTCATAGGGCCCAGGTCTCTGAGGCGTATGTTAATGCAGGAAGAACAGTGGAATTGAAGAGATATGCCTCGAGCCAGAGTTTCTTCATCCTCTTAGCTATTTCTTTGATGCTCTTGAAGGCGTTCCAAACTGCTCCTTCCTCCTATGCAACTCAGGTGCCAAGTCATTCGTCATGTTGACTTCTCAACCTAGCTACACATAACTGTTGCATTCAGAGATGTTCCTTCCATTGAGAGCGAATGGAACGTCAGGAAGGAGAATGTTTCTCATAAAGATTGTCTTCATGAGATTCAGCTGTAATCCGACCGTTCCACACTTACGGTCCGGTTGAAGTTGGCCAGCATTTGTGCTGCTTGTCTAACGTTTGGTGTTATTAGAAAGATGTCATCAGCAAAGCGGAGGTGGTGTAGTTGTCAACTATCTATCTTCACTCCCAATCCTTCACATTCCAGTCGTCGCATGACGTTCTCAAGGGTGGAACTGATGAGTTTCGGTGAAATAGTTATCACCCTGACAAACCCCTGTCTTGACATAGACGATCACTTCTTTGTAGAATGGTGAGATCCTAGTAGTGATCAGTAATACAGCTCACAGAGGATCCTAATGTATTGAATTTGAATGCCCTGATTGTCTAGGACATTGATTACCACTTCCATCTCAACAGAAACAAAGACCTTTAAATCAATGAACATTAGACAGAGCAGCATCTTGAACTCCCGAGAAACCTCAATGAGCTTGGTTATCGTGTGAATATGGTCAATGGTGCTGAATCCTTTGCGGAACCCGGCTTGCTTGCATGGTTGTCCTTCATCTAGCGTTCTGCCAATCCTATTCAGTATGACTTGAGTTAACACCTTGTAGATGACAGACAATAGGCAGATCGGGTGATAGTTGTCAGTCTCATGGATGTGTCCCTTCTTGTATGGTAGTACAATCCTACTGGTTTTCCATTGGGATGGAACCTTGCATTCAAACAGGTAGTGTGTGAAGAGCCAAGCCAGTGTGTTGATGAGTACTGATGGAAGGATCTTCAGGTGTTCCGGTCTGACCTTGTCTGGGCTGGGTGCTGTTCGTTTCTTTACCAACGAAATGGTGTGTCAGATTTTAGAAGGCAGAACATTGGGAATGGCATATCATCCTGTGGAATTTGGTATGTGGGAAGGTGGACGTAGCTATCAAAGAGATCTGAATAAAAGTCATGGATAATCTTCTCCATTGCCCTTCTGGAAGATGTGATAGATCCATCAGGACATCGGAGGGTAGTCATCTTGGTCTTATAGTTAGTGAAGGACAGGTGGGCATTACAAATGCTTTTCCCAACTTCTGCTCCATCTACCAGCACTGCTGCTCTTCTCTCTTTGAGGTCTTCCTTGGTCGCTTCTATGCACTGCTTTTCGAGCTTGGACATTCACTTGTGGTTGCCAGAGGCATACACCAAGCCATGTTGGTGAATAAGCTCAAGAATTTTCGAAGACTGGCATTTTTTTGTGGTTATCTCTCTCTTGGCGTTCCTCACACAAACATGGAGGTGCTGAACCAGTAATCGTATTTCTCTTCAATTTTGTCAACAACGACATTTTCCCATGTTGCAGCAATAGTGCCAAAGAGCTCCCAGTTGGTGATCATTCTGGGAGTTCTCTTCTTAAAATTTGTAGCCCTTTCTCCCCGCTCTGTGAAGTAGAATTTTGCATGAAGGGGACTGTCGTCCAATCCTGTTTGGAATGTTGGAACAACAGTGACATCGGTCAGGAAAAACCGTCGATTGAATATGATGCGGTTAATTTCATTGTAGAACCATCCACCAGGAGACTCTCATGTCCAACGTTTAGATTCAGCCTTCTGGAACTGTGAGTAACCATGGATGGTCTTGGTAGACATGGTGAACTCAGACAGTCTCTCACCCTGTTTGTTCCATTCTAGGCCATGGGTCTCAATGTGGAGTTCTTCAGCTGATCTTCTCAGTCCTATCTTGGCATTAAAATCACTGACAATGAGGGGCTGGAGCAATAGCACAGTGGGTAGGGCGTTTGCCTTGCACGCAGCCAACATGGCCAACCCTGGTTCAATTCCCAGCATCCCATATGGTCCCCCGAGCACAGCCAGGAGTAATTCCTGAGTGCATGAGCCAGGAGCAACCCCTGAGCATCGCCAGGTGTGGCCCAAAAAGCAAAAAAAAAAGAAAAAATCACTGACAATGATCTTGTAGAAGGTGTGGTCTTCTTTATAGAATTTCTCCAGCTCCATGTAGAACTTCTCAATTTCTCCTTCATCATAATTGGACGTTGGTGCATAGACAACGAAGATAGAAACTGCCAGCAGTGAGCCACATCTATTCAAGTGTAATCATCTGATTCAGGCTGTTAGGCATTCGAATGAATCAATGCTCATGGCCAAATTCGTGTTGACAGGGACACTAACACCATTGATGCCTCTTTTGTCGCATGTTCCGAGGAACAGTTCTTCTCCAGTGTTGAAAACAGCGTGACATGATTGATGCCTTCTCGTCTCGGTCAGACCAATGATGTCGTACTTGATCTTTCGCGCTTGTATCATCAGGTCCTTAATGGATACTTCTGATGCCAGCATACGTGCTTTGAAAGTACAGACAGTCATTTCTGTCCTTCTTCGTTTTGGCAGCATAGTTTGGCCCTGAGATTTTATCAGCCTCTCCTTCCTCATCCTTCTTACCGCTGCCGTATTGTGGCTCTTTCAAGGTCAGGGGAATGAAACTCGTTGTATTTACTGGTTTTGGAATATTGAATATGTCACGGATAGCTTGCCAGGCTCTGCCGTACAGGCAGAACACTCTCAGTAGCTTGCCAGGCTCTCCGAGAGGGATAGAGGCTTTTAGGGTGGACTCTAATCATCCTTTCAGATGTTCCCATGGTTCAAACTATATTTGAACCCCATCAAATATGGTGCGGTAAACTTGTAAAGCGGCTGCACAGTCCGGAAAGCATCCTGAGGCGTGGCGTCGGCTGGGTAGTGGAGGTAGTGGAGGTAGTGGAGGTCTGCCGGGCTGCTGGAAGCTTGCAGAGGATCTCTGCTCTCGGGTCCTCTGAGCCTGGAGTCCAAGGTCAGAGTGTTCTGCTTTCCCGGCTCTGTGGGGCTTCACCCGTGCATGAGTCTCGGACTGAGGGTCCAGAAATCGTCCTGGAGCGTGGCATTGGCTGGGTAGTGGAGGTAGTGGAGGTCTTCTGGGCTGCTGGAAGAAGGCAGAGGACATCTGCTCCCGGATCCGCAGAGCCGGGATAATAATATATATAATTATATATTCCATATCCTTTATATGTGGTCACAACGAAAATTTAGGTCCTACTGTGCACCGTACAATTGATCCCTTTTACCTAATGCTCCCACCCCACTTCCTTCTGCAAGCACTATTTTGTTCTCATGTTTCACAAGTTTGTTTTATTTCACGTGTGTGTTCTGTACAATTATATTCCACATGAGTTAAATGATGAAGTTTTGTCTTCCTTATTTCAATCCTCTCGAAGTTCCCCTAAGATACTACATATTTTTAAGATTTCACTCTTTTTTAAAGAGAAGAGCAGTAGTCCATTTTATTCCCCATATATCTATATCTATATCTATATCTATATCTATATATATATATGGGGCTGGAGCGATAGCACAGGGGTAGGGTGTTTGCCTTGCATGCAGCCAGCCCTGCTGAGCTGGGTTTGATTCCTCCACCCCTCTCAGAGAGCCCAGCAAGCTTCTGAGAGTATCTTGCCCGCATGGCAAAGCCTGGCAAGCTAAGCATGATGTGTTCAATATGCCAAACACAGTAACAACAAGTCTCAAAATGGAGATGTTACTGGGCCCGCTCGAGCAAATCGATGATCAATGGGAGGACAGTGACAGTGATATATATATATATATAAAATATATATATGTATATGTGTATATATATATAAAATCCTCTTAAAGCACTCATCCAGCCTCTGAGTCAGAGAATATGTAGCAACCAAAAGTTGATGCTGAGTTTTCAGGAAGAAGAAAATGAGTGTATTCCTTGAACAGGTGTGATTTGAGACTATCAGGTCACTGCAGTTCTATTTAGAGTATTCACGGATCAACCCCCACCCCAACACCAGATGAGTGGATATAGATATTGTTTTATATATCTACACAATGGAATACTACTAAGCTCTGAGGGGGGAAAGAAAATAAAACCTTGCCCCTTTCAACAACATGGATAGAACTGGAAGGGGTAATGAATGAATTGAAAGTGAATTGAAGTGAATTGAAGTCAGAAGAAGAGAGATAAACGTTGGTGATACTCTCACATGGGGAACACTGAGAAGAAAAACAAGGGAAAAGGAAAAAAATGATAGAAACCTCTGGACTTAGGCCAAAAAAGTTGCAGTTGCCAGAGGAGGAATAGAGGTAGGCAGGGGAGCGAATGATCTGCAGTGAAGTACTCCTAGTATTTTGGTAGTGACTAGGTACAGAACCAGCTACTTTAAAGAAGTATGAAATTGTTTTAATAAAGCATATATAATCACATAAACCATTATCTTAAATTATAAATAAATACTAAGAATTCTAATTCCAATTTGTAAACACTATCCCCTGCTGGTTTACAGGTATAAAGATAAATGGTAAGTTAACTTACTGTGGCAATACACTACACAAATCAATTCTTCATGCTCTATGTTATAATTACACAATCCAGA
Source organism: Sorex fumeus (assembly GCF_029834395.1). Taxonomy (NCBI): domain Eukaryota; kingdom Metazoa; phylum Chordata; class Mammalia; order Eulipotyphla; family Soricidae; genus Sorex; species Sorex fumeus. The sequence goes on along the minus strand of NW_026606085.1, from coordinate 15,655,708 downwards.
ATATAAATTATACCCCAAACTGGATAAAAAGAAAGTTTAAAAGTACTGGAATAGATATTAGATTTTTAAAAAAGAGACACACTCTTATTATGAAAAAGTGAGATGAAGCAATTTTAAGAAGCAAACTAAAAATTCATGGTCACAGTCACGGTCCTCCTGTTGTTCATCGATTTGCTCTAGTGGGCCCAGTAACGTCTCCATCATGAGACTTGTTGTTACTGTGTTTGATATATCGAATACATCACAGATAGCTTGGCAGGCTCTGCCGTGCGGGCGAGATAATCTCGGTAGCTTGCCGGGCTCTCCGAGAGGGGCGGAGGAATCGAACTCGGGTCGGCCAGGGCATTTGCCTTGCATGCAGCCAACATGGCTGACCCGAGTTCGATTCCTCCGCCCCTCTCGGAGAGCCCGGCAAGCTACCGAGATTATCTCGCCCGCACGGCAGAGCCTGGCAAGCTACCCGGGATGTATTCGATATGCCAAACACAGTAACAACAATATATAAATATGCATATATTTACATAAGTATACATATATCATGGGAAAAAAACTAAAAATTACCGAGGGGAAAATAACAAATACCTATGCTTTAGCCAGTACTGCTCCAGAGATAGAAGCTATGAAAGTATGTCAATAATACAGAAGAGCAAACCAATGTGCCTAGTTTTAATACTAAGTAGCATGATAAATTCAGATCATGTTTTCATACAGTTTGTCTTAATTAACTCTTATGCAATGAGGAATTAATTTTGAAAATAAAATAATGCATATTATTTAAAATTTTTAAGAATCATCAGCAAATTTTGTTTTATTTTGGGGCTACACACAGTGGTTCTCAGGGCAGACTCCTGGTTCTGTGCTAAGGGATCATATTCGGTGGTATTTGAGGGACAATTTGGGGTGCCAGAATTGAACCCAGATTGGCCACATACAAAGCAAACTCCCTATTTGCTATACTATCTATTCAGCTCTGAATTATCAGTATGTTTTACAATGAACTTCAGACAAAATCATTTTTTGTTTTATATTAATTCTGGATTTGACGGTTTCTCTCTCACACACATACACATAAACCTCACAAATATACATATGTACCATACTATTTTTAATCGTTTGGTTTGGGGGTCATGTTGGCAATGCTCAGAGATTACTCCTCGCTTTGCACTCAGGAATTACTCCTGAGAGTGCTGGAGAACTATCAGGGATGCTGGGGATTGAACCCAGGTGGGCTGGGTGCAAGACCAATGCCCTATCTGCTGTGCTATCTCTCCAGCCCCCTGAACTATGGTGGTCAAGCCAGAACGTGATAAAAGGGTTGGATAGCAGCTTATAACAGACAAAGCTTAATTCAAATTGTCCTTTAACTACAACACAGAATTTGCAACCTTTTGCACCAAATAAGAACTCCATTTTATCATTAATGTCCACCATAAAGTGATCAGAAAGATAGGGAAGGAGGAAAAATTGTTATGTCAATGTTCTGAATAAAAGAATCTATCATCTATCAGATTCTAATTTGGTTTTGGTTATTTAATAATTTGGTAATTTACACAAGTCAACATAATATGTATAACGTGTCTCTACATTGCTCCTCAAACATTTCTATTTAAATCTGAGAGAGACCTTATTTCCTTGCAAGATCAGCTAAGAACTTTTCTTGTTAGGACAATATCCAACAGGCGATTTCATGCAGACTCCTACTTAATATTCCAAGTATTACTATTTTATAAGCACTTCATGATAAATAGGTGTAGAAGAGAGCAATAGAAATAAAATCATTCAAATACTGCATCACGTTATTTCCCCATGATAAGACATTTTGCTCCTATGGAAAATCCCTTTAGAATGATCTTATATAGTGCATATTTTTAAAGTTTCCTGAAATTTTAAACATCCTGGTGTTATATCCACTGAAACTCTAAGAGTATGTAGTGTATCCAGGTTTCCAGTTTGTACTCAACAGTAACAAAGAATCACTATTATGTGACACCACTGAACCCTGGAGAATCAATGGGGGAAAGGGAAATTCTAATTGTTTCTTTCCCCAAGAGAGGGCACTTGTGGGATGAGAATCTAGAGGGAGGTCATTATCATCGCTCACTCCTTTCCGGGCTCTTAACTTCAGCACCCAGAGTATAAAACTATCACATCATCTAAACTGCCCCGTGCAGAGGGCCACCCACTTCACAGAGATCAGCACCAGTGACTCTCTGCTCTTACCATGAAGACTGTTGGGCTATGATGAGCCCTGGGCACCAAAGAGTTCTGAAGGTTAGTACTTAAAACTACCCCTGCATCAACAAAGGAATGTTTCCTTTAGAGAAACAGATGACAAGTGCACAGAACTGAGTCTCTAGGGGGATCTGCCTGAATCGTAGCCCTGATTTTTCCAGCTGATTCCTCTCCTCCAGCTCCCTCCAGGCACCAGGGATGCACATGGGCTCTGACTGGTCTCCTCACTCTTAGCCTCACTCTCTTGGTGAGCAAAAGCTCCCATTGTCTCCCCGTCCCAGCTGAATGACATGAAGACAAACATGATTTTAGTCAGATATTTAAACTCACACGTGTGATGGATTTATTTGTTGTATTAAGCCTACAGTAGCTTGCAACAGACTTTTTATTGTTTTATTAACAGCATTTATTGAGACTGGCTGTACCTAAGACACAATGCCAAGCACTGTGTTTAGTTTACAATCTTAGTCCAGAAGAAATGAAAACTAAAGAGAAGTACTTGCGACATTATTTCATGTACACATGCCAAGAGTAAATATAAAAATTATGGGGACCTGAGAGATGGCTCAAAGGGTTTGGGTGCATGCTTTTCATTCTGGTGGCTTGGGTTTAATTCCAATAAACGTGTGCTCCTCTGCACTGGACTGGAGTTGGCCCACAATGTTGCATGGGGAAGCACACTTCTCTCCCTCACCAAAAGAGAATTGTTTCCATGGGCACAGAACATCGTCGATTACTGGGTGACTCACAATTAAGGCCTTTAAAGGATCCAGTGAAATAGATTTAATAATTAGAAGAGTGAAATGAGAAACTTGCTTAAGGATGTGCAAAAATAATAATAATAAAAGTCCAGAGGGGCTGGAGCGATAGCACAGTGGATAGAGCATTTGCCTTGTACGCAGCTGACCCAGGTTCGATCCCAGCAATCCATAACTCATATGGTCCCCCAAGAACCGCCAAGAGTAATTCCTGAGTGCAGAGCCAGAAGTAATCGCTGAGCATTTCTGGGTGTGACTCAAAAAGAAAAAAAACTCTGGGACAAGAAGATAGTTCAAAGATTAATAAAAGTTAAGGCTTTTGCCTTGCACACTGTCCATCCTGATTTTGTCCCAGGCACCACATATGTTCCCTGTATACTGCCAAGAGTGTAGTTAGTCAAGAGTATGAAGTCAGGAGCAAGACTCAAGTACCATGAGACATGGCCCCAAACAAAAACAAAACAAAAAATCGACTCAGCACTCTTTAATAAAATATCCAAATAGTGTGACATTTGAGCAAACATAAAAAATCCGGTTGCCAGATGATGTAAATCCTTAGCACTGCACTGTCCACTGTCCTCCTGTTGTTCATCAATTTGCTCAGGTGGGCCCAGTAACGTTTCCATTTTGAAACTTGTTACTGTGTTTGGCTTTGCCATGCAGGCTAGATTCTCTCAGCAGCTTGCCAGGCTCTTCGAGTGGAGCATCCTTTATGCCTTATGTAAATCCTTAAATGCAAAATTTTGATTCGCATTTTATTGAGAAATCATAAAAATATAATTTAGAAAGTTTTCATATCTCTGTATGAAGTTATGTATTAATGTAGAAAGGATTAGCATTAGAATGTGCTCAGGAAAAAACATAATTTCATCTATCATAGGAATGGAAAATGTTGGTCACTTAAAAAAATTGTAAGAAATAAGATAAAAGATTAAAACTAACATGAAAAGGATGAAGTTTTAATTTCCATTAAACACAGATCTTAAAACTGTTCTAGCACTTTGAAGAATCACTTAATTTAAACAGGGGACAGAAAAAATCTTTTAAAATTTTACAGTAGGTTGGAGAATAGCCATAATTATTGCTTATGGTCCAAGAAAGTATGGGGTTGAGACAGAAGGAGAAGGACACAGAATCATCTCTCTTACACGTAGAATATAAGGAAACATAGTATCACTGTATCACTATCATACCATTGTTCATCAAAATACATGAGCGGGCACCAGTAATGTCTCTATTCCTCCCAGCAAAGAAATTTTAGCAGCCTCTTCTTACTCGTCTTTTCCCATTGATTGGACTCTCTTTTATTTTTTTTTAAATTTTTAATAGTGAAACACCATGAGGTACAATTGTAGACTTATAAATTTTTGTGCTTGGGTTTCAATTACACAATGATCAAGTACCCATCCCTCCACCAGTGCCCATTTTCGACCACCATGGATCCCAGTATCCCTCCTACCCCCATACCCCCCATCCCACCCTGCCTGGGTGGCAGGGCATTCCCTTTTGTTCTCTCTCTCCTTTTGGGTGCTGTGGTTTGCAAAAGAGGCATTGAGTGGCAATCATGTTTTGTCTATAGTCAACTTTCAGCATGCTTCTCCCATCCTGGGAGGATCTTCCAAAACCCTTTATTTGGTGCTCCTTTCTCTATCTGAGCTGCCTTTTCCCCTAGCATGTGTGGCTGGCCTCCAAGCGATGGAGTAAACCTCCTGGAACTTATCTTGGCTATTCTTGGGTATTAGTCTCATATTTTGTTACTTTATGGTCCCCAGATGAATGCAATCTTTCTATGTCTGTCCCTCTCTTGCTGACTCATTTCACTTAGCATGATACTTTCCATGTAGTACCACTTGTATGTAAATTTCATGACTTCATCTTTCCTAACAGCTACATAATACTCCACTGTGTACCAGAGTTTCTTTAAACAGTCATCTGTTCTTGGGCACTCGGGTTTTTTCCAGATTCTGGCTATTGTAAACAGTGCTGCAATGAACAAATAAGTGCAGATGTGACTTCGACTATACATTTTTACCTCTCTGGGATATATTCCCAGGAGTGGTATTGCCAGGTCAAATGGGAGCTCAATTTCTAATTTTTGGAGAATCGTCGATACTGTTTTCCAAAAGGGGTGAAGTTAGTTGGCATTCCCACCAGCAGTGAAGGAGGATCCCTTTCGTGCAACATCCGCACCTGCATTGGTTGCTTTTGTTCTTTTGGATGTGAGCCATTCTCTGTGGTGTGAGATGATATCTCATTGTTGTTTTGATCTGCATCTCCCTGATGATTAATGATGTAGAGCATTTTCTCATGTGCCTTTGAGACATTCAGATTTCTTCTTTGAGAAAGTTTCTGTTCTTTTCGTCGCCCCATTTTTTGATGGGGTTGGATGTTTTCTTCTTGTGAAGTTCAACCAGTACTTTGTATATCATTGATATCAACCTCTTGCCAGACGTGTATTCGGCGAATATTCTTTCCCATTCTGTAGACTGTCTTTGTATTTTGGTCATTGTTTCTTTTGAGGTGCAGAAGCTTCTTAGTTTAAGATAATCCCATTTGTCTCTCTCTGTTCTCACTTGCTTGGCCAGTGGCATGACATCTTTGAAGATAACATTAGTTTCAATGTCATGGAGGGTTTTGCCAACTTTGTCTTCAATGTACCTTATGGAGACCGTCTGATGTTGAGGTCTTTAATCCATTTTGATCTTACTTTTGTACATGGTGTTAGGCAGATATCTGAGCCCATTTTTTTTTGCATGTACCCATCCAGTTTTGCCAGTTTTGCCAGCACAATTTGTTAAAGAGGTTTTCCTTACATTCCTTACATTCCTTCACATTTCTTGCTTCTTTATCAAAGATTAGATGAGCACATATTTGAGGGCTGATGTCAGTATATTCAACCCTGTTCCATTGGTCTGCAGCTCTGCTCTTGTTCCAGTTCCATGATGTTTTAGTTACTACTGCTTTGCAGTAGAGTTTGAAGTTAGGGAAGTTGATTCCTCCCATTTTCTTTTTCCCAAGAATTGCTTTAGCTAGTCTTGGGGGCTTATTGTTCCATATGAATTTCAGGAGTGTTTGCTCCATTTCTTTGAAGAACGTCATGGGTATCATTATAGGGATTGCATTGAACTTGTACAATGCTTTGGGGGGTATTGCCATTTTGACGATGTTAATTCTCCTGATTCATGAGCAGGGGATATCTTTCCGTTTTCTCATGTCCTCTTTTATTTCCTGAAGTAGCGTTTTGTAGTTTTCTTTGTATAGGTCCTTTACTTCCTTAGTTAAGCTGATTCCTAGCTACTTGATTTTCTGGGGCACAATTGTGAACAGGATTGTTTTTTTCATGTCACTTTCTTCCCTCTCACTGCTTTCATATAGGAAAGCCATGGAATTTTGGGTATTGATTTTATAGCCTGCAACTTTACTATACAAGTCTATTGTTTCTAGGAGTTTCTTGGTAGAGGTTTTAGGGTTCTCTAAGTATAGTATCATATCATCTGCGAATAGTGAGAGTTTGATTTCTTCCTTTCCTACCTGAATGCCCTTAATATCTTTTTCTTGCCTAACCGCTATTGCAAGTACTTCCAGTACTATACTGAACAGCAGTGGAGAGAGTGGGCATCCTTGTCTCGTCTCTGATCTTTAGGGAATGCTCTGTTTTTCCCCATTGAGGATGATCCTTGCTGTAGGCTTGTGGTAGATGGCTTTAATTATATTGAAGAAAGTCCCCTCTATCCCTATTTTGGAGAGGGCTTTCATCATAAATGGGTGCTGGATCTTGTCAAATGCTTTCTCTGCATCTATTGATATGATCATGTGTTTTTATCTTTTCTTTTGTTGATATGATGGATTATGTTGATCGATTTCTGAATGTTATACCATCCTTGCATCCCTGGGATGAATCCTACTTGGTCATGGTGTATCATCTTTTTGATGCGTCGTTGGATTCTATTTGCTAATAGTTTGTTGAGGATCTTTGCGTCTGTGTTCATCAGGGATATTGGTCTGTAATTCTCCTTCTTTGTGGTATCTCTGTCTGCTTTTGGTATCAGGGTGATATTTGCTTCGCAGAAACTGTTTGGAAGTATTTTTGCTATTTCAATTTCGTGGAAAAGCTTAAAGAGGATTGGGAGTAAGTCCGCTTTAAAGATTTGGAAGAATTCACTAGTGAATCCATCTGGGCCAGGACTTTTGTGCTTGGGGAGACTTTTTATTACCATTTCAATTTCCTTGATGGTGATAGGTCTGTTCAGGTATTTAAGGTCTTCTTGGTTCAGCCTTGGGAGTCTGTAGGAGTCTAGGAATTTATCCATTTCCTCGAGGTTTCATGTTCTGTGGCATAAAGCTTCTCAAAGTACTCCCTGAGGATCCTTTGAATTTCTGTAGTTTCTGTTGTAATGACCCCCTTTTCATTTCTGATTCGGTTTATTAGGGTTTTCTCTCTCCCTTTCTTTGTGAGTTTTGCTAGAGGCTTATCGATCTTGTTTATTTTCTTGAAGAACCAGCTCTTGGTTTCATTGATCTTCTGGATTGTTTTTTGGTGTTCCATCTCGTTAATCTCTGCTCTGAGCTTTATTATTTCCTTCCTCCTGTTCAGATTGGGCTCCTTTTGTTAGTCATTCTCCAAGCTCTTAAGCTGTGAGGTTAGGTTACTTATGTGGGTTCGCTCCTCCTTCCTGAGCAATGCTTGTACAGCTATAAACTTTCCTCTTAACACAGCTTTAGCTGTGTCCCATAAGTTTTGGAAACTCATGTCCTCATTTTTGTTCTTTTCCAGGAATCTTTTGATTTCCTCTTTGATTTCCTTTCTAAGCCACTTGTTGTCCAATAGTGAACTGTTTAATTTCCAGGGGTTTAATTTAATTTTCTGTTTGTGTGTGTGATTTACTTCTAATTTCAGCGCATTATGGTCTGAAGATTGTTGATACAATCTCTATCTTCTTAATTTTATGGAGGTATGTTTTGTGGCTCAGAATTTGGTTTATCTTAGAGAATGTTCTATGCATGCTTGAGAAGAATGTGTATTCAGCTTTTTGAGGATGAAGTGTCCTGTACATATCTACTAAGTCCCTTTTTTCCATTTTTTCCCTCAGATGAAATATGTCCTTGCTAAGCTTGAGTCTGGTTGATCTATCAAGAAGTTATAAAGTGGTGTTGAAGTCTCCCACTAGTATTTTGTTGCTACCAATGTCTTTCTCCAAGTCTATGAATAGTTGTTTTAAGTACTTTGTTGGTCCCTCATTGGGTGCATATACATTTAGTATTGTAAGTTCTTCCTGTTGTACAGATTCCTTGATCAATAAGAAATGGCCTTCACTGTCTCTTGTGACCTTCTTCAGTCTGAAATCAGTGTGGTCTGAAACGAGGATGGCTACCCCAGCTTTTTTACGGGAGCTGTTTGCCTGTAGGATTGTTTTCCAGTTTTTGACTCTGAGTCTGTGTTTGCTTTGACTATTGAGATGTGTTTCTTGCAGGCAGAAGAATGTTGGGTTCAATTTCCTAATCTATTCTGCCAATCTGTGTCTTTTAATTGGTGCATTTAACCCATTGATGTTGAGAGAGATTATCGTTGTTTCATTTTTTTCTGTTGAAATTTGGTGTATTTTAGGGGCCTGTCTTGTCTTAAAATAGCCCATTTAGTTGTTCTTGTAACCATGGTTTTGAGTCTAAGAAGTTCCTGAGCTGTTGTTTGTCTGTGAAACTGTGTGTTGTTCCTTCTGTTATGAATGAGAGTCTCGCTGAGTAAAGTATTTTTGTTGAGGCATTTATTTCATTGAGTTTTTTCACTATATCCCACCACTGTTTTCAGGCCATGAGGGTTTCATCGGACAAATCAGCTGTGAATCTTAAGGATGCTCCTTTGTAGGAAATTTCTTTCTTTGATCTTGCTGCTTTCAGAATTTTGTCTCTATGTAAGTCTTTGGTCATTTTGATCAGGATGTGTCTTGGGGTATTTTAATTCGGATTTCTTCTAGCTGTACCCTTCGGGCCTCCTGAATGTGGTCACATATTTTCTTCAGCTCTGGAAACATCGTAGCAATGATGTCTTTGACGGTTTCTTCTTCATCAGGGTTTTCTTCCTGTCCCTCTGGGACGCCAATAATTCTTATGTTATCCCTCTTGGCTTCATCACGATATTCTCTTGCCATCTGTTCCTGAATTGTGAGTCTCTTTTCCATTTTCTGCTCTTTTCTGGAGAGTCTCTGAACTTCATCTTCGAGCTCACTGATTCTGTCCTCAGCAGCTGTTACTCTGCTGCTTAAGCCTTCCACTGAGTTTTTCAATTCGCCTACCAGATTTTTCAGGTCTGACATTTCCGTTTGCATTTTCCTCATTTCTACCTTCAAATCCTCTTGTCTTTTATTGGCATTGCTTTCCATTGTTTCTTTTAGCTCCTTATCATCCTCAGTAGCTCCCTTCTAAATTCCTTGTCAGAGAGATTGTCTAGCCCTTCATTACTGTTGGTGTCTTCTGGGCTAGCCTCTTCAATAAGAAAGCTTTGTGGGCTTCTGCTTTGCTTTACCATTGTGACCAGTGTGGTTTAGTCCTTCACACTCACTGTTACTATTCTGCTTGAGGTGCAGAATGAATTGAGATGGGCTTAATGAATTATTGGCTAATGTGTGTTCTGGTGGTTAAGCTAACCTAGTGAAATTCTATGTAAGAGGGTAACTTATGGTTCCTATGGGATATGTAGTGGAAGAATAACTCGTTGCTGCGTTAGTGGCTGCAGCTCTGGGAAGGTGCCCTGTCTCCGGGCGGGTACCTGATGAATAAGGAAAGAGTGCCCAGAATGGTTCAGCTTTGTTTTCGTGTGGTGTGCCTCAATTCCCGTCCCCCTCAGACCAAGGGTGAAAACCGGCCGTTCTCAGGGCATCTGGTTAGCCGCGCAGGCCCGGGAAGGGGCCCTGCCACCGGTGGGTACCTGATGAATGAGGCTATAGTCTCTTTTAGGGTCAGGGGAATGAGACCTATTGTTGTTACTGTATTAGGCATATCGAATACACCATGGGAAGCTTGCCAGGCTCTGCCCATGCGGGCGGATACTCTTGGTAGCTTGCTGGGCTCTCTGAGAGGCATAAATGGGTAGGAAGTTTCTTAAAATGTCTTGCACAGCCACTTCATGGTCCAGAAAGCGGCCTGGAACGTGGCAATGGTTGGGAAGTGGAGGTTGGCCACCGGGGCTTGGTCCCTTGGAGTGAGGAGGGCTCTCAACAGCCCCACAGCCTGGCACGGAGTTCAAGAAACATAGTGGGGGTAATAAATGCCCACAGAAACTGAGAACAGGTTCCCTAGAAAGCTTACCACGATGGAGGAGGGGATAGTAGAGGATTTGGGGGTCACAGAGACAGTGGTGTAGGGAAGTGGATACTCTGATGGAGAGTGTGGTGGTATTATATTATATACATGAAAGCTACCATTGACTGTATTGTAAAACCATGGTGACTGAAATGAATTAAACTCTAAAAATAAATATTTTCAAGAAAAACAATATAGGAGGCTAGAGCAATAGTACAGTGGGTAGGGTGCTTGCCTTGTATGTGGCCGACCCAGGTTCAATTCCCAGCAAGACATTTGTGGTCAATCGAGCCTGTGAGGAATAATCCCTGAGTCCAGAGGCAGGAGTAAGTCCTGAGCACTGCCGGGAGTGACCCCAAACTAAAAATAAACCCCTAACAGTACGGAATTGAGAATTCAGTCCATTTCTTTCTAACGTAATACCAGACCCAATTAGTACAATGGAATCATGGAACAGTGAACCTTTAAGGGAAGTTACAACATGTTCCCTCCTATTCACAGGGTGCTGGGTCCATCAACAATAGTAGCTTCTCTGCTCTCACCTTTCTGAAAGCCGACATGTTTATCTATGTTGTGAAACCCAAGTATTTCTTCCCATAATCTCAAACCAGTAGTTTGATTTTGCTCTTGAAATAAGAGAGCACAGAATGAATCTGATACCTCTGAAATAAAGCAGTATGCTGGACACTGAGAAAACTATCATGTCTTATAGACCTTAACTCAATTCACAAAATAGCATCATTTATTCTAGCCTTTTGTTTTGTTTTGTTTTTTGTTTTGGGTCACATCTGGCGATGGTTAGGGGTTACTCCTGGCTCTGCACTCAGAAATTGCTTCTGGCTCTGCACTCAGGAATCATTCTACACTCAGGAATTACTCCTGGCAGTGCTCCGGGAACCATACATAATGCTGGGGATCGAATTCTGGTTCACCATATGCAAGGCAAATGCCCTACACACTGGACTCTGGTCCCAATTCTAGCCACTCTTCAAGGAAAGGATTTCTGGATCATGTTTCAGAAGTACTACATTTTTTTCTACATCACATAAAATATTGTATCTTTTTTTTGTTTGATCTTGGGAACCAGATCCAGAAGTGCTTTGAACTACTACTGCCTCTGTGCCCAGAAATCACACCTGGAAGTGCTCAAGTTACCATGTGCAGTGCCAGGAATGAAATCAGGATCAGCTGTATGCAAGGCAACTGTTCTACCCCCTGTACTACCTCTCCAACTGTTCATCTAGACTTAAAACAATTACCCAAGCATTCTAGAGTATGAACACATGAATATCTATTTTCTTGAGTTCATTCTCTTTACAAATCTAAAGACATTGAGGCTTGTAAAAATATAATCACATTGCCTACTGGTCTTAAATACAAAGGAAACTTTCTAATTATATTTTGCATGTATTCAACTAATCAATATCTCCTTAAAATATTTCAGCCTCCGGAAAGCACATGTTTTTATTAGTTTAAAAGTAGCATAATCTTTACATTGAATTTGTCTCCAAAAAATCTTTTATTTTGTAAAAAAAAAAGAGTAGTTGTCTGGGAAGCAACTCTTTTACTACAAAGTCCAAATACCACAAACAATCATAGTCCCTGGCTTCCTGGCCAGTTTTAAAACACACAATATAGCTTGGTCAGGACCCAGGATTAATCAAATTAGAAGCTGGAAAACTGGCCCTTGGGTGCTGGGCAATCTATTGGGAGAAAGGCACAAAGTTCACTCAGCAGTACCATTTCTTTGGGGGGGGGGCACAGGTCTTGGGAAAGGATGCTAAACAGGAGGACAACAAAAGTTCAGGTGAAGATTCTGGTGGTTACCATCCCACTGACTATTTTAGTTGAGATTCTAGGGAGGAAAACTGCTCACAATAATATAGTGGTAAATAAGACATATTTACCACTATATTATTCTAAGATGCCAAGTTCCAATTCTGTACAGATAAAACTATATGACAATCACCAATGTTACCTCAGTAAAAACACTTAATTTTTATTTGTTCTTGGGGGTCACACCTGGCGGTACTCAGGGGTAACTCCTGGCTCTGCACTCAGGAATCACTCCTGGCAGTATTCAGGGAGCCAGATGAAATGTAAAACCCAGAGGTCAGCCACGTACAACACAAATTACCTACCCACTGGACTATCACTCTGGTCCCAGCAAAAATATTTTAAAAGCAAAACTGATACCACTACTTTTCCCAGACTCATAAATAAGTAAATATAGTGTTATTATAGACATCACATAATATTATGCTGAGTAAAGTGAAAATATACCATTATCATGCTGACTTTTATATATATGTATAGATATATGTGAGATATAAAAATCTATACATAGGTTTTTTCTCTTTAAATTTAAAAGGACTCCTAATTGGAGGGTTTTGAAGTCCACAATTTTTTCCATTGTTCAATTCTACTTTTCTAGATCTGGAGAAACTTAGGTGATACCCAAACTATGAAGGTGCCCAGATGAACTTCCCCAGAGAAACTCCTCCGCCACGTTTATATGTTCACATGCACATGAATATTCACTATGCTTTTTTTCCCTTTGGAATTCACTAAGAGGACAATGGGCTCTGGAAATGATTCCACAGTGACTGAGTTCATCCTCACTGGGCTGACAGACCGGCCAGAGCTACAACTCCCGCTCTTCCTCCTCTTCCTCGGAATCTATGTGTTCACTGCAGTGGGGAACCTGGGCATGATCATCCTCGTAGGCTTCAGTTCTCACCTCCACACCCCCATGTACTATTTCCTCTGCAGCTTGTCCTTTATTGATTTCTGTCAATCCACTGTTATCACCCCAAAAATGCTGGTGAATTTTGTGGCTCAAAAAAACATCATCTCCTACCCAGAATGCATGACTCAGCTCTACGGCTTCCTTGTTTTTGCTATTGCAGAGTGTCATATGTTGTCTGCCATGGCATATGACCGCTATGTTGCTATCTGTAGCCCCTTGCTCTATAATGTCATCATGTCCCCTCACATCTGCTTCCTGCTCACCATGGGAGTTTACACATGGGGTATCGTTGGATCTTCAATCCATATAGGTTTTATGTTAAGACTATCTTTCTGTAAGACCAATGTGGTCAACCATTATTTCTGTGATCTTCTTCCACTCTTTGGAATATCCTGTTCCAGCACCTCCATCAATGAATTGATACTTCTAATCTTGAGTGCATTTAACATTATGGTCCCTTCCTTAACCATCCTTGCCTCCTACACCTTTATCCTCTCCAGCATTCTCCGCATTCGCTCCACAGAGGGCAGGTCCAAAGCCTTCAGCACCTGCAGCTCCCACATCTCAGCTGTTACTATTTTCTTTGGTTCCTTAACCGTCATATACCTGCAGCCGTCATCTGCAAACTCTATGGGCCAAGGGAAAATCTCCTCTGTGTTTTACACCATCATTGTGCCCATGCTGAACCCCTTGATTTATAGTTTAAGAAATAAGGATGTCAATTTAGCCCTTAAAAAAATCCTGGAGAATAGAAAACATTCATGATTAGAGTATGTTTACTAAACTTATGCCAGAAGTAGTTTGCTTGATGATATATGTGAACTATTTCATTTACTGTTGAATTTGAGAATCTTAGTGCTTCTTTCCTGGAGAGCACACTTTCAAATTCCCCTCAAGGACACTTTTCCTTGACTCTTTATTATATTGATTATTTATGGATAAATGCTAAGAATAAATTTCCACACTTTTGCGAGTAAATGATGACAGTTTCATGTCTAGTATTAGCACAAATAAGAGCAGCAGTGGTGATGATGGTGATATTGCCTGGTTTTGATGATAATAACCCACATTATAAAGTTTTTATCAGTTACCAGACTCTGTTCCCAGCCTGTGAAGTGAATAATTGAATATTTCCAGTATTTCCTCAGGGAAAGATCTATATTATTATCTAGTTAATCAAGATTAAATTAAGTTCATTTAGTTTGTATAGAAATCCAAGTTTTTTTTTCAGACACCCAAGGTCTTAAATATAATTAAAAATTGATCAAGAAGTTAATGTAAGAGTCTGACTCTAAGAGTAACAATTTAATTTAGAGGGACAGTTGGACTCCGGGTAATTTTATGAAAGTCTATGTACTTCCCAAGAATTGTCTCCTTATATGATTCTATTATTTTGTTCCAGATATCATCAATGCTATTTTCATTTTATATCATGTGCTATAGTGAAAATGATCAAAATCTTCCATATCCGTGAAAGAAAGAAAAGAAAAGAAAGGCCCTCCCGTTGATCGTCGATTTGCTCGAGCGGGCCCAGTAACGTCTCCATTGGAGACTTTGTTGTTACTGTGTCTGGCATATCGAATACTCTCGGTAGCTTGCCGGGCTCTCCGAGAGGGGCGGAGGAATCGAACTCGGGTCGGCCATGTTGGCCGCTTGTAAGGCGAACGCCCTACCTGCTGTGCTATCGCTCCATATCCGTGCTGATAAAAAAAAATAGTAAAAATGGAGATTAAGTATAGAGGTTTTTATAGACTCAAATTATTAGTCTTGTGGTTTTTTGGGTGTTTTTTGTTTTTGTTTTTGGGAGCACACCTGGTGATGCTTAGAGGTTACCCATGGCTCTGCACTCAGAAATCACTCCTGGTGGTGCTCAGGGAGACATATGGGATGCTGGGAATCAATCCAGGTCAGCTGAGTACAAGGCCTTGACATTTTATCAGCCTCTCCTTCACATCCTTCTCAATGCTGCCGTATTGGTTGCTCCTTCAGGGTCAGGGGAATGAGACCTATTGTATTTACTGGTTTTGGCATATCAAATATGCCACGGATAACTTGCCAGGCACTGCCATGCGGGCGGGATATTCTCGGTAGCTTGCCAGGCTCTCTGAGAGGGATAGAGCCTTTTTGGGCGGCCTCTAATCATCCTTGTAAGTGTTCCCCTGGATCAAACCATATTTGAACCCTATCAAATATGGTGTGGCAATCCTGGAAGATGGGTATTAAGTGTCTTATGATGTGTCCGAAAAGCATCTTGGAGTGTGGCGGTGGCTGGGTAGTGGAGGTAGAGGAGTTAGTGCAGGTCTACCAGTGAGGTATTTATCTGGTACCTGTAGGGTGGGTATTCTTGCATAATCCAATCCCTGGGTCGCCCGTGGTTGGTGGAAGCAGACAGGGGTTCCTGGTTTTTATTCCCTTCGTCGCCTGTGGTTGGTGGGAGCAGGCAGAGGATCTTTGTTGAGCCTGGAGGCCAAGGTCTCAGAGTTCCACTTATCTTGTTCTGTGGGGCTTCACTTGTGCGTGAGTCTCAGCCCGAACATCCAGAAAGCATCCTGGAGCATGGCAGCAGCTGGGTAGTGGAGGTAGTGGAGGTAGTGGAGGTCTGCAGGTGAGGTATTTATCTGGTACTGGTAGGGTGGGTCTTTTGTGCTTAATCCAATCCCTGGGTCACACGGTTGGATTACACCCTACCCTGCCCTGTCTACTTCCATGTCACTGACAGCAAGGCAACACAAAAATCTCATGAAAATGTTGCTGAGCATGAAATGCTGGTGACTATTCAGACCAGGTGAATTCACCTATTCTGGTGTGCCCAAGTTGGCAATATTAATTGAATATGAAACTGTCACTGTCACTGTCCTCCCATTGTTGATTGATTTGCTCGAGCGGGCCCAGTAACGTCTCCATTGGAGACTTTTGTTGTTACTGTTTTTGGCATATTGAATACATCACGGGTAGCTTGCCAGGCTCTGCTGTGCAGGCGAGATACTCTCGGTAGCTTGCCGGGCTCTCCGAGAGGGGCGGAGGAATCAAACTCAGGTCGGCCATGTTGGCTGCGTGTAAGGCAAACGCCCTACCACTGTGCTATTGCTCCAGCCCAATTGACTATGAAACAATTCAATTAAACAACAGTTCCTTTGGGGTAGAGAGGGACTCCCTGAGGGAGAACATGAGGGAAACTTCTGAAGAAACAGCAACAATCTACATTATGATGGGCTGTGACTCACACTACCATTATCTTACCTGTATTTTATAGGCAAGATTTAGTTATATTACTGCATTTAAGTTTAATTTTAAAAACTGGAAAATGGTCAATAATTGAAATTTACAAAAGGGATTTTCTCTGTTGAAAAACTCCTAAGAGTCCTTGGGAAAAAGAAAACTTTTGAGTTTGTTTGAAATGCTCCAGGGAACAACAAGAATGCCACTCTGTTGCCATAAACACATACTTTGTAATTGTTTCATCCCTGTAGAGTCCAACTATTGGGACCACGAGCCCCTCTGGGGACCCTGGCTTACATTCATCTCCTTCAGGTTCAAATAGATCCAAATACAATTTCCTTCAGTAATAGAGGGCTAAGGGTCAGACGAATTACCTTTCTTGTCCTGCAGAGCCAGCCTGAAACTCTGCTCCGCATCAACACTCTGTGAGTTTTTATGCAGAATCCACTCCTTCATTTTGCCAGAATCAGAACTTTTCTGAGTTCTCTGCATTTGATGATAAAACTATCTGTGTGTGAAACCTTAGATAAAAATCGATAGAAGCTATTCAGCACCTTACTGGTCATTGGGCTCAGGTGAGTAATAAAATTGCTTATCTCCTGTTGCTACTCTATTTGAAATTAATTTGAGGGAAGCAATGAAAACCTCTCCTGAACAGATCGAAGTTTTCCCACCAGTGGAAGGCAGTAAGCAGGCAGTGTCTGCCGCACCCTCCTGGCAGGGCAAACACAGAACACAATGCAGGCCGACCCTTTCTCTGTCCACTCCTAGAGCTATTCTTTGACAGCAAAATCTCAGCTCTTTCCACAAAGCAAGATTATTCACAAGAACAGTTCTCATTTACACTGAATTTAAAATTTATAGAGCATTTTCATATGCAGTAATAACATAATATTGCCACGTTATTGCAAATGGCAAAATTTTATTGATTGATTGACTTTCGGGGGCACGCCCAGTGATATTCAGGTGTTACTCCTGGCTCTGCACTAAGGAATTACTCCTGAGGTACTTGGGGGACCATATGGGATGCCAGAGATCAAACCCGGTCAGCTGTGTGCAAGGCAAATGTACTATCACTCTGGCCCCCAAATTTTATATTTATGACTAAATATTCCATTGTATATTTATGTATATATTATAAAATATATATGTATACATAATGTTGTATATGTATGCATATATATGTATAAAATATGTATTGTTTGCATAAAATGTATATGTAATCCATCTTACTCTATCCATCCACCAAGGAACTCGGGTTATTTCCATAGCTCAATTACTTGCAAAGAAGTGCTTCAATGACAAGAGGAGTGCACAGAGCCTTTGAAATAGTGTTTTATATTTCTAACCTTTCTTTCATTTGCAACATAACAACATGGTTTTATGCCAAGTGAAACAATTTAAGGAAAAGACAAATCCCTATGATTTCATTCATATGTTAAAGATTAAAAAAAAACAAAAATCAAATTGGCCGTACTCAGAGGGGGAGGGCAGGAGGCAATGAAACTGGAGTGTTTTGGTGGGAGAGAGAAGTTAGAGTTTGGGGACTGACCACTATAGTGCAGGTGTTGGTATAGTGCAGCACCCCGAAACTTATGCCATGTTACAAACCAATGGTACTTCAATAAAACTTTTTTATTAATATTGTAATATCATGCTCGGGGTAGGATATTACCATCCCCCTATTCTCTAGCCCGTCTGATTAGCAATGTGTCAACCCTAGGAGCCAAACTTGCTCCAGATTCCTGACTCACTTCATAAATTGCCGTACCCAGGGTCAAAAAACGATGTCTTTCTGAACATGCTTTCCACTAGAGAATCCAGGAGCCCCCAAAACTCAGCTTGAAAGAAGGAAGGCACTTTGGCTTGTCTCTGACATTTTTATTCCAGGTCATTGGTTTCCTGATCTGTTTTTCTCTCCTGGTTATAATTCTAGAAATGAGAAATTCATTCTGAGACTGCAATTAAATTAGATGTTCCTGATACAAATATGTAAAAATGGGACTTAAAGCATTCCAGTCCTCAAACTTCTTCAAATAGGAAGTTTGAATAACTGCACTCCTCAGATATTGATCAGTCAAGATTTCTAGTGTATGAGGAGAAGGTAGCAAATGGGAGAGAGACAAGTCAATTTTATTCACTTCATCCACTCAGGAATGCATTTTTAATGACAGGAATTGTGTCTGATATGGAACCCAACACTAAATATTCAGGGGGGTTGTGTGGGGAAGGGAAGCACATGGGCTGTGCCCAGGGCATACTCCTGGTTCTTTTGCTCGGGATCACTCCTGCCAGTGCTCAGGGAACCATGCATGCTGATGGATTTCAAGGAATCAGCCCAACGCAAATGCCTTAACAACCTCTGCTCTGTTTCTCCAGCCCCTGAATTAATTCATATCGCTGTGTATGGTTTACTCACTTTAAACTGTGTCTAAGAAAAGTACAAAACATAAAGAAGGGAAATGCAATCCAGGCAAAGACAAATCATCAAAAGAAAAACAATGGGTGCTTATGCATGTCTGAAAGTGTTGCTTTATCAAAAATGGGACAAATTGGGAATGGGACTTACAGATGCCCCCTGAAGGAGGAACATGAGGGATGAGACAAAAGAGAAGCGATATGTCAGGGTCTCTCCAGACTCTACTCCAAACACATCCCCTCAGGAGACAGATGGGCTACTGTACCACAGCTCTGGGCCCCAGTGGACAGTAGTCAAGCAGCAAAGGTCAGAAAGAAGTATAAAGGCAAGGCTCTAAATGTCTAGGACAGTAGATGGCAATGACAATAAAAATTCTCCAGCCAAAATTGATAGCTTTCTGAAATTCGTTCAGGATCGCACAGCTAGAATGTAATCATGTCTAAGATTGATTTGATCTGCCTTCTGAAACTCAACTTTTTAACCACCCCACAATGATTGAAACACAGTTTTAAGAAATATCATGGGCTCTTAAAGTTATAAAGTGCATGAGAAGGAAAAAATGAATCTATAGAAGCTACATGAAACCATATATTTTGTGGGAGATGATATTTAAAAATTGTTTTTGAAAAAAATAGACTTCCACCTGACTTATTCATAGGAAAATGAGAATTAAAAATTAAAGAGAGGAAATCTGTGGGATACTAAAAAATCTGATTTTCCAAGAAAGCACAACATTTTGGTTTGGTAAAATGTAGAGAAACTGTCTGTTCATGAAATAGTCTAGTAGAAACTACATGTCATTTATTCCTAGGTTCTCTGCCCTCCACCTCACACATTTTACTGGCCCCAAATGAAAAAGGATAAAGTTAAAAAATTAAAAACATTAGTTCTGATTCCTACACTAGCTGTGACTCTGAAATGTTCAAGAAACTCATCTATAAAATAATATTGTTTGAGGCTGTGGAATAGAACAGCAGGTAGAGCTTTTGCCTTGCATGTAGCTGACCAGGTTCATCAATCCCTGGCACCCCATATGGTTCCCAATCAAACCAGGAGTGATTGCTGAGTGCAGAACCAGGAATAAGTCCTCAGCACAGCCAGATGTGGCCCCCAAAACAAAACAAAAAAATCAAAATTTTAAAAATAACATTATTTCAAGTTTTGTGATTCATATGATTCATTTATTTGCCTTCCCCCACTCTAATAAATCCTTAGAAACTACAATATGACCCATTTCATGGGGTTGTTACAAAGATTAAATGATATTACAAATAAAATGTCCCTAACATAGGCTAGTACCTTGTTGTTCTTCTCCCTCAGTTTCCCTCACCTCTGGAGAGCTTCCTGTCTACCATGGCCCTCCTACCATTAGCTCCAGCATGTCGGTTTCTCTCTTGTTTGTGTATAATGTGACAAAAGAATGAAAAGCCAAAGTCAAAACCAGTATCCAAGTGAAAAGCTGTGAGGAAACCAAGACTTCTGATAAGGTCCAAGTCTAAAGGGAAACTCAAGGAATAACAATCAAGATAAGGTAGAACTCCATGTCACCTGAGGAGAGAACAGGTGTGCAGAATTGGAAAGCAAGACAAGGGCAACAAAACTGAATGGTTTCTCGCAAGAAGACTAAGTCACGGTAGGGTTACTTTTCACTTTGAGGAGAATCTAAAATTCAACTTATGGAGACAAAAATAATTTCCACTTCCAAATATCACTGGAGTAGAGCAAGAGCCCAGGCCACATGAAGCGATGGTTTCCATTAAAGGTGAATTTCAGTCACTTGGTTTTCTGGACTCTGTGTAAGCTCAAAATTATGTCATTCATCAGATCTTGCATCACACAGTCCTGTTGGAGGGTCATATGTCTCGAATGAGAATCTCTTTTCTGAACCACTCAGCCCGCCCCAACTAGGAGAATGGATATAGGAAATCAGTCTTTGGTGACTGCGTTTATCCTTGAAGGGTTGACAGACCAACCAGGACTCCAGATTCCTCTCTTCATCCTCTTTATATTGATCTACACCATCTCCATGACAGGAAACTTGGGTCTGGTGTTTTTAATCAGGATCAGTTCTCAGCTTCACACCCCCATGTATTATTTTCTGAGTAACTTGTCCTTCATAGATCTTTGCTACTCCTCTGTCATAATTCCCAAGATGCTGGTGAACTTCATATCAGAGAAGAATGTTACCATCTTTCCTGAGTGCATGACCCAGCTCTTTTTCTTTGCCTTCTTTGGGATTGATGACTCCTACATGCTGACAGCCATGGCATATGATCGTTATGTTGCCATATGTAGCCCTTTGCTCTATAATGTCACCATGTCCCACAGAGTCTGTTTCTTGTTGGTCACTGGTGTGTACATAATGGGGGCTTTTGGTGCCTTGGTTCATACCAGCTACATATCTAGTCGCTCGTTCTGTGGAACTAATGTCATCCACCATTACTTCTGTGACATCCTGCCTCTTCTGAATATATCTTGCTCAAGAGACTACACCAAAGAACTTCTGGTCATGATGCTGGTTTCATTCAATGTGTTTGCATGTGCACTGGCCATCTTCATCTCCTATGCCTTCATCCTTGCCAGCATTTTGCGCATCCGTTCAGCAGAAGGCAGGTCCAAAGCTTTCAGTACCTGCAGCTCCCACCTGGCAGCAGTTGGGGTCTTCTACGGTTCCATCATCTTCATGTATTTTAAACCATCTACTGGTGACACAACCCAGGAGAAGGTGGCCTCTGTATTTTATACTACAGTGATTCCCATGCTGAACCCCATAATCTATAGCCTCAGGAACAAGGATGTCAAAGAATCTCTGAAGAAGGTTCTTAATAGTGGAATTCTTTCCAGGTCTGTATAGAAAACAGTACTTTGAAAAAAGTTCTTTTAGACACAGATTTTGTCTTACATATTATATCTCCTTATTCTTATAGGTAACAAGTTAGTTTCAAGCCAAAGACAATTTAAAACATTGGGATGATTTATTGATCCTCTTTAAATGTTCTAATTTTCAATGTATATATACTATGTATTGTAGTCTCATAATTACATAAAAAATACATTTCTCAGTCTGCATATTCAACTACTGGTCAAATCTACATATGCATGTGTATTTTCAATGTGCATTACCATATATTTAAAGTTGCAAAGTCTAAATAAATAAACACAAATGTATGTGTGTATGCACAAATGTATGTGTGAATACTGTATATACATGTACATAAAACCCACTGTACAATTGTTCTTGCTAAACTAAAAGTTTCTGGTCAAATTTTAAATTGCCATATCTAATAAAGGCTGAATATACAAATCCCCTCTAACATGTTCATATTAATTAGTAACAGTTTACAGAAGGAAAAAACTTTTTCATTATCAAATTTTATCATTAAGCCGAATAATACTTCTTTATTACTATTAGAAACTTGTTATTTTTCTAGAATTTTATGGCTTTTTGAGAATATGAAATTTCTAAAATTTACTAGATAAAAAGTCTAAAATTCAGGGACATAGAGAAAAAACATCCTATAACACTTTCATATTCTTAACCCACATCTTTGGGCTGGAGCGATAGCACAGTGGTAGGGCGTTTGCCTTGCACGCAGCCAACATGGCCAACCGAGTTCGATTCCTCCGCCCCTCTCGGAGAGCCCGGCAAGCTACTGAGAGTATCTTGCCCGCACAGCAGAGCCTGACAAGCTCCCCATGACGTATTCGATATGCCAAACACAGTAACAACAAAGTCTCCAATGGAGACGTTACTGGGCCCGCTCAAGCAAATCGATGATCAATGGGAGGGCCTTTACTTTTTACTTACTTTACCCACATCTTTGTCTACGTGAGGAAAACAAAATATATGAATTCCTGCAATTCTTTTCTAATACAAAGATAACAGTTTTAATCAACTTAATAATGAAATTTTGGCTTTAGAATCCAAGGAACCATTTGGACTCCATCCTGTTCAGTGATTTATCAGATAACATCTTGGACAAGCCCCTTTTCTCCCTAAACCTAAATAATCCAGTTTCATTACATGAAAAACAAGTTAGCCTTGGTCACAGGGCTTTGGTGATGAGACGGCTTCTATGCAAATGATGTCTAATTAATTATAAAGTAAGAATTTGTCCAGACAGCTGCCTCCTTAGGACCATGAACACATCTTGTGTCGGTGGAGGGTGGGGAATCCTTTGAGGTGGTGCCCAAATTACAGGGATTAGAGGGCAGGAGGTGTTCCTCAGGAGGGAACAGGTATAACATTTCTCTATTCTATATTATTATTTTTCGGAGAGTTCGGCAAGCTACCGAGAGTTATCTTGCCCACAGAGGCAGAGCCTGGCAAGCTCCCCATGGCGTATTCTATATGCCAAAAACAGTAACGACAACAGGTCTCATTCCCTTGACCCTGAAAGAGACTCCAATCGTTGGGAAAAGATGAGTAAGAAGAGGCTGCTAAAATCTCGGGGCTGGGAGGAATAAGAACGTTACTGGCTCCTGCTCAAGTAAACTGATGGACAACGGGATGGCAGTGATACAGTGATATTGTTATTTTTATATTTGCCAATTATGCTTATTCGTAGCAATTTCTTTCTTCTATAACTATTGGTGGAGCAACATGTGACATTCATTGCCCTAGAAATTAGAAATAAAGACAATTTACCAAAGCCACACTTCCGGAAAAGAGTAAATCTAGGTGTAAACCCATAATTTCTGCAGACAAGTCCAGAATCTCCACTAATCTGTACACATAGACCTCAAAACCATCACCTTCCTGCTGAGCTAGTTGCTTGAAACACCTTCAAACAAATGTTCTGACTATTAACTCATTTTACCTTAAACACCCCTGGTCTGACACTGCCTATTTTTGTATTCTTACTCGACACTCCTATTCAGTCACAAGTGTCTGAAAATATATACTTGAACCTCTGACCCATCAAAAGCTTTCTAATATTACTGAAATTCATATGAAACTAAAAGACCCTAATAGCCAAAACAATCCTAAGAATAGCAGAATGGCAACATTGTGTTTCTGACTTCATACGATACTACAGGGTTATAGTCACGGTCACGGTCCTCCCGTTGTTCATCGATTTGCTCGAGCGGGCCCAGTAACGTCTCCATTGTGACACTTGTTACTGTGTTTGGCATATCGAATACATCATGGGGAGCTTGTCAGGCTTTTGCCGTGCGGGCGGGATACTCTCTGTAGCTTGCCGGGCTCTCCAAGAGGGGCGGAGGAATCGAACTCGGGTCTTCCATGTTGGCTGTGTGCAAGGCAAATGCCCTACCGCTGTGCTATTGCTCCACAGGGTTATAGTAATAAAAAAAAAGTGAGGTGTCATAATCAAAACAGGCACATGGACAATGGAATGCAATTAAGAGGCAAGAATCAAATCCTCAGGTACATGGGAAGTTAGTTTTATGATAAAGGATTCGAAGTTTAAAGTGGGGAAAAGACAGTGTTTTCAATATGACATCTGGAAAAAATGGAATAGGTGTGTGCAAAAGTAATCTAGATGTAAACCCATAACTTCTGCAGACAAGTCCAGAATCTCCACTAACCTGTGTATTGCTGTGGTCTTATAACATTACTGTGGTTTATAAAATGGTTTCTGGTCTTATGTCCAAGTCTTTATTTTGAGTTAACTTTTATGCATGATTTGAAAAAAATTAAATTAAATTAATCAAATAAAGACTTGGACATAAGACCAGAAAGCATTTTATAAACCACAGTAATGTTATAAGACCACAGCAATACACTGCAGTGGGATATCTTTGGAAACTAACTGCAACAATAAGAAAAATAAAACCAAAATTAAATGAGTTTAAATCAAGCTAAAAGCACAATAATCAAAATGAAAAACACTTCCTACAGTATGGGAGAAGATATCTGAGTGCAATACACCTGACAAAGAGCTGAGAGCCAAGATCTCATGATAAAGAACTCCTAAAGCTTAAAAACACAAAGGCACAACTGAACATACATTTATCAAATGGAAACACACAAGTGTCAAGTATGAATAACTGTGTGTTATCACTTTGTATTAGGAAATGCAAATCAAAGCATTGAAGTTCCACCCCATGTCAATGAGAATGGCTTAGAAAGAAAAGGCCCCAACAACAAGTATTGGAAGGGGTGTGGAGGGTAACAAAAGAACACTCTTGCACCACTGGAAGAAATATAAATGGTCTGAGGTCTATGAACTACAGTGTATAGAACTTCTAAACTATTAAAATTTATCTACCACCTGATTCAGAAATCCTATTGCTAGGTATACATCAAAAATAACAACACAAAAGCTCTTATTCAAAAAGAAACATGCATATCTATGCTTAACAAAACATCATTTACAAGAGTGGAGTGCAAGCAACCCAAGTGAACAGTAATAGAAAAATGGATAAGAGAACTATAAACACAATGTAATACTGAACAGCCTAAGGAAAAAAATGAAATCTTTTATTTTGAAAAATCTTGGATGAAACTGGAGGGGGGCCAAGCAAATGAGAGACAAATAGGGATGCCATTCTGAGTATGGAGGGGCCTAGAGAAGCAAAGCCCAGGAACAAAGGAAACAGCAGAAGAACAGGTGGATTCAGACCACAGAACTGGGTTACCCACAGGATAGGGAGCAAAGGAGGGAAGAGAGGGAGAGTGGGACATTGAGAGTGAGGTCAGAATAGGATAATATAATTTTTGAAGAGGTGTGAAATTGTTCCCTAAAACATAGAATTGAGTAAACTGAGTTATCAGAAATGGTGAGAAAATATTAAAAGTCTTTAAGTTGGGGCCAGAGTGATAGTACAGTGAGCAGAACATTTGCCTTGCACACGGCCGACCTGGATTCAATCCCCAGCATCCTATATGGTCCCCTAAGCACTGTCAGGAGTGGTTCCTGAATACAGAGCCAGGAGTAACTCCTGAGCATCGATCGCCGGGTGCGACCACTGAATGCACCTGTTCTTCTGCCCTTTCCCCACTTTAAACTTTGATATTTTAGTTGTAACAACTGTTTGCTTACTCAGTAAAGAGCTAGAAGTGAGCATCCTAAATACTAACACTGTTTTTCTTTTTGTTTGGGGGTAATACCTGGCAGCGCTCAGGGCTGGAGGATGGCTAAATTATATCTTATTAAAATGCTGGTGTTTCCTTGCTGAACTTTAGTTTGGTTGATCTATCGATCTATCAGCAAGGAAACACCAACATTTTAATAAGATACAATTAAAATATCCATTGAATCTTCAAGAATAAAATTTGATCCGGATGATAGCACAAGGTTAAAAAAAGCAAGCGTTATTATACTGTTTTTGTAGTACAGCACTCACAACTGAAACTGCCCATTGAAAAAAAGGAGAAGTTGGTCCACCAAATTGAATCATATCTCTCTGTAAAAATCCTACAATCATTAGAGATGAGAATCCTTTCCAAGTCCTACAAAACTGTTTTCTCCCCTCAAGAATTAAGATCTGCCCAGGATGGGAGATGCATGCTGAAAGTAGACTATAGACCAAACAAAATTGCCACTCAATTCCTCTTTTGCAAACCACAGCACCCAAAAGGAGAGAGAGAACAAAAGGGAGTGCCCTGCCACAGAGGCAGGGTGGAATGGGGGGTGGGGGGTGGGGGGGGGGTGGGAGGGATACTGGGATTAGTGGTGGTGGAGAATGGGCACTGGTTGAGGAATGGGTCCTCGATCAATGTATAACTGAAACCCAAGCACAAAAATTTGTAAGTCTACAACTGTACCTCATGGTGTTTCACTAATAAAAAATTTTTTTAAGTAAGTATACAAATTAAACTGAAAAAGAAAGAATTAAGATCAAACACTGAATTCTGTACATTGGGGACATCAATATTCTATATGCACCATTATTCTGGATGCAAATTTAATTCCTTGTTTCTGTCTTCTCAGGACAATTTCACGTTTGAGTGTCTCCCTTGGATCTGGGGTCCTAGGAGAATACTACACTCATTCATCCCTTGGAGGTCAGAGAGCTGCAAACAGGTCCAAATATTCCCTTGCTTAAAAATGGTGGTTCAGATATAGGGAGGGAAGGGAGTTGCAGCTTTACTCTTTGGCGTTACTGTAGAGCATAGATCTTCCACCCAACTCATTCTTTATTAGAAAACAAAAGGAGAATTACTTTTCTAAAAGGTACAAGTGAATCAGCAGCTCAACTGGAACAGGAACAGAGCTTTAAAGATGGTAAGGATGGGGTTTTATTTCTCTTTCATTTCCAGGAGCTGCCCTTTGATTTCTTTTTGTATATATTAAGATGTTAGTAAACTACTCTCTAAATAAGATCTGCAATGCAAGATGAAATCTGTCATAGAGCAAAATGTGTGAATTTATTTCACATTACAAGCAAAAATCCACAAACTTGATGGCAGTCTATGTTTGGACACTCGGTTTCTGAGTGTCCTTTTGCAAAAGCATTCACCACAAAATGGGATCACTTAGAATTTACATGTTTGCAATGCCAGAAAATGACAGTAGTCCCAAACGTATGTCGCTATTACTGAACTCAAAGCAACTGGAGGAAGAATTTTCTCTTGCCTGTGAGCACACAATGAGAAAGTTCATAGGGGTAATCATGGGGAAAGATCTCTAACTTTCTCCTTCCTTCACTGCTTTTCCTACCTGCGCACACAAGAGAATTTCAGCTCCTCCTAGAGATACAGAGCAGAGCTGAGTGCCCATTTACTCCTGCACAGAGCTGCAGAATTAAGGTGAAGTGCTCCTTAACTTGTAGCACCGATGATCGGAACTTCCCTCTATACTAGGAATGCTGTGATAATGGTGATAATGCAGAATGCCCAGTGCTTACTGAAGGAGCACTGAGACCATGGTCAGTGGCAACCAGTGTCCATACAGTGCCAGCTACAAACACTGAAATTAGGTTCCTTTGTGGGAAGCAGTGGGGGTTGGGTTCAGTACTGCTGACTCTGAATCAGGGACTGTATCTGACGCTGGAGTTGGAACCAGGATGGGCTATATTCAAGCCGAGCACCCTGCCCCTGTACTGACTCTGGCCCTGGGATGAGATCCTTAACTAGATCAATTAGATTCTCAATAAAACTTTGATGTTGATAACACAGGGGTGCTAACTCCGCAGTGTTAGCCAAGCCACAGTTATTAAGTGTCTCCTTGTCCTGATAGTTTAATGATGGGAGGAACGCAAGAATCATCTCTGTCCCACTCACATACTCTCCAACCAAATTTAAAATCACGCTATCATATTTTTTGCTATATACCTTTATATCAATTTCAAATCTATTGGAAGATTAATACAACCCTGGATGAAACATCACTGTCACTGTCACTGTCCTCCCATTATTCATCAATTTGCTCGAGCGGGCCCCTTAACATTTTCATTGTGACACTTGTTACTTTGTTTGGCATATCAAATACGTCACGGGTAGCTTGCCAGGCTTTGCCGGGGGGGGGGGGGGGCGAGATACTCTCAGTAGCTTGCCAGTCTCTCTGAGAGGAGCAGAGGAATCGAACCTGGGTTGGTCGTGTCGGCCATGTGCAAGGCAAACGCCCTACCTGCTGTGCTATCGCTCCAGCCCGGATGAAAAACATAGTAATTACAAATATATTAATCGTACTGCACTGTAGCAATAGCACATTGGGTCGGGCATTTGCCTTGCACTCAGCTAACCTGGGTTCAATTCCTCCGTCCCTCTCAGAGAACCGGGCAAGATACTGAAAGTATCCCCCCTGCATGGCAGAGCCTAGCAAGCTCTCCATGGCATATTCGATATGCCAAAAACAGTAACAAGTCTCACAATGGAAACTTTACTCATGCTGGCTCGAGCAAATTGATGAACAACAGGAGGACAGTGCTACAGAGAGTACTACAGCACTGTATGTAACTAACAATTCTCTTTATATGTGATTAGTAGTGGGTACCATTTTGCTCTAGACAAAGATTAATTTAAAAAAAACTAAGAATGAAAGAAACATAGGTATCTGACAAGCTGTGCTATTTCTTTTTCCTTGTATCAATGCTCTGTCTCCTGAAGGAAGTGACCAGGTGCAATCACTCCACTGTGACTGAGTTTGTCCTGGAAGGATTAACACACCAGCCAGAACTCCAGCTGCCTCTCTTCTTTCTGTTTCTAGGCATCTACGGGGTCACTATAGTAGGGAACCTGGGCATGATCCTCCTGATTGCTTTCAATTCCAAGCTCCAGTCTCCCATGTACTTTTTCCTTGGTAATTTGTCATTTATAGATCTCTTTTATTCCTCAGTTGTTACCCCCAAACTCCTGGGAAACTTTTTATGGGAGAAAAATTATATTTCTTATCCTGGATGTATGACTCAGCTCTTTTTCTTTTGTGTTTTTGCTATTGGAGAGTGTTTTATGCTCTCTGCCATGGCATATGACAGATATGTAGCTATCTGCAGTCCTCTGCTCTACAATGTCACCATGTCCCAGAAGGTTTGCAATGTCTTGGTGACCGGGGTCTATACCATGGCAATAGCTGGAGCTTTAGCCCATACACTGGCCATGGCGAAGGTCTCCTTCTGTGGGGACAATGTCGTCCACCATTACTTCTGTGACATAGTTCCTCTTCTGAAGATCTCGGGCTCCAGCACAAACCTGAATGAGCTTATGGTGTTATTCGTAGGTGGATTTGATATGCTAAGTACAACTGGGACCATCATCGTCTCTTATGCCTTTATTATTGCCAGCATTCTTCGAATCCCCTCTGCCGAGGGCAGATCCAAAGCCTTTGGTACCTGTGGATCTCATTTTACAGCTGTTGGGATATTTTATGGATCCATCACATTTATGTATTTTAAGCCATCTGCAAGCAGCAGCATGACCCAGGAGAAGGTAGCTTCTGTGTTCTACACCACAGTCGTCCCCATGCTGAATCCCCTGATCTACAGCTTGCGAAATAAGGACGTAAAGAATGTGCTGAGAAAAGTCTTTGGGAAGAGGTAAAGGGAGGAAATAAACACCCAGAGGTAAGGGCAGAATGTGTTCTTATTCCTTAGAATTTATTTGTTTCTAAGAAGTGAAATCCCATCTTCTTCCTTAGACTAGTCCTTCCAGAAATTAATCTCTTTTTTTATTGGTGGCGGGAGGGAGGGTGGTCCACACCCAGTATGCTCAGGGCTTACTCCTAGTTCTGTGCTCAGAAATCACTCCTGGTGTGCATGAGGGACTATATGAAGTGCCAGATATAAAACCTGAGTCAATCAGACCTGCCTGCAAGGCAAGAGCCCTGACCAATGTACTATTGCTCTGGCCCAAAAGTTAATCCTTTTATCATGTTTGGGAAAATACACAAAATCCCACACATACACATACACACACCCATCCCTCTGTGAGGTTTATATAAAATAATAATACAGTAGTATTGCTGATTTTTAGACAATTATTCAGAAAATTTTTCTCAGGTGAATTTTATTATCTTTCTTCTACCCAACTGAGAAAATTCTAAACAGAATCTTTTACTTTTTATTCTGGGTGAATTAGCATTGATCTACTTTGCCTCTGTTAACTAGTTGTTTTCCCCTCGTAGTATATTAAACCTCTCTATCACAAAAAAACACCATTTTAATACTTGAAGAGTAGAAAAGTCATTGACATCTGACTGCTTATGAATGCTTCTTAGATCCTTCTTTTATTCTTTCTCTGAGAATACCCCTTAAATAATTTAAGGCACTTTTACTAATAGAAATTTTAAGTCTAAATAGTCCCATGTAGGGCAATGAAATTCCTCTGTGAAATTAAACTTCATTCTCGCAGAGCTTAACTCCAAAGCAACATTTTGCCTTCAAAAATTGAAGTTCAGAGCCAAGAGTAACCCCTGTGCATTGCCAGGTGTAACCCAAAAAGAAAAAAAATTGAAGTTCATAAGTGATTGATTTTCCTCAGCAACCTCAAAAAACTGAGATGAGGGGGAAGTTTCTCAGAGTTCAATTCTCCTCTGTTCACTGCTTTCCCCCGTGTGACATGCAGACTGAATTTCCTAGGAAACTCTCCCTCACCACAGCTACAGAGCAAGGCTGTGAAAGATCCCAAGTGCTCCCCACCAACTTTCACTGAGACATCAATTACCTCCTTTCGATTATCACCTGGTGCTGGACACACAATCATGGATCCATCACCATAATCTGTACCATGGACAGATGCATCCCCACCCCCTAAATGTTTCCTCATTCCCCTGAAATACCTCTTCCTCCATCATTGTCATGCTGCCACCTCAGATTAATTTAAGTGGAAGAATTTTATTAAAAAATTAAGCCATACAAAAAATACTCTTCTGTATTGTGATTATGATCTGTATGGATCCGTAGATGACTCCTTTTCGTTGTTGAGGTCAGATGTGACGGATGACTCAGCCATAATGTGTTAGTCAAATTACCTGATGATGACCATTGGGTTGCTTCCAGTTTGAGGTGGTAAAGAATAAAGATACTATGTTCAAGTCTTTGTGTGACATCTGCCTTCATTTCACTTGAGGAAATACATGAAATTTGAATGTCTGAGTTATCTTGTAGCTATACATGTTTACCAGAATCTGAGATCTGCTCTGTAAATTGCCTACACCTTTTAACATTTCACTTGGGGTTTAGGGTGGTATAGAACAACGAAGACCACCTTCTTCTCTTTGTCCAGAGAGTTTGGGAAGGAGTTTGAAATGCATGAATGTGACAGTCCTAAAGAAACTCTGTAGCACAAGAGAGCTGCCAGTTCCAAAATCAGTGAAATGAGCCAGAAAGAGAGGGATAGACATAGAAAGATTGCATTCATCTGGGTAAGATAAAATAACAAAATAAGAGACTAGCACCCAAGAACAGCTGTGATAAATATCAGGAGATTCACTCCATGGCTTCGAAGCCAGCTGTACACTCTCGGGGTAAAGGCAGCTCAGATAGAGAAGAGAGAACCAAATAAAGGGTGCTGGGAAGATCCACCCGGATGGGAGATGCATGCTGAAAGTAGACTATAGACCAAACATGATTGCCACCCAATGCCTCTTCTGCAAACCACAGCACCCAAAAGGAGAGAGAGAACAAAAGGGAGTGCACTGCCACAGAGGCAGGGTGTAATGGGAGATGGGGGGTGGGAGGGATGCTGGGATTGGTGAGGGTGGGGAATGGGCACTGGTGGTGGGATGGGTACATGATCATTGTATAACTGAAACCCAAGCACAAAAACCTGTAAGTCTACAACTGAACCTCATGGTGTTTCACTAATAAATATATATATATACATATATATACATATATATAAAAAGCCCATTCAATGGCAAAAAATATCTGTGAGACAGGCGTTTGAGGGCCAGATACAAAGACAGGTGTAGACAAAGAGGCAAAGGGGATAAAAAGATGGGTATAGGCAAAGAGGTATGGCATATAAAGACATCAAGAGTGACACTAAGATGGGAAATCCTACCATGAAGAGAAGCAGCCTATGGAGAAGCACACAGGTGTAGGTGAGATTGAGGAGGGTGGGATAACTCGGAAATAGTGGCCGACTGGGGCTCTACAGGAGAGCTTCACCCTTACTCTCATCCACACCAGAGAGAACCCCTGAGAAGGAGGCCACCAACAGGAGCCGGAAGAGGACGTGATCCAATGTAAGGTTAGAGTGAGCACCAGCGCCTGCCCATGCCCAATGAGGAAGAACTGTACCATTGTCCCTGAATAAAGGATCAGAGCCATCTTCCTAGGGAGTCCAGCAGCACTGGGGAAACTGGTTGAGATTGCGCAGAGAAGGATGAAGGACAGGCTGCAGGGGAAGGAGCTCAAGGGCGATGCAGCAGAGAGCCTGCTGAAAGCAGGGATCCAGGTCTGCTGCCCCAGCACCATCAGCACTCAGATTCCTGGACACAGGACAGCATAGCTGAAGGAATGTTGCAGTTTTCACATGGTGGGTCAAACTTGGCTGCTGTTTAAAGACTGTGTGGGGCCATTTTTTTGTCAAATGTTTCTTCATTCACTCTTTAAACAAAACCAGGCTGAACCCCCTACAACATCATGTGTTCTAGAATATTGATAAAAAACGAGGGTTCCTTACTTGACTTCACCAAACCTCGCCACTGGAATTTGGCAGAAAACTTAAAGCCTCTTTTGTGGTGAGAATTTCAGACAAAGTGCTGTCAGTTGAATAGAAGATGAGGGAGGAGTCCCACCATTTGACAATCCCCATTTCTCTCCCTCTGGGCCCACAGGGATCTCTCATTTCATTTGAGACAAGAGTCCCAGATTTCAGCTGAGAGTTGGGTGAAGATGAGATTCTATGCACCAAAAACCCTTTAGTTCCCTCCGTGAAACCAACACCACAAACACAAATCATCTTTAGTAGAGGAGGAAAATAAAATCTAGAACCTTGCAAAGTAGAAAGGTTAACTCAAATCAATATTGTCCATGCCACAAAGCACTCACTCCGTGCAACTGTTTTTTATACACCAACACAAAAACCATTAAAAATATTAATCTATGTGAGCCAGACCAATAGTACAGCAGGTAGGGCATTTGCCTTGCACATTGTTGACCGGGACTCAATCCCCAGCATCCCATATAGTACCCCGGGTACTGCCAAAAGTGAATCCTCACTTCAGTGTCAAGAGTAACTCCTGTGCATCACCGGGTCTGACCCCAAAACAAACATATTAACCTACAAACTTTCCTCTGGTAAATTCTTCTCTAAGAATAAAAAATGAAACAGACTCGAATGATGAAATAATTTGGGGGGCTTCCAAGTGGGGCACTGGATTCCCAGGGTTGATTCTAGGTCAACGGCACAGCACTTCAATGCAGGAAACCCAGGTTGTGGTGTTTCTTTTTTCTAATTTTTTTCTTTGCACAAGGGTTACTCCTGGCTTTGTACTCCTGGCAGTGCACGGAGACCATATGGAATGCTAGGAATTGAACCCTGGTCAGCTGCATGCAAGGCAAATGTCCAACCCACTGTGCTATTGCTCCAGTTCGATGTGGTGTTTCTTGAGTCCTGTGATTCTGGGGACTACCAGGCCCCACACCCAGAAGTGCTCAGGGCCCTCCACAGGATGCTCAGGGAACTCTGTCTGCCAGGGATTAAAATGGTGCATGTAGGGCATAAACCTTAACCCTGGGCTATTTCCAGAGTGTCCATGAAATAAATCTGACAAACTTGGAGGACATCAAAATGAAGACAAGTTCATAAAGGAAGAGAAGATACAGATCTATGTTGGTAGGAGCCCAAATATCTGTCTGTTTTTTTAATCATTATTAGGGAGTTCTGACTCTGACCTGTGCATGTGCAATTTAGGACTAAGATATTTCAGCATAGTTTTCATATAAAATATGACCTGCCCTTCCCACAACCATTGTTCCTAGCTTTCTAATAATTGAAGTGCTACCTTAAATTTTTAGTTGCTGTAGATCTCTCAAACTCTCCTAATTTTATCTTAGTTTTTAAATCATTGAATCACCATGAGATACACAGTTACAAGGTTGTTCATAATTGGGTTTCAATTATATAATGTTCCAACAACCCACCCCTTCACCAGTGTACATTTCCTACCACCAATGTCCCCAGTTTCCCTCCCGACCGCATTCTACTTGCCTCTGTGGCAGGCACTTCTCTTCTCTCTGTCTTTCCATTTCTGTATCTCTTTCTATCTCTATCTATCTATCTATCTATCAATCTATCTATCTATCTATCTACCTACCTACCTACCTACCTACCTACCTACCTATCTCTCTTTCTATCTCTCTCTCTCTCCTTTTGGACATAATGGTTTGCAACACAGATATTGAAAGGTTATCATGTGTATCCCTTTACCTACTTTCAACACTCAGTTATTGTCCAGAGTCATCACTTCTAACTAGTATTGCCATACTAGTCCCTTTCTATCCTAACTGTCCTTTGTCCCCACACACTTGTGGCAAGCTTCCAACTGTTGATGTTTTCAACTGGAGTGTTAGCTCTTCTGTATGCTGTAGGTTGTCCTGCTCTCAGATCAGATGCTAGAGTGAGGAAAGCCTAGACTATGCCACTGTCTCTTCTAAGTCCTGACTTCCTTCTAAATTCTTCCTGCATTTTGTACCTGTGAAATTTCTACAAGAAAATTATGAGGGAAAAAATGTTGTGATCTTGGTTTAGGTATAACACTGAAGATATGATCTAGGCAGAAAAGGTACAACCTGCAGAATGTGTTGGCTAAAGGCTAGGGGAAATGGCAGGTGATGATTAAATGGAGCACTTTCAGTTTCGGGATAATTTAAGATCTCAAGTTCAGCATGCATAACAAATGTGCAAATATACTTGAAGTTATTCTGAGAGAAGAGCTTCAATTCTAATCATGAAAATAAATAGTAATTATTTGAGGTAAGGACTTGTTAACTAATTGGTTTCAATATATGTATGTAGAAATAAATGTGGGTATCAACTCATAACTATACACCTTAAACTACACAATATTAGCTATTAATGATATCTCTATAGACTAGTAAAATATATTAACAAACTGGGTTTCATTGAAATTAAGAAAATCGGTTCCTCAAAAGATACTAAAGAAAGAAATGAGCCACTGCCAGGAGAAAATGTTAACAAATGAATTATTTGATAAATGACACAGAATTTATATAAAAATTTTCCAAATCCATCAGTAGAAAATTAGTTTTAATACTTGGATATGCTTTTTCACCAAGAAGATACCCAGACAGCAGTAAGATTCAAGGAAAGAAGCTCAAAAATATTATCCATTAGGAAGATGAAGTTCGAACACTGTAAAAGAAAGTACACACTTGGAACTTTGGTGATGGGTGTGGTGCACTAACATACAACTAGTGAAGGACGAAACTGTGTTGCTAAAATTCACAATGTGGTAAATCAATGTGACCTGAATTTAAAAAATAAAAGGGTGGGACAAATAGTACCGAGGATAAGCTACCTTGCAGACAGCCAACCCTAGTTCTATCTCTGAGCACTGCTAGGAGTGAAGCCTAAGCAGAATCAGAAGACCAGAGCACCGTGAGGTGTCGTCCAAACCCTACCAACACCACAAAGCAAAACAAACAATCCAGAAAATGCTACTTGACAAACTGTAAGGTGATGTGTGGAGTGGCCACCTAATTTTAGTCTAAGAACCCAAAATGCATTATTAGGTGGGGTGGCCACCTAATTTTAGTTTAAGAACTCAAAATCCATTATCTCTAGTAGGATCCACACATTCCATTATCATTTATTTACTCAAATAAATTAAACTATAGAGTTGCAAAAAATATTTGCACACAGATATTCATGCTATATTTCGTAGAACTCCCAATAAGAAAAAAATATCCATCACCTGGTAAATAGATGAGCTTATTATTGTTTATTCACACATCAAAATGCTATCTCAATAATAAAATAGCAACCTATCAATACACACAGCAACATGAAATTCAAAATAAGTACATCAGGGAAGATAAATAACTACGATTGAGTGACTCAATTTGCACCTATTCTTGAAAATGCAAGTATTGAACAGTGACAAAAAACATAGCAGTATAATAGATAAGGACAATCCAGGGAAATGGGGAAGCATTTAAGGTTATGGGTATATTCACTCTGTTGAATATACAGTGAAAATTTCCCAAGTAGATGGATGAATGGATGCATAGATTGATAGATACACATTTATCTGTCATTGCTAACCGAATACTACACTTAAGTCTGTATATCTTATTAGAATAAGCATAGCCCATTAACACAGGATATTTGACTAGGTTACTTAATATTATCCTCAATCAAGACTGATTCTGACATATATGCTCGGTCTCCACCAAAAGATGTTAGTGTATGATTTCCTTATTGTTGTTGATCCATAGTCAGCAATGCTCTGGACTCTGGACTCAAAAGTCACTTCTGGTGATAGTCTAGGGAACATACAGGTAGGGACAGAACCAGGACTTCCTGAGTGCAAAGCATGTGTTTGAGCACAAGATGTTGATTTATAATGAGACTCTGAAATCTTTTATGTGACTAAAATCTGAGTAGAACTGCAGTGTAATTGCACTGATCCATCTGACCGTTCACATGCAAAATGTGAACCAGATTTGCATTGTCCTGTTCATGTCCTCCTTAAGGCGAAAGGAATAAAGACAGTGAAAATCCACTGCAGGAATGAATGGGTGTTGTAACATTGTACAACAAAACCCAATCATGAACAACTTTGTAACTGTATTTCATGGTGATTCAGCTGAAAAATAAATTTTTAAAAAATAATTTTTAAAAGAAAAGAAAAATGATAAAAACAAAATTCACCTCAGAAGAGTACTTTGCAAAAGACTTGTTCAAAGATACAAAGACAATCAACAGAATGGGAATGGATATTCTCCAAATACACATCTGACAAGGGGTTGATATCAAGGATATACAAAGTACTGGTTGAACTCCACAAGAAGAAATCATCCAACCCCATCAAAAAGTGGGGCAACGACAAAGCACTGTATAAATTCAACGCAATCCCTATTAGGATACCCATGACATTCTTCAAAGAATTGGAGCAAACGCTCCTGAAATTCATATGGAACAATAAGCCCCCACGAATAGCTAAAGCAATTCTTGGGAAAAAGAAAATGGGAGGAATCAACCTCCCTAACTTCAAACTCTACTACAAGGCAGTAATAATTAAAACAGCATGGTACTGGAACAAAGACAGAGCTGTAGACCAATGGAACAGGGTTGAATATAATGACGTCCCCCCTCCCAGGTATACGAGCATCTAATCTTCAATAAGGGGGCAAGAAAAGTGAAGTGGAGCAGGGAAAGCCTCTTTAACAAATTATGCTGGCAAAACTGGATGGCTATATGCAAAAAAATGGGCTCAGATCTCTGCCTAACTCCATGTACAAAAGTAAGATCTAAGTGGATTAAAGACCTCAACATCAGACCGGAATCTATAAGATACATTGAGGAAAATGTTGGCAAAACCCTTCATGACATAGAAGCTAATAGTGTCTTCAAAGATGTCACACCGCTGGCCAAGCAAGTGAAAACAGAGATAGATAAATCGGACTATCTTAAACTAAGAAGCTTCTGCACCTCAAAAGAAACAGTGACCAAAATACAAAGACAGTGAACTGAATGGGAAAGGATATTCGCCAACTACACATCTGATAAGGGGTTAATTTCAAGGATATACAAAATACTGGTTCAACTCCACAAAAAGAAAACATTCAACCCCATCAAAAAATGGGGAGATGAAATGAATAGAAACTTTGACAAAGAGGAAATCCGAATGGCTAAAAGACACATGAGAAAATGTTCCACATCATTAATCATCAGGGAGATGCAGATCAAAACCACAATGAGGTATCACCTCACAGCACAGAGACTGGCCCATATCCACAAGAACAAAAGCAACCGGTGCTGGTGCGGATGTGGTGAGAAAGGGACACTCCTTCACTGTAGGTGGGAATGCCGACTGTTTCAGCCCTTCTGGAAAACAGTATGGATGATTCTCAAAAAACTAGAAATTGAGCTCCCATTTGACCCAGCAATACCACTCCTGGGAATATATCCCAGAGAGGTAAAAAAGTATAGCCGAAGTGACATCTGCAATTGTCTGGTTATTGCAGCACTCTTTACAATAGCCAGAATCTGGAAAAAACCTGAGTGCCCGAGAACAGATGACTGGTTGAAGAAACTCTGGCACATTTACACAATGGAGTACTATGTAGCTGTTAGAAAAGACGAAGTCATGAAGTTTACATACAAGTGGTACTACATGGAAAGTATCATGTTAAGTGAAATGACTCAGAAAGAAAGGGATAGACATAGAAAGATTGCATTCATCTGGGGAACATAAAGTAACAAAATAGGAAACTAACACCCAAGTATGGCAGAGATTAGTACCAGGAATTTTACTCAATGACCCAGAGGAAACCACACATGTTAGGGGAAGGGGAGCTCAGAAAGAGAAGGGAACACCAAATAAAGGGGGTTGGGAGGATCCGCCCATGATGGGAGAGCATGCTGAGGGTAGACTGTCGACCATGCATGATTGCCACTCAATGCCTCTTTTGCCGACCATGGCATTCAAAAGGAGAGAGAGGGAAATGCCCTGCCACAGAGATAGGGTGGGATAGGGGCTGGGGGGGGAGGGGATGCTGGGATCCGTGGTGGTGGGAAATGCGCACTGGTGGAGGGATGGGTGTTTGATCATTGTATAATCGAAACCCAAGCACAAAAATGTGTAAGTCTACAACTGTACCTCATGGTGCCTCACTATCAAAAAATAAATTAAAAAAAAGTGGGGCAACGAAATGAACAGAGTCTTTCTCAAAGAAGAAATCCGACTGGCTAAAAGGCATATGAGAAAATGCTCTACATCATTAATTATCAGGGAGATGCAGATCAAAACAACAATGAGATATCATTTCACACCACAGAGACTGGCCCACATTCAAAAGAACAAAAGCAACCTGTGTTGGCGCGGATGTGGCGAGAAAGGGACCCTCCTTCACTGCTGGTAGGAATGCCGACTGGTTCAACCCTTTTGGAAAACAGTATGGACGACTCTCAAAAAATTAGAAATTGAGCTCCCATTTGACCAGCAATATCACTCCTGGGAATATACTCCGGAGAGGCTAAAAAGTATAGTTGAAGTGACATCAGCACTTGTTTGTTCATTGCAGAACTGTTTACAATAGCTAGTATATGGAAAAAACCTGAGTGCCCGAGAACAGATGACTGGTTAAAGAAACTTTGGTACATCTACACAATGGAGTACTATGTAGCAGTTAGAAAAAATGAAGTCATGAAATTTACATGCAAGTGGTACTACATGGAAAATATTATGCTAAGCGAAATGAGTCAGAAAGAGAGGGAGAGACATGGACAGATTGCGTTCATCTGGGTAACATAAAGTAACAAAATATGAGACTAACATCCAAGAACAGCTGTGATAAATACCAGGTTGTTCACTCCATGGCTTAGAGGCCATCTGCACACTCTAGGGGTAAAGGCAGCTCGGATAGAGAAGGGAGCACTAAATAAAGGGTGCTTGGAAGATCTGCCCAGGATGGGAGATGCCTGCTGAATGCAGTCTATGGACCGAACATGATTGCCACCCAACGTCTCTTCTGCAGACCACAGCACCCAAAGAGAGAGAGAGAGAACAAAAGGGAGTGCCCTGTCACAGAGGCAGGGTGGGATGGGGGATGGGGGTGGGTGGGTGGGAGGGATACTGGTAATGGTGGAGGTGGAGAATGGGCACAGGTGGTGGGATGGGTACTCAATCATTGTGTAACTGAAACCCAAGCACAACAACTTGTAAGCCTACAAATGTACCTCATGGTGTTTCACTAATTAAAAAAATTTTTTTAAAAAAGACTTGGTCAGTGTCAATACCCAAGTGAATCATAATATTATTTAAATGCTTGTTCTATGATCAGGTATAACTGTGTGCAGCAGTAAAGAAGTGTACGTACACAAACATGAATGGGGAATATCTGATATATATGGTGCAGGAAATGAGAAGGGGATGTAACCCTTAGAAATAGGTTCTACTTTTATGTAATGGCAAACATAATCACGCTTGACTGCCAGGGCTTCTATTATCCTAGTGAGCCAGAATGGGGGTCTTTACATTTTCCCCAGGACTTTTTTCAGCACATTCTTTACATCCTTATTTCTCAAGCTATAGATCAGGGGATTCAGCATGGGGATCACTGTGGCATAGAACACAGAGGCCACCTTCTCCTGGGCCATATTGCTGGAGGATGGCTTAAAATACATAAATATGGTAGAGCCATAAAAGATCCCGACTGCGGTCAAGTGAGAGCCACAGGTACCAAAGGCTTTGGACCTGCTCTCAGTTGAAGGCATTTGAAAAATTTTGGCAAAAATAAAGGCATAAGAAATGAAGATGGGAAGAGTAGATGCCAACACATTGAATCCACCTATAAAGATCATCAGAAGCTCATTGACATGGGTGCTGGTGCAGGAAAGCTTGAGAAGAGGAAATACATCACAGAAGTAATGGCGGATGACATTGTCCCCACAGAAGGAAACCTTAGTCATGGCAACTGTGTGGGATAAAGAGCCCAATGTAGATATGGAATAGACCCCAATCACCAACATACTGCACACCTTTGGGGACATGATGACATTGTACAGCAGAGGATTGCAGATAGCGACGTACCTGTCATACGCCATTGCTGTCAACATGAAACATTCTCCAATAATAAAAACACAAAAGAAAAAGAGCTGGGTCATACAGCCAGAGTAGGAAATAACATTTTTCTCCCAAAGAAAGTTTCCTAGGAGTTTGGGGGTAACAACTGAGGAGTAAGAGAGATCTAAGAATGACAAATTACCAAGGAAAAAGTACATGGGAGACTGGAGCTTGGAGTTGAGAGTGATCAAGAGGATCATGCCCAGGTTCCCCACAACAGTGACCCCATAGATGCCTAGAAACAGGAAGAATAGAGGGAGCTGGAGTTCTGGCCGGTGTGTTAATCCTTCCAGGATAAACTCAGTCACGGTGGAATAATTGCACCTGGTCATTTCCTTCAGGAGACAGGGCATGTGTGCCTACGAAAAAGAGAAACCATAGAAATTACACAAGTTATGTTCCTTGAAATAATAATTTTTAGTTTTGAGAAACAAATAAAAATCATGAAAATGGAATGTATCTTAGTACTACCTAATTTATTTGGTACTTAGACGATTATGATAAAAGTCAATTATGTTTATAATTATATGTTCAGGTTATAAAGAAGCAAAATCAATACACTGTGCCCAAAAGTATCTGTTGAAGCAAAGCTGCTATATGTGTTCTCAAAGATTAAATTGCTATCTGGAACAAGCAGGCACTCAGCAACTATAGGTCAGGATTATACCTTATATATCTAGTACCTCATTAGTGGTTGCATTAAGATTTTGTTAAGTACTATAAAAGTTATTCTGTGATTTCATAGGGCCTCTGTATGCATAGGCAGTTTGACAAACGCACAAGTTCCATCATTAAAGGGGCCGGGAAGCCCTATCTTACTGGAAAGGTGTAGATCAGAGGGAAGTAAAGTCCTTGTTTTGGAGGTTTTCAACATTTTTCTGAGTTCTTGGATTCAAATGAGTCAATACTCTGCTTTATCTTATTCTTTCCCAGTATATTGTGGCTTCCATGGACAAAGTCACATGCATAAGAAAGAAGAAAAGATAACATTTCTTTTAGTTATGTTCTGTTTTGAGCTAAACCCCAAAGTGCTCAGGGTTTATGCTTGGCTCTGCACTCATTAATTACTCCTGGTGGTGCTTGGGGGACCCTCTGGGATGCCAGAGATCAAATGTAAGGTCAGTACAAACAAGACCACTGCCTCACCCATTGTATTCTCGTTACAGCCCAGACAAAAAAACATTTCTTTCTTCTGCCTTCTCTTCACACCCAAAAACAACTGAAAACTCAGTCCTCCAATTCAGAGACATCAGGTGAAGCAAAGCAATAATTGATATACTGACATCTATTCTAGTGTTATGGTGGTACTATTCTCCCTAAGTAATATCACATCAAAGGGAAAGCTTTTGGAAAGGAAGATTACTAACTTGAATGGCATCAGGAGTGTATGCATTCTTTCACAGAATTTGAGATCATCTCACACCATCAGTTGAAGGGCAGACATTATCTACTCAGTAAATTGCTGTCTAGCTTTAAAGTATCAACACCAAACATTTTTTAAAAAGATGGTATTGAATTATGTTTATGAGAAACCATCATAAATTACAAGCTACAGGGTCTAATCAATAAAAAATTTTAAATAAAGAAATCAAAGGATAGTTATTGAAACTGAAAAAGAAATAAATCCTCGTCTCACCATGTCAAAGTTGTGTTTCTGCTCCAGCTGTGTCATGAAGTCTCTGTGTCTCTTCAGGAAAAGGCCTTCCACTCTGCTTTCCTACAAAGGATGGATCTGGGTTATCTGAAGGATCTGTGAGCACACTAAGGCTTAGAGACAACAGGTGAACAGTTGTCTCATCCCCTTTGTTACCTGTATCC
This sequence comes from Sorex fumeus, assembly GCF_029834395.1. Classification (NCBI taxonomy): domain Eukaryota; kingdom Metazoa; phylum Chordata; class Mammalia; order Eulipotyphla; family Soricidae; genus Sorex; species Sorex fumeus. The sequence goes on along the minus strand of NW_026606085.1, from coordinate 15,613,054 downwards.
TGTTCCTTCCTTTCTAAGCACGGGAATACTTGGACTTGTTCACAAGATTTTGACCTCTAAGGAGACAAATGATTCCAGTATCCTCCAGGGACCCGAACATCCAACATACAGTCTCAGAGGGGAAATTCCTTCAAGAAGAAGAAAAGAAATTCACAGGTTATCTCTGCACCCAGGAGAACAGCAAACTGGAACTCCTAATGTACTTGATTTCTCCTTGGACGTAGAAAACGTTGGACAGAATATGGTAATGAATCCCACTGGAATTACTGGAAGATGATCACGAAGAGACAGGCAATATTTTGGTGAGGCTGTTCTCAGTCATGACAATATATAGTCTCAGCCCTCTGTTCTGTGTTCCAGAATCATGACACACTCACAACTTCTCTTAGATTTTTAGCTCTTTTTATCACCATCAGAGTCAATTAACATGAATTCTCCTGGAATAATGACTAAGGATCCTAATGGGAGCAATTATAATCTACATAAAAGCCTCCTCTTTCCTTTGTATGTTCTTATTGGATTTGAGCAATTATATTAGGAATTTATCTCCCAAATTTACATGTAACTTCTATAGTTCCATAGTACTTTATAGAATAAAATTAGATGCTTTCCTGCTAAGATTAAGAACAAGACATTAGGATGTCTTGCCTCTCCACTTCCTTACCACTATACTGGTGCTGGAGGAAGCTGACACGTGGCTCAGGGGTAGAGGATACATCCCAAATGTGTGAAGCCCAGAAATGGATCCCTGGTACCACATGGAAGAAACACATGTGGGAAATAATAATGTGGGAAAAAAATAAAGGATTAAAATTTATAGGAAAATACCACCAAAATGGCAAGACTGTCTATGTAGGAAATTTAAAATCCTTCTGGAACTAAGTGATCACAGCAATCCTACAGGATATAATTTTAATATACAAAAGTCAATTTATCATGTCATGACGCTCACCATAACCATCTTGCCAAACTCTGCACCAGGCTGTTTCACTCTGGGTGCCCCAGAAAGGAATGGGTGAGACCCTTCTCTGCCCCAAGGGACCCAGGCCCAGGAGCCAAAAACCTCTAGAACTCAACTGCCGACATGCTCAAAGTCACTCTCCACACACTCAGGCCAAGCCTCACCCACAAGTGAACCTTTTCCTGGACCACTCGGTCGCATTCACAGCCATGCAACACTTCATAGGACATACCATACTCCAAGAGTACTGCACCACATTTGATGATGATTCAAAGTGGGAGGAAACCAACCATAGAGGGAAACATTACATTATTTTGGTTCTGTCCTGGGGCAGAGATTGGGGTTTGGCATAGAAACAGCCAAAATATGGTGGTGGGAAGGTATAATGGTGGTGGGATTGGTGTTTGAATATTAAATGTAATCAAATATTATAAACTACTTTATAAAATAAAATTTTAATTTTAATTTAAAATATTAATTATATTATGTAATTTATATATACATACAATTTAATTGATTAAATTATAAAAATCACATTCACCAAATTTAATCACGATCATCCTGTTGTTCATTGATTGCCTCGAGCAGGCACCAGTAACGGCTCCATCATCCAAGAACTGAGATTGAAAAAAGTTCCATATTCAAGGATGCACCAGGTTTAGGAGAATGAGACCTATCATTGTTACTGGTATTTGGCATATTGGGTATGCCACAGGGAGTTTGCCAGACTCTGCCGTGTGGGTAGGCTACATTCGGTAGCCTGCCAGATTGTCCAAAGTAAGAATGAGATTATAAAATGTCATCCCGCTGCAAATGTGGCCGCACCCTTCTGGGAGCTGGATTTTATAGTCTCTGGGTCTTGGCTGTTGATGGGATTGCACAGCACTGGGGGTCAGTTGGTGGGTGTGATCCCTGCCTACTGGAAGATGGAGGATCTCGGTGGAGGATGCTCAGCCCCGATCCAAGCAGGCTTGGAGATCTCAGCCCCGGGACCCAGGACTCTTGTCCCCCCTGCCTGGCTGTCCTCACCGGGGCCCCTTGGAGGGGAGGGGGCTGAGTTTCCCTCCCCACCCTGAGCAGAGTTCCGGCAGCTGAAGACCTCCAGAACCAGCCACAACCATGCTGAGACCACTCTCCACACACGTGTTTTCATGAAAAGAATAAAATTCACTCATATTCCATGCAAACAACCTCCAGTAGCAAGCCTCAGCATGATTTTTTTCCTGCCTGCTAGTCCCAGGATAAGCAATAGAATCCAAAACAAAGACCTGGTTGAGAAGTCATAGCTGTTGAGCAGAGAGAGGACAAACCTCTACCCCTGACCTGGAAAGCTCCTGCCTTGGACCGGGAAATGTCCTGATGACAGGCACTCTGGGGTACCAGGGAAAGCCCCACCTGGGGGAGACACTGCCAGATGCTCCTTCCTCTCCAGGGAATGCAGAGCAGGCTGGGATTTGGGCTGTCTGCCAGGATAGGAGTGATGGGCTCACTGTACAGGGAAGGATATTGCAGCCCTGAGATTCAGGACTCCTTGCTGGATCCCAAGGAAGGTCCTTATGGGCCCAGCCAGGGGCTGCCTCCTAGGCCAGGAGCCCCTCTGATCAAGCACCCCCGTGCTTCAGAGATGCCCAGAGCAGCCACAGCCCCCAAAGTGACTCTACTATACAACAAAAGTACAGACTTAGAACTTCGGTGGAGTATGTGGTATGCTATCAGAAAACTGAAGATGCATTAAGTTTCACTCTTAAAATGTACAGTGCGTTAAATCAAATTTATCAGATTTTTAAGAAATGGAAAAAGCAGTCACAACAAAAGCCTCTGAAACAATGCAGAAATGTCAATCTCTTAAATGGTAGATGAAAAGTAAGACTGGGTGGCCACATAGTTTTAGTCTAAAGGAATCTAAATTCACACCTTGAACTGTAGCACTGAGGTACTATCCTCCTCTGTTCATCGATTTGCTTGAGCGGACACCAGTAACATCTCCATTGTGAGACTTGTTACTGTCTTTGGCATATTGAATATGTCACAGGTAGCTTGCCAGGCTTTGCTGTACAGGCAGGATACTCTTGGTAGCTTGCCAGGATCTCTGAGAGGGACGGAAAAATCGAACCTGGGTCGATTGCATGCAAGGCAATGCCCTACCTGCGTGCTATCGCTCCTGTCCCACAGGATCCAGAAATTCCACTCTCATATATTTATTCAGGTGAATATATGAAATGAAATAAAAGCATAAATTCATAAAAATACAGAAGGGGGCTGGAGCAATAAGACTGCAGGTGGGCCTTTTGATTTTCACACTGCCAACCCAGGTTTGATCCCCAGCATCACATATGGCCCCTTGAGCACCTCCAGCAGTAATTTAGAGTGCAGAACCAGGAGTAACCACAGAGCACCATAAGATGTGATCCCAAAACTACAAAAATTTAAAATAAACTCACAAAACAAAATAAACTCACAAAAATACTTGCACACAGACATACTGTATTTTATATAGCCCCATACCAAAACTAACCCAATGTCATCCATCACAGCATAAGTAAACATATTATGGTTTATTCATACCTGGATGTGTGGGAATACTACCTCAGAATAAAAAGAATGGCCTATACACATGACATGCTTGACAATAAAATCAATAAGACTGGGGAAATAAACCCACAAAGAAACACATTATGTTTCATTGATTTGCAGGAATTTGGGGAAGCAAAAGTAACATACGGTGACAGGAAACACAATGGTGCAATGGGTGGAGAAACGGCAGAAAACGAGGAAACTTGTGGGGTTTCCAAGGGGTTCATTCTGCTGAATATAGTAAGTATTTCCTGGTGGGGTTTAGATGGAAGGATGGAAAGACAGATGATACATACCATTGGTGAAAACTGTACCTTGAGCTATGTTTATTTTATAATAATCTAACCATCCCCCTATCATATAGATTATTTGTCTAGTTATTTAGGACTGTATTACTCAAGAAGGATTCTAACATAACTGCATTTTCAAAAGAGATGCTAAAGTGTTCTGTCCTTATTTTTACTGGTTGCTGGTGTAGCTGCTCTCGATGTTTTTGTACCACACCCAGTGGAACTATGTTTACATGGGTCTCTCTGTGCTTGAAGGAACATGCAGGATATGGGGCAAAACAAGGATTCTTTTTAATACAAAGAATGTGGTTGATCCCAAAACATCAATTTCAGATGAGACTCTGGATTTCCTTGAAGAAGTGCCTCTAATAGGTAGAGTATAAATGCATCAATCCATCCGCTCACTTCTACGCAAAACATGAAAGCAATGTCTACCAATATCTCTCTCTGTCAAATCACACCATACTTTTACTCCCTTTTCTTCAGAATGGAGGTACAAGAAACTGCACCCTCCAAGGATGTGATGCTGAAGCTGTGAAGACATTTATCTCTGTTTGTAGAGTAGAATGACTCTCCATGGTCTGAAAGGGTATTTCATGTATCCAGGCAAGTCAGAGCTACACGGAAGGATCCAAAAGAGGAAATCCTTAAGCTGAACATGAAATTCAATCCCTGTCCATGTGTTAGTAAAGAAGTATCTTTGGGACCAGAATAACATGTAGATAAACTAAGAAAAATGCTCACTCTCTTTAGTGCCAACTGACGAAGTGGGTCAAAAGATGTCAGGACCTAGAGCAGTGTCTCTAAGGCTCAGGGCAGAGGTTTTGCATTCAGGAGAAGTTATGCCCTCCGTGTGAATGTCAGAGAGCTAACAGAGATAAAAGTATTGCAGGCACAGTCAGAGGTGGGGAAAGAACATAGAGTCTAAAACATCTCTAACCAGCGTGCCTGTGGAAAGGGTTTCTGGGAAACCCCATCTACGGTGAAACAGGAGGGAAAGTTACTAGAGGGGTATTCTGGGGCTGTCTTTAGGAACAGGTTCATGTTCTCAGTATCAATGTTTCTGGGTAAAAACTATCACTTACAAAGCTAAACTGAAAAGGCAGAACTAACTCAAGCTTTGCTGGAAATGGGCTTTATTTCTGACAAAATGTATTTATGGCTTAGCTTGCATTAGAAATTATCTGTGATTTTTTCATATTCTTTGGAGAAAGTTTTTTGTAGAAAAGATAAATGCAGAGAAAAAGTAGGGCCTGGAAAAGGACCATCAAATCACCAAGGGGCCAACCATTTTGACTCTATTCTATCCATAGCTTCCTTAGAGGGAAAGGAATATATATATTCAATGCTAATTTATCTTGGAATACATTGTCAAATGTACCCAATTTACATAATCACTGACCACAAAATCATAATACGATGTGAACGCTTGTCTATGAACAGGTATGAGTGTTTGTGCAGTCTATACAAATGATTAGAATCTGATATATGTGTTAGTCTCCTGCCCCCGCACCTGGCTGTCCTCGCCAGGGCCCCTTGGAGGGGAGTGGGTTGAGTTTCCCTCCCCGCCCTGAACAGGGCTCCGGCAGCCGAAGACCTCCAGAACCAGCCACCACCATGCTGAGACCACTCTAAACACGCATGAAGGTACCAGCAGAGGAACAAAGGCATGCGGGTCCCGGGGCTGAGATTTCCAAGCCTGCTCGGATCGGGGCTCAGCATCCTCCACCCAGATCCTCCAAATTCCAGTAGGCAGGGGTCACACCCACCAACTGGCCCCCTGGCGCCGTGTAATCCCATCAACTGCCAAGACCCAGAGACTATAAAACGCAGCTCCCAGAAGTGCGGGGCCGCAAATGCTTTATTATCTCATTCTTACTGATAGCACAGCGGTAGGGCGTTTGCCTTACAAGCGGCCAACATGGCTGACCCAAATTCGATTCCTCCGCCCCTCTCGGAGAGCCCGGCAAGCTACCTAGTGTATCTCGCCCGCACGGCAGAGCTGGGCAAGTTACCCGTGACGTATTCAATATGCCAAACACAGTAACAACAAGTCTCATGATGGAGACGTTACTGGGCCCGCTCGAGCAAATCGATGAACAACGGGAGGACTGTGACCATGACTGTGACTTTGGACAAAATGGCAGGCTACCAAATGTAACCTGCCCACACGGCAGAGTCTGGCAAACTCCCCGTGGTGTATCGAATATGCCAAATACCATTAACAATGATGGGGCTCATTCTCCTAACCCTGGAAGAGCCTTTGATATGGCACTTTTTAAAAAACCTCAGGGCTAGGATGAAGGAGACATTAGTGGGGACTACTCAAGGCAATCGATGAAGAACAGGATGGTCGTGATTGTTGTGATATGTGTTAGAGGGAACAAAACTAGGGAACAAATCTTTGAAAGAGATTCTAGTTTTATGTATTCAAAAAAAGAGCATAATCACAGTATCCCCATAACCTTAAGCAGTTCTGAACCGCAGCAAAGGGGGAGTGAGGTCTTTACCTTTTCCCTAAAGTGTTTCTCAGTACATTCTTTACATCCTTATTTCTCAAGCTGTAGATCAGGGGATTCAGCATAGGGATCACTGTGGTGTAGAACACAGACGCCACCTTCTCCTGGGACATATTGCTGGAGGATGGCTTAAAATACATAAATATGACAGAACCATAAAAGACCCCAACTGCTGTCAGGTGAGAGCCACAGGTACCAAAGGCTTTGGACCTGCCCTCAGCAGAAGAGATCCGAAGAATACTAGCAATAATGAAAGCATAAGAGATGATAATGGTCGAGGTTGATGCCAACACATTGAATCCACCCACATAGATTACCATGAGTTCATTGACAAGGGTGCTGGAACAGGAAAGCTTTAGAAGAGGGAGAATGTCACAGAAGTAATGGTGGATGACATTGTCCCCACAGAAGGAGACCCTAGTCATGGCAATTGTGTGGGCTAAAGCACCCCATGTCCCCATGGTATAGACCCCAATCACCAACATATTGCACACCTTTGGGGACATGGTGACACTGTATAGCAGAGGATTGCAGATAGCTACATATCTGTCATATGCCATTGCCGTCAACATAAAACACTCTCCAATACCAAAAACACAAAAGAAGAAGAGCTGGGTCATACACTCAGAGTAGGAAATAACATTTTTCTCCCATATAAAGTTTCCTAGAAGTTTTGGGGTAACAACTGAGGAATAAAAGAGATCTAAGAATGACAAATTACCAAGGAAAAAGTACATGGGAGACTGGAGCGTGGAGTTAAAAACGATCAGGAGGATCATGCCCAGGTTCCCCACTACAGTGATCCCATAGATGCCTAGAAACAGGAAGAAGAGAGGCAGCTGGAGTTCTGGCCGGTGTGTTAATCCTTCCAGGACAAACTCAGTCACGGTGGAGTGATTGCACCTGGTCATTTCCTTCAGGAGACAGGGGATGTAAGACTAGGAAAAAGAGAAACCACAGAAATTGATAAAGGGACGTTCTTTAGACTGATGATGATATTAAGTAATGGTACAGAAGAGAAAAGCATGATAATGCAATTGAAACATATATTGTCTAACTAACAAGAGCTGACATTTGGGTGCCCTCAAAGATTGCTAGTATTGGAACCATGGAGCACCCAACTATTACAACTGCCTGGAATGATATCTTAAAGCATCGGCACATCATTGGTCATGTCATCAAAGATTTATTGAAAACAAAACATTTCAGTGGCTTCATAGAACCTTTTTATGTGTTGGTTCCTGTGCAGCAAGGACATTTCCACAAGCAACAAGTGGCCAAGGTATTCACATATACAAGACAAGGTTGACATCTAGGGAAATTCAGGTCATTACTAACTCTAAGTTTAAGTGCTCTTCACTTCATTCTGACTTCCTGGATTCTTGGGAGTAGCTGGCTATATCTATTTCTCTTCAAATAAAACTTTGACTATATTCTCTCTATGATTTTATCTGATGAAGCCACAAGGAGTGATGAAAAAGACAGCTCTCCCCTCTGCTCCACTCTCTCCACACAGACAGGAAACTGAAACTTCAGTTCTGTGTCCGTGGCATTGTGAGGGTTTAGTCAACAAACGATGTCAAGAAGGTTACTATTGGCTAAAAAGATTACCTAGATGTACCACATCACAGGGAAGGACTGGAAAAGAAGACTCAAACTCTATCTATGGGCTTGAACATTTTTAAATTTTATGGCTTTTTCTTTTTTGTAATGTAAAATAGCCTCACACTATCTGCCAAACGGCCCATCATTCTCAGCATTCTCTGCTCCTTACTTGCTGTTTTGGTCTAGTGTGATCATCAATGGAGAGAGAGAGGAGAAAGAAAGAGAATGTTAGAGAGAGAAAGAGAGAGAAAGAGAGAGAGAGAAAGGGCGAGGGAGATCAAAGGGTGGATATTGGAAATGAAGAAAAAAGAAAGCCTCGTCTCACCATCTCCAAAGTTGTGTTTCTGCTTCAGCTGTGTCATGCAATCACTGTGTCTCTTCAGGAAAATCCCTTCCAATGTGTTTTCAGCTAAAAAGAATGGACCTGGGTAATCTGTAAGATCTATTAGAGCACTAAGGTTTAGAGACAACAGGTGAATGATTATCTCTTCCCCTTCCATTCCTTTATCCTGTGCCTCCCTTTCTAAGCAAGGAAATACTTGGATGTTTTATTTGCAGGATTTTGGCCTCCAAGGAGATGAGTGATCCCAGTATTCTCCAGGTACCTCAACATCCAAGAAATATTCTCAGGGGGGGAAATTCTCCACAGAAGATAAAAAGCAATTATCAAGTTATGTCTGCATTCAAACAAAAATACACTCAGAATAAAAGAATTACCAATGTACATGATTTATATTTTCAAGGAGAAAATATTGGGCAGAACATGATAATGACTTCTTTCTGGAATGACTGGAAAATGATCAAATAGACAGGAAAAATTTTTATGAGGCTGTTCTCCATCTATTCAATAGATAGTCCCAGCCTCTGTTCTGTGTTCCTTGAATCATGGCACATTCAAAACTGCTCTTAGATTTCTAGTTCTTTGAGATAGCACAGCGGGTAGGGCGTTTGCCTTACAAGCGGCCAACATGGCCGACCCGAGTTCGATTCCTCCGTCCCTCTCGGAGAGCCCGGCAAGCTACCGAGAGTATTCGATATGCCAGACATAGTAACAACAAAGTCTCCAATGGAGACGTTACTGGGCCCGCTCGAGCAAATCGACGATCAACGGGAGGGCCTTTACCTTTACCTTTTGTTTTTTAATCTATTTTTTATGGAATCACCGTGAGAGAGAGCATTACCAAGCTGTTTATGATTGGGTTTCAATCATACAATGTTCCAACACCCATCCCTTCACCAGTGTAATTTCACAGCAACAATGTTCTTTTTAAGACCAATTCAGATGAATTCTCCTGGGATAATGAGTAAGGTTCCTAATGAAAACGATTATATCTACATAAAATATCTCCTCCCTCCTCTATGTATTTTTACTTGATTTGTGTTATTGTATTAGGAATTTATCTCCCAAATTTACATGTAGCTTCTGTAGCTCCATAGTACTTTATTTATTTATTTTACTTTTTGGGTCACACCTGGCGATGCTCAGTTGCTACTCCTGGCTCTGGTGCCCAGGAATTACTCCTGGCAATGCTCGGGAGACCATATGGGATGTTGGGAATCGAACCAGGTTTGGCTGCGTGCAAGGCAAACGCCCTACCTGCTGTGCTATTGCTCCAGCCCCATGTAGCTCCATAGTACTTTAAAGAATAAAATTAGATGCTTTCCTGATAAGATCAAGAACAAGATATTAGGACGCCTTGCCTCTACACTTTCTTTACAATTATACTGGTGCTGGAGGAAGGTGACTTTTGGCCAAGCGTAGAGGATATGTACCAAGTGTATGGTGCCCAGAGATGGATTTCTGGTGCCACATGGAAACACATGTGGGAAATAATGTGATAAAAATAAATAGAAGGAATGAAATTGGTAGGATAATATCATTTTCTGATCCAAAATGACATGACTGTCTATGTAGAAAATTTAAAATCCTTCTGAAATTAAGTGGTCACAGAAATCCTGCAGGATATAATTTTGATATACAAAACTCTATTTATCTCACATTAAGGACTGAGTAAGTGGAAGTTTAGCACACACTGTTGTAACCATAGGACCAACAAACAAAAGAAATTCTTAACTATAAAACTAAAAAAATGTATATGATCTACACATACTAAGCAACAGAATATGATAGAAAAAAATAAAAGAAGTCTATAACAAACATGAGAAAGAAGAGCCAACACTGTTCAGGTGTTATTTCTTCATGGATGAGTTTTCTATTGATAGAACTGTGCTATCCCTAAAGCCCATAAAAAAATTTTAAATGATTTACTGCCACGGGAAAAATACTTCCACATCAAGTATTTTGAATCATTGGAATACTATTGGGAAATTATATACCCAGAATGTAGAAAGAATTTTCAAAGTTGAACAAATAAATTAAAAATAATGGAACCAGAGCAACAGTACAACAGAGAGAGAACTTGCTTCCCATGTGGTAGACCTGGTTTTAATCTCCACCATCCCATATGGTTCCCTGTACACCACCAGGAGTAATTCCCGAGTGCAGAGCCAAGACTAACTTCTGAGTGCTGGCAGGTGTGGCCCAGAAGAGAAAAAAACTTCTCAAAATTAATCAGTAATAAATTATGAGAACCATAGTTGAAACGATTCTTCATCAAAGATACACTTATGATTATAGACCCAGTTGGAAAAGGTCCTTAAGAATATTGAGTTTAAGTGAAAACAGAGATAGATAAATGGGACTATCTTAAACTAAGAAGCTTCTGCACCTCCAAAGAAACAGTGACCAAAATACAAAGACAGTCTACAGAATGGGAAAGGATATTCGCCGAATACACATCTGACAAGGGGTTGATATCCAGGATATACAAAATACTGGTTAAACTCCACAAGAAGAAAACATCCAACCCCATCCAAAAATGGGGCAATGAAATGAACAGAAACTTTCTCAAAGAAGAAATCCGAATGGCAAAAAAGCACATGAGAAAATGCTCTACATCATTAATCATCAGGGAGATGCAGATCAAAACCACAATGAGATACCATCTCACACCTCAGAGACTGGACCACATTCAAAAGAACAAAAGCAACCGATGCTGGCATGGATGTGGCGAGAAAGGGACACTCCTTCACTGTTGGTGGGAATGTCGACTGGTTCAGCCCTTCTGGAAAACAGTATGGACGATTCTCAAAAAATTAGAAATTGAGCTCCCATTTGACCCAGCAATACCACTCCTGGGAATATATCCCAGAGAGGCAAAAATGTATAGTCGAAGTGACATCTGCACTTGTTTGTTCATTGCAGCACTCTTTACAATAGCCAGAAACTGGAAGAAACCTGAATGCCCAAGAACAGATGACTGGTTAAAGAAACTTTGGTACATCTACACAATGGAGTACTATGTAGCTCTTAGAAAAGATGAAGTCATGAAATTTACATACAAGTGGTACAATATGGAAAGTATCATGCTAAGCGAAATGAGTCAGAAAGAGAGGGATACACATAGAAAGATTGCATTCATCTGGGGGATATAAAGTAACAAAGTATGAGATTAATACCCAAGAATAGCTGAGATCAGCACCAGGAGGATTACTCCATAACTTAGAGGCCAGCCGGGTATCCTAGAGGAAAGGGCTCTTCAGATAGAGAAGGGAGCACCAAATAAAGGATGTTTGGAGGATCCTCCCAGGATGGGAGATGCATGTCAAAAGTAGACTATGGACTGAACATGTTTGCCACTCAATGCCTCTTTTGCAGACCACAACACCCAAAAGGAGAGAGAGAACACAGGGGATTGCCCTGCCACAGAGACAGGGGGGATGGGGGGATGCGGGTGGGAGGGATATTATCCATGGTGGTGGAAAATGGGCACTGGTGGAGGGATGGGTATCTGATCATTGTATAATTGAAACTAAAGCACAAAAAATTGTAAATCTACAACTTTAAAAAAAATAAAATAAAATAAAGGGAAAAAAAGAATATTGAGTATATTATTTGTTACATATAAATTTCATACGTTTATATAATTTCATTGATTACATTTTAATATCACATTAACTCACAATACAACAAAGGTACAGACTTAAAACGTTGGTGGTGTGTGTGTGGTGTGCTATCAGAAAAATGAAGATGCATGTAGTTTTACTCTTAAAATATACAGTGTGTTAAATTGAATTTTTAAGATTTTTAAAAATGGAAAAAGTGATCAGAACAAAAGATTTTAAAGCAATGAAGAAATGTCAATTACTTAAATGGTAGGCTGAAAGTAAAATTGGGTGACCACATAATTTTAGTCTGAAGGAATCTATATTCATACCTGCAACAGGATTCAGAAATTCCATTCTTATATACTGACTCAGGTGAATACATGAAATAAAATAAAAGCATAAATTCACACAAAAAAAAAAACAAATGGAGGGTGGAGCGATAGGATAGCAGGTTGGCTATTTACCTTGCATACCGCCAACCTAGGTTGGATCCCCAACATCTCATGTGGTCCCCACAAAAACCTCCAGGAGTAATCCCGAGTGCAGAGCTAGAAGTAACCCCTGAACACTGCCAAGTGTAAATCAAAAACTAAAACAAATGAACAAACCTACACAAAAAGACTTGCACACAGACACTCATATTGTATTTTATATAGCCCCATACTAGAAATAATCCAATGTTCACCACAGCATAAACAAATATATCATGGTTTATTTGTTCATGGGTTTATTTGTTCATGGTTTATTTGTTCATGGTTTATTTTATCTACATAGGAATACTACCTCGGGGGGGGGGGGGAAATGCCTACTGATACATGACATGCATGAAAATCAAATGATTACATTGGGGAAAATAAACTCACACAAAGTAACACCTTATGTATCACTGGACTTGCAGGAATTTGTAGAAGTGAAAATAATAGACAGTGACAGCAAACACAGTGATGTAGTCGGAAAAGCTAATACAAGCAAATGAGGAAAAGTAGAGGGTTTCCTGAGACACTCACTCTGTCTATTTCCTGAGACACTCAGGAAATATCTTAGATATTTCCTGATTTTGGGTGGGTGGAAGAATGGAAAAACAGATGAGAAACATCATTGGGGAAAACTGCACCTTGACATATGTTTATTTTATAGTCATCTAAATATCCCCCTTTCTTATAAACTGCTTGTTGAGCTATTTAAGATTGTCAGGGCTGAAAGATAGCACATCAGGTAGGGCATTTTCCGTGCACACGGCAGACCCAGGTTCAATCCCCAGAATCCCATATAGTCCCCTGAGCACCTCCAGGACTAACCTCTGTGCATTTCTCGGTGTGACCCAAAAAGCAAATAAAAAGAAATAAAATATAAAGACTGTCTTACCGAAGAAAAACTCTAACATAACTGTGATTTCCAAGAGAGATGTTAAAGTTTGCTGCCCTTATTCCTACTGGTTGGTGATGTTGCTGCTATCGATGTTTTTGTGTCAAGTCCAGTGGAAAAACATGTACAGGGATCTCTCTGTGCTTCAGGGGACATGCAGGATATGAGGCAGAAAAATGATTTTTTTGAATACAAGTATGTGGTTGAGCCTAAAACACCAATTTCAAATGAGACTCTGGAATCCTTGAAGAAGTACATCTCATAGGTAGACTTTAGAAGCATAAAACCATAAATCCATTACTATGCAAAATGTGAAACATGCAAAACGTGAAAGCAATATCTCCCAATATCCCTGTCTTTCAAATGACAACATAGTATTACTCCCTTTTCTGCTGAATGGAGATGTGAAAAACAGCATCCTCCAAGGAGTAGTGAAACTATCAAGACATTTATCTCTCTTTGTAGAGTAGAGTGCCTCTCCATGGTCTGAAGGTTATTTTATGTATCCAGGCAAACCAGGGTACACTGAGGGATCCAAGAGACACAATCCTTAAACTGAACATGAAATTCAATCCCTGTCCATGTGTTAGTAAAGGAGTATATCCTTTACTGGAATAACATGGAGATAAACTAGGAAAAACGTTCACTCTCTTTTGTGTCAACTGAGAAAGAAGGTCAAAAGGACGTCAGACCAAGAGCAGTGTCTCCAAGGCTGAGGGCAGAGGCTTTGCATGCACGTGCACAGGGTACTATGCATGGCACCCCTTGCAGCTGTGTCCTCCTCTGAGTGAATTGGTCTCAGGACTGTGAACTTTCAGTCAGAGAATGAACAGAGAGAAAAATATTGCTGGCACAGTCAGAGGTGGGGAAAGAACAAAGAGTCTACCACATCCCTAACCAGGGTGCCTGTGGAAAGGGTTTCTGGGAAACCCCATTTTCAGTGAAACAGGAGGGAGAAGTGACTTGACTTCCCAGAAGGAAATTATGGGGCTGTCCTTAGGAACATGTTCATGTTCACAGTAACTATGTTTCTGAGAAAAAACTACCACTTACAAAGCTAAACTCTGGAAAGGAAGACCTCACTGCTACCTCAGCTTTGCTGGAAAAGGGCTTCATTTATGACAAAAATGTGTTAATGGCTTACCTTGTGTTAGATATTAAGATTTTCAAAACTCTGTGATTTCTTTTCATACACTTGGGAGAAGCTGTATTGTACAAAAAATTTAATTGCAGGGGAAAGTAGGACCTGGGAAAGGACAATCAACTCACCAAGGGACTAACTATTTTAGAACCTATAGTAAAGGGCTGGCATAATTCGATCCATAGCTTCCTCAGAGGGAATGTAATATGATCCACGCTAATTTTTCTAGCAAAATTTCTTCAAATTTTTCAATTAAATCTCCAATGGAATATGGTCCACGCTAATTTTTCTTGCAAAAATTCTTAAAATTTTTCAAATGAATTTCAAATAAAAATTTTCAAAAATTTTTCTTGGAAAAATTTTTCAGTTAGCATAATCAATGACTAAAGAATCATAATACAATGTAAATTCTTCCTCTACTAACAGGTATGAGATGTGAAATCCATATCAATTACTAAGATCTAATATATATTTTACAAGGAACAAAACTAGAGAGCAAACCCTTGAAAGAGGTTCTACTTTTATGTATTAAAAATAAAAAAGAAAGTATAATCGCAATATCCCCATAACCCAAAGGGGTACTGAACTGCAGCAGAAGGGGGTGAAGCTTTACCTTTTTCCGAAGGTGTTTTTCAGTACATTCTTTACATCCTTATTTCTCAAGCTGTAGATCAGGGGATTCAGCATAGGGATCACTGTGGTATAGAACACAGAGGCCACCTGCTCCTGGGCCATATTGCTAGAGGATGGCTTAAAATACATAAAGATGACAGAGCCATAAAAGACCCCGACTGCTGTCAGGTGAGAGCCGCAGGTACCAAAGGCCTTGGACCTGTCCTCAGCGGAAGACATCCGAAGAATGTTAGCAATAATAAAAACATAAGAGATGATAATGGTCGAGGCTGATGTCAGCACGTTGAATCCACCCACATAGATCACCAGACACTCATTGACAAGAGTGCTGGAGCAGGAAAGCTTTAGGAGAGGGAGAATGTCACAGAAGTAATGGTGGATGACATTGTCCCCACAGAAGGAGACCCTAATCATGTCAATTGTGTTGGCTAAAGCACCCCATAACCCCAAGGTATAGACCCCAATCACCAACATATTGCACACCTTTTGGGACATGGTGACACTGTAGAGCAGAGGATTGCAGATAGCTATGTATCTGTCACATGCCATTGCCGTTAACATAATACATTCTCCTATAGCAAAACCACAAAAGAAAAAGAGCTGGGTCATGCACCCAGAGTAGGAAATAATATTTTTCTCTCAAATAAAGTTTCCCAGGAGTTTGGGAGTAACGACGGAGGAATAAATGAGATCTAAAAATGACAAATTTCCGAGGAAAAAGTACATGGGAGATTGGAGCTTAGAGTTGAAAGCGATCAGGAAGATCATCCCCAGGTTCCCCACTACAGTGACCCCATAGATCCCTAGAAATAGGAAGAAGAGAGGCAGCTGGAGTTCTGGCCGGTGTGTTAATCCTTCCAGGACAAACTCAGTCACGGTGGAGTGATTGCACCTGGTCATTTCCTTTAGGAGACAGGGGATGTGTGACTAGGAAAAAGAGAAACCATATAAATTAAAAAAGGGACATTCATAAGACTGATGAGGATATTTTTTATTGTGAGAGAAATGAAAATTACCATGCGGTTATAATGTATTTTATATAACCTTAATTTATTTTAATTATAAGTAATGCAAAACTTCAACTTGTTATATTTTTCAAATCAACAATTAAATTATTTACATGAGTCTAAAGACACACAAAGGAATAAAGAAAATACTCAATGCAATATTTCCAACATTCTCCAAAACTACCTGACAAACAAGAGCTGGTATTTGGGTGCCCTCAAAGATTACTTTGGTATGGGAACTAGTAGGTACTCAACAATTAAAACTGTCTAGGATGACATCTTATTCTGTTTGCACATTACTGTTCACGTCATCGAAGATTTATTACAACAAAAAAAGTAATTCTGTGGCTTCATAGGACGTTTCTGTACACGGGTTCCCAGTCATCAAGGACATTTCCTCCAGCAGCAAGTGACCAAGGAACTCACATATACAGGACAAGGATGATATCCAGGGAAATTCGGGCCATAACGAACTCTAAGTTTAAGTGCTCTTCACTTCATTCTGAGTTCATGGATTCTTGGGAATAGCTGGCTATATCTATTTCTCTTCAGATGGAACTTTAACTGTATTCTGTATGTGATTTTATCTGATGAAGCCACAAAGAATGAGAAAAAGGTAGCTTTCTCCTTAGCTCCACTCTGCCAACAGACAGGAAACTGAAACCTCAGTTCTTCAATTTCTGTGGCTTTGTGACAATATGGTCAACCAACAAGGTTGAGCGCTGTTAATAAAGGGACTGCCGATCGGGCGAGATACTCTCGGTAGCTTGCTGGGCTCTCTGAGAGGGGCAGTGGAATCGAACTCGGGCCGGCCATGTTGGCTGCGTGCAAGGCAAACGCCCTACCGCTGTGCTATCGCTCCCGTCCCTTGTGCGGAATGCAAAAAGTATATTAATCTCCTTTTTCCAGGAAAGGAGAAAGAATTAAGGAAAGGATTCTTAAAGACATGGTACTTGTACTATACCTTAAAAATAGTCTCTGCTGGTGGAAGAATGGAGAAAAGAAACTATTACAAATAATGCTATGTAGCTAATAAGACAAGAATTCACACACATATATAATATAAATTAAAATATGGGATACATATACGTTTATGGGATATATATGTATGTATATTTGTGTGTATATGTATAATAAAATACCTTGAGATACTTCAAATTATTGGACCCATGAAATATCTAAGATTTGTTAATTTTGGGATTTAGTCAAAAACTCAGACTTCTTCATTGCAAATCTTGTTGCTTTATACTGTCCCAAGTTGGAAGTTAAATGCCACCACACATGTTGTTTGATGAGATATCTATTCATGTAGTTCATCATTTTTTGTTATATTTAGTTATTGAATCAATGCAGCCAACCCAGTGATTCAATAACTAAATATAACAAAAATGATGAACTACATGAACAGATATCTCATCAAACAACATGTGTGGTGGCATTTAACTGCAGGAGCCCACAGTGGTGAGCACAGAGACCTGCCTATTCTCTGCCTCTCCTGGCAGATTCTGGATTCAGTGACTGTTCTGTGCCCTGTGCCTTACTCTATCCATCAAAACTCTACCGCTTAGAGTCATTTAACTTTTTAATTTATGCTGGTTACAAAAACATTTAAAAAGAAAAAAGTTGAATGAAGAATTATGAAAGTCATCTCACCATCCATATAAACACATGTAAACACACAGTCACATATAGAGACAGTCAAATAAACACATAAAAACACAGGTTTTGGATAGACATGATTTCATTTGAAGGGTCATAAGGAAGCCTTCATAAACAAAAAAGAATATTCATGAGAAGCAAAATGACTCAAATTTAAATTGAAGAACTTGCTAAGTTTCAGATGAGTTTCCAGTGTGATACAGAGGAGGTCAGCTGGACCTACTGTCAGCTCTGTGCTAAGTAGAGGAGAGACCTGCTGAGACCTACTGTCTCCTAAAAGAGAAGAGATGCTTTTAGGTCTGTCCACTTCTTTTGTGCAGTTTGTTTGCTTTTCCGTTTTGCTTTGGTTTTTTGAAGACATTTAGATTATTAAAAAAAAATTTCAAAACAGACTCTAAACTAAAAACAATTCTCCAGATCAATTCTAGTTGGTTTAAAATAAAAGACTTTTCCCCTCATAATTTTCAACTTTTTTAAAATTATTGCATCTACACTGGATTATGAAGAGAGTCTTAATGTTCTCACCATGACCCCCAAAAGTGGTAATAATGTGAAGTAAAATTGTGTTAAAATAATAACAGTAAATGTTTAACAATATACATATAAAATCATTACATTTAGTGATGTCATATAGTCATTGTATCCTGATAACGCTAGTATATATTGAATAAATTGACTTCACAAAAAATTTAACAATCCTAGCTCTTAAAAAATATGTTAAAAAATTGGGGACCTTTTTAATTGGTCACACCTGGCGATGCACAGGGACTACTCCTGAATTTGCACTCAGAAATTACTCCTGGCGGTGCTCAGGGGATCATATGGGATGCCGGGAATTGAACCTGGGTTGACTGTGTGCAAGGCAAACATCCTACCCGCTGTACTGTCACTCCAGCCCCAAAATTATTTATTTATTTGTGTATTTATTTATGTGTTTATTTATTTGCTTTTTGGGTCACACCTGAAGATGCACAGGGGTTACTCCTGGCTCTGCACTCAGGAATTACTCCTGGCGGTGCTCAGAGAGACCATATGGGATGCTGAGAATCGAACTCAGGTCAGCTGCATGCAAGGCAAATACCTTACCTGCTGTGCTATCTCTCCAGCCCCGTAAAATTTTTAAATGATATACTGCCATGGGAAAAATACTTCCACATCAGGTATTTTGAATCACTGGCATACTATTAGGAAATTATATACCCAGAATATAGAAAGAATTTTCAAAATTGATCAAGCAAACAAAAAATAATGGAACCAGAGCAACAGTACAACAGAGAGGGAACTTGCCTTGCATGTGGTAGACCTTGTTTTGATCCATAACATCCCATATGGTACCCTGTGAACCACCTGAGGTAATTCCCGAGTGCAGAGCTAGGATTGGCCCCTGAATACTGCCAGGTGTGACCCAAAAGAGAAAAAATAATTCTCAAAATTGATCAGCAACAAATTATGAGAACCATAGTTGAAAAGTTTCTTCATCAAAGATACTCATATGATTATAGACCAACGTGAAAAAGGTCCTTAAGAATATTGAGTTTATTATTTGTTACATATAAACGTCATACATTTATATAATTTCATTGATTACATTTTTAATATCACACTAACTCACAATACAACAAAAGTACAGACTTAAAATGTTGGTGATGTGTGTGTGGTGTGCTATCAGAAATATGAAGATGCATGTAGTTTTACTCTTAAAATATACAGTGTGTTAAATCAAATTTTTATGATTTTTAAAAATAGAAAAAGTGATCAAAACAAAAGCTTCTAAAGCAATACAGAAATTTCAATCTCTTAAATGGTATGCTGAAAGTAAAATTGGGTGGCCACATAATTTTAGTTTGAAGGAACATAAATTTATACCTGAAATAAGATTCAGAAATTCCATTCTTATATACAGTAGCACTGTAGCACTGCCCTCCCGTTGTTCATCTATTTTCTCGTGCGGGCCCAGTAATTCACAATTGTGAGACTTGTTACTATGTTTGGCGTATTAAATACATCACGAGTAGCTTGCCAGGCATTGCCATGAGGGCGAGATACTCTCGGTAACTTGCCGGATCCCTGAGGGGGGTGGAGGAATCAAACCCGGGTCGCACAGGTTGGTCACGTGCAAGGTAAAAGCACTACCCGCATACTGACTCAGGTGAATATATGAAATGAAATAAAAGTATAAATGCACAAAACCACAAAAGGAGAGTGGAGCAATAGGATAGCAGGTTGGCCATTTGCCTGCATACTGCCAACCTAGGTTGAATCCCCAGCATCTCATATGTTCCCCACAAAAACCTCCAGGAGTAATCCCGAGTGCAGAGACAGAAGTAACCCCTGAACACTGCAAAGTGCAAATCAAAAACTAAAACAAATGAGCAAACCTACACAAAAAGACTTGCATACATCACTCATACTGTATTTTATATAGACCCATACTAGAAATAATCCAATGTCGATCACAGCATAAATGGGCTGGAGCGATAGCACAGCGGGTAGGGCATCTGCCTTGCACGCAGCCAACATGGCCGACCAGAGTTCGATTCCTCCGCCCCTCTCGGACAGCCCGGCAAGCTCCCGAGAGTATCCGATATGCCAGACACAGTAAATAAACATATTATGGTTTATTCGTACATAGGTACATGGGAATACTACATAAGGGGGAAAAGAGAATGGTCTAATGATACATGACATGCATGAAAATCAAAATGATTACATTGGGGAAAATAAACCCACACAAACTAACACATTATGTATCACTGGATTTGCAGGAATCTGTAGAAGTGAAAATAATAGCCAGTGACAGCAAACACAGTGGTGTAGTGGGTAGAGATATTACAAGCAAATGAGAAAAAGTAGAGGGTTTCCTGAGACACCCACTCAGTTGAATATAGTAGATATTTCCTGATTGTGGGTGGGTGGAAGAATGAAAAAACAG
Source organism: Sorex fumeus (assembly GCF_029834395.1). Classification (NCBI taxonomy): domain Eukaryota; kingdom Metazoa; phylum Chordata; class Mammalia; order Eulipotyphla; family Soricidae; genus Sorex; species Sorex fumeus. Next base: position 15,592,420 of record NW_026606085.1, on the reverse strand, counting down.
ATAAGAACCATTGAGGAAAACTGTACCTTGACATATGTTTATTTTATAGTCATCGAAATATGCCCCTTTCATATAAACTGTCTAGCTATTCGAGATTTCAGCTAGGGCTGAAAGATAGCACATCAGGTTGGGCATTTTCCTTGCACATGGCAGACCCAGTTTCAATTTCCAGCATCCCATATAGTCCCCTGAGCACCATCAGGAGTAATTCCTGAGTGCAGAACCAGTAGTAACTCCTGTACATATCCGGGTGTGACCCAAAAGCAAATGATAATAAAAATAACAACAACAACAATAATAATAATAATAATAAAGACTGTCTTAATCAAGAGAAATTCTAACATAACTTGTGTGATTTCCAAGAGAGGTGTTAAAGTTTGCTGCCCTTATTCTTACTGGTAGGTGATGTTGCTGCTATCGATGTTTTTGTGCGAGCCCAGTGGAAAAACATGTACAGGGGTCTCTCTGTACTTCAGGGGACATGCAGAATATGGAGCAGAAAAAGGAATTTTTGAATACAATGTATGTGGTTGAGCCTAAAACATCAATTTCAGATGAGATTCTGGAATCCCTCTAATAGGTATACTTTAGAAGCATAAAACCATAAATTCATTTCTAAGCAAAATGTGAAACATGCAAAATGTAAAATAAATATCTCCCAATATCTCTGCCTGTCAAATCATATCATAGTTTTACTCCCTTTTCTTCAGAATGGAGATGTGAAAAACTGCATCCTCCAAGGAGTAGTGAAGCTGTCAAGACATTTATCTCTGTTTGTAGAGTAGAGTGCCTCCCCATGATCTGAAAGATTATTTTATGTATCCAGGCAAACCAGAGCCACACTGAAGGATCCAAGAGAGGCAATCTTTACGCTGAACATGAAATTCAATCCCTGTCCATGTGTTAGTAAAGGAGTATCTTTGGGACCAGAATAACACGGAAATAAACTAAGAAAAAAGCTCACTGTCTTTTGCGCCAACTGAGGAAGAAGGTCAAAAGAATGTCAGGACCAAGAGCAGTGTCTCAAAGACTGAGGGCAGAGGCTTTCCATCCGGGAGTACAGGGTTCCATGCTTGGCGCCACTTACAGGTATGCCCTCCTCAGAGTTAAAGTCAGAGAATGAACAGAGAGAAAAATATTGCAGGCACAGTCAGAGGTAAGGAAAGAACACAGATTCTACCACATCCCTAGCCAGGGTGCATGTGGAAAGGGTTTCTGGGAAACCCTGGATACAGTGAAACAGGAGTGAGAAGGGAATAGCAGGGAATTCTGGGGCTGTCCTTAGAAACATGTTCTTGTTCACAATAACCATGTTTCTGAAGAAAAACTATCACTTACAAAGCTAAACTGAAAAGGCAGAACTCACTGCTACCTCCAGCTTTGCTGGAAACGGGCTTCATTTCTGACAAAATGAGTTAATGGCTTACCGTCTGTAAGATATTAAGATTTTTTAAAAATTGTGATTTTTTCATACTCTGGGAAGAAGGCTTATTGTACAAAAAATGTAAATGCAGGTGGAAAGTAGGGCCTGGGAAAGGACCATCAAATCACCAATGGATAAACAATTTTAGATTCTACAGTCAAGGACTGACATAATTTGATCCATAGCTTCCTCAAAGGAATGGAATATGGTCCAGCCTAATTGTTCTTGGAAAAATATTTTCAAATAAACCCATTAAACATAAACAATGACCACAAAATCATAATAAAAGGTAAATGCTTGCTTTACTAACATGTATGAGCTGTTGTGAAATCCATATCAATTAAATAGAAATGATATATGTTATACAGGTAACAAACTATGGGAGAAAATATTTGTAAGAGATTCTAGTTTTATGTATTCAAAAAAAAAACAAAGCATAATCACAATATCCCCATAACCCAAAGTGGTTCTGAACTGCAGCCAAAGTGGGTGAGGCTTTACCTTTTCCCTAAGGTGTTTCTCAGTACATTCTTTACATCTTTATTTCTCAAGCTGTAGATCAGGGGATTCAGCATGGGGATCACTGTGGTATAGAACAGAGAGGCCACCTGCTCCTGGGACATATTGCTGGAGGATGGCTTAAAATACATAAAGATGACAGAGCCATAAAAGACCCCAACTGCTGTCAGGTGAGAGCCGCAGGTGCCAAAGGCCTTGGACCTGCCTTCAGCGGAAGAGATCCGAAGAATACTAGCAATAATGAAAGCATAAGAGATGATAATGGTCGAGGTTGAAGTCAGCACGTTGAATCCACCCACATAGACCACCAGAAGCTCATTGACAAGGGTGCTGGAGCAGGAAAGCTTTAGGAGAGGGAGAATGTCACAGAAGTAATGGTGGATGACATTGTCCCCACAGAAGGAGACCCTAGTCATGGCAATTGTGTGGGCTAAAGCACCCCATAGCCCCATGGTATAGACCCCAATCACCAACATATTGCACACCTTTGGGGACATGGTGACACTGTATAGCAGAGGATTGCAGATAGCTACATATCTGTCATATGCCATTGCCGTTAACATAAAACATTCTCCTATAGCAAAAACACAAAAGAAAAAGAGCTGAGTCATACATCCAGGATAAGAAATAACATTTTTCTCCCAAATAAAGTTTCCCAGGAGCTTTGGGGTAACTACTGAGGAATAGAAAAGATCTAAAAATGACAAGTTACCGAGGAAAAAGTACATGGGAGATTGGAGCTTAGAGTTGAAAGCGATCAGGAGGACCATGCCTAGGTTTCCCACTACAGTGACCCCATAGATGCCTAGAAACAGAAAGAAGAGAGGCAGCTGGAGTTCTGGCTGGTGTGTTAATCCTTCCAGGACAAACTCAGTCACGGTGGAGTGATTGCACCTGGCCATTTCCTTCAGGAGACAGGGGATGTGTGACTAGGAAAAAGAGAAACCATATAAACTAATAAAGGGACATTCATAAGACTGATGATGATATTTAGTATTGTGAGAAAAACGAAAATTTCCATGCAGTTGTAACGTATTTTACAGTACCTAAATTTTTCTTAATTATAAGTAATACAAATTCAACTCTGTTATATATTTCACTTCAGCAATTAAATTATCTACATGTATCTAAAGACACACAAAGGAGTAAAAAATACTCAATGCAATATTTCCAACGTTCTCCAAAAATATCTGACAAACAAGAGCTGGCGTTTGGGTGCCCTCAAAGACTACTTTGGTATGGGAAATAGTAGATACTCAACAATTAAAACTGTCTAGGTTGACACCTTATTCTGTTGACACATCGCTGTTCATGTCATCAAAGATTTATTACAACAAAAAATGTAGTTCTGTGGCTTCATAGGACCTTTTTGTGCATGGGTTCCCAGTCATCAAGGACATTTCTTCCAGCAGCAAGTGGCCAAGGAACTCACATATACAGGACAAGGATGGATATCCAGGGAAATTCAGGCCATAACTAACCCTAAGTTTAAGTGGACTTCAACTTCATTCTGAGTTCCTGCATTCTTGGGAGAAGTTGACTGTATCTATTTCTTTTTAGATAGAACTTTGACTGCATTCTGCCTATGATTTTATCTTATGAAGCAACAAGGAGTGAGAAAAAGACAGCTTTCCCCTCAGCTCCACTCTGCCAACAGACAGGAAACTGAAACCTCAGTTCTTCGATTTCTGTGGCATTGTGAGGGTTTGGTTAACCAACGAGGTTGAGCGCTGTTATTATAGGCTAAGAAGGTTACCTAGATGTGCCACATCACAGGGAAGGACTGGGAAAGGAGACTCAGATTCTGTCTATGGACTTGAATATTTTCAAATTTTATGGGTTTTTTTCTTTTTTGTAATGTGAGATAGTTTCACACTATCTGCCAAATAGCCCAGCAGAGACTTGCTGCTTTGGTCTAGAGCGATCATCAAAGCTAACATTGCAAAAGAGAGAGAGAGAGAAATGGAAACAGAGAGAAATCAAAGGGTGGCAATTGGAAATGAAGAAGAAATAAAGCCTCATCTCACCATCTCCAAAGTTGTGTTTCTGCTCAGCTGTGTCATGAAGTTACTGTATCTCTGGAGCTGGGTGATCTAGAATACGTGTTAGAGCACTAAGGTTTAGAGAAAACAGTGAACAGCTATCTCATCCCCTTCCGTTCCTTTATTCTGAGCTTCCCTTTCTAGGCAAGAAAATACATGTTCACTGGACTTTAACCTCCAAGAATACAAGTGATTCAAATATTCTCCCAGGACTCCCGCATACAAGAAATAATCTCAGAGGGGAAATTCCCCACAGAAGATAAAAAGCAATTATCAAGTTTTATCTTCATCCAAACAAAAACACACTCAGAATAAAGGAAATGCCGATGTACATGATTTGTATTTCCAAGGAGAAAACATTAGACAGAATATAGTAATGACTTCTTTCTGGGACGAGTGAAAAATGATCAGATCTAGACAGCTAGAATTTTTATGAGGCTGTTCTCCATATATTCAATATATAGTCCCTGCCACTGCTATGGGTTCCTTGAATCATGGCATATTCACAACTGCTCTTAGATTACTGGTTGCTTTTTCCCCTTAGTTTGATATCTATTTTTTATTGAATCACCATGAGATAGAGCATTACAAAGCTGTTCATGATTGGGTTTCAATCATACTTTGTTCCAACACCCGTCCCTTCACGAGTGTAATTTCACAGCACCAATGTATTTTTTAGCCACCATTAAGACAAATTAAGATGAATATTCCTGGAATAATGAGTAAGTTTCCTAACGAGAACAATTATATCTACATAAAATGTCTCCTCCCTCCTCTATGTATTTTTACTTGATTTGTGTTATTGTGTTAGGAATTTATCTCCCAAATTTACATGTAACTTCTGTAGTTCCATAGTACTTTATGGTATAAAATTCGATGCTTTCCTGATAAGACCAAGAACGAGACATTAGGACATCTTGCCTCTACACTTCCTTTACTATTATACTGGTGCTGGAGGAAGGAGACATGTGCCAAGGGTATAGGATATATGCCAAATGCATAAGGCCCAGAGACTGATCCCTGGTACCACATGGAAGAAAAACGTGTGGGAAATGATAATGTGATAAAAATAAATTACATGGGCAGCCACACCATCAACGTTGATGTAATTCCATCAACGGCCAAGAACCAGAGACTATAAAAACCAGCTCCCGGAAGAGAACAGTGCAGTCTCCTGCCCCCACGCCTGGCTGTCCTCGCCGGGACCCCTTGGAGGGAGCGGGTTGAGCTTTCCTCCCCCCCTGACCAGGGCTCCGGCAGCTGAAGACCTCCAGGACCAGCCACCACCATGCTGAGACCACTCTCTGCACACATGAAGGTACTGGCAGAGGGACAAAGCCACGCGGCCTCGTGACATCTTATTATAACATCTAATTATCTCATTCCTACTTTGGACAAACTGGCAGGCTATCGAATGTAGCCTGCCCACATGGCAGAGTCTGGCAAACTCCCTGTGGCATACCCAATATGCCAAATACTAGTAACAATGATGGGTCTCATTCTCCTAAAAAGCCTTGAATATAACCTCAGGGCTAGGATGAAAGAGACATTACTGGGGCCTGCTCGAGGCAATCGACGAATAACAGGATGATTTGTGATTTGTGAAAAATAAATAAAAGGATTGAAATTGGTAGAATAATATCATTTTCTGATCCAAAATGAAATGACTCTCTATGCAGAAAATTTTAAATCCTTCTGGAACTAAGTGGTCACAGCAATCCTGCAGGATATAATTTTAATATACAAATGCCAATTTATCTCACATTAAAGACTGAGTAAGTGGAAGTTTAACACATACTGCTGTAACCTTAGGACCAACAAACAAAGGAAATTCTTAACTATAAAATTTTAAAAGGTATATTATATACATATACTAAACTATAGAATATGATAAAAAAAAATAAGAGAAGTCTATGACGATGAAGAAACATTCCACAAACATGAGGAGGGAGAGCCAACACTGTTCAGGTATCATTTCTTCATCGATGAGTTTTCGATAGATAGATGTTAATATACTTATGAATCCAATTTGACCATAAAAATTTCAGCAAGTTCCTCTCTGGATATTTACAAAATATGTAGGAAGTTCTGGGCAAAAGAACACACAACTGCCTAATTCTTGAAATAAAAGAGCAAAGTCAGAAATCAGGCATCCTAACATTTAGAGATCCCTTAAACTACAGTAGTCAGGAAAGTCTGGTCTGGGACCTTCTACCTCAGCTGGCATCACTGTTCCTATTCCAGAACAGGAGGCAGAGTCCCGCCCTATTGGGTAGGTCCCAACAGCCTCCAGACCCGACCTGCACCATGTGAAGGGCACACACCACAGCTCATGTGGCTGCACAGCAGATCTATTCGACAAATGGCACCTTGCTCAGTTATTGTTCCTATCATGTTGGGAAGATTGGCTGAGAACAAAGACAGTAACCTTCACTCTAATCCCACAACATCTTCCCAAATGGATAGTTTACAAAGTCTCATCTCCACCCCCAACACAGCAAGAATATTAGAAAAAACACGGGAAAAAACACACATAGAAGCACACCAAGTTCAATGCGTGAAAACAGTATCATCAAAGACATAAACACCAGCTAATTCAGTAAATTCTCATGCAATGTCATTAGTGACACCATGATTATATCAATGATCTCAAAGAAATGAAAACACAGGTAGTTAGCAGAGAATAAAGCAAAAGAATCAAAGTTTTTAAAAAAAAGTAGTACCATGAGAAATGACAAGAAGAACATGGTGGTATATATATATGCATATATATGTATATATATGTATATATAAACACTGAATAGAAGCTCTGAACAGCAGAGTTAGCAAAGGAACAAGGAGAACCAAGATGAGAGGGAGAAAATCTCTAGGAAACAGAAAGTGGAAAATAGTCTGAAAATAAGTGACCAGTATGCTTGTGAACTATGCAATGATTACAAGAGAACATATGAATAAGAATCATAAGAGTCCCTGAAAACCAAGAAGGCAAATGTGATGAAGAAATAATAGCTGAAGAAATCATCCATATGAATTTTCCAGAGGACTATAGACACCAAGATCTAAGAGGCTCAAGGGTTCCAGTGAAAATAGATCCAATTAGGAAAACTCCATTATACTCAAAATGACAAAAATCTAGAGACAGAGACACAATATTGAAAGCATCAAGGTAAAAGAGGAACTTATATACAAATAAAATCCCATAGACGTACAGCAGATCTATCAAATGAGACTCTCTGAGACAAACGAATATGGAAAAATATAGGGCCAAAACTCAGTAAAATGAACACCTCTCCAAGAATACTCCACCCAGCTAGCTTAGCATTCAGATTTGAAAGAATGACACTGAGCTCCATGGATTCACAATATGTTAGAAAATTCACAGTCTTAAGACCAATTTTGTAAGAAACTTCCCAACATGTGCTTTGAGTGTGGCATTCACGAATGGTGCATACGCTGCTAGATAAAGAACGCTCAAAAACATATAGCAATCAATCATCACAAATTGATTAAATTTATTAACTTTCTTATACTTCTGTTTGCCATTCATTTCCACGGAGCAAGTAATAGGAAATAGACTTATTATACTGACACAGGGAACAGGCTGGAGGGTGAGTGAAAACCTGGAAACAATGGTAATGTGGTTGGTGTTGGAACACTGTATGCCTGGAACAGATCTATTATGAACAGCTTTGTAAATCACAGTGTCTTAATAAAAAAAAATTACAAAGAAAGTCTGGTTTTAAGAACAAATATATGACCATAGTAGAATAGAGACAAGAAATAAATCCATAAAACAATAACTGATTACAAAAGAGTTGAGATTATTCACGGAAAAAGATACAGTATTTTCAACCAAGGTCAACCTTGCCAACCAGAGGTCGATTCCTCCACTCCTCTCAGAGAGCCCGGCAAGCTAGCGAGAGTATCTCACCCGCACAGCAGAGCCTGGCAAGCTCCCCATGGCGTATTCGATATGTCAAACACAGTAACAACAGTCTCACAATGTTACTGGGCCCGCTCATGCAAATCGATGAACAACGGGAGGACAGTGACAGTGACTGAAAAACCAACGTGTAGAAATAAACTGAGACACAGACTCCACATCTTTCATAAAAATTAATTCAGACCATAATTACAAGCATTTGATTTGCACACAACCAGCAGAACTTTGATGCCAGCATGTGATCCTCTGAGCTCTGCCAGGAGTATCCCTGAGCACAGATTCACAACTTGAGCATGTGATCCCGAGCACAGAGCCATTATGTATTGCCACCCCAAAAATAATAAAAACTCCTACGCACTATATGATTGTAAATAAAAACATAAAACCACAAGACAGATGCTTGGCTAGCCTAAGCACTGTAGCACTGTCCTCCCATAGTTCATTGATTTGCTTGAGCAGGCACCAGTAACGTCTCCATTGTGAGACTTGTTGTTACTGTTTTTGGCATATTTAATACGCCACAAGGAGCTGGCCAGGCTCTGCAGTGAAAGCAGGATACTCTCACCAGGCTCTCTGAGAGGAATGGAGGAATTGAACCCGGGTCGGCCGCGTGCAAGACACCCTACCACTGTGCTACCACTCCAGCCCAGACACCTAAAGCAAAGGGAACAAATGACTCTCGAGCTGAAGCAGCAGCCAGGTCCTATGGTGAACAGACCAGAATGGAGCGGGCAGCTGCAGCCTGCCAGCCTAAGACAAGAGTCAGATAAAATTGAGATGAGTTCTAAGATGCAGCAACCACCAAATTATGAGATAAAAATAAAGAAATTAGACTTTATTCCATGGAAAGATTCTGCTCTGCCCTGAGAAAGACAGTGTCAAGGAAACAAGTAGACAACTGCAGTATGGGAGGAAATCTCTATCATACAACCTCTGCGAAAGAACAAGTTTCTGATATACACAATAAAGACAGGAAAAATCCATCTTAAAAATTATGAAATACCTGAACAGACATCTCATCAAACATTATGTCTGGTTGCATGTAACTGCACAAGACCACAATGGTGATCACAGACACCTGCCTATTTCTTGTCCCTGTTGGCAGATTCTGAATTCAGTGCCCGTTCTGTGCATTATGCCTTAGACTATCCATCAAATCCCTACCTCTTAGAGTCATGTAACTTTTGTAATTTATGTTGATTACGAATACATTTAAAAAGACAAAATGATGAATTATAAAAGTCATCTCACCATCCACATAAAAACATTCACACACACAAATGGTCATATATAGAGACAGTCAAATAAACACGTAAAAACACAGGTGTGGATAGACATGATTTCATTTAAAAGATCATAAGGGAAGCCTTCATATACAAAAAAGAGTATTCATGAAAAGCAAAATGACTCAAGTTTTAATGGAAGAACTTGCTAAGCTTCAGTTGAGTGTCCAGTATGATACAGAGGAAGTGGGCAGGCCCCACTATCAGCTCTATGCTGAGTAGATGAGAGACCTGCTGAGACCTACTGTCTCCTGAGAGAGAAGAGAAGCTTTTAGTTGTGTCCACTTCTTTTGTGTAGCTTGTTTGCTTTTCTGTTTTGCTTTGATTTTCTGAAAAGTTTTAGTTTATTATCGAGCCTTTGAAACAGGCTCCAAAGTGAAAACAATTGTCCAGATCAGTTCTGGTCGATATAAAATAAACGTTTTTTTCTCCATAATTTTCAACTTTTTAAATTTACTGGTTTATGATAAGAGCATCTTAATGTTCCAACCCTGCCCCCCAAAAGAGATAATAATGTGAGGTAAAGAATGTGTTAAAATAATAATGGTAAATATTTAAAACATCTAAATATCAAATCATTACATTTAGTCATGTCATAAATCAATTGTATCCTGATAAGGCTAGTATATACATTGAATAACTAGACTTCATAAAAAAAGTTAACAATTGGAACCGTTCTGGGCACCCTCTCCTCATTCATCCAGGTACCCGCACCGCAGCAGGGCCCCTTCCCTGGGTGTGTCTAACTAGATCCCCTGAGAATGGCTGGTTTTCACCGCTGGTCTGTGGGAGAGAGGAATTGAGGCACAACACTCAAAACCAAAGCTTATCCATTCCCGGGACCCTCTCCTTACCAGGTACCACCCCGGCAGCAGGGCACCTTCCTGGAGCTGTGTGTCTAGCTTGATCCCCTGAGCATGGCGGGTTTTCATCCATGGTCTGCGGGGGATGGTAATCGAGGCACACCGAGCGAAATCAAAGCTAAACCATTCCCGGCACCCTCTCCCCATTCATCCAGGTACTCGCCCAGCAGCAGGGCCCCTTCCCTGGGCTGTGCGTCTAACTAGATCCCCTGAGAATGGCTGGTTTTCACTCCTGGTCTGTAGGGGACGGAATTGAGGCACACCACGCAAAACCAAAGTTGAACTATTCCAGGCACCCTCTCCTCATTCATCCAGGTACCCGTCTGGTGGCAGGGTCCCTTCCCAGGGCTGTGTGTCTAACTTGATCCCCAGAGCATGGTGGGTTTTCACCCCTGGTCTGCGGGGACGGGAACTGAGGCACACTGTGTGAAAACAAATCTGAACCATTCCGGGCACCCTCTCCTCATTCATCCAGGTACCCTCCCGGCGGCAGGCCCCCTACCTGGTGACTTGGCCACTAACACAGCCACGAGTTATTCTCCCCCTACATATCCCATAGGAACCATAAGTTACCCTCTTACATGGAACTTTCACTAGGTTAGCTTAACCACAGAAACACATTAGCCAATAATTCGTTAAACCTATCTCAATTGATTCTGCATCTCTAGCAGAATAGTAACAGTGAGTTTGAAAGTCTAAACCACACAGGTCACAATGGTAAAGCAAAGCAGAAGCCCATGAAGCTTACTTCTTGAAGAGGCTAGTTCAGAAGACATCAACAGTAATGAAGTGCTAGACAACCTCTCTGAAAAGGAATTTTGAAGGTAGCTACTGAGGATGCTTAGGGAGCTAAAAGAAACAATGAAAAGCAATTCCAATAAAAACAAGAGGATTTGAAGGTAATGAGGAAAATGCAAACAAAATTACAAATGGAAATGTCAGACCTGAAAAACCTGGTAGGCAAATTGAAAAAGACAGTGGAAGGCCTCAGCAGCAGAATAACAGCTGCTGCGGACAGAATCAGTAAGCTGGAGGATGAAGTCCAGACTCTCCAGAAA